>NC_088204.1:71831785-73044760 GCF_037126465.1 Ornithodoros turicata
GCGAGACACGTAGCTCCCCTAACGCAATTTATAGGTACTAGCTCTTGGAAAAGCAAACAGCGCCGTTAATTGCGTTGCGCAGTGGGCGTTCACACTGCTCGCTAACGACGTTAAATGTGTTGACCAAAGTCCGGATTGTCTTTGGGGGGGTTAATGCAAGAAGGACGAAAATAGGTTGCGCGGTGGAATGCGAACCCAACGGTGTTTTCCCAAGACCCTGTTGTTACGAAGACGCTTTCATGTGGGTGTGTCACCGCGTAGTTGAAGAACTTGTTCCGATCCAGTGTGGTTTCCTCCGTCGTGTCGCTCTAATGGGACAGATAAGGGCAAACGTATTGGTACGATAAGCATACCCGGCCATTCCGTGCGTTGTAAACTGAAACAGAGTAGTGGAAGAACTTCACTTCGGAGCGCTCCCCGTAAATATATTGCGCTTATCGACAGATTACGGGTCGCAGGAGTGTCTATCAGTTTGCGATAACAACGGCAACTTTATTGTGAGATGATGAATGAGAAGTTTCATCGCCAGGGGGCGATACTCTACCCCATTGCTGGTGGTGATGTGGGGAATGAAATAATGACATTAATATCCCACGGGTGTGGGCTGTAATAGCAAAGTTCGTTCCCTGCTGCCAACCAAGAATGACTTTGACGCGGAGCCCCACAAATTTTACAGTACCACCGCCAGACTGTGTTTGCGGCACGCTGAAACTGTGTAGCCGCCACAGTAACAAAGGAAAAAAAAAAGATTAAAAAGAAGTAGAAAACAGAGAGATGGGACAATAATGCGATTTCATAAGCTATTAAAAATGCTTTCAGTAAGAACTTAATTGTATCAAAAAGAGTAAACAAAATTAAGCTACTGCGTTTGAACATGGTGGTGATCTGAACGATATTACCACAATGCCCAAAGATTCAGCCATTCCTTACAGGGTTTATTCACATGACGTCATCCGCGGGAGATCGCCACTGTCGCTTACAGGCAGATGTGCTACAGTGGCTAGAAGGGCCACTTCTAGCCACTGTAGATGTGCTGCATCGGCCGCCATATTGTAGGTCCCATCCAGTCCGCTACCCATATCGTACTCACCGAATATTTGGTGTTTCAAAGTTATTCTGCTGTGTGATTTGTAGCATATCCAAACAATTTCCATGTTTTCGACGTTAATAGTCATCCAAAAAGCATATGGCAGCGAACGAATGCGGGAACATAACTTCGAGGGACCTACAGTATGGCGGCGAGGTGACGTCGGTGAATAAACCCTATTCGCGTTCACCAGTATTACATCTCATGATTATTACAATTCGCCCGTACGAATATTAATATAACCGAACTTAGACGTCCAGAAGTAAAACATGCGGCAAAAGATAATCGACCCGAACGCGTCTGTCGATGTGTTACCACGTGATCACTGCCAGACACTGTCGAACGACGTTCGTACCAATTAGCTGCACTCGTTAACTGCGCCAACACACAGAGAGAAGGCAGCTCAGTCCTCGTCCTCAGCTCGTCCTCACTCGCTCCATCGGGGTTTTATATGCCCGCCTCGGTGGACAGAGCGGAATAAAATAAAGCTGTACACGCCCCAAAGACAGACGACGTAACGACAGTCGTTAAGTTTTGAAAGTGTAGATGGCGTTGCGCGCGTCAGTCGTTAAAACGCCGTTGTTGGTCCAGTATAAAAGCTCGTGGTAGCCAGCCTTTCTAGGGCTGTAAAGTCTGCGCACGTACTACTGACGTGATAGTGGAAGTTTATTTATTTTTTATCGTCTTATATAGAGGGCGTGTTTGTTTGCTCTCTTCGCGGCGTTTTTTTTTTGTTTTTTTAGTGATGCGGCAGCGGCTCGGTGTTATTGACACGCGGAAATATTCTAATAAAAGAGTAGCCCCAAAGTGTGCGCGGTAGTATATGGTTTATGGGAAGGTATATTTTAACGCCGACGTTTCTTTTTTCTTTATACCGTGACAGGTGAACGTAAAAATTGCTATGAGGCGCGATGTGTGTGTGTTTTCTTTTTATTCCCTTCGCACATGAATGTTTATTTTTCCGGCATGTGAGTATCCCAGCGGCGAAAAGGCGTTCCGTCCTGACTGGGGAGGTGTTCTTCGGTACAGTTCAAGGAGGGGCTCTTGGCGAAGGGAACGCACGTTTTGGAAGTGTGATATAATCCTGAAACAACGCAGCAACGCGAATCACGTAACGGCCGAAAGGTAGCGCTGCGGTTGAAGCGCATGCCTCTTCCCAGAAGCACAGGGACGGCGGCGCGTGTGCTGGTTACTGTAAAGCTGGTTAGGTTCGCGGTGTTAACAATTCGCGAATTCGGATAGCGAATTCGGATTTGCCCGCTTGGAGAGTATATTGCGGTGCGTGAAACATTTCAAAAACAACGCTGAAAACTAAGAAAAAAAAACGCTTAAAATGTTGCAACATTTTATAGTTCTACAACAAATTGCATACGTTGAGACACGTCGAATTCGTGAATTTAATTTGCTGAAAATTCTAATGCCGGTATTTTTCTGCCATCGATACCAATCCATTCGCCTTTCGCATTTCGACCTTAATTTCGCTAAGAAAGAAGAAATAAAATTGTCGCCGGCGAAATTCCCTGAGATTAGGTAATCCTAGACATTATTACTCCTGCGGTATTTCGGATTTCAGTTCTATACACGCCACATATGCTACAGCGAACGGGGGAGACGCAGTTGAATAAGTACGTGGTAAGAACATACGCTAACATGTGTTCCGCATCTTATAAATTATCGTTTGAACAGTTATCGTTTTTGTTTTTATTTCGCGTGCTCCACCCGTAGGCAGGTGGCTACTACAGCTGTCAGACCACGTTTTCTGAAGTGGCGACGTTTTATACGCATTCTCAAGGTGTTGGGCCTGTTAGCTTTTGTGAGGCATAAGCCGTGACGACAGAGCAACGCGTGGTTGATTATACAATGGTGACGTGGAAGCCGCTATTGTTCCATCTCTGATAGCAGCATGAATAATGATGCCGTCTCAAGGGTGTATAGAGGTGTGGAAAACACGAAGTGTGAACATAAGCAAAGTGTCACGTGTGTGTATACGTATGTTTGTAACAATCACATATACTTTCGTTTTGGATTGGCGCGTAATCACCTTCACGATATATCATAGCCGTTTTCGCAGTTATTCGCCTATCACAGCATCCCGGTTGTATATTGCCTTCCACAAATGAATACAATAATATAAATGCAGTGTAGTGCACGTGGAACATTAACATGACTGTAGAAAAAGGAACGCATATACAGAATATGTGTAATCAAGTACGTATAGGATTCAAGCGGACCTTAGCAATAATAATGGGGGGGGGGGGGGAGAGAAGAGTAAGCAGCGTTAGGTGGACTTCGGTGCACTTGTCAGTCCGCCTTTATTCAGGCAACCGCTGACGCGAATATGTCACACATTGTGACAGTCTAAAGCGACCTGAGTGCCCTGTCAATGTTGTCACGTTCCCTGATTTGGAACGACAGCGCACGACCAGGTTGCGCGGAGTTCAGCAGTTCATCTTGCATTCAGTTAAAAAAAAAAGAAAATAAAGAATTCATTCGCAAATAAATATACATAAATAGGAAGAGTTATTCTCCTGCCAAAGCTTTCTTTGTACGGTGAGCTACTATAGGCAGTCTAAGCAGACGACACCCCGCAAACGGCACGCTCTAAGCAGACGGCACATAACAGACGACATTTTCCGACGCGGCGAAAGATTAAAGATGCAAACCAGTGGCGCCGAAATCGAAAACATCCGCGTCTTTGCAGTGCCAGTCTAAACTTTCTACATTATACGCGTGGTTACACAGAGCAGTTTAACGTGCGTGTTTGAGAACCCGCAAAAAGGCTTTCTGATCACCGTGCCTGTCACATCATCGTCTGGATCATCGTCTGCGACCACGCCTGTCTACTACACAGAGACGCTGCTACACGCTCTGAGAGACAACCGCGGTATATACATGCACACGAAATCCACGGGAAATCGTGCACTCGAAAAGGAACAAGCGTACTCGAAGACCCTTCATGCCACGTAGAGCACCGACGGACGATCATATACCGTCCCCCTCCCTCCTGTGGAATGCAAGGGGGCATCATCGTTCCCCACGCCGACCCTTCTGCTATACATTTGTGTCTGTGTGTGTTTTTTTTTTATCGCGCATGGTGTCACTTTTCATTTCCTTCTCGCCACTTTCTTTGTCGTTCCGTGACGCGGCTTCTTCCGCCAGGTTGCGCATTCTGCAGGAAGATTTGCGTGAACCCGAAAAGAAGAAAAGAGAAAATGTTACAACGTGGAACATTTCATATTTTCTGGAGAAGCTTGACTAGCTTGACGACGTTCTAGCCTTGTTATCTGTCGAGCCATGCTCTACTCCAAGAAAATACAGTATGCGCCTGTGTAGTACATGCAACGTCTAAATTAGAGCTGGCTTTTTTTTTTTTGCTTTATTCGTTGCTTCTGTTAGCGAAAAGCGGTTGAATTCCGTTAGTTTGTTTTGGACCTTCCCAACCGTCAGAGAGGCGACTAATTAGTTACGCTTGACACTTTGCGTGAATAAACTAACTCCAGATTTTTACAGACATGAAAAGGCAATCACTTCTTGGCGTTGCCTTTCTGTACAACTCAAGCACCAAAGGCGTATATTCGGCGAAGTACTTTCTACAAGTATAGTGTTGCGAATTGGGAAAAATTAAATGTGCACGACAGTACTGAGGGCGGCATGGGCTTAGCTGTAAGGCAGTACGCGCACATGCCTCGTTGGAAATATTTTTCGATAACTTATTATCGGACCGTAAAGTACTCTGCGAAAGTACTCGTATTCCGTCGCAGAGTGCTCTTTATCCATAATCGTGCGTAGCGAATGCGAACAAGCAAGCTTCTATACCCTGGGTCTGGGATAGCCGTGCCTGGGATCAACCAGGGAAAGTCAAGCCTCCCGCCTTTGGCCATGAGACAGTACTGCCTCGAATTGATGGAAAGGCACAAAGGCCGTGTAGCCATCTTCACCGACGGGTCCACGACTCTATCCGGGTCTGCCTCCGCATTTGTAATACCAGAGCACAAGAGGGACGGCATAGCACGACTGTCTCACAGGACCTCATCGATGACAGCGGAGCTGGTAGCCGTACAGCTAGCCATGACTTACCTTGCCACGCTCGAGCTGCCTGCGCAATGGATAGTGTACTGCGACTCTAAAGCCGGCCTTGAAGCTATCTCATCGTTCTCGGAAAAAGGCCGTACGGCGTCAACAGTACGAGACCTCCTGTTAGGGTATCGCAAGTGCACAGACATCGGTCACGACGTCCTGGCCATATTGGCATTAGTGGTAACGAGAAGGCGGACGAAATGGGGAACATCGCACACCTGTCATCGACAGAATATCTTGTCACGTTTTCGAAGCAGGACATCAAATATCTCCTAAAATCTATGACTGATGACATCCGCAGGACAAAATGGCACCAAGCCGACAGTGTTCCGTCACTGCTGCGCACGCTAGACCCGGAGCTGAATTTTACCATACCTTCAAAAACGCCCAGACACATAGAAACTCTCCTGCATCGTCTACGCCTGAATGTGCCCTATGGTCGCCAGTTTCTTCATAAAGTGGGCAAGATGGACTCGCCCAACTGCCTACTGTGCGGGACAGTGGAAAACACTGAACATATCATCATGCATTGTCCAAAACATGCTGCACAAAGAGGCATCTTGAGGCAGACCCTTGGCCATCTCGACAGCAGGGACTTCAGCATAGAGAAAGTCTTAGGCGTATGGGACGCTAACCACAGGGACGCGGCCTTCAATGCTCTTGTCAATTTCATTGTGAAATCTGGACAAGAAACTCTATACTAGACGGAGCGTGGACATTACTATGATCCTTGATGTGAACGGCGCGCTCGGTCCTGCGTTGTCGCGGTCGAGACGCTCACCCCGGTGAACTTTTGCGGTGCGCTCGCACATTCTGTGGTGCAATCGTACCGTTTCCTTTCTTTTTTCTTTTCTGCTTTGGGGTGTACCGTCTTTCTTTTTTTTTGGGGGTAGCAGAATTCGCTTGCGCGAATTCAACCTCCCCTTGTTATTTTACCAACCACCACCACCACCAAGCAAGCTTCTAAAAAGTAAAATAAAATAAAAAATCGGGAGAGCGCTCAGTCTTGTCCGAGCCATAATGTTTTACATGAAAACGTAACGATCTGCGATTTTAGTGAAGGAAATACAAGTCTTTTATCCATCCATTCATTCAATTCATTAATCATTTATTAATACCAAGAACCGCGCCGTCTGCCATCGCCGCTGCGCCTATGGGGTTCTCCTGGGCTTTTTGGGTTCCACTCTAGACGTCCTTTCCTCTGAATCTCTGATTGCCTTTCGTTCGATTCTGATCACATTTTAGTTTCATATATGCCGACAGTCTGGAAAAATTTTGATATCTTAACTTTGCAAATTTATAAAATTCTGCTTAATGTGTGTTGTATGTAGTAAAGTTTCTTCCGTTGTTGCTGGAAGATGGTCCGTTGATGTAGCTCACAGATCGAAGATATTCCCAAGAGAGGTCCTACGGGCGGTATTCTCGAACAATAACTGGGCATTATTTACATAGTTATTTACATAACTATATACAAGACAATACTACAGCTACTGAAGTCACGGGGCTTTCGCCTCGTCTTCATCAAGTCGTTGCGGCTTCCACACACGAATTTTCATGTGTCCTCCGCTTAAAAGGGTGACATCTGGGACACAACCTCCGCCAGCAAACACCAATCCCAGGAGCCCATGTTCAACTCTTACATATGTTGAAGCTGATATCGCTTAAGATCCAGGTAGAACATTCAAAGCACTCTCCAACGTCATCTCGATCGGCGTCCTAGCTTCACGCGTTCGCGAGATAGACAGCCCGCAATGTACGCGTACCCCTATATTTCCGTCTCTCACACGCACCCGCCACACCCGGACCAATGACCACAATGACCAATGACCTTGTTAGCTAGCACATATAAGCTGTCTGGATTCATTTGGTTGTGATTTGGTTGTGATCTGGATTCATTTGGTTGGTTGTTTGGTTGTGTTGGTGGGTTCATGTGGTTTGGTTTGGTTTGTGTGTCCGGCATACGAGGCCCATCCGCACCCCTAGTCACAGACGTGTTAATGGCTTACCACACTATCTACGCCGCAGGCCACAGGCTAGTTCTCCAGTGGGTTCCAGCCCATTGTGGTGTCGTGGGGAACGAGCAGGCCGACAGCGCCGCAGAAGCAGCACTCTCGTCTCGGAACCGGACCCGTATTGTTCTGCTCAGAGGAGACCGCCGTTCAATTCTGCGACGTCTAGTGACACCCCTGGCTTCCCGCCAACGGACAACCGACATTCTTCCCCCCTCTATGTTGAACAGAGTTGATCCCACGCTCGCTTTCCGCATGCCACGAAACACATCTCGTCAGGATGCTGCATTAATCCACCGCATGCGCCTTGATGTGGCCTTTACAGCTCAGTGGCGTTACCGCTTGAGACAAATTGATTCTCCCACCTGCTGCCACTGTGGTGCTCTTGAGGATCTGGAGCACATTCTTCTTCATTGCCCTCACTACGAACCTTCCCGAACCACACTCTCCGAGTCTCTTCGTCAGCTGGACTCTCGCCCTTTCTCCCTACCGAAATTGCTTGGTCCCTGGCCCAATCCAGCCCAGCAACGCTCTGCGCTCAAAGGTCTTCTGACATTTCTGGACACCATCGGACTTCGATCGTTATTGTAAAGGGGCACGTTATTTTCTTCCCCCCATTCCACCAAGCACTGGGGTAGAGTATCGCCTGTTGCGATGAAACTCCCCACTCTTCAAGGCCGAAAATAAAGTTGTTGTTGTTGTTTTGGTTGTGATCAATTTCGTGGTTGTTCTTTCTTTCTTTGCTGGTAGTGCAGGCTAACCTTTCCCTCCTTTGTTCTGTTTTGTATTAAGCATACACAAAGCATATATCCCCCCCTCTCCCCTCAATCTGGATTTAGCCCGTTGGTTACTGTGGGTTTATTACTCACCGAGTTGTAGCGTCATGAAATTCGGCGTAATATCGTACATAGTAAATTTTGACCTGGCTACCAAACCGAACTTACAGACGTTTCCACGTAAAAAAATAAAAAATAAAGAAAATAAATAAACCGTTATATATCTCTTCTCGTCTTTCGACATTTTCTGAGCGTCACCAATGCTTTTGCAGGTGTTACTCCCCTCATACCCCCACCTCCAACCATAAGCCCCCCATCGTCACGACCTCTTTTGAGTATGGGTACGGGTGGGGGGTGGGGGGAATTGTCACCGTCACGGTGGTCACATGACGAGCTGTCCAGACGTCAGCCCTCCATGAGGGGCGTTCTCGGGATGGGTAAATAATTTGTCGGCTGACAGTGGAATGGCAATGATGTTTATGGCTTTTCGAACTCCGGGTCCTCTTGGCATGAGTTCGCCTGCGGTGTGCAGGAGAATGTTATTGCTTGGAGCGCTCTTTGTTCCAGATTTCCTGTCGGGTGCAAGCTCGCGCATAATGTCACACGCAGGTTTGCGTCACGGATGCCGGAAGATTAATGCTTGCGCCAGTGCCAAGTTCCTTTTTTGCAGGACGAGAGAAGGAGCAAGAAGACTGGTTCAGTTCAAGAGGACCACTTTGAACTCAGGAAAATGATAGTTAATTCGCACTGTGAAGCAACGTTACTCAAACTGTCAATACGCGAAATACAAATACTGGCAGTGAACGTTACGTATTTCGAATTTTCTAAATACGTAAGAATGCTGTAAGCTTATTTTTAATCGCGATGTAGTAGTTTCCACGAATTTCGCAACCGCTAAAAAAATCGAGAAAAATCTCGCGATCACAGCTTGACGTTAATGCCGTGAAAGGAAATAGCCCTGGAATCGCGAAATTAAACACTCGCAAATAACTTCGCAAATGACTGAATGCGCGATTCGCGAAGATTAATACACCGCGAATGAAAATACGTTTACAGTATAATTACGAAATAAATAATAACACAAATGCATAAATAATTTTCGTACGCACTTTTAAACTTTAGCAAGTTTCCGTTTCGCCAAACTTCCGTTTCCGTTTCGCCAAAGGGTATGCGACGTCATCAAGCGCACACATGTTCTTCTCCTGGCAATGATGTTCCGTTCAACTTCCATTTCCGTCTATCTCCCGTCCGGGCTCGAAGGAAGAGGGTATATAGGATAGAGTGCAGAGGTAGTAGTTTAACAATGTTGCCAGTCGGGAGCCAGATTTCACACATGTTTACGTCATACTTGTGAATCTCAGAAATAAATTTTATGGAATTTGTTCGCCGCGAAGAGGAACATCATCAAAATCATCGAAGTCGTTCGATACGCTCCTTTTGGGCGGTCCGCTGCGCTGGTGACCCGGGTACCGCACATATGACATGGAATGTTCGGGCGGGCTCGGAGTCGTGTACCGTGCAAGGTCACGCTCATATCATTGGCCACGCCGTGACGTGCGCACACGTGACCTGTGACGCAGTTTGGATAGTGGAAAACAGTCAAAGCGCGCTTATGGTCGGACAATACGGCATATACTGCATGCCCCGCTGAAATTTCCTGTGCGGACAGCTCACATATAGCTAGAATGCTCAGATAAAATCAATAAATCACAATCAATCTTTACCAATCAACTAAAATTCAAAAGAAAGTTTGTTATCAGTGCATCGCGCTGCTTCTTCAAAATTCCTCCCTCTCACTTCTCTCTCTCTCTACATTGGCTGTGAAGAGCTCTAGCTGTAGTTTATAGTGGGTTGGAGAATACAGGCATCGATCCTCGCCGTGATAAGTAATTCAGCTGGCCTGATCATTACTTCATCCATGACTTACAAGAAAACGCACGGACCTTATGCTCGTTATCATGTAACGCATCCGCGGCACGGTGCCCTTATTAATCGAACACGAAAATCTCATAAAAATCGATGAACGGTCGTGGCCCCACGGTGAAAGAAGACCAATTCGTAGATATCTCCTCACGCCGATGATTATATATGGCAGGCAATGTTCAGCAACGTTTTCGAGATTCGATCTTCCCAAAATAGACGATGCATCATCATCATCTTGCTCCTCTCCGTAACAGAAACGTCGGCCTCCCTCAACTCGACGGCAAAGTTTGGATGGAGGTGGAGAAAGGAGGCGACCCTTCATCTGTAGGGCCCCCGAGGCACGTGACGCGGGAGCTACCGTGGCAGTGGACGACAAAAATTCGTTTGGTTTGCGAAATGCCGCGATATCGCTGTCACTAATGTGTGACTAAGACTATTATGTTGACGCAGGAACGTTAGTTCGCTAGTAGTAGGAACGCTATTGATGACCCTTTGTTTACAAACTTGTGACGTCACGAGAAGCGCCCCCCAGCATGCTTTGCGCGGCGGCGAAACCCAATCGATGACGTAGGTAGTCAGGTCGCCTATTGAAAACTGACCATGATTTTATGCCGAACAAGTACAGCGGGTGTTATAAATTATAAATGCATCCCTCACTATAAGGCGGAATAGAAATCTACATCGTGAAGAACATAGACGAGAAAGAGATGGATAAATCGCTTTTTTTCTCTGGCAAGGTTGGACAGTGCGCTCCGCAGTTCGGTGATGCGGCCGATGATTTTTAATTATCTGTAGAGGGAGAGATAAATGCATTCACACGTCATAGGCCGGTACTTTTCTATATATTAATTCAGCGTCTCATTATGGCGAACCTTGCTCACAGGCAAAACTCATCGCGTCACGCCAACATAATAACCTGCGATTGGACATCAAGTACATCACACGTCCTTCATGATGTGATGGTGAATGATGTCAATGATTAGCCATCATGAGTGACTTTGCCAACCTTTGTCAGAGACAGGCAGTGGAGAATTTGAGCTGTAGCGCACTCAACCGCTTTGTGGCGTGTGGCATACGCTCTTCTGGGCATACGCTATTTCCTTGCGTACGAAGCGCTAAAGGTCTCTGCTACCTGATGCAGAAAACGACAACACCGCAGAATTACATCTTTTTTTTTCTACTTTTTAGTTTGACCTGGAATGTTGCATAAAATAAATAAATAAATAAGAAAATGAGAAATTGAGACACTTTACTTCAAAAGCAACGCACTCCTTTTTTTTTGTTTTTTTGTTTCTCTTTTATGGAAGTAACACCGCACAACTCTTGGATACGCTTCATTTTTTCTCTTGGCCCCGTATAGTTTGTCACTATTATATCCAACATTCACCAACGTCGGAAGAAAAATATGGGAACCCTTGATCTGGGAGGGCCCCCGGGTCACGTGGCAGAGGGGCGGCGTGGGTGGACGACAGGCAGGAGGCACCGGCATCGGGGGCAGCGAGGCTAAATGCGGCGAGCCGAGCATCGATGGAGAGGGAGAGTAATGGCGGTCAATTACCCCTATCGCACGAGGCTCCCATGCGTATCGCCAATTGCGTAAACTTTAACTCTATTGTGCTCTATGGTGTGGATACTGTCTTGTGTATATGAAGGTAAATGAGTTTCCGAGAGTGATGGCGTGGATTTTATGCTCGATGTCTCGTGTGTGCGCCCAGATAGATTTTTCCGCGCCCGGTTGACTCAGACTTCGCAGTTTTTGTCCTTTTGAATGGGAATCTAAGCCGACTTGCAGGTTGGTGCTTTTTTTGCACACGGATACTGTCCTCGACACTTCACTTTCTTTTAGCACTGACAAAGCTACGGAGTACAGCACTGAAGAATTTCCTCAACGTTCGTGCAAGCGTGTCCTGCTGGATTGAAGTACGAAATATATGAGAAATAGCTATATAAAAAAAGAAAAACGATTGAAATACAATTTTTATTGGAAACTGCCCAACCCTCCAACCTCTTCTAGCGCTTTGAAGTTCGCCGTCGATGGGCGCCATCGTTATTGGACCTTCGCTGATGTCGGAAGTGGCACGGTCGTTGTGCAAGGCCTTCTCCCTGTAACATAATAATAAAAAATGCAGTGGCATTGAGAAACGGAGGAGGCTGGTCTGCACAGTGAAAGGCGTGCGCCGAGGAGGTAGCGACGAGTAGGAATTAACGCTCCGGCATGGTCTAGTGGCTAGGATATCTGGCTTTCACCCAGAAGGCCCGGGTTCGATTCCCGGTGTCGGAAGTTATTTTTTAACTCAACTTTTGAAGGTATTGCCTTCATTTGAGCTCTTGTGTGGTTGTGTTTGTCTTGCTTGCAGTGGTTATCGTTTTTACTGCAAGCATGAAGGTACAAATCCTGACGGCAGGCTTTGAGTTACATTTAAAAATATTGAAGAAAAGTGAGGGACCCGACAACCACAACATTTTTAAACAAGTGTTTTGAACAACGTGTTTATTTGAATTTAGTACAGTGCATTGTGCCGAAAAAACGCTTGGTTAGAGTGCACTTCACGAAAATGACACTAAATTAGCCCGTGTGACATGGGAATTACTTGCAATTTTTCATGTGGCAGACAATTCGTCAGCCTCTGTAGCTCACTCTGTCGTGTGCGGAGCTCAAGCTCGCGGATTCGATCCTAGCCGAGGGTGGTAGCAATGTGGGGGAGGTAAACATTGCTTCAGTGGTATGGAGGTTTCCTGCGCACGTCAAAGATTTCCACGAGGTTGGCACGTGCAACAAGGAGCCACACAAGTGCAGACAGACTCACCTCACGTGTAAATCTACGACCAATTAACTAATTAATCCCTTTCTCGGGTTCCAATTTTTCACAATGTACCAGCTGGCCTGCACCCTTGCCCTTTTGCCATTAATGTGGCATAACCTGGGGGGAGTTGGGGTTTCAACTTCCGAAATCGCACCTTTGGTTATGTATTAGGGAAATCCTCCTCTCCCTGTCAAGTAGTAACCACCACCACCACCACCACCACCACCACCACCACCACCACCACCACCACCACCAGTAGTAAGTATAACTGCAGGAACAAATAAGGCACTTGTGACTACACCACTGACCATGAACTTGTTCGAATTTTGTGCCATGGGCACATGACGTGTCCAAATGTACTGCTCCACCGCTTTGACATTGTTCTGCGAATATGTGACGATGTAGTGAGCATGAGTGTTGAATACCTGCATTAGTTGTGACGTTGTCCGATACAAGTGTGGCCGACCAATGCGAGCAGTCTCACCACTACCCCCACAATATTAGCAGACACATTGCTTGCGCAATTGATGCCCGATGGTTTAATCAGCTCCGGCATGGTCTAGTGGCTAGGATACCTGGCTTTCACCCAGGAGGCCCGGGTTCGATTCCCGGTGTCGGAATTAGTTTTTCCTATGTAGCTGAATTTTCGTTATGGAAAATTTTGAATATGACTACAGCAAAGCGTAGTATGTTTACATTGAAAAAATGGCTAGGAAGCAAGCGAGCTGGTGAAGATGATGCATATCGTAAAACCGGGAGACTAGGGTCTCGGTCCCTTCGTGTTCCCTAGTCGCGGGGTTTTACGTTATGTACGTTTACGTGTTTAGTCTGTGTGTTCCGGGGGTTACTTTTCGTCATGATTGTTCAGTTTCCCTGCACTTTGAGTCTTATCTACGTAGTAACTTCGTTATTGAATGAGGTTTGCTATATTTTGGTTATATATTTGGTATTTGAGATTTTGGTTATTTCAGGGGGATGGACGGATGAGGAGGGTCTTATTACAGCCCATTACGACATTACGTAACTCCGAACCCTATACGCTGACAGATGATATGCTTTCGACTGAGAATTGCACAGAATCATTTCTTCTTCCGCTGCCATCCAAGGTTTCCTCTAATACCGACCCACCATTTCGACTATCGAATACTTTAAATCCAACCCATATTCATTTGTGCATTCGCCGAAGAGAGCAGATCCAGCCATCGTATCCTTTCCGTTTCTTCCACATCATCTAACAATAGTCACTTCTTTCTGTCCCCGTGCCTGAACTTTCTCCGGGAATGCCTAATGTCAGTCCCATTGCAATACATCGTCCTTGCCTCGTCTGCCTGTACTTACTTTCCTTGCCTTTTCCCTCCCGATTATCTTACGGGATACCGGGTTAGCATACTTACCTCGGAACGTGGAATGAGCAACTGCCTCTACGATGCGCCTCGATATTTTCTTTTTTCTTCTTCTTTGTTTTATGGCGCTAGCTCGGGGCTGCATTAGCTCGACGAATTTCGCTTTGATCTTACGGCGAGGTAATCGGGTCAGAGTGAGGAGGGTGCTGTCGTTGCTGTTGGAAAAACAAGGAAATAAGAACGAGTAGGAAGAAAAGCAAAATAAAAGAAGATGCAAAAAAAAAAAAAAAAGAAACTGCGACCAAATTGAAGGGCATGTAAGTGCCCGATTATATGGACGACGTACATTGTACGCAATATTGAATTGGAGATAACGGACAAGTACTGCTTTATATTGGCTTAAAATGCACACTCTGTTTTGGTTTTCTGCGCATTTTTCTTTTTTTTTTTTAACGATTGCTCGTAGACGCTGTTTTTTCCGTTCATGGCCGAACGTGATCCAGGCTCTGACCTTTTTCGGATAAAATGGTCAAAACGTGATCCTGTCCGCTATCTAACTCCCCACTCATCATCATTCCAATAAAGTTGTTGTTGTTAGCTCCAGAGTAGATGTTTTTTTGGATTATATGAGGTAAACTGTTAGTCATCGTGCGCCGTTATACTCAGTACACTGCTTGTATACACTGGCTGAATAGGACAGCGTCGCGCAATTACTTCAGCCGGATGTCCCATTATGAAAATGTACACTTCCTGTCGAACTCAGTGCCGTGTATGCCAAAGGGAGTCTGGCCATTAGGAGGAGCCTAAAAAAGAGGCTCGACCTGTCAGTCAAACTTCGGCGCATTTCATTGGTTACCGTTTTCCATGGGGGCTGCCATGACACCAAATTTTCTCCAAGATGGAGGATGGTGCTTGGAAAGGCGAAGCGGAGATTTCTTGACAAAAAATTTTCACAGACTACTTTAATTTCTTACTGTGAGTATATATCCTCATGTACGCATCTGCAAAATCAGCTTCAACTTTCGCTCCGCCATCATTATTTACGCGAAAATGGGATGTTTCGTCGCTAACGTTAGGCCTAGTTAAGATCGTGATACCAGGAAAATAGCAAGGACGACGACCATTATACGTAGGATTTTGCATTATATAATTGCATTTTATTTATACATACATCTTTGCTGCTTTTTTATTCAATGTACTTACATTACGTGATATAAAACTTCATACCGGCTGTCGTCTGCTACGAAGAAGCGGTTGTACCGCCATCTTGGCCAATCACTTCTGCCAGCAACCATTTCTGCATTCCTGAGCCTTCCCAACATGCCTCTCTCCGTGCAGATGGCGTTGATAAAAGTGGGCGCAAAATCCGTCGTTTTGGTCTGTCACCAGTGATATCCGTTTCAATCCAAATCCATCAATTTTCTCCAAAATGGTAGCGCCCTGTAAATAAGGGTGAGGTATAATTACTGGATGAATGTAACAATAGACAACTGTATTTCGACCTGTGATTGGCTAGAAACTTCAAAAAGTGGGTGGAGCCTCAGGTATAGGCAAGTCCCATTAATGGCCAGACTCCCTTTGGCATACACGGCACTGGTCGAACTGTCATCGCGACACCCTCAGGCGTCGTCGTCTTTTCTGTTGCGACGAGTGGAGTATCACGCAAGCATTATGGACCTCTTTCACATACGCGTCGTATCCTAGCGGCCCTCCAGCGAAACACGTTCGGCGCGCGTCAAAACAAATCCACGTTGTTAGCACAAAGGACCAAAACCAGTCCGGAGTGGGACAGACGAGCTCGCACCGTTTGCGCGGTCTCCCCACTGGTCCCCGCTTCTGTCGTGTCCATACTGCGCCATCTAATGAAGACAGAGATAACCCTCTCCGGCGCCTCAAGGTCATGCGCATGCGCATAGGCCATTGTGAAAAAGGTCCATTCCACTGCCCGAGAGGCACAGAACTTATAACCTTTGTGTTTGATTGACGTTTCCTGGTTTTCTTCGAACAAACGTGCGTATGCCCCTCCCCCTTGTACTTCGATATTAACGTACATTGTTTATGCCCACCTAAAGCATCCACTTTATATCCACTTATTATCAGTGCACGCAATGCACGTGAGAGAACTGACGTTCTGAGGCCGGAACAACAAAGGACAAATACATACAAAACTTCCTATGTTGTTCCGGCCTCAGCACGTCAGTTCTCTCATGTTCAAAAATCGCCGCTTGCGTCGATCCCGTCGTATGATTGTGTGTATGAGTGAGAAAAATGTAAGATTGAAAGGGGGGATGAGTGAGAGAGAGTGGTTGATGTGTCCCTTCAGGTGACGCACTCTTGGAAGTAGCTGGGGAGGTGTGTTAGCCTAGCTCAATTGGTAGAGCCCTGAACCGGTAAGATCCAGAAGATGTGGGTTCGAGTCCTACAGCTGGCTAACCTTTTCATCTTGACTTCCATCTTTCAACGCAATGCACGTCACAAGGTAGGCATCAACTTCATTATCGAGGGACAAAAATGGACCACATAATTATAAGCACATCCGGTTTCGGAGCGACGTAAGCATCAGCAGGCACACACGCGCAGACGTCACAGAGCTGTTTGAGACCGAAATAAACGCCACCCGGGCTCTTTGTTGAGAAGTTCCAAAGCATAAATTAAAACTTTCCTTCTCGAACCTTCGTTGCTTCACGAAGCGCACACCAGAAACAGCTGACCGTGACGTCACGCCACAGAGTCCGTTGGCAATAAAATCAAATTACACGATCGGCTCGGAATTCGATTATAAAATATTTCGCACGACGGTTTCAAGCATTGCGATCACACGACTGTAGTTTCGTAGCTCTGGTTAACGTCTACAATTATTCGTTTTTTATATACATATTGCGTACTAGCGCCGCGAAGCAACTGTGGCTATGAGCGGCGTACAGATGTGTACAGATGGAGAGAGGACAGCAGGGAGGAATTGGGGACACGGGGATTAGTACACTCTAAAAACTGAACTTCACCACATAGCACGCTCTGCTCCAACCATTGCCGCGAATGATAGGGTTATCGCTTCCGATTCGAAGAGAGAGGGGGGCGTACGCCTTTTTGTGTCAATTTGGATACATGATAATTGCCACAAAAAGGCGTACGCCTCCCTCTCTCCTCGAATCAGAAGCGACAACCGTACCATTCGTGGCAACGGTTGGCGCAGAGCGTGCTATGCGGTGAAGTTCTGTTTTTAGAGTGTATGCGTCCTGGGCCGACTTCAGGGGGGAACTGCGCCGACATTCGTGTCCGATAAGTCTTCGGAAAACCCAGGGAAAACCTCAGTCGGTGGTAGGATTCGAACCCGCTCGTCCATGCCACTGGTACTACAATTATTCGTTTTTTTCTTCCTTTTCCACCTTTTATTTACAAAACACAAGTACACACAAGTACAGGTACGTCACAAGGTTGCAACGCCGAGGGCCATTACAAAACGTCTAAAGAGAAAACTGAATACCTTTTGAATTTGTACATAACGATTTTACAAGTACGTAAGGGCATCAGACAATTATTCGTGCCGGCAACAATGGCAGTAAAGGGGACACACACACACTCCTCCATATAGTGCAACGCGAACAATTTTCATACCGTATAAACCCACACTGAGATGCCTCAACATGTTTCAAACGCCCGCATGCACTATGGCATCATTCGCCGCAAACACTGTATCATATGATGAAAGATGAAATTCACCGAAAAGGTTAGCCAGCTGTAGGACTCGAACCCACATCTTCTGGATTGCCGGTCCTTTCATGTTCACTGTATTATATATTCTACCCTCCATTCAAATACGGGCCTTTTTCAATTACACGCAGATAAGGAGCTGTCCGTTCCCATTTCAAAACGCACCGAGAGGTTTGGCCGCACACTGAAATATTTATAATACCATCTCCTCCCTTTGAGAGGTGCTGCCCGAAGTATAGTTAACGCGCCGCTTGTGCTGCGCGCGAGATAATTTTCGAAACTGCGTTGGCCTGAGTGAGTGCTTTATATACCCAAGGGACGGCGAAGGGGTTTCGAGGTGCCGTAAACTGCGCAATGTATAGACCTACTCGCTTATATACTGTACTAATGTGTGTGCCTGTGGAGGTACATGTATACGTATAAACTCTTGAACGGAGAAACGAGAGCATCAGCTGCGAAGTGTGGTTGATGTAATAGTGTTGAGAGATGGGACTTGGGCTACGTCGATGCGGCGATGAGCTTACACGTTTCCTCAGCAGTGGTCGAGATCTTGCGTGGTCTTGTCTGACTGCGCAATATTTCGATAAAAAGATGCGGAAATGGAAAGTACGGTTTCGTTCAGTAATCTGCTGACTAGCACAGTATATAGTAACAGTGTTGTTGTCGCTGTACTAACTCAGCGCCGCTTTGAACTGTGGGAGCTTACTAATACGAAAGAAACGGGTGGCCTTCAATCTGTTTCGATTTCTCCCCTACCGGTCCATTGTCCACGACGTGTCAAGGTCAGCGAAAGGGAAACGTGAAGGATTATTCTTCGTTCCTCAACCCAGTAAGCACCCAGGATGCAATGTGTGCACAAGGAGCACTGGGATTTCGTGAAATCGTCTATTCGCTTAGTGTACGTACTAGCGGACTCCCATCATGTCGCTTAATTACATACATGACTAATTATTTTTTTTTAATTGCAGCGTTTACGGCAAACGGAAGCGAGTTGGAAGAACATTATACCACAACGTATCTTGCGTGCCCTCAGTGCACTCTCTTTTTTTCTGCTCCAGAAGCCTATCAACCAGTATTTTGTCCAATTATCTTCAACTCGGAAGTTGAAGCACCGCAACTCAATGAGTTCCGAATAAAATAATCGCAAAAAGCACCGAATTCCTCGCAGGAAAAAGCTGGGATCATTTACACAAGCAAACGTACTCGTGCTCTCTGCCTCGTGGGAAGCAGAAGGCCGTTGCAAGGACTGTCGGTGTATCCTTACTCATCCGGTATATTGTCTCGTCGGAAAGCACACTCACAAGATGCCGACTCGTACCATGTTTTCCTTCTGCCTGTCAGGTGATCCCGTCGCGATGCTTCGTTCTATATTACCACGCACGCACAGAACACTCATTCCTGGACTTTAGCCTCATCGTGTCACCTGATCATGTGTCTCCAGTGATGGGAAAAATAACACCTTTTTCCTGGTGGCCTCCAAGGGGATGAAGAATGAAATTCTATCGTCAACCTATCTATTTATACCCGCCAAAATTTTTATCGTGGGAATATTATTTAGAGCAACTAGCGCTATTCTAAAATCGATGCTAGATGGCCCTGATACTACACTCTTAAAAATGAACTTCACCGCACAGCAAGCTCCTAGCCAACCATAATCTCCAATGATATCGTCATCTGCCTCGGTTTGTTGAAAACGGGAGGCGTACACCATTTTTGTGACACTTATGCTGTTCATAATTGTCACAAAAGAGGCGTACGCCTCCCGTTTTCAACAAACCAGTGAAGATAACGATATCATTCGATGTGACGGTTGGCTAGGAGCGTGCTATGCGGTGAAGTTCATTTCTAAGAGTATACTGCTGTGGCCCTGAGGGTAAAATACACCAATTGATAAATTAAACTCTCTCTCTTTTTTAAAATTTGTCCCTTTGAAATTCTTCAGTTACCCATGCTGCGTGACGATACTCTTGAAAATAATGCGAAATAATCATCGTCACGTCACGAGGTTGTTTCTGAATTGTGGTGATCGCTCCATTCCTTTAACAAAGATATTTGTTTCTTGAGCACTGCGAACAGTTGTGCGAGCTATGAATGTATTGGTCGGAAGCAGGAAGTGAGCGAAAACGGAAGTGGTCTTTGAAATGCACTCCGGGAAAAAACACGCGATTATTTAAGAAAGTGATCAATTACCCTAGCAGCTGTCTGGTTATGTGACAGTCCGAGAAAGTGTAATTAATTACACTTACTAATTAGAGTCTTGGTAACTGGTTGCGCGTTGTAATAACGTTATTTCGCAAGACTGCTTGCAACCACCCCATTCGTTGTCATGTGTTTGCTCGTACGTCCTTAGATTTGTGAACGTCTTTATGTTTCTCGGCCTTGCCTGTAGTGGCTGGAGTAGTCAGAGCACATGAACTCTCACTCTCAAAGTCATTACATTCAATTTGACGCCGCACAACGCGTCATTTTAAGAGATTTGACGTCTATTTGCCAAAGTGCACTGAAATATGCAGACTGAGACCGTGCAAAAGCTACTTGTTCGCGAGTTTGGCCGTACGTGTTATTCTTTTTTTTTTTTTTTTTTTCACATGCCTTATCGGAACTTCGTGTCAGCGCGCTTGTCAGCCGCAGTTTCTCGTGCTCGCCTCGTTGCCGTTTTGTGTGTCCCTCTTCTGAGCAGTAGGCACGTTCCATTCTTTCATCCCGTGAATCTGTTCAAGAAGTCGCAGTCGGCCAGGTCACAGATGCATTTAATTCATTTCCACGTGATGTTGAGCTAGGAGGATCTGTGTCCCTATACTACTACACGCGGAAATGCTGTTGAAAACTGTCAACTAAGTGCAACACTCACAGGGCTGCGGAGCACTGTTAGATGACTTCTTGGCGAACTCGATGGCGTTGGCCTTGGAGCAATAGGTTACGGGTATTACACTCGCTAAGTTTCGAAATCGTTCGTTCGCCGAGATACGTGCTTTGGGAGACATCTTCGCGGCGTGACAACGGTGTTCTGCGGGGAAGCGACGCCCCTGAACCTTCGTCACGCTATGCCAGTGGGCAGTGTTGCATAAAAGAAAAAAAAAATATATATATATATGAATGTCCCCGAGCACAAACTTGAGCATCTTACAGTCGGAAGATTCTGGAAACAATTCTTTCGAATTACGAAACCTCAATCATCTGCGTTGCCAGCGAACGTCGCTCATATCATATACCACTTTCCCATACACTCGCTGTATGGATGACCTAGAAAGCAAAGTCGATAAGGCCCTTCATTTGAGACGGGAGATTCTTTTTTTTTTTTTTTTTTTTGGAGTGCTCATTAGAGGCACTCTTCTTCCCACACGTTGATGATGGAGACATTGGAGAAGTTCAACAGATAAGGAGGAGCTTTCATTGGGAGGGGGGAACTTCACATAGTACTTGATGTCACCAAAGGCTCTTGTTCGGTCTCTTATCTTCCCTGTGTGTATGGGCGACTACTTCTTCTGCCTGTGGGTCCTACGTTACAGATAATTCCCGAATGTAACTAGCTCGCGTGACATAGTGTGGTTAGGATGATCGCCTCCTAAGCAGCACAACATCTTGGTCCAATATTGGTCCAATATTGGTGCAATCTTGGTCTAATGTTCGACCAATCTTCGTCCAATCTTTGTCCAATCAAGGCCCAATCTTGGTCCAATCTTGTGGTCCACTCTTTGTCCAATCTTGGTTCAATATTGGGCCAAGATATTGTGCTGCTGGGGCTTCCACGCTGAGACAGGGAGGTGACACGGGCATCCCGGCATCTGCTGTTTTGCCTGGGTTTTTGCGGCAGACTTTCCAGACGAATGTCGGCAAGTTCCCCCTGAAGTCGGCCCAGGACGCACACTAACCTTGTCCCCCACTCCTTCGTGCTGTCCTCTCTCCATATGTCCACGTCTGCAGGCCGCTCAGGGCCACAGTTGCTTCGCGGCACTAACGCAAAAAAAAAGTTTGTAGATACAGTTATTTAGTTATGCGACGTACAGTTACAATTTCTTGTTTCGGTTGCAGTTTTATAACTGTATGACGTCACGAAGTGCGAATGGAATGTAGTTGAGCGATATCGAAAACGGCACTGCGTCATCTATGACATTAGCGGCGATATCTGTATCGACCTGGATGCGTTGTTGGATCCGTAAAGCCGGAATCCGCAGACGATATGTGGCACTGCTAACGCAAAAGCGTGATACCGCACAAGCAATAATTTTTCCGCGAAACGAAAATCTCGCTACATATTGGTTACGGCGACATAGAAGCGCGGTCTGAATGTGGAATTTGCGACGAATCAGTTCCACAAAGTCCAACTGTGCCCCTCATTGAAATTTATTGTCGGACTCTCAGTATTTTATCGCACATTTCCAACACTTCGGCAGCATGTACACCCTTTTGGGCATCGATTATTCTACACCCATTCCACACTTGGTCCAAAGAAAGAGCTTAAGCGCGGACCCCATAACAAGCGACACGCGACGCGCTGCAGAATTTGTCGCTGTCGCGTCTGGTCATCGCGCGACTTCCTGGTCCATTTGAGCAGCGACATTTCGTCACCGAGAAATGATGTTTTTGGAGAAGCAATGCTTATTTTATTCGAGCTAAGTTGTAAATTGCCATAAATATACCAAAAATAGTATTTCATTCGTCAAAACGAGGAGAAATTGTAATGAAGTTGCTATGTAATATTCGCCGTAACGCAGTGGCGCTGCGGTTGAAGTACCCAACGCCCCGCCCACTTCTTCGTCTGCTAGTTTTGTTGGTTGCCCTCTCCACCCTCTCCCTTGCCCACGCGTTCAGTTCTTGTTTCACGCCGTCAAATCTAGCTGGTTTTGTCAAACAGCAGGCAACGAACTCAGCGACATGCTACAAATATCTACTGGGAGTAGATGCAGAAATATTGAGCAGCGACAAAGCTTTTTTGACGCTCGTGTGGCGGCAGTGACGTCGATTTTGTCGCTTCTCGCGTGTATCTGCCGCGTGTCGCTTGTTATGGGATTCGGGCTTTAGCTCGACACGGGGTTGTCGCCGAAGCAGCGCCAAAGATTGTATCTCATTACGGCCGAAGTCTCATTACAGCCGAAAGTCTCATTACTCGGGAGAAAATGATGTAACAGGTACAAAACCAGCTCCCGTGACATAGTGGATCGCTTTCCACGTCAAGACTGGGAGGTGACACTGGTTCGAATCCTGTCACCGGCTGTGTTGTCTGAGGTTTTCCCTGGGTTTTCCGAAGACTTTTCAGCCGAATGTCGGCACAGTTCCCCCTGAAGTCTGCCCAGGACGCACACTAACCCCCTGGCCCCCCACTCTTTCCTGCTGTCCTCTCTCCATCTGTCCACGTCTGTACGCCACTCATAGCCACAGTTGCTTCGCGGCGCTAGCACAAAAAAAAACAGGTACAAATATCGTATGACACAGTATGGGAATAAAAACATTTTTCACGAGGGATGCGTGAATCACTGTCGCAGTATTGTGCGCATGAACCATTGTGTGTGACACAGGCCGTGGTGGCACACCCGCCTCGGACACACTTTGGGAAGCATACAACAGCGATTGCTAATATGGTGGATGCTTCTTTCTTTCTTTCTTTCTTTTTTTTGACGTGATGAAACATCTTCCGAAATGACACTACCTTCGGTCGTAATGAGATTTTGGCCGTAATGGGACACTTGGGGATTAAATAATTTTCGGTCGTAATGAGTCTTTGGCCGTAATGAGATGTTACCATCCCAAATGTCCCCACAACGGCTCACAATTCTAGCATTATGGGATCCAGAGGAGCCTCACGGCCCATTTCGCGCAATACCCTCCGCGAAATTAAGGTCTCGCGCATACTATATTCCCGTAACGTGCCTCCGATTCGCGTATTATTAAGACCGCGAAATTAACCACTGACAGAGCGCGTGCTGATATAAAACCAGCTATAATTGGGTCATCAACAGTAAGGTAGCATCATCAACAATCTGATACTTCTGTTGCGTTCGCCTCCTTCAAAGACGCATAAACAGCGAAGTACCGTTGATCATCGTAATGTGTGCGCTTCAATTATTCGAAGCATTAGCGATGGCAACCAGGCTGTTGTTTTCCCCTGGACGCTCTCTGTTGGGTGTCAACTGAGACGGGCTTGGAGCGACTCTTGTAATTAGAAGCACAAACTTTCGCACCATTCCTGGAGTTGGCTGTGTTTGAACTTGATGAATCGACGTGTGTTTTTTAGACCAGGGGGAGCGCGCGCTGCAGGGAACTTCGCAAAGTGCGAGTCTCAGTTCGGGCCATGAAAAGATGCTCTGTTCTTTTCTCTGTCTGTCTCTCTCCCTCTTTTGGGGGGATGGGGGAATGCCGAAGGGCATTCTTCATGTCAGGACACAATTCTAAAAATGTCAGTGTGCATAAAATGTGCCACTCTTGGGTAGTGCTATACGAAAGAGTAGAGGAGTTCATAAAGTGCATGGTAAATGCTGATGGTACGTGTTCTTTACGTAGGAGGACAATACAAATTATTCGCAACAGGCACAACATTCCAACAATTGTATTTGTCTCTCTATATGTAATATGTACTTAAGTACTGCTAGACAAACCAGGGCAAGACGACCTAGCTGGTGTATGTGAAAAGGGACGCCATTTCCTTGAGTTTGAGTAAGCGCACTAGGTATCTGAACAAGGTGGAAAGCTGGGCTAATTGGTTAGACATGCTGAAAAACGGCGAGCGAGGCACACGCCGGACAGGCTGAGTTTGAGTCTGTCTTGTACACTTCGTTGTGTTTACCTGTCTCGCTGTGCTTCCTCAAAGGCAATGGCGCATTATTTTTACCTAGTTGAGCTTATGTCTGTGCCTTAAAAAAATTGTCTGGAAAGGTATTAACGGTTGATATGTTCGGCTTCTAATGCTTTCTATAGGTGAGGGCGTCACACAACCTTTGCTGTCACGAGTGCACTGATTCGAAGCTTGATTGAATTCTAAACAAGATATTCACTAAACATCTTTGTCACAAGGTCGGGCGTTGCGAAGCTCTAGGTTTCATGAAAACCTATCACTTATGAGCAGTAGCAGTTGAAGTGAACAGGACGGCGGGCTATATAGTTGGTTTTCATCTAGTCGGTTTTGAGGCAGTTGTCGTCTGTGTGTTCTGCGTCCTTGTGGGGATTGATTGATTTGGAAAAAGAAAAAAAAAATGAGATGGAGTTCTGCCGTTATGTCGTTAGTTCCATATCATTCCGCTGTCGACCACTTCAAAGACATGGGATATACGCCGAAGAATTGGATCGAATTGAATTAAGATTGTGGTTCCACGAACGTGTCAGATATTAACGAAGAAAAATGAAAGTCACTGAAAAGGTTAGCTAGCTGTAGGACTCGAACCTACATCTTCTGGATTGCCGGTGCAGGGCTCTACCAATTGAGCTTTCTCAGCGACTTCCAGAAGATCCAGGCAATCCAGAAGATATGGGTTCGAGTCCTACAGCTACCTAACCTTGCAGTGACTTTCATCTTTCTTCGTTAATTTTTTAGGCAAATTGAGGCTTTGTATGTATTTGTCCCTTCTATGTTGTACCAGCCTCAGAACATCAGTTCTTTCATGTGTCAGATATGTTCTCGTCATCCAGCTATGATCAGACCCTGGTCGTGTGTGGCTCTGCTGTCCCGTATAAATCTGTTCACGTGGCACACTTGCCCCATTTGTTTTGCGGTGCTAGCACGAAATGCAAAAGAAAAGAGGTATACGGGCTGTGAAATGCTGCTTCACAGAGAGGAGTAAATGGGCGCACGAATTTGAGCGAAACCCGCGTAAGAAACTAACCCGTGTCTCGATGATTTCTTTTTCTTTTCTTTATGGCTCACCCAGAAAGAGCTATTGAGATGGCCACTCGAGTATCCGATGAAGTACCGAGTGCGGTCTCATCCCGCAGGAAGCCGAGAACGGACGTGAGCCGACTGGGTATGGCTCGCTTGCGGCTCAGAGAGGCATTGCTAACGGATATGGATAGCCTATAGCCACGTTGTACGGCGAAAGTGGATGGATGTACCGTCTGTTCCAAAAGTACGAATGATGTGTTTCTTCTCTCTCTCTCTCTCTCTGTCTTTTTTTTTTGTGTGTGTAGAAACAGGACAAAAAGGGAGAGTATGGTTGGCTTTCGCTTTTCTTTGTCCACTTCATCTCGCGTCTTTTATGTGTTTATATCTTTCGAATACTGCGCGGTATTTTGTGACTGATATGCAGCGTGAAACACGCCGTTGAAAATCGCGTTGTAAAGAAGAAATATTTAAAAAAAAATAAAAAGAAGAGATCCGCATGAGCACTGCGGAGCAACTGTGGCTATACGGACGTGGACGGGTGAAGTCAGGACATATCAAAAAGGAGCGGAAGGCGGAGGGGTAAAAAAAGCGTCCTGGGCGGACTTCAAGAAGAACTCTGCCGATACGTCACTGGAGAGTGTGTTAGAAATACCAGGTGAAGCAGAGACTCCACTCTCAGAATCTTTTATTTAATCTTCTAGATACCGTTCTGCATTTACTGAAACGCGTCTGTAGTAAATCTTGTGTTAGATAGTGTGGACGATAAAACGGTGCAGAGTGACATGGGAGACAGTATAGCCATTCTGTGTGATGCACAAAAAGCAAGAAATATGAAGGGGGCGATGATGACATTCGGAGTTGGGGTTCCCATAACAGAATCGGAGCATATTGTGTTTCTGGCTGAGGCAGAAGAAGAAAGCGTTGCGGATTATTGAGAATAAGGGCACGATAAATGATGGAGCACAGTTTGAATTTGTTCAGGTCTTCATATTGCCCGAACCACAGTATATGGGGAACATTGTGCAGCATAAGAAATTACAGGGAGCAGGTGGCAAGGTAACATATGCATGAGGAAATCGATCCTGGCCTTAAGGCACAAAATTTTATTATGCTACAACTAGATCGAATTCATATAGAGGACAATAGCAATACAGTCACAAGGAAAAAAAAAGGGGGGGGGGGGGGGTCTCAAACAGTTCAGAACTATATGAATGACACCGATATTTCTCCTCTTCCATGGACCCCTTGCTTAAAATTATTTTGTAATGCGTTACCATTGCTCATTAGTTTCATGACGAAATGGTATTGCTTTTTTTTTGTTTTTTTCATTTATCCACAGTTATCAGTTATAACACAGTTATCCGTGGTGTCTGAAGCGTGTGCTGTAAAGAGAATTTGGACAGACTTTTACTTGATTTCGCGTTGACGGTGGAGTTTCGTCATGATCCAGAAATGGATTTATGCATCAGATATATGGATCAGATTTATTGCATTGTAGGAAGGGTTGGTGACCTGGCCAGCGACGAAGATGGATGCGGAAAAATTGATTCGGAGATTCTCCTTGTCTGTATCAGCCACGTTATAGCTGCCGCCTTTACACAGCTCGTGGCAGCTCAAGTAATGACTAATGCCATTACGCATTACTCGGCCAAAATGTAATGACATTACATTCAGGAATGCGTTACTTTTTAGCGCATTACTGTTCAGCTCTGCTCCATTCTTATCATGTAGACATTTCTTGCCACCTCCAAGCCATCGAAAGAAAGGACACACCAGAGTGCTTCTTGAGAAATGGCATGCCGAAAAAGCTTCTCCGCGGTGCTCACCATACCGTGTTCCCAGTGTTTCAGAAAAGCAGGTTACTGCTTCATCCCACCGTGAAGCAAAGCAGGGCAGAAAACCCTCTCTTTCCAACTCACGGGTTTTCCATCTGACTTGCCATGCGCGAAGCCCGCACGTCCGGGCTCTTTCTCATTTCCCCCCATATATATATACCACCCACCGGGACACACGCTTCGCTATAATTGCGGATAAGATAAAGAAAAATAGAGATAGCTACAATTAAGCCTTTCCGCGACTTCGTTGGCAATTAGGAAACGAAGACGGTGCGGGTCAGAGGGACGCATTTTTTTTTCCGGAAAACTTTGGGATTTGATGAGCAACTCAGTCACTGCAACTCAGATCTATATTGCCATATGTCTGTTTTAGGAAACTGCATGACTCAACCTATATAACATGTGGAAGTGATCGGCTTCCTCGTTGTGATGTTCTGATCGAGATTCACAATTGGACTATCGAAGTGCAGATCTCACAATATCACATCGCATCGAAGTTTGACATCACATGGGGGCCACGATAATTTGGCATGTGCATGTATTAAAAATCAACTTTACCGGTACAGCTCGATATAAGGTACGTTATAAGGTACCGATTTTAGAGTGTACCACCTTGGTGACAATTACCATAACTGCATAAGTCACAAAAAGGAGTGCGCCTCCCATATAACTCTGAATGGTTGGTTCTGAGTTTATTATACGATAAGGTTCTGTTTGTAGAGTGCAACATGCTGTCGTGGACACAGATAAAGGTCGACATATGGCAGTCGTCGAAAAAGCCAGGGGTGATTGGCTGACTTTTTCGACGGCTTCCATATGCCGGTCTTTCACGCTAATTAGCGCCTTGGGCGCTCGTGTCGTGTTTGTCAGTTTGTGTGTTCCAGCCTCAGAATAGTTACTTTCCATCATGTTCAAGAGATAACGCTGCTTCGAAGAACGCGAACTCCACAGTGCTAGGGGCTCATTCTGGCAGTCTTATGGTTCCGTACGTGTTTTGCCATCTACAAATAATTTGCCCCGTGTCACAAACTCTTCTAGATACAAGCTAAGCTTGGAGTAGTTGTCAACAAGAAGCGGAAGCTGCTGTACTAATTCGAGCTTTCACGCCGTGGGACAACGACTGGGTTCGAACACACAACCAGCACACAACCTTGAAATCATTATAGGCGGACCGAGGTAGATGAGACGGTGACCACGGCTCGGTATTACAGTGGTGTGGGAGTGGACACTAGTGGACTGGTTGAACCTCACCGTTGGAGACTGCCTGTTTCTGGCGAAATATATGTACTCTCACGTGTTCACAAGTCAATCGAGCTCGTGCCATTGCAGTCCCCGTGTCTCACACTATATTCTTCAAAAACATTTTATTTCTACGTGACACATAAATATGAGTAAACAAATTCCTAGTTTGGAGAAGTGTGACGTCATACTCATAGGTTGCGGAATCCGCCACGCGCCCAGCAATGTTGATCCTCGAAGGTCGATTTCCGTCTCCTTACCACAGCTGCTGGTACTCTTTCAACGCGGGGCCGAGAGCTGAGCACGTGCTGTTGCTAGGAGACAGATGCTAGCGGTCCCGGTGACGTCACCTACTCTCGGAGAATCCGAAACTATGAAGTTTCGCGAGCATAATTTCGGTAATTCGTAGAAGCGCGCAACGTTCACCAACGGTATTTAGGATTTTACGAACCGTATCTTTGAGCGATGTCGATTATAATAGAAAATAAAAATAAATATCATTTTTAAAGGTACTGAAAGCAGTAGAGCTTCAATCTGATAATTTTTATCTGTTCAATAGCTGGAGACCTCTGTACGCTTGCGTCACAATTTTCGTCTCGATTGCGCTCATAGTTTTTTTTTTTATAGAAAATTAAAATCGAAAATTACGGGCAACGCTGTGTCGAAAGTCGCCACCGACTCCGCATTGTTCATCAAGCACGGCGACAAAACTACGTTGCATGCGCATAACACTGGGTCTCGTAACAACAGTCGGCTACGTGTCTGCTACGTAGTCATCATGACCACCAGGCAAGTCAGTATAGGGAACATAGATCACTGTTGCCTTACAAATTGGAGATCATTTCCCACCAGATGTCGCCCGGAGCCGTTTTACCGCAATTTTGCTACCAAATTACAAATATTTAGCGTTTTCTGCCACATGTTGCGCTGAGTTCATACAAGCAACACGCTGTTAAACAACGCCGCCAACATAATCAGTCTGTCTGCAGTTTGTAGTGGAACTTGTGGCAACTTTTGAACCAGTTCGTAACAGACAATCCCTCGAAGGCATAGTATACGTGGCATTTGCACAACAGCCATCCTGCAGGCCGTCACGTCCATGGGATCTAGTTTGATGGAAGCCAGCGCGTACATGTAACGGGATACGGCAGAATTAGAAAGAGGATCCTGTCCACGAGCGCACGACGTCCGAATGTTCCAAATGACTTGCCAAGCGATCACACTGACTCTACTGTTCTCTTTCCAGACAACATCTACATGATCACGTCCAACGCGCATGATATCCAGTGTAGAGGACATTATGGGGCAACGGGGCGTGGGGGCAGTTATAGGCTGGTTTGGTCGGCTAAATGAATAGGGTTATGGTGGGACAGCGATGTTGAAAGATCACTTCGTTATCTCGCTAACTTTGTTTTTCGGCTGTTGGTAATGTTTATATATTAGTAGCGTCCGCGTTGTGACCTGTTGGGGAACACAGCTATATTGATTTTTTGACAGATTCTTCCGTGCAATATTGCGTTGTAGTATCAGTAATCCTCCCCCGTGGGGAATATTTTCGCAACTTTCCTCGTCGTTTTTGTTTACCAAGTATTTCTGTTTCCAAGTCTAGGGCTTTACCGTTGCGTATTGATTCGATGGATTTACCTGTGAACTGCTGAATCCACCTTTGAATCTCTTTGGGCTGTAAACTGAACTTTCGAATTTGTATTCACGCTTATACTTGAGTTTGTATCTAAATCCGCGAATCGATATTTGAAGCGATATTTGTGTCCTTCAACTGATCCTTACCGCTTTGAATTAGTCTTTCTCTCCTCGGATTAACGTTTGAGTTCGCTTGAACTTACATCTGAATCCTCAAATGTATACCTTTGATTTGAATCCTTGAATTTGTCCGTTAATGGATCTTTTGGATACTGAAATTCATCTCTTCATTCCTCGAGTTTGCCCTTTAATCTCTTAATCATCGCTGCACGTGCATGCGTATGATTCTATTTCTAGGGCTTTTCCTTTTCAGTTTGACAAACAAACACGCCGATAATTTTATTCATAGGATTTCGCGAACATCGTAGTATTGCAAAGAATCCCGTAAACGCGCTGCAATCCCTACAGTACAATTTGCCTGTTGGACGCGTTCTGGTGAATGGCTGTAATAGTATACAAGCCGTGACTGTTTGTTTATGTAGCTGCCCCGACGCTGTGCTGTTGACAATTGTCGCGTTGTCGTCGCTTTTCCATTCGCTAACGCCGCTCCAAATGACGGGAGCAGATTCCCCGTATCCAATCGAGTTGTATTTTCCCTGCTCTGCTGCTCAAACTCTGTGCTACAGTTTCGATCTGCTACCTCTTTTGATTTTTTTAATGCATCGGGGAATTTGATTTCAGTACCATGTGGAGGAGTATATATAGCTTCAGAAACAGTTGACGGTATTTTTTCTTCACATTTCATCGGCCACTGCGGATATGTTGGCAACGTGTCCCCTTGACGTTCACCACAGGGGTGGCCTCGATTGACGAAAGCATGCTGGGCAAAGCAAACGCCAACGCACACGTGACCTTAAAGCGCCACTGCGGACTAAATTTCGCGTCTTCAGAATCCTACCAAAGTTACGTTACTGAAATCTTTTTGTCTCACTTTACACTCCTGCAAAATATTTTGGCTCTACGTGACGCGAGAGCTAGAGAAAATCAATTTTTATTTTTGAGAACTGTGACGTCATGTTGAACTCCGACGGAGAGCCCGGCTATCAGCTGGCAACGTGGTTGCCCTTTGCGTCTCCCGGGGGGCTCACTTTTTGCACTCCGTTAGCGGAGCCCTACGTGACATGTCATCCGACCGCTCCGACCTTCGAGAAAACACAAAGGAGGGAGAAGACATCTCTCCCATTTCCCCTCTTTGGATGAGTGTCACGTGACTTCTCCACCACGTGACCCTCATCAGACGCCGGCGTCATTGCTAAGAGACGAGTGTCCTCTCCAGAACATGACATCATTACAGTTTGTGGGCTTATGATTAAGTCACCGGCTCCCCATGCCATCGAAACTTGTGGAGGCTCAGCATATCTTCAAAAATTGACAGAAATGCACAGCGTTCGTAAACGTGACTGAAATTTCGCGTATAGAATCCTTGAGGCACCGCCTTAATAAACGCTGTTTCCCGAGTCCGGAGTGGTACTTTAAAGATGATCGCTCCCGTGGTCGGCGGCCAAATTGTTTGTAAACAAATCGTTTACTGTTTCTCTGCACCGTTTTGGACGTCTTTCGACCCCGCGGTAATTATTTTTATCCGATAGTCTCGCATTAAACGGACAGTTTTGTACATGAGGCCTCGTACTGATGACCACTTCTGAAGATGCGGTGACCCGGCATTATGACACACTGAGATACCATGTCGTGGAAGCAGGGGCGGATCCAGGGAAGATCCTCGAGGGGGGGGGGCACTAAAAAAAAGAGAGAAGACGGGGGGGGGGGGGTCGCCATGTAAGACGGCGAGCTGCTGCGCTTTCATTTCATACCAGAACTTTATTTATGATCTACATGTTGCGAAGCTTAGCATCCTGTAGAGGAACGCCACCGTGCGGCGTGCGCGGAAAGCGGAGCGTGCGGCAGGAAAATCTGCCGGAATGGGGGTAGAGTTATGTCTCGGGGGGGGGCGCCCCCCCCCCTGGATCCGCCCCTGCGTTGACGAAGCACCGTATAGCTTACGCTGGGAAAATACGTTCATCTCTTGGCTTTATGCCGACGGCAATATCTCGGCAAGCGCTAGAACGACACGTAAACAAAGCCACGTAACGTGTGCGTCCTGGGCCGACTTGTAAGGGCACCTTCGTCTGCTCCGCAGTGGAACGCCACAACCACCACCAGAATGATCTTAAAATACTACGAATAAAATTATGAGAGGGAGCCAGTGGATGTTCATGAACCTTTCAATTTATTTGCCATAATGTACAGAAACAATACGCTGCATATTTTGAGTATATAGCGTTTGCATTATTGCTATGGAGGCATACAGCTACGAAGCACAGAAGGCATTTCCTGCCGTCACGTTCCCATCTCGCGTGACTATTTCACGTGCACTCGGTCTCGATCGTCGGAACGTCTTCAGCCTACTTCGCTCCGGCCTGCCCATCGATGACCGGAGGCGGACAGTGTCGCGAGGAGGAGAATAAGAACGACATAAAAGTAAGGAACGGCACACACACACACTGTGGACCGACGAGACAGGACCCTGCAGACGTGGACCTGTCCTGGAGCTGCCTGCACGGCCGTCATCAGCATTGTCCGTTGTCAGGCCGTTTATCTGTCCCGTCCTGGATAACGGACTAGCTGGACTTCGTCGTCAACCATAGTCCCAAGACATAGCCCACCACAGGACACACATCATGCGACTCTCTGCCGGTTGGGTAGCTACGGGACACATAGCGATGTCTATCATGTGCGGGATATCGCTTTTCATCTGCGTAGTGTTCGAAGACCTGTCCACCCGCCACGTCTTCATCATCTTCGCTGACATCGGTCTTCCCTCCGCGCTTAGGGCCCTCGAAGTCTGCCTCTGCGGGGGCCTCGCTTTGGGCCTCGTAGGTTCCTGGTTCTTCGTAGGAGCCGTGAAGCACCAGCGCAAAGCAATCGAGGGGACGGGGTCCACAGCGTACTTTCTGGGAGGACTGGTGACGTTGGCCGTTTTCAAGGCTGTTATGTTTTACATAAGCTCGAAGCTGCACGACGCCGCTGATTCTGCGAAACGGGAACTGGAGTCTTTCATGTCCAGATACTTTGCCGACGCATTCACGAAAAAGGCCGTCGACCGTCTCCAAGCAGACCTGCGGTGTTGTGGCGTCAACAATCACAGCGATTGGAAGCTCTGGTCCACCACGAGCACGGGGAGCAACCGCGTGCCGGACTCCTGCTACGAAGGCAGCGCGGTTGCAGGTAGTCTGATCTTTCATGAGGTCGGCTGCCTGGACGCGGTGAAGCTCAAGTTTCAGTTGTTCTCCGTCACCTTTTGGACCATTAGCTGGATGACGACTTTGCTCGTCATCTCTCTTGCTTCGACAGTGAAGATCTACGACGTGTTTGGGTCGAACCGAGAAAAAACGAGTGAACGCCTATGAATGAAGCTGGAAGGACTTGCGAATGACAAGTTGTTATTCGTTGTTGTTTGTGGAAAAAATTGCTCGGTCACTCGCGTGCTGGATACCTGCTGTTTTTTTTTTTTTTACACACTCGAGTGTACCCGGTAGTAGGGTATTTGATACACGCCTGCATTTTTTATTGAAAATAGATAATAAATATACGCTAAACGTGCACAAACAAATACGCGTGTGGTACATTCAATCAATCATTCAACATGGATAAAAGAAAATTCATCATGGACATGAGTCAAATACAGAAAGAAACTAACGACTGTGATGTATTGTGGCTGTTGTGAACCGGTAACGATTATGTTCATTCGACAACGGCTTTGAGAAGGCAAGTCGTTTGAGATGCACTCCCCGAACAAATGTATAGCAATAGCCAGATGTGAGTGTAGGAAAAAAGAACAAAGGAAAACCTTGCGCTTGCGCCGGTGCCGGTCATCATACAACGAGATAAATCTACTTATAGCACCCTTTGAATTCGCTCTGAACACACTTTTCGTTCGTTGCCCCGATTAAATACAACTTTTGGCGGAACATCGACCATGTTGAATTTTTTTAAAATCGCATTTCTTTTGTTAATACTGTTGCGAAGTGGGAGAGGAGGATCTCCTCTTCGCAATACGGAGTACTTCCTCTCTCTTCTCATCATAATGCGTGATATTATAAGCGCGATAGAATAAAGGTCTGATGATGATGACCACGACGACGGTTTGGTGTGTAATGGTGCATAAGGTGGTGATGGTGGTGGTGAAGGAGCTCGCCATAGTGCATAAGGTAATGGTGTCAATCTCCCTTTGTGGCTAATCGCCATCCTACATGAGACAAAAGAAGAAAAAGGTGGAAAGTAGCCATTCTGCTCACCATAGTTCTGAGGTTGGAACACACAAACGCAATAGACCTCTACCTGAGAAACGTCATGATGACGTAGGTAGACAAGCTGAAACCGAAACAAATCGGGATGGGTCCCACGAATGGACACTTATGCGCTGCCTCCCATTGAACGAAAAGTAGTCCCTTTGAGGGACCATCGTAATCCCCCCAAGACCGTGGCTTTCGGGCGCGAGCTTGTTCGCATCTAGCTTCGAGCGTAGTTCAACTCTACCACATTGGTGGCGCTGTCGCACACTATGACGTCATTTGTTTACAAACAGGGAGAGGTCTATTGAATGAGGCTCCTCGGCAAGTCGTCGGGAAGCAGATTGCGTGGCCTAATGCACGATTTCACACAATGCATTTCTGCTCTTCAAATATGTTCTACTGTTCTACCAAAATGTTCCATTGTTCAGATATATTGCTCAAAGCGAAATTTTTTTTGCTTCCTAACGTAACTGAGAGAAATATGTGTGTCAGGAGCTTTGAACTCGAAATTACTCTTCCGCGACTCCTTTTCGGACTCTATCGACATATTTCCGGAGTTATATGTCGTGAGAGCCAGGAGCGAACTTGCACCCATGGGGAGGGGCAAGCAAGAGAATCGCCTTACAAGCTCGCCAGACGTTTCCTTGACGTTGTCGCTAGGGTGGTCACGTGTCAATGTCCTCTCTCACCTCCTCTGCAGCATTCAGCTTGGACCCAAGGGAACGCCCTGATGTCGCCACAATTTCTTTCTTTTAAATTCTGTGTTAGCACCGCGAAGCAACTGTGGCTATGAGCGGCGTGCGGATGTGGACAGACGGAGAGAGGGCAGCAGGAAAGAGTGGGGGACAGGGGGGTTAGTATGCGTCCTGGGCCGACTACAGTATAGGAACTGTGCCAATATTCGTCTGGAAAGTCTTCGGAAAACCTGGGGGAACCTCAGACAGCACAGCCGGTGGTAGGATTCGAACCCACCACCTCCCAGTCTTCAGCACGACCTTGGCTATCACCAACGAGTGGGACGCCGTCACAATATCGTCATACTGACATCGCGCATGCGTGTCTCTCAAACAGAAAGTTAAGAATTGTTGCTGGGAGAGAGCGCTAATATGGTGGAATCTTGGGGCAGACTAATTCTTTATAACCCATGTAATTACAAGTCCCAAACGTCGCCACACCAGCACTGGGTAGCTGTTTCGGCCTTGTTGGACCTCTTGTAGCAGTGCGCAGGTGGGCAACGTCTGAGTGGGTGGAGTCAAAAGGTCACGTGGGACGTGATATCTTCCCTGCATCCTTTATTACCCAGTCGTGTACAGGATTCGGTCTGATACTGCAGCCTACTAGTTTCTATCAGTATCCGTTGAATTCATAGTGTGTATTTTGCGTACTGCATCTTCTTACCGTCACATTTACGTTCAATTTGGTCAGTAGTACAGATCCCTGCCAAAGCTTACGGAAGACGGCAATGGCGTATTTCTTCATCGAGTGGCCCCCTGCTGGCTATCAGAGAGACAGAGAGAGAGAGAGATCGAATAGCAAACAGGTGACCGGCTATATTATCCATCCCAATGAATACTACTGAGAGATGCTCGGATGTTTTCTGTGGCGGGTAGTCCTCTTGGAATGTGATGTTGGCAAAGTTTCGCTTGTTCCATCCTACAGTTTGCAATATACGACGATAGTTCTCTTGCTCTATCCAATCCCAGAGCAAGAGGGTTAGCACACCCTCCCTCTCCTGTGCCACCATCATCGTTCCTCTCTCTCTCTCTTTTACTCTCCCCTTCTTCCTCCTCTGATGCACCGAGCCGACGCTACAGAGCAGGCTGACCGCACCTTTCCCCTACGTCACCCGCCCCCCACCCCCCAAAGAGAAGAATGGGACAAAAGTTTACAGAACACCGCCACCCCGGTGTTCTGTAACCTTTTGTCCCAGTCTGTACAAGACATATATATCTGTACAAGACATAAGACAGGTATATTCCTGTTTTCCACACCACACTTTCCAGAACTTACGCTTCTCTGTGTATTGCAGTAGAAGTGCTATGCGTTTGGTCACGAGATCAAGAGGCAGACGAAGACTACTGGCAGGTGATTACTGCTCGTGCTGTGACACGACATCGTACAGCTGATGACTTGTATTCGTTCTTTAACTCAGTGCATCGTTGGAATCAACCGTGTGTCTGAGGGCAGTCCGCATCATAAACTCTGGTTTTAACCGTGAACCATACAGACCGTCTCACGATCCGCCATGCTCCGCTCCGCCAGTTGGGTGTCCATCTTGAACATTATCGTTTCCATCGGCTGTGCGACATCGCTCCTCATTTGCGTCGCGTTCGAGCAGATATGGATTCGCCAGGCCTTCACCGTCTTCGCGGACGTCTGGCTTTCGTTCGCGATGAGGTGTTTCAAAGTCGGAGTCTTCGCCTGTCTCGCGGTAAGCCTCTTCGGTTCCTGGGTCTTCACGAAGATTGCGAGGAACCGTCTGGGAGAAAGCGAGAGGAAAAGGTTCAACCTGTACATCTGGACGGGAATGTTATCGCTCCTTTATCTCGCACCTTGTATGACGTACATCACCTATAGCCTCGTGAAGATTTCTTTCGAGCGCGAACTGCAGTCCTTGATGCGCTACGGACTAAGCGAGGCCGCTGTGAAGCACGTGTGGAAGAGCCTACAGAACAGTGCGTTACCCACATCTTGCGACGTGGGTGACGCTAATGGCTCTGAGCTACGCGGATGCCTGGCGGCGGCCAAGCGCACCATGGAACCGTTCCTTCTGTTCGTTACTTGTGCAGGGAATGTTGTGTCAGTGTTTTTCTTGATCGTTATTTGGTCGGCCCAACATGTCACCAGTGCCTTGGACAGTGACGGAGAATATAAACGTCTGCTTTAAATTGAAATTGGGTCGTTAGTTGCAAGTGATCGTTTCTGGGGGGATTATGGGAATATTTTTCTTTCAGGGGCACTATAAAGGGCAAACAATTCTCGCAGAATGAACGATGGCGTTACCTTGACAGTAATACAGAAGGAACGGCATTCGTTCGTTCGTGATTGGAAATCCTTTTCATAGACCAACGGGAGACACTCTATCCGGCCAGCTCCTCTTGAGAAGCAGAAAAGCGGGAAAGCGTAAATTGCTGTTTCGTTCGAACGGAAGAACCTCGTCCTGCAGTATTCCTGTCAATGTAACGGAATTTTTGCACTTATCGTTCCCGTTCTCCGCAAAGCGAAGGAAAAAATGGTTATGTTTGTTACCTTCGACATCACGTCGGATAACACCTGTCTTGACATCAAAGGCGGTAGGTCGTATTGCACAACTGAAATGATCACAACTGAAAACACGATTGTTTCGGATGACGAGCAGACACGCTTCAACGACATGTCTTAATTGGTGACCGGGTCTTCCCAGTTACTTTAATTTAGTCTTACATCCTCGAAATTTGAGGTCGTGTCATTGAAATTTGTAGTTACGTGCATATGAATGCTTCACCGAATAAATATTTTAGTTATATGCCCTTCGGTAGAACCGAACTTGATCATTGTCTTTCAAAGTTTTTCATTCCACGGCACCCGCTGGTGACCCGCCCGCCGCGACCATGCCAGACGACTCCGAAGCCTGGGCTAAACGAGTTCTTCCTCCCATCGACGGGCTTCGACGGGCTTCGACGGTCAAATACCTGGACGGGGTCCGTCCGTCGCCTCCTTGTTTTGCCGTGCGAAATTGCCTCAAGGCCAGTTATGAAGAGCAGGTCCCGTTTAATTCTCTCAATGACCTTTTTATCGTGGACTACTTTTTGTCCGACTTCTTATCCCGGTCCATTCAGTGCCATGTCGTGTACTACGAAGCCATTATTTTTTGTTTATGCCCCCGTGCGCTTCCTCGTCGGTCGTCTGTTATACACCGCAGTGTTTGTAATGCGAGCTGCCGATATAATGGCATTGAGTGCTTAGCATTCCTGCGGGGCTTTGTGTTTTCGTGATGAGGTGTGATGCTGGAAAGGGGGTTCGTGGGGTCAGAACTCATTGTGAGGACGTGCCTTTTAATTTGACGCCGGTTTTAACGAGCACGCGAATTATTTACAAGATTAATCTTCGCGCGGCACGTTGTGTTCATCAACCCTATTGGTGTGCAGGTTGTGTTTATTTCTTGCTGTTGTGGTTCATTTCCTCGAAGCGATCGACTTTCAGTACAACAGGGCATTGTTCTGGTGGTCATGAATGGGGTGTTTCATGGCGGCTGGCACTACCGCATTGCTAGAGGTCACTTTGTTGTAAATATAATGATGGATCTTACAGAGAGAGAGAGGGAGAAAGAGAAGTAGGGGCTTTTATGGGGCCGCGCGTTGACGAGCAGCTATTTTTGCTATGGGCCAAGCAATTTTGTCGTAGGTCGACAGTCTAGCTGATTTAAACGCTACTGTAACCCTTTTCCTAGAAAGTTCGTCAGGAGGAGTGCTCCAGATTTGCCGAGCCAGCTCATTCACGACAGCTTGATGATTCTTCCTTTCATAGCTGATCCACTGTAACTGACCGGTAAAGCAACATTGAGTCGCATTCGGTTAATTAAGGCGATTGCGTTCGCGTCTCGAATTCTCACCCTCTCTGTCCAGGTCTTGAACAACTTTGGAAGAGGACGTCGGCACTTTAAAAAATCCTTTTCTCTTCCCCTCGCTACTCTCTCCCATGTTTTCCTCCGCCCTCTTGTATACCTTACGATTTTTAATGGCTCGCACGGCGCGGCCATTGGAACGAGTCTGAAAGGTATTTCCAGTTGAAACTGTTCAACCGTAATTACATTCTCCCAATTCACCACATCAATCACGTTTTTCCAGTCAAACCCAGTTTCATTCATGGGGTAACTTCGCCAACGATCCTGCCCAAGAAGCACAACATGTTGGCCCAATATTGTTCCAATATTGGGCCAACATCCTGTGCTGCTTGGGTGGTGGTTGCCGTGGTATATCCGAGCATCCCAATGAAGACTACTGAGGGATGCTCGCATGTTTCCTGTGGTGGGTAGTTCTATTGGACTACCCAAATCCCAGAGCACGAGGGTTAGCACACCCCTCCCTCTCCTGTGGTACCATAATCTCTCCCATCCCTCTTCCACCCTCCCCTCTTCTCCCTCACCCTCGGTGCACCAGGCAGCCACTCCAGAGCAGGGCAGAAAGCACCTTCCCCCTACATCACCGCACCGCACCCACCCACCACCAGTTTCATTTAACGGGCAACGTGTACGAAAGAACGCCAGGCAGAGAGACATCCCGTACACTTTCCTGCGGGACGTATAAAAACAGGGCTCTCTGGACATCCCACGAGTGTTCAAAAAATATCCGGAAGACATATTACTAAAGTTATGCGATACATTCGCCATCCACCGGCTCAAAGTGGCTCGGACATTGAAAAGGCGGGAGTCACTCTCAGGAAATTGCTTCCCCTGTCGTGCACTCGCTATGATGATGATGGTGATGGTGATGGTGATGATTATGGTTCCGGTGGCTACTTGGGGAATTTTGAAATTCGATAACACGACAGTTCTACAGCGGACAGCGTACGGAGATTGAAAAATTATACTCACTTCGGGGGGGGGGGGAGGGAAACGTGATGCAGGCCGATTGTGGGGCTTGTCCCGCAAATCTGGCATCTAAAGGACGTAATGTGGACGTCATGAAGGGCCCAAAGGTGGCGGTATCGTGAAGGGTCGACAAAATTTCGAGAACTGTTGTAGGTCCGTCCGTAACATTTGCGGAGAGAGAAGAAGCAAGACGTTACGAGGGTACTGATACGGGCGCCCGAAGATCATGATCGGAACATCGCCCTATCCGTGTATTTGCAGGAGCGACATTCTAACGGAATATTCTGGCGGAATTCTGCAAGAATATTCCATTAGAATATCGCTCGTGTCGCTTCATAAGAAGAAGAAGAAAATTAACGGGGCAGAAGTTGCGCCGCGCGTCTCAATGCTGATCATTATTCGCACGCGGCGTCGGAGTACCGGGAGTGGACGCACTGCGCACGTATATAGCAGACGACACCATTGGCCCTGTCGTCTGCTACGGAATATCTTGTGGCTGCGCCCGCAGGATATTCCCTGTGATTAGAAGAGCACGAAAAGACATAACGTCGAACGCTCGCGTGGGTGCAGAAAGCTATGACGATTCGCGCATCTTCCGCTGGAGTATTCTGCATGGGAAATGTCGCTCGTGCGAGAAGCTACTGCATTTAATCTCGTCTGGCAGAATGTCCGAAGATGCAGCCATTTTTTACGGGGCTGTTTGTGTGGTCGATTTGGAGGCACGCTGCTCGGCGTTGGGATCGTTATGTCTTGGGCCAACTTCACAGGAAACTGTGCTGACATTTGCCCTATACAGCGTCCGAGGAAAACACCCATGCAGCGCTGCCCTCGTCGGGACTCGAAGCCGGTCACTTCCCAATCACGGCGTGTAAAGGCTGAGAACTGGGACATGAGCGTATATAAGGATGATTGTGGCGATTATCACTATAGCTACTGGTGAAAGTTATCGTTAGCTATGTTTACATGAATGCGACGAATGTGTCTCGCATATCGGCTTATCACCAGCTCCCGTGCCTTAGTGGTTAGGATGATCGCTTTCCACACCGAGACTGGGAGGTGACACGGGTTCGAATCCCGTCACCGGCCGTGCTGTCTGAGGTTTTCCCTGGGTTTTCTGAAGACTTTCCAGACGAATATCGGCATAGTTCCCCTTGAAGTCAGCCCAGGACGCACACTAACCCCCCTGTCCCCCACTCCTTCCTGCTGTCCTCTCTTCATCTGTCCACGTCTGTACGCCGTTCATAGCCACAGCCGCTTCGCGGCGCTGACACACACACACACAAAAATATCGACTTATCGCAACAAATCCTTTCCGACAGGGCCAAGTCAACCAATCCACTGGTCGGAATAGCTGCGAGGAGGTGCGATAACTCGATACGATACGCTTCTGTCGCATTCATGTAACCGCGGCTATTGATAAGGCGGTATGCCGATCGACGAGGAGGTGCAGAGATTATGCGTCCAGGGCGAACTTCACTAGGAAACTGTTCTGTCATTTGTCCTATTCAGCGTCCGACGAAAGTCCAGAAAAACAAAACGGCCAGACCGCATGGATGTCAGAATTGTTCCGAATTCCCTTTTGACTAATGGCGACGCGCAAACTGATGGCTACGTCATCGACTGACTCCCTCTGGTGAGGAGTTAATGAGTTTCTCAGCAGGAAAAGAACGAAGCGTCTCGCAAACGACTGCATATAGTTAACTCCCCCGCGCGCTGGTATTGCTTCATATATGACTTTTATGGGAGACCCTCCCATCGCGGACGCGTGTGTATGTATGTATCTTAGCGGAAATCCCTATTAGGCAGGCAACCGTGACCTCTACCCATCCTCCGGAGGAAACGAGCAAACTGTTTCTCCCCGGAGTTTGTGTGTGTGGCAGAACACGATTCCGCTTTTTCCCCCATGCGAATCTCCATGCGGGAGTGGATGCCGTCGATCGCAACACTCGAATTCCCCGCAGCTGTCCGGAAAGCGGGCTCCCGTTAATTATCGGCAGACACGCAGCACGGGCCCCAGCGACGCCCACTGCGCATGCGCAACGTATTAGTGCGCGTGCTGAGCCGTACTCTCTCAATATGCAAGAACTCTGATGAAGGCGCGGAAGAGAGAGTGCTATGGAGGGGGGGAAAAAACTTTTTTTAGGACCCGGTTGTAAGGAAGGGCAGCCCGACGAGTGCGGAAGGGTGATAGTGAACCCACTTTGTTTCAGCAGTGGTGGTGACGCTTCATTTGGGGCTGTGTGTTGGGTGTTGCTGACTGGGCAGAGAAAAAGGAACGGTATAGGAAGGGGCGTGAAATGATCCCCTTCCGCTTTCCACTCACTCTTCCTTCTTTCCTTGGATCGGTTACTGCTGTGTTTACGTTTCTCTTTTTTTTTCGTTTCCTTTTTTTTTTAATATCTGCAGTATCTTTTCGTGAAAAGTGGGCGTCCTGAAAACTCCTCGAGACAGATTTGATTTGGAATATCGCGCAGACTCAGTTGTATAGTTACTCTCAAAAGTAATTGTGTTATATATACCCGGGTTATATTCGCTTTTAACGTATAACTTTATTATTCTTCCCTGGCAAACGAAATACAAATACAGTGAACCCCCGTTATTATGACCATGGTCGTTCCCGAAAATTTTGGTCATAATGCGGAATTGTCATATTAATGGGGGGATTTGCAGAGGTTTCACTCCATTGTTCCCCAGGTGTATGGTCGTAAAGCGCGTATGTCAGATTATCGGGGGTCATATTAACGAAGGTTCACTGTATGGAAATAGGAAAAATGAAATTATAAGCGGGGTATGATGACTGTAAGAGCGTGACAGAAATTTGGTGAATGCCTTGGCAGAACGGTGAAAAATGGCCCATTTTAACTTATGCAAAACGCAGAGGGAATGCTGCTCGTGCGTACGCATTTGAAATCCTTCGGTGATGGACGCGCCGTCAAGCGCCCGGAACGCGAAACACATAGCGCATCATCGCAAAGTCTACAGGGAAGCAGGCTTTGTGATGCGCGCCTTGTTGACGTCTTCCAGGCTATTTGGATAACTTCCGGCGTGCAGTATGCGAAAGCCCATATCCTACTACTCGAACGAGCCCCTAATCGCGCAAACTGTCGCCCATTCGTGTTTCGGTCACGATAATATTGTCTTTCGTGAATCAATAAAAAATCGCGTAAGTCGTGGAAATGATTCAAGATTTCAAATGAAGTTGAATGGCTCGCACAAACAAAGTACGTCATTAGAAAAGTAAAGCATTACAAATTATCTGCAAATAAAGTAATTAAGTTAAAATTCACATCGAAGGTAGTCCCGGAATAATAGTTATTGGGGACTTACGTAGCGAGACAACTGAGATCGTAATCCCGGAAGCAATTAGTGGCTGAGAATGTAATTAATTGCAGTTTGGCGTACTTCTAGTGAAGTACCTCACAGCTGTGTCTCCCCAACGTTGATCCAGTATTCAGTATGACTTTCCTCCTGCTGTTCACTCATCCGAATTACCCAACACAGAACATCCCTCGTTAAGCTGCTGAAAGTCGATGTATAGTACCTCCCTAATGTCACGTGATACACTGGAAACTCAATATGTCATGTTGCCAGCATAATTTCGGTTCCAGCCGACCCCAGTCATTTTCCACGAAGGCGCGCTTCAGTTGCGCTTTGCAATGGATTCGAGGTTTGCCTCCAACATACGCCCACTCCCTTTATGCGTACAGCTCGCATCATAGTTAACTTTAACGCCTTCCCGGCTTGCGGACTCTGGTGGTGCTTAGCAGAAATAACGGGTGTTTGGGTCATCCCATTCCAGTTATGGGGGTGATCGACCCTTACTATGACCCTCTGCTAGGCTCCGCCAGGGTGGCGCTCTTCCCGCTTCGCAGGCTGGAGCGTTGTTCAAGTTAACTTTGACGCGAGCCGTCCATCCGTGGAACATCGATTCGTATAGTGCGGTGCAAAATTAGAGGTGCCGTAGTTTCCGTCAATTTTGTCATTAGAATATTTTTTTGACACGATAGGTTTATGACCCCCATTATGCAGTATAGGAGAACCTCGATATTCCCGGTTGCGAAATCCCCGATCTCGAAATGCACGTTCTCGAAACAAGGGAAAATCAAGCAGAATGCTCTATCGCTTCGTAAGATGATATGCCGTGTTTAATCCCGATGTCGGTATTTAACCAATGTAATTCACGGGTTCTCGACGTCTATCCAAGTTGTTTTAGCGAATGAAAGCCACATTTTATCAGCCGTTAGGCTTAGCAGGGCTGACACGACGGAGCAGCATGTTGGTTAGTTTACTAAGTTAGTCCTAGTTCAGTCTTTGCATTTCTATGTCCAGGTTAGTCTATAGCAGTAGGCAGTTTCCCGCGCGCGACTGCGCACTTTATAGTGAGATAACATTTTTACGGTAGTTTATTTTGCAACGGGGATATCGATCACTTTATTTTGAGGTATACACCCCATGCAGTGTGTGACATTGGGTACATGTTCGAACAACAACTCTATTTGAATGGTGATGTGTGGGGAGTTTCATCGCCAGGGGGCGATACTCTATCCCATTGCTGGTGCAATGTGGTGAAATCCTTGACATTCTGTGACACCATTAGTACCTTTCTTCTGTGCACTGAACGTGCGATATGCGATGTTGTTGTTGTAGCCGATGAAAAAAAAAAAAGATTTAATATTGAGAGGCAGTATTGTTTGTCACGGGCGCATCCACGTGAAGGTCGACAAACTTATCGATATACTATCGGTGTTTGTGTCTGCGTCGAAAAGACGACGACGGCATAAGTAACGTTAGAGATCATTAGACGTAAAGGTCATCCACATCCACGATGGCAAACAATTTTTCTAACGTATGACCACGACCAGAGACGACACCTGTAGAAAGAACAGGAAGGGTGCCCTAGTTGTCCACCCTGTACTTCAGACACCGTATTTGTTGAGAGGGGTGCAGTTGTTGGTGGGACACCAGGGTACAGATCCGAAAGACCCTGATTCTGACCTTCACGTCACTGACAATTGACACGTCACTGACACGTCTTAACAACTGCAATTAGGGTTATTTGCGAAAAATCAGAAACAACCCTTATCAGAAACAACAATTATTTATTTGATTTCTTATTATAAATTAACCTCGCCCGAGGACTCAGCACGCAAAATATAAATGAAGCTGTGGACACGAAGCGCTTCCACGACTTTTCGAAAGAACCCGCAAGACTTAATAGTTTCGGATTCTCCACCTTCTTTCGAACTCTACGTGACGTCACCGGGAACTCTTGCGTCTGTCTCCTAGCAACAACGCGCCCACCTTTCGGTCTCCGCTCTCCTCCCCAAGTTGGAAAGCTGCCAGCAGCTGTTGTTGGGAGACGGAAGTCGATCACCGAGGAGCAATGTTGCCAGACGCATGACAGAGTGCACTCCCGATGACGTCATACCTATCGCAAGTTCACAACCACCAATTAAGGTTATGATTCCTCCGATGAGAACACGGAGAAATAATATTCTGGGAGGAGACAGTGTGAGGCACGTGGTTCGTGGGTTGCTTGCAATGGCAGAAGTAAAATCATTTTTGGTGACCCCCTGTGCTGCGGAGGAAAGCAAGGTTACGCCTTTACCAGCGCTGATTGAGCGTGGCGTGCGATTTTCCCCTCAGTAAGGGGGTCTATTTTAGGCGACCGTCTGTTTATTCGAGTACTGCCAGCGCGCGCGCTAGCGTGTATTTGTCAAAACACGGTAAATCAAAGGAACGGGTTCGATGTGTGCGTAAAAAATATCGGAGGCGGAGGCTGGTGCCGTAAAAGGTTGCCCGACTTTCTCCGTGGGCGTATAAACACGCGTCAGCGTACGGAGATGTCGACGGAGTGTTGTTTTTACGCTTATGTAAATCACGAAAAAAAAAAAAAAAGGTATGGGAGGCCCGCTGTTTTAGGAGAGGCTAGTTACGTGCGCAGGGAGGAACGTATACGTTTCATAAACGAAAGCAATATTTACAGCTTCATGTGGCGCGATCCTGTTTTGATATTTTCATCGTGTGTTGTCAGAGCAGCTGTACCACTCCCAGGCTGCCGATCCTTCTATCCTTCTCCTCCCCCGTTCTTGGTACCTTTTCTATTGTTTTTGTATTTTTTCAGTCGCTCTCTTTCTCGTTGCTTTCTTTTCGGTTCTACCTCTTTTCTGTCTCCTGTTCTATTCGTTTTTCTTGTTCTCCTATTCCTGCATTCAGCGTTTGTCAAACGGAGTGTCAGGCTCCGTTTCCGAAGCTAGCTTCTCCGCTCCCGTCAGAAGAGGCGTAATAAATGCGCTGGGTGTCGAACTTAGCTCCTTGATAGGTCCATAGGTAGCCGGCAAAATTTGCTCACTTTCCGTCGCACCTTGAACGTTTCCCACTCCGTGACAGACTCGAATGCATGCGCCAGCTCATGTAAATGCGTGGAAATATGAGGCTAGCTTCACTTTCTCGGACGCAGACACCCTCATTGGTACTCAGTAGCAGGGAGTTGTTGAAATGCATTCCTAGCCTCTAATCCATTCACCACGTGGAGGATGAACCCAACATTGGACTGCTTCGAAGCCACCGCGCTGCCGGCACGACGGTGAAACAGGCTGTGACGTCGAAAGCAGGCGACCTTGACCACTGTCGGGCTAGCTTCGTGCAATCTTGGAGTGAACAAAGGATGTAAGTGACGTCAGTGGGGAGTCAGGGGGCGTGTCGAGCGATCCCTGGACGCTTTTCTTTTCTTTTCTTTCTTTTTTTGGCGCTTGACCTGCGCCCACGTTGAATGCTACACAAGGTAGATTTAGCCAGGTGGCGAAGGCGACAAAAAAAAAAAGGACTACAAAAAACAAAATCTGACCCGTCAACACTGTCATCTCCATGACGCGAGCGATATCCTGGGTGTTGGTAGCAGAGGTACGATCGCAAACAAATAATATTTACGACGTGCGCATGGTTTTTGTGTGTACTCATAGTTTATTCATCATTTCAATATAGGAAAAGCTATCTGTTGTCCTACTCGTACACATGCACGAAATCATCTACCACCAGAGTACGTTTCCGTATCCTGCTCCCGCCTGCGCATGTTTAACAGTAGGCTTGTTTATCGGTGCATCCCTGTATCCGTGCCATGTGTCCGTCCATAGTAATATGAGTTCGTACACTTTTTGGATTAAACAGGATGCGACTTTCACATCTCAGAGCTGTAGACCAAGATTAACACGCGTGAATAGATGAATGCAATGCATCCCCTGTTGCCGGCCCCGCGAAAAAAAAGGGAAAGAAAAAAGCTTTCGTCATGGCGAGACCGGCCATGATGCGTGAGTGCTATCAGGAATGGGATTTTTTTTTTTTCCAACGTACCCATTATCGCCACTCATTGAAGAAATGCAAACGGCTAATCACTACGTACACAATTCGCTCGCGGTGAGAAATGGACCTTCCTAATTTCTGTGTGGTAATCGCGATAACGTTCTGTTTGGAGTTGTCAAAACTGTGATAACTGTACGTATTTAGAATTGATATGTGTCATTAAACCTGATATCATTTATTTTTCTCTGTTCTCGTCTGGTATTGTTGCTCTGGGTGATTAGCATGGTTCTGTCAGGGAAAGGGGATACAAAGTAAACGAAATGCGCGAATGTAAACGCGCCATGGCAAATTATGCAGCACTTATTATTCATACTGCTGACGTCATCTCCGACGTCACTTATTTACAATCATAGTAATCCGCGCAACGGATGGATGGCGCTGACGGTCTCTATCATGGCGTCATTCTGATGACGCAGGGCCCTGTGGGAGTTTCGCTACCTGTCTATATATACCTTGTGCTATATGGCAAAAATAGGATCTATTTCAGATAATGGGACTCTTTGCGAGCCGTTCTTTATTTTATAAAAAAAAATTATGAAAAAAGAATTTTTTTTATAATCGCCCTTTAATTGTCTGTTCCCTTTCTTCGGCCGTGGCTCTAACGGGCGACATGCAGCGGTGCCAGTGCTATCAAATAGGCCATATATAAAAAGTGTAGGGTCGTTAAGAATTCCAAGTGACCATTCCGAGAAACTATACGTCTCGAAGACCGCCATGGAGAAGAATGAAGCGCTGTTGTTTTATCTCCTTATTTTTATTCCGCACTCGAAAGGCAACTTCGACGATTCAACGCTATTTGCCCATCCATTTGACACTGAAAGTGTGAAGAGGCAGTGCTCGGTCGTTGTTATTTGTCTCACGCTTGTCGATGACGAGGCCATTCTGCTCGCATATTTCGTCGTGCTTCGAAAAAATAAGCCTCGTGAATCGGCCTTCTTCGCAGAGTTCTCTCCGCACTTTTTGTGGAAAGCATTTATTAGAATCAGCACTAATCTTTCAGAGCTGCTTTGAACAGCCGCGCCCAGCGTCCTTCTGGTAGAGTAGATAACGGTTCCCAACCACAAAGTAAAAAATAAGATAAAGAAGACCAACTTAAAAAATTACAAAAGTCCTGACCGAAAGCGCACGATGGCGAACATCTGGTTCCGTCTGCGAACTCGTAAAGCATGTTCCAGATAAAAAAAAGAAAATGTAGGGTGACTCCCTATGGCGCTAATTTTGCTCTCAGACCGCTCCTGTCTGTGGTGCCACCTACTATTTCGACGTGGCAGCGAAAACGGAAATAGTAGTAAAAGCGCGCGGTCCACGTAAAGTAAGATTTCCAGCCATCATACGTTAGCAGACGGACCAAGGGCGAAGGGTCTGTAAGTTTCGTCGGTGTTCGAGATTGTTCTTGCCGAAAAATATGGCGCATGGCACGTGGGCGTTGGTTTTTCCGAGTAGAAGATGCGGAACGCGAGCGAAGAGTCCAGGTGGTGTCAGAATGATTGAGGTAAATGAACTGTGTTGTTTATGGTACGCTCCTGCGATGAGGGGTGGTTAAAATAGGATCGCTCGCGCAGTGATAGCGCTACGTTGGGATATCTGGTGGTGGAAAAGTGCAACCGCGTTGGTTGCTTTTAATATGTCATTGCGGACAAAAAGCGTTATACTTAACTGAGTCAAAGGCCGTCAGCACGAAAAACGTAACTGCCATCAGTGAACATTACGCGCTTCTACGGATTCTCGAAAGAACCCGGGGAACTTCATAGTTCCGGACTCTCCAAGAACAGATGACGTCACCGAGATTTCCGGCGTCTGCCTCCTAGCAACAGCGCGTCTGCGCTATTTGCGCAGCGTTGGAAGTCTGCCAGCAGCTGTAATGAGGAGATGGAAAAAGGACCTTCGAGGCTCAATGTTTCCAGACGTCTGAGCAGATTGAGCGTCACGTTATCACGTCGTAGTTCTTAAAGCTACAAATTAATTTGATACTTTCGCGACACATTGAGAAACAAGTTTTTTTTTTTTTTTAATTCCCTGTTAGCTTCGCGAAGCAATAGACTTCTTCCCGAGGAACGTCATCATGGCGTTGGTAGGCAGACTGAAACCGAAACAAATCGGAAGGGGAGGGCTGCGTTCCACGAATGGGCACTTGTTCGCTGCCTCCTATTGAAAGAAAAGTAGGACCGAAGGTCGCGTCCCTTTCAGGAACCATCGTAATCCTCTCAAGTCCGCGGCTTTCGGGCGCGACCTTGTTCGCCCCCTAGCTTCGAGCGTAGTTCAAGTCTACCAAATTGGTGGCGCTGTCGAACGTTATGACGTCATTTGTTTACAAATAGGAAGAGGTCTATTGTGGCCATGAGCGTCGTACAGACGTGGACAGATGGAGAGAGGACATCAGGAAGGAGTGAGGGACGGGGGGGTTAGTATGCGTCCTGGGCCGACTTCAAGGGAATGTCTGCGGGAAGACCCAGGGAAACCCAGACAGCACAGCCTGTGGTAGGATGCGATCCCACCACCTTCTAGTCTTCAGCACGGCCTTGGCTACCACCAACGAGCGAATGCTTTTACCCGCTCGGTGCCGGACCAACAATATTTGGGGAGATATGCATGAATGGTATCAATTGTACAGGATTCTCACGACACTAGTTTTATTCCGTAGTGGCAGTTTATTGTTATTTTTGTACGTTAAGGACCTTTTCGGGCATGAAGGGTTTAAATGGTGGCGGAAAATTTATAACTCCGTGGTATTACGGCCACCTACATAGTCGACGCTGTCGTCACGTAAGGTGTTGGCTAAACCGCATGTCGTGACAACTATGTCGCGATTTTCGCGTCGCGCGACGTGCCATTGACGCCGCTCCTAGCGCGTTCTTGGCAACGATCTTGGCAACGATCGCTTAGCGCAGCTCGTCACCGCTCCTCCGCGACGTCGCGAGCGACCGTCTCTGTCAGATTTGTGTCGCGGTCGCTCGGCGCAACACCGCAAACCTGAGCGCAAAGCACCAATCAGGACATACCGGTGATGGCGCCACGAACGCTGTTCTTTCGAAAAGGTGAAGGCGGCAAGAAGGTCAGTCTTTGGAATCATGGTGTTGTGAAAAGCAATCACGGTCGACATTAATGAATGCTTATCGAGGAAGTGCACGCACGTGCTCCGATTTGGGACGTGTCCAGTAGAGATTACGAAAAAAAAATGTTGTTAAAAAAACTAAAGAAGCGACGACGACAGAATGCAGAGAACGCGTGAAACGAATATAGGCCGACGTGGGATTCTCAGTCGTGCCACTTGTACCACTTGCTTAGCCGGCGTTCACACGGGGCAACTTTTCCCAGCAACTCGAAGCAACTCAAACCAACGTCTTTTGAGCAATTTCGAGTCCGCGTTCACACGCAGCAACTCTGTAGCTCCACCCACAAGCAACCTTATGGCGACCGGACAATGTGGGTTCGAATCGAACTGGTGGAATCTTTTCTTTAGCTGCTGTTTATCAAATTTCAGTCAGTTTTATTGCTCCAATAGATCATTATTGCCGTCCAGAAGTGGCAACTGATATGGTTCCGTGAAGTTCGTAAAAAAAGAAAAAGTTATTTTTTAGCTGCACCTCCAGGATTTGAACATACGAACCCACGAACGAAATCCACAACGCCATCGGGAGTCACGTGGCAATGCTTCCCTCTCTGATTGGCCGATGCACGAGCAACTTCTCAAGTTTTCGGTCCGGGAGCGATTCGCAGCAACTCGGAGCAACTCGAGTTGCTGGAGGTTGCCGGCTGACAGCAACTCCAAAGTTGCTCATAGTTGCTGCAAAAAGTTGCCCCGTGTGAACGCTGCCTTATTTTGTGAGTAACAACAACAACTTTATTTCGAAATGATGAATGGGAGGTGGTGGGTTCGAACCCTACCACCGGCTGTGCCGTCTGAGGTTTTTCCCTGGGGTCTCTGAAGACTTTCCAGACGAATGTCGGTGCAGTTCCCCTTGAAGTCGGCCCAGGACGCATACTAACCCCCATGTCCCCCACTCCTTCCTGCTGTCGTCTCTCCATCTGACCACATCTCTACGCCGCTCTTAGCCACAGTTACTTCGCGGCGCTGACACGGAACAACAAAAACAAAAAAAAAAACATGTCACAATATTTAATTGTTTTATACACGTTTATCAACATCGTGCTAATAGGCATACGTCGTGTCGGTTCAAGACGCGACAATTTTAGCCACCTCGTCGCGCTGGGTGCGGCGTCGCCGTGCGCGACGGTCGCTCTGAAAAATCGCTTCATGTGGTTTACCCTTGAAGCTCATTTGGCCTAAGGCCAAACGCTAAGCCCGAACGTAACCTCGCCGTGAGATGGCGCCACACTTGAAACTTCTATCGACATACTTCCGCGTACTCGAGCACCGACATCTTCCAGAGCCCGCATGAACTGATGCAAGAACAAAAGGAGGGATCCATTAATCCCAACTTCAAACATCATGCTCCCTGCACAAGATCAAGTTCAAGATCATTAAACGGACGTTGTTGCGACAATGCGGAAAGGCAAACCGTACAACGGCGACATTCAGCACAATCGAATGTACGGCAGGCAACCGTGATGCAGCCCCGCCCGCCATTGTAGAGGAACACTCGGGGAAATGATGAGTGTCTCGTATGCACTCTGTACTACCTGCATCACATCTGGGAAAGGAGAATAATAATGGCCCTTCGACACAGTGGCTGCGTCAGCGGAATGCAGGCGAATGAAATAGCCCGTAGTTGTGACAAGCAAGCGTCACCCAGATAAGAGATAAGATCTTATCTATGCGTGAGACCGATAGGAACCGATGTTTTTCGCTGTGGTTGGTTGGTTGGGGCCGTCTAATTGTGCGGTCTGCCGGCTCATATGGTGGCAAGTTGGTTGGTTGGGGGGAATCGTACCTCCTGGGCTGACTTCATAGCATGTCGCTGTGAGATATGTCGGTAATTTAATCCCTGGGATAGCGATATTGACATCGTGTCTTATCGTCATCTACGTTTGGCGTCGCCACCGTCGGTTGCGTCCTGAAGAATTTTCTTTAACTAGTTAGATTACCAATAACGAAACCGTTCCAGAAAACGTGTTGTCTATCCAGTTTTCTTACGTCAGTGTCGTTCGTAGACCGCGTCAGCACCGCGGAGCGGCTTTGGCTATGAGCGGACACTGATGGGAGCAGGGTTGCCGAGTTGCCACTCCGGGGTTGGAATGATTCCGGAATCATTCCAGATTTATCAGAGCCCGGAATGGAATTGGAATGGAATGGCGGAAACTGTCCGGGGAATGGAATGGGAATGGAATTCGGCATTTTTTCGCAGGCGGAATGGAATTGCAATGTAATGGTCTGGGTGCCACACGGCCAAGGGCGATGGTTTGGTTTGGTTTTAAGAAAAAATAAAATGGAGATTTTGTCTTCAATAGTGTGAGGCCCTCAACCCCACTTCACTTGCACCAGTTACTTTAGTGCAAAACTCCCGTAATGATGATGCCAATGAAGAGGATGAGAGGAGAAGGGCGAAATAACCTTGTCTTTGTGCTTTTTCCGTGCTGGATAATGTCAACCTGCTCTATGGCACTGCTGGGCTAGCTAGTACGGTTACCGGTCCCATTTCTTTTATTGGTGGAATTAAAGGAATAGAATGAGGTTGCCAAGCCATTCCATGAGTCGGAATTGACCATACCTTTTCATTCCGAGGAATTGAAAGGAATTGAATTATCACAAATCTTCATTCCTCAGAGTGCAATTGGAATGGAATGGGTGATCCCATTCTGCAACCCTGGACGGGAGAGGACTCCTGAAAGGAGGTTGAAGCGCTCCTGGGACAACATCTGTCCGGAAAGGCTGCGGAAAAACCTCAAAGAGCGCAGCCAGTTTTCCACGGGACGATTTCGTCCCCACGGTTCATTCAGTAACTTCACTCGCAGCGTCAGTTAATGGTAATTTTACGACGTTTGCAGCGCACCAAGCGGCGTACGATCGATGTTTTCGGCATTGTCTCTTTCCACAACGACCGCTGCCACCTATACGCGCGGTGGACATAACTGCTGCTCTTTCGGAAGAAGACGGACGCAGCATTCTGACTTCCTCATCCATCTCACCTGCCGGGCCCCCACTGCGGGAGCTGGAGAAGGCGAGATTAATAGCGGTTGTACCTGAGACGACACGCCAGGAGTTGATGGATGATGCGGAGTAGGAGAGGAGTTGTTGTCTGGACCATTTACTCCCGTACACGGGGATGTGGGCCACTTGCGTGACTCTTCGTTTCTTGACACTCTATAGGCGACCTAGATACGTCGGAAATGGTCATGTAATCGTTCTGTAGCGCCGTAATTATGGGTGGCGTTAGAGATACACCTGTTTGATATCTAAAGTGCGTCGGCGTAAATTTGAGAGGCTCGTACGCATTTGAAAGCGCACATAACTAGGTTGACGCTATTTTTTGAACGTTGCGCTACGGAATATCGACATGTTGAACATCTGGGCCCTGGGTGCATTAAAGAGGCATAAAGTGCAAAAAAAAAAAATGCTCCTCATGGAATGGGAGATGCCGTTACGTTGACACCAACACAAAAGGAACTGAATTCATGGGTTGCATCGTTCGGATGAGAGAAAGAAAACCAACTGTACGCTTTCTCTCTCCCTCTTCTTAAGAAGGGCGAAAATGCGGAGAGGCCCCGGATTGGTCTTCTCGAACGATCCCCCGCGACGATTGGACAAATCGTTTTCGGGGACCAATGAGAACGCACTCCGCATTGTGGGGCTTCTTGAGAAGGTGAGGGAAAGAGAAAGCATCGCAGTTTCTCTTTTCTTTTTTCTTTTTGTTTCGTTCATAAATCGCGAACGATTTAACAGAATGACGGCCGTTCCATTTGTATTGGTGTCAAAGTAACGACATTTTTCATTCTGCGAGGAGACGCAGCGAGGACGCTAGTAGTGCATAGACGTTTGCAGGTGGAGAGAGGACAGTAAGTAGGAGCGGAAGAGCGGAGGGGGCTTAGTACGCGTCCTGGGCTGGCTCCGGGGGGGGGGGGGGGGAACTAAACCACGCCGCTGTATTCCTGTTTTGTTCGTGACTTCAAAGGGAGCTTTCTGTCGCGGCGACGAGGTAAGTTTGATATAAGGAACGTGCAACGTGTACAAATGGTATGGATACTTGTATTGAGGAAATGTTGAAAAGAAACGTACCTTACCCCTGTTGCTTTTTCTTCTTTTTTTTTCCCCTGCACGTACGGTATTTAAGAAAGTGAAGCCGTAAACTAATCGCTCTTCGTATTGTAACTTCCTGCTACCTATAGGATTAAAAATAAATAAAGGAGGGGAAAAGAGGCTGGTATTAAGACGCCCAATGATCTTCTTCAGCATTCCTTACATTACGTCACAGTGAACTGAGGGGCAAAAAAGAAGGGAGAGAGAGGGAGAGATTCAGGCGTCAGGAACCTTGGGTCTTCTTTCTGTTCTTTTTCTACTGTTCTGCTTCTGTTTTACGTTCCTGGACATTCGTTGTGCCCCGCAAGAAACACAATGACAAAACCTTTTTAATGTCCTTCATTTATGCGGCAAGTATAAGAAAAAAAATTATAGCGTTGATGACGGTGCTGTTTTATGAATGCCTCGGAGCAAGGAGTTTTTAATCTTACGCTTCCATAACGCGAACGTTTTTTAACCGTAACAATAAGACCACGATGTAACGTCTCTCTCCCCCTTCCCTTCCCCCAATTATTCCTTTCCTGTCGTAATAACAAAATTGTAACCATATACACCAAAAACCCATATACGGAACGAGAGAAAGTGCCCCATTTTATTGTTCCGTTTACTTTCAACGTCTCTGAAAGTGCGCGATATGTACTGCCGTCGGCTGGGAAACTCGCAGAGACGAAAATTGGTTCCCTTTCTTAGTCTTCGTTCTCTATTTTTCCTTCTTCTTCGTCTTTCTTTTTCTTTTATTTTTGTGGAAGTTCTTTTTCGAGCGACGATCTGGAAAACGAGATTTGAGTCGAACAAGCTGCCGCTCGAGAACCGTCTTATTTCGCCCTTCCATTTCTACGGTTTTATACTGCATTTTCATAGCCTGTTATTTTTTCTTTCCTCTTTTGTACGTAACTCGGTAATGCCTGTGGTCTGTCCGTTTTAACTCCATTGCGGCTAAATATATATAAAGAAAAAACACACGAGCTTTAAAGACTGAGCTCAAAAGCCTGACTTCCTGACGATATTTTTTTACTTTGTTTTATCTTCTCGTAATCGATAAATGCGGCACCTTTCTTTTTTAATTATCTTCCTCGAATCGTACTAATTAAATTGGAGGGACGTCCAACTGCCTTCGGGCAGCTTCCTTATCTGCGTTGTTCACATTGTCATGGAACTTACGCGGAAATAAGATGGAATCGCACGACAAAGTGTGATAACTGTTGAAAATGGTTAACTAACTGTTTAAAATTAACTGTTATTATTTTGTATAGTACGTTTTGTATTGTATATTGTTATATTTTGTATGATCAGTGTGATTCTACACTATCCGTTCCTCGGTTACGCAAAAGTATGAACGTTAACACGTAAAATGTCCTCTCTTCGTTCACATCTTCGAAACGTCGCTTTGCATATCTTCTGGAACCAGTTGTCGTCTGCAATTATTTCTTGAGCCGCGAACCCTACAAAGGCTTACGAGAGTAATGCACATAGCTTCTTGTGTGGGACAAAACCACGACCTACTAGATTATAACGACCATGTCATAGGCACCCCTTCCCAGCGCCGCATTTGGAGGCTAGCGGTGGCGCTACTCATCGGCCCGGTCATTGCTTCCTCAACTTCTACAATAATTTGTACTTCACCTTACCTTAGTATTTTTGCACAAGCGGGGTGTATACCACGGAATATGTTTCATTTTAAAGTTGATTATCATCATCATTCTACGCGTTTTCATAGGAGCTGTTGCTGTCGTCTGCTACGGTAGTCGCGCGTCCGCTTATGCGCGTTCAAAATTCAAATTTCTGTTATCCAATCATGATGGAGACCTCTCGGACCGATGAGTAGCGCCCCTAGCGGATCGTCCGGACAGGCTCGTCATAGGGGTTGCCGATTATGACAGGATCGTTATAATCTACTAGGTCGTGGCCAAAACTCGTATCGCGAAGGAGACACACTTTTGCACAGGAACAAAAACCGAAACAAAAGGTGTCGCCCCTGTATCGTCTGCGATATAAATACTCGCGCATATCACAACCGCAAACAGAGACGGAAACTTGAATGAGAAGAGAGGTGAGGCACCCGTACATGTGCACAGCCGAATACAAATGGCGGTTGCCAGACGAGAGCGGCGTACGGAATTAATCTCTCCAAATTTAGCGGGTCGTCTGGGACGAACTCTTGCACTGCATTGGCGGTGGAAAGGGGGGAGAGTCATAAATGCGGGGCACGTATTAACCTTGATCTACGACGTCCGACCGACCCGTGGCTTATAATTGGTTGATTTAATTAAGAGGGGTGGGTGGGGGCGGTATATTAAAGTGAAAGACGGCGGGGGGATTAGTGGGCCGAGTGGGTATTTGAGGGCGACGGGACAGCGTACGTGCAGGTGTTCGTGGTTTTGCGTGAGATAGATCGGACTAATTTTATGCAGGAGCAGTGCTTGAACGTCGCCGTGTTCGTGACCAAGAAAGAGAGCGGGGTGTTTAAAAATCGTTACTATGCGCGCAGATATCCGTGGCGACCGCCTGAGACGACAAGGTTGTCGATAGTTCCAACCCTTCTAGGTGGGAGAAAACAACGAAGAAAATGTAAAAAGTGGGAGGACGAAAGGCACCAGCTGTTTAAACCGCTATAGTTTCAAAGCGTCACCATTCTGTATTCTGATCGATCAATATTTTACGTGGAGTGAAATTTTTCTTGTTGGAGTTGGAGTTAGGAAAGAAATATTTGGAGATGGTGGCTCCTACAAAACGCAGGAGCCGGCTACTCGAAAACACCTGAAAATAAAAATCAGTAAGTCTAAAAAGTCTAAAGAGTCGCTGCAATGTCCACAAGAAGTGTCATTAAAGCAGCTGTCGCACGCTGTCTTAAGATCCCACGGCCATTCATTTTCTGTGCAGAACTCTGTATTCTGCTTCCCAAAGCTCAAAGCTGCGTTAGCTGCGTCAAAGGTGCGTTCGGACTACGTTCGTAGTGACCTCTATAGAGTCCGAGTTGTCTTCTTATTGCGGGCCTGAGCCGGGCTCGGGTTTCGCATTATGGACCCGGGCCGGGCCCGTATATTGCCGGTCCTATAGGTCGGGCGTGAACCTGCATAACCGCCCTTTTTGTTAGCCACCGTCAGCTTTTACAGCACGCTTCACTGGGCCGGGCTGTGGGTAGCCTAGAAACTGCTCGCTCGGACCGGGATACGCAGAAATCATTCGGGCTTCTTGGAACGGGCCCGGGCCAGCTATGAAACCGTGGGGCTAAGTCGGGTAAATCAAAGAAGGGCGGGCTCGGACCGGTCCTGGGAGAATTCTGCCCGTGCAGTGCAGTGCACAAAAAAAAAAAAAAAAAAAAGAGAAAGAAAGAAAAGAAAGAGGGATCGCAGCATAGCAGACGATTCTTGACGTGACTGCTTCGAACCAAAATGCAAGTGAAAAAGGAATGGCGGGGTGGATAGCGATTGGCTGAGGTTTTGACGTCACTGCAAACGTCACGGGCACGAGGGAGCTGGTCACGTCACGTCGAGACTGGAAGGTACCCGGGTTCGAATCCCGGTGCCGGCTGTGCTGTCTGGGGTTTTTCCTGGGTTTTCCTCAGACACTTTCAGACATATGTCGGCACAGTTCCCTTAGAAGTCGGCCCAGGACGCACATTCCCCCAGGGCGTGAGTCGTGACGTTGCCCACATACGTGAGGCCGACAACGGCAAGCCCTATCACCACCACCACCACCACCACCACGGGCACGAGGAGCCGCGGGGGAAGAGGGTAGTTCCGCGCACGCTTTATTTCTGTTACATCGCTTCAGCCTGCGCTTCGAGTGTAACAAAAAGGCATATAGCTGAACTGCCTCTATAATATGGGCGTAAAATTCAATCATTTTATGTCACCCTTCGAACCGTCTTAGAACATGAACTTAGAAGTCTCAGAGTCTCGTTGTTTCGAAGCTTTATTGCTGCATCGTTTGGTTGCAGAACTGAAATAGACGTCCTCTGCAGATATTTGTACAACGTCAGGAAATCAGACCAAATAACCTTTGTCGCTGGTAATCCCCTCGCAAATACAGCGCACGCCAGTCGCGCGTTTCTCGGGTTTATTTTTCCGCGAACCGCCGTTCCATAAACAAACGCTCTTTTTCAGCCCCGACCTTTAAGTTGTTTTCAGTCCATTTGGCTTCTGGCGCTGCAGTTTAGATTAGGGTAGCGAGCACTGCCCGGATTAAGCGCCTCTCTGTGCAATCGGAGATTACCTTCCAATCTCTATGCCGCGTATCTGGTCCGCATTGTCCTCTATCGATTTGGTCGAAGCCAAACCGCAAAGGGCACGGAAAAGTAATTTTCTCCTCCACTTTTTGTGTGTTGACATGGCAGAGAAAATGGGAAGAAAACTATAGTGGAGAAAAAAAGAAAAGAAAAGGGAAATGTCCGACAGTCGCCCAATCAAATCTCATTGGTGGTCCGTCCACGCGCGCGCCTCCTGGACGCTGAAGGAGACATCTTTCTCAGCAGGAAACTGTGACGTGACAGAGGAAATGGAGCGTGGGAGTCGTCTTGACGTCGTCTGCTTGGTTCGTGCGAGACGGGCGTGTTATCTTCCTCTCGTCGATGTTATTGCGTGCGACCCGATTATTGCTGTGTACGGCTCGTGAGCCATTCCGTTCGAGCTTTGGGTAATAGACCTCTCCCTGTTTGTAAGCAAATGACGTCGTAGTGTTCGACAGCGACACTAATTTCGTAGAGTTGAACTACGCTGGAAGCTAGAGGCGAAGAAGTCGCGCCTGAAAGCCACGGTCTTGAGGGGATTCCCTGAAAGGAACGCGACCTTCGGACCTACTTTTCTTGGCGGAGGCAGCGAACAAGTGCGCATTCGTGGAACCCAGCCCTCCCCTTCCGATTTGTTTCGGTTTCAGTCTCCCTCTACCAACGTCATGATGACGTTTCTCGGGTAGAGGTCTATTGCCAGTTTTCAGTTTCCACTGTGGTTTTGTCACGGTTTTGTTACCCTGACAAAGACTTTCTTGTAGATTTCGCCCTGACCACACGGGCCATTAAAGGATCCGCGAGATGACATGTGTGACTTCGTTAAACCGTTTATAATAGACCCCTTTCCTAGCCGTACGTGTAAATCTACTCCAGTTGCCTAATCATGTCACAGCCTAGTGGCTCTTTGGCGAAACACCGTTGTCGCGTGCCAAGACAAACCCAGGCGTCACCCAAGCACAAAATCGCTCTTGGAGCTGGTCCAGGTCAAGCCTAATGGCGATATGTCGTGTCGTCTCCTGAGCATGCGTCGTAGTCGGATAGAGCTGTTGCTCGAGGTGTTCGGATGCTTACTGCGCCATCTGTCGAGTGCGGAGCGGATGTTCCAAGACGCCTTCAAAGTCACAGCACGGCGCGCATACGCATAGACATATCTGTGAAAGGACGTCCGTTAATCACACCGTCTATCGGTGCACTCTCACGAACGATATTCTTCTGAATACTCCAGCGGAAGGTGCGCAAGAGGTGATAGCTTTTTGCTGTCACGTGATTGCGAGCACTCAACGTCACATTTTTCGTGCTCTTTTAACGATGGGGGATATCCTGTGGCACACCCGCAAAATATTCCGTAGCAGACGACAGGGATAATGGTGGCGTCTGTTATGTGCACAGCACGCTAGTCCCGCTGTTTTGGCGCAAGGCGCTGTGAAACTTGCGCCTCGTGAGTAGCTTTCTTTCTCTTTTTCTTCCACTAGAATATTCCGTGGAAGTGTCGCCTATGTTAACACACTGTACCAGGAGCGATGATGCAGCATATTTTCGCCGAACGCGATTTTATCACTGCGCAATCCAGTTTACAAAAGCGACCCCAAAACTTAGCCTTTTTGCGGAGCGACATGACCTTGGAGACGTGGTGTTAGGTCCTGCCGTGATGTAAGAAGCACGCCGTGAGCGAACTGCCCAATCGGCGCTTCTATTGTGTTTGTCGCGCCCGTGACGTCATCCTCACTCACCCTTTTACGTGCTGTTTCAAGAAGTTGAGGGGTTTGAAGGACGTGGCCCAGCCAAAGGCCTTTCTCCCACGCGCGCTACCGGGCATGTAGCTAACATTGTTTTTAGTTTGGGACGAAGAAGGAGTGAATTTAGTTATGGAGTAGCAAGGCAGAATTCACGTCTCGAATTAGACGACAATGCTCGATGACGTCATGGTATCCTCCTCTGGGCGAACCACCTTAGTATGGTGCTATTTTTTCTGCTCTTCGCATTTCGCTTTCGATTTGCTATGGTCATCATTTACGAATTAATAGACCTCGCAATGTTTGTAAACAAATGACGTCATAGTGTTCGACAGCGCCACCAATTTGGTAGAGTTGAACTACGTTCAAAGATAGGAGCGAACAAGGTCGCGCCCGAAAGCCAGGATCTTGAGGGGATTACGATGGTCCCTGAGAGGGACGCGACCTTCGGTCCTAATTTTCTTTCAGTAGGAGGCAGCGAACAAGTGCTCATTCGTGGAACCGCGCCCTCCCCTTCCGATTTGTTTCGGTTTCAGTCTGTCTACCAACGTCATGATGACGTTTCTGGGGTAGAGGTCTATTACTCGCGCAAAATGAATGCGAATGTTGTATGAGGGGGAGACTCGTGTTCGGTATGATGCTGAGGATTTTTTTTTTCTTTTCGAATTCTTGCGCAGTCTCCCTTTAAGTATGATGTGGCATCGTTTCCTTCTTTCCCATCTTATCCTGTTTTGTATGGAGTGTAGTGAGGGTACTTCTGTAGTTCGATATTGTAGTACAGCTCCCGCTTTCTGACTCGTCAAAAAGTGCTTAGAGGGGTAACAACAAAAAAAAAAAAAAAAACTGTGTTACGCCTCGAACGTTATCCTGCACACGCGTACCTTCGTTTTCCGCACATCTCCACCTTTACAGCGTTCCAACGGGATCCGTAGCGAACGAGACGCTATATCGCAAAGTACTCTCCTGCCCTCCCTTGGGAGAAAATCTCGGCAAGCGGCATCGCCGCAGACAGGAGTAGAGAAGCAACTTGACTGACCCATCGTCCTTTTACCGCGATAGGCTTAGGAAGGGGAAACAAACGCAACAAAAGCGAAACCGAAAGTAACAAAGAAGTCTCGGGAAGAAGTAAAGTGAACGTGAAAAGGGGCATATCGTTACCCGCCAATCAATATAACCGTGTGGCCCCCTCATCTTTATTTACCGCCTCTTTGCTCATTTCGGCTAGGAAGACGAAGAAGAAGAAGCAAAAGTTAAGTCAGAAGTGAAGACGGGGGGAGGAGGTGGAAGCATTTCGTTTTACCCTCGTCCTCCGTATTAGCCTAGCCACGCGCGTTTCTTGGAAGATGAGGGACGATATCGTATATATGTGCGTGTGTGCCCGGCTGAAAATGTATGAGGGGCATCGATGCGGGAGGAAGCGCGTGCACGCGCGCGCGGTTTCTCGTAAGGCTCGTAAGGCTCGTTAGGCTTAGCTAAGCCTAACGTGGCGGAAGTTTTTTGCGTATGGTCGGCGGAGATTAATTTCGCGCGGCCCGCGTGGGGTGGATTGGCAAACGTGGTAAGTGGTGTGTTGTTCACGTGGTTGTGTCGTCGTTATTGGTTTGCTGAACAAGGAGAGTGTGCAGAAGATATGTGCGATTCGTTTTGAGGGACGTTGCCTTTTTGCGCTTTGAGAAGCGAGTTTCGAATAGAATGTTGGGCAAGACATCATCTCAGAGAGGAACAAGACAAATCGGTGGGACGTTTTGAATGAAAATATAACAACGACGAAGGAAACAGAAAAACAGTACGTCAGTTTGTACCCTGCTTCGGATAATCCATATAAAACTAATTTTATTATGTTTCGTCGTTAGGAGAGATATTCGTTTGACGACAATTATTGTGGCGTGGTGTTGTCTCGCGAGAAAGGTCATGTTACCTTTATGCCAAGGTGTACCTTTATGGATTAATATTCCGAGGCATCTTGGATATGATGTGCTCCCTAATATTTGGCGCACCTGGAGCAGTGATTTATCCACAAATCCCGGCTACACCCCCCAAATGTTTGGTGACAGTCTCCTAACTTTTTTTACCTGTGCACACCCGACAGGAGGGCCCTGCCCAAGCAGCACAATGTACTGAAAGTCGAGTGCAATAGGGGTGGACGGTATGTGTCTTATCAATGTTCTTTAGTTTCACCAGTCTGTTCAAGGCCTTTTACCTACCAGTCCACCCCTATTGCACTCGACTTTCAGTACATTGTGCTGCTTGGGTGACTATTTCAGCTTTAGGCACGTGTCGGTACTGGTACGTGAAGCTGTTACGACAGAACTGTAAGAATGGCCCCACCCCCAGTTATTTGCAACCCCTCCCCCGCGCTTGGGATTGGGATAAACCACTGAGCTGGAGGCATATGTGTGTTCGATTCCTAGTAAATTGCATCGTTTGCTTCAACACTTTTGTCGTTCGCTCCATCTAACATTCTCATTTCATCATTCAACGGGTTCGACATACCACTGTTGCGAAATTGCTTCGAGCTCGAATCACACCTGTAATAAAGGCATGAAATATAAACCGCGGCCTCTTCGAGAGGCTGATCAATTTTTCACTGTCTATAACCAGTTTTCGCTTGTGCCTCGAGTCGATACGAAACGTAAAAAGAGCAAAAAGAACGAAAGAGACGACTTGGCAGGCGTGTTACAGCCTCGTAGCGAGATATTAATAATACACTGTGTACCACACGCTGACGCCTTTAGACACATCACGCTTTCATCACACTTCACCTCTCATCCACGACAAGCTAGTGTCATTGCTCGAAACATTCCTGTGTGTTTTCTGTTCATTCTTCTTCTCAGCGTCTAATAAGCAAACGGAAAGGAAGAAAAAAGGAGGAAAAGAAAAGAGAAAGAAACAGTTGGAGACACGAGCTAATTTTCGACGTCGTTCATTTCTTTTTTCACAGCGAAAGTCTGTTCGGTGTTGCCCCCTCGCGTCAATTTATTTTTCTTTCGCATGTGAGCTGTCCCGTGCGACCATTAAAAACCTTTAATCAAGACAGATCCCTCAACAAGAACCAGACTCTTTCCAAATTAAAATACAGAGGTTTAGAAACGAGGCGTGCGGGGGCACCACTAGTTGGACGACGATGATGCTAATGACAATGGGGACGCTCCAGAGCGCCCGAGGCCTGACTTTGTGATTTTTTTCCTCCCTTTGTCTTGTGGGAATGCGTTCAAACTCCGGTTTGTTCCGATCGCCTTTGTTGTTTTTTCCTCTTCGCGAGTTTGTACATTAAAGGGGAAGTGAAGTGTCTAGATAAAAGCGGACGAAAATTTGTACGAGGGTGGGGAGGAGGAGGAGGAGAAGAAAACGGAAAGGCGTGTTTGAAACTGAACAGGGAATTGTACTCGGCTGGAAATAAAGATTGATTTTTCCTGACGGGGATCTAGCTCCAGGGACTGTTATGGATATAGATGCGATTTTACGGTGTGACTTTTAAGGTGCGCCCGGGGACCTGTCATTTTGACGCCCTCCGAGTGTTCCGGGTGAGTGGGTGTGTACGTACGCACGGATCGAGGTCCCCTCTAGCTGCAGGGGTATATATGAACAGCCGATTTTATGGATAGCGGTATGATTTATGCGTTGCTTCACGATCGGTCGGGGATCATCGTGGATCATGACGGTTGGGTCGGCGCGTCCTTTTTTGCGTGCAGCACGAGCCGAGTTCAGGAAGTGGTGGGGGGAAACGAAAGATGGATCTTCGCGAAGAAAACGAAAGAGGGGTGGAAAGGCATAGATAGATATGCAAAGTGCCCTGAGGAAATCGTGCGAGGAAAGCAAACGTTCGCTATGGTGATGGGACATATGACGGTGGACAGTGTGCTGCAGTGTTGGCTTCCTTCGATTATACTTCGTCAGCTGGTGGACTCGACTTCAATCTTTTTCGCAGTGGCCTAGGTGTGCTGCCGCAATCCCACTTTTGGCAATCATGTTAGGAAATCCTGCCTGCGGTGAATGTCTTATACACTCTAAGGGGGAAAAAGGGAGTAAAAATGAGGAGTACTTGGAGCTTCTCGTCAAGCAGACTGCCCCATTTACTCCCTATTTTAGTCCCCTAACCCCGAAATTTACTCCCCATGCAGGACTGGAAATAGTCACTGAACTTCGCAAATGGGTCTCCTGAATGCAACAGTCTACATAAATATGCGTTCTTCGTGAATTTGATGGAATATAAGGCTGTTTAACTTGGCTAACTTAGCAATTTTCCACCCACACAGAGGAAACTCGACACCGTGCTCGAGTGTCGATTGGTACATCCCGGAACATCAGAACGTAAACCAGATATCCGTAGAAATCGCATTGGAGGCGAGTGTTTTGCACACAGCAGTGATACCACCATACCGGCATTTCACAGAGCTCTTTCACCTTCTGGTCACCCAACTCATGCTGGGACCGTAATGGATGACAACGCGGAAAGGAAGAAAGGCCAACAGATGGCGCCCATCGCGCGCTGAGATATTCTTACAGATTACAACAGTTTAAACTGAAGTTCTCAAGAGTTGCTGTTATTCTTCAAAGCAGGCCTGATAGTAACTAGTAACATGTCTCAAATGCGTTACGTAGTATTCAGTGTCACGTGATGCGTGTCCGCCAATCCGGCGCGGGCTCCCATGTGTTTTCCTCGGTGAACGTTGAAGGTCGCCACCGTTAAGTTTCTAGAAGCGTTTAAGATTAATTGGTACAAATAAAAGTATTAAGAAGCGAGAGTTAATTACCTGCGTCTGTGATTATACAACCAAGTTCGGCGTGATATGGTATCTTAAAACACGGTGGTCATAATTCACTTTACAGTCCCTTTACAGGGGGTGCATCTAGCGTAGAAGGATTTTTTTTTCTCCTCAGTACTCTGGCAATGTAGTACAATGCGCAAATGATTCAATGAACCGCATTTATAAAAGTGTGACAACACTTTTAATGTTTCCTTGGCACATATTCCACATCTCTATCGACAGTGTACCTCACGAAATCGCGCCATTAGGCATGCTGACCTCACACTTTCCTGCTGTCCTGTTCCCATCTGTACGCCGCTTAGAACTCCAGTTGCTTCGCTGTGCTTGCCCGATAAAAGGAGTTAACGACATTATCCTCCCCTTGACATTCGAACGAGTCAGTGAATTGTGTTGCCTCGTTATTTCTCGTTGCCGCCGCAAGGGCGTAGTTTACTATGCATGCGATGCCGACTTGACATTCACGCTATGCTGCGGACGCCTTGCATCATTTATAGGCAGTGCATGCAGCACGTACACGTTCCCATTGAATATTCGTGCCGTTTCTACATTTGCCTCGGTTGTCGTTTTAGGACGTGCGTAGTTATAGCTGGATCGCAAAAGTGTCCATGCTAGGCTTCGACCTCTTTCAGATACTTCCCGGAAATTGTCCCTTCTCACGGCGTTGATATGAATGAGATTAGTTATCCACACGCGAATCGCAAGGTATCGAAACTTAAGTTATGCAACAGTAAATATATAGTAGTATGGGCCGACTTCTAAGGGAACTGTGCCGACATACGTCTAAAAGCGTCTGAGGAAAAACCAGGATGACCGTCTTTCATCTCAACACAAACGCGTAACAACATCGAATCAAAGGCTTGCACTTCGTCGCCAACGGCGATGACGACGACACCATCCTCCTCTCCCTCCGATCATCATCGCGAGTCACTTCCATCGGAATCACTCGTTCTATTTTGTCGCTCCCCAGCGTAACATCCATACCTGTACCGCGGCACATTTATTTCGGCAAAGCGATATTTTCTCTAACGGGAAGACCTAACGCGGCAAGTATTAAAAAAGAGCGAAAGAAATATATGTATACAAAGGGAGAGGATCTACTTCGTAAAGAGAGCGGATGTAATAAAGCGGAGCAGAAACAGAACGGAGAATAGAAGCAGACGACAAAATGGTTTCCTTTTTTGGGCAGACAAAATGATGACCCTGCGAAGCGTCCATCTTCCGTGCCGTTAGGTAACGGATGTGTGTGCCCCCCAATATCTTTGCACATGCGCGTGAGGTAGAGTGCTGCTATCTTGTAACGAACGGTTTAGGAAACGTATTGAAATGTATGATTAGTCCTGCTGAGTTTCCTCGATTATTTTAAGCACGCACAGTGTCTTTTGCTTTGCATGTTAGTAAGTCTCCGTTCATAAGGAGACCAATCGAAGACCTCTCCTCACCGTGTATTCACACGAGCGATATTCCCCGCAGAAGCGGAAGACGCGAAAAACGTCATAGTCTTCTGAGCGCGCGCGCTCAATGCCCAGTGTTCACCTCACTACGCTGCTAACTGTGGGGAACATCCTGCGACGCAGCCGCAAGGTATACCGTAGCAGACGACAGGAAAACACGCTGACGGTGTCGTCTGCGAAGTGTCGTCTGCAAAGTGCGCAGTACGCTACTCCCGATATTCCGTACCGTGTGAATGCTTAAATAACGCGGGACGGAACTTCGTCTCTGTGAGCAGTGGTTTTGCTTCGTCTTCCAATAGAATCTTCCGTGAGGATGTCGCTCGGTGTGAATACACAGTCACTGTCAGGCTCCTTGGAAGGAAGTGGGAGATGAAAAGCGTGACTATGCGATTTCATTCTCGCATGGAGAAAAAAAAACTACTGAAGAATAAGGAAGATGTTTTTGCACTTTGTTTCCCGTTAACTCACAAAAAAAGAAAAAGAAGAAGACAAAGAAAGAAATAAAGCAACTTGTTCCTGCCGACAAATGGCGACGAATGTTGATTTTTTTTGCTTTTGTGTATTTTTTGTATATTGTTTCGGTGTTCTTATGTAAAATGCAGATATTGTTCCATAGTGAGATCGGATTATAAAGTGTCATCGATGTCAATAAGAAGTCACAATCGCATCCCTCAGGAGCAATTAGTTCTTTTTTTTTTTTCCTACGCTGGACCATTGCGAGGCAAGTGCAAAAACATAACTCTGCCTTAATAAACCGATAACGGTAACGTATACGGGGAGAAGCACACACTGAACTTGACCATCAGCAAGAACAAACACGCACACCGCTGCGTCTTCGATCTCGAGAACGCGCGTGACCTCTGTTGTTCTGCGTGATAGGTGAACCGGAAGTGATGTCGTCACGCTGGCCAACGTGGGTTTCCTTTTGATGGCCTGACAGCGCCCCTTATCGCCGGACACAGCGTAGGCTGTCGTTATGGCGTTATGGCTCTTTTTATTGGTGGTTGTACGTTATCTGCGATGAGCATACACAGCGTCTTCTTAGGCGTGGTGTTACTTTTTTAGGGTTAATCCCCTTTGAATCGAAAATGGCGTACAGGACACGTACACTCTCGGTACTTGTCGCTTCTTGTCATTTTGTGCGCGTAGATTGCATAACTCACAGCGAACATGTACGGCACAGGCGGGCGTTTACGTCAAGATAATTGAGAGATAGTAATAAAAAAAAATAGAGGATCTTCGATCTCCACGCGGATTTCGCAAGAGAGGGGAAAAACTCGTTGATAGTTCGAGTTTGGGAAATAAATTGAGAAGCCTTGCGTAAGATTAGGGTTCAGGGCATGTCCGACACGAAGAAATACTGTGAAAAAAAAGAAAGAAAACTGAAAAGCGGCGTGCCCTATCAGTGTACGTTTTGATAAAGCGAGCTTTCGGTGAGATACACCCCATACGGATGTGTGACCTCTCACGTGTGTGTGCTGAGACATTAATATACATGAAGAGTAGTGTGTGGAGTAATACCGCCGAATGCGATGCCATTCAAAATGATGCGGGCGTGGCAGCTTACCAGTGTTGTTCTTCACTACTTGCAGAATTGCTTAGTACGACGAAGAAGATCAGCATCAATGTTCAAGACTGTGATGGGTGAGTTGGCGATTTATCTCTTTTTACCCCTCCTTATTTTCTTTCTTTCTCTTTCTCTTTTATTTACTTATTTATTTTTTCATTGGAAGAGTGTCGAAGGTCATATCTCGATCTCTTCCAGCCGGGCTTGCTGGGCTCCGAGATCGAACGGTGTCGGCGCGCTGCGGAGAAACGATGAACTACCGTAGTGTGGATAGCTTCCTCGCGTCGTCTGATTTTACACGTTTATTCCGCGTTCGGTGCGGTAGGTGGAGCATTGGGGAACCGAAGAGTGTCGTACCATTGCGGCACAAGTGATCTTCCGGTGAATATACGCAAGAATTACGGAAAAGAATTAACGGAAAAATTACGGAAACCATCAACACCGGACATGGCCGGCGTGTTATCCACGGTAGAAAAGTGACCGATGTCGCCCCCTATAGGTTGGTCTCACAGCGAATAGGGCTCATTGACTGGACTGGGCTCGTTTTACACCTAACATCGCTGTATCTGGTATCGTTGTAACGGGTTTGTTGAGAGAATACAGTTCTGTGCTATCCATACACAAGCAAGTTCGGGCAACTAAAGCTTAGACCTATCACAGCCCTGTAGCATTCCTTTTGTGATACTTCGTCACGCAGATGTGAACTGGCGCTCTGGAACTACGATATACAGTCAAACTCCTTTACAACGAAACTCAGGGGCAGCAAAAAAAAAAAAAAAATCGCAGTAAAGGTATTTTCGTTAAAAAGGATGTCCATTATTGGACCTATAGGGCTCCAGCGGGACCGCAAAAAAATTTGCTGTAGTGGTATTTTCGTTAAAAAGGTGTTCGCTAAAGGCGTTTGACTGTATTCGGACATTTTATCGCGTCCATAAATACAACGCGCTATACGTACATTAACGAATGTACCGACATGTACCGTTTTGTCGGTATCGAATGGGATTCTATTCGAAATAGTACTCCTTATAAATGCTAAAGAAGAGGAACGAAGTTATTTATTTACGAGAAGCACGGAGGCAAACATTCACAAAAGCTTCAAAAAAAAAAAAAAACGAAAATTGGTATATCGTTTGCAGTCAACTGACTCTCGTTTGTCTCGGGTATTTAAAGGGTATCACCCTTAACCTTCTCGCGTACAAAAGAACCCAAAATCCTCGACATGCTAAACAAAAATCCTTCGCTCCGAAGCCGTTCAAACATTCATGTAAGACATGCATCCTATACGTTGCATGTCTCCTCACTTTCTCATCAGTTCCCCACTTCCTGGATGCTCAATTGAAGCAGCAACTGCTCCGAACGGCCTCTTTTGTTCAGTGCACTCTTCGATGCTTCCGAATCACGAACGGCGCACCGCGATGGCTGTTTCACGTGAAGAGGGGGCGCCACTGTTGTATATGGTCCATGTCGCAGAAATGTCGCAGACGTGTGCAGACTCTCTTATTCCCTTTTCTTCCCAGTATGGCTTTTCTCTTTCTGCGTTCTCTATTATATGTCTACCTCACAGGCACCAGAAGCGTTGCACACGTGTATATATATGTGTGTATTTTCATATAGGTTTCAAACATATATAGTAGGGAGGATCCTGATATTCCTTTCTCTCCTCTTTTTATAAGAAAAGGAAAGTTTTTTGAGTGCCGTACCATTTTCCGAGAAGGTCGTTACGTACGTAACGCGAAGAAAAAAGGGGTCGGATGAAAGGGTGCTGTCGATGACGATACGTCGCTTTTTCTCGGAGGAGCGCTCGGTGCTCGCGGATGAATGGAGTATCTCGGGAGTCTCACCCTCTTCCGGAAAGTCCGGTGACGCATTTTCAAACAGAAACGCGATGACTTCACTAAAAACAGGGATGGAATTTTAGTTTTAAAAAATAAAGAAAGGCTCGCAAACACGAAGAGGATGCTTATCCCCCCTTTTTTTTTTCTCTTAGCACATTTTTCTTTTTTCTGGTTATCTGGCGACGTATATATACTAGGAATATATTTGTGGTTTTTCTGCTCCATCTTTCCTCATCTTACGTTTTGCCCCATGCATGATGCAGAAACCATAACTAGCACTGTTATGCTGGTGTGCGCCTTGCCATTTTTTTTTACTGAAGAATCGACCGAAGACAGTTTGGAGAGTGCGCATGTGTAAAATAAGAATTGTAGTGTGGTATCCGACGAAAATGTCCTCGCGTGCCCCTCATCCTATTATTACTGTGTTTTAGTTGAACCAGTTTGCAATGTCCCGCTACTGGACACGGTACGCTAACCCGAAACGGTATAACGATACGCGAGACTTATACAGTTTACGTTTTAGTACACTACGGAAGGAGACGGTAGGGTTAATTAACGTCGTAGTGAAGCCTTTCGATGTTACGCTGTTGAGGAGTTCTCTTATTGCAATCCACTTCGTTGCATCCTGCTCGCAATCACCTCGAGCAGCATAAAAATGCTATGGGGGTCCGCACCGTGGAGCCCAGCAACCCGCGTGACGTCTCCGACAACACTGCAGGCTATTCCTCGAGGAGATCCGTACCGGCGATACGCTAGCGAAGTTGCGCTAGCGTTGCGCATGCGCCATGAGACCAACGCCGTAGCTGGTACCGTAACGGAGATGCCAAAAACTATCTACTAAAACTCCCTATTGAGTGTAGGTTGCGAGTCATGAGGAGCTGTCGAAACGACATGACATGTTACACAACCATGTTTACAGTATCGATGTTTGGGAGCTGTAATCCTAAAAACGGTATGTCAGATGGAACACACGTTACGCATAATTGTGCTTTACAGTTACGACATCGAAGATGTAACACAGCCGCGTCAAAATTAGTAGGGCTATCGAGTTTCAGCGGTCGAAGAATGAGAGTGTGCACCAAAGGCGGGCCCGCACGAAAATGGAAAAGCAAGGTGCCACAATAAACTCTGAAGGTATCCTGGTTTTCCCCAGGTGAAACTAAAACTTTTTCCGACACCGGGAATCGAACCCGGGCCTCCTGGGTGAGAGCCAGGTATCCTAGCCACTAGACCATGCCGGAGACAGAAGAATTCTTGGCAGTACAGTCTCACAACCAGGGTAGGCCTACCAGTATTTTTGGCACCCCTTACGTAACCTAACAGCTGTCCGTGATACGACGCAAGGCTGGCTTTCATCCAATCGGGGCCCCCGGGAACGATTTTTCGCACTCCTTACTTTTATTTTCTTCAGTCAGACCTGTGAAATAACTAATTGCGAGTACTGGACTAATGTAACTGCTTATCTTCAAACTAAATGCAATAAGACGAGTAACTGGAACTCTACTTCAATCACATCTTGCCTGTAAACACCACATATTCGAACACGATTTTAACTGTGCTTGTGGCCATTCACCTCACCTTTTCAACTACTGTGGTTTGTATAGCTCCTGTTTTCGTAGTTTGTACATTTAATTCATTAATTTAATTCATTCGACAGATGCATAAATATCGGGGCATTCGAGTTTAAAAATCGAAACTGTACGCAACGGTGCCAATGCCCTCAAGCTGGCGCCGTGGTCTCATTGACATCATAACGATACAGCCCGCTGATTGGTTTAGAGAAACGTCGCCAGCTACGCAGGGAGAACGGGAAGAGGTAAAAAGAAAGAAAGGAACAGAGACAGCTGGCCCCGATTGGAGGGCGGTCACTTTTGTGACCGTAATGACATCACTGGTGACGTGTTTCCTCCTCCTCCTCGTCTTACACTGCAGAGCGAGTTGAGCGGGAACGGGCCCGTCGCTGTTCGGGTGTGTCTTTTCTTTTTTTTTTTTTTTTTTTGCTGAGAAAAATATTGCAGAGAGAAAATTTTTTGCGGCAGTTGTCGAGTCGCATCATTTCATAATGCGTCGGGAACAGAAAATCTCTGGGATGGCTTTCTGGGCCACTTGAAATGTCTATTTCGCATTTGGCGTGCATTCTGACATTTTCGGGCTTGTTCTCACATACAGCGCTTTGCTTCAGAGCGCTGGGAAACGGCGCTGGAAACCAAGCGCTGTTTTCTATACATTCGTTCCTATCGCTTCTTTCTTCTTCTTCTTCTTCATCTAACTGGATGGTGTCTGGAGCTATGTGGTCTCCTTGGTGGGCACCTGCAGCTCCATTTCTTTTAAGCTTCAGCGTAAGTGTGAAGACGTGTCTTGAACGTGCGACGCTCTGCCATGAGCGTCACTGTTTCCTTGATTCTCTCATTTTCACATCAGCGTGAGAAACGGCTTAATAGCAGTTGACGATACCGCTCTTTTTTTAAAAATGTGCAGAGAGCTTTCATTACTTTCACTTGTTGCTGTTCGCAGCGCCAGTAACCAAATAGTTTGCAGAAGCTGAAAGGTCGGGAGTCAAGCTTATCGAGCACAGCCTGAAGTCGTTGTCTGTGAGTTTCGTAAAGTGGACCCTACATGATTACGGGAAGTGTGTCTTCCAGAGCGTTGCATGTGCGGCATAACGAAGTTGATATGAGTTTCATTCTGTAGACTTTCTGTAGACATTCTGTTGTCCGTGAAAGCGACGCCCACAGCGCTCGGCAGCTCACGCCTCGCGGAACCTCATTGGCGACGTGACGTACCGCCGTTTCGCGCGCGTTGATTCTTGATTCCAGTTACCATATGAGGACCTACAAGTTCAATTAGCTGGCCAAACATGAAATTCGACGCCATGTTCAGCTCACTACGACGCCAACACAACACCGCAAAAACCAGGGAGTCAGACGGCTTCTGTGACGTCATGGGTAAAACAGCCTCTTGATTGGTCATCACAAACCAGCGCTATAGAGATGAGTAGGGTTCCGGAGAATACAGGAACCAGCTGTGCTGTCTGGGGTTTTTCCTGGGCTGGGTTTTCCTCAGACGCTTTCAGACATATGTCGGCACAGTTCCCCTAGAAGTCGGCCCAGGACGCACATTTCCCCAGGGCGTCAGTCGTGACGTTGCCCACATACGTGAGGCCGACAACGGCAAGCCCTTTCACCATCACCACCACCACAGGAACCATAGAGATGAGCACTGTATCCCTCCACCTACCGCTCTGGAACGCAAGTGCCATGATCAAACTGCTACTCTTGTGTTCGCACAGCGGAGCAACCGTTGCTGTAAGCGCTGTAAAAAAAAAAGAAAAAAAAAGAAAAACGACACTTTCGCTAGATGTGAAAGGAAAGATCCGATATCCATATTTACTGTCAGCTGATATGTAGCAAAGATGGAAGATACGCAACGAGAACCTGAAGCGAAGGTCGGCCAAGCTAAATTTAAAAAAAAAATCAATTAGAAATATGTCTTAACACTGAAACATTGAAGAGTCTGAAATTAGCGCTACACAGACTAAAACTATAAGACCATCAAAGCCTGCCCGTATACGGCGTACGTGATACGCATAGCACGCTAACGCCACGAAGACGCTCCAAGAAGGTAAAGGCCGCCAAAACGTAAAATGGTTCACAATTCCATTCTTATGATACGTTAGCAGTCCCATAACGAAGTTTTCAACTAACTCGATAAGGTGTTTCTCCTCCCCGAGGACAAGACGAAATCGATTTCCAAACACAGCAACTGCAGGTGACTCCTTAGTCCTGACAGGAAAAAAGTGACTGGTGTAAAATGGAAAGCGCTTAGGGGTTTACCTTTTCCCGGCTCTTTAGTTTTTTTTTATTGTCTGTCAGCGCCGCGAAGCAACTGTGGCTATATGAGCGGCATACAGAGGGGGACAAATGGAGAGAGGACAGCAGGAAGGAGTGTGGTATTAGTATGCGTCCTGGAACGATTTCAGGGTAAACTGTGACATTTGTCTGGAAAGTCTTCGGAAAACCCAGGGAAAGCCTCAGACAGCACAACCCGGATTCGAAGCACGGTTATTTAGTGATATTTGTTGTATATTTGTGAACAACTGAAATATGCGTTAACCAATTACGCAACGCTGGCATCCGCCCTCCAGGGACTTTCGAGCGTGTATATGTTGATGTAGAATATTGGACAACGACGTCGGCGTCGAACGATAGGTCATGATGTGATGGGCTGTGAGTACGGCCCACGATGATGTGATGTGGAATGAATTTCTAGAATGAGTCCTGACACGCGGTCTTTAGGGGGAAAATATTACGGGCGAAAAAAAAAAAAAAGGAGATATACCTGCCGTCTAAATCCCTGAAATTGTGCTGCAATCCGTTCTAATCTTGCGTAAATCTACTCCAATTACTTAGAATGGATGAAAAAGAAAAAAGAAAATAAATAAATTGATATTGGTTCTATCGCAAAAGACGTGCAGTTTTTCCGTGCTCCGGCATGGTCTAGTAGCTAGGGTATCTGGCTTTCACCCAGAAGGCCCGGGTTCGATTCCCGGTGTCGGAACTTTCGTTTTAGCTTGTTAGTGCTTTAGCTGATGACCTTCGAACAGCCTCTAGCTGGCTCACGTGTTTTTCTCCCCCCCCCTTCCCGCGGGTTCTTCTAATTCTTATCGATTTGGGAGGTTTAGGCACGGTCCGTTGGGATTATTGCAAATATTTAATGTCAGGCGCAAGTCAGCATGTGGCCTAAATTCTTAAATGGCTACCATCGCTCGTTCCGTCTCATTTGTCATTATTTATTTGCATATCTATGTTGGTGACTCTGTGGCTGGCTGTGATTAATACTTTACGTATGATCCCTCACTGCCTTTGCAAATACTCTGTTTTTGTATTGCACCTCGTGTGCCGCTACTAGACTCCTGTAAGTTACCTTAAAAAATAAAAGAAAAAAAAACAGTTACACGACTTAGTTGCCGAAGCTAAAGTGGAATTCGGCTCAGTTACCCATCAAACATGTAACCGGTTTACTCTTGAGTTATTTCTGGTTGTGTGCGTTTAAAGCGGGCATGTGGCACACAAAGCAGTGAAGAACAGGGACCTTCTGAATAGAAGTTCACGGTCTGCATAACGGACTAGATGACATAAATGTCCGTATCAACAACAAGACTCACAACTCTATAGCTGAACTCAGAAATCACATGAAATATTTATGTTAAACCAATATCAATATATGACACTTGACACTCAATATTAAAGTGGCCCACACAGACCAACACGAATTAAATGCACAGTTTAAAATTGTGTTCGAATATGTGGTGTGTGCAGACAAAACAAAATTGAAGTAGAGTTGCAGTTACTCTTTTATAGCACCTAATTACCCGTACCGTAATTGATTATGTCACAGTTCTGGCTGCCAGAAAAAGGAAAAAAAAGTTCGAAAAAATCGTTTCGGGTATCTGGATTGGATCAAGGCCAGCCTTGCGTCGTGTCGCTGACAGTTGTTGGCCGACGTAAAAGTCGCCAAAAATAGTTTACAGAGGTGGGCCTGCTCCGGGATAAGCACTGTTGAACCCGTTTCGCGTTCCGGCATGGTCTAGTGGCTAGGATACCTGGCTCTCACCCAGGAGGCCCGGGTTCGATTCCCGGTGTCGGAATAATTTTTTAAAATCCACTTTTCCGCTTCTGTTTTTCTTCTATGCGTCCCTTTTATGTTTGTAACACTTGATGTTCGTTTGTGTCGTCCATGCTTGTGCCCCGCCTCGGCTAACAACAACAACAACTTTGTCGGGAGATCATTCATCGTCAGGGGCGATATTCTACCTCTCTACTCTTGTTGTTTGATAGCACGTCCGACTTTCGTCTCATCCCGTGTTGCTGTGCGCACATTGAGCTCCGACATAGACCTGTGACTAAGATATGTGGTCCTGATCTAATACTGACCTTTTTTTCTCTCTCTCTTATGCCAGAACCTAATTATATTTATCGTTGGAAAGTACAAACAACGCGTAGTATTTTCTACCACTGATGACGTCCGTATTTAACGACTTTAGTCGCTTTTAGTCCCCGCGACACGATTTTAGTTCTTCAACCATGGATAGTTGTTGAAAACGATGGTTTCCACGAAGATGCATGGAATAATTAGATGTGTAAGATACTTCTTTGCACCGTGTCAAACATACAGAACAAGTTTTAACAGCACAGCTTGTAGTGGTCGCGAAGAAAGTAGGATTTCTGAGCACCACAAAGTGATGTCACGGAGACAGCACGACTCTTACTGCCCGCCCTTGAAACTGCCGGCTTCCCGCGGACTAAAAGCAGCGTCACCTTGACCGGAGAACGTCTGCTCGATGCTTCCTCTTCGTCCTTCCCTACGTGGGCACATAAAGTCGCAGTCCATCCAATCATCGCAAGTATGTGACTACCAGTGGCTGGTCATGCGGCTAATGACGTCATGCATCAGCTAGTCGGCGCCCTCTCCCAACTGTTGATGACGGCTCGTTTGTGTGGCTACTCCAACGCCACCTGGATACAGAAGGTCTCCTTATTACCTACTCTCCCTCCTCCGCTACGTGGACATATAAAGTCAGAATTCGTCTGCTACTGCGATTCGCCGCTCTGCAAATTCAAGAACACGCGAACACGCATATGATTGCACCTAACTAGAACCTGTAGACTTGAATCTGAAGTAAAAAAGTGGAACACGCTTTCCAGAAAATCAGTCTTGATCAAGATATGGGACCATTTTGCGCTTTATTTTGAAGTTTTTCCCTTTAGGTACGCGGGGACGTTCAATCACTACACGCGGACGACGGTGGTGTGTCTCCATAGCTACGACCGCTGAAAGCACGTTTGTGATTGGCTACGGACGTTGAAACACAATCCCCATTGGCTGACTCTTAGTTGTTTCGTCACATCGACAACTAAGCAGGCTGTTTCTGTATCTGGCCGCTGTTGGCTACCCCTCTCTGAAGATAAGACTGTAATTGGCAGACTCCCAATGACTACGTCACGTCAACACCAGCCAATCGCCGTAGACGATTTCAAAGATTGGCTTTCTGTGGCTTCACCAGTGGCTGCGTATTCGGCTGATAGCGACTCTTTTCAATAGAGACGAGTGCCGAAAGCACGTCGTGATTGGCGGGCTCTTGACTACGTCACGTCGTTTAAGTAGTCAGGGTTGTTTACCCTTGTTACGTTGGATCAGGCATCCATTACTTTCGATGGAATTGAAGGAGCCCCAAGCAATAGGTGGTTTGCAACTTCCAGGGAGTACCCTGGGTACCCTGCGTTCGAATCCCGATGCAGGCTGTGCTGTCTGGGAGTTTCCCTGGGTTTTCCTCAGACGCTGCTAGACATACGTTGGCACAGCTCCATTAGAAGTCGGCCCCGGACGCACATCCCCCAGAGCATTAGTCGTGACGTTTCCCACCTCTGTGAGGCCGACAGTAGCGACCACTTTCAGCAATACCACCAGAGAGTTTGGCCATTGGGAGGAGCCTGTCTGAAAGCGCGCCACTTGACGTCACGCGATGGGCGGTGCGAAGGCCAGTGGCACCGTTTTGGATCAGAGCTATCGCCTTGAAATCTCCCATTCCGCCATTTTGGAGCAGAGGCACAGCCTTGAAATCCCCACGTGCCGCCGCGGCTTGCCTGTCATCCCGGTCAAGTGGACGGAGCGATGACGGCTATGACGTCACGGCAGCCCCCCCCCCCCCCATCTCCAGGCGGCAAAAGATCACAGAATTGCCAAACTCTCCTCATAAACGGCTCTGCACCGCAACTGCGCATAGCCCCACCTTTCCATAGGACTGATTAGTGTCGTGTGCCTCTGACGTCATGCCTTACGAAAGCGTTTCGTGCGCCAATCGGCTGATTTTTTAATTTCTTTTTTTCATTTGATAGCGTTTCGTTTTGGTTTTACAGATCGGTTTATCAACCTTGACACCGACCGTTCTCTCATAAATTACCCGTCGTGAACGACGCGCTCCAAATTTCTCCAAACTTTTGTGCTTTGGAGGAACCGAAATCTGAAAAGGGCTGGCAAAATGAAAAACGAAAGTACGGACGAACACGCCCACGGATAACAAATGGCCGGATGCATCAACTGCGTCTCTTTCCAGGTAAATGCTCCTTAATGAAGGCGAGAGAAACGAACTTCCAACGACTATCTATTAAAAGCAGACTCTTCTTCTCTAAACGAAGATATATGGCACATAATGTTTTTGAGAAGGCAATCCTAAAGGCTCTTTTTAAGCTTTTCTTTTTCCTTTTTTAAAAGTACTTCGACCGGTGATTACGATTACTTTTTGTGCTATTAATAATAATAGTGATAATAAATATGTTGCCCAAATCTGTCGCAGTGCTTTTTTTCTTATTTCTCCGTTTCGAATTACAATTTATAAGAAAAGCGTGACGTTTAATCGCACTTCCGCTTTGATTTGGCTTTGGGAATCTACTGTTCCTGCTCCTTGTACTTGTAGGCTTGCAGTGGTAGTAACGATAACGGTAGTGTGTATTAGGCCCGTTTCACAGTCACTTTTTTTTATTCTTCTTTTCGACCGTGTTTCTCATGAAGGCAAAACGGACCCATTCGAAGCTACTGGGCTCGATTGCCGTTATTTTCTATTTTCCAAGCAAATGGACGAAAAACATGTTATCGTGAAAGCGGCCTTACACGCAAGGACGACCGGCTTGTACGTAGTATATATTTTCAAGAAGGAACACAGAGATAAAGAATCAGCGTAAAGTGTCGTACTCTTGGCGACACGGTTAGCTAAAATCGCCTGTCAGTACTTCGCCGTCTCATATTAGCTCTGTTGCACTTGAAAGTGTTGTGCGCCAACATTGTATTTGAAGGTGGATCATGTGCTGCACGTGTTTATTACTCGAAATAAATAGTCTTGCAACACCTGGAGATTTGAGATGACATAAACCACGGAGTGCTGATTTTAGACAACCGTATCCCCTACAGTACAGTGAGAATGTAGATGCTGAACATTGGGCACCTATCCCATGCAGGTGCATATCAGGTGCATGAGTGTAGCTGGCAGGCACCTTATCAGTCTTATCATTACCACTTCCTCGAAAGGACGAGATTCAACTATTCATACACCTATGCACACACACACTTTCAGTACATTGTACTGATTTAATTATATGTAACGCGGGCTTTGCTCGTTTTTTATCCGCTGCGTAGTTGGAGAGAGTTCACTTGGAGACAACCACTTTTTGCTACGATTTTCTTGCTCGCTTGTTTTGGACATTGAATAAGGGATTTCATGTGGAACTAAACATGGTAACATTTAGCATGCGCTGTACATACTCAGTGGAACTGTGTGCTCGATAAAGCTTGCGTCGTATCACCGACAGTTGTTAGGTTAGGTAAAGAATGCTGAAAGTAATTTCAAGACGTGGGCCTACTCTGGTTGTGGAACTGTACTGCCAAAATTGTGCTGATCACCGCATGGTCTAGAGGCTAGGATAGGAGGATTTGTTCTTTCATTTTTTCGTTTTTCTCCCACTCCTCTCTGTTTAGCAGACGACGTTTCTCCATGCCAATCAGCGGGCTGCAGCGCAATGACGTCAAAGCGACCAGGGCGGCCGGTTGCGGGCATTTCACCTCTATATTTATGCATCTGTCGCATGAATCAAATTAACGAATTAAATTTGCGAGAACAGGAGCTACAACTCATAATCGCTGATAAGATGAGGTAAGCGTCCACATACACAGTTAAAATCGTGTTCGAATATGTGGTGCTTACAGGCAAAATGGGATTAAAGTAGACTTCCAGTTACCCATTTTATAGTATCTAGGTACAGTGATTTTATTGTTCTAAGATAATGAGTTATGTTAGCCCAATTACTCGCAATGAGTTATTTCACAGGTCAGGCTAAAAAAAAAGTAAAAAGAGAACTCGAAAAATCGTTCCCGGGGACCTCGATTGGATGAAAGCCAGCCTTGCGTTGTAACACTGACAGCTATGTTAGGTTACGTAAAGGATGCCAAAAATAATGATGGGCCTACTCAGGTTGCGGGCTTGTGCTGCCAGGGACTTCTCGATCTCCGGCATGGTCTAGTGGCTAGGATAACTGGCTCTCACCCAGGAGGCCCGGCTTCGATTCCCGGTGTCGGAATGATTTTTAAATCTGCTTTTCTCGATTCCGTTCTCCTTCGATATGTCTGCTTTATTTATATCTATATATGTTTATATTTATTACGCCTTTTTTCTGGTCCCATATTGCGGGACAGCTCCTACATAGCTTTCTATAAGCCACGATGTATACTTATAGGTCAGGTGCATCGGGGTAGCTGGCATGCACCTTATCAGTCATATCATTACTTCCTCGAAAGAACGAGGTTCAACTATTCGTACACCTATGCATACACACTTTTAGTACATTGTACTGATTGAGCTAAACGTCACGTCAGCTTTGGGGGCAACTTGTGAACAGCCTGTTTTTTTCTCTCCAATTTTCTTACTCGCTTTCTTTGGACATTGAATGAAGGAAGTTAATGTGGAAAGGAAAAAGTAATAGTTAGAAGACGGAGTACGTACTCAATGGAACTGTGTGCTATAGATAAAGCTTAGACATGAATTTCATTTCATCCCATGGCTCGGACACGGACTGTCATGTTATGAAAATATCACTGAACAACGTCCCTCCTTCACGTCATAGACGGACGAGGCGAAGATCATAAATTAATTTGTTTTGGTCTCGACGTGGCATGGTCAGCAGGCTAACCACTTAGCCACGGGAACTGGTGGAGGAACGTGCACGGACTACACGTGCAGTTGTTGTGGTACCTTATTTGAGAGCGATCCAATGAGACCGTTCTACGTGCACGAGGGGAAAGGGAAAAACTGTAGCAGACGACACTGATATCAGGCCTGCCGTCTGCTACCGTGCTACGGCTCTGTCGTCTGCTTGTAGCTGGGCCGCGGGATGTTCCCCACGGTTACGTGAGCAGGAAAAGACACCACGTTGAGCGCCCGCGCTGACATGGCAAGAGAAAGCTGTCAAGGTTTAGCGCATATTCTGCTGGAATATTGTCGTGAATGTCACTGGTGTGAATACAGGGACAAGGTTCCACGAAAAACTACGTTCATGTTGAAATGGTGAGCGAAGTTCCACCGCAGCCACACCCGATACGATTTATATTTAAAAAAAAACAAAAAAACTCGTACCTGCGGCAACAAAGTCCGCGCAAAGATGTTACAAATCCAAGATGCCAGCGTAATTTTGTCACTTAACGCCTCGTGCACGCGCAATAGGGGGTTTTCACCAACGTCACATTGTCACGTGGCAGGGACGTGGCATGCTCGTAAGCTCCTCCCACTGGTGGTCACTTTTCATGCTAGCGGCATTGAAAGATGACGAACTGCGCAATCTTTCAATGCAACAACCATAGGTTTCATAAAAGAAAATGTGAGAACGACAATGACGAAGTGTCTTCGGAACAAAAGAAAGGTACGGACACGACCGAATTTCAAAACCGTGACCTACTACTATACTAGAGACCTGGACATCCGCAGTGCTCCCAGCACCGGGGTAGTAGTTCTGGCAATCGCCGCTTGGCTATGGGATTTGGCGCTAGCTCGCACTATTCGTTACCACGTGACTTGTCGAAATCGCGGCGATGTATGGTAGGCTGTGTTGACAACGACGAAGCAGTATAAGAGAGATAATAGCGCGTGCTTAGCAACAGCCTGTGTATCCCTGCGTAGCAGACTAAAGGCGGTGGCAAGGGTGATTCCCTCTCCCCAATAATGCTATGTGGCGCTTGCAGCGGTCACTAACGTAACTAACCCGTAACCCGTCTCTCCCATAGGTGATCGCCAGCTGTCCAGGTCTCTAGTATAGAGTAGGCCGTGTTCAAAACACCATTCGAGGCTTCGCTTTCGAGCAAATGCTACACAATCCCGGCAGCTGCGCCGAAAAAGTCACCACCACCACAGCGGCGGCCAAACGCGTTCGTTTGACGTCAAGTGAAAGCACCTCTTTTAACGTAAGTCTTCGGCGTAAACAAACGATTCGTACAACAGCTCCCACGACCTCCCTTCGGAACCCTTCCTTTTTTCTCCCCAAACAGACATTATTCACGAAATAACGACCTAGGCGTAAGTCGCACACGCGATTCGCATTGAACCGCGACTTAAGCCGCGTAAGTTGATTTCCTTACACGCCACGTGTAAACCGCACGCGAAGAACGTTCCTCCCCGCAGCTTCATGTTTTTTTGTTTTTTCTTTTTTTTTTCTTCGCGAACGAGAAAACGTACTTTATTTTCCTCCTTGGTGGCAGGAACGCACCGGAGACAAATAGAGCACGCACCGCATTTGTCAGGAGCCAGTTCCCTTCGTTGTCTTATCGATTACTTCCAGAAGAAGAAAAAGGAAAAGGCACCTAACGTCGGTATCTTATCGGAAGCCGTTTTTTTTTTTTTTTCATTTATCTACGCTTATTTTTGATGCGTGGAACCAGATTGGAACTCTCTAGCATATGCACGCGCGCCCGCGTTTTTGCTGGGGCGCAGAGCGGAAAAGAGATTTCCTGCCTGACTCTTCTTTAATTGGAAGTTTGGAAAGAGGTTTTCGCTCGGGGAAAATGAAAATGTTCCCTAATATCGGAGCAGCTTCGGGATTTAACTTTCTATTTTTATCTACGGCGGATCTTACGAGATAGGATATTACTAGGAGGGCGACGTCCTCAAACCTGCAACCGAAAGAGGCATCGAAAGCCTTCCAGAGGTTCGCGTATGAGTTATAATGTATCCTGGGAGACAGCTCTCGTTCGCGACATCGAAGGTGCTCTTCAAATATCGTAAGGGCTTATCGAATTCGCCGTCGGTCCAAGTGCAGCTTGACTTGTGCTGGAATTTTTTTTTTTTTTGTCTAAATTGCGTCTCAGCGCCACGAAGCGACTGTGGCTGTGAACGGTATACAGACGTGGGTAGACGAAAAACGGAGAGCAGAGAGCTACAGGAAGGGACGTAGGTTTAGTATTTGATTTGATTTGATTTGATTTGGTTTTATTGTGCCCATTAACAGCCCATTAAAGCGCCTTGTGAATGGTGCACATACGTGGAAAAATGGATCAAGGTATTCATACTGTGCGCACGACAGGAAGAGGAGTGCACCGGATTACCTCAAAAAGCACTGCCGTAGGAGGATTCGAACCCGATACCCTATTCAGATAATCAGAAAAAGAGAGCGCTGACAAACACTGAGCTTTCATAAGGCGCGGGAAGACGCATTTTATCCGTGGCCGCCTTTCTCCCTCCCTTTGCTGCGCCTCCGACGCCCGTGACGTCACGGTCTCGGCCAGTCACGTTCCGCAATGTCCGCGTTCGCTCGCGTCGATCGCGACCATAGAGGTAAGAAACTAAGGAGATGCCCTAAGCGCCTCTCCCAATGCAAGCGAGCGTGCTGTGACCCGCGCATGGCATTGTGGTTAGTTGCCCACACACGTGACCCATAAACGTCACGGCAAGACGTCATAAAACATGGCGTCCTCCATGTCCGCGGCGTATCTTACCTGAATACAGAGACGAGCTGCGGCCGAATAACTTGTTTCCGCTTTCATAACATATTTGGAGTTCGAAGTTATCACACCCGTTGAAACACAAGATAGATCATCTCAGTGTAGAAGCAATGGATCACTAAATCGCTAGAAGATATACGTACGTCATCGTGACATTGCCTGGCTTCTCTTCTGTTTTGCTATTTTGCTGCGATTTATCACGCGGCAAATGTTGAAACAACCCGTAACCTTCAAAGTATTGTGCGAATGGACTCCTTGAAGGTAAGGCGTTTGCTGAAGATGAAGTTTGCTAAACTTCAAAGCCTCCGCGCAGACCGCCATAACGCCGAAACATGTGGGGATCACGTGACTGGGCAACTAGATGGGCGTGGTATTGCCAGGAGCGACCGCTAGAGGGGTCCCACGGCCTTCCGATCTTTTAGCCCTCTCCTTAGTTTCTTACCTCCATGATCGCGACACTCAGCAGACGCTTTCCCCCGCGCTCCAATCGGAAAGAGCGAATGCAGATACTGCGCATGACGTGATTGGCTGATGCCGTGACGTCACGGGCATCGGATGCGCAGCAAGGAGACGGAGAAAGCTCGCCGTGCAGAACATGCATATTTCTGCGGGTTTGAACGTAATATAAATTACTGAAACGGGGAGAGAGTGCGATCGTATCTGTCTTTTCTTATTTATTATTTCTTTTTATTTATATTTATTTTCTATACATATTTTTATATATATTATATTTTGTATTTATTTTTCTTATTTATTATTTCTTATTTACTTATTTCTTATTTATTTTTTTCATATTTCCGTAATTTATTATGCTGATCAGACAGTTCAAATTTTCACTATACGCTTAAACTCACGAAATGTACTCGGGTTACCAACCTCATTTGTCATCGTGTGTACACAACGCTTCGCTACAAGCTTTCGCACCAGTCTTCTCTTACACGTATTCGCGAGCACCCCGTGCTTGCCATACACGCAGAGCTCATCTCGCGTGCGGGACTACATTATCGTCACCTCAGCTTCTGTTCGTTTCGTTCGTCTGGCAACTTCGATCGTCTCCGCCCCACTACGACAGCCTCGTGTTGGACGCGGGACAATATTTACGAGTCGTGTTAGCTTGTTGCTGTTAGGTAGTATTCGCATTCTGGGAACTGGTTACGCCCGAATGTTTTTTTTTGCTTTCGTATACGCGGAATGGCTTTTCGTAATTTCGTCCTCCGCCGACGTGTTGCCGACATTTTGTAAAGCAAGAAAGAGCGAGGAATGTTCGCCGTAAAAAGACGCGTAAACAAACACACCTACAATGGCTAGGATATATAATTGAAGAGACTTGTGGACGAAACGTGTCTTAGCGCTGGTGGTTGACAATATCGGAAGAACCAAGATAAACTTGTTTCGAAAAACTAAAATTAATTAATTAAATCGAGAACAAATTAATTTGAAAATCATTTTAAAACTTAATTATCCTTTCTAAAAGTTATTTTGATAAAAAGTAAGAAAGAACATACAGCTTGAACGGCACCACCTTGGGAAATTCGAGTAAATAAATTCACACTCGAGGACACGTGACACATAAATGTGACAAGAACAAAGAGAAAGAGAGAGAGCGGAAGACAAAGGACGAATTTTTCGCTCTATCTTGTTTGCTCCGCGTATCGCAGTGTGGTTTGATCACCGGAGTTGTTATCTGTTTGTTACCCTCATACTTTCCTTGTGATTGCGTATTGTAATATTCTCTGGCGTGATTTGTGCCACGTTATCTATTCTTGCCTCTTATTTATCTTCTTGTCTTCCTGTGTATGACTGTGTGGACAGATAGATTTTTCACTTGACACAAACCCACCTACACAAAAGGACGCACTGCTTAACTACGTCATGGTGGCCTAATCCTATATATGGTATCCCAAAAGCACTGCTCAACTTTCAGGACTTCGATCCTCACTCTTAAGTTAATCGTTATAGATTAAATAAGGTTAAAAATGTGGCTGTTTGGTACTGCATCTACAAGCGATGAAGCCCCCAGAGTAGGGTACAAAGGAATCAATGAAATCAATCAATCAACAGAATTCTTGGGCGTTGGAGGCTTACGTGTTTGTGTCGTCCATCTCTGTGGCTTGCCTCGGCTTATTCTCGGTGTTTAGGGTACAAATCCTACGCTGGGGTTTTTATCGCCTTTAGAATCATTATACTTTCACCAAATTACCAGTGGAGTAGAGTATCGTCTACAACGATAAAACGCTCCGCTCATTGCCATCAAAATAGAGTAGTATATTGGAGGCAAAAAGACAAAAACGAAGACATGTTGATGTCACACGCATTGGGTCCTGCCGGCCCCATACAAAGACTAGCAAACGTGTAAACACACCAATAGCACAACAAATCCTTGTAGTCACTTGTGTAGTACTCTATTGGCGATAGTTTCTTCGGTAATTTTTCGAACGTCTTCGAGGGTGTCCCAGTCAAAACGCACGAAGATTTTAAAAAGTTGAAAATGGCTTTTTAAAGTAATTAGTTTCATCTAATTAATTAGACACTCTGAAATAAATGGCTACTGCGATACACGACTGAAATAACAACATTGAATTGCCTTCATTCGGGGGCAGTGCTCCGTCTTTTCCTTTTTAGAGGGACACAAAAAGTACAATAATTTCTAGTCGCGAAATCCAAGGCACCGTTACGTTGACGCCAACACAAAAGGAACTGGATTCGCTTTCGCGATTTATGATAAAAAAAAAAAAACGGCAATTTACTCCTTCCCCCTTTCCCTCTCTTTTTAAAGAAGGGAAGACCGACAACTACTAGTTTCACATAACGGTACTTATTTCTTTTTTTCAATTTAGCGCCCCTTTAAAACCTTGATAGTACAGCAATCGCGAAACCCTGTATAGTTATGCTTGCGCCAGATAAATCCATATCAATCACTCCCTCCCTCCCTCCCTCACCCTGTATAGTGTCTTAGTCGACAAAAGGGAGATGGCGCACACTCTAGCGCAGACGAAACTGGTGCATGATAATTAAAAACACACACACACACACACACAAAAACGAGAGACACGGGACACGTTTGAGAACTTCTTCGTGTTTGTGTACGTGTCGCGTGTCTTAGTATATCTTCATATATAGGGGCAGAAGAGAATATTCCCCCTAACCTCATACTCGCTCTACCAATATATATCTAAACGCGCAAGATCTGCACCGTCATCCCCCCGCGCAACAAATTGTGCCGCACACTTTCCTTCCTCTAACACTGCAGCGCCGGGTTCATAATCTTGTACCGTGTATCTGCAACATAAATCCACTCCTATATCGCATACGTATCCCACCGGGTCTGTATATGAAACATAGAGGCGCTCGATTGAAAGGGATTTTCTTTCTGCCTTGTCGCACGAAAGAATCTGCGCCTTGTATATCTATACCGCGCGCAAATAGTATTGAACCAGCGGAGCGTATAACTTCGAGAGTGCTGCGAAACGCAGCATGCCCTCTTCTCAAGAAAATGAAATTCAACTGGCCGCTTTAGAAAGACTGGCTTTTCATTGGCCACTCGTAAAGCACATATATTTGCCGTTTTTCTGAGATGGATATGCGGTGGGGGTTATAGCGCGTCTAGAAGTCTATTAAGATCAAAGCGGCGGTTCGCGTTCTAAAAGTGGAAAGCAATAAAGTTGTACCGCTCTATTTGGTTGCGCATTCAGGTGTTTCGATTCGAGCTGTATACGAACGGAGCTAAACGGATCGAGACGCAGTTTGTACTGGGTACTCGCTTGTGCAGGTGTACGGTGCAGTAAAGCTCTTCCGGTGAGGTTTTCGCTTTGAGTTCTCAAATAATGTTTCGATAGTTTCTTTTTGGGGTAAAGTGCCGCTTCGGAGCTAAATCCCGTTTCTTCCGGATTTTACCGATTTTATGCCGTCACAATCCACATGTATCACATTATACTATTGTTCCTCTATCCGTGTATGCACACGAGTGACATTTCCCGAAATACTCCAGCGGAAGATGCGAAGAACGTCATAGCTTTCTGCTGTCACGTGAACGCGAGCACTGACCACACCACCTACACAGAGAAAGCCTGCTTACTCGTAGACGTGACGTAACATCTAAGAGTCGTCCAATCAGGATCGTGTTTTCAACGGCGGTAGCCAATCACAAACGTGCTTTCAGCGGTCGTAGTCATGGAGACGAAGCACCGTCGTCTGCGAGTGCTGATTGAACGTCGCCGTGTACTATATGGGAAATCTTTAAAATAAAGCGCAAAAAGGTCCCGTATCTTTCTCGAGACTGATTTTCTGAAAAGCGTGTTGCACTTGGAAAGCGCCCCTGGCGATGAAACTCCCCATTCATCATCTCGCAATAAAGTTGTCGTTGTTTCTCTACAGATTCAGGTCTACAGGTTCCAAGGTAGCCGCAATCATTTGTGAGTTCTTGAATTCGCAGAACGACGAATCGCAGTAGCAGACGAATTCTGACTTTATATTCCACGTAGCGAAGGAGGGAGAGGAGGCAATAAGCAGCCCTTCTGTATCCAGGTGGCGTTGGCACTGAACGTCATGTCCTCACGTATACACTGCTAACTGTGAGGAGTATCATGCGACATATAGCCACAAGGTATTCCGTAGCAGACGACAGGAAAAGACGACGACAGTGTCGTCTGCTAAGTGCGCCACTCCCGATATTCTGGCACCGTCTGAATGCTCATCATAACACGGGACGGAACTTCGGCTCCGTGAACATTTTTTGCTTTTTCTTCCACCACAATCTCCCGGTGAGGATGTCGCTTGTGTGAATACACGGTATGTGAAGCGGAAGTATCATAACAATAATCTCTAGTTTTGAGAAGTGTGACGTCATGGAGTGCCGAATTGAATAACACGTACGTCTGGCAACATTGCTGCCCCAAAGTCGATTTTCGTCTCCTCCTCACCACAGTGCCAGCAGGCTTGCAACGTTGAGCAAAGACGCTCAACCTGTTGCCAGGAGTAGGGTTACCACCAGGCCGGTATTATACCGGCACGGCCGGTTATTTGCTCGCTCTGCCGGTTGCCGGTTGGAAGATGATACCGGCAGCCTTTTGCCGGTATTTGCGACTCAGCACCTTTCATAGGGGCTTCTAGGGGGTTTTCCTTTCAACATTCCACTACAGCTTGAATAAATCTGGAGCACAGACTGAACTCCGTAGTCACCAGCCGTTTCTTAGTTACTCATTATTATTATCATTGTTGTCTTGAGCGAGTACGCTCGTTCTTTCTTTCTCTCTCTCTCTGTATACTCTCCACCCCTCACCCACGTTCCCTTTCCCGCGAACATTTCCTCCTTTCTCTCTATTCCACCTCCTCTCCCTCAGCCGGTATTTCTCACTACGAAAGGTGGCAACCCTAGCCAGGAGAAGGACGCCAACTATCGATGACGTCACCAACTCTTGGAGAATCCGAAACCACTGAGTTTTGCGGCTTCTTTTCAAAATTCGTGGAAGGTCGTAGCGTTAATTTACTGACGGTATTTATATTTTGCGTGCTGATGCCTTTGAGGGGAGGTTCATTTATAATACGAAATAAAATAAATATAGCCTCTTTAGTCAGTGGCGGCCATTTTTATGGTCACGTGTATGTTGACGTTCGCTGTGACGTCTGAGCAGGGCCTGTCGGGAATGCATTGCGTTCACCTGGTACGCTATCGTCCTATATGGGGCGCTATATGGATAGGTCACACATATCGTACACATAATCGTCTTCAAGTTGTTTTTCCTTTGCAGGCGTCCTTGTGGGACTTGTGTTAAGAAATGAACATTGTTCGTTTCGTGCGAAACATCATCCGATTTTCACAAGCAGCTATTATTCGTACTGGACGGTATAAAATCGTATTGTTTTTCTATTTTTCTTCTTCTTTTCATGTAGCTCTGTTGCACGCAAAAGAGGTACACAATAAGTGGCAGCATCAGATCAGATGGTACTATAAAAGGTTTGTCTTCTCGGTATTCTAGCATGGCTGCTCGCAGTGTCAAGTTTGTATCTGGAAACGTAAGTTTCATGGCGTCGTGAAAGCCGCTAGCCAGAAGCACTTAATGTCATTTAACGTAAATTTATTAGAATAATAATAATAACAATAATAATAATAATAATGCTGATTGTGGCGGTAAAAGGGCTCGCCGTTGTCGGCCTCACAGAGGTGGGCAACGTCACGACTAGCGCTCTGGGGGAATGTGCGTCCTGGGCCGGCTTCTAAGGGAACTGTGCCGACATCTGTCGACCACCTGGGGTTCTTTTGACGTGAGTAGAAGACAATGAATACTAGACTTGACTACGAGTACGTGCATGTGATTGGAGGTGACCAATTGATACTTCGGGAACAATAGGTATACCAGCGGGCCGAATGCAGGTCGGCATTACAATACAAATACAATTCACCAGGCCTTGTATTTTCCGGTTTTATGTTTCTTGAAAACCGGGAGACAAAAATCGTGTTTTATTTCAGGGTAAAATCCGGCGATATTACATGAAAGGGCAGAATTTTCGGGCAAAACGAAGAAACGTAGAAGAATATCTCCCGAATTTCCGATGAACATGTGATAGGCGAGCGGCAGTGTTGAGTGCAGAAGCGTTCACTATTCTGTTTTTTTTTTTTTTTTAGTTCCGTCTTAGCGCCACGAAACAACTGTGGCTATGAGCGGCGTACAGGCGTGGACAGATGGAGAGAGGACAGCAGGAAGGAGTAGGGGACAGGGGGTTAGCGTGCGTCATGGGCCGACTTCAGCGGGAACTGTGCCAACGTCCATCTGGAAAGGGTTCGGAAAATCTAGGGGAGACCTCAGACAGCATAGCCGGTGACAGGATACGAACCCGTGTCACTTCAAAGTCTCGGCGTGGAAAACGATCATTCTAACCACTATGCCACGGGAACTGGTTATACCATTCTGTGCTGTCCGTATATATATATGGACGAACTGAATTTGCACTTTGTTGATTTCCGGTTTCGGTGTTTTTCGCGTTTTACCCGATGTGACGGTGACACAAATCGGAGAAAAAACACTATATGTTCACCACAGATACATTCTCACGACCGTCGAGGGCTCCTTACTGAAGGAACCGACGATAACGGAGTAAGAGCACTGAGCGGACATCTCCTTACGGGAGACGTGGGCTTTCCATCTAAGCCCGGGGCACAATCAATACCGGAGCAGCGTGTGATGAATGAAAGGGGGGGAGGGGGGACAGTACACTCCACCTATACAGACGTGCAATTGCGCTGTTGGCGATGGGATCAGCGGCAATTAGAGACGAGAAAGCCCTCGAGGAAAGACACTCCCTCTCGCAAAATCTGCTCAAAGCTCTCACTCTAGATTCCCTTTTGGCACCTGCCTGCTTCCAGTGTTTGTTCGGACAGGGTTTACGTCGCGGCGGCCAGGGGGCGCAGTGGTTTGTCGCCGCAGGGTTCGTTATACGGCTCCGGAGTGTGGAGAGAGTAATTAAGCCGAATTTAGGCTTTAAAAAAAAGTGTCGTGTACAATGTGGACCGGCGGTGATTGAAATTGTCGCAGCACGTTTCCCGAGGCGCAACTCATCGTTCCGAACTTTTCCTAATTATCGGGAGGTACTTGCTATTTGTGACGTCATCCTGGTGTGTGTGTATGTGTGTGTCAGCCCTCGCTGGTGCTCGCTATACTTTAATGAGTATATACATTCGCAGTTACTTGGACCACTTTCCGAATGATTATGTCCGCGGCAGAACAACGGGCCTAACACCTTCCACGGCTGACTCCTCTCCTTGCTTGATAGGGGGTTCACGAGTGGTCAGCCCTCTTTCCCCTGTCTCCTTTTACCTAGACTTTAGGGAAACGCGGACAAATGACAGCCCGTCGTCGGTAGTGAGTTTTCATATAACCTGTCACCTTTGCGTATACGTAAGGGATAGCGTGATGGTTCTGCGCTGTGCGCAAAACGCTGCTTGTGTCTTGCGTGTGCGCAGAACTACCAACGCTATCCCTTACGTACGCAAAGGCGACAGCGTACGTTATACGAAAACTCACTGTTATTATCTGCGCGACCAGAGATTTGTCTGTTCAAGTCGTCGCTCGAAAACCAAAAAGTATCAGGCAGTTTTGCGCGAAACACTTGTTTTGGTTTAGAGCATGCGCAGGGACGGTGCTTTATTTCTTTGGGGGCCCCAAAACGCTTGGGTACTGCAGTCTAGGACTTCTTATTGTCCGTTTCAAGGTGCTACGTCCTACGGTGTTGCTTCTAGATGCTGATGTGCGTGCGTATGTGTGAACGCGCACTCCTTTTGCAAAGGGTACGTCGTACCGACCCTCGAAAGGCGTCCCAATATAGCAGACGCATTCTATAATAGGTACATCACAGTGAGTAATCCAGGAAGGAAGGAAGGGGAGTGTGCTTCGGAACCTAAACACCGGGAACTCGTGACGCGACCAGTTCACAACGAACCGGAAACCAGATACGGAACCCACACCACCGCGGTTCGCAACAAGCTCCGGAAACAAAGCCACCGACTTCCGCTGCCTACAACCTCCCACCTCCTCGGTCTCGAAACGATCTACAAAACGGCCCAGAAGAAATTCCCTCTCTTCTTTTTTTTCTTCTCTTGTCGATCTTCCACCTCACTCCAGAAACAAAACTCAGACAATCCACCGCAAAATCGCCCAGCGAGGCGCATTCAAAGTTCAAAACGTTTTTCCCATCTCGTCCAACCCGTCCCTCGGGAAGCATCAGACGTAAAGTTTTCGTCTGCTATGAAAAGGACGAGCTCGTGAGCGCGCGCACGCGCTAGGGAGTGCCTTTTTTATTTGCTGTTTCTTTGCTCTGAACGTGGGCAATATTTTTCCATTCTAATTTTCTTTTTCAAACGCCGCGTCTGGGGAGGAGAAATGAATCCGTTATTATTCCGCATTCCACGTATTATTTGTCTTGTTGTAGGCTGCGGGATTGCGCTGCATTATTTGTCTTCGTGCGTTGTGTGTGCTTTGTATGCGGGCTATCGGCAGGGTTGTCGTGCGACGTGATTTTTGGTGCGCGCGCGAGTGTTTACCGATTTCAAAATCGATACTTTATGGAGTGTACGTATTTGTGTAGTGATGGATACGTGGAATAATGCGTATAACGTGTTCTTCTTCTTCCTTTTTTTTTTTGCTTTATTTTTATTGTGCACGGGTGAGTTCATGGAAATTATGAGTGTATTGAACGCCGCGAAGCGGCACCTGTGGGAAACTTTCAGTGTTGAGCAGAGTGCTTGAAATAACTTCGTTTTGAAGCAAAAGACCTTGGGGTGTCGATAAATCCGAAATAGAATTCCGTGCGGATATTTTTTTTTTTTTTCGTATATAGTATAGCAGTGCGACTGATGCACTTGTTTTAAAGTAACACAACGTAAAGTCAGAAAATAGTCAGGAAAAAAAAATGATTATTAGACCGCGAGGATTTCCCGAAAGTAATTCGACGTCTTCCTGCATTGTTTGCGTGTTTCTCCTGTCACAACAGGACGGAGTCCCCATGCTTTATAAAACAAAAACGAGCATCAATTACGAGCTATAAAAAAAACGGACCTATTTTATCGTACCAGCGAATATATGATAATGAGTACCTTGCACAACGCTACAATTCCTGCACCGCAGACAGCCCCTGCATCGTTAATGTCCTCCCTCACCTACCTTATAAGGTTAGCGAAGAACGCGTGGCCTAAATGGCCCACACGATGTTTCTACAAAAACGAAAGTACATCTCACCGCAGTCTACATAGCAATGCGGAACATTAAACGGCGCGTTTTTAAACGTAATAAGCTCCATTAATGTTCTTCGCGCGCGCTCTCTCTACACTGTGGAAATGCGACACTAATTACGCCTTGTTCGCGCAAGAGAAAAAAAGACGGCACGAAATGAAAGGGACAGAAATAGAAGTAAGCATCAAGTAGGACGCCTTCTGCTGCGGCCCTATTATGATGATTAGGACCCAGTTTTTGAAATTGTTTTTGTTGCCCCGTTATAAGATGCTCTCCTGGGAATGCGCCCTTCCTTTTTTAATGATCTCGCTTCGAATGCCTAATGAGGTACGCTTATGCATATGTATGCATAATATATGCGCAAGTCCGTGTCGGAGCATATGGCAATCTCTAGCTCGCACGGTTGCGCGAGGTTTTAAAGGAAGGTGAAACGCTCAGAAACCTTTCATTACGCCCCCCCCCCCCCCCCCGTTTTTTTTTTTTTTTCGTGAGTCGTATTCTGGACGTTGGTATTTGTGGCTCAACGACTGGTTTGCTTCGTTGTTGAAAGCCTGATATTGCACGTACCGTGGCTGTTCTCCTGTAGGTACCCGGGTTCGAATCCCGGTGCCGGCTGTGCTGTCTGGGGTTTTTCCTGGGTTTTCCTCAGACGCTTTCAGACATATGTTGGCACGGTTCCCTTAGAAGTCGGCCCAGGACGTCCTTTCCCCCAGGGCGTAAGTCGTGACGTTGCCCACCTCTGTGAGGTCGTCAACGGCGAGCCCTTTCATCATCACCACCACCCAACCTGTTCTCCTGGGTTTTCCTCAGACGCTGCAAGATAAATGTCAGCACATTTCTCTGTGAAGTTGGCCCAGGACGCACGGTCCCCCCCCCCCCACACACACAACTGCGACAGTCGTGACGCTGCCCGCCTAAGCGTGGACGACTACGGCAAGCAGCTACATCATCATCATCATCATCACCACCACCACCTGCCCGTACCGCATTTGTCGTTTTGGACGGTTTGGGCAACTTGTCGCCCTTTCCTCCCACATACGTGAGGCCAACAACGGCAAGCCGGTTTTCGTCACCACCACCACCACCACCACCACCACCACCACCGCCGCCCTTTCCTGCAAGCAGATCACCTTTTTAATAAATGTCATGCCACGCATTTCACAGGAACGACGTGCACATGTCAGTTATTTATCGACACGTTCGCGTGCCCTTAGAATTCGCGAACTTGTCAATTCTCGAAGGGGTTTTAGTGTATGTCTCGTGATGGATAAAATGACGACTGTGAGGAATACGAAAACTCTGTTTTGTTTTCTCGGTTCTTGTGGGTCGTGTACAATAATTTTAGATCAGTGGTGGAACTATAGGCTGTGCGGAGGCAACGACAACAGATGAATGAATGACGATGAATGAGGAAATTCGCCACATGAGGTGCGGAGGCAAATAGACAATTTAAGGCGCCATTTTATGCGTATGAGGGAATTCCTAATGAGGTCGTGGTGTTCGAGATAACCTTTTTTCTTTATCGTCTCAAGATAGAACCGTGAAAAAGAAAACAGAGTATAGCAAGAAAATGAAATGATGATTGAGCGAAAACAGTCTCAAGACTGCAAGATATAATTATAGATGACAGACTTTGCTCATCATAGCACGCAACTAGCCAGCCATAATCTCGAATGATATCGTTATCTGCCCTGATTTGCTGAAAACGGGAGGCGTACGCCTTTTCTGTGACAATTATGAACAGCATAAGTGTCACAGAAAAGGCGCACGCCCCCCGTTTCCAACAAATCAGGGCAGGTAACGATATCATTCGAGGTGATGGTTGGCTAGTTGCGTGCTATGCGGTGAAGTTCATTTTTAAGAGTGTATACTGCGGAACAAGCTAACGCCTACAAGTCAACTCCGCCCACAAATCTAAAGACGTCTGTGATTGGCGTAGGCGTGCGCATGACGTCTCCGAGCCACAAAGTAGTGCGTCCACATGCTTCAAACTGTTGCTTGCTCTCTGATCAAGTTACGAAAACGCTCGCCGGAGACGAAGCACAATCGCATGCTTTTAAAGCAAACATGTAAGGAATTCGTGTAAGGCAAACGTGTGAGTCGGCTTCCCTGTCTGTATCCTGTCCGCCATCTTGTCGTACGCCCCACTCTCAATGTGCGCTCAACGCTATCTCATTATCTGCTGACGGAGATATACCTGTGAGGCTGTAGACCTTTTTGACTGACGCCCCTTGGTAAGTCGTCGGAAAGGAGATGCCAGCGTGGTGTAATTGGTTAGCGCACTCTACCGGGAATCGAGAGGTGCGTGATTCAAACCCTGCCGCTGTCTGACTTTTTCGGCGACTACCGTACTTTCAGTAGCCCGTATGTTGTCTGGTACACTCTTAGAAATGAACTTCACCACATAGCACGCTCCTAGCCAACCATCATCCCGAATGACAACGTTCTCGCCCCTGATTTGTTGAAAACGGGAGGAGGAGCCTATTTTGTGTCCATTATGCACGGCACAAAATAGGCTCCTCCTCCCGTTTTCAACAAATCTAGGGCGAGAACGTCGTCATTCGGGGTGATGATTGGCTAGGTGCGTGCTATGTGGTGAAGTTCATTTCTAAGAGTGTAGTGTACTAGCGTACTGCAAAAGTTCTCTTTTTCGCGCGTAACGATTTTTCGCGTTTTTCGCGCGCGCCAAAAATTCGCGAATTCAAGTACCCGCTAAGTAGATACACTGACGTCACCGAGAAACACGAGCCCGCGTCTTTCCCAGAATTTACGTTCCCGCTTCAATATGGCCTCCGCCAAAAAAAATAAAAAATAAAAATCGAAACTATGCTTCACGCGAAATCAACGACTTTTACAGTATTTGGGGATATTTTCTACGAACTCCCATCCCGTTTTGCGTCATCAAAAAAAAAAAAAGAGAGAGAGAGAGAGAGAGTCGAGCCAAAAAAAAATAAAAAATAAGTAAACGCGCCAGATTCTGTGGCAGAAATATGACGTACTCCGATGATTTTCCAATCTTCATATTTCAACTCCAAGCAAAGTAGATCACGTTCGAAAGAAGGACCCCGCGGTTCCCAAGGTAATACGGTAGTCATCATCATCAGTCCCCCTCTAAAAGGAAAGAGGGGCTTCTATGGATAGGTACGCTGTAGCAGTAGCTTTTGTTTCAGGTAGTCGCCCATCATCCTCCCAGGCGTGTCTAATGGAATCACCGTGACAGTCACTCCATATGGCACATGCTGCTGGTGAGACCGGCCTTGCCCTCGTAATTGGAGGGTCGATAGTGCGACAGTCGTTCAGCGCCATCTCGAGAGCGGTGACGGAAGCTGTAGCGTGGCGGGATTTTTCTCTCGGGTACTCTCGTGTTGAATCGTGAAATGGGTCTTGAAGCGACATTTTTCCGTTGTCACAGGTTCTTTGGCGACTTGCTATGCGTAGGAAGATATACTAAGCGCCTGGATACACGCTTTTCCAAGATTATTAGGAGACATTGAAGGTGTCTGCAGATACGTTTTACAGTCGTCACTGTATTTTGTGCAACGTTTACGCGCCTTGCGATGATCCAAATTAGATGCTCGCTACATTGGAGAGGTTCGCGAAGTATTGGGCGTAGAATTTAAGTAGTTAATTTTATTTTATTAATTGACTAAATGGACCAATTATTTATTATTCCTATTTTATCATCAAATAAGTACACGCCACCGAACCATAACGTCGAAACGTCGCACGAAATTTCCTAAGTGTCAGCCACAGACGTGAATTCTTCGTCGGAAAAAAAAAATTAAACAAAGGACAAGCTACATGTATTTCCACGGGCAACACTGCTCGAGAACGACCAGCCATGATTTTCTACAGATGTGTTTCTGCGACGTCCCGCTAGAGTGCCCACAGCCACGATCTCGTTGTCTCCGGTTCTCTTGACGGGCGTAGTTGGTTGCGCCTCTTGTGAGAGCTCGCGAAAATATATCGTGGCTGCATGTGCTATGTTGTGTGATCTCCGGACGGCATCCTATAGTTTCTTTATGTGATAATGAAGCCCCACCGGACTCTTACCATTCTTCACGTCAGCAGAAAATAACAAACGTAGAAAAAGACGCGGTGTGTAGACTTTGGCCTTCTACAGGTACCTAAGGATTGCAGGAGGTTTGGGCAAACAACAGTAAAACTTACGTTTGAACACAATGAACATTTATAGAGGTACTGCGCGTTTTTGTGCATTTCTTGTAAAGGTACTGTAAAGCAGCGGGAATACAATTTTATAACGCTGGCTCATTTGACAGACTGGGTGCTCGGTATACAAACCCCACAGATTTCTTTCAAATCCACCTCGTAGTTTTTCAGAAAATTCAGATTTAAAGGAGCAGTCTAGAGGCCCACAACTTTGTTTCTGTTTTTGGTCAGTATGGAATGTTAGGCGGCCGAAAACAGTTTTCCCACAATTAGTGCAACCGTAGCTAAATTGGGACGCCTGCAATAGCTCCCCGAACCTCCCGCGCGCGAAACACCCTCCTTCGCCTTCACGATAGGCACGTGATGAGCGCCACCACACACGTCACTATGTGACGCAAGTGGTGAGGACGCTCCTCATTGGACTTGGGATCACATGATCGAGGTGAGCAACATCGCCCAGGCCGGAGCGTCTGCTACCGCTTCGGAGACGGCATGCGTTCTCCGGCTTCGTGATGTCCAAATTGGAGGGTTTGAAGGCTGTCCACGACACAACCACGATTTTTTGGGACCGCAGGCACCACGGGAAGAACGAGTGGTGCAGCCCGAAATTAACTGCGTTTGTACAGCAAAAACCCCGTGCTTCTCGACAGTGTGCAGCCTGTCCGACAGTTTTCACCGCGCAGTTGGTTCAGTGGCTAACAGGTGGCGCCACAATATCGCCGCCATCGCTAGCTTTCTGCTGCTGTGAATTCTGAGATTGCACAGAAGCCACGGATATATTACTCTTGTGATCGTAATCTTATTTTCTCAGGCTGCGTATATGCTTCTTTTTTTTAAAGAAAACGTGATATAAATCATATAAATAATAGAAGTCAACAAGAAGCAGCTCGCAATGTTCGTAGCAGACGGTTTTTCTACGAACGAATGAGGGGCTCTCTACCACGAACGTCACACTAGAGTGGGTGTGGTCTGCAGTTAGAGCGCTCCGGCCTGTCACCGCGGCAGCGATTTTCCAAATTAATTGCACCGTGGTGATACAACTTTGGACAGAAATATTTTGTGGGAATGCTTTTCACATACTGCTTTACAAGATGACAGCAGTTTTGGGCCATGTTAGATACCACTTTAATGCTCCTTTAATATTACGGGCAACCCTGTGTCTAAGACCCGACACGAACTCCGCAGTTCCCGCCATGTAGGGCGGCGAACATAAGCGTGCCAATAACAGTGGGAGCGTAGAGCGACATCTGTGGACCCCTACCATCACCACACCGGCTCGCCGGACGTGGTGCATTTTTGTGTAGGTGACTCTCATGGTGATTCTGCTGACAGTTGTGTTACTCGTTTCCACAATGTTCCAATGTTCTCGCATTTTGAGAGAATATATGTCAGGAACTATCTCGTTTGAGCAAACTTTTCGAATAAAGCTCGAGAATCCGGCTACTTAGCCCACGACTTAGCCGATAGAGAATTGGGCACATGTAACACTGTTTCTCGACGAATGGGCGATTGTTTCCCACCGGGCGTCGCCCCGCGTCTTTTCGCTGCAATTTCAGTTGTGATTAAAAAATATTTAAAATTTTCTGTCGCACATGAAATTTGCAGTGTGGGTTTTTTTTCGGAATAAGCTTTCAAATGCAACTGCCAATATTAACAGCTTGCCTGCTGCTTTATTGTGCCTTCAAATAACGAACGTTGCACTTACTTTTTTTTCCAATTTTCTCTCTCTTCTTTTGGGTGCGTCGTGTTGTTTGAGATGGCTCCTTCTGTTTCCTTCTAGCATGTCTGGACTGCACCAGGCGGCGCTGCAGTGCTGCGTCCCTGTCATGCAACTCCTGCTGGATCATGGAGCGGCAGTTGACCTCAAGGACGCCAGAGGTCAGTCTCATGTTTCAATATTATCGAGTTTTCACTAGCAAACTACGTCACGTGAGGTTGTTTCCAACGTATCCTTCTACTGCCACTCGACCATCATTGGTCACCAGGGTCCACCACTCGTAAACGAGCAAAAAGTTAACGTGCCTGAGACGGTCGCAATTCTGGATACTCATACGTAACTATAACAAGTAACAACAGTAAGTAACAACTGAAACAATTCTTTCTCGGGCAGACATTTGTCCGCGATGAGAAATTAAATGATTGCTCGCAAAAGAAAACCCATGTTGGCTGTGAGCTGTGCATTTTTTCGGAATGGCGGCTTGCGAGCAGGTCCCACAAGGTCGCCATTTTCCCATGTATTTGTTCCTATCCCGATGCGTGCAATGCCGGAGGCCGCCCTTAGATACCCCATTGTTACCAGACGTTGGCTTGCGTGGATTGTAGCGCGCTAAAGATCCAGCTGAAGCACAATCCAAGCCAGGCCAGGTCACCGAAGGAGAAATAGACGACTGCAGCGCCTGGTACGACAGGTACGCTATGTGATGCACGCAGCCGTGCACTAGATCCTTCCTGGTCGCTCAACACGTTTAAAAACGGGACCAAAAAGTGAAACACGACAGAGAAAGTTGTTATACGCGTATTATTTGGACATATAAAGACTAGATTCATTCGCAGAAACAACAAAAACATTTTGCCGCTAAACTTAGCGCGCTGAAGTGATCCGGAAAGGCAACAGTGGGGTATCTAGTGGCGGCCTTCTTCGTTGCACGCTTTTCCGAGGTGAGTTTGGGGGACCTGCTTGCGAGGCTTGGAGTGCCGGTCACGTGGTCCGTCTGTGGTGCTGGTCAGAGGGACTTGAGGTGTCTGTTAGAATAGGCCTCGTAACAGACTTCCTCGTAGAACACATCTTTCTTTTTGCGCACGCTACCTTGAAACGTGTCATAAAGAGCACAAGTACGTGGACCGCAAGCAGACGTCGCATATCTGCGAAACAACCAGACAGAGTCGTTTTTCTCGCCTGTACTGCTGTTCTTTCTCCAGTTGTTTCTTCTTTTTCATAATCAATCAATCAATTTAATATTCGTTAAACTGTTCTCTATTGCGAATGTAGATGGTGATGTGATAAAGAAAAAAAAATTGGCATGTGAGTCGCGACAAACTGGCTACGACTGGCTACCCCTGGACGCCTACGACAAATGGCGTCTGCCGACAGGATGCCTACAAATGGCGGCTAACTTACATCGCGAGCCGCTCGTCGCATGAGCTGTCCGCAACTGTACATTCCCGTATTAAACCTAAGAATGGCAGGAAATGTAGTACGTCTACCGCAGCGGGGTTACTCCACCGGAGAATATAGACGACCTGCACCCCTACGTCATCGATTACGTAACGCCACCGCACAAATCATGCTGATGGGCACTACCCTGCAGCTTTATCAGCCTATCAGCCGACGCGTTTTTCCCGCTTCTTGCCAACCACAACAAAATGTAACCTCGAACCAGTCTTCTCTTGACGCCACATGTTTGTAAACGGAAAGTATTCTATATACTGCAGCGCCACCAGGTGCTGACTATAGGTCTTCTATAGTTTATGTATCGGCTCACTGCTTGTCTTGATGTACATTCACGCGGCTAGCTATTGTAGCCAATAGACCTCTCCCTGTTTGTAAGCAAATGACGTCATAGTGTTCGACAGCGCCACCAATTTGGTAGAGTTGAACTACGCCTGAAGCTAGGGGGCGAACAAGGTCCCGCCCGAAAGCCACGGTCTTGAGGGGATTACGATGGACTCTGAAAAGGACGCGACCTTCGGTTCCACTTTTCTTTCAATAGGAGGCAGCGAGCCAATGTCCATTCGTGGACCCAGCCCTCCCCTTCCGATTTGTTTCGGTTTGAGTCTGTCTACCAACGTCATGATGACGTTTCTCGGGTAGAAGTCTATAGCTTCCTATAGAAAGCGACAGTCATGGGAAACACAAGTATAGAAATTCACACGTGAAACTGTTTCTTCCACAGGCATGCGTCCGTTGCACTATGCAGCTTGGCAAGGCAAACCAGACCCTGTCGCCCTGTTGCTGCAATACAATTCATCTGTGAACGAAGCTGCCAACACTGGAGACACGCCACTCCACCTGGCGGCACAGCATGGACACGTGCAAGTCGTGAGTGATCACATCAAAAGCATTGTCATAATATATGCACCCTTCAACCCCCACTTTTTTGTCTCCGTCAGATTCGAAAGCTGATGTACTACCACGCCAATCCAACGTTGAGAAACAAAGAACACAAAACTCCGCTAGACTTGGCGTGTGAATTTGGCCGGAAGAAGGTAAGGGCTGCACAGAGAAGCTTCAAAAGATGTCCCAGACATTACTTGTGGTTGCTGGTGTTGATCCATACGGTAACACAAACCCGGAATTCGGCACAAGGACTATAAATGGCACACCACAGTGCTCAGCTCGCGACCTTTTCCTGTACCGACATAGAGATCATGGTGCAGGCAAGGAGGCAGAGACCATGTCATGTGTTGTGCATTTAGTCCTTGTTCCTTTCTGCTCAACAGTGTTACGGTATGTATGGATCTACATAACTCACCCCGAATCCGACCTGTGATAGAACAGTCTGATGTATAATGTAAAACCCCGAGACTAGGGAACACGAAAGGACAGACACAAACACTTTCCTGTTCCCTCGTCCTTTCCCCGTCCTTTCGTGTTCCCTAGTCTCGGGGTTTTACATTATGCATCATATTCACCAGCTCGCTTGCTTCCTAGCCATTTTTTCATAGTCTGATGTAATTATAGTGGGATGATATGCTGGAACTGTCGAAATCAGTGCCAGAGATCGGCCCAGCAAGAGCAGTTATTCATTCAGTCATGTTAGCCAAAGAATCTTCAAAGACAACGCTAACTATCCCCTTATCCGTTTGTCTCATCGCCTTATGTTAGCATTTGTCACCTGCCTCTAAGTGCCAGAAACAACGTTTTATTAACGTAGTTATTACAGAGTAGGAGCAATGGGGCAACACCTCCTAGATGGAGAGAGCCTGCGCATTGCCTCCTCTCCCTCTTTCAATTAAGAGTCAGAATTCGTCTGCCATACCGCGATTCACCGTTCTGCGAATTCAAGCACCCGCAAATGATTGCGGCTCACCTAGAACCTGCAGACCTAAATTTTTAGACAAAAAGTGAGAAAGATTGAGACCGTTTTGCGCTTTATTTCCAAGTTGTCCCATTTAGTACGCAGGGACGTTCAATCACAACTCGCAGACGACGGTGGTTCTTCTCAGTGGCCACGACCGCTGAAAGCACGTTCGTGATTGGCTACGGCCGTTGAAAACACGATCCTGACTCTTGATTGTTACGTCACGTCGACGAGCACAGGCTTTCTGTATCTAGGTGGCGTTGACTGGGGCAATCTACTGACATCGGGTCGTGTCGCCTTTTTTGTTTCTCTTCCTTACCATCGCCGTAGCCATCTACATTATGTGGAATAGTTATGGGCGATGGTTTACCCTGGTTGTCTTGTTCTGTGGTTAGGCGGTGGAGCTTCTTCTGGCAAGTCCTCGGTGCAGACAGCTGTTGAGCGAATCAGCGCAAGACATGGTGGACAACGGTCGCACCACGTGTCTCCACCTGGCGGCCAGAAATGGCCACACCGATGTCATCAGGTAATCACTTTGGGTTACATGTGAAGCGGAGTTGCTCCCTGTAGCTTGATTGTGACAGGCAGTGGGCAGCAGGCATGTAAGCCCTAATACCCAGGGTTGTCACACGGGCAATCATCAATTATATTTGAAACCAATGCCCATTGAACCAGAGCCGTGTATAAAAAAAGGAGCCTGGCCATTAATGGGACCTGTCTATACCCGGATCTCCATCCACTCTTTTATTTGTCTGGCTAATCACTGGTCGAAATACAGTTCGCTATTATTACAGGCTATCCAGAGTTATACTTCGCCCATATTTACTAGGCGCTACCATGTTGGGGAAACTGGATTGGTTTGGATTGAAACGGATGTTCTTAGCCCCATACCAAAACAATAGATTTTTAGCCATTTTTATTAATGCCACCTGGATGGAGAGAGGCATATCGGGAGGCGCAGAAGTTGCTGGCAGAATTGATTGACCGCGGAGAGTGGCAGAAGAGCTTCTTCGTACACACAGGACTGCCGGAATGAACTTGTACGTACCGTAAGCAGATATAATCAGTCAAAAAGAAGCAAAGCCGTCCTCGGTAGCTCAGTCGGTAACGTGCTGGCTTGCTGAACTCGAGATCGCGGGTTTCGACCCTGGCCTAGGACTGTAGCAATGCGGGGGAGGTAAACATTGCTTCCAGCACCGTGTGTCAGAGACTTCCGGCGCACGTAAAAAAAAAAAAAAAGAAACACAACGAAAATTACAAAAACATTAATGAATTAATTGACGTCGAAATTATCCGCAGTCCTACCCGACAGTCACGCACCCATAGAAACGAGCAACCAATGAAACAGGGCCAAGTTTCATTGACAAGTCGAGTCTCTTTTTTGGGATCCTTCTAATGGCCAGACTTTTCATTTTAACATGGCTCTGCATGGCATTGAAGATACGCGTAGCGCCACCCATCGTGTAACGTGTCAACTTCTCAAAGCGCTTTGAGTCCAATGCTCCCTGTCAGGTTTACACTTTACGCGCTTGGCGGCGCCACGCCATGTTCAATGGTCACGGAAGAAAGCCCGTGTGATGTCAGTTTATCGTTCCTGAAACCCCTCAAAATATAATAAGGCCAAATATTATTTTGGATAATTTTGAAACTAGTGGTGTCACGAAATGGAAAGAAAAAAAAAATCTTCGGGATACTAGCTGATACGATTTATTGGGTTGATTCTTGTGAATCGTGCTATAGAGAAAAAGTGCAAAAGGGTGGGTCATTCAGTGGAAATGTCATCCTTAGTACAAATAAAGTTTCAGACGTAATTTTATTTCGGCTAGGCAGAAGTGAGTTTTGATTCTGTGTAATAATCTAAAGAGTTTTCTATGGCAACTTTCAAGGTAATAACCGAGGGATCCTTCAAACTTAAGTAAAAATTCAATTACGCTAGCATCTTGAAGAGCCATTCAATAATACCGCTATGCAACGGGGTGTAGAAATCCCCTGAACGTTTTTTTTTTCTCTCTCTCTTTCTCTCTCTTATGAGCGGTGACATTATAATAAAAACTGCTCTAACATTTATTCAGTGTCCACATAAAAGCCACAGGGCTGAGTGTCTTTGCTTGACTGAGTTTACGGAACAGAAGACGACTACGAGTGAAGGGGAGTGAGCAACACGTAGCGGTTTTTGTGTTTATCCCAGATGCCTTCTGGACGCCGGTGTTGACATCAACCGCGCTACATTACGCGGTACGGCACTGCACGATGCTGCGATGCACGGGAAACTGGAGGCAGTTAGGCTCCTAATACAGGTAAGACGCTCTCGGTATACCTTTATAATTATCGAAACCGCTTTTATCACATGACAGCTAGGCATAGCGGGGACTACGGTATCCCAACGGAATATTCTGGTGTATCGTATTTGAAACCGTTAAAAATAAACGCTAAAGAATAATCGATACCCACCGTTAAAAATAAAACTTCCCGGCTAAACCGCGTAAGTTCAATAATAAATTCTCAAAACCCTACGCTTAATATGTCGTTAAAAATGAACTGTTCAGAATCCACCCTACTTGATTGATCGCTGTAGTCACGTGGTATTGACCGCAAACGAAGTGTCCTTGTCCGCTCTGAAAAATAGTGCTCGACTTGCCGACTTTCATTCGGTCTGGCGGAACCCGGATGAACCTTGTGTCAGCGCTACAACCGCGGCAAAAAAAGAAAAAGAAAGGATTAAAACTAGAGAGCGGATTTTTAGGCACTAGCAGGGGGCGCTATTGACCGCATAGCACGCAGTATATGTCAGTCATCATCGCGGATGTCTTATGTTAAACATTCGCATTGTGCCGAAATATCGGAAGCGACAGTATTAGCAGACGACACACTCCGTAGCAGACGACACGCGTGTCGTCTGCTACGGAGTAACCTTGCGGCTGTGCCGCACGACGGTGAGCGCTCGCGCTTACATAGCACAGGCATCCTTCGAATCTTCTGCTCGAGTATTCCGGGGAATGTTGCTCGTGTGAACACGCGATATGTCGCACTTACGCAGCTTGATCATCCAGCTCCTCGTCTCTTTCGATGGCACAATGCGCCAAATCTCCGTAGCTGCTGCTTCCGGTTACAACTTCCGGTTGTATCTTCGGCTATTTGATGTCTAAATTCCACGCTAAATGGGAGCATCCTCATAGGAACTTTCTTCCCGTTACGCACACGAGCTCCAATCACGCATGGCTGAGCTTAGAGCGAATCGCGTTTTCTTTTCGATCGTTCCTTATCGCCGTCATCACTAGGCCTACAAAAAATGGCACATACCGCACAAAGAGATGTCAGAGCATTAGCGAGAGCAATGTTTTTACTACCTTTTTACCCTCTCTCCCTCCTCCGTGTCATAAGCTCCGCCTTACGCCGGTCATCAATTTTACGTCACCATCATACTCCCCCAATTCTGGGCTACGGGGTCAGCATTTCTGTGCCCCCCCCCCCCCCTCCCACAACTTTCGAACACTCCATGCTACACGCACAGCGGCGTCATTTTATGCCGAATAAATGTTATTACACGGACCTAGGAGACAGGGGGTGTCGTAAAAAGAACGACCATCAGCTTCTTGCTCGTAAATTCTGGCAACCGTAACGTCAAAGACAGAAGAAAGACCGAGTCCCATCCTGTTTCCCCCATTTTTTCCCTCCTCGTTTCTATCACACGGTACGAAGCAAAAAGGTATTTAAAGTTTGCACTCCAGTTATTCTTCAACTTTCCTTTTCTTTTCGAAAGGGAGTAAAATGTAGAAAAGCGAGCGGCACACATACGTCGAGAAACCGCTGTCGTCTGCTTACCTGTCACGCTCCATCAAAAAAAATGCGCCCCCTTGCGTCGCACTCTCAACCTCTTGGAGGAGCTAGCGGTAAAACAGCAAAGTAAAAAGTAAGACGTAGTAAGTAAAGCGAGTTCCCTGCCTCGGAATTGAATAAATGATCGTAAAACGCGAACCGTCTATCTGTTGTGCTCTTTTTATTCTGAGCAGACGACATTTAGAAAGAAAAAAAGCGAGCAGACGACACAGAGGAAGGCGGAGTGCGGTGGGAAGGGAACGTAATAACGATAGCAAAAATAAACATAAAGAGAAACTGCGCTAAGATGATGAACCTGCCCTGATAACGTATGGCAACAGCTTGGCAAAATGGAAATTGATTATCGACACGAGCAGAAGTGGGAGGCATTTTGCTTCCAAATGCTCAGACGGGGAAAGTGCATTATTTTGAAATCGGAGTGAAATATGCCGCCGAGGCTTCGGAATAAATTTGTATAAAGATCTTGAGGCAGCAGGAATAATGTCGTTTGTATGCCGGTGCAGGGCTATGTGACAGTGCAGTACATGTGTAGTTTCAAAGCCAGTACGAGCGTGAAGCTTGACTACTATATAAATTGACTATATCTCCCCCTGCACAACTAAACCCGTGTGGTTTTCGATAATATCTTTTCACGAAAGGTTTTAACCGCCATGACCGAGCAATATCTCGTGTCTTATTCGCTTCTCTACGTAGCGGGACAGTATAATAAACTTTCTACTTTAGAGAAATATGACGTCGTGTTGTGCAAACATATGGCATATTCGATATACTGCACCGGTGCGCCCTCGTGCGGTAGCCCATCTTCGATAAACCGCACCGGCGCGCACCGGACATCTTCCGAGGTGCACTCGCTCGGTGCGTCGCCGAGTTGCCTCGACGCGCACCGAGGAAATCGACAGGGCGATCCCAGCATTGCGACATGCGGCAACAGCAGATGCCATAGCACACGTACGTTATGGCATCCGTACGTAATAGACCTCTACCGAAGAAACGTCATCATGACGTTGGTAGACGAACTGAAACCGAAACTACTCGGAAGGTGAGGGCTGGGTTGCACGAATGGGCTCTTGGTCGCTGCCTCCTATTGAAAGAAAAGTATGATCGAAGGTCCAGGGCCCAGGACGCATACTAACCCCTCTGTCCACGCACTCTTTCCTGCTGTCTTCTCTCCATCTATCCACATCTGTATGCCACTCGTAGCCACAGTTGCTTCGCGGCGCTAACACACACACAAAAAAAGTCTCCCAACGTGCAGCGGAAAGGTGCACGCGCTGGTGCTAGGCGTCTGACGCTGGAGCTCTCAATGACGTCACTTACCCTCGGTGAATCCGAAACTATGAAGTTCTGCGGGTTCTATCGAAAATTCGTGGAAACGCGTAATGTTCATTGACGGACGAAGTTTATATTTTGCGTGGTGAGTCTTCGAGCGAGGTTGGTTCACGAAAAATATAATAGATCAAATTTCTTAGTACGTATCGGTACCTCAGAGAGAAAAGAACGAAGTGATTCTTAATCGCGTCGATGTTGGAACAGGAAGGCAACCATCAGTCAAGGAAAGCGTGGTCACACAGCTGTCTGCTTCCGCAAAGCTCGGGCATGTATATATTCTATCGGTTGCTCAAGAAAGATGGCCACCCACGACCAAAACATCGTCGCCTCGAGAGGGCGTCGGCCACCATTTCCGGCACAGCAACGCCCTCTAGCATCAGTGAAGCACATTGAACCAAATCGGCGGGGAAAAAAAAGTTACTACTTCCTCCTTGCTATTTACAATTTTTCTTTTTGTAATGTTCAGTTCTTGGTTCGGTTACGTCTCCTCAATATGGGAGCTTATAATTACGGACACACGTAGGAGCAGGTGTGTTTCGCGCAAGAAGGTATAGTGCGTGGGAAGTGAGAGCACACACAATACTTGGGTGGAGCAGGCTAACGTTACGGGTTGGAGGTTAGAAGAAGGTGTCGCTGCTGTCGTGGTCATCAGTGCAACAAAGGACGCGAAGATTCATTAGACGTGTAATAAATGGTTGCTGTAATGGTTCCTATGCATGTCAGACTGGTCTGGGCTCGGTTTCGACATCACTTTGCAGTCTCTGTTTACGAACGCGAACATGACTCGCATATACCGTTCGGCTTTGGGTAGGGTTGGTGTGTGAATGTAAAAATTCGATTGTATGAACTCAACACAGGGTGGAGCCTGGTACCGCCACCATGGGAGCGAGAAGGTAAGCCTACTGGTCGGGTTGTCCCGCTTCGTCTGTGTTCGAAGGGCATTCGCGAGAAAATATGACCAACAAGTAATTGTATCAATGGGCGCGTTAAGCAGCGGCTCCGGGCAACGCCACCTAGACGCAGCAGACCCCCCTTATTTCCTCCTCTCCCTCCTTCGCTACATCGACATATAGACCTTGTTGCGTTACTCTCAAACCACCAATCTCCGTGCGCTCGTTAGCCTCGTTCCGAGCGACGACATAAGAGGGGTGGACTGCCAAAATCGCTCTTCCCATTGGGATGAATACTGGTGGCTGCCGTCTTCAATGGGTATGACTGACGATAACGTAACATTCGATATAACTAGTCATCCGGTAAAGATCCGAGTAGCGTATCAACGTTCGAAAGATCAAGGAAAAAGAAGATTGCTCGCTTTCGCGTGCGATGTGCACTGTTGTCCACGTGAGGAGTGCTGGCCGATGCGATATCTTTTCTACACCGGTTCCCGTGCGGGAGAAAATGAACGCGCACGAAATGAAGAGAAACGGACACGGAAAAATGAAGGAACTCGGCAAACGGCAGCCCACATGTGCACAGTTCCTGTGACTACCTCGGGGTGGCAGCACTAATGGCGGCGTCCATCCTTTGAGTCGCGTTTTTGTGTATACCGTGTATTCACACGAGCGACATTCCCCCAGAAGCGGAAGACGCGAAAAGCGTCATACCTTTCTGCTGTCACGTGAGCGCGAGCGCTCAACGTCGTAGCCGCGTTTACATGAACTCGACAGAGTGGGTCGGTTTGACTGTCGAGTCGAGTTGAACTCGACACGACGCTGTTAAGATGAACTCGCTCCAAAGGAAGCCGATCACAGCGACGCCCCGCGTCGTGTCGAGCTGTCAACGCAGTGAGAGCGTCCTCAGGTTCCTGTTTCTGGTCCCGCCTGCGTAGAGCAGTGGCTGTGCTTGGTCCCACAGTTCCTCGTGTCCGGTCAACTCGACCCGACCGCGTTTACATGCACTTCGCCCGTCGAGTCGAGCGCGTCAACCTACCCCTTGCTGTCGTGTTCAGTCAACTCGACACTACGCAGAGTCAACTCGATCCGACAGCGTTCACATGAGTGAGTTAACTAGATAGTTCAACTGAACCCGCTCCTGTCGAGTTCATGTAAATGCGGCTCGTGTCTTCACGTACACTGCTAACCGCTGGGAATATCCTGCTGCACAGCCGCAAGGTATTCCGTAGCAGACGACAGGAAAACGCGCTGACGGTGTCGTCTGCTAAATGCGCAGTACACCACTCCCGATATTCCGCACCGTGTGAATGCCCAACATAACACGGGACGGAACTTAGTCCCTGTGAGCAGTGTTTTCGCTTTTTCGACTACTTCCACTAGAATATTCCGTGAGGATGTCGCTCGTGTGAATACACGGATAAAGTCTGATTTCGTCTGTACCGTTCTGCCGTTCTCCGAAACTCGCATATGATCGCAGTTAACTTCGCAAATTTAAACCTGTAGTCTAAAAGTGCAACACGCTTTCCAGAAAATCAGTCTTGAGAAAAATATGCGAATATGTTTGCGCTTTATTTTGTTTTCCCATTTAGTACGGGAGGCGTTTGCTGTATACTCGCAGACGACAGTGGCTGCCCATGGAGCTGGCAGGTGGCTCGTCTTCATGGTTTCGACCGCTGAAGGCACGTTCGTGATTGGCTACGGCCGTTGAAAAAACGATCCTGATTGGCTGGTTCTTCTCGCTGCGTCATTCTCAAACCCGGCTATTTCTGCGTCAGTCCCTGCATAAAATTCTTTGGATATCAAAATTTTATGTGGCTTTCTTGTGACTCTGTTGATTTTTTACTGTAGTAGTGTCAGACCCCCATGTCGCAACACTGCAGCACTCAGACAGGACGAAGGAGGTTAGGACGAAGAGTCTCTTGGTCCTATCCCCCTTCGTCTTGTCCCCCACTTCGTCTTATCCCCCACCCCCACCCCCACCCCCGAACCAAAGGTCTGGATCCGCCCCCGCAGCTAACGGATCTTTAATTACATGAACAGACAGTTTCCCTGTCCTTCTGGTGTGGCTCAGGCAGCAAAATAAAAATTAAGCAGCTAAAATTGGGCCATTGGATTATCGAGGTATAGTTAAAAATAAGCCGACTGAACGTATGTGACTCGGTGGCGCAACGGTAGCGCGTCTGACTCCAGATCAGAAGGTTGCGTGTTCAAATCACGTCCGGGTCAAATTCTTTTTCTTGACTTTTTTTTTACCACATGTTTGTGATTTACTAAGCAAGCTGTCTTTCATCTCCGTTTATATAAGTGGCACATTTCCAAACTCGCTTTCGGGAAGTACAATACCCGTTTCTCCAATCCCGCCTACCACATGTACCAGACTGTCTTCACGTGCATAGGATGTTCGAGTATGACGCGGTTTTAGGCGTGAGGGTGTTCAATCGGATTACAAGATTTCTTTGCTAAAATTCATACCTTTTTCACGTACCATTTCGACCTCGAACTTCGATCGGCATCGGCCTCTATGTGCTTAACGCTGTATACGTACACATACTGTATACTTATGCGATTTCGAGTTTATATTGTCACTTCAACTAAGTTGGAACATACGAAAACGCGGATACGACGGAATTGGGTTTCCACTTCTCCAGTTTTCTTTTTCAGTTTCTAGCACACCTTATACAATATCACGTTTTTTTTCCCCTCTCAACCTCTCCCTATCATTTATCACCTCCGTTTTTCTCTCTCTTTTTAAAGCCATCAACTTGCGATCAACATAATCATAATCTTAGTTTAATGTCAACATTACATTACATTATTATCAATAGCTAAAATGGTTGGAGTACTTCGAAGCATTGATGGGTACTGATATTTGATTGCCGATCTATCTTGCAGAGTGGTATTGACGTGAACAAGCCCAACTCATCGGAGCAGACGGCGTTGGATTTGGTGCGTTCGTTTTCCAGTTCAAAAGCAGCCAGAGACCTGAAGCGTCTTCTCAAAGGTGGGCAACCATGCACTGCTTTGACCCTAAGGATTATCTCGCGCGGGATTCTTAGTTCTTAAAAAAAAATAGTTGGTGCTATTCCTCTGGAAATTTGTCGTTTTCTTTTGTTTTTCACTCTATCATTGGAGCAGGGCTACCTACCGAATGACTGGAAAAATTGGGAAGCTGGTTCCGCTTCGTAAATCAGGCATTTGAATCAGGCGCATTTGAACGACGCGCCATCCCCCCGGTGCCCATAATGTTTCAGCACTCCACCGATAGATGGCGCTAGCATATAAGCGCGGTTCTCGGTGCGGTCAGCGCGCGAATCGCGCCTCACGGAAGATTCTAGTGAAAGAAAAAGCGAAAACACTGCTCACAGAGCCGAAGTTGACTCTCAGCAGATAGATCCAAAGCACAAGGGACGAAACGACACTCCAACCCTCTTTCCTTCTGCGATCTACAGATCGAATCATCAACAAGTTACCTGATCTAGCTACTCCCCTCCAACTAAAAGAAATGGAGCAGCAGACCCCATATTCGGGCGTCACCAAGCTCCAATACGCAGCTACTTTTACTCTACTCTGCTACTACTCTACTATAGTTGCGTCCCGTGTTATGTTGAGCATTCACACGGTGCAGAATATCGGGAGAGGCGTACTGCACACTTAGCAGACGACACTGTCAGCGTCTTTTCCTGTCGTCTGCTACAGAATATCTTGTGGCTGCGTGGCACGATATTCCCCCAAGGGTTAGCATGTCAACGCCACCTAGATGCAGAAGGCCTGCTTATTGCCTCCTCTCCCTCCTTCGTTACGTGGACATGTAAAGTCAGAATTCGTCTGCTACTGCGATTCGCCGTTCTCCGAATTCAAGAACTCGTAAATGATTGCAGCTAACTTGGAACCTCTAGACCTGAATCTGTAGAGAAAAAGTGCAACACGCTTTCCGTCTTGAGAAAGATATGGGACCGTTTTGAGCTTTATTTTAAAGTCTTCCCATTTAGTACGCGGGGACGTTCAACAACTACTCGCAGACGACGGTGGTTCGTCTCCATGGCTGAGACCGCTGAAAGCACGTCCGTGATTGGCTACCGCCGTTGAAAATACGATCCTGATTGGTTGACTCTTAGTTGTTACGTCACGTCGACGAGTAAGCAGGCTGCGTATTGGAGCTTTCCCTACCTAGGTGGTGTTGGCAGTGTCTTCACGTATACGTGAGGACACGGCGTGGGGCGCTCTCTCACTGCCGTCAGAAGCTCGCACTGCCGAGATCGTAAACTCAAATTCTGTTCATTCCCGCTCTATAATGTAAAAAGAACCTGCAAGGGCCTACCGTTCGGTGACCTCTCTGCCGAGGGCACCCAGGGCGGCTGCCCCTCTCACCCCTCACATCGCTACGGCTCTGGTGTGAATACACGGTTGCGGAACTTCTATTCCCAGTTGCAAATCACACCTAGCCTAGGCTACATTATAGCTGCATTTCATGCATGGTCTGCGTTGCTTATTTCGCAGAAATGCTGCAAGCGCTTCCCGCACGTGCAATACGAGACCACCGTGATTTGCGTGACCCAGAGTGCCTGGTGCTAAGAGAAGGGGACATGGTCACGGTAAGGACGGAAATAAGATTAACGGTTGCTTATGCGGACAGTGATGCGGACACCGTAGCATCAAAAACATTTTTGTTTCACTTTTTTTTTTTTTTCCTGTTAGGTTCTCGACCAATCAGCGGACGGCAGGTGGAAAGGAATCGTCTTCGGCCCAGGCCACAGTTCTAGAGCTGGCTATTTCCCGGCTACAGCCGTGCAACTGCTCGACAGGCCTGGTACGTCCCTATTTTTGACTTGCATATAAAAATTAAATTATCGTACCGGCAGTATACTGAAATGATGTCACAGCGATGTCATCCTATGAAGGTGAAGAAGTATATGTGTGTGCCAAATATAGCACGATGAAGGTAGTGTAACGTTCCTGTAAGGCCATTGAATTGTGTATGTAAATGTAAAAGTGGATGTAACAATACGGCATAAAACTGCGCACATATGCGACAACATGAAAGACTAGAAAACTAGAAAGAACACTAAAAACGAAAGCATGCTGTAATCAGTGTAGTCACTGTGCAAATTTTACGAAAAAGAATGATCATCTGCGATCAGCCGATAGCAAAATAACTCCCTATCAAAGAGAAACAAAAGTAATTTAACAGCGGAAGCAGTACGTCGATATAAAATCTCGTCGTCTGCTTTTAATAGGGAAAACACCCGTGCGCGCGCTTCGCCTTCAGCGCTGCGCTAGTGACATCTGTTTCCGGCGGGAGCGAACATGGGTTCTTTTTATTCTTCTTCCGTCCAAGCCGAAGGGTGGCGCTCCGAGGTTTCTTTTCTTTTTCACTTTTTTAGATTGTGTGTGTCGTGTGTGTTTTCATTTTTTTTATGCAGCCGGATTTCAAATTTGACGCCCGTGCTTCGAAAGCGGGTGGTAGCAGATGGGCAAAGTTCGTCTGCGTCTTTATTGCCATTTTGCGGCTGTCGTGTGCCTACATTTTGCGGATCTCATTTTGAATCGTTGCGTCCGTGCGCCGACGCAGGGATTTCCCCACATCCCTCACCTGCAGGGGTGGGGGAGTGGGGTCCACTCCCCTATACAGCTGAGCTACCAGCGCATATACCCAGATACATGTATCGGTAAACATTCCCCCCCCCCCCCCCCCCAAACTACTGCGCCGACGCCCTACCCAAATGAAAGGCGTGATTAATGCAGTGAGCGAACAACGGTATTAATTCGCAGCCACATGTAATCCGGTGCTGCTACATATGTAGCTTGCAGTAAAATTACACGAGTTAGTGAGACTAGTCCATAATGGATTTCTTGTTGTCTCTGCAATACGGCTCAAGTTATTTTTTAAAGTGTCGTTGCGAGATCTCTGTTGGTGGAACATTTGTCCTGGGGATAAAGGTAAGTCAGAATAACGTTCCGACATGGGTAACACCAGAGTTGTTTTAAGTTTGCATAACAGCAGCAGGTTTAGTCAACACCGAACGTAAAATGCGTATATGAGTGTTATTGTAGGCTCACCGAAAATGCTGCCTAGAATTAAGCCAGACAAGGATTCGTAATTATGCAAACTGTAGAATAATTAAAGCCACTGCATACGTTGCTGCAGTTAATAATCTGCTTCGCAACACAGTCACCCGGGGGACGAAAACAAGCAAGAAAGCTAATTTGAACAATTATGCAGAAGAAAAAGAAATATAATTTGAACAATTATGGCGTCGACCCCATCGTGCGATACTTTTCTTTTTCTTTCCATTCTCTACCGGGACTCGCTCCGTCGTGTGACTGCGGCGGGAGTAGGTTTGGTTCCGCCAGATTTCCGCTCGTGACTACGAAAGCAGCTTGCGTAAGAGCAAACAGAAATCAAAAGCACGCTTGAGAGAAAAGAACTCATCTGGAACGACACACAAAAAAAGAAAACTAAAAATGGGAAGAAGCGAAACGTCTTCATGTTTCGGAACAGACTCGCCCCCCTTTTTCCGTTTCCTTTTTTGAACGCTTTCTTTCTTTTCTCCTTTTTGTTTTGAGCCTGCCATCCTTTTTCGGGTTCATCGATAAGAAAGCAGACGAGAACTATTCCGTCTGTTTGCCTCCCTCTTTGTGTGTTCCGACGAACAGTGCCTTCGTACGGAAGGTAGTTTTTCATATGCATTTTTTAGCGCGCTTGACCTCAAAATGGGTCGAATTGCTGCAACGGCCGAACAAATAGGAAGTTAATTTCCGGGTAGTGAAGTGAGGAGTCGAACGTGTCGCTCAAAATTCGAAACCGAAACTGAGGTGTGCCTGTCGTCTGCGTTTTTCGTACGCTTATTGTAATCAATCTTCCGTCGCATGTCAGTGAATGACGCCGAAAGAAATCGACTCGGGAATCCTTCTAAGAAATCAGACGTGATTTGAGAACAACTTTAAGTTTATTTTGACGGGAAACATCGTGAAGAGAAGCGGTTGCGAAACAGACGGCAAACGATCCACCCAAGAAGAACGAGAGAGATGGGAGAGAGAGGCCATAGCGTGGACACGTGACCAAGGTGGCGGCGCTGCGGTCGCGCGTCAGAGATTCCGCCAGGTGCAGCGACTGGCTCCGTGGCGAAGCGTTGTCGTTTGTGTTGTGTTTTGTTTGTGAAACTTAAGTTTGGCCATCGAAAATCGACCATGTCAGCTAGATGATACGGATACCGACCAACGTTTCTGTTTACATCCATGCCCCGTAAGCTTTTAGGTGAGTTGTCAGCGTTTTCCGATGCCGCCAGTGTCCGTTGTCCGAACAAACCGTCCTTGCGGCCGATTGCAAATGGCTTCCAAGGTCGGAAACAGGTAGTTTCCGTCTTGTTTGCTCGCGCCCGGCGACTTCTAAATCTTATTTACGCTCAGGGGTCGTTCGGGTTCATTCTGCGAACCCGACGTGGGCTTCGAGTCGAGTGTCGCGGCCGTTTTTTCCCGGCGAAACAGCCGCCCACGGTTGTCGATTTTCCACGCACACGACTGCGCGTTGTTGACTTGGAGTGACACCCGGGTGACAAGAGTTGTCTCGCCACCACATACTTGTTTCAGCGAAGCTTACGGACCGCAGTGAGCTTGTTCAACGAAGATCTCTCGATGACACGCGTTTAATGGGGATATCTCTTTCGAACATTGGTGCAGACGACATTTTCGGCGGAATCGAACGATCAAATGCTGCTGGACTATCTTCCTTTTTGTGTGTCTGTGTGATTGTTTGAAAGTAATGTTTGTACCTTATCTCAGCGCGGGATGCTTTTTGTGTGTCGGAAGCGTGATCGTGTATCCATTCAGATTTGACCGTAGCAACAGCTGCGTGTTCTCATTTCTGCTAGAACAGCGCTCATGTTTTTGTTCTGTTTGAAATCGAGGTTGACCTGAGATCAAATTCGAAGCGGGGCGAACCGGCCGTTTCTCGTTTTTCGATCTTGACTGACACATAAATACCCTCCCTTAAAAAAAAAGTTCGAGGAAAAACTTTGTGGTCCGCTGGCGCGAAAGCGTGTCCTCCTTTATTTTTCAATGTGTTGCACAACAGCATCTCCGTTTCTGGTTACTTCGTTCGGCCGCAAGACAAGTTCCCCCTTTTTTTTGTGTGTCTCTGGAACCAATTTTCTTGCGAAAGTCTGTGCTTGGACAAGGAGGAAGTATAGGGTGTGTGAGGACGACAGCCCGTCATCCGCTCAAAAATGCCTTCACCTGGCTGGTTTTAGCGATGGATGGATGTGTAGTAGGGGCACCCCATGAAATTTTAAGTTGTCACTGTTGCCAACTTGTATGCAGGCAATTTGTCGATGAACCTGTTGCTCGTCCATTATGTTAATGTTGAATGGTTGATGAACATTTTCACACTGGTTTAAGAAACTCTTTCTGACGCATATTATCTCACTGGATGACTGACATGTGACCCTCATGCGACTTTTTTTCACGAAACGAAAAGTGGAATTTGGAAGTATCGACTCTGTACGTAGAGTGTATAAAGTTAGTGTATATTTTTTTAAATTGTGATGGTGTGCAGTCTTCTGAAACGTTCATACATACGTGTAAAGACGCGCAACAATGTAAATTTTTTTCGCAAAAGATTGGTGCCACGATTTTAAGACGCTCCAGAAACAGCTTTGCATGTGTCGTTACACCTTACACCATTCCAGTATTGTCAGCGCTAAAAAAAGGTAGTTCCTCTCAGTACCTTTTAGACTCATAGTTTCACATTGCAGGTGTAGTAATTGGAAGTGAATTTACATGCAGGGTGAGTCAAGCCTATTAATAAGGTGCTGACGCCAGGAGATTATACTGCACGCGAGAAAGATTCACAAGTAAAAGAAAAGCTTACGTGCGATATCCCACTTGTCCTACATCGGAAGGTAATGCGTCTGCTGTTCTCCATAATAGCAGCTTGCAGGCATAGATCCAAAGATTAGAAATAGCCGTCTTGGGAGGCAAAAAAAATCTTGTCTCGAGGAAATGCCCGTTCTGTCAAGATTGGCCCATATGACAAGCCGACACGTGAAGTTGCATAGTGGGAAAAACTGCGTGGCAGTTATACAAAAACAAGCAGGTGGCCCTATTGGCAATAATTTTATGCTTTCTTTATGACCTGCGTGTTGCGTTACAGCTTTTTGTATCAACAGTACGGTGCCACGTTGCGCCAATTTTGTTGTCTCGTTTCATCTTCACGTGTGACGGACATAGCAGAAGAAGCCAACAATGGCAACAGCTGGTTCTGATTTCATTCTGCTGCTGCGAATTCATACTTCACCGTTGACGTACTGTCCAGGTGCAGGTTGAGTCTCAATGTTCTCAGAGTTGCGATAAGGTTCGCATTTGGTTGAGGGTTTACTAGCTGCTATTCAATTTCAAATTGGACATGACAATCTCATAGGTGCCATGCTGTTGAAGTGATCAGCGAACGCGTGAGCTACAGAAGTCAAGTGGTGCTGCATGAAGTTTATAATGATGTAGAAGTATTTCTTTTTTGGATTATGAACGATTAGTCCTACACAATCCACGGTTGCCGCTTTAGAAATATGATGATGGGATACTTAGAGAAGAAGCTTGGCATCGAAGTTGGTTGGCAGTAGCAGTTATCTCGTATGCAGAGTTGGAACACGACATGAGAAGGCCTTGTTTGACTTGATAGCAATACCGGGAAATACAATGTCTCTGATAGCCAGCCCCTCAGCGTAGTTATCTCGTCCGCTTTTATGAAGAAACGGCTCTCTCCTAACCTTTTGAAGGGGGTGCAGAAGCTTGCATCACACATTTGTGAGATAATGAGGTATTTCATAATACGTAGAGTTCAACTTGGGTGCTGGTTTTCAGTCTACAATTTGGGGTGAAATTGGGTGCTCTTGGTACATTCGGGTGTTTTTTTGTACATTTGTGCATTGCAGTTCCTTTTTTAGGAACTTTTTAGTTTTCAGTCTACAATTTGGGGTGAAATTGGGTGCTGTTGATACATTCGGGTGTTTTTTTGTACATTTGTACATTGCAGTTCCTTTTTTAGGAACTTTTTAGTTTTCAATCTACAATTTGGGGTGAAATTGGGTGCTCTTGGTACATTCGGGTGTTTTTTTGTACATTTGTACATTGCAGTTCCTTTTTTAGGAACTTTTTAGTTTTCAATCTACAATTTGGGGTGAAATTGGGTGCTGTTGATACATTCGGGTGTTTTTTTGTACATTTGTACATTGCAGTTCCTTTTTTAGGAACTTTTTAGTTTTCAATCTACAATTTGGGGTGAAATTGGGTGCTCTTGGTACATTCGGGTGTTTTTTTGTACATTTGTACATTGCAGTTCCTTTTTTAGGAACTTTTTAGTTTTCAATCTAGAATTTGGGGTGAAATTGGGTGCTGTTGATACATTCGGGTGTTTTTTTGTACATTTGTACATTGCAGTTCCTTTTTTAGGAACTTTTTAGTTTTCAATCTACAATTTGGGGTGAAATTGGGTGCTCTTGGTACATTCGTTTTTTTTTTGTACATTTGTACATTGCAGTTCCTTTTTTTTCTTCTTCTTCCTGTCCAGAGTACAAACATGCATACCTCCTGATTGAGTGACAAGGGCCACATGTTGTAACACAAGATGTGCGTTGCATAGTTTATTATTGTTCCACTCAAATAATATTTACATTAGACACGCATACAAATTTGTACTAAATAATGCAAGTGATATATGTGACGCAAAGTGATGCGTCAAAGGGAATTCGGAGAGAAATCGGGTTTAATCTGAGCTGCTCTTAAATTGGTCCGAAACTGATTCGATAGGGAATGACTAGGAGGAAACAGATTTAATTTGGGAAAAGTCAGACCCCAATAATACAGCATCACAAGCTGTCGGGCCCTCCACTGATTTTTCCTGTCGACGTTGTGCTCTTGAAGGGAAAAGCTATTGTAGAATTTATGTATAGCTCATTCCAGAGATGGGCATAAATTCATTTTCTGAGTATTTAAATATGAATACAAAATACATTGTTGATAGAGTTATTTCAATATTCTGCATAAATACTTTTCAATATGAGTATTTAAATACAAAATATCAATACAGTATTTAAACACTGTGAGTGCTATACTGCGGTGAAGACGTCAACTGGAATTACTGAAATAATGATGATGATAACAACAAATCAGTAAGGAACAATAGGATTTATTTGTTAAATTATCATGGTGTTGGTGTATGCCTCTCCAAACTCTGCTTTTGCCTTCCTTACCAAAAAGGTTAAATGCAGGGTAACATTAAGACGTGAGTCAGTATCTTGCGTATTTACGAGTGTTTATAAAGTATGTACAGAATAAATATCAGAAATTTGTATTTAAATATAATTATAAATACATTTTTTTAGTTTGTATTGAAATACAAACTATAAATACGTGTATTTATATTTTAAATATTATTTTAATTACAATGTGTATCTAAATACTGCCAACCCTGGCTGATTCCTAAGTGTCGTACCAACGCGAGGAGCAGGGAGTATTTCTCATAACTGTTTTATGTTTTATTTTATGTTATTTATTTATTTTATATTAATTTATTTTTCTTATATGTTTCAGTATGACCACTCTAAGTCATTATTTTGTCACGTAATTAGTTACCCGCGTAATGGGGAGACTGATGTAACTACTTCTAAGCAGGGTGTCGAACCGAACCCGAACCCGAACCGAAAACCGTACCCGAACCGTTATTTTTGCCGGAACCGAACCCGAACCCGAACCGAAATTTTCATAACACTGCTGAACCCGAACCGGAGCAGAACCATAAAAAATAATAACGGTAACCGGTTCGCAACAAAACGGTTCGGACATAGAAGTCAGCACAAGAGTTCCTCTCTATCCCCGAACGAAGACACGTCGGTATCATCATCACGCGCCTATATCATGGATTTCAGAAATTTTCACCTAGCAGTCAGACGACGACGTATAGTAAGTATACTTTCAGCATCTTTTTAACATGTTGAAGCGCAGTTGTCCTTGTGAGCGCCGCGGCTGGCGCCCCACGCACGCGGTGATGCGGCGTCTACTCTTCAGAGACGAGGTGCCACGCGGACGAATGCAACAGGAATGGAGTAGGCCAGTTATGTAGCTCTACACGACGAATAAGTGTTCATATAAGCGCCCAAGATTTCTTTTTACACGTGAGCAGTCAAAATTAAACAAGTCGGAAACATGAGAAGTGGAGAAGGAGCGTACGCAGAACGGTGCCTGTTTGATTGGTCGTGGTTTGAAAAGTAAATGTGGTTCTGCTTTTTGGTAGTGCAGTTGCGTCGTGATACATTGCCTTTGTGAGGTGGATTAACTAGTACACTGCTGTGAGCTCGGACAGAGTAAGGCTGGCAGGCTTATTTACGACATGCTTCAGTACGATTTCAGATCGATTCACGCTGCGAAGGCAGTGTGCCGGCAAGTACTGTCGTATACTGTCGTCTACTGTCGTCCACCTTATTAGGCTTCCTTTAAGTTTATCTTGCTGGCACTGTGCGTGTGAAAAAGAGATTTTGGGAACAGAAAGTAGCGGGACAACACCGCTTCATCAGCGTGGACTCTATTTGCAATAAGTGTTCATCCATTTCTTATTTCTCTCGCTAAAGAGCTACCTCACCGCTAAAGACGTCAATGCAGATAACAGCAGTAAGCTATTAGCCACGCATTTCCTGATAAAAGCAGTTTTATGGAACATATAAAACGGACGCGTTGAACCGGTTCGCGAACCGGTTCGGGGCTGCGAACCGGTTTGCGAACCGGTTCGGTTTTTGGCGTGGCCGAACCGGAACTAAACCGGAACGAAATCAAAACAACGCGAACCCGAACCGAACCCGTATTTTTTGCGGTTCGACACTATGCTTCTAAGCTTACACTTAATTAGTTACAGCTAGACGGCTCGCACCCAGGCTTTCCTTCTGTCCCGACCTATTCTGCGAGGCGATAAGCGCACGGTTGTTCCTGGTAGTGATAGGGCAGTATCTCTATAGGTCTACTTTACATTGCTCCCCATGCAAGCAAGATGTTTGTGACACAGAAGTAGATCATAACTCTTCCGACATGCAGTCTGTCCAACAAAGGCCTCTTGTTGTTGGCTGGCTTCCAGGCTTAGATGCAGGTCATGTGCAAAGTCTTGGGCTTGGATTTCACTGGGTAATGCAGTTTAGTGTGTGATAAGAATCCAAGAGATCAGCTTGTCTAGTTTTATGGATTCACAAGCCATGCGCAAACTAAACCTAAACTGCTGTTGCAATGCTCGTGCGCTCTGACCCTGTACGTTGCCATGCAATGGGCAATATTTTCTAATTGCTCGGCAACAGCTGTGTAGTGTTCCATTCTTTCTTGATTTTGTTTCTTAATGTTCTTTTGGATTTTGTTTTTTTATCTTATGGTACTTCGCATCTTGGCCTGTAAAAATTGTGTTCAGTTTCCCCACCAAGCCGCAATGTTTCTTTGCCTATGTCTTATAACAATGTTCCTGGCATAGTTTGCACCAAACAGTTAGAGTTATCTCTCCTCAGTGTAGTCCTTTCAACTCGCTCCTGAGCACTATGAGGATAGCTGGAGGATAGCTGAGGGATATGAGGATGAGGATAGCTGTACAAAGTCAATCATGGGGCACATTAAATAGTGATATCTTATGCAGATCACGTTGGACTCACGTAGGTGATGCCCTGCAGTTTCAGTATTGCAAGAACAAATCCTAACTGTCCACTAGAAAAAAGAAAACACATCATCAAATTGTATTTCCAAAAGCATAACTACATACCAGCCAACTGACAGGCTGTCAGTTCCGAGGTATGGTTTGTCTAGTAAGTACTGGGAAACGAAGACGTAGAGGATGTTTTACGTCGTATTGCTCAGAAAGGGAAAATCCGAGAGAACTGCAATTAGAACAGTGTGCCAGTCTGTGTGGCTGGTCTTCCGCTCCGATGCCAATACAGTTCATTGAAATATAACTGTTTCCATCTCTCGGACAAACTACCGCAAATACTTGTACATTATGTGCACAAGTCACAGTTTATGTACACACGAGCAATCAGCCGTTGTGTTATGTGTTAGTGGCTCTACTACCAACGCATACCTTCTCGCTTCATACCGACTTCTGTCTAGTATGCGCAAAAACACCTTGTCCTTGGGTGCTAAAGTGTTCTGGCATGTCGGCAGTTGCTGCATGGCTTTTGTGCTCATGCCTACATCACATGATACAGGCAGAAAAAGAAGAATGCTCTGAGCAAAGACCTCTTGGATGACATCCAATCTACTCATTTGCTTTTGCATTGGCTTGTATTAACCTCCTTATGAAGGCCATTTCTTTAGGTTCAGTTATGCTGTCTCGATAGACATTTTTGTGGCTTTCTGGCCAACTGTCCCATTGGGAAGGTTTTGATGGAAGCTCTAATTTTCCTGTCATCGTTATGATGGAGTGGTAGCTTGTGTAAAGTTACAAACTAGTTGTTTATACGTTGGGCTTAAGTTATTTTCAATTCAAACAAAGGACTTTTTATTCTCTGGTAGTGTAGTTGGCTTTTAGTCTTATGTGTGTTACAGTTTGTTTCGCTTTATGCAAAGCACACTGGTAACTCCAGAAAAAAGGCAACAGCAATCTTTTGTTGCGTGCACCCATATGGTAAGGTAACAATAGAAAACAAATTGTTATATGCAAATTATTAATAGCCTTATTAATGTATATATAATATGGAAAGGAATGACAAATAATAATAGCCAGGTTGTACTGCAGGATATGTAGAGGCTTCTTCAAAGCCAGTTTTCTTCTTGGAGGGGATTAATCAGTTGGTCTGTACCTTTGTACATTTCTTCCACCAGGACAGCTCCCAGGAGGTACCTAAGAGAAAAATAACTGTGGACTATTGGGTCTCTGATACCAAAGAGAATGGGCAAGAATACATAAACTTTGAGAGAGATATATGCTGTGCATTTAAATTGTGATCATGTAGTTCTATGAATTGAATGCTGTAGCAGAGATACAGATTCAGGTGGTGGCTTGGACTGGGCTATAAATGTAGACAAGAATGCATTAGAAGTAGCAGTGTGTCGTACACAGTGTAATGACCTGTATAATTTTGTCCGTGCTCTGCCCACCAATATTACTCAGTACGTGTGGTACATATTGTTCGCAGATAGAGCTCTGAAGGCAGTTCAGTCCTGGTCAATTTCAAATTGATTAACCGTCACTATACAGTGAAGAATCAGTGCGACAACACCAACACTGCAGGGGCCGTAGTATGATTTATTCAGCGGGGTCTATGTGTGCACTGTCACCAAGATTGTGAACTACCTGTGGAGGCAGTTCCATTTACAGCGACAGAAACTCTGTCTTTTTTTTTTACTTTTGAAAACTGGAGACTGGGACAACTCAATCGGACCTGTATTGTCATCACATAGGGAATATACAGGGCAGGGAACAATCAGGTGTATTGTCATCAAGTTGGGTACCTAACTCTAGATATAGGCCCTTCTCCACGTATTCCAACTCAAGCCAACATACAGAACAACTCCACCCCAAGGGGGGTTGCTGTGAGTACCCCTCAGACCACGTGAACAATCCAGAACTCAAGAAGAAAGCGGGAGGAATCGAAACGCCGAATCTCGATCGCCGGTGGAGTGCGACAACTGCTACGCTACGCCGGTACGCACACGGCACTTACAGTGCATGTATTGTCATCTAGTTGGAGAACTTCCTGTGGACGTAGCCCCCTTTACACCGGCAGAATTCCGATCTTACATAGTGGATAACAACGCTCCCATGGGGGAGATTGCACGCTGTACATGCCGTACCGCTGCCATATCAGACTGTAGTGTTACGCTTCAGGCCGTACAAACAAGTACGACGCTAACCAGAAGCAGCATTCCACGAGCCGGTCGCGGACTTCTCCACGACCGCCTGCAGACGCTATCACTCCCTCCCGGCGGTCGGACGCCAATGTCTCTTTGCCGCTCCCTGATTGGCCACGTCCGAGACAAAGGGCGCTCACTGATTGGCCTTGTCCAAGTGACGTTTACAGAGAGGGAATTCCGGAATGCTCTCAATATCTCTCGTCTGCTCTTGCAATGGGTTGCATCAAATTGTACAGAAACAATTCCACTGATTTCGGATTTTTGGCGTTATTGTCGGAGGTGAACGAGGAGTAAAATGGCACTGTCGTTTCTGAATCGACCGCGACAGATGCGATAGTCCCTCTACGAAGGAGAATAACGTCTGTGCCTAGCCATCCTATCCGCGGCGCAGTAATATTTCGAGAGCTGACGGACTAGGTTTCTCTTCACGACTGTACTTCAGGGTGTCTACCAACCTGGAAAACAGGGAATTATCAGGGAATTTTGATGTGACTAGAAAAGTCACAGGATTGTCAGGGAATTTCCCAAAAAGACAGCAGGAAGAATCGCAGACAAGTGCCGTGACGATGCGCAGTGAATCGCGATGGTTGACGAGTGGTTGAGCGTTGTCGCGAGTAGCAGTTCCCCGGTACGACAAGCTCACAGGCAGAAAACTAGGGGAGTCTTACTAATCCCTCTATAAATGATCTGTTTTATGAGGTATCTGGGGGGTATCAACACGTAGAGCAGGCACCAAGTTCCCTTTTGTTTTCGTCAGGTAATTCGCTCGAAATAGTCAGTGAAAACCTGGAAAAGTCAGGGAATATTTGAAGGTTACGGTTTAGTAGACACCCTGACATAGCCAGCGCTAACGTGGTCGGTACCTCGTGACCTCAGGAGACAAGCATACCATCATCGTGTCAGCGTGGACGAGGCGGCGGCCAACATGAGGACCGCAGGGAACCTGGAGTTCCCGGCTGGGTCGGACGCAAGACATCACAAGCAGAGAACACGCACATAATCGCTCTCACATGAATACAGCCCCCTAGTTTAAAGAAACACCTCAATCTCACCTGGCCCCTACGATGCGAAATGTTACCCTCATACTATGTGTATTGCCCATAGATTGAGAAGTTACCCGTCAAAAAGAACTCGTTACAAGTTAAGTTACCATGTGCAAAATGTAACTAAGTTAATAACGAAGTTCTTCAGCATGAAATGTAACTCGCAGTTACTGAGTTACTTAAAAAAAAGAACGAGTTACTTCCAAGTTACTACGGATATACAGAATAGCATTACGCAGGTGCAGCGCGCGTGAGCAGTTGAGTTAGACCTTGAGTTGCCCGCGGAGGAGGGCAACACGCTTAGATCGTTTTCATTTATGTCCAACAATAGACCTCTCCCTGTTTGCAAACAAATGACGTCATAGCGTTCGACAGTGCCAAAATTTGGTAGAATTGGACTACGATCGAAGCTAGAGGTGAACAAGGTCGCGCCCGAAAGCCACGGTGTTGAGGGGGTTACGACATGGTCCCTTAAAGGGACGCGACCCTCGGTTCTACTTTTCTTTCAATTGCTTTCAGTGGGAGACAGCGAACAAGTGCCCGTTCGTGGAACCCAGCCCTCCTTTCGATTTGTTTCGGTTTCAGTATGTCTACCAATGTCATGATGACGTTTGTCTGGTAGAGGTCTACTCGAACGCTTTGCACATTACCCCTTGTGGGCGCACAGTGGTTCAGCTTCATTTCAATGGCAGCGGTTCTTACTTCCTGAATAAAATACTGTCATTGATTGAATATCACGTTCTATGGGAAAAAATGCCATGAAGGAACCGCAGAGAAAGCAAGAAAATATGTGGACGTGAGTGAAAAGCGAGTTAAAAGTAACTTGGAACTTAACGTACGTTACTTTGGCAAAGTTACCTGAAAAAGGAACGAGTTCCTCTGAAAGTTACCACGGCGCAAAAGTACCGAGTTAAGTTACAAGTTACCAAAAAAAGGAACTTAGTTACAGTAACGAGTTACTTGTAACGAGTTACCTCGAACTCTGGTATTGTCATCGTGGAGTAGACCCCTTTTTAAGAAGGTAGGACAAGACTGAGAGGAAGGATGCAGACGAGCTTGTTTATTGTGCAGAGGTTGAGCTAAGAATAAACATGATTCCGTCACGTGGTAAGCGACCTTGACATCATCTTCGTTGTTGACATCAGTATTGTTGACATAACATAATTAACACCCTTTGCACGTGCTACAACTCTATCCTATACATACTGGGGAACATTTCCACCCGAAGGGCCTTGCCGTTTCTACACTCTTAGAAATGGGGGTGGATCAGTTACACCTTTTAGGAGGTAATAGTTGTCGCATATGTTGTGCCTAAAAGGTTGCAAAGTTCTACCCGCTACCTATACAAATGATAGGGTAACTGCTTCTGATTCGGTGAGTGAGTGGGGGCGTACGCCTTTTTGTATCAATTTGGATATATGATAATTTCTTTTACTACCCTTTTACACCCAATTTATCAGACGCTATATGTTGACCTATTTGGTAACTATAGAAGTTACCACCTTTTCACACCCTTTTTTCTTAGAGTGTAAGGGTGAACACTGGTATAAAACCACACCTTCTAGTGGCAACGCATAGCCCAGGGAAATTTGTAGCAGAGTGTGCCCTCTCTTCTATACAGTGCAACCAGTTCCGCGTCACACTTTTGCGGTGACCCTCACCCGGGATATCTGCGGAACGTGACCTATGGTTGCGCCAGCTTGATATAGGATCAAGATCACCATTTCACATAGAATAAGATAAGGACCTTTGGTCTGGTACCCAGTGCAGTGGTCTAGGAAAATTTAGAGGGGCTCATTCAGTTGGAGAAATCTGCGAGGGTTCGGGCGTAAAATTTACTTGGACGACTCGTAATTAAATTGAGCTAATTAGAAGGGACAAACAACGGCACGTTCGAGGAACGTGTCGTTGTTTGTCCCTTTTGTTCCTTGTCTCGCGTTACTGTTTCTGTTGCTATGCGCCAGCTTGCCTGTGCCCTAGCCCCTTTCGCTGTTGATAAATTAGTTGTATTTTACTACTTAAATTAGTTAATTATTAAAATTAATTTAATTATTTGATTAATTTAACACCACAACAAAACGTACCGCATGACCCTACATCATGTAACCACATAAGCGACCGGAAAGAGGTAAATTATACGCTAAAAAAAACTTAAAACGTAACACTAAGACAGTGGCGTAGCCAGACCTCCAAGGTAGGGGGGGCTCGATACAAAAACTCGCCCCCCCCTCCCACTGACACAAACAAAAGAACGAGAATAATTTATTTGGACGTTCACAATACTATTACATACTGTATATAGGCTGTCATGTCCAATGAGGTGGTGTCACGAGATTGTAAGCACTTTGAAAAGATCGTACTTTGAAAACCGAGTGCTGGTTAGATAGCCGCCATGAACTGCAAGAACTTTCGCGATCGTCACACTGGTCCCCCCCCCCCTCCATATATTATTTTCTCTTCGGATTTGCACGATTTGCGTGGGTCAGGTCGTGGCAGGTAGGGGGGGGGGGCTGGAGCCCCCGTAGCCCCCCTGTGGCTACGCCACTGCACTAAGACGTGTAGGAGTGAATGGATAAAATGAAAATAACGTAAAAAAATGGCGCACAAGAAGTACGTAAAGAAACACCTGCCAAAGTGGAGCGGTTCGTATGACTTCGTCGTTTATTATCCACGTACCTTTTTTGGATTTTAAATTGGCTTCATTGAAAATGTGCGTTTGTTGTCTCTTCGTCTGATATACTCACCGTTCCAACCAGAATCAGCTTCGAGAAGCAGCTCAAAAGTTATATATATATATATGCGATTCGCGGAACGCGCATGATTCCAAATTTGTTATCCCGCTTATACAAGAGAAGAGGTAGAGGAAAATGCTCCCTTGTTCTGTATAGACGACGCTGTGCTTATGTAAGATCTCCGGCGCACTGGTGGCGCTTATAATAAGATCTGTCGGAACTACGGGTAAACAACGTTCTATACGCCCGGCGCCGCCGTCCATGAAGCACGAATAAAAATATTAGTGGGAGCATTATTAATAACTGCACTGTTTAACTTAGCCCGGCGCTGTTGACAGATCGTGCGAAACTGGGCTGACCCATCGCCGCGCGTGCAGGTTGCGTGCAGTTGGGAAGGTTCCCACTGGAAAGCCCGCGTTGTTCTCGAATGGGCAATGGGCGAACTATTGACTCCGCCCTCGAATCTAAAGACTCCTGTGATTGGCTTAGGTGGCGGGGTCATGGTGGTCTCCGAGGCGCAACGTAGTGCACCCGCAAACACCAAACCATGTCGTGTATTCTGATCATGTTGGAAAAACACTCGTGGAAGACGAGATATTTATGGTGGAATACATACGTACGACGGACGACATACCTATGGAATTCAAGTGGTCATTTCTTGCAGTTTTTTTTGTTTTGTTTTGTTTTGCCAGAATTCGAGCAATCATGTTCGCTTGGTCAAACGCGGGGCCATCTCGCATCTGTCCATCTCTATACGCCGCCCATATAGCCACAGTTATTTCGCGGTGCTAACATGGAACAAAACAAATGAGAAGCTTTTGTGTGCGTCTAATGTATTCAGCGTCTTCCGTTTAAACCGTACTTCATGCGGGTTTCATCCCAGATGGTGAGGCTGCCCTGGTTCCTTTTATTTATTATGTAGCGTTATTTCCAGGGCTACAGCAAAAACAAAGCAGGAACGCCTTCGCCCCTTAGAAACGAACATAAACAAACACGATTTTTTTTTCAGCCCTTTTCAGGGACGTATATATGCTATTTCTAGCAGTGCTGTTCTACTCTAGTGCATGAGGTTGTGGAGCGCATTCGTTTACTTTGATCACGATGAGCAAACGCAACGGACAGACGGACACACATGCAGGCGGCCACTTTTGTAGCTAGACTGCTAGGGACCTGCCAGGTTAAGCGTGGTTCACTTTACTGCGTTTCATTGCGTGCGGACGCGGGCGAACGTTGGTTACCGTGGCAACAGACGCGTGCGCGATCTTCAACATGGTTCACACTAGTGCGTTCTGCTGCGTGCGTTGTAAGCAATCCGTTCCGCTGTTCACGTACCTGCGTCCGAATGTGTGCGTCACCTAACCGTAAGCCAATGAGCGCCGAGCGGGATTTCCACTCCGGCCATGTTGAAAGAGTCTCGCAGAGAGAAACCTACTGTGCACGATCGGAAGGCGGCCTCCCTCGCGATTCGTTCTCCGCTTGCGTTCTCTTGCGGGAGGTCGCGCACGTATCTGTTGCCACGGTAACCAGCGCCCGCACGCAGCAGAACGCACTGGTGTGAACCATGCCTTCCGCAGCAGAACGCAACGAGCCGCAAGCGGAAAACCAATCGTCGCCTTCCACGCATGCGTGTTGAGGCGCTTCTTTTTCGCTGCGTGAGATGAATTTCAACATGGCGGCGACTGTAAACATGGAGGGCGTGGGCGTGGCACGAAGCACGATGCAGGATTCATTTTGCTTTCATTCAGACTAACAGCAGTTAGTTTCACGCCGAACTCAAACGTGGGCTTCAAGGTGTCCGCCGCAACGCTTCGTGGACAAGGGCGTCACGAAAGACGTGCATTGGCTGACGCTTGTACGTGACCAGTCCAGTGGATCGCTTATGTTGCGCGTATTCGCACGCGGGTGTCTGCACGTAATTAAACGTAGTAGTGTGAACCATGCGTTAGTCTCATTGTCTATCGTCTGTTTGTCGGCGCATTCGCTAATTGGTGGTAGTTTCGAGGTCGCGTGCTGAAGACTGTAGGAAGGTTCTGGGTTCGATCTCCATCACCGGCTGCGTCGCCCCAGGTTGCCCCCTTGGTTTTCACTTTTCAGGCAGACTTTGCAGACTGATGTCGGTGCTGTTCCGCGTGAAGTCTGCCCAGGGCGAATCACTAATCGCACTCTTTCGTGTTCGTTCCATCTCTCCATTCTCTCCACATCTGTACACCGCTCACAGCTACAGTTGCTTCGCGGTAATAACACGGATTCTGCTGTGCTTGTCTCCTTTGCGTGTGTTAGTGATATTCTGCTTTAGTTTCGCGGATAATGATACTTACTGTAGCTGGCAGCTTTAGCTCCTTTCGGGACTAAATGTTTATGCGTGGATTAGGAACTTTTTGTAGTTCTGAAGATAAATTTCAGCGTCAGGGACAGAAATGGAGAGTAATTGCTACAAGCTGCAATTACTCCTTAATTTACTCTGTTTTCTCTTAGGGTGTGGCTATCGGCGATGACGATATATTTCGCGCTGCTGTCAGCGGCACTAACTACTTCCGCTCATGCAGCATTGAACATTCGCATGTTGCTTTTACAAGATGACACCCTGAATGCGGAAACTGAACACGTGTCGATTTAACTGATTTTTCGCGGTGTTTTCCTAAGCAGAAACCTTTTAGTAACCAGTGCTGTGTACGAACAGATCCATATCTACCTTAAAGCTATTCCTTTCTCTTTTTAATGTGGAGGTTGGACACGCAGGCACAAAAAAGTCCGCACGCACAACAGTTGTGAACGGGTGAATCAGAGAACGTGAATGACTTGACCGTCTGCTTCCGAAATATCCGTGCACCCAAAAACAGCACGTACGCGCAATCTAGAGCTTGACCCTTTGCTGTATGTTACCGTCACCCTGACCGGTGCAGCTGCTTTTAGAATACGCAGGATGGCAGCTGTACACTACCGCTTTTTTTATTGTCTCCTGACATCCGGCGATGGAAATCACGTGACACTCGTGGACGCGCTCCTGAATAAACGGCGACCTTACTTCTGTCACCCCGTCCGTGCGTGTCGTCTGCTTCAGTCTCCGTGCAGGTGAGGTGTCGTCTGCTTTGGTCGGAAAGGGGGCAGCGACGACGAACGTGCTTTACCCTGCGGAGCTGTGGCGGAAGTGACGTCATTAGTGGCACCTTGATGTCGATGGCTGGGAGGAGCTTTCCTGTCCTCGACATTAGGAGAATGTTTACACTTTCTAATGCACTTGGATGGGGTTTAGAGATCGTGAATGCAGGTGGCAGACTTCAGGGATCATTAAGCAGCGTCCCTGAACTTTTTTGCTTTTGTCATTGGTGACGATAAAAAGTTAGAAACAGGTGTAGCGCGGGGTTTAGAAAGTGATGAGGGGTTTAATAAGCGTTATACGTGTTTTTTTTTTTTTTTTTAATATGTATGTCAAGGTTAGAGAAAGCATACGGCAATGGGATATGCAGTGTTTTTTTCGTTGAAGGTAGCTAGCTCCTCGGTAAGCTTGTGGCACAGTTGAGCGTACTTTTCGCTCTTCAGCGGAAAAATGTTTCAGAAGAAAGGGAACAAATGGGTCGGTCGCTTGCTGTCTTAGCATGCTCAGCGCAGGATTTCTGTGCTTACCGATATTCCGCGCTAAGCAATAAATAATAATAATAATAATAAAATGTTTTATTGGTGCCCAAGAACGGCCACAGGGGCCATAGTATTGGCACACACAACATAAGTCACGCTGTCAATGCAATACAATAGAATACAGTACAAAAAAAAACGACACGACACAAACTATGTTAAAATATAATAACAGAATCAGACAATAGGCAAAAACAAAGAGCGAAAGACTTGACATAATTATGACAGACACTTGGTTACATGTGTTTTGAAGGACGTATAGGAAGGAGAAAAAAATGTGACAGGATTTGGAAATCGAATTCATCAACATTTCACAACGTATAATAGGATCAAATGGACAGAATCTATCTACATAAAGTGATGGTGGGTTGCGAAACGCAGCTCGAGGAGGACAAAAGCATAGGCGACTTAATAAGGAAGAAGAGTCGACAAATGAATGTACCCATTTGCACATGAATAAAGCGTCAGCAATATTACGTCGTGAATTCAGTGAGGTCAAGTTGAAATGATTTAACAAACCATTATAATCATACAACTTAAAGGCTGGAATGTGCAGTAGAAAAGAAATAATGAATGCTCTTCCGAATAGCTTCAAGGCGATTGACATCAGTCATGCAAAGAGAGTTCCACACAACTGACGCATACTAGAACATAAGATTTATAAAGTGAAACAAAGGTACTGGGAGATTCAAACATTTTGCATTTATAGGTTAAAAGACGCAGAACCCGTAGTGCTGAGGATCTAACCGCAGTGTCATGTTCGCGGAAATGCAGTTTGGTGTCAAAAGTTGCACCAAAATCACGAACAGTGTTCACACGACGGGTGGACCTCGATATTCCCAGTTGCGGAATCCCCGATCTTGAAATTCCCGTTCTCGAAACAAGGAAAATCAAGGAGAGTGCTCGTTTGCTTCGAAAGACGGTATATGCCGTGCTTAAAAACACGGTATCACTATTTAATCACCCAAATTCGCGGGTTTACGATGTCTACGGTTTAGCGAACGAAAGCCAAATTGTAGCGGCCGTTAGGCTTAGCCGGGCAGACACTACGGAACACCACGTTGGTTAGTTTATTATTAGGTTAGTACAAGTTTGGTGCTTGCATTTTTCTGTCCTGGTTAGTGTAAGTTCGCTGTTGGCAGTTTCCCGCGTGCGACTGTGCATTTTATAGTCAAATAACGTTTATTTCCAGTAGTTTATTTTGCAGCAGGGATTTCGGTCATTGACCGCACGCTCCCGGTCGTGACGTTTATTCGAAATTTTTACGTGACGTCACGCGCTTGCTTAAAAAACAACGCTCTTTATAGAGCAAGGTCTGCGAATCTTGAACTCGCGCATAGCGAGCGTTACTTTTTAAGTTTGGCGCGCTCCTAACTTCAAAACTTTATTGGTTGGATGAGATTTCAAAAAAGTATAGCGATTGATCTTCGCACGGGTCGAGGAGGAGGAGGAGGAGTATCGTTGGGAGGAACCCGAGAGGTCTGCCTGCCTGATTAGGCGGCATGTTTCTCGGGAAGAGAAAGGTGGTTGAGAGGAAGAGAGGAAAGGGTGAAGTGGAAGACCGAGCGGAATCCGCTCGGGGGGAGGATAGCTGCGTCCATGGGCCGACTTCAGGGGAACTGTGCCGGCATACGCCTATTGCACATCTGAGGGAAACCCAGGAAAAACCCCAGACGGCACAGCCGGCCCGCGGATTCGAACCGCGGACCTCCCAGTCTCCAAGCGCACGCGTTACCGCTGCGCCACCGGAGCTGGTTTCGCCCGGGTCCATCAATACGCACCGGGCATTCCTCCGTATTGTTGGGATTCCAGGATTGTTGGGTCTAGGACGCGTCACGGTCGTCTGCCGAAGGGGCTAAAGGGAGCACTTCCCTTCCTATTGTATTCCCAAACGAACCCGTCGTCTTCCCCCTTTTCGTCCAATGGCCGTATTACGGTCAATCACGGCCACAAAGAGCTTGGTTGGGGTGACATCTGCCAACGGCACATGGAGTAGCAAGCCAGCTAACCTTGGCTAACATCTCCTCTACCAAATCCTATAACGAAACGGTATACATGTATACGTATAGGTACTGGTAAATAGTGGTGGTGGTGGATGTAAATAAACTGGACGATAAGCCAGTGCGCCCTGCTCGACATAATCCCGCTTATTATGTTATATCTCAGAGTTGCCTCCGAAGTGGACCATTTCCGAGCAAAGGCGTGCACATGCACCTGCCACCTGTTGGCGATCGCCGTGTTAGTTGGGGGAAATAATCGGCTTCAAGGTTACGTGGATATTTGAGGCCGAGACATGACGACGCTTTGTAGTCCTAATGACTAATACCCCTGTTACACGGACTGTGTTCAATCATCATCGAAACCAATTGTCATTGAACATGCGCCTATAGCGCCACTAAGCATATATAACGTGTCAACTTGTCAGAGTGCATTGCATCCGATGCTGTTTGAGAAGATGACACCTTGCACACTTGGTGGCGCTAGGCGGCAAACGCAATGATCATTGGTTTCAATGATCATTGAAGAGTGTAAAAATAAGATCTACAGGGAAAAGTAAGATGCGCTTGCGCTCTTACCGCATTCTTCTTGCAGTATTCCGTTCGCCATATCACGTGCAAGATCAGTATGAGCATCGCCATGTTTACCGGGGGAGGGGAGCCATGTTTACGACGTTCGACATTCCGGCGCTAGGGGCGACGTGAATATGGAAATGGTTCCGCTAGACAACTAGTGTAGCTCGAACTAAGGCGATCGAAATCCCCGTTGCAAAATAAACTACTGTAACTAAATGTTATCTGACTATAAAATGCACAGTCGCGCGCGAGAAACTGTCCAAAGCGAACATGGACATGAAAATACAAACACCGAACGTGGTCTAACCTAATAATAAACTAACCAACATGGTGTTCCGTCGTGTCCGCTCTGCTAAGCATAACGGCCGCTAAAATGTGGCTTTCGTTCGTTAAACCGACTTGGACAGACATCGAAAACCAGTGAATTGGAGTGGTTAAATACTGATGTCGTGTTTTTGAACACGGCATATCATCTTAAGAAGCAATCTAGCATTCTCGTTGATTTTCCTCCTGCTTGACCAACATAATGCTCAGGTTTCCCTTCAAATCCGCGTACGCGGTGGAGGGAGGCAAAGGGGAGCCGGTCCTTCATAGTGTGGAGAAGGGCCCCTTGATAACGTGGTCCGCCCCCGGGTGGCCGTGTCCTGGAATGTCCTTGTCCGTGTCCTTGTCATCGGGGCAGCATCCTTTGCGGTGCTGTTCCCGGGATGATTTTTTCCCTAAAATCCTGCTTGATGACAATACATGAGGACGTGAATTTCGAGATCGGGGAAGGCTGTTCTCACATGACGTCAAGCGAACCCGTTTTGCCTCGATGGTGGTGGTGACTTTTTCGGCGCAGCTGCCGGGCTTATCTAGCATTTGCTCGAAAACGAAGCCTTTGAATAGTGTTTTGAAATCCGGACTCGTCCGTACCCTTCTTTTATCCCGAAGGCGCTTCGTCATTGTCGTTCTCACATTTTTTTAAAATGAAAACTATGGTTGTCGCATCGAAAAATAGCGCAGTTTGTCATCTTGCAATGCCGCTAGCACGAAAAGTGACCACCAGTGGGAGGAGCTTCCGAGCACGCACGTCACTGTCACGTCACAATGTGACGTAGGTGAAAGCACCCTATACAAACGGTCCGCGTGACGTCACTCGCGTCAGGAGGATTTCTCCCCGCTCCGGTCCCTAGTGTGAGCCCATCCTAATGTAGTGGTTAGCGCACTTGACTAGCAATGGCAGTGCGCGTCGTTCGGTTTCTGCAACTGTTTGGCTTTTTCTACGACTGGCTTATTTCAGTCTGTCAAATCAAGTGCCCTTTCAAAAAGTTCGAGGTGCGGTCTCCAGGTTATAAGTGAAGATGGCAGCAGATGCGCACGCACTGGAAGAACTTGCAGTCCAGACGCGGCAATATATCAAGAAACCAGTGGACTGGACGTTTTCAGCAGTGCGTCGAACAGAAACGTTTTTTGGTTTGTTTCGGGTTCGGGTTCGACCATAAAGGTTCGGTTTCGGTTCCGCTCAGGAGTTCGCATATATCGGGTCGACTAAGCGGTTCAGAGGCTGTAAACCGGTTCCAGGTTCTGATATGCTACAAAATTATTGGTAGCCACTAAAATGATACAAGATCTCTCAGTTACGTTTTTTATGGATTTATTTCTGTTTTTCGACCAACAGGACCCCCTTTCATCCCTTCCTCGACCAACGTGCCGCCAATCTAGGCAGGCAGACCGCTCGGATCCCCACATCACCCCCCCACCACACACCAACACGAACCGAACCGGTATCCCGAACCGGTAACCGAAGTTTATATATCGGTTCGGTTCCGGTTCAGCTGCACGATGGCGCTATTAATTACGGTTCAGTTCCGGTTCAGTTCCAGCTAAAAATTGCGGTTAATTTCGGTTTCTGTTCGGTTCGACGCTCTGGTTTTCGGACACATGTCGGCACAGTTCCCTTAGAAGTCGGCCCAGGACGCACATTCCCCCAAGGCGTCAGTCGTGACGTTGCCCACCTCTGTGAGGCCGACAACGGCGAACCCTTTCACCACCACCACCACTACGTGGACTGGACCAAGCTGTTATGACGTTCGGTGACCGGAGGAAGTGCACTATACTATCAAACATGACGCCGCAAGGCGCCACTTTCGCGCCATACCCGGTGCGCATTCGTGCAAACGGAGATACATCATCGCCATCGTTCGAAGTGCTCCTTGGGTACCATAGTGCTTCAGTCACGTAAATGTAAACGTAACCGTGGCTTATGCTTCTATTCAACTGCTCGAATTTTTACGATGCTCGTCGGCGACATTCCCTTACTCACATTCTGTCCACCGTCGTCCTTCGTGGAATTTCGTCACCCAACATTACTTCCTTTGAGATGATGCCCTTGAGAGTGATTTAGAAGTGAAAGTCAGCCGGGTCACGATTTTGGCTTCGTACAAAAAAGGGGAGCGTGAAGCCTCAACACGCAAGGTCACGCGAGAGGATGCTTCTCTTCGTACGTCACCATCTACCTGCCGCTCCTTTCATAGTATACATTAGTAATGTCTCCCCTACACTCTGCGGAGGAATAATACAACCCGGACAAAACTCGTTCTCTCCTCAACGGTTTCTTCCTCTGGGTGACGTATGCGCGTGGATTTTCGTGGGCCTTGCTCGCTTTCGGCGAATTGCTCGCAAGTTTCTGGCGCCGTCACTAGCTCTTGCAGAGGAACGTATGTATCAGTAATGAAGGCGGGAGAAGGCTTTAGGGTATTGCAGAGACGTTTCTCTCTCTCTCTCTCTCTCTCTCTTGGAGATTCAAGAGACCGAGAAGAGGATATTTAGTAGAATTATACTCAGGGACAACTCAAGAGCTGCAGACACAGCGGTGTATATTTCCGCCAGCGAAGAATGTAGCCCGCACATTGAGACCGATGCATATGAGAAGGTGGCGCTCACCATGCAGACATGGGATGACGATCCACATGCGTGTTTGCTTGGCCCCTGAAATGTGGTACAGTTATCAGCGAAGTCGGCATAGCACGCGAGATTCCCCCGAGCAACATACCATCAAATCGGTAGGCAGACGTACCGCCCAGGCCGCTAGCCGACAAGCCAAAGCATAACCTAATCTAACCTGGCTGCACACCTACCTATACCTGACACCTTACCGTGATCTTCAGCTTCCTCTAAACAGTGCAGTCCTTCTGTGATATCTGAAGATTCCGTGTTATTTTTCTGTTTTTTTTTCGGCGGACTTCTCATACGGTGTCGGCAGAGTTCCCCGTGAAGTCGGCCCAGGTCGCATACTGACTAGGGATGGAACGACATCGATATTCTTATCGATATTATCTTCTTATTTTTTGCCTGCGATGTTATCGTGCGATGTGATATAGTGCTAAAGAATAAAATTCTTTCCCGGAACAGCACCGCAAGTGGTACTGCCCCGTCGACCTTTTTATCGCCGTACCAGTCAAAGACACGGCCCACCCAATGGCGGACCGCGTTATCAAGGGGTCCTTCTCCATCAGACATGTACAAGATACTCAAAAATGTATTTAAGATAAGATAACAAATACTAACGTTAGAATGTAATTAAGATAGAGTATAAATACATGAAAATTAAAGTAATTAAGATAGAGTACCAAATACTTTGAAATACAATTAAGTTACTATTTATCCTTGAACGCAAAAAGTTACCGGTCACTGGTCAATGCGGCAAGTCGCCGCTATGTCACATGAATCACCTAAACCGTGCGCACTACGCTAGCCGCCGCTGTGTGATGGGAGTCATCTAAACGCAAGTCCCAAAACGATGACAAAAAGATACCACATAACTCCACTAAATATATGCGACCCAGAACGAAGCAAACTTCTAGCAGGTCCCTGCTCGGCGAGGTCAGAATTCGGCGTTACCGAGTCAGGGCACACATAATAGAACCCTAACTTGCCACGGATTAGTACACACGCGGCAAGATCTCTAAATGGAGACTTCCAAGAAGGACCAATGTCCGGGCCCAGAGTCACTATCCGAGTCAAGTCCCAGGGACTCAGGAAATTTCCACTGAACAAGCGAGATAATGGACAGACGAGACACAGAAAGTGTGAGAGGGAGATCCAAAATATGTAATTATAGTATTGAGTAGAAAATACCATAAAATGTATTTTAAATAGAGTACAAATACACAAAACAAAAAGTATTGAGTAGAGTACCAAAATACCGCAAATTGTATTTAAAATACAGTATTTTAAATACAATACTCCAAATACGTACAAATCTCTCCATATATGAAGGACCGGCTCCCTTTCGCCTCCCTCCATCGCCAACTGTAGGATGGGACAAGCGTTAGCTTGCCCAGAAAAGAAAAGACCTTCCCGGAACAGCACCGCTAGCAGTACTTATTACTACAGATTATTTATGTATTACTACAGTATGTGTTGTATTACCAACTGTAGGATGGGACAAGCATGTGTTATGTACTACAGATGTGTATTGTCATCAAGCAAGATAACTACCTATGGAGGTAGCCTCTTTTTTTTTTGTATTGTTGACTCTATGAGATGAGCCACAGAAGATTGTGTACTCATCTTCCTAAGCTTTCCCTAACCATTTATCCCGCTTGCCTCTTTTCCACAAACTCTATCTTACATACCAGATAACTACTACAGATTACTACTACCAGATTATTACTACATCGTCAGCTCACGCACAGCCTCCTAACACGTCTATTGCATTTTGTTGCATTACTGTTTTGCCTGTGTGCGTTGACTCCGTGCCTCGTGAGTTCACTCACGCTACTCTCGGCGCCTATATAGATGTCACCCCTCTATGGAGCTCACCAGCTTCAAAAATGCGAAACTGCAGCCACGATGGAGGTTCGGCGACGTTTCGCTTCGGTTTTCGTTCGCAGCCGTACGCTATTTAGATGGCTATTAAACGGGTACGAAAGTGCAAGTACTTCTTCTCGCATAATAAAACATGCCGTTACCTTGGCACCAACATAGAAAGATCGATATTCACCCGTTGCGTCCTTCGTCATTTGTGAGCGAAGGAACGCACAGTTTACGCCAAGAAGCACAGCAATGCTGGGCGGCCTAAAATGCTTTGCCCAATCATCGCGGGGTCTTCTTTGAGGAGACCAATGACAGGCCGTTCCGCACTGTCGCGCTTCTTGAGAAGGAGAGGGTTTTGCGGTTTCGTTTGATCATCAGTCATGAACGACGCGACTGATGAATCCCGTTCCCTTTGTGTTCTCGTCGAGGTAACGTCATCTTTCAATCAGCGAGGAGCAGTATTTGCACTTTCGTACCATTTTAATGCTAAAAGCATGAAAATTCCCGGGATGTGGTACAAATAATACTCACACGGCACGAGAACCTATATCTATATTTAAAAAAAGAAGAAAAAAAAACTAAGGGAGAGCATAAAGTCTCGTGCTAAGGGTAAGGGGAATGTAGGGAAGCCGAAATACAACGCAAGGTTCTTGTTCCTCCAAGTAAGAGGTCCAAATTTCCGAAAATTTTGAACTGCTGAAAAAAAAAAAAAAAAGGTTTCTTTCACGTTTTTTTTTTGTTGAAAAAAAAGAGAAAAGAAACACACGCAAACTAAATCTGCACTCTAGTACGACTTGGATTGATTAGCGACTATTACAGGACAAATCATAGCATGACATAAATAACGGGATATTATTTGTTTAGCACACAAATACGAAATGTGACACGTTTATGTCTACGTAACCATTAGCGCAAGGCTTGACTAGAACTAGGAAACCCATAAAGTATAGTTTTGGAGAGATGTAGGTAATTACCGGTAACTGACTTACTGCCCCCCCCCGTCCCCGACTCCTTTCTGCCGTACTCTCTCCATCTGTTCACCTCTGTACGCCGCTCATAACCACAGTTGCTTCGAGGCGCTCACACGGAATTAAAGAACGATGACTTACTGGAATGGAAAAACGGTGTTCTCAGACTTTGTTTTGAGGAAAATTTTAAAAAGTACATGGAGATAACCTAACTTTTCATTGTTCAGTAAGACTATTAAACTATACTATTACTAAGACTCATCAGCGTAAGATCGTTCACCATATAAACAAGAAATGAAATGTCTTTTATTTGGTGTTTTGGCGGCGTCTACGGCTTTTGCCAGATCCGCATACATTTTGTTCTTGGGATTGGAAATTTGGGGTATTTTTTCCGACGACAAGAAAAAGAAAGAAAGAAAAAAAAATGGAAAAAACGGTTTTTGTATGCATAATGTTGTTGTGGTTGTTTTCGAAGCATCGCATCTCTACCTCCAACCTGTATTGTACGGATCTTTCATGAACTCACCGGGTCCGTGAGAATTCTTTACACGGTAACGCGTTTCGTTTTGAGGGTTCACCTCTTTTTCTTTTTTTGCTTTTTCGTCTCAGCATTGCGTGTGATCATTTCGGAGCTCTCGCGAGGCGATACACGCTAGATTATATGTTGAATTACGATTACTCGCTGAAATCAGCGTGTTTCCATATTGGGTATACGAAAGAGCAGGCTTGCCGAATTTCCATCCGAGAGCGCGAATTGGCTATGTGCGAAAGCAATTACCGAGGCTAGCCGTGGGTGAACGGTACTTCCGACATTTCTCTCCTTAGAGCGTGCTTTTTCTTTCTTTTTTTTTTTCCTTTTCTTACCGTTCCTTTGACTTCGCTGCCATCTTCCAAAGTCCATCACGAGACTACTCATGATCACGTTCGCCGAAAGAGGGAGAGAAGCAGATCTGCCTGTAATAGTTACGTTAAAAAAATGACAATGAGAATCTCTAGAAAAATATCTATAAACTGGGAAGCTTCGGATTCTCCAACAGTCGGTGATGTCATCGAGTGTTGACGACTCTCTCCTAGGAACTGAGCGAACGTCTCCGCTCTTCACCCAAAGTTGGAAGTCTGCCAGCAGTTGGGGTGAGGAGAGGGAAATCGACTGTGTTGCCAGACGCATCGCAGATTGCCCACCATATGGCGTCATGCTTCTAGAAATTGATTTTATTGTACTCGATACAATAGAGATATAACATTTTCGGATGATGAGGCACGTTGATTGCACAGAAATAGACTCGGTTGGATTTCGAAGACACCAGGCACTTTACGACACGCGATTGCACTTTAAATTCTTTAAAAAATGCGCTCGTTAGGGGGGGGGGGGGGTTCAGCGTCGTGTTGTCTGCGCCCTCCTTGTCTATATTCCCTAGCGCTGGATTGGATTGGATCAGTTGGAAATGCGTGGTCTACCGTATACGACACGTTGCGATTTGTTTCGGAATGACTCTTGCATTTTGGAGCACAGCGGGAATAACCTGTGGCTACAGAATGTAGGTTTTGCGAAACAGAACTTTACTGACACTAACACTGCGGACACTCTGTCTCCGACACAGCGGAACGGATAGTATTGGATTTCATTGACTATAGCCATTGCCATGGCCCTGCAGCCTATACCCTTGTTACTCCATTCTACGGCGTTTACGGTAGGGTGCCTGAACCAACGCCACCTATAGATATACAGAAGGCCTGCTTATTGCCTCCTTTCCTTCCTTCGCTACGTGGACATATAAAGTCAGAATTCGTCTGCTACTCCTGCGATTCGCTGTTCTGCGAACTCAAGAACCCGCAAATGATTGCACCTGACTTGAATCTGTACTTGAATCTGTAGGCAAAAAGTGCAACACGCTTTTGAGAAAGATATGGAACTGCTCTGCGCTTTATTTTAAGCTTTTCCCATTTAGTACGCGGGGACGTTCAATCGCTACTCACAGATGACGGTGGTTCGTCTCCGTGGCTACGACCACTGAAAGCACGTTTGTGATTGGATACTGCCGTTGAAAACCCGATCCTGATTGGGTGACTCTTAGTTGTTACGTCACGTCGACGAGTGAGCAGGCTTTCTCTATCTAGGTGGTGTTGATTCAACTACCTCAAGAACAACAACTTTATTCAATGATTATGGTTGGTGAGTTTCGTCACTAGGGGCGATACTCTACCCCATTGCTGGCGGTAATGTGATGAAGTGGAACAATGAGTCACCTCACGGTGAGGAACGAAGTCCTATCCGGTGTCCAAAAACTTTGTGGATAAAAATGAAAAAATACGGTGTCAAAAAAAAAAAAAGTGACTTGAGGACAGAGCGTTGGTAGGCTGGATTGGACCATGGACCAGTTAATTTTGACATAGTGAGAGGTGAGTCCAGCTGACTTAGAGATCCCTCTATAAAGGGTGAAAACGACCGTGTCGTCTGCTACGAATTTCCGCCATCTGGAAGCCCACGCGCAGCTCTCGTTGCGCCGACAAAGGTGTAGCTGCACACCTCACCCTCATGAAACAAGCCTGCGCATGGGGAGTTTTATCAATTTTCTATAGAGTTCGCTTTCGAAATGAGTAAATTGCAGATCAATTTGCTCAGTAAATGAGCAAATTGAAAAGAAAAAAATAAATTGCAGGGAGGGGGTGGTTTGGAAAAGACGTTGAAATTTGAACACGGCATTCACGCATAGTGAGCGTGGCCTTCAAAATGGCGGCGTTCGCTTCTGCAAAGGATAACTCCACCCTACACAGAGGGCGCTAGTATTCAGGCCCCATAGTTTACGGTGTTTGTGAGCGCTACTGTCAAGAAAATTTAAATATCGTTTTCTCGGTCATTACAAAGTATTATCCTGATTCCGAACCTCAGAAGGCAGTAGAGTTCTGTATCGCAAACGAAACCGCGTTATTCGGAGTGGAATCTGTAGCAAAGAATTGATGACGGAGTTTCCCTTTAACTTATCGTGTCAAAAATAACGATTGTCTGAAAACATGCTCACTTCAACGTGCCATTCCCCCAACTGTATCGTCTGAGCAGAAAATTCTTTTCTGCTCCGTTGATGACGGAGAAAACGTCATGCTTCGTTTTGCACAACCATTAGAAGCACACAAGAAAGAAGTAATGGTCAACCTTGATAACAATAATGATCGGCTGCAGAAAGTTGCCTTCGTGCAGTTTCTACCGACTTTTAGTATAAGTGAACGTTGCAAACTTTCGCCGAAGGTCGTAGGCGTTGTTTTTGTACTTCCGTTCGATTCGCGGACTAAAGAAACTTTCTGCTTGTCGGAGGTGGAAACTCTTTGAAACCTCGGTAATAAATGATCGGTTAAGTTTCCGCCCTTTCACGTCTGCTGCTCGAAAGAAAGAAAGGCCTTCTTTTTTCCGACCGGAAGATGGAATGGGTTCTCTCCGGACTCAACAGGGATTTAAACGCAATCTTTATAGTGTATATATATATGTTTTTTTTTTGTTTTTTTTTTTCGAAGGACGGCGAGATTTTTAGGTAGCGCGGCATCTGTCAAGAATGGCTTCGCATGCCGAGCGTCGCGTGCGTATACTCCATGCCGATAAAGTTTTGTTGTTCGTTTTATGCCCGGGTTTGGGATGCCCAAAGACCCAAACTAAAGGTGAGGGGTCTTTCGTTTGAAAAACGAAGAAGTGCGGCGTGAACTATAGTGCAAAAATTTCTCTTCGCAGAATGAAAGGTGACCACCGACGCAACGGGTGAATGCAGTCCGTTTTGCATTGCTGTCTTGGAAACGGCGTCTTTTCCGCGAATTGAAATCTTCGCGCCTTAGTACACACAAAAATAAATAAAAATAGATAAAAGATTATAAAAATAAAAAATAAAAATAAAAACTAAGCAAATTTCCGGTTCGGTTCCGGCTCTGCTTTGCCCTTGTTCTGACGTCATTGTTGTTGACGCAGCTCATATAGTATTCAGCCAATGAGGAAAGGGGGGGAGGAGTGTCCGCGACATGATCCGCCAGCACATGCCGAATTTCAACGATTCCGAAGCACATACCGCGCACGTAGCAGGCATTTATAACGGTGGTGGAGGATGGTAGCGAAAGGGCTCGTCTTTTCGTGACGTCACGGGAGGCAGACGCCAGGTTTCCAAAAATGCGATACGTTCGCAGAAAAGGAAGAAATCTCGAAAGGTCGAGCTTCTCCTCGCAAGTCGATTTCCTACAAAGCATTATCTATTAATTCCATTAATGTATCTGCTCCATTGCCATCATTTCCGCATTGAAGGGCTACTCAGGCCCAAGAGAATAAAAAAAAAAAAAAACTTTTAGTCTAAACGAACATTCCTCAAAACGTTCGATATTCGAAGTACAAATATTGTCAACGCATGTCGTGGCTTCCTATTGCTTGTAAGAAACGGCAAGTTTCCGTTTCGCGACGAGTGAGTGACGCCATCATTCATCGCAACGATCGTCTCCTGGCAACTTGCCGTGTGTATGCCGCCCGCGTTCGCAGATAAAATTTGCGAGTACAACGCGAGACATTTCAGTGGAACAGATTAAGAGATGATGACATCGCGCTCAGAAACCAGAATGAAGTGACGCGAGCATTTGCACGGAAGAACCGAGTTCACGTCGGGAAACTAACGGAACTATACATGGCGTGACGACATAAAGTTCAAGTTACGACCAAAGCGTCGCGACGACGTCAACGTAACGAGCGTCTCGAGGGTCCAGTGTTAACGTAGCGCGGACGTGTCTATATGTCACAGACACTCTCTCCCGTTACAGCGGCGAAAATGTGTCTCATATTGTGCAAAGGAACGTGAAATGGGATGACACAATGCGTCACCAAATATTGCGTATGCTTCTGCGGTGTAGATGAGTTCTCAGTTAGCTGAGCCCGAGCACGAAGTTGCGTGACTCGTATGTGAACGGGGTTGTGACATATTGCGGCAGACTTTTCAGACGGATGTTGGCAGTTTCCAGTCGATGTTTCAACGTCATGTGTCATTTCAGCGCGTCATGTTCCAACTGTTATTTTGGGCCCCAAGTTCCTTCCTGCGAACCTTGACCACTCGGGACTTAACTATAGCTTCTTCTGCTTCCTGGAGTAGCCATGCAGTCCCGAGTGGCTTGGGACTAACATCACTTTTCTTTTTCCTTTTACAAATCAGTCAGTTAATGCTTCGTCTTTCTTTCTGTTTTTACTTGCAACTTGGTATTCTTTCGGCGTATATTACTTCTGCGCACACTTTGGAAGTAATTCGAGAAAATGAACGTGGAAATAATGAATGGATGAATGAATTTATCGTGCCCAAGAACGGCAGCAAGAGCCTTGGTGTTGGCGCACTATCAAATTACAGTAATGTACAAGCTATATACAGTGAACCCTCGTTAATGTGACCATGGTCGTTCCTGAAAATTTTGGTCATAATGCGGAATTATCATATTAAGGGGGGATTTGCAGAGGTTTCACTGCATTGTTCCCCAGGAGTATGGTCGTAAAGCGCGTATGTCAGATTATCGGGGGTCATATTAACGACGGTTCACTGTATATATATATATAGCAACACACGTTAATGGTATAAAGGAAATGGTAGAAAGGCAGTAATCTGAGGCACTAGGAGGTTAAAAGAACAGACATATAGATGATAAACATATGAGGGACAAAATAACAAAATGATAGGGAAGAGGCTCCAAAAGTGCAATATTTCAGGGAATATTTGGAAGAGTACAGTGAAGAAGAGAAAATAAAGCACTCCCCTTCTACTCGTGGTTTTAAAATAAAATAAAATGTGTCGTCGCATCACGTGACACTTTACGTGATGTATCCTCGCATTAGCCACTGTTTCGCGAAGATGCGAGGGCGACTTTCGCGCTATTCCATTGTGCCCGAAGTAGTATATGTGATAGAATCCCCCGCTTAATGTATATGTCTTCCCTCCGATCTTTGCAGTGGGCGGCCTCCAGCGTAATGGCACCCTCCGTTCGAGTACGATCAAGAAGGTTCCGCCGCCCGTGGTGCCGGGCGCCGGGATTAACCCGAGGCATTCTTCTTCATCGTCGGGTTCTTCGTCGACGTCATCGTCCGGGTACGGCTCTCAGCCGGACAGGGCACCATGCAACGGAACACATCACGACGATGGATCGCGGGAACCACCGCCCCCGTCTCCGGGACTCGGTACGTGAAATGTTTACGGATACAGCATGCTCACTGAGGAAAGAGAAGGTTGATCGTCTCTGTTAGAACGGCTTGGTCTCATTGGCTAAACTGGAGTGCCATTTCGTGACGTAGGAAGTAACCATCGCTGTCGTGCCATCCATTTCGATGCCAATACACTCTCGCTGTCGTGCCTGGAATACCAGTGGAAGGGATAATTTAAGATGGCACTACAGCCTAAATGTCGTCTCTTGAAAATTGTACCTAAGTACACCATTGCGGTCTACGTTGTCCTAGCTTGTATCCCACCAAAATATTATTGTTCTGCGTGATGCGGAAGCACCAGAAAATTAATTTCCGCCTATTATTTGTGTGACGTCATAGCGCGAGCAGTCTGCCATCCGTCTGGCGACATTGTATTGCCGTCTCCTCACCGCACCTGTTGGCAGTCTTCCAACTGTAGCCAGAGAGCGGGGAAGGGAAAGGCCAGCGGGTTGTTGCTAGGAGACAGACGCCAGGTGACGTCACCTGCCCTTGGAGACTTCGAAACTAGTTTTTCGGGTTCTTTCAAAAATTTGTGGAAGCGCGCGTAACGCCGTCCTGTAACTAATTAATGTCGGCCAATTTCCTCGTGAAGTCTGCCCAGAACGCGTACTACCACCCCCTTCCTGCTGTCCTCTCTCCATCTGTCCACGTCTGTGCGCCGCTCATAGCCACAGTTGCTTCGCGGCGCTAACACTGTATCAAAAAGAATCACGTTCCTTTTGTGTGTGTGTCGAAGTAACGGCATGTTATATTCAAACTCAGCTAGACTAGGATACACTGTTGCACTTAAGTGCGCCTTTAACTTCATCGGTCAGTCTGCTCTTTCCGATTAGTCCTTGCACAAACATTCATAATGAGAGAGAAAAAAAGCCGTCCTAACTTAATCAGGTGCTCATGACCAAGCACTCTGTTAATTTTCCTCCTTCGAGCCTTCCTATCAAAACAACCATTTCCAAGTTTTGTCTTATACGGCTGCCTCTTTTTCACGCATCGGTCGCCACGTAACAAAGTAGCTGTCTGCATCGTCCAGGATAAAACGAAAGCGCCCAAATGAAAACAACCTTTTTGACCTCGTGCGGTATGGGCAGGACTCCTTCGGCGAAGAGATAACGGCCTGTGTATTTTTTATTTATTTTTATCTTTCTTTCGCGCGACCGACCGGCCCGATTTAAATAAATGCCCCGAGGACGGATAATTTGATGGCGCTCAGCGGGCCGTTAAGCAAATGGACTGATAAAGTGGCTTTCTAATGAGTCCACCGCCATTGGTGCCATGCCAAGAAAGGCAGGGGCCCCTTTTTTTCCTTTCGCGGAACATCGCACCCCTTTACCCAGCGCCGCTCCGTGTAGGGGGGACAAACTGCTTCGAGCGGTTCTTAGCCCGGTTGCTCGACTTGAAATCGTAAAGGCGACTTGGAGATAGTTCGTCGTTTTCCATAATGCCGGCGTACTTTAAAGATTTCGAGGATAGAGTAAATGCGCAACAGAATGTAGTCCGGGAAAGAATATTGTTCCGCGTATGGCGTGTTTTGACTTTTTCTTTGGGAGGAAACGCCGATGTTTTTTAATGGGCAATTTTAGAGACCCGCACAATGCACCTTGAGCCGTCTGCAAAGAGGTGGAAGCCCCCTAACGAGGAGCAAGCGAAACATATATTGTGCTACGTGTACGTAGTTATCGAAGGAATACTGCAAATCAGCCCTTTGGGGCATAGAACTGGGGAGATAAAGTTGCGATGCATTTGGATGACGAGAACTTGTGGAAAGTGCGCAAAGTATAACCGGCCGCAATCTTGGAAGGTTCAGGGGTTCGCTCTTTTCTTACCCAAGTCCTGTATCAAATATGGTGTTGATTTAACATAGATTAGCAGATAAGATTAATAATTATAGTTCAATACATGCTTGTAATACGCGCAGTGCGCGCGCAAAACGTTTCGATTGTCGTTTTGTGCCAACATATGTCTGAAAGCGTCTGAGAAAAACCCAGAAAAAAAAAACCCAGACAGCACAGCCGGCACCGGGATTCGAACCCGAGTACCTCCCATATGGGTCGCTGGTGCTATACTGTGGAAACGGCATTGCCGGCTATTTATTCCCATTCGCCGCGGACCAATCTGGCGCTACAGATATCGCGCACGTATACGGCATTTGCACCCTATAACTATTCTGAGGCTGATGCACACAAACTGACAAACACGACACAAGCATCAAGGTACGACACGGGACAAAAGTGTACGGAACACGGCACTGACACATTTCTGCTTCGGAGCGGCAGCCCGCTAGCTATTAGGAAGAGATTGAATAAGAAACGGATGGCCAGCTATTCTATTCACCATCATCATCCAGTATGCGTGCCCACTCCTGCTTGCCACCTGGTGGTCGGTGCAATGGAGAAATGCCACACTCCAGTTTTCCGTGAGGTTTTGTCTCATGCTGTACCTGAGAACATGATACAGTCAAACTCCTTTATAGCGAACACCTTTTTAACGAAAATACCACTACAGCATTTTTTTTTTTTTTTTTTGCGGTCCCGCTGGAGCCTATAGGTCCAATAATGGACACCCTTTTTAACGAAAATACCTTTACTGCGAATTTTTTTTGCTGTTTCGTTGTAAACGAGTTTGACTGTAGATTGAAATATAGCAGTTGTCGTTCCTGCCCCCGTGCGGCTTCCTACTTTTCTTTTTTTGTTGTTTGTTTTGTTTTGCGACTGCCGTACTTCAAAAGTTTGTCTGCTGGCAGGCGCTCCGAACTTTTTAGCGCCAACAACTTTCTGGAACGCTTTCATCGTCGGCAACGAAACACAGTGCCGAAAAAAAAACCGAAATAATGTGCACCTGTACAGCGCTTCTTCGAACGAAGCGTTTCTGCGTACTTTACAGTTTTTTGTTTGTTCGCCCGTACAACCGTGAAGTTATATAAGTTGAAACTTTACTTTTCCGACCCGCGCCTCGTAAGTGGCCTCAGGTGCACTCAATGCAAAGTGTGCCGAAAATCGATTGCGGTCTGCCTTTGCGGAGTTCCGCATTCCACGGCAAGGCTCTGCTCATTATCCGAGTTGCTGTCGCCGCATCCCATCGGCGTACAAGTGCGTGACGTCATTGCAAGAACGCTATCGTAGGGTTACATCCATTCTTCGTACGCATCTTGAAATACTCTTGTGGAAAGAGAATGCAGCTAGACTTCGCTCCAAAGAAATATCGAACCGTATTCCCGTATCGATGATGATGGCGGTGGTGGGTACAAGAACAAAAGAAAAAGAAAGAGAGAGAGACACCTAAGGCACGTGACTTTGCAAGTATGTGACGTTGCGACGTAAAAATAGACCTCTACCTGAGAAACGTCATCATGACGTTGGCAGACAGACTGAAACCGAAACACATCGGAAGGGGAGGGCTGGGTTCCACGAATTGACACCTGTTCGGTGCCTCCTATTGAAAGAAAAGTAGGACCGAAGGTCGCGTCCCTTTTAGGGACCATCGTAATCCCCTCAAAACCGTGGCTTTCGGGCGCGACCTTGTTTGCCTCTAGCTTTGAGCGTAGTTCAACTCTACCAAATTGGTGGCGCTGTCGAACACTACGACGTCATTTGTTTACAAACAGGGAGAGGTCTATTGCAACAACGTCGGACCGGCTATGCCGGTACCCCTGACTAAGGCGAGGGAAATCGGAATAAAAGCGAGAATAAATAAAGCAAGGCAAATACATTCCCTATATTTCTTCCGATACAGCATTTATGAAGTCCGCTATGTTCCCTTGTCATTGAGCGATGGCGCTCACCGGCACTGGCTGTGCTCAGCTCTCGATCTGCGTTGCTATCGATTTCGTCCTTGTTGTTTTGGATGTTTTCGCTTTCGCTCTGTTGCCAGAGGAGAACATAACTGTTAATTTTGCTTTCCCATACTCGACGGTCGACACGCTGTGTCAGAGGCGATCGCGAGTGGAGTTCAATATTTGTTGACGCTGGGCGAGCAATTTTCCGCACGACTGGATAGCGCGTACAAATATTCCGATCGGGAATTTAAACTGATGCCGGAATTTAGGTTTTGTTTATATAGTTTTCCTAAGGCCGTTGGGAAATTGTTTCGGTTATAAGACAGTGTGTAGCTTTTAAGCGGACATACGTCGCAACTGCTTCGCTGGCGATGCTGAGAAACGGAGCATTACCAGAGGCTATCCCAAGTTGGTTAGAAGGCATAAGGTGAACGTGCCCGAAAATTAAGGAAAATGAACAATTAAGAGACGGATAGTACCGCGTCCCAGTGACTCAGTTGTGAACACGTCAGCACATTGACACCGAGGTCACAATTTCCGGTGCGTACTAGGGTCACTAAATAAGCTTCGCGTGAGAGTATCGACACTGAGGTCCAAGGAGAGCAGGAGTGCCATCATGTTTCCGCACCACACCGGTACCATCCCTATTTGAGGGTCAAAGACTGATAATATAATTCTCCCTGTGGGATAGAGAAGGGTGTATGATTGTTGTGCGATAATCCATGTATTGTCCACCACAACACCAGAGTGTCCCGATGATGTCAAGGTGAGCTCGAGGCCATCACCCTTGATGAGCTGCTTGCAAGAGAAAAGAACATTTCACCCGCGCACGATAGATGGCATCGTACGCTAAAGTGCGCGTGCGCGTGGCTACCGTGGCGCGGAAACAAGATGGCGTATGCTCGCTCTCGGAACGCAGTGTCGATACTCTCATTTGCTGCAACGGTATACACATCGCTCAGCTACAGTGCTCGACAAAAGTTTATGTAACACGCTGCGGCGCATTCCTTCCACAGAGTGACACGCTAGCAGCGAATGGGACCGTACGGACTTACCAGACATATGCCTAGGTAACCCAGTCACCTCTTTGTAAGTCCGTACGGTACCATTCGCGGCTAGCGTATCACTCTGTGGAAGGAATGCGCCGCAGTGTGTTACGTAAACTCTTATCCAGCACTGTGCCTCGTTTCCCGCCAGAGACCATTCCCGGAGAAGCTTCAGCATGGAAGGCACCTCGGTCTCTCCCAGCGCCACTGGTGTGCTGCGACGTCAGGTCATACGAACACTTTTATTGGCTGCCGAGAATCGTCTGCTACGGAGAGGGAGCAAAGTGATCGGTCGTCTGCTGTGTGTCAGGCGCGGGACGGGTGGCGCCAAATAATACCGCGAAAAGAAAGAGAAAGAAGCGCACGCCTCGCTATTGGTCGGTAGACGTGACGTCACAGACTGGTGCTCGAGGGAGGCAGCTTTTCTGCGCGCTGCGCACGTACTTTTTGTGCGAATGTGTGTCTCAGGGCTTGCAGTCTTAACTCCAACTCCACCTGACGTTCTTTCTTTCGTTTTCAAGCCCTTCCAATGGTCATTTAAAGAGCTATCAGATGGGGCACATCAATTCATAAACAAATCAACGCGCAGCGTCCGTCATGATCACAGCAGTGTGTCGCCGTAAAAATCTCATCCTTATTAGGCAGTTTTAGCACACCGTTGGTAAAGTTATCGTGCCTATCGGAGCCAATCGCAGTCGTGTGTGACTCAGAATCTTATCCACTGATTGGTTCCGGTTGATACGGTTCGACGCAAGCGACGCTATCAACGGTTTGCTAAAACTCTCTATTATCATCATCATGACGGGAAGCAATTGAGACCACCAGTCCCGGCGACCCAGATGCGTAACACCTGTCGGACTCGCCTCGTCGCACCACATCAAAGGCCTAGCGGCTCTCATCCATCGATAATTCGTCGCATCCCACACGAAAAGAGACAGGCGACTACATACACGGGCTGTATAGTCATCTATTTTAAACTACTGTACACGAGGAAAATAGGCTGCGATCTAAATGGCGAACACCTGTGTGACGGCACGCTTCCGTGTCCGTTTAATCCCCGCCGCCATCATCATCACGATCAGTTGCAACGTGTACGCGCACGCTTCGAAGTTTCCCGGATGATGCTTAGCCAGCCGGTGATGTAAGCGACGGGAGGAGAGGTCATCTTGATGGTGTGACGTCAACAGGGATGTAAGCTGACACGGGAGTCACAAACAACCTCGGGCTTGAATGCGGAATCAGCTCGAGGATCGCGGAAGGGCATTCAGCTTGATGACTTTTATCGCGGATTGCTCCGAGGATGCGTTTAATCTGCATGCAGCGAATGTTTGCCTGAATCCGAAGAAACTGTTGGCTGCGATAAGATGTTATTTGTGATGGTGATTACACGCTGAGGTGGGGAGTAATGCGTTACAAAGTAATGTATTACCGGTTGTGCGTTTCGTCTCGGTATTGAGTAATGCTAGTGCGTTCGATTTCGTGGATGAGTAATGGAATACATTGTTTTTGGCCGAATAGCGCGTAGTAGACGTTACTCATTACTTAATTGGATTGAAAACTCGTGCACTCTGAAGCCAATAGTTATGTGACTTGTGCCCCGTAGCGGCAAGGAAAACCCCCAAGCTTGGTTATTGAAGGTCACCTTTTCATCAGGTCACCACGAAGGAGGACAAGTGGAGTCTTTGAACGTCCTTATCATTTCGATTATAATACATGCTGCTCTCATCTGTCGACGAGATAATTCATAAGTAGCGACTTTGCAGAAATTACTATCACAGGTAACGTGCAACGAGGTAAAATATTAATCACGACCCTTTATAGCACGCACACTTCAAATAGTGATGCCATTAGAAAGACATTTGCCCCCAACTCTGCTCAAGAACATTTCTTTCTCTCTCTCTCTCTCTTTCCCTCGCGGCAGTAAAGTCAAATGAAGCCAATATCAAACCTCTCTCTTTCACTCGTTTTTTTATTCTTTATTTCCTGTCACTTCATCATTAACCCCCCACCAACCCCTAGTCGTTGTTCAAAAGTTTACTCTTAGCGTCCTGGCTTGGCCACAGTCTCCATATTATTGTTCTTTACAATCCAATCCAATCCCGCATTTTGCTCCGCCCGCTCAGTAGAGATAATGTCGGGTGGCTTGATCTTTCTCAATGCTTATCTAAGGCACGTGATACGTCGCGCGACAAGTGGTTGGAGCTATGTAGGATTAGTAATATGACATTCGTTCGTACCAGCTCGCGTGGCCATAACCACGCATGAACCATAATGAAAGCTTAAAAAAAAGGGCTTGCTTGGCTCAGTGGTTAGCGTGCTGGCCACGTCACGTCGACACTGGGAGGTACCCGGGTTCGACTCTCGGTGCCGGTCTAGGTTTTTTCCTGGGTTTTCCTCAGACACTTTCAGACATAGGCACACTTTTCTTAGAAGTCGGCCCAGGACGCACATTCCCCTAGAGCGTCAGTCGTGATGTTGCCCACCTCTGTGAGGCCAACAACGGCGAGCCTTTTCACCATTCACGTTCAGATTTCACTTCTACGTTTCTGGTAATGATAGTGCATCGATCTTTTACTTAGGGCGCGGTAATTAAAAGAAAATGGCGCCTCTGGGTCTAGTGGTCTCGGGCGGAACTCTTGTCCTCGTTTGCAGTAATCAACACCAACGTCATCTACTTCAAACGCAGCAATATGTTGTGAATGGCGAGGACTAGAAACATATCCTGTACTTGCGTTAGGTATACACGCTCTTATCGTATATTAGATGATAAACCACCTTATCTCGTGGAAAGCTACTGGGACGTGCAAACAACGTCCAACAAACAGAGAGCTCTGTGACGTCGGCGGCCGCGTCAGTAAACGTCAGTAGAATAGCTGCGCTTGAGGTAACGGCATCCGAAGGCTGTGCTGGGGTAATTGTGATTCACTCGCAAAATAAATATGCACCAATCGAGAATTCTTTTCTCATTAAACGCTAGAAAAGTATATGTATAGCTGTAATCAGTGCATGCACCAGTATCTTCTCTTACGTTGAGTTGTCTATCTTCCACACGACTTTTTTGTCAGCTGTATATGTTACCCGAGAAGGCTCGGTATTATTTCAGATGCAGGCAACACTAGCACTTTTTTTTACGCAGTTCGGATGTAAATGCTCTGCGGCACTCACCTTTGTAATGTAAGTTTCACACCATACAGGATGATGCCCTTTTAAACGTAATTTTCGGTGGTTTATTCTACAAAAGGCACCAATGCAAAGGGCATGTCTTAATGAAAACACAACTTCAAGATGTGTGTATTCCATTTAAAACACTGCTTCGGGTGTGTGTTTTTATAAACACACTTTTCAACACCAACACTGTTGGTCCACCTTTCACTTTAGCCTGAGGAGTAAAACAGGGGATGTTTATTAATAAAAACACCCCTTTTACTCACTGAAAGCTGTAACATAATGATAGGCATGTGCGAGTATTCGATCATAATTTCGAATGGAATGCGAAATTCTAAGTTCCAATCGAATCAAACAGATGTTTCTTCCATACCGAATACATTCGAATGGTTTGAAGCTGTATGCACCTAATGCGGAAAGGCGCAAGAGAAGGCACAAAACAAAGTGTGCTCTACTTCATATTCTGACCCGTATGAATGTGTGTGTGTGTGTGTGCGTGCGTGCGTGCGTGCGTGCACATGCTCATATCCCTACGTGTGCTTCATGATGTATCCGGTCCGGTTATAGTACATGGTTGTACAGGGTGTTTCACCTAAAGTGATAAAAGCTTCCAACTGGCGACGGACACGCCGGATGATTGTGGCACTTCCGGCAATTACGTTCTTTAATCTTTTGCCGCCATTTAGGAAGGCTTTGGACAATTTTTAATTCAGGGAAATGTATTTTTTCAATCGAAGTTTGAAAATTGTCAAGCCAACCTAATTTAGTTTTCTTATTTTTTTTGCTACTGAAATATAAAGTCCTCCGCGGATAGCCGCGGACCCAACAAGGACTTATGCACAGTACAGCAACAGAAATAGTAAAAAAAAAAAAAAAAAAAAGTGAAAGTGCTGCTTTATTGTCGAAAAAAAAAAAAAAAAGCGCGCGCAAAATGTGCGACTAGAGGAGGAAGTGTCCCCGCCTTCTTTTTTTTTTTTTTTGCTTTCTTTGTGACAAGACGGCTGTTTTGTTTTCTTTCTGGTAAGACGGTCGTCACCAGCATCAAGGTCAGAGGGCCAGAGCGGGTGAAAGAAGGCAAAACAAGAGGCGGGAACAGTTCCTCCTCTGGCCGCATCTTCCGCGCATGCTTTTTTGCGACTATCAAGCAGTCGAGGCTAAAGCAGTACATCTACGAATTTTTTCCGACTATTTGTGTCGCTATACTGCGCATAGTTTTTGTTGGGTCTGCAGTTATCCGTGGAGGACTTCACAGCTCTTTAAAAAAAGTGAGGCTTTCTTGAAAATTTTCAAAATTGGATTGAAAAAAAATTCAGTCAATTAAAACTGTTCAAGGCCTTCCTAAATGGCGGAAAAAGTTCCCAGTGGGTAATTGCCGAAAGTCCCGCAATCCTGAGATACCCCCGCGAATACGTCACCAGTTAGAACTTTTTATCACATTAGGTGAAACACCCCGTATATGAGTGCACATAGAACCCCCCCCCCCCGGGAAATACATACATATATATATATATATATTTTTTTTTTTTTTCTTGATATGTTATTGGTAAGAGGGTCGTAACAGTATCCCTCTCTCGTACGTGGGTGGCGAAACAAGGATGGAGGGTGCACGACCACCTTGAACCCAAATATATCCCTCGGAACAACAACGTGCTCGTTGATGTAACAACGCAGGTTTGTGTCGTTGTTGGCCCTCTCCCTTTGTCTCTATTTGTGGCAGCGCAAGTAAGCCAAGCCGAGCCTAGTAACCGCTCTTGCGAGGTCTCTCGTTGCTGTTGTGACGCAAAGGGTTATTTACGCGCTCTCTGACAGACGGGAGATTTGTTCCGCACTTCCTCGAACGACGGTGTTCGACGAGGTGTTCGAGTGGTGTCTCCGCGTTGTTGCCCCCGGTGCGGTATCTTTGGTTGCTTCGTGAAAACGTCTTTCGCTGCACGGAAAAGCGAGCAGAAAACGTGCTTGGGATGTCTTACGGAACTGTTACTTCCCGGATGAAGGAATGCATTGTATTTTTTTTCTTTTTTTGCTTAAAGGTGAATCAACGTGCAAAAATTATTTCTGCGCACGTAATTAAGGATGCCGTTACATTCGCAGCAATAAAAGAGGAACTGGATTCGGTCTCTACCTTTCTGTTTTGCAAGAATGCCCCTTTTTAATACGATAAAAGGTTTGTAAAAACATACTGAGTGGCAAGACACCTGAGACGTCAAGCTGTATCATGTCAGAGGAGCCAGAGCTTCGGCTATTCCCATTGGTAGCCGCGAGCACGTGACCAGTCCCCCACGCTGCCTCACTGGCGAAGACGCCCGCACTGATGTTATAGGGCTGGATGAGTCTCGGTATTCGCGGTGTCGATCTTCTCCGCGTCTCTTACGCCTCTTTGCTGTGAAACTCTGAACACAGGTTCACGTCGACTCAAATAGCCCAGTTAAAAACGATCCCTCAAGTGTCGCAACCCCCTTTAAAGTTTTCACTACAACCGCTAAGCGTCTGCAGCCACGAGTGTTTAGCAGCCAGTGGGAAGGATTGGGGGGGGGGGGGGGTTGTACGCCTCCTCGGCGGATATCGATGTCATGGTGAACTGTGCTGACGTCTGTCTTTAAAATTCGTCTTCTGCGGTGGTATCTCAAGCAGCGTAGCAGGCGTTGTGGCTCCGTCCCTTGACCTTCCAGTATTTAGCATGATCTCAGAGTCACGACGAACACACTGATATTCAATAAGCCGTTGGGTAGACCAAGGAATGACGTCACGGTTGTGTATATATATTCGGTATATATATTCGTATATATCTGCAACAGCGAGACCGTTGGTGCGCTAATCTCTGTACTGTAACATGACGGTTGAGTCTTTGAGGCCAGAGGAAGGTGCGATAGTGCAACGTGAACGTCTGATGAGTGCCAAGCCATAAAGGGATTAGAGATTGGGATGCTGCTGCAGCACATATGCCTCCCATATCAGCGAAGGGTCTATGTAATACGACCCTCTATGTGAAGTATGCGTGCTCGATGAGTGGAAGCTTAGTTGAACGTGAGAGCTCGGGCCTGCTAGGCCCTAAGCTGACAGTTTCGCCATAGGCGATTACGGAGTAAGTCCTTCAGAGACGGGGGGGTTCGTGAGCTATGGGTTTAGCTCTGCAATGCCTGGATCAGTGACGGCGAAAGAAGGTGCGTGATGCGGCTTGTGCTCTACATTAGTGTGTATGTTGTTTGTCCTTGAAAGTGGTCAGGGTGGGTGTAATGAGTTTTCTTGTCCAGTAGCATGTACTCTCTCTCTCTCTTTTTCGTATGTGTGTCAGGACAAATTAGAATCGGAAGGTCTCGCGTCGTGAGACGGTTATGATCGTGAGGGTGAAACCGTCATCAACGGCAAAACCCTGGAATTCCGCATGCCTAATTTGACCACTAAATTTCACGAATACTGAACGCTAAAATTGGCTTACTTTGTGCTAGGCCCGAGATTTCCTTTAACCACATTTGACAAAAGTACCACTTCCCCTGATTGTGCTATAGAGTAGAGTAGGTTTGTGTAGAGTAAACTATGGAGGTAGTTTGTCATTGCGGGTCTTGGTGTGCGGAATATTTACCGAAATTTTTGCATGCCCTCGAACTACGACTACGGTACAAAACAGTGACATTTAGTTTATTGCGTAACGACTGATTGACTCTATCAATCAATCAATAGTAAAATCAGCGTTGCTCAAAGGCTCAGGGGTCGGACTCGCAAACACGGTCGTAAGTAACGATAAGCCTGCGACGCGCGTACGAGGACGTCTCAGGCGGCCGTACGCACGATTCACGAAAACACTTAATAGTTTCGAATTCTCCAAAAGTAAGTTACGTCATCAAGAGATTTGGCGTTTGTCTCCTAGCAACAGCGCGCTTCCCAGTCCGCTCTCCACCACAACTTGGCAGACTTTGCACACTGTGAGATCATACCTCTCAAAAGGAGAAATAAATTTTATGAACAACAACAACTTCCACAAGTTGCGCAACACCTTTATTATTTCAACAACAACTTCAAGTTTTATGATACGTACTTTCGGCATCACATACAGAAACAATATTGTGGGAGAATTCAGACGCACGAGGATAGCAACGATATGATGAATGATGTGAGGAATATGATGAATGAATGAATGAATGTAGTATACTGGGTACGTTTCTGGGGACACAATATTTAGTCCATAGTGGCACTTTGAACTGTGGCGAAGTTGAGCGAAAATATTGTTTTTGAAGTTCGGAAAGAAGTCCAATCCAGAGAGTAGCACGTGACCTTGCGGTTGATTTGAGCGGCCTGAGAAGCTCAAGGTCAGTGTCGGAGGGAAAGCTGCTCTGAGTTTATTGTCAAACGTATAGGAGTGAAGCGTTTTCTTTTTCTGTTTTTATCTACTGGCCGATAGTTTGCCGGTAGGTGACTATCGACAGTTTTCTTACTATCGATAGTTTGATTCTCATACGCGGCCATCCCGCTGTTTTTGTTCTTCTTTGTTTTAGTGTGTGTATTTAGATAATTAGGGTGTGGAAACCGTATAGCGTACGTATAACCAGCAGGTCGTGGTTTTGCGGCTCAAGCTGCCGTGTGGGGAATGGACACCGAAGATCTTATCCAATCATTGAAACAATTCCCTCTGTCTTTTTCCAGATTACGGCGACCAAACTCCGACATTTTGCCGGCCCGACACATTTCCAGATGGCCAGGTGAGCTTCACATTTTTTTTCCCCCCGACCTCTTTGTGAAGAGAAACGCTGTTATCTCTGACTCCTACGGTGATTCCTTTTTCCTGTTGTTTTCACGTTCGAGATAACGGGCCTAGAGTCGGAACGGGCCTGGCTAAAAGCTTTCGTGTGTCTGGTGCTTACCTTTCAATTATATCCGCATCGAGAAAGGCGATAAGATGTCGATAGCGTTAAAACACAAGAAATCGGGGTCAGTTCGTGACATCGGGGTGTAGCGACCACGCCCACCACTCGCGCTGGGCCTTTTTTTCCCCTCTCTCTTCTTCCTCGTATTTCAAGGTCATCCGTGCGTGCTTCATCATTTTTTTTTTCATGCCGCTATTTTTCATTTTTTATTAGTTATTTCGGATCATTATTTTGACGGCTTCCTTTCGCGAAAGCCCATCCATAGTAGATCGAAGCTCGGTCTTAGTATAAAGACGTTGGAGCCTGGATAAAAAACATTAATGAAATTAAAAAGCGTCCATGACGTGTGGGGTATTAGCTCAAACAGTGATTTGTGTCATTCTCTGTTTTCTTTTTCCTCTCAAATTAATTGCGACGGTGACTCCTAACAGTACCGCCTTCTCAATTTCAAACTATCTCTCAAAATGGAAACAAATCGTTGGCAGTTACCCTGTGATCCCGGAAACATTGCGTGCTTGCAGCGTTTTCCGGACGTTTCATGTTTCTTTTTGCATTGTCGCACGCAATTCACCGGTTACCCACGAAAAGTGCAAAAGAAAAAAAGAAAAACGAAATTGGCGTTGCTCGCAGTTTCACATTCCTCACTGTTGGACCTGTTTTCACTGGCTGGCTTTCTAGTGGGAAACAACGAGAATCACGACGAGCTCTTTACTTTTCTCCTTTTTCGTAGAACATTGCTGAATGCTGAGTAACTTTCCGGCCTGCTTCGATTATTCGTTAACGTTTCAACTGGGCTGATCTGTCACGAACTCAATGCTCCTTACGATATACAAAAAGAAGGGTTCGGTGAAACGGCCGTTACCGATTCCATGAAATGCGATTTTTTTTTCCTTTTCAGTAGAAGCGCCAGAAAAACACGAAGGACACACATGACGTCACGCCTTTGAGTCACGTGACACATGATGGCTAGAAAACATGGCGATGCGTCACATGCGTCCTACTGCTGGCCGAATGAGGCAGCAACAGCGTGTGATTTACAACATCCCCTACTGTAACTGTTTCCCCGAGTCACGTGACCAAACGTGACGTCACTGCACGAGCCTCATTAATTTCGAACGTCACTCTCGTGGCCGGATAAGAGCCGATTTTTCCGTCTTTTTGGTGAAACGATCGTTCAGTAAAATCGCGTACGATTAATCGTGTCTCGCATGCGAAAAACACAACGCATCGCACCTGGTATTGACTTGACACGGGGCTTCATTTCCTCGAGAACGAAGAATAAATAGAGCAAGGCGCGCGCGCGCGAGAGAGAGAGATACATTGTGAGTACGTGTTTGTCGTCGAAGTATCTTTTTGTTCCTTTTCTGTTTTAAATTCTATCCGGCTCCTATTGTAAAGGTGTTGTCGAGCACGAGGCGTGAACTGCGATTGACGCGCAACAATGGAAGTTCACCGTGCGGAGCTTTTCTTTTTTTTTTTTTTTTTCTCCGCGGGAGCAACGCCCACGCCTTCTTCTACCTTTACGATATTCCTCCCCTCTCGAGAGGTTCTACACCGTTGCGAAACGTTCTACTGCTACCGTGTCTCCCCCTCTGAGATGATAATTTCCGCTGAAGGGGGGCGGTCAATAATACTTATATATTTTTTTTTTATCTTGAAGCATTAATACGTAATACTAATACATCTATACTACATGGGTTGCGCCGGTTCTCCAGAAAGAGGGAAAAAAGCACTGGTAAAGCTATGGTGTGACGTCACGTGCAAGCCATGTATACATTGGTTGTGTTCGTTTATTCAACTCGCGTGACCCGAGAGTCGGAGTCGTGACGTGTGAGTGTCACCGTACGTCATCGAGATGAGAGCCGCTGAGAGTCGACTCTCGAGCACCTCTAGTGTTGATTCCTCGATTTTTCGAACGGGAGTCTGTGCCAGGGCGATGACGTCACGAGAGCCTCAGCGGGGCATTTTCGCCCAGCAAGAGTCGGCTCTCACTGCTCTCGAGCTGCTCGAGTCCAAACTGTCCAATAAACGAAGGCAACCATTGATGCTCAACCCGTGGGTCATCGACGACGGAAAAAAGTTTCTGACTGTCTCAAGTGGTACGCAGATTCTGAACAAATTGTGTACCACTTGAGACAGTCATAATCCCGTCACGCTTTAATTTTAGGCGAATAGTGCGTGCCTAGTTTGTGACCAAATGTTTCACCCCACGGCTTGGGAAAATTAGCGATAAAACGCGGGACTATCTTCCGCGGCATTATACAAGTAATACGAGCACAGTGGTAATAGAACGTATAGTACTACTTGTAATACTTCAGTATTGTGCATTATAATATAATAAAGTATTATAATACAATATAAATATAAAAATATAATATGATAAATTGTGTAATAAAGGAGCAGCGAAATCCGCCGCCGTTCTCCTGGAGAACATGCCCCAAATACTGTTTATTCCAGCCTCCTCCTTCCCTTTCTCTGTTCCCTTCCTCTTCCTCTACATAGATATAATACGTACTTCTTGTACATTCAGAGAATGAATAATATAAGCCATAATAGTAATACTCAAAAGTGTAACAGAAATAGTGTCGCAACACGAAGTACTATTACTGCTAACCCCTGTGTTTTTCGAAAGCGCATTTCGTACACATGTACACCGACAGCTCTGACACAGATAGATGCACTTGCAAAGTGCGCGCGGAAAAGCTTTAATTAACGCCGGGAGTGACCGCCTGGCGCCGCTAGTGGACAAATTGTTTTCCAGCGCCGTAGTTTTAATGGAGTCTGAGAGAGATGAGGAGAGGAGGGATTTTTCGGTGCAGCGAAATTAGCAACATCTGGCAAAGGGTGGAAATTTGGTCGAACGCTTTTGATAAGCAAGTTTCCGGTCTGGCGCGTGTATCATATCGATGAGTATACGTAGAAGCACGGTTCGATGGTTTCAAAACAGGCTGGTTATCGTATGCTAATCAATGCTGACGTAACAAGTTCAGTCTTTTCTCTTTTCAATCGGGCAACTTCTTTTGCATATATTATACGCGTCGAGTGGCGATGTCTGACCTTCCGCGGTTCACTGCACTTTCGCTAACGGAGCTGTCGGCGAGCGCGCTCTCTGCGCCGCCCGTTCGATATACAGAATTATTCCGCTTATAACGACGTGTCCTTATGGTGCGTTTACCTCGGAGACCGAACGCGACCCGGCGTGACATTTAATTCGCACAAGCCGAGTGTAAGGAACTTACAATCTACGCGTTCGGATCTTTATTTCAGCCGTTCCGCTACACGCTCGTTCAAATGGTTTAGCACGGGAAAAACAATGTAATTGGGTGCCCGGGGCGTAACATGGGATGCCGCTTTCGTTCTCTTCCTTAGGAACTCAGCTTAGGAGCTACTCTCGTGAGAAGGTGGGTGTTGTTTCCAATGCAATGTTTAACTAGTGGCAGTTTTGAAAGCGGCTTACGCTTTTCTGACGAAAGGAAACATCGGTCTGATAACGATGGTACAGAGATTAATTACAAAACTGTATCCTAAAAGACAAGCTACTGTGCTTCATTTTGAACGTGAAATATCTGGAAGTTACGCAACATGTGCTCCAGAGCGGACGATTTAATATATGATTCCAAGAAATCCTAGTGCTTCTTGTGCACGCGTTGCGGCCTGCGCTTCAGAGAGAATGCCGTTTGGGTTTCGTTTTGGCTGACCTTGACGCATCTATGTTGTATGCTCGCGGTTTATTGTGCCAAAAGTGGCCACACGAGCTCCATATGTAACAACAGATAAGACGGCGATACTGCTCGAGCCGGGAAGAAGCTACGACCAATAGTGTCTGGACGATAGCGGAAGTTGCAGGGAAGGGTAATCCGTCGGCAATCTGCCCAAAGTCCGAATGGGAAAGATGATTTGAAACAAACGCGGAACGCTGTCTTGTTTCTTGTAGAAAAGGGGGTAGAAAGAGAAAGCAACATTTTAAAATTTGGACTTTAGTCATCGTGTAACGAAATCGTTTTTCGGTACAAATTGTTGCTGAACACGCTGGAAATGCCAACAAACAAGAAACAGACATGGACAGAGCAGTGTAGTGCTTGCCTGTACACAGAAAAAAAAAAAAAAAAAGAAGGCTAAAAAAATTTAAAGCGCGCCATTTGCAGTACGGGATCCCAAATGGGTTTGACAGCGGAGATGAGGCCCTCCGCTCGAAAAGTCACATCTGTGTACCAAATTGTGTGACGCTTCCTGGTCAGCGGTTCTCGTAGCGCTCCAAGATGGTGACAATGGTTTCGATTTGGTTTGGTTTGTCCTTTCGAAAAACGAGCGCGATTTCAGATTAAGCTTCAGCCCAGCGGTCCGAATGACGTATTGACCGTCTTCGATGTCTCCTAACATTCGACGACACAAACGTTGACGTCACGGTAGATCAAAAAGACGTGCATCCGAGAAAGAAGAACAGCATAAAAGAAATCCAACCCCTCGGCAACCCAGCCTTGACACGGCCCCTCGTATACATCGTATAATCGCGATTACCATACACACACTCGTACACCAATCGCGGCGACTCCTCCAACCCACGAAGTCCTCATCTCTCGCTACGGAAAAATAAAATCGAAGATAACCCCCCCTATACAACCCTCTACTTCGTTTTCCTCGAAAGTAACGAGGCGTTCGGTTGAACAACAAGGTACATCTACGGGCCCCGGTGGCCGAAAGCGTTGGTCGAGGAAGCTTTGCAAGAAGTATGCTCCGTCGTGGGATGCCCGCCTGACCGAATCGGGCACGCTTCCCTTCCGCGCGTGGTCGGCTCGACGTGGGCTGTCTCTGCCGCAAACATCTGGGACGCCCAAGAGAGTTTTTCGCTCGCGCAAATTCCGGTGAAAACAGCTGCTGCTCGAGCGCACCTGGTTATGTGGATGAGCGATATGTCGAGGCTCGGGTTCGCGCTCCCGACGGTCTTTGCGGAGGAGAAGTCTGCTGGTCGCGCTTAGGAGGAAGGTCAGGTCTTCCTGTGATGTTTGTCAGCTTGTGGTCCTTGCGATATCCTGTGGACGTCTGTGGCTTTCGTACTTTCTAAAAGACTGTGTGTGTGTGACTGTCGTCTGGCATCGGGTATTCTTGTGGAAGAGACACCCTTCGGACTAAAGGCGCTTTTGGATTGGTACTCATCTTGAGTGAATGGTACTCCTCAGCACCGTGGACTTGTCAGGTTGGCGTTACCTCCAAGACCCTGCATTCTTGGATAAGTGCTCTTTGGTGGATCGCTAGCTGCAGTGGATGTGCACTTTTCTGAAATCTCTGTGCTGCAAGAAAGGATTGGATTCTCAACACGGGATATTGTTGGTGCATACTTCGCATCAACTAGGCAAAGCTGCTGAACACTTTGTGTTTTCCATCATAACAGCTGATAAGGATCTTCATAACTGGTGCTCTGGCTGCTGTATTGGACAGATGTGGTTGTTGACTTTGTATTTCACAGCTGCAACAGCCTCAAGGTTTTCGGTTGACCGACCCACATTGAGTTGAGCGAAGGACATCAGTGTTTGTCGAAGGAATGTTTGAAAAGGCAGTGCTGTTGGAAATAGTGCTGTCCACCTGCTTCACATGTGACACAACTAAAGCGAAGCAAAGTTTGTTTTATAGCCATCAACTTGTGTGACACATACTAGTGCTTCAAATGGCTGACAACAGTGTTGACATCATGGAAGACGACTACCTTCAGGATGCCTACTTCCTACCGTCAACCGATCTTAACAGGTTCCCAACTCCGCTGCTGAGCAGAAAGAGCTCGAGCTGGCTGGATTTAATAAGCACGTGCAGCGGAGACGACAACGAACTCGATGAGAGGGAACCACACGGCGTGTTGTACTATCCGAGTTACGGGGGTGACCGTCTCGAACAGTGTGAACCGAGGGGGCGGCGCGGTCGCAAGCGGATGTCCCTGCTCATCCGCAAGGGACTCACAAAGTTGAGGAGAAGCTTGAGTGCCGAAAATGGTTTCGGGAAGTGGGGAGTAAGTTAGTTTTGGCAGAAAATATAATTTTATAACCACTGTGTTCCTGAATTTCGTGGGATGCAACCTGACCAGAAATTGAGATTTTTTTTTTATGTGTGTGAAAAAGCAGTGCCAAAACCACATCATAACCCTGTCATAACTCTCTTGTTTGTGGCGCTTGACATATTTCTGTACCATAATGCAAGATACAGATGGTAAGGTACATTTCAGTCAATTTCAAAACATCAGGTTCCCATTATCTTTTGCTTAGCCCAACATGTGCACTAAGATATCCCCACTGCTGCCTCGGGACTGGCAACGTTCGCTTGCTACAAAAATGTTAAGTTCAATGCTGCGGTCAGTATGTGTTTCCAATGTACTTATTGTTTGCACCTCTGTATTGTTTGTGTGTCTCCCGTGCATGCTGAACAAACTTTGTTAAAATTTACCGTATCCATAGGTGGCGCCCTTGAGCCGGCCTCGTAGCCACCCTGGGACGCCAGTGAGCACACCTACAACACCTCTGCCTCCAGGGTTGCCCACAGGTACAGTCACTATTTCATCACAGTTTAGGATTGCTACATTGTGGCTTCTTTCGACTTGCACGTGCTCTGACAGCTCAGAGCTTGCATTAATTGCTGATGTTGATCAAACCATTTAGAAGATCATATATTGTACACAAAACCACAACCTACTAGATCATAACGCCCATGTCATATGCACCCCTTCCCAGCGACGCATCTGGAAGCCAGCGGTGTCGCTACTCATCGGCCCGGTTATTGCTTCCTCAATTTCCGCAATACTTTGTACTTTAGCTTACCTTAGTATTTTTGCACAAGCGGTGGATGTCCCACGGGAGATGATTCTTTTTAAAGTTGATTATCATCATCATCATCCCACACGTTTTCATAGGATCTGTTGCCGTCGTCTGCTACGGTAGTCGTACGTCCGCTTCTGCGCGTTCTAAATTCAAATTTCCACTGTCCAATCATGATGTAGATCTCGCGGGCCGATGAGTAGCGCCCCTAGCGGATCGTGCGGACGGGCTCCTCGTAGGGGTTTCCGATTATGACGTGGTCGCTATAATCTAGTAGGTCGTGCACAAAACACACATACAAGGAAAGTTTATCTTCTGTAGCATCTTACGGCACGCGGAATAAAATTTGTCACTATAATTGGCGTAGGTCGTGGCTGCTATGTGCCCATCGGAGGGGGATCGCTGGACGACACTCCGAGCATCACCGGAGGAGGAACAACGCTGGGCCGGGACAGTCCGAGCGGAGGCAGCGTGGAATCGCGGCACAGCAGCTCCAGCTTGGACTCCGGCCGTGGTTCATCCTCCAGTTCCTCGGCGGATTCCAAAGTGAGTTGATGGAACGTTATTATGTTTGTGTGGTCCAGCATGCTGTAACAGTGGTTTGAGCAGAATTGTGAAAATTTTACATTTTACAAACTTTTCATACCCAGTGACAAGAAATAATTTGTACCTTTAAAAGTTCTGCACCCCTAGTCATTGTTACTTCGCTAATATTTTATGATTGAACCCCATTTTTTTATTTGTAACCACAATGTAGATATCTATTTCATATGCCCAAGAAGTGTAATACCCTTCCTGAGGTATCGCTTATGCCAACATGATTTTGTACATTTATTATTAGCCGAGAAATTTAGCATAACCTGAACGAAATATAGACATGGGCCGTTCATGAATATTACACTGTTAAGGATTTTGCACTAAAGAGTGTGTGTGATATGATTTCAGGTCGCCCATCGTCTCTCATCTGGCAGTCATGGTTCCGCGAGCAGCTTGACTTTAACGAGCAGCGTTAGCAGTCAGATGAGCAGCTTGACGCCCGACATTGTCGTCCTTTCTCCAGTCAATGTGGCCAGCCTTCTTCTTAACGGGGTACCTGTAAGTGCCAGCATGCTTTCTTCCTTAGGTGTCAGTGGAATGCTCTATACTACCTTGCTAGCAGAAATACAATGAAGATGGTGTATATATACGCGTACATCTTTGTCCCTTGTTAGTTTGGAAAAAGTATCAATTTCTCGGATTCCTTCACGAGGGTTCGTTATTACACTTGTTACAAGCATGCCTTCCCAGGAAAGGCATATAAATATTTGAAAACAGCTCTATAATATTGTTCAGTTCAACATCAGTACTGCTACAACTTGACAAACAACAAGCAAAACCTTGCAATTCTGCAACATGACCGGAGGCGTGGCCAGGCCACCAATGTAGGGAGGGCTCAATATGCCCCCCCCTGCTGATCCTGGGTGTGCTACACACACATACAGGGGGGTACTCTAGAAGGTCAGTCAGATTTTCGTGCAAGACTGGATACCTCCTTGACGCACAGACTTCCTCTGCCTCAGAGAAACTAATTTATGCAAGAGAAACCTGCGAAAAAATTGTGATTACCAAGCACTGTGTAACAAAATAAATACGACCATGCAAACTTTCGTCTTCATCGATCGGTATAGCACACAGAGAATAAATGACGACGAAAGTTTACGTGGCTGTACTTATTTTGTTACACGGGGGCTGGTAACCACAATTTTTTGTTGGTTTCTCTGGCATAAATTATTCACTGTGTGGCAGCGGAAATCTGTCTCTCAAGTAGGCACCGCGTCACGCGCGAAAATGTGACTGACCTTCATGACTGACTCATAGCAACCACCCTGTACATGTGCACATGGCAGAGGGATAGTTGAAAGTACGGAATATTTGGTCGTTGAAATAATACGGTCACAGTAGCCAACCAATTTTCTCGACTTGACAGTGACCGGAACAAAATCAGAACAATACAGCAGTCTGAAAAATCCAACGATAACTAAATTTCATCTAAACTCTATTAAAGAAGTCTGCAATTGTGCCCTGCCGCATGTGGCACATGTATATGATGATATCCGCTTGGAGTTGCGCGAGCGTCACATGTTCGTCGTACACATTCGAGACTAGCGACAACACGTTCACTATGTCCGAGGTTGACAGTTGTGGGTGGTCATACTGGCATTTGTACAGTTTCTTTACTCCAGCTCTCACATCGTAAAGTAGAGTTGCCACCAGGCCGGTATTATACCGGCACGGCCGGTTATTTGCTCGCTCTGCCGGTTGCCGGTAGGAACGTGATATCTGCAGCCTTTTGCCGGTATTTGTTGCTCAAGACCTTTCATATGGGTTTTTGCGGGGTTTTCTCTTCAACATTCCACTACAGCTTGAATAAATCTGGAGCATAGAGCCAACTCCGCAGTCACCAGTTCTTTCCTTAGTTATTCATTATTATTATTATTACACACAGGAACATATGTTTCCATGTATTATCTTGAGCTCTCTCTCTCTCTCTCTCTCTCTCTCTCTCTCTCTCTCTCTCTCTCCCTCTCTCTCGTTTTTTGTGTGTTCTCTTCCACCCCTCACCCACTTCCCTTTCCCGCGAGCCTTTCCTCCTTTCCCTCTATTCCACCCCCTCTCCCTCACCCTCAGCCGGTATTTTTCACTACGAAAGGTGGCAAACCTAACATGAAGTAATGTATCGGTGATGCAAAATAGCCACTAACGCTTTGATAGCCAGCTGTCTCTGGTATATATTATACTAGTGCAGAAACAATTTATGGTTCCTCAAAGATTGGCGAGTATGCTTAAAACTGTATCCAGTCACGTTCCCATCTCATATCGAGATGCGGACTGTGTATTTTCCATGAGCTTCACCCGGGGAAATTACTGAGATCTGATCATTGGCTCCTTCGCGGTGATCATAGTTGACGTAACACGACAGCTTTAAGAGCAACGTCCTCTTGGGAGTACGAATTTCATGTGGTGTCCAGAGGAGTTGTACGTGGTGTCTATGAGTGCATTCACTGAAACTGACTTCACTGAATTCACTAAAACTTCACTAACAGATGGAAGAAGGAGGCCAAGACAAAGCTGCGCCTTCCTTGATTCGCAGTGGTAGCTGTGATCACTGAGTGCTGTTTTATTTTTCTGTTTCCTGCACAGTGGGGTGCTCTCTTTCCTTATGCCCGGATAGTTCGCCAGAGCCACTCTGTTTTATCACGTACTAATTGTGAAACGTCGACAGGGGTTTCTTGTCCTTTCTGATACCGAAGTACCCATAGTTCAAGGCGGTACTGTGCTCCGTGGGATTTTCTGAGGTCGTCTATTTTGTTACTTGGGGACAACAAAACTTCATTGGATCATTTAAGCAACTGCATCAACATTCTTTACACTGATATGCTCACAGTTCACGCTTTTAGCCTTTTTTGTCCCATTGGCAGCAAGCCAAGATTTTTTCACTGTAGTGCCACTTGCACTTGGAATACTTTTATCAGCAAACGAGGCAATATGACGGTGAACCAGAACAGCAAGCATCTGTGTTGAAATAGGATCACTAGAGAATTAACAGCATTAGAACTGTCAACCCATAAACTGTGTTTATGAGCTGAGCAACCTGCGATGAACAATTGAGGCATAATTACATCACAGGTACCTCCAACTTGCAGAAGCCTTAGGAAGGACATTCTCTACAATGTCGATTGTAGCTGTTGACCTGTTAAACTTTCACTTTATTCCACCGTAAGACATTTGCTGAGCGTGCTGTCCAGAAATCAGTTTGGCTTGTAGCCGTCAGGGATTTTTGTGATGTTCAACCACAACAATTTAGCGAGGCCTCCACAACTGCTTGACGCCCCCAAACCAGTGCAATGGATCTCTTTCCTGTAGCAGCCTAGTGAACCTTCAGCTAACCACTCTTATTTAATATCGAAACAGACTCAACATGTATTGTACTGAAAGAATTGTTAAACATCAACATCAATCCATACCATATGGTGTTTCAGTAGACACAATTTCTCATCCCCAAATGGCATACATAACTAGAAAACGAATATTTTCCTACGAGTGATTCGACGCTCCTCCACGAGAAGAGCAATCCAGCAACACTGGGCTTCACCTCATTGGTATTCTTCGCGTGCGCCTTTCTGTAGGTTCTCTTCTATCGGTGGCGAGTACTTTACAATGAAATCGAGAAAGTTACCAAGCGCATTCCCGGCTCAGCCCACGGCCCGCGTAAGACTACCTGTGGCATCACACGGTGTACAGGAGACTGGAGAGGGAGCCCTCAGGAGTTGCGGTTTCGATACACAGTGAAACCCGCATATAACGATATCGGCGGTTATCGCTAATTTAATCGTTATGTGAAGGATATCTCTGCAGGAGAGCTGACCTAGGTCAGCGCCATCCTGCGGAACTCGTGAGGCGATCGTTATCCCGCGAGGAACGCTAATGGTGGATGCACGAAAGAGGGTGGAAATGCAAATATTTCATTGAAAATTGCTCATTTGCTTTGATTGCTTTTGGTTACTGTTGTAGATACGCACAACGGCGTGTTCAACTGCGTCGAGGTGCACGACGTAATGAGCAGGCAGCACGCGCTCCACGGTAAAATTCTCGAGAACGTCGGCAGAATGAAGTAGAGTTCGAGGTAACTCGTTACAAGTAACCTGTTACTGTAACTAAGTACCTTTGTTTGGTAACTTAACTCGGTACTCTTGCGCCCTGGTAACTTTCAGAGGAACTCGTTTCTTTTTCAGGTAACTTTGGCAAAGTAACTTAAGCTAAGTTCCAAGTTACTTTTAATTCCCTTTTCACTCACGTCGACATATTTTATTACTTTCTCTCTGGTTCTTTCATGGTGTTTTATGCCTTAAAACGTGATGTTCAATCAGTGACAGCATTCTATTCAGGAAGTAAGAAACGCTGCCATTGAAATGAAGCTGAACCATTGTGCGCCCACAGGGAGTAAGATGCAAAGCGTTCGAATTGTTGGACATAAACGAAAACGATCTAAGCGTGTGTCACTCCTCCGCAGGCACCTCAAGGTCTCACTCAATTGCTAACACACGCTGCAGTTGTGTAGTGCTATTTTGTGTCCGAAGTAACTTGGAAGTAACTCGTTCCTTTTTTTTTTAAGGAACTCCGTAGCTGCGAGTTACATTTCAGGCTGACGAACTTCGTTATTAACTTAGTTACATTTTTTGGGGTTTTACAGTTATACATTTTTACAGTTATATTTACAGTTACATTTACAGTTTACATACATACATATTTACAGTTACATTTTACAGTTACGGGTAACTTCTCGACCTATGGAATGAAGCACGCTTACACACACATCTTCTACTTTTTTGTACGCACGCTTGAATTCCCGTGCAGGAATTCTGTGTACGAAAGGTACGACGGTGCATCGTGCATCCTCCTGACGTTCCGTTCCCGCAGTGTCCTACAATTCGCGGAAGGCTGCAACACCGGACAGCGCGCTGCCAAAGTTGGTCCGCGAGCGTGAGGGCGTCAGATATTGTGCTCATAATGGCAAACTTTATCGTTATGCGTGGGTCCATTCTCCATAGGGACAGTGTATATTTTGACGGTAAAACTAAAAACGATCATTCTACGGGGTACATCGTTGTGCGAGGGATCATTGTGCACGGGTTTCATTGTAAGCTTCCCAACTCTTTTGGCAACTAACGAGTCCCCGACCGCTAAACCAACTTTGTTTCTCATTTCTGAAGAATGTACCGAACTTACCTACACAGTCACTGTAATAATTTCAAATTGTCCTGGAGTCTCCCGCTGAATAACAACCGAGCAGGTGACTAGAACACGTGATGGTAAAACCCAGAGACTAGGGATGTCTGTGTGTGTCTGTCTGTCGTTGTCATCATCCCTAGTTTCTGTTTGTACCGTCATTTGCTATACAGCTCGAAACACTCTCAACAAAATACAATTTAATTTTAGAGGTTTCCCAGCTGTGCTTCGGAAAGAGGGTCTGGTCTCTGCCACTCCTGTAAGCCTCCTGTAAGAAGTTCCGCTTTCACTAACTTCTTCAGACCTGGTTTACTATTTATTTACTTTAAAGTATAGTGTGGCTAAGCATCCACTGTACAGCTTTGCCAATGCATCACAGGCTGCTCTTTGTGGACAAAATGGCGGCTATCGTAGCAGACGACATGGTTGTGTTCACCCTACACAGAGGGAGCTGGTATTCATGCATGCTGGTTTTGCATGAATGAGCTGCACCATCTGTAGAGTGCAAAGGCAGTGTTCCTCGGCGCCTCCAAGCTCATAGGTGCTGTGTGCATGTGCATAAGCAATTACGAAAAAAGATACATTTAACAGTGGTTGTGCTTGTAGTTGAGGTCATGGTGTAGTCTCCGTACTTTACTGGGAACACAACGCACGGCTGCAGAAAAGAAAATCGTTATGCTCACACTGTGTTCTGTTGCCACAAAGAGAGAATGAAATGCTCGCATCACTTTTGGCGCAAACACCTGAATAGGGGCGTGGAGAAATAAATTGATCTGGAGATGTGGTACCTTCTCGAGATTGGTAGGAAACTGCCGACAGAATTAAACTTGGGATTTGATATGGTTTTATATCAGTTCCAGCACAATGGGTGAGAAATGTTTTCTAAGTGTTGCTCAAGTCGTAACAGTTCAGTTGCGAATGTTGACATTCTCGAATGAGCTAGTGGACAAGAGACCCGCAAAAGGAGGCTGCCTACAGTGATTTAAACTCGTACCTAACTATGAGTAAGGCCCTTGGTTTTCTGCTGCGGCAAATTCAAAATTCCGCGATTGTAAACTCCACAATTTTCCGCGGCGAGCAGTCAACAACTGCTTGAAACGAGAAGCACTTTATTTTCTTGGATAATGTAGGAACAAAAAGAGATTCAAAGCACTGTTGTGGCTCAACATTACATCCATGATGTGGTCCGTCGCCTGTAATCATTTTATACCTGCTGAAAGATCATTCAGCATCTACAGTGTTTACAGGATCTTTATTGGAAGGAGTTTACAATACATGCCCTGAGGAAGTTACTTCTTTGGGACACCCTTTTTGTTCCTGGGCTGTAGGCATTATTTAAGAGCCTTAACTGTTTGAATGCAACCTCTCAGACATCAAATCAAAATCGCCCACTACCACCGCTAAACTGCGCACGGGACCTTCCTCAGGCGAAGTATGCATAATAACGTGGGTCAATGTTATCCTAAGTTAAACTACAATCTGTCTGTGTTTGTCCTGCAGTGTGGACAATTTCGTAAAGCGGGCTTCAATATTTGTAGAGAAGGCTTCACCTCATGGAGGGAAGCGTCAGGTGAAGCCCGCTTTCGGGAGGTATCGCTCGAATTCGGCAAATAGTCGAATATCCAGAAGCCCGAATATTGGGTATTCGATTCTCGAATCGAATACTTCGAGTGATTGATATTCGATTCCAATTCGCGAACTCGAATATCCGCACACCCCTAAACATAAGGAATTCCGTTAAATTCTGTGCCCAAACGAAGAGTTCCGCGATTAATTCCGAATTCCGCGAAATTTCGCGGAATCGCGGAAAACAGAGGGCCTTAACAATGAGGATCACACCGAGACCCTTTGGATTTAAGACATTTCGTCAGCACACTTTTCTACGCGACCTGGTCGCGCTGCGAGCAGTTTGCTTTTTCTGCCACGAGACACCTTCGTCTCCAGGCTTCCTTCCCTCCCTCCTTTTTTCCCTTATTTTCGATACGGAGTCTCTCACGAGTTACGGCCATCTCGAAGTAGTGGCTGTGTATTTGCGCGTTGTCGATGAACAGGGTGGCTCTTTGGGGTCATCAACGAAGCGTCGTGCGTTTTGCCCCCCTGTGCATTACAGGCGACGTGTGCGGGTGATAATCGGATTCGGAGTACCGTCGAAAGTCGGCGCCACGGTTGCCAGTTTGGGCAATCGGCAAAATGTGCCACGCTTCCAGCCTGTAATGTACTCGGCAACGTGTTCCTTTGCTGGTTACTCCCATCGATGCGGCGTGCGGCGATGAGAGATCATCAGGGAAAGGCGAAAGATTAGATAGTGATTGAGTGAGTATAATGATCGATTGGCGGAACGCGGGGAAAAAAATGTCGTGCTACGCCTAGACGGTGTGGCACGACAGTTTGCAGGGCGTGGGGTCGAATCTTTTCCTCTCTTTAATGGGTTTCGCCGAACTGTTTTTGTCAGTTTGTCTTTGGCGAGAGAGAGGGAGAATATTTGCGGTTTGTCACAGCCTCTGATTGCCACGCCATCTGTCGTACGATGCAAGAACTACTTCCGCACAATTAGAAGTAGCAGTTGTGAACACATATGCATGAACTGTGCACGAACCAAAAGTTGAAGGTGCACGAGGTTAAAAGCACAAATTTCGGAACTTTTCGGGATTAAATGCATACAGTTTACGGGAAGTTTATGTGCTGTTTGCAGAGCATGGGGAGTAGCTTTCACGGTCAGGGGACTAAAATGAGGAGTATAATTGCATCTGGGATACTAGAAGCTGTATAATCACTCCCCAATTTCTCATTTTTCTTCCTTAGAGTGTCTTCGTCGTGCATATCTGTCAAAAATTACTTAGGGCTAAGCGACTGCACCGTTATGTAGCAGTTCCTTCGCATTGTCAACAAGAAACTTGCACCTCCGCTATCAGCAACAGGCGACACGTTCCTTAGAACGCATTCGGCTTGACTGGGCCTCGAAAGCAGGCAATAAACGTCGCCGTCCTGAGCGACATGACCCTCTGTTTCTGTCGCTAAAGGGTGTCACGTAATATATACGACGAATGCTCTCGTTACCCGCCAGCGCCCAACGTCAAGGTGGGCGGGTCTGGGGCGGAAGCATCTGGCAACCCTGTCGCGGTCGTCTGCTCGATCGATGGACCGTGGTGGCAGACGACGTCTCATTCCTCCTTTCGCTGTGTCCACCGCAGAAGAAGAGCTGTAGCGAAAAGCTTTCTTCCACTTGTGCATCTCCACTCTGTTTGGACGGCACCATGAGTTCTGGTTTGTTTCGCGAAACGCTTCTGCGAACGATATTTCAAATGGTCTCCCAAAAAATAGAAAGAGGCGCAGTCTCGCTCGGTTTTGCTGCCCGTTAGGAAGAAGTAACATAAAGGAGCACTTCAGGAAAAGCATACCTATGTAAAAGCATCCCTTGGTCACGCATTGTGATGTCGTTTTGCGTAGCAGAAGGCTTCCGTTAGATATTTCAGAGATCGTCGTCTGCTACGAAAAGACGGCACATAGCGGTCGTTTATGGTGGTGGATACGGATGCTTTCTTTTCGCTATTCGTTTAGAGTCGTCTTTGTAGATTTATTGATAGCCGACGACAGTCCATTCCAAATATGGCTGTACATACATTTGCCATCTCGTTCTTCCGGGTACCTCTGCCGGTTACCACTGTTGTTTCAGCGGAGCTGTAATTTTGAGAAGATATATGTACCTCTACTATATTACTGGTCTCTGGGAACTCGCAAAGGGAAAAGAAAAAAGAGTAAAACCATGACTCTTGGAAAGCGTTGCGGGCGACGAAAAATAAACGACAACGGCGACCCCCTTCTGGTTGTTTTTGTTCTATTCTTTTTTCTGCCGTCTGGAAGCGTTCCGGATCGCTGAAGCGGTAATTTGCTGTTTGGATTCAGCGCTTCGCTAACCGAAAGCCGCATGTTTCTTCTTTCGTGTCGTGCATGTCTTGCCCGTCGAGTTGCAGTTTTATGGAAAACGAGGGACCATAAAGTGATTTTCTGTTTCTTTTCCCCTGCAGGCGTTCTGTGTAATCTACATTTTGCTTTGTGAACTGCGAGAAATACGAGAGCGGTCGAGCGCTGTCATGTGTGAATTCACGGGCTATTCCTTCCGTTGTTTCTTTTCTAGTCGGGGGGTTTGAATAGAAACGTCGCATTATCACCACTTCGCTCTGGAAAAGACTGAAGGTGAGAGGCGTAAAATGGTCGGCGAGTCTTGACATCCTCGTTGAAGTAAAGTACTAGGTTGAAGCCTGCCTTATTTTACGGTCTTTGGCGTTCCGCTTAGGATTTCGTTGGCTACCTTTGATGCCCTCACGTGGACTGAGGATGAACCACCGTGCCACATAGAACGACAACTTTATTGTAATAGTGACGACTGGGGTTTTTCATGGCGAACACTAGTACGCACCCCGAAAGTCGCTGGAGAGGCGTGTTAGCTTAGCTCAATTGGTAGAGCCCTGGACCGCCAATCCAGAAGATGTGGGTTCGATCCCTACAGCTGGCTAACCTTTTCAGTGACTTTCATCTTTCACTAGTACGGTGTCGTCTTGTTCGGTCAACCGTCGCAGACAATTTGAAACACAAAATGATTGTGGCTACAAGAGTTCTCTCGTTGTGGCTAAAATTGTTTCGTTTCCGTGCCTACAGTCGCCGAAGACGTGGTTCTGGTTTGGAGCGACCCCTAAGGACGTGGCGACTTACTTGCTCTAGATGGCATCGAAACTCGTCGTCTGGAATCTGGACGTGATTGATGATGGACATTTTGTTGGACACGGCTCCCAGTCGCGCGACAGAAAGCGGAACACGGCTATGCCAGCAGCAACAGCACCTGTAGTAGGAGTCCGTTCACGGAAATCCCCGATTACTTTGCGCAAATACCGTAGAAAACCAAGGACTTTGCACCATAGGCGCGTGAAATATGCTGGATGTAATGCATGGAGCACGATGCGAATCTGATAAGACGGAAGCCGTATAGTATATAGCTCTGCGGTTGCTGGCACACGATATCAAGGGAAAGGTAGAACGTGTTTGAAGTGGTCTTCGATACAACGTCAAACAAAGAAACAGAACAAAGGTACAGCAGCATGGACATGAAGGATTGTAATGGAATTCGCTTATTAAAATGCATAGCATCAGCGCCACCATATGGAAGGCCTTTTACTTTTATTTTCTCGCTTTTGAATAGGGTTCAGAGCTCAATTTTGCTTTGCGTTCGCTCCGAAAAAAAAAAAAAAACATAAGTCTGAAATGAAATGCGAATCTTTGTCCCTTCGTCGTCCGCGATCGCTGTTTTCGAAATTCTTCTCCGTCCATCTCTCTCTTCCTTTTGTTCCTTACGGTTGTAGGTGGCAGGAAAAATAAAAATGCACGTGGCACTACTGCCTGTCAGGGCGTGAAATCTGCTCTGCACAGCACCCTTCCGCAAAAATTGGGAACCACAGATTTGATTCCCAAAACCGAAAGTAATAATATGGGGGACAAGAAAAGGAAATCTTTCTCCTCGAACCTTCCCAGACGAGACGTCACATCCTCGGGCACTTTCTTTTCCGGAAGTGACGCGAGAGAGCATCTCGCGCTTCTCCTTTGCAGAATGCATGACTCATCACTACGCTCATTTTTTTTCTTTCATGTCGTCTGCTTTCCTGGGATGTCACCGACATCTCCACGTTCCTGCAAAAAAAGATTTCATTTCTGCCTGAATGCCTTCTTTCTCGTCTTCTTCCCTTTCTTCCTTTTTCGTCAGCATTGTTCCCGATCAGGAGCTGCAAAATAAATATGGGGAGTGGAAGAAGAGGGAAAATAACGGTCCCCGGGTTCACGTCACGTGGTCAGGCGCGAGCAAGGAGGAGGAGAAGGGGGTCACGTGTGGGCGCCAGAGAAGAAGGTGTCACCTGACCGCGCATGCGCCGAAGTGTCGTCTTTGCCGCTCGCAGACGACGGGTGCGGAGGGCCGGCGGAAAAACGGAGAGGCCCTGGGTTTCCGTGTGTTCCGCGCTACAGTGGGCACCGTCGGTGCCGTTACCGAAGGGAATTCATGCGTCTTCACGTTTGATGCACTCCCCGTGAAGGTGGACGGCGGTGCGGCTACCATGGCGTGATTTCCGGCGAATACGAGGGTCATTTGGTTCTGCGTGGCCTGATCGGCGAGACCAAATGCGCGTTGGTGTTTGGAAGCGACCGCGTCTGAGCTGCTCGGCGCGTGGACTGGTCAGTGTTGCACAACTGAGGAGGGCCTGGCTTGGAGAGCGCACGCTGTGAATCTGGATGAATGCTCGTGAAGTTGCCGATGGACGTGATGATGTAGTGCGATGTGCAGCTGATGAAGGGAACATTCTGCCTTTTCAAGAGAGGAAGTAAGGAGCGATCGGTCTGCTAGATGCAGAGGTGGAAGAAGCCTGCAAAGGTGAATGGAGAGCTGTGAAGTGAACGTCTCCTACTTCGGTGGTGAACGGTGCGGAAGCAGGTGGTTTGAGTTTCTCATCGGCTGGAGCGAGCGTACAGTTCACGTCGTTAAGATGGGTATTTGCCCTCTGTTTTACGCGGCATGAAGACTTCATCACACCCTGTGTGAGCTTTTTTGGTTGTGATTTTGCGTGCAGGAACAGTTTGCTTTATTCGCCATATACCTTCAGTCGCTTCGGATTGCACGGCTGGACCACGCCTTCACGTAGCGTCACTCTTTGCAAAGAATGACGCTACGAATTCGAGCTGCTTCACGATTCTCCTCCTGTTCATGAATAATCATCCGGTGCCGGCATTTTTAAGCCTAAGTTGCTGATTGCAGCCTCTCTGCACGTTACGGGGTGTATGCACACTGTGCCATACCCTGTGGCTTCAAACCAGCAATAACCACTGGCATCCTTGTGCAATATGCCGTGCCAGAAATAATAATAATCTCGACGCCATCCGCTCTATTTTGACGTCAGGAGTCTGTGCTGTTAAGGTTTTTACGAGATCTCTAAGCAGGCGTTGAATATATTTTGAGCTTGTTGAGCAGAGCGGAGTTTATCTGCGGGCTTTGCTCGTTATAGCGAAGTTGAAGTTGTTCCTGGCAGCCTTGTCTTGTACCCCTTCAAAGTTTGCCTGGCGTCGTTGTTTCAAATAGCTTGGCAACTACGACATCGGTGTTCCCGGCAAGAAATGGTTGTTACGCGGCACCGGCATGACTCTCTGATCACGGGCGCACGTGGACTCGAGAATTTATTGGCACGTTGATGGCTACAGAAGGTCCAGAGGAACCGCAATGCTACCCAGATGTGTAGGATAGTACGAATATTTAGTGGTGTTGCCGTTAACAGTTGTCTTGGTTTTGAGGATGACCCATTCTCATGGATCGTAGTGCCAAACATGTCGTCTTTCAACAGTTGTTCCTGTAGCCGTCTCGGAGCTTACTGAGGAGCTTCCGTGGGAGGCAGTTGTTTACGTTAGCCGTAGCCAATAGTGGGCAGCTCACTCGTAGAATGTTGTTGTTGGAAAATACCGTTAGCCGTTGTGGGAGTATTCGTTGGCAAGGGTTCCACGGACTTTCTTCGTTGCTGAAGTTTTTACTTCTGTGTTTGAGACAGTTTACTCGAAGTAGCCACACACACTAGGTGCATTTACCAGAAGACCTCCAAGAGCGATATGGACGTTTTTCGCGACATCGACGGCTGATTGAAGCGCAGCTCAGGAATAGCATTTTTTCAGGCACGGATCATTTCAAGTCCCGGTTGGCGAGACTGCGTCGTGGAATTGGGCTTTCAATCGTAGTTTTCGAGCCTATTTTCTTCAGCGCCGTGAGAAAAATGGCACGACTGTGAGCTCCTGATGACATCATTTTGAAAGTTTCTCAGCAACTCGAGAATAATTTTACAAAGTACTTCACTACCGGTAGAGAACAATCATTTATGGTCAACAGTGGACACTACTGAACGCAGTCTTTCATCGAAAGTAATACACAAGGACTAGTAGAAGTTGCTTTTCTTTACGCGGAGAGCACATGTCTTCGTTCAGCGTACCAGGATCACTAAACGGGAATATCAAGTCTTGCAGCAGTCATCAACAGTTTGTGCAACTTCTTTCATACTGTGATTCTCCCGCGATTTAGCGACATTCGCGAAACTTGAGAGTCACGTGCTGCTTGCTGTGTCCTGGATTGGATTGGATTGGATTGGCTTCGTATCAGTGTCAGGTGTCGTCTGTAACGTTTTGAGCAGACGATGAACCTGTGTTTGAAAATGCTAACGGACATTTTGTGTCACCCGGAAGCTGTGTGACGGACCAATCACCGTCGAGAGCTCGGCATGTCCCGCGCAGGTGCACGCCGGGATTGGTTCCCGCCTTTCCATCCCAATAAGGTATGATGTGTTATATATGTCGTCTGCTTTCACTGCTGTCGTCTGCTTTCACTGCTGTGTGTAGAAACGATGGTCGTTTTCAGCCGATAGCAATCCAGTCTACGTTCCCTGCTAGTTACGAATCGGTGCTTCTATGTAGGACCTGACTTCTTCCGGTTAAAGGGGCACCAAAAATGCAAAAAGAAGTTATTTCAAATTACGTTACACGCGATGTTAAATTCGTACCTGTTCTCACAATTAAAAACTTTGATTCCGTTACGGAGCTATAAACGAAATTATACGGGACTCTTTCTTGCTTCGCCGCTAGGCAGTGAACTTCTTTTCAGCTCATGCATCGGCGTTGTTTTTAGTTCATGCTGCGCGTGGAGTCCCGGTGAAAAACGTAGTGCGCGTTGCGAAGCGGGCCGGCATTGCGTCCGAAGGAGATGAAGATAAATGTTGTCAGTGGAACATTCGCGAGAACTGTTGTGGGCTACAATACAGTGAACCGGTAATGACAAATGCAGCAGCGCGTATCATGCCGCGCATATACGGAACACTATACGATCGGACCCGTGCCAAATCCACATGCCCACGATAAGTATGCGCGCGCTTCCCCTGCTGTCTCATTGGATGCCGCCAATCCTGCTGGGGATTCCATATTCGTTGCCGCCAAAGACTGCTCTGTTTTCATTGCGTTTCTCTTCTAAACGGTAGCGCTGTATGAACTAATTTTCCTCGCATTATACTGATTGAAAAACGGACTTTCATTTCAGAGCAAGCTTTTCTTTCTTTCTTTCGTTTTTTTTTTTGCATTTTAGTGCCAAAACGTATTTTTAAATTAATTTTAATTTTAAATAATAATAACATGATAATAATAATAAATATAATAAATAATAATAATTTAATTTTAAATAATTTTAAATTTAAAACTTTAAATACCTTCTGCATATTCGTTCGCTGCGTTCTAATACATGATTCGAGGTGAACGAAGGCGCTGGTTGTGAATTTGAGTGCTGCCGAAGAAGCTTTCGGTCAACACCAGTCTATAGACCAGCACCTTTATGCACCTGCGCGTGTCTCGAAAAATGCCCGTGTTTTGCGTACTGGTGTTGTACGTGCGCTTGGAGACTGGGAGGTCCGCGGTTCGAATCCGCGGGCCGGCTGTGCCGTCTGGGGTTTTTCCTGGGGTTCCCTCAGATGTGTAAGAGGCGTATGCCGGCACAGTTCCCCTGAAGTCGGCCCATGGACGCAGCTATCCTCCCCCCGAGCGGATTCCGCTCGGTCTTCCACTTCACCCTTTCCTCTCCTCCTCTCCACCACCTTTCCCTTCCCGATAAACATGCCGCCTAATCAGGCAGGCAGACCTCTCGGGTTCCTCCCAACGACACTCCTCCTCCTCCTCCTCGGTGTTGTACGTATATGATACGTTTTGAACGCGCTTCGTGTCCTAAAGTGCACGAGTCTAGGAAAGGCTGCTGACTGCAGTGGTTATATAGTTTTTTAGTTGGATAGAATTGCAAAGCCAGAAGGCTGGTAAGAAGTGGTGAGTAACTGACGAAAAAATCCAGCATAGCCAAAAAAAAAAAAAAAAAGATAATCGAGACGAGGCAGGACAACAAGCACTCCATTATAATGTCCTTGATTCCGACCGCGATACCGTCGTCGTCCAGTGGACTATATCGACTGCCCGCGTCGCCCTACTAGATTGCATCGTGCAAACTTGCATGCGGGCTCCATTGATCCCGCACTAATTATTTGAAGAAGCGTCTAAGTGTACCTTCTCCAGTATGGAAGCGAATCAGCCCACCAGGGCTCCAAGAAAATGCTTTGGAGCTCGAAATGGTTGACGCGCAGGAAAACATTCCCCTATTGCCCAGCAGTTTCATTATCGGATGACGCATACTCGCTCCCATTTACAACCCCCGCCCCTTATTGAGGGGTTATATATATATATATATATATATAGGGGGCGCCAGTTGACCACTTTGAAGTGACGTTCGGAGGAAAACGCTAATTGGCCGTCGTTCTCAGCACAGCGCCGCGGTTTGTGGGCGACGGCAAGCGAGCGAACGAATGGCTGCTAATGATGTGCCTTGTGCGAGTGTTTCATTTGCACGGGGGGCGATATTCCTTTCTCCCTTTACCATTCGATTGAGTTCGCTAACTTGCAGTGTCTCGCCTAAGTAGCTTTTAACGCAAGGAGAGTGTGGGAGGTACATTTGAGTGCGCGTCATTTGGGCAAATGTGCGGTAATGCGTTTCGATAAGGGTGGGGTGAGGTTGGGGGGGCTGGTGGAAAGATGTAATCTTTCGACCGCGTCTTGGTTGTCTTTTATGATGGTTATGACTCTAGGCTACTGTTGTGCGTGGGTGGTATTGGAAAACCAGCCTGCGTTTCTGCAGTAGTCCTTGTCCCACTACACCATCATTACTTATTTTTGTTGTTGTTGTCCTTGTGTTCATGTTCGTATACTTCTAACTTACAGAACAGTCCACAACATCTTTTTGAGACAAAAGAACGATATGTATTGCATTGTCTGTCGCTTCTGCAGCGTGCCAAACACGTCTTCGAACTCCGCCCCCATACTCGTGTTCAACTAAAGACATCTAGTCCATCAGCTCTCGAAATATTACTGCACCGCGGATGGGATGGCTGGACGCGGAGAGGCCACCCTGCATTCTGGCGCCAGATAATGTAATCCATCATACTCACTCTGCTTCCGTATTGGCTGTTAAGACTGGCCGCATGACACTACGCTGCGGAAGAAAGTGCGCTCCCCCACTGATGGCGCGTGGTGGCGCTGCAGTATTTCTACTGGTAAGGTGCCTCAATACTATAGCTCTCTCTGCATAGGGTGAAGACAACCGCGTCGTCTGCTACGAGTTTCCGCCATCTTTACGCCCACGCACATCTCGCGATGCGCTCACGAAAGTGTAGCTATATGCGTAGCTATACACTAAATTTTGGAGTTGAGTAAATACATAGCAGGGGAGGCTTGAAAATGTGGGTCAAATCGGTACACAGCTTTCATGCATGGTAAGCGTGGGCGTAAACATGGCGGCTTTGTGGCATGCCCTTCTACAAAGGTTGACTCCACCCTAACACCCAGGGAGCTAGTGGTCTGGCACCCTATCTACTGGCGCGCTATTGCATCTCCTTATCTCCAATGACGTATGTAGTTGACGGACTAGATTTTTTGTCCTTCTTAAGTTCAACATGACTATAGTTGCTGCAGCGTCCATTCCATCAACTCTAGTGTTGCGAAGTCACAGGCCCTGCCCTTGTGCTGTCTTCTCCGTTTAGAAGCTCTTACTTCACCAGAGTGACAATAATACTCGTATTTTTCGTACTAATAATAGTAATTTTATGTTTCACTTGGTGCCCATAAACAACCAGAGTGTATGGGAAATGGTGCACCAAAATATGAGAGAAATACAAAGAAAGATACACCTTTCGAGACCTGAAGCGGCAAAAATTAAATGAAAACAGGTCAATTATCGGAAACAACAAGAAAAGGGGAGATGACATAAACTATACATTAAGAATAGGTGATGATGATGATTGCAGTTTTTATGGCGCACGAGGAAGTAAGGCTATACTATAGTGTCATACCATTAGCAACGATAGAACACTCAGCGAACTTTGTGAACATGATGTTTCTCGTACTGCCTATTCCAGCATTTTAGTAGACGACTAATCGGACTTAACTTGTACATGCGGTCCACATAAAAAATGGGATGTGATCTAAGCGAACGAGATGGTGCATGGAGGTTAATTAAGCGTAACAAATCGGAGGAGCTGAAGACTAATATCCAGGGCTGTGCAACAATACCCTTACGTTGTATTGTAATACAAATGCGTAATGCCTTGCCAGCAATCAGTGTTATAATAATGGTAAGAAATACTTTGACCTTGGGGTATTATAATACACCGTACTAATACCGCTGTGAGTGATGAGAGCGATGCTAGTAATACAATCATACTCAACCCGGGGGTTGTCAAGAAAGCAAAGGCAGAAATGTGCACGATTTGTGTACTACTTTAGGCAGGCATTCTCGAATTATGTTTTTATTTGTATTTTTTAATTTTTTTATGTGACTAGTAGTAGATGCCCTGTTTTTGATACACAGGCCCCGGAAAATTAGCGATAAAGTGCACTCATAGCACTCGATAGGTATAGGGCTTATATTATTTGCATATGTATTATAATTTATGATACATATGCAAATGCTTTCAGAGAACGAGAAAAGTGATGCAAAGTTGTTGCGCCATCCCTGCGCCGTAGTCAACATTTTCATCAGCATGGCAGCTGAAATGCTGCAACGTACCTGGTTAATTAATACTAATCAAAATTTTAATTTTGTATTCACTTTGCCCAACCGGGTCGGAATTTTCGCGTCAAATTGTCGCATTCGCGAAAAGCGCGGACGCCGTAATCGTACGTATTAAACGCGGCGAGCAAAAAATTACGATACAAGACAAAAATTAGCCCAGTAATGAGCAATTAACATGCGTCTAACTTGATGCATGACTTCGTCCCGCGACTGGCCGGCTTAGCTGCCTACAGTCAACAACAGACAGTAGCGAGGGTGTTTCTGTATCATTTTTTGCCCTTATCGCTATCTGCATGCACGGGGAGTGACAGGCCTTAATATTCGCGGCTGGTTTAATAGGCAATCACCCCTCCCCCCTCCCCCCTCCCGCCCCGACCTTTCTTTCTTTCTTTCTTTCTTGTTTGTTTTTACGAGCAAAAGGGAGCTAAAAGATCGATAAATTTGAAACCCCCGTAAAAAGAATCGTTTTTTACGGCGCCAATTTATCACCAGGGCGTATCAAAGCGAGTTCGGCAACAATTTCTCCACGATTTTTTTTTCATTCTTCTTCTTTTTCTTTAAATCTTTCTGGTGCGTTTACATTTCGGGCGACGCTGTCGCGATAATTGTGCGCAGAATTAAGGAAATTGCTCCCCGGTAAGGCGATAATATTTAAGAGGTCACTGCTGCAGGCACAAGCGCGCACAGGATGGAATTTTAGAGGCTGTAAACGTGTTGAAGTTGGGGGATCGCCGTCCTTTGCTTACGTGTATACAACTCGGACTGCCAGAATCGTATAACGCAGATCGTAAAGCTGGCAGTGTGTCCTACCGTTTGCAAGGTTGCGAATTCGAACCCGGCCTAGGACAAGTTTCTTGGACACGTCATATACCATGCATGAGGGACGGGAGCACTCAGAACCCTCAGGTTGGCCAAATTAATTCATGTCGCTCATAATCATAGTCGTCAGTTGTTATGAGACCGTAAATCTCCCGAAATGCCCAGGAGCACACATACAGCTTATATTGTCGTGAAGTAGTGTCCCTTCTGCATCATTACTTTCGCGGTGTATTCACACGAGCGACATCGTCATGGAATATTCTAATGGGGAAAAAAAAAACGAAGTTTTTTACAGGGTGGAACTTCTGATGCGTTTTCTGCGTCGGAATAGCGGGAGAGGAGTACTGCGCACTGAGCAGACGACACTTAGCGACGCCTGTCGTCTGCTACGGAATATCTCGTGGCTGGGCCGCAGGTTAGAAGGGCACGAAAGGAAATGACGTTGAGCTCTCGCGCTCAGCTATGACGTTTTGCACACCTTCTGTTCGAGCATTCTGGATAATGTCGCGCGCACACAGGAGCGGCGTTATCGAACGAGATGTCGGCAGAGTCGCGAGTGCGAAAAGAGCAATGTTAGTCGAGTGCACCTGACCATTTCAGCGTTGCGTCACGTCTTCTCCGTGTGTACCCGCCTCGAGAAGATTCTGTCCGTTCGCCACAGGATACTCTTCCCGCTGCTCGTCTGCTAATAGCATCACTTTGATCGACCTCCTTCGCGTTTCGAGACACATCTTCCACAGTTTCTTCCAGCGTCGTACGGATACTCTTTGCATTTCTTCCACTATATCGTCTTGGCGCGCTTTTCTCCTCGCTCTCCTTCGCCGGCGTCTCGCCGGATAAAGTCGCTCCTGAAAATCGGTTTTGGTCACTATTCTCGAGATTGCCGTCTGTTACAATGCCAGCATAAATAAGGACCACTAACGTTATAAATGTAAACACAGTTTACTTTTACCTCCCACACATTGCTACCGTTCTCCGCCGGGTTTGAACCCGCGATCTTGAGCTCAGCAAACAAACATGTTACCGACTGAGTTACTGAGGACGGCTATCGGGATTGGTCACGTCGGTTGCTCACGTGACTTTTTTGTAGGGTCATTGACTGGCTGCAAAGGCCCTCGACCACATGAGCAGCGCGTTCAGCATCGGCGTGAAGAAATGGAACAGTCGTTGTCTCTAGCCGCATTTACATGAACTCGACAGGAGCGGGTCGCGTTGAGCTGCCAAATCAACTCGCTGAAGTAAACATTGTCGGGTCAAGTTCAAACCACGTCGAGTCGAGTTGACTCGCTCGACTCGACATGTAAGTGCATGTAAACGCGATCGGGTCGAGTCGGGCACTCTCTTCGCTTGCACGGCTGGACTCGACGTGAGGCGTTGCTACGATTTCCTCCCGTTGGAGCGAGCTCATAGCCGCGTTTACATGAACTCGACAGAGCGGGTACCGTTGACGGTGGAGTCGACTCGACCCAGCGGAAGGCGATTGCAGCGACACCCCGCGTCGAGTCGAGCCGCTCAAGCGAAGCGAGTGCCCAACTCGAGCCGACCGCGTTTACATGCGTCTACACGTGGAATCGAGCGAGTCGACCCCTCTCGGTCGGGTTCATGTAAACGCGGCTTCTGTTCGCTGTGTCGTTATACTGGTTGGCATGACAACCAAGCATACTTCCGTTCCAAAAACAGGCCACATTGCCTCCTCTCAAGACGTTATCAAGACGTTATCAGGAAGTTATGTCATAGACAGTCCTTGCCTATGTGCGATGCTGTCTTTGCACCGGAAACCCTGGAAAAACCGGGATCCTGTTCTCTGCTTCGCCGTACAGTTGAGCAGCTCAATGCGATTTGAGACACGGGGGGGAATCAACTTCTGATATAAATATACGCGAAAAATGGGAAGAAAAAAATGTCCACCTTTGTGCACTTTCGAAGTTGGACGAGTGGTGGCGACTCTTTTGACGATATCCGGTCGAATGTTATGGGAGTGGATTTTATTGGCTGCCGTGGTTCGATCCACTTTTTGAGCCGCTGAAACGGAAGGAAGCAGCAAACATTGGGAGGATAAAAATCGTTGAGCACACGCGAAAGAATGGGTAAGAGAAAGAAATAAAGCGTAAAAGAACCACAATGGAAGCAAGAAATGACTAAAAGAATGGCTTTGGAAAACATGGTTGCCAAACTCCGTAGCGAGGATGGTAAAATAAATAAATAAGCATTGCAATTCGTGTGAGTAGTATAACATGGAAAATAGCTTGAACGAACGAATGAAATAAAAAGACAACAAAACGAAAGAAAAAACGGCCAGTAATGTGATTAGGTTCCTCATATCCCGTGTAACGGTTTTGATGTTTTGTATGCTTAGTGAAGGAGAAGCAAAAGTTGAGAGGTAAGATGTAAGTAATATTTGTTTATTCTTATCCCTATTCTGCGTAGTTTGCAATGAAATCAAGATATAGAGTGTACATACCATTAAAGGAAATCTAGCCCCCCTAAGCTCCCCCCCCTCTCGCTACGCCCCTGCGACAGGGGGATTATATTACGGCCCTGTTATGTGTCATGTACCTCTTTTGTCGCTATGTTACATCTGGCACTTCGCTTGAATGTGAAATATTAGCGAGCGTTCTCGGAAATCGGGCTTGAGCAAGACGATATCGTTTGGATATGTTTATTTGGTTTTTTCTAGCTCTTAGTCAGATTAGTAATGCAGCAATTTGGGCTTGTTGATGCATGAACATCGTGTTACAAGTGTCAGTAAAGTTGTTGGAAGTTAGCGCTGTGTTGTCTGTCTCCTCTTTGTCCCTGTTTAGCTGCGCTTGTAACACGATAGTCAGATTAGAATTCTCGTGTTTTCAGCCATATTTATTTCGAAGCCACGCATCTCTAGTCGTTCCCCCTCAAGACGTCCTTTATTTATGTTTGACGAATTTTTAATCTCGTAACCAGTGAACGGTTTCGGATAAGGCTTGGCTAAAACCGTCGAGAGTATACTGCCCGTCCGAACGTCCACTGCGTGACGGCAAAACGTGGCGACTGAAAGAGTTGCCATTTTGACAGTTTCCGACGGTCATTCAGACCCTTGGAGACTTCGTACAACCTGGAGAAGAACTAGCCCGATCCATGGCTATATGAAATCAATATTTTCCAAGTGTTGTCAGAGGTCTCTTTGAGTCGGACTCGATAAGTCACGCTCCCTTTCCCATCGCACATGGCTTCAACAAACACTCGCTCCTGTAAACGAAATTGCGGTGACATTAAGCGAACGAGACATTATCCGGTAAAACATCTCCTCGTATTGTACGTGCTACGAGTGTAGCCATTGTCAATCTGGCGGACGGAGCTTGTCAAACCGACCATTTTTCTCCCTCCCTCTCTCGCATTGGTAATCAATGAAGAAGCGTGCCTTTTTGTAGATTGACACGTACGTATTCGTTTTCGGACTGGATTGACTTGGCTTCGGCTCCATTGGACTTTTGGGATTAGGATGCCATATACGTACGTGCTCTCATTTTCCAGAGCTATTGCTTCGGAGCCAAATTGCGTTCGAAGCACGCTGGGTGTACCCTGTTTGTCTTTTCTCGACGTGTCTTCGCGCTTGTGTCGCTCGCGTTTGCAGTATAGTCTGCGATATTTCTTGCCTCCCATTTTCTCGTTCGTTCTTCTTAGTCTATGAATGAGACATTGCTAGACGTTCAGTATTCTACTTGAAAACTGCCGGAGAAAGGTGCGACCATGTCATATGGACTCCTTCCCAGCACCGCATTTGGAGGCTAGCGGTGGCGCTGCTCATCGACCCGGTTATTGCTTCCTCAATTTCTACGGTACCCTGTACCTTAGCTTACCTTAGTATTTTTGTACAAGTGGTGAATGTCCCACGAGAGATGCTTCCTTCTAAAGTTGATTATAATCATCATTCTACGCGTTTTCATAGGAACTGTTGCTGTCGTCTGCTACGCTAATCGTGCGTCTATAGCGCTTCCGCTCCTGCGCGTGCGAAATTCAAATTTCCATCGTCCAATCATGATGCAGATCTCACGGGCCGATGAGTAGCGCCCCTAGCATATCGTGCGGACGGGCTCCTCATTGGGGTTGCTGATTATGACATGGTCGCTATAATCTAGTAGGTCGTGGGTACGCCTCACTTAGTTCTCTTACCTGTCGCATGAACGGTCGTAACTACACGGATGAGAAACCTGTTACGCAGCCCGCAATGGCTACGAGAACCGGTAAAAAAGGTGTTTTCGGATTTGTTGGAAGAAATTCGGAAAACGCACGCCGGTAAAATTTAAAGGTACTCGGATTTTCGGTGTTCCTGTAACCGGAAGCTGAGCAGGGAAAGCCATGCCCTGATGTGTGTTTGACGGGGTTCGCTTCCTTTTGTGTTGAGACTGCCTCGTATTGCTGGTTGGCAGTCCCCACGATAAAGAAGTGTAGCTCTCTGGATCCAAATCCACTGTGCAACAGTCTTTCACTTAACAATGCCCGAAGCATCCCTGTAATGCGAGTTAACTTCATCTATCTATACTATGAGGGGGGAGAATACTTGTACTCCTTGTGGTGACTAAATGCATTGCCATCAAAATTAGTCCCTTTAAGGAGTAAATGAATGTCACACAGAGTGCGGACTAAATTTCACGCTCTGTTCTAAGAGTCTCAGGTACACAATTCGTGTCCATGCATAAAAATACTATGAATTAAACCGTGATAAGTCGAGTGATATAAAATCTTGTGACATGCATAGGGCACAATTAGGGCGCAAGCAAAAACCTATAAATATTTTTTTCCTCTGCGCGGGTGGAACCATTTCTGTGTTATGTAAGTTCTATAGTCTTCTTCCATCTTAATCCACGAAGGGCAGATATTTACGTACATTGTTGCATTTGGGAGACCATTTGCAAAGCCCACCGACTATTTTCAGTCCTGGGTAGTAATTAAATTTCGGGGTTAGGGGGGACTAAAATGGGATGTTATTGTAATGTAGGGGATTAGAAGCTGCTGCTTTTTTTTTTTTTTTTTAGAGTCTACTTGACATGAGAGTTATTTCAGTCATTTCCCAGTACTGGAACTATGCATGCACTCATACGAGGGACATTCCCCAAAATACTACAGCGGGTGATGCGAAAAAACGTCATGACTTTCTGCTGTCACGTGAGCCCTCAACGTAGTGTCTTCACGTACAGTGCTAACCGTGGGGAATATCTTGCGACACAGCCACAAGGTATTCCGTAGCAGGCGACAGGAAAAGACGCTGACGGTGTCGTCTGCTAAGTGTGCGGTGCGCCACTTCCGATATCCCCGCACAGTGCGAATGCTCAACATAACACGGGACGGAACTTCGGCTCCGTAAGCAGTTTTTCTCGCTGTTTCTTCCACTAGAATATTCCGTGAGGATCTCGCTCGTTTGAATTCGCGGTATCTGGAAGTTTACTGAAGAACAGTAGACGTTTTTCAAGGCAGCTTATCATCAGTAGGGCATTTCACATTCGTCGTTTTTTTTTCCCCCTCCGATTCTTGGATACTAACTCATTCGCAAAAATAAACACCGAAGAACTCCAAATTCTCGGGAAATATAACCAAACCCGAAAACATGGGGTACTTTTTCAGGGGTATGACACCCCTGAAAAAGAATCCCGTATATGCAAAAAAATCCCGGAACCCTAGTTATAAAAATAGTGTACTTCCCTTTACCCTGGCAATTGCGTGCTGCAGCTTCTCCCAGTGTGGCTTGACGTGGAATACTAAAGCAGTCGACCGGCACGCTCTGTAGCTGCAGATGAATACGGCGGACGACGCTCGCCATCGTTTGTCACAGGTTTTCTATTACATGCATGTACGAAATTTTGTACATCCGTATGTTCCAGTCATTTTGCGAGTAGGAGTATAAATATATATTCAGCATATAGCGACGAAATATAGTGCCACAACGATTTATACCGCACCACTAGAGCACGAAGTTACACTACACACACCTGCGTTTCCCCGAAATGCTAACTGTGATGCGCGCGCGTGAATCCTGTAAATGACCCGCCACTTGTGACGTCATAAGATCTCGAGTACTCCGTAACATTTAAAGCCCACTCACAATATAAGATTCCGTTGCAGCCTTTCACTGTGCTCTTTCTGAAATTAATACAGCAGATAGGGGCCATCATTGCAGATGACCGTAGAAGGAGCAATAAAAGTGCATAATAAAAGAATACAGAAGAGAGAGAGGAGAAAGAGCGGTGCGGAATCTCTCGACGTATTTATAGCCCGTGCTTCTTCGTATTCAGCCGTTAACTTTTTCTTATGTCGTTTTGGATTATATTGACTCGTGGCGAGCTTATGGGATTATACGAGCTTTAAAAATAAGACGCCATTTTGTGCCGTGCGCGTGCACGCTATGGAACTGGTTCGAACTCGAAATCCCATTTACGGCATTTGTTATCTTTTATGTTCCCCCCTCCCCCAGCTAGTTTATTGGTGCTCTCTTTAGCGAAGTTAGCTCGAGATAAAAGTAGTATTTTTACCGCACTATCAGAAACGGTATCGTCGCAGAAAAACAAAAACAAGAAAGAAACGACTTAATCTTTTAACCGAGCCTCCGCGGATTATCTTGCTTTTAATATCGATAATCCCCTTTCCTGTGGCGCCGCGATTCCTTTCTGGATCGGATTTCCGAATATAGAGGCGGAGTCAGCTTTACCGAGGACGATGACGGTTTTTGCTGCGGCTTTGGCTGCGGCTTTGACTTCGCCCTATCGTGGTCCTAAGGGTACGACTGGATTTCGATGGGGCTTTGAATGCAACTAAGCGGTTCTGGCGTAGCGTTTCTGGAAGACCATTGAGTGTAGCAAGGAGACCAGTGCAGAACGTTTAACATTGCCGCTCCGTATTAATTGATTTATCGCTTTAGAATTAGCGGACAGTTTATTTTCCTTGGAGAGGGGGGCAGACGGCCTTTGTTTTTCCCATATGTGTTCGTCTTGATTGTACGGTAGGATTTTGTGAGTGTAACACCGGGTTCTGTGCATGAATGCGTAGGTTGAACTGTATCTACACTTGAAGCATGTATCAGTCCCCGCAATGGAGAATTTACTGTTCGAATGAGTACGATTCGACAAAGTGGAAATATTGGTCTATAGGGGCGTTCGGCTAGTTTCGCACGCGATGACACTGGCGCCGGCTTTCTTCCCTAGTGGCGGGCGGAGGAAAAGTTATCCAGCATATTCCACAAGCGTACGATCTTGGCGATTTTACACCTCATCACGTGAATTCTGTCTTGTGTTCGACCTACCTCAGTGAATGTGTACAATGCATGATTAAATAACCCCAGGAAACCGCGAAATAACTGAAATAAATGCTGGAAATAACTTATCCTTGCCATCACAGGTGGCACTGATGGCAGTGAGTATAGCCGAACGAGCCCATGGTATTCATTCCCCCGTGGTAGGACACAGGTTAGAAACAACCAGGATAATTTTATATCCCATTCCACAGCTCCTGAAATAAAGCCCGTTTTTCGCTCCCTCCCAATTTTCAAAAAGATAAAACCCGAAAAAAACGCGGTCAGAAAGTTTTTCAGGATGTAACATTCTGTATAGAGCGTTCTCGTGTAGATATCTCCCGTGTGAGGAATTCGAGCATAATTTTAAATTCGGGCTGTGAAAGTGTGTGTGTGTGGAGGGGGGGGGGGTCCTGTGGGGCTGTGCTACCCCCGTAGTCTTTCTTGGGTGTGGGGGGATGCTGGGATGCTGGTTCATGCTACCAAAGTACGTTGGCGAAAACCAAAGGTTCTGAACTCAGCCAGACCGCATCTTTCATGTATATTCTCCTTGTCTCTGTCCACCGTGTCCGCACGTAATCATCGGAGCTTGATCTGCGAACCATTTACGGTTTGCACGATGACCCGACAGACCCAGTCCGGCAACATTGATCGACCCCTCTCCCAAATTTCTCTCTCCAGCAAAGAAGACGGCACACAACTTTCGAACTCTGATCAATAATCGGCGTATAAATACAGTTGGATGATAAACCGTGAGGGTCTCCGAACGCGTAATATTGACGGGGACAACGGGGACACGCGCCGTAATGGTTGCCAGATGCGGCACCTTTTTTTGTCCGCCGCGTTCCCACAGGGAGAGTTCTTTTCTTTTCAAAGAGAAAAGGTACTACGGGAAAAAGATTTAAAACGGCCCCGTGTCGTAAGAAGAACACAAATGGTGATATATGGACGAAAAACAGCACTATGGTGTCTGTTCGCGTTGAAATATATCTCCGTGGGCGACGACTGTGTGTGTGCGCGGTGGAATCGGCTGGCAACGGTGTATTTATAGAAAGGTTTCTCTGCTCGAACCGTGTTTCTGCTCAGCGTGTAGCCGCCCACGTCGGCAACTGCCTTTCGACCGATGTGTGCATGAACACTTTGGATATGGGATGTCATGTTATACGTATCCGTGGGTGGATCAAAACCTCATTTCAGTAGCTGTTTTTCTTTCTTTCTTTTTTTTTACATGTAGTTGTATTGCTGCCGAAAGCCTTTCTCGCAGATTTCGTATTTTGTATGGGGCTCTCTGCATATAGATTGCGACGTATATTGGGACGAATATCATGCGCACGCGACACCAGCATTTCCTCTATAAGCCCGTTCATTCCTTTCGAGAAACCCCGTCTCAATCAGTAACGCTGACGTCACGGAATGACGATAGGAGGAGTGCCAATCGGGTGGTTCACGGCTTCACGTCAGCCGACTTGTGCGGAGCGTACGTTGTCTGCGCCAGCGCCATGTTGGTAGCAGACTACTAATTTTCAGTGTCAAATGAGAGCACATTACACCTTTCGCCGCTTCGAAAGTCGAAAGAACAAAATCGAACGGGAAGATGAACAACGAAATATCGAAAGACGGGTGAACTACTGAGGGTTATTACCGATATACTGATCAGTTTTGTTTTCTTTCTCCTCGGTTCGGTCCTTCCACAGCTTTCACGTGACCTCTTCCATGCCTAGTTCGCGTAACGCACTTAGTAGGGAACGTCCTCCCATTTCACACTGTTCTCCACTTTTGAAAGCTTTTCCGTGAACATTTCGTAATTCTGTTGTAAACGCTTTAGTTCCGGCAAATCAGCAAAAAAAAAAAAAAAAATCGCTTGCGTCTTTACTCGTTACTCCAGTACCAACCGGCGAAAGACACACACACAAAAGTGGCGTCAAAATCTATCTCAGATGAGACACGTAGGAGGACCCAAAATGAAAATTCCACTTCGTAAAAGGGCGCGCAGATTAATCCGTTTCGAAATTGAAACCGTTCACGAGAGCGAGTCCTTGGTAAGCAAACGTGGTTGCTATGACGACGATCGTCGAAGAAAAAGACGAAGAGTTGTCTTCTGCCACGTATTATTTTAACGTGTCCATAGATCACGACGTCGTCGCGACGCGAAATTCTCGCCGGGATGTTTCGCATTAGTAGCGAACGGCGAGATGCTCGAAATTCCGTACCGGGTTTTTCAACTCTATCTGCGGCGTTTTATTCGGTTAGTTGTGCCATCTGTCACGCCTTTTCAGCAGGAATCCGCGACCGTTTTCGTTTCGTTCCTTGTCGTCTGCTTCGAATGTCGTCTGTTTACGTTTGCTGGAGCGCTTGTTGGAGCAGAAGGAGCTACGGTGTCGCAGCTGAGCGGCGGGTCGCGGAACTACGAAGCGTGGTCTGCGCTATTGTTTTCGTTGAGCCGTGTGTTGTGTTTCTTCTCCCCTTTTTTAAGGTTTCGGTTAAGATTTTGTTATGTATTTTTCTAGAACATTCGTACGAACTTAATGAGTTTTTGTCCTAATACTTTTCACTTTGCCCAAGAATGTAATATCGTGTTGCAGTCAGTGCTCTTCCAGTTTCTTCCTTGAAAGAATAAACAGTTTATCGCTGCAATATATATATATATATATATATGTTTATATATACATTGAGAAGAACGCGGCGCTTTAATGAGGCGCATTTTACGATGTAGCTCGGGTTGTAAACCGAAATTGTAAACTGTTTACGAGCGCGATCCGAAGGACTGTATATGGCACTGCTTCGTGCACTGGGTTTTTTTATGCCTTTCCTGCACAGTTTGCAACATTACCTCTAAACCTGTAGTCTCAAAGGTGTTTTGTAAGTAAAAAAAAAAAAAAACTTGGGTGCGGAATGAAACACGTAACTATTTTGCTTATGCCTTTATGCCTTTCACGAGAAAGCGAAGTACATGCCGGGTGGCAAAGAAAACTATCAAAGCTCCACAAAGTGCCTCGTCCTTTGGGTGCCATCCCATATGTACATTTATGTAATAAGCTGGGTCATCTTAGGGAACCGCATCTTTGTTCCTTTCCTCCAGTCTTCCACGCACAAAGCTCATTCATGACCAGGGACAAATCCCTCACGTCGTTGCGCTTTTTTCTTTTGTCTCGCAACCCTGTGTGGAAAACAAAACCATAGGGAACCAACCGACGTCAGAAAAAAAAAAAAGAAGGTGTGATGCTCAGAGAATCGTCGCATGAATACAGTCGCTTCATTTTGAGTGGGAAAAGGCTTATTTTCGTAACGCGGTGCATCGCCTTTTCTCTCTGGCCATTTTCTCCCGGCCTGCCGCCGCCATTGGCCGTTCTACTTGCACGACGGCGGCGGCTGTGGCGTTACTTATTCATCTGCGACCTTTTAACGGAAGCACATTAGCTGAGCGAAAACCGTCGGAGAAACCTTTCATCCCCTTGGCGCTCGTGCTATGAGTCTACGCAGACGAACGCAGGTATACACACACAAAAGCAACATCTCCTATATCCAGCTTTCGTGGCTCCCGCCTCATCTCGGTAGTTAATTATTTATCCGCGAGAGGGCGGCATACGAAGAATTTTCTCTCTAAAATGTTCTCTTCGCCTACCTGCGCCGGCTGCAGAGATCGCAATATCTTTCTGGAGGCGGAAGAGCGAAAAAAGAAAGCATGAAAAAAGAAAAAGCGCTATCTCCACGGATTCGAGTTGCGACAGCCGTAGATGTGATATATCTTCCTAATTCTTTCGGAACGCGGCTTCGAAATTCAGCCGCCCGCATTACAACTTTAATGCGATGTCTAGTACAGGGTTGTCAGACTTTAACGGTATTGATGAAGCGCTACCAGTTTCGCAGCTTATTCAATTTGGAATGCGATGTTCAGTACACGTTTTGAGAATTTTAATTATTCGGTGACGAATCCGGACATCGTCGTCCTCAAGCCGGAAATGAGTACAGTTATATCTTGCTTCTTCTATATATCTTCTCCTATATGGACCGAAGGGAGCGGATGCAACGAAGCTGCAAAAATTCTGCAAGCGAGCCGTCAACGTTATTTGTTCACCCTTCCAAACATGTAAAAGGGTCTTATTTCACGTAGCTTACTCGTGCGCGCAGAGCTCAGTTTTTGTTTTTTTCCTGGCCTGTGGCGCCCTCTTTCGCAGCAGCACTAAACAAAAATTGAAGCGAAGCCTCGCGTTTCGATGCGTTCATTAGCGCGGAAGACACAAGGCACTTTTCCTGCCGGTTGAGTAGAAGCAGACGAAGAGTTCCTCTCCTACCCATAATGCTTTGCGCGGTGCAATTGGCGTTGCTCTAACGGCCGGTATTCTTCGATTAGAGGAACCATTGCGGCTTCTTGTGTTCTTCCCTCCTGGCTCTGTATTTTTTAGAAGGTTAAGATAGGGCATGCCTTGTGTATTTTTGTGTCTGTGCAGAGAAGCCATTTTGGGCCGTGTTCTGTACTTGTGGAATGGCCGATGGTCGCACGTGCCTGGTGGTGGCTAGGAATGAAGACGAGATAGCGTTTTATTGAGGCGCTACGTTCTTTTATCGAGCCCTTTGGTCTGGTTGTTTGACGGCGAAAATGGTGGAGGGGACGAGATCGGAACTTCTTACGTCGATAGTGGTTCTCAAATATGTGTTTACCCAGAGCGCTGTGTCGTCAAAAAGCCCCGGAAGCCACAAAAGGCAAGCCCCGATTTTCTTTGCTGCGTCCTCAGTTGCACACAAAGGGGGACATGCCAGCTTCTGGACATAAAGAAACATACACACTGGATGCATTTTATTCATAACTTCACCGCCCGTTTAACGGAAATATTTAAAAATGTATTTGATTGTACCGTCGTCGGTTTTATAGAGATGTATCGGATTCACTGCGATAGCGGACGCACTTTCTTTGTTGCCATCTGCGAAGGATGACGCGGAGAGCCTGTCGTCTGCTATTGTCAACAGTCGACTTCGAAGCTGTCGTCTGCTTTTGGAAAGTATCTATTTCTTCTTTCTCGAGGACGATACCGCAAAGAGTGTTCATTGATCGAACAAGCAGCGATAACGCCCGTGACACGGTGTAATCCAGTTTTTTTTTTTTGCTCGCAAGACGTCGCTTATAAAGACACCTTTTATGACGGCTTTTATGGAAGCTTTTCGGCCGAAGTACCACGCTGCCTCTCGGTGTCAGATGTAGATGAGGGCAACGCGCGTGGGCTCGTCTTGACTGGGCTTCTGCTGACAGCAGCAGACGGCCATATGTATAGTGCGTCTGCGTCTTGGTCGATTTGCTTCTCCTTGGTGAACTTCTGCTTCGCCGTCTTCCGATAATCGTGGCAAGTTGCGTTGACGTTTTGGAGGACCGTCGTCCTGACGACAGCGATAACAGATGTCGCTTGGTCGTGGTGTAGACACTTACGTTTTTCTTTTTTTTATAGCAAGACTGTAGCGGCGTGACGTGCCCTGCCGGCATAAGAAGTCGCCCTCTTGCGTTTTCACTTCTGCGTTTGACGCAGAAAGAAACCAACGCAGAGCGGCGTGACGCCAGAGTAGGAATACACACACATAAAAAATGGGGGGGGGGGGGGGGCAGCCGCTCGCTTGCTGGTACTGAGCAGCCGAGGCGTGACATGTGGGTGGTGTCAAGAGTGCTCTAGCAGCTTGTATTCGTTGATTTCATTTGTTGTGTTGCTGTATTGTGAATCCTTCGAAAGAAAGGGGCTTCGTTACTGGATCGACTCAGTCGCGAACAATCAAACGACACGTAAATATTCTCGCGACGACATTCAACGCGAATAATTGAAACGTTGCTTCCGCGTTTTATTGAACTTTTTGCTTCTATAATGTACTAAAATGAGCGTGTCTTCACAGTTCGAAGACATTTATATCACTGACACGCGAAGAGCTGTAGAGACGTCACTGTCTCACGACGCTGAAGGGTGGGAGAGTGAATGTGGCACTAGCAGTACGTGGGAGGGGGCGCTGCAAGCACTGAGAAAAGATAGGTCTAATATACCCAGAAATCTGCACCGCAAACGACTCTGCGCCAGTCGTTACGTCTAATAAATCATTTAAAAGTTCTATTTTTCTTCATATAAGAAAGTAGGATGGCAAAAAAGTCACAAAAAGCAGGAGAGTCTCGTTAACAATGGGAGGAACAAAAATAGGAAGACAAGAGGAAAATAGGCTAAAGATTAAAGATAGGAAGAACGCCACTAAATATTAGACTTCTCTCAGCTAACAAGGGGTGGGGGGCCGTCGATGACGGGCAACCCCCTAAAAATAGAGGCATGGTTTGCGTTGAGTGTCGCGGTGGGAAAAAAGAACTAACACGGATGTGTCACTCCCGCTCTGCGGATGAGTAGCAGAGTTTGGCTGAAAAGTTCTACTCATTCCCCTTTCAGGACACGGAGGTTCTGACGACGTGGCTCAAGAACCTCCACTTCGAAGAATATGCGCAGTTGTTCCTGCAGGCGGGATACGACATGCCGACCATATCCAGGATGACACCCGAGGTGAGATCTTTCGTCCCCCCGTACCACGATGCGAGGTCCTGAAACGCGCGTGCTCGTGTATGTGCGTAGGACCTGACGGCCATTGGAATTACGAAGCCGGCTCATCGGCGAAAACTAAAGGCTGAAATTAGCAAGCTGAACATCTCGGATGGGATACCCGACTACAAACCGGTGAGTGGTTGCGAATTGATATGTCGGCGGGGTGTCTTGAGTAGTAGCTTCGAGGTTATGCCAAAGAATAGGAGGTGCGGGGATCGAATCCCAACACAGAATGTGCTGTCCGACGCTTTCCGAGGCAAATGTCGGCATAGCTTTTTCTGAATCCCACACGTTCTCACCCATATACGATACCAGTGCTCAACCCAACATCGATACGAAATGTAGACGTAGTGCGTCAACAATAACAGATTTACTCCGCCGGATAAATTGGGTGTTAAGCGCCTCCAGGTGGCGCCTGTATGGTCCTCCGTATGTGTCCTATGGGTCCAGTAGTTTCGGTGTCGCTGCACGAGTTATGACGCGACGTAGAGTGACGCTATTGCAGCCAATACGAACAAGTGTAGGGCGGGGCTTGTGCAGAATTTTCATCCTGGGGTTCACCTGTATATTTGCTGGCTTTTAGGCCTAAGCATTTTGGGGGGCGTTGACGCCATCCCTTTCTTAGGTTGAACACGACGCGCTCTCTCTCCATCTGTTCACATGTGTACATCCGCTCATAGCTGCACTTGCTTCGCGGTGCTACAAGCATTGTGCCAACTTTAAAAAACTCATCAGTATCGATTTGATTTAATCGCTCAATCCAGTCATGGCGGGCGATTATGGGCCCTCGCATCCTCACTGTACATCTGCTTCACCTCAAAGCACGGGTGCGTAAGGTGAAGCACGCTTTACAACTGCCATCTCGCGCGTTGTGGATGCTCGGTCGGCATACTTTTTATTTCTAAGAAGTTCGCGTATAGCGTTCTTTACCCTCGTGCACGAGGCAGTATTAGGCCATGTGTTCTTCCATAGTGTGCTATCCTAGCGGCTTTGGCGTGCCGACGGCAGTCGTCTGTTACTCCCCATCGGCTCGGCCATAATTTACGGCCGCTGTCAATGACACCCCGCGCAACGACGCAGCGAGATCGAACGGTTGATGGTGTTGGCCCTCGGCCCGGCTGATAATGCTGTGTCGTGCAGACTTCGTTGCGAATAAGAGGAGCAGTCAATTTGGCCTCTTGAGGTCGCGCCAGGCATACTAAAAATGTCACTTTCTGATGGGGAGGAACTCAACGGAAGTCTCTATGGGGGAGTTAGCCCTCTGCGTATCGTTCCCTTTTTTTGGCTCATTTGCGTGGTATTCTTCTTGCAAAAGGTCACGTTTCTTTGTTGTCATTTTTGTTTTTCTTCTTCTTGTATATGTATGTTGGTGATGGTGCATGCTGGGACGACTTCATAGAGGACTGTGCGCAGTTTCGCGCGAAAGTGGAGAAGGTGGAAGTGTAGGGAAAGAGCCGACGCGACAATCTTTTGCCAACTGAGCTCTGTGTTGCAAATACATGGTGAACGGGTCTGATGCTACATGCGGTAGCTTTCGTTTGGAGAGTCTACGACCATTGTACTTTTACTGTACATAATAGGTACTTTCTCAGCAACCCCACTCCCCTCATGAATCTTACATCCCCCCTCCAAAAAAAAAAAATATACTTTTAACTTGTACTTTTCTTACCATTGTCTTGGCGCATTATGGCCCTTGTCGCTTATGCGCCAGGAAAACCTGAATCATCATCATCAACCCCTCAAAAAAAAAAAAAAGCTACCTGAAAGGCATTGTAGCGATCACCGCATCTTCAGCACACGAGTCATCGCCATCAACTCCTCCAGCGCACCTGCCCCGCGGCGCGAGGTTTCGTTTTTGACTGCACCGCCATTCTCTGTCATTAAACCGTCATACATCGTAGAGCTCACTCGTCTCTTTCATAGCCTCTACAGCATAAAAAAATTTCCCGAAAATTCAGATAAAACTGCCACATATCCCTGCAGAATTCCAACACCTCACAGAAGCTAAAATCCTGCCCAAATCTCTGCTACCAGAAAAAAATGTTGTAGATGTCTGTCGTAGATATATGTAGACATCTACAGAGGTGAGTGTAGTGGTAGGAGATAGTTTACCTCGATGCCGACGCATCCTCAGAAACTCTGTGGGTTTTTCTCCGGGTAGTATTTCTTTGAACAACTAGAGATGTGTGCTACATGAAGAAAAATGTCATTCGGCGCAGGACAATCTGCTGATATGGCTGAGGCTTCTTCGGCTGGAGCAATACTACGGGTCCCTGTGTCAGCAGGGCTACACTACGGTAGACAGGGTCTCTGACCTCACTTGGGAAGATCTCGAAGACATTGGCATTCAGAAACTGGGTAAGGGCGTGCGTCCCCTTCGAAATGGGAGAGGGCAAGCAAACTGAATGTAGACCCTGTGAATGAATGGCAGGACACCAAAAGAAGATGATGCTGGCCATCAAGAAGATTCGGGACCTAAATCGCACAGCGCCTCGGCATGCCAGCATCTACGCGGAGGCACGTCACGCGAGCGTCGACATGGGTCAACTTCTCACTCCACGCCAGGGGTCTCACGGTAAGACTTTTTTTCTTTTTTTTTTACCTGCTCAATTACCGTTGGGCTTGTCGATTGTCGATAATGTGGCTTCCAAACAGTAATGGGCAAAGTACTTCAAAATTGTACTTAAAGTAAAATACCAAGTCATTGACAAAGTACCTTGAAGTACCCATCAAGTACATTACAAATTTAGATCGCATCGCTGGACGTTTCAACGCTTGGTAGTGATAAAAGGTGAGATAATTACGTTTTGACTGTCAGCTTTAGACAGTGTTAGCAAAAGTAAATATAGTTTACAGCTGACTCATTAATATGAACCGTAAGAAACGATTTTGCGACCAAGTTTCGCGTTTAATATTGCCAATTGGGTACTTGAGTACTCAAAAGGAAAGTATCGAAGAAATGTACTTCAAGTACAGTAGAAAGTACACAGATTGAAATGCACTTGAAGTAGTGCTCGAGTACTTGGTACTTGAAGTACTTCCCATCGCTACTTCCGAAGTACCGTGCCTACCGCATCCAATCGACGGATGAGATTCGGAGTCATGCACGTTGCCATTGGTTGCGGTAGGTACGGTAGATTCATGGAGACGATACATGTGGCGCCATCTCTCGTCAAATATAGAAGAGAGAAAACAATCAATTTTCCGAGGCAGTGTAAAGATTATCACAGAATTCTGCCTCTCTCTCCCTCCTGTTTTTTGCGAAAGTTGCACGATCTGTATCATAGCAGTTTCTCTCTCCGGTTCCCGTAAGCGCTTTCTGGCCTGACTCTGAACGGTTCCTTGCCGCTCCGTCAAGCAGTGACTGACCGATCGACCGTATGCATCGCGCCGATTCCAAAAAAAAACTCTGTTGTTTGTAAACAGTAGATCATCGCGGACGTAGTTCACCATGTCCGACAGTTTAGTGCAAGCGGGAATCGTTCTATAACGTTGTGATAAACCTGCAACGCTTTCTACAGCACAGTATCGATGAGTCAAAATATTGTATGTGTGTATTTCGCGTCGCCACTTCGTAGGTCGGCTTCACCTAAGTTATGCGTGCGCTAGGAGAAGCGTACTTTACAATTTGCGTCGTGCACGGGCAACTAGGCATGCATTTCCATAATAAAAGCGATAAAATACCCCAGTGCATGGGACCACAAAAAGACGGCACACACACCGTACTGAATTAGCATAAATCAGTCTGCGAACTTGGATGTGTTATATTTGTTCAGGAGGTCGAGCTGGCCTTTGACATTCACTCAAAAGGCGCAGATACAGTCCAACGTTTTTGGCGTCGCAGTCAGCGACAGCCGAAGTCAGACACGCCAAGCAAAGCGATCCGGGAAATATGCGTTTATAGTCAGACGCGCGTCAGCAGTGGCCTACGACCGTTGCGCATGCGCAAAGTCGCTGTGACTGCAGCCGTGCGACTGCGACGATCTGAGCGCGGTCGAGCGCGATCGGCGTCGCGAGCGCGGTCGGCAAAAGATAGAACATGTTCTATTCTGCGCGGGCGACGTCCTAGCGCGTTGAATGCCGCCGGCCGTGCTAGCCACTAGACTATAGAGGTTGGGATTTCCCCCGGCGTAGCGCAACTGTGCAGCGCGTGTACGCGCAGCACAGTTACGTCGGACTATATCTCCGCCTTAAGCGCTAGGCGCTCTGAGACATTTACTGTTGCGCTACGGAAGCGACTTCCGCACAGGTGTGGCCGTTTCCAAAAAACGATTCAATGTATAACGTACGTTACTGTGTGCCATGCACGGGCGCAAGCACTGTATTTCATTTCTGAATGATCGTAGTTTGTCACAATAGCAACCTTTTGTGCATTGTTATAACCGGAGTTCGATATAGATAGTATATCGCAATATGTGGAATCATTGTTATAAGCGGAATTCCTTTCTATTCCTCGCAGTGAGAATGGGACATGAGTCCCAATACCACGCCATGCACCCTGCTGCGGCGCCGGAAGCGCAGGAAGTAGCCATTGCGACGTCGCGCGCCGCGGCTTCTCGCGGCCGCAACTCTGGCTGCGGTGAGCCCGAAGCATTGCAGTTGCGCACCTTCAGGCAGCCGTCACCGCCACGCAGTTCGGCGCAGACAACGGTCCCGCCCTCTAGTGGAAGTTACTTCCACCAGGGGAGCAGTGACTCTCTCTTGCCGCACCACCCGCAGTTTCCTCCTCCCCCAACTCCTCAGCATTATCAGCACGACCAGGGAACGACGGACTGGTATCAGCACGACTTTGTGTCGATGCAGGTGCGTCACATTTGAAAAACATTTCTCATTGTAAGAGGCCCCTTTCGCTAAAACCCGTAAGCTAACCTCCGTAAGCTAGCCCCCTTAAGCTAACCCGTAAGGTAACCCGTAGCTTAACCTTAAGAAATTAAATACCTTCCATCTTGTACAAAATGCACTCTTGAGGCTATGACTAAGGATTTCCCTTATCAAAAATAACAAGGACGGTTAAGAGCATCAGTTGTTTACTATATACATTATGTACATTATTATATATATATATATGTATATAGATTAGAAGCTTAGGAGGGCGGTTGACCACGAGAATGAAATAAGCAGGAAAAATCAGAAGACGACAAAGAGCTTACAGGAAAACACAAAGGGGAGTTTATTAACACATATAGGGATAGGGGTCGACGTTTCGGCAGTCAGCGCTGCCTTCGACGGGACTGTCAGTCCCGTCGAAGGCAGCGCTGACTGCCGAAACGTCGACCCCTATCCCTATATGTGTTAATAAACTCCCCTTTGTGTTTTCCTGTAAGCTCTTTGTCGTCTTCTGATTTTTCCTGCTTATATATGTATATATATATATGTATATATATATGTATATATATGTATATATTATACATTAATGTATATAGTAAACAACTGATGCTCTTAACCGTCTTTGTTATTTTTGATTCTGCATCGCCGGAAACTTGCACATTGTTTTTCTTCACGTTCTACGATTTCCCTTATGTTGGGGACCTAGGAAGATTTTTGTTCAAGCGGTCCCTCATGTGCTGAGCTGATTGTGTCAATACAAACACCGAAATAGCTGGAATACCATTTCGTTTAATGTGAATTTCATTCAAAAAACTAAACCAGTTTTAATTTGTTTTAGTTTGATCCTTTTAATTTGAAACTTCAGTGGGTATCGTGCCAAGCTCTAACCAGATGGCATCAAATGAAAACCTGGTTAACGAATGTGAAGTGCGGACAGCGCAGGAGTGTCCAGAGAGATTATGGCGACCAGGATTGCATGCCGATCCACGTTGTGTGCGACAGTGTGTTTTGGATATAAATCGTTACGTGATACGTGATTGGAATTCAGGTAGAAATCGCGTTCAACCCGAATTGGTCCAAAACTGATTCAGGAGGGGAACAATCGGGCGGAATCGATGAAAAACTGGGACCCAGCGTATATTGTAATGTCTTAACTTCTGCCCATCCGGCAGTGTTAGCTCATTCTAGGAGCAGTTGTGCTAGAGGAGGTCTTGCATTGCATTATTAGAGCCGGAAGTTTTAGGGTTTAACCCGATTCTTCTCCGAATTTGCACCCCAAATTGAAGGTTGCCTCTTTAGGGTGAAACCCGATTTTTACCTGGCCAATTGCCCTCACTGAAACATCTGTAGGAGTGCACACTAACTTGTTTGGCAGCAAATGCAATTACATCACCATATGTACCAAACCAGTACAGTTAGTTTCTTTCCTTTCTTTTCCCCTATTGGAGCCCGATTTCTTACCGAACTTAGCACATGGGAAGTTTTTTTTTACCCAAATTTGCATTAATTTTGAGCACATGTTTATTTACTCGATTTTTACCCCCCGAATTTAGAAAGAAATATTTCCCGAAAACTTCAGTCTCTATGTACTATATAGTACCTGAAGAAGTTGCCAGCACGAATTGATTATTTTATGTAAAGAGAAAAAAAATATAATAATAATGGCGTTGCAGGTGCGTTCCCCAAATCGTGGCCGATCTCTCGAAAGTCTGGAAGACTCGGGTGGCAATCCTTACTACCCCCCTCCTCATCCTGCCGGCGTGGCAGACTGGTACGGCACTGTGAGCAGCTGGCGTCAGCATGGCTACGACACAGACTCTGAGCTGGTCAGACAGCCATCGCTAGGCAGCTACGACTGCTACGAGCCAGACGGCACGGCCACTTTACACCGACCTCGAGGCCTCGTGCGGCCGAGGCCAGTGGCCAAGGTGCGTGTGCTTGTAAAGTTTTCACGAGACGGGAATCCCGTGTAGCATGCGCTGATACTTTGCCAAAATCGCGTACAGGTGGCAGCACGAGCTCTGCTAGATGCTCCCTCGGCAGAGTTGGAAGCGAAGGCGGAGCTCCTGGCCGACTGGGCAGATTCTGATTACGGGGCACCCACTAAACACGTGGCTCCACCTCCGGCCCCACCGAAACGGACCAACTCCATTCGTCGACAAGAAGCAGACAACATGGCTGAGGCAGCATTTGCGACCTGCGTCCAGAGCCTCACGTCAAGGTCAGGGTTTTGCTTTTAAGAAATGCGCATATAATGCGCACCAGAGGTACTTAATATGTAACATAGAATCCATTCAAAACAGAGCAGCACGATTCATCTGTAACGATTTTTCTCCTAATACATCAGTCACTGCTTTGAAACGCGAACTTAACCTGTCGTCGTTAGAACAGCGTCGTCTTATCTCACGTCTATCTCTCTTTCATAAATTCTTGCATAACATTCCCTCACAACAGTGTCCGATTCGCCGATCCACTGCCATATTTCCCCGCCTTGATCACCCAAATAAAGTCGACCGCTTTTTATGTCATTCTAATGCTTTTTCGAAATCATTCTTTTGTCGCACCGTCCTAGAATGGAATGACCTTCCGAGCAACATCGCTACAATAACACAAACTCAAGAATTTCGTAATGCCATCTCTGTTCTGTTCTCATAGTTAATATTCGGTTACCTTTATACGTGTTTTGCTTGCGTACAGTACCTCTTAACATACTATTAACGTATATCACATGATCCATTTTTCATTGTAGCTTATGATGTTGTTGTTTCTTCATGCATAAACTTCGTTGTAGGTCATATTATTATCTCACATTACCGCAGCGTTGTATTTTCACTATTTTTCTGTACTAAATGCGATTTACATATACTCGTGATGCTGTTTATTATTGTAACCCACTCCCCCATGTAATGTCCCCAAGGGACCTTTGAGGTATTCTGAAATAAATGAATAATGGAAATGGCGTTCTAACGGTGTTGCCACACTCTCCAGATTTACGATGGCAACACAGGACGAGCCCCCATTGCCCCCTCCGCCGCCCCCCTGTGAAGAAGTGGCACCCCCACCCTGTGGTAGCGAAGACAGCTCCCCCAGCGGCACACTGGTGCGGCGAAAGGACTCCGGGGGCTCGAGCGTCTCCTCCGAGTCGCTGCCGTTTGCAAACGAGAACGTGGGCACCATCAAGCAGCGGCCCCCCGGGGAGGGAGGACCTCCCGGGAATCCCATGAACGGGAACCGAACAAACGGGAATCCCCTGGGACCCTCTTCCCCCGTAAAGGAGAAAGGACCGCCTGCCGTGATGGACTGCGGCAGCTCTCCCGAGGACGTTCCTGTCAGAGGTCAGTTGTGTATCTCGGCATTTTGGTGACATCGGCCCCCCGTCCTTGCGTCACGTGGTAATCGCGATGCTTCCTACCATGAATCCGCAGACGTTCCACAAGATTACCGGCCAGGAAAGGACAAGCCGACCTCAGTGCCAAGGCCAGCTGCCCAGGTCCTTTCCTCTCGTCACTCTGACAAGTGAGCATGCTTCGTGCACTGCACGGCCCAACTTTCCCTTCACGCTTCTAGACATGTTTCTTGTTGCACATGATGAGTAGAGCCCGAAGTTTTGGTGTTTAACCCGATTCTTCCCCGAATTTGCACCCCAAATTCAAGGTTCCATCTTTAGGGCGAAGCCCGATTTTTACCCAGCAAATTGCCCTCACTCGGATGTCTGTAGGAATGCACACTAACTTGCTTGGCAGCAAGTGCAGTTACGTCACCGTTTGTACCAAACCGGTACAGTTAGTTTGAATAACTGAGCCCGATTTCTCCCTGAATTTAGCATACTGGAAATCTTTCCACCCAAATAATCGCATGAATTTAGAGCACGCGTTTATTTACCCGATTTTTACCCCCCGAATTTAGACAAAACTATATTTTCCAAAAACTTCAGGCTCTAATGATGAGTGTCTTGCGTAGTGGCCTGTTCTTTCACGCGTGCATGTCTTCCCCCTGCTTCCTTCCTTGCTCCCGCTTTCTCGCGCCCGTTGTTCTATGTCTCACCTTGGCATTCTTTCCCCTTCCCCGTTGCTCTTTTGCAGACTGTCTGTAGTTAGTTCCTCCCACGGGGTGTCCGCCCCACCTTCCTCCTCGTCGGGAGACGTCATCGACGACATCGAGCACATGCTGGCCAGTTTGACCGACCAGTTGGATGCAATGCTGGAGTGCGAGCTGAGCAGCTAAGGGCTTCGGTTTCCCCCACCGAAATGCAGAGAGGGACTGAGAACGTCACGCAGCGCTACATCTAACGGGCACACGTTTTATTTTTCCCCGCGGCACGTCGAGGATCCCTTCACGTGGCTCCTTTTACAGGGAGCAACAACGATGGCTCTCGGGGCCAGAAATTCTAAAAAGAACGCGAGGACAACACTGCCCCCTTCCTTCCCCATATTGCCGAGAACGTCCCTTAAAGTTACGCTCCCAAACTTCCCTAAACTTTGGCTTGTCCCTATTAGGGACAGTCGTATATATTTATAGCCCTATGCGAGTATGAGAAAAATTTGCTAGTGTAACCCTCCCTATAGGAAACAGCAGGCACGACGGTGTTATAGCTCGGTGCACCGTTGCCGCAATCTTTCTTTTCGAGGGCCAGACTTGTGGTTCTACTTTCACACACAAAAAAAAATTGGTGCTCCATTTTGGCACTGCGTGCCCCCGTTTCTTTCGTACCTCCCATTGTGGCACCTACCTCGATAGTCTTCATCGTGCTCCGTTAGTACCAAACCAGGATCGCAACTGTGCTCCGTGGTGGCGCCACACAGACACCACACAGGTGGCGCCACATCGCGGGTCGTGGCACGACCGACGTGCATTCGAAAAACTGTGTGGCCCATGGGTGGGTGAACGAGAACTACGTGTTGCAACAGAACGTACAGCCTGCATCTAACAGGAACAGACCGACCGCCGCGGCGGAGAGAGAGAGCGCGGCGGTGTCTACGAGGGTTCGACAAACCAGGTGTGGCAACGTAGCCGAGGAAACGTCTCCTACTATCACGTGAATGGCGGCAAAAAACTGGTCTCGACGCGACGCGTCATTCGCCACGACGGTGCCTCTGTGACGGGCGTTTCTCCGCACAATCCACAAAGTGCCGGTTACCGCTACGTTACCGTTTTTCTTACAGTTTCGAAATCAAAAAAAAAGGAAAGCAACTGCAATATTTAGAGGAAGACGGTCGTCATAACGGCATTGTCGTCGTGTTAGCAACGTGTGGTTACGTGGAATGCTTTGGGCAAAGCTTCGATTTGTGTTACCGCGAGGGCTTTTGGATCTCACATTAAGGTTCTCGCTTACGTGCATCACGTTTATCACGTTTGTGTGGCAACAAAAATGCTTGGTCATTCATAAAAAATGCTGGCGACGTGTTAATGCGAGCGTGCTTGTTCATTTTTGGCTCGCAGCAGAGTGCAGAAAGTGTTCCCTGGGAAACATGAAAGGGGAAACGAGAGAAAGTATTTAGGGCGATCCTTTAAACATTGTTGAGTAGGCGAAGGATTCACAAGAACGGGAAGAGAATAATGAAGCTTACAAACAATTGCGAATTTAATCAACATGAAAGAACTGAATGAACATGAAAGAACTGAACTTCATTGCGAATTTAATGTTGGAACGTAACGTTCAGAAGTCGTCAACGTGACTACGCACAGTGCAGAACGTATAACGGCACACATTTCTGCGACGACGGCCAGTCTGCTAGACTGGATAAGCGTATTTACGAGGGCAGACATGACGGACCTGCGTGCGCGAGGAAAAAAGTTATTGCCGTCACGCGACACCTAGCCTTTCACCGACAAAAGTCACATTTATACGAAAACAAGTGGGGGAAAAAAAAAGTGGCGGAAAAAAAAAATTACATTCACTGTGTAGCGCTTAGACTTCTGTACATAGAAATCAAAGAAAACCCTCCTCACCTCAGAGCAAAGTATATCCAGGGACTCAGACCAATGGGTTATAGTTTTTCCCTCTGTGGATTCGTTTATGTACGTCGGTTCCAGAATCAGCTTTTGCTGGTCCATTTGTTATACTTTTACGTTCCTTTTGTCGCAACAACTTGGGTCCACTTTGAACGAGAAAGACAAACTGAACTTGACGAGTGAGCATAAAAGACGCTCGTAGCATTTCCAGAGGATCTGCAGATTTTTCGTTTAGTTTTGTTGCAACTTTGAAGGGACACAAAACTCTGCGGTAGTCCAGAAAGAAGACTTCCTAAAGCGCCGATCCACTGTGTCATCATCTGTACAAAAAAATGAATAACGCTTTTACGGATCCTGGTGTTCAGTTGCGGTTCGAGTCCCTGAAAATATCGTGGTGCATCAAACGGATCTATCAGCCAATCACATGGAAGAACAAAGTACAAGCCGTCATCTTAGCAGCGTTCCGCTTTCTTCCTTCCTACTGCATAGCTGGACCTGAAACCGTAGACCCTTTTGCGTGGGTTTGAGTATTTTTTCTACGTTTTTTTTAAAACACATTGCAGCGTTTCGTTTTGTGTTTCTTATCGCTCTTGTTTCGAGTAGGTGCTTAGCCCGTAGCTGGCTAGTGGGCTGAGTTCCAGAAGTGTAATTGTTCCTTTATTTTGAGTGAGAGCTATGAGATGAATGCATATGCGAGGTTTATGTTTTATATGATTCAGCGTGTCACCTTGAAGGACAGAGATGCCTATTTTTGTTTTGGTGTTCCAGTTGTCGTTTATCAATGCGCTAGGTGATTTAATTGTTTCTTATTGCCATATCGTGACAGCCTGACGGGACGAAAGCGCCAAAGATCACTCGATGGCACGGATTACAAGCTGGTGTAACGCTGTTGGTTGCCTGGCTCAAAAACTGTAAATTTTTTGTGAAGTGGCAGTAAGAACAAGTTAAGATTTTATTATAGATACGGTGGTAATGTACTTTAGTACGTGAAAATCCAGCTGGCATTAGGCAGTTAAATGTGGTTAGTATTAAGCGCTACGTATTTCCAGTCATGAAGGCGTAAACTTTAAATGTGGCCAATGAGAGAAGCGAAAATTCAACCGTGATGAAAAAAAGTCAACTTTGAGCATTTGAGAAGAAGCTGAGAAGAGTTTGAAGCAAAAAGCAAAGCAGCTAACGTGAAGCGCCCGAGTATATTTTAGCTGCCTAACGTCTAGAACCGATCATATCACATGTCGCTTGATTCACTGCAGACAGCCGGGGTGGGGAACATGCCCGGAGTACATGTCAACTATCATTTTCGTATTGATTTTTCACATCATTTCATGTGTTACGCATTTGCCACAGTGGCAGCTGACAATCCAGCTTCGAGGAATCCTTTCATTCTGACAAAGCGTGCCGCAATAAGTACTTTTCTCATTTTCGTCCCCTCTTTACCCGTAATCGACCCGAAGGCCGCTGCACATTGAGTGCGTTTCGAGACTGGTGCCGAAGTCGAGTAAAAAAAAAAAAGTATGAAGGACGCAAAAATAAAGTAGGACTGAGAAATTGCACCACCACCTGTGAAATGTGTTTACTGTGACAAGGATGTCATACATTTAGATCTATTTTTAGAACCCTGTAAAGAAAAGTGTTTTGCAGAGATGTCCCTCGACATGTTTGAGGGAGAGAGTTTTCCTAGGGGAAAAATTGTTTTTTGGTGTCTTTCGTCAGCTGCCTTGTTTGGGAATAAAAATGAAGTGAAGTCTTAGTGTCCCTTCTGTGTTTACTCAGATTTGTGGCTTCCGTAAGAAAAGACTATAGTCGTGTTCAACTAAAGAAGGAAAAGAAATCTAGTCCGTTAACTACATGCGCCGTTGGAGATAAGGAGACTCAATAGCGCTCCAGGAGAAATACTACAGCGCCATCAGTGGGGGAGCGCACTTTCTGCCGCAGCATGGTAGTGCTAATCAGAGCTCGCCGTTGTCGGCCTCACAGAGGAGGGAAACGTCACGACTAACGCTGTGGGGGAATGTGCGCCAATGGGCCTGACATCTAAGGTAACTTGCTGCCGCTGCGTAGTGTCATGCGGCCAGTCTTAACAGCCAATACGGAAATAGAGTGAGTATGATGGATAAGGCCCCCGCGAAGTCCGGAAGTCATCCCAGAATCCTTCGTTTGGCACGGAATTTCGCGGAATTCTTGGTTTTGGACGGAAGTTCGCGGAAATCTGATTGGGTCGAAGGACGCGATTGGCGCGATGTGGACGGTTTATTCACTGACGTCACATCGGCCGCCATACTGTAGGTCCCTCGAAGTTATATTCCTGCATTCGTACGCTGCCGTAAACCGCGTAGTGCGATGTACCAATGTACGTCGTTACACCTGATTGTCATCGGGAATACATCCGGACCGTCGCTTTCAAACGACCCACTTCGTCTTGGTTGGTCTTCTTCCTACATCTTCAGCATTCCGTTGCATATAGTTACCATAGTCGTCGGATTCGCCGGGTGGCCTGAAACACTATACTGATGATGATGAGCTGGGTTTTTCTGGCGCAAAAGCATCTATGGCTATGATGCGCCAAACACTATATTGCTACCAGACACCCGCGCAGCGGTTACCCTGCTATCACGACCTAACAAAAGAAATTGTTATGACACGCAAATCCTTATTTAAATCTTCTCATTTCGTCAAACCCAATTGCCTACTTGGTACTAAACGTACCAGGACACCGACTTACCATCCCTGCGCGAACAGTTTCAACGGCTCCATCAGCAATAACAAGAGCAGTCTGTGAGCCCTTCCTAACACCAACAAATGGATCCGACTAATCAAGGCATTTGATCAAACTTCCTTCATCAAGGCGTATGATGTTCTGCTTGTAACGAGCTCTGTTTTTGGAAAATCCACATTCTTCCAACGTAACTCGTCAGGCAACGAAACAAAGCTCCAAGCGCATCAGAGAGTGCCATCTCTTTCCCTGATGTGTTCAAGACACTGCAACCAACCAATATGAAACCGCAGAACGGAACTAGTCATTCTAAGAGCGCCATTCAACTCATCGCATGCGTCCTGCATTTGCCAACCTGCTCGCAACCCTACCACATACTTTCCAGGACAGGTATTACTTTTTTTCATTAAGAATGGGTACAGATCCATCTGTGCAGACCTTTGTCATTAATATGGGAAATCGCTGTAGCTCGTCTATCGGCCACGTACATGCACTCACCGTCAGGCACATCAAGCCTTCAGGCCATTGATTCTTCACCATTTCCGCCCTTCCAGTATCCCATGGAGCGAAGCTCCTTCCTTCGGTAGAGAGGCTCGATGATGTGTTCTGAGTACGGTAGCCGGTTGCAAGAGACGTCCAATTAGAGGGATAACTCAACACCAACAACTTCACTAAACAGCTCGACGAACATTACACAATTATTTGTTTATTTATTATGAATGAATAAATGAGTTTATTGTGCCCAAGAATGGCCGCAAGAGCCTTGGTGTTGCTTCATGAATTAACGTGGCTCACGATATCCAAAGATGAAATTCTTTTGCTTCTAGCGAGCGCCTTTACCACGAAACAATGCCATTCAAAGAGCATAATCCGCGTGAGTCTCTGTTCCACACTTGGAAACGGGTCACGCCGTGAGTGTGTGAGTGCACCTCGTCCCTTTTGGGTCAGGGCAGACGTCAAGCGTCACAGGCGCAACCAAAAGAAAAGAAAACCTTCCGACCTATAGGGGGCGACACTGTCACCATTCTAGTGTGGATAACACGTGGGCCGATGTTCGGATTTGATGGTTCTTTTCCGTAATTCCTGCGTATATTCACCGGAAGATCACTTCTGCCGCGATGGTGCGATACTATACGGTTCCACCTACGGCACTGAACGCGGAATAAACGTGTAAAAGCAGACGACGCGTCCACACTGCGATAGTTCTCCGTTCTCCGCAGCGCGCCGACACCGTTCGATCTCTGAGCGAGGCCTCAGACAAGCTGCAGCTCGCGAAGATCCGGATGCGAGAGGTCACGCTGTCCTCCCGCGCCAGATAATGTAATCTATCATACTCATTCTGCTTCCGTATTGGCTGTTAGGACTGGCCGCATGACACTACGATGCGGCAGAAAGTGCGCTCCCCTACTGATGGCGCAGCAGTATTTCTCCTGGCGCGCTACTGCTTCTCCTTATCTCCAACGTCGTATGTAATCAACGGACTAGATTTATTTTCCTTCTTAAAGGGGTTGAGGCACTTTCATGATGCGGTTTATCATATCATGGACGCATTGTACTGCACACCAGAATACAGGAAAAAGGAATTAATCTTCTGTGTGTCGTACTTAGCGAGATACAAGCCCTCGAGCACACTCCCGAGCAAAGTGCAGACGTCACAAACCTCAGAGTTGCGTCCATTCCCATTGGCATCCGTAAGCACGTGACTTCTCGTGGGCTGCCTCACTGGCGGCGGTGAGGTCTGTGATGTCAGAGCCGCGTGAGTTTCGGTATCCTAGGTGCCCATTTTCTCTGCTTCTATTACCCTCTTCGCTGTGAAACTTTCAATGCAGGTTCACATCGGTGCAAGGAACCTTTGCTTTATTTTTATCTGGGACAACGTGTCACAACCCCTTAGTTGAACATGGCTACAGAAATAAATTACATACAAAGACTCGATATATTTGCCATGTGTTGTGCTCACGTTTAATGCTACAAAAACAGTTTGAAGTTAGAAAGCACCTAAAAACTGTTGTCAACAAAGGCTGCTAGGAAAGCACCCAAACAAACAAACCGTGGTGGCTTGCTTGCTGACCACACACTTTTTAAAGCAGTTTCTCAGCATGGGTTGCTACCTACAAGGACCAACTACTGATATTGTTGCAGCATATACTGGAATTCGCAGACAAAGAAGAACCATGAGACACCTTTGTTGACTGGTCAACAGAAATGGTTTAATGTGATGAGACATCGTCAAAAAAGGATGATATACAGCAAATCATTGGTTGGGGAAGCCTGCAGGTTTTTCGAAAAGGCTTCAGAACACGTATGTCACCTTTTTTTGAAACCGTATTTCTTTCTTTCGTAGAACAAATCTGTTTTCGAACTTCCGAGGTTCACAATCTTGGGACAGCCATCTCTCTGCAAAGTGAACAGCATCGACAATTAGGTACACGTGGAAATAATGCCAATGTTGTACATAACTTCAAAAACCGGTTCATAATTTCCCCGGAACAAGTGTAAGGTCCAGTTGCACAGGGAACCAATACTTACGTCCTTTTCTTGGATAGTGCACTCCTTGCAGTAGTAGGCATCTGAAACTCCTGGGCCACCACATATGACACATCGGCCTTGATACGATCCATAGTTACATTCGTCACAGATACGAACCAGCGTGCACGGACGCACGTACGAGTCACATATCACACATTTACCGTCACCTGTTGATAAACAACACACACATGTTAATCCGTCACTTACGTTTCTTTCATTTGCGAACAAAACTCAAAGAACATCGCTTACATTTTTCACAGAGGCGGCCAATGGCTGCGACAAAAATAACTCGTGTTAGTACAAAGCGCAAATTGATTGTGTTCGGATGTGATTGACGCTTAGCGTCAGATAGAAGATTTTAGCGTGGATTATTGGCCAATGAACAAATATTTCCTTACCTACGCCGGCTTGTTTGCGACAGAAAATCAAGTCGGGATGATGCTTCGCCATGTTGAAGACGATGTCTGTGTCGATTCCGAGTTCGACGCCAGAAGAAAGCAGAATATGCTACACGTGCCGGTAAAAAGTGGAAAATGTTGACAATATTATTATTGTCGTGCTTTTAATGCAGTAATATTTAAAAGTGCATGTTAAAATTTATGCGCTTTTTTGTGAATAGTTGCTTGGCGGCGCCGTTAGTCAATACAAAGATGGCGTCGCCCACGGTGTCGGAAGATTCGGATTCGAATGATCTGGAAATAGATGAAACCCATGAAGTTGAAGAAGATGTCACCTTCAAATCTTTGGTGAGTGAAAGAGAACACATAAGCAACGGCTGAAAGTGCGGAGAATACAACGAATAAAAACATTGGCAGTAATGGTGCAGTGCAAATTTGTACAGATGCATGTCCGAGCACACGTGAGACTGACATATTGGGTTCACCCCTATATTTATGTTTCGCACAGGGCGTCGTGGATGTCTTATGTGAAGCTTGCGAGCAACTGAAATGGAAAACACCAAGCAAAATTCAGCGGGAAGCAATTCCTGTCGCTCTGCAAGGTAAGCGCTAAACGCCATGTTATGCCGCGTGATCTTTATTTTCATACAAATATAAATAAACCAACTGGCACTGAACTCTTTCAGGGAAAGATGTGATAGGCCTTGCCGAAACGGGATCGGGTAAAACAGGAGCTTTTGCTCTGCCCATTCTTCAAGCACTCCTTGACACACCACAGAGGCTCTTCGCTTTGGTCCTTACTCCAACGAGAGAACTGGCATTTCAGATTTCTGAACAGTTTGAAGCATTAGGGGCCAGCATCGGTGTGAAATGCGGTGAGCCTTTGGTTTCTTTATTTCCCAGGTGCAATGCCCCCCCGCCACAGCAGTGCTGTGTTGATGTGAAAACATGAGCTCCTGGCAGAAATTGCACATAAAGCATGCACCGATAGTGATGAAACATAACCTGGAAAAGCAGGGTTTAGTTACTTCACGACAGAGGATATTGTGAGGCTTCATGCCACCCCATGTCTGGTACAAAAGAATGTTAGAGGAAGCCATGCATAGCAAAATGTGATGCATAAAGAGCTGTCTTGTCTTGTAAGGGACACACTTTTGCGAGATCGTTGTACTTGAGCACTTAAGGTGCTTCCACTTCAAGTTTGAATTTTACACCATTGTTAATACAATTACTGTAAACATATTTTTGTTCGCGATGTATTAATTTTCACGAATCGCATTTGGGAAGTTATTCGCGAGTATTTAATTTCGCAATTCCAGGTATGTTTCCTTCCGTGGGATCAATATCAAGCAGTGTTCGCGAGTACAATTTTTCACGATTTTTTAGCGGTCGGGAAATTTGCGAAAATTAATACATCGCAAATAAAATTTAAGGTTCCCTCTAGATGAAATGCAATAGTGTAAAAGGGCTGAGAAAAACCTTGTAAACAGTTGTGCAAATATTGAATTTTGTTCCTAGAAACATTAATGTGATCAACTTTTGTTGCAGTTGTGATTGTCGGTGGCATTGATATGATGACACAAGCTCTCGCCCTTGCAAAGAAACCTCACATTGTGATTGGTATGTGATTGGTTTACTAATTTTGTCTCTTTTATAACCGTGAGTGATCATTACAACATTTCAAATCTACTCTCCGCGTTCATGCACCTGCAGCTACGCCTGGCCGATTAGTAGATCACCTGGAGAATACGAAGGGTTTCAGCCTCAAAGCTCTCAAATACCTTGTGATGGACGAAGCCGATCGAATTCTAAACATGGATTTTGAGGAGGAGGTTGACAAGATCCTCAAGGTTATTCCTAAGGAACGGCATACTTACCTGTACTCAGCAACAATGACGAAGAAGGTATTGTTGGTATTGCATCCGCATACCTGCCAACTCTTCCAGATTTTCCGGGAGACTCCAGAATTTCGTTCAGTCTCCTGATTGTACGGACGCGCCCTCCGATCTCCCGGAAAAGTGGGGCCTTGGGCGTTTTTCTTCCCTCGTCTTCCTTTAAGAGCTGCGCAAACGCATTCCTGAAGAATTAGACAGCCCGTAACACATGTTTCGTGGCAAGACCATCCATGGCTGGAGGTAGAGGCAGATTGATTATTGATGATTGGCAGTTATTGTGTCCGTGTTTTTCAAGAAGACGTGCTATTGTCCTATCGTAAATCCAGCCTCGTACACTAGTTTTGTGCGGTTGGTGGAAGCTACGATAGTGCGTCGCGGCCTCACCCGACTGATAGTGGCTACCCAAGCAGCACAACATCTTGGACCAATATTGACAATACTGATCAATACTTGGTCAAATGTGGGACCGTCATTGCCAATATTTGTATATTGGTCCAGTATTGGCAATACTGGTCAATACTTGGTCAAATATGGTACTGTCATTGCCAATATTCATATATATTTGTATATTGGTCCAATATTGGCAATACTGGTCAATACTTGTTCAAATATGGGAGCGTCATTGCCAATGTTCGTATATTGGTCCAATATTGGTCAGTATTGCCAATACGGGTCCAGTATTCGGCTAAGATGATGTGCTGCTTGGGTGCTTATGACGTAGAGGAATCGTAATACATTGACGACGAAGATTAATGCCCCTCGCCCACGTCGCGCTTAGGGCAGTCTCCCGAATTTTGAGTTTGTCGGGTTGGCAGGTACGCATCTGTGCAATAAGGGTCTGTATTTCCCCCAACAAATTAATCTCTTAACCATATTTTCGTTTGCAGGTCCAGAAGCTGCAGCGGGCATCGCTCCAGGATCCAGTTAAGGTCGAGGTCTCTTCCAAGTACCAGACAGTTGAAAAACTTCTCCAGTACTATTTATTCATACCAGCAAAGTTCAAGGTGAGATGTGTATTCGAAATTTCTGTACACATTTTGTTTGGTTCACATATGTTACGCAGCAATCCTGACGTGGAAAGTATTCAGCAAATCATGCGGTATTATAGTGTACCGTACATGTTGTAAAAGATCTAACAGTGGCAGTGTTCAGGTGTCAATACTGTCAACATGTTGTGATCTGAACTGTGTTGCTTTTTGCACTTTTCAACCAGAACAGATTCTGCTCTATTGTGTTAGATAGCTCTGCAGCTGTTGGGGTGAGGTTTCCTAAATTGTATCATCTGGCTATAGCGCCATCTTGAACCCAAAAGAAAGTGTGGTTCTGGTGGGAAAATTATTTCAGTAAAAAGAAAAGTAACATTTGCAAAGCAAAGTGAAAAGTAACAATTGCATAATTCTGTAAAAGTGTAAGTTTTAATATTTACTTCTAGGACACATGCATTTAATTGGATGAACGGCACACTAGCTGCTGGCTAGGGCACACAGCAGGCTCACTGTACTGTGTCCATTCTTGTGTTTGGAGAATGGCTTTTTGTTGGTTCTGAACAGTTCTCATAAACAACTATTTTTCTCTCTTTATTTTAGGATGTGTACCTAGTGTACATCATGAATGAACTGGCAGGAAACTCTTTCATGGTGTTCTGTAGCACCTGCAGTAACACGCAGCGCACTGCCCTGCTGCTGCGAAATCTGGGCTTCACGGCCGTCCCTCTTCACGGACAGATGAGTCAAGTATGCACCACTTATTTACTCTTCTTTGTCAGGGTGCCCTTTGTCATCAGTGTGAAAATATGAAAATAGCAGCAGTGCATAGTAGCAGTGCAGTGCCGCCAAAATTTAGAATCAGCTACCAGTGTTGTTGTTGTTGTTGTTGTTGTTGTTGTTGTTGTTGTGCATCTTTTACTGAGGCACTCTCTAGCACGATCGCGTAGAAATGTGTTGTGGCATGGCACTGTTCCCCAGGGGCTGTTTTGATTGGATTCAGTTGAAACAATTTTTTTTCTTTTTCCTTTTCCTCCCTTCCACTTGTATATTTCCTCCTGTAAGTCCCTACAGAGTCCAACAGTACAGTCGCCGACCAATTTTTCGGACTTGGCGGTGACCGGAAAAAGGTCCGAGTATAATACAGCAGTCCGAAACATCCGACGATCACTAAATTGCCACTTTATTATTCAACTTTATTTTGCAACAACTGCACTAAAGAAGCCAGTAATTGCGCCCTTTCGCAAGTGGCGCCTGCGTGCGATGATGTCCGCTTTGATTCATGCAAGCTTCATACGTTCATCATACACATTTGACAACACCATCAACATGTTCACGATTTTAATGAATTCAGTCAGCCAGTTCTCGTTGTTTGTGTTCACGACGTATGCGGTCGACGCCTGTGCGTGTTCAGCAAGTTTGTCTTCCGAGCCTGACTCGCTTGCCCTTGCTGCACAATTTCGTCAGCTCCGTGCTCTGTTGCAAGAAGTAGAATAGCTTACACCTCCTTCAACGCTGGACCTCAGCTGCTCATGTGGTTCCCGAATGCCACACTCCCCAATTCCCTTGCCTCGCAACACTTCTCGCTGGCCTTGACAGTCACAATGGTTCCAGAGCCGGGGCTACCATTGCCAGTGCAAGAACCTCACGGGAATGTTACTTGAAGAGAGGTCGCCCCGAGGTCCCCGCAACCTTGAACTCATTTTATTGTGCACGTGCTTTGGCAATTGCAAGTTTCCTTGCTCATTCTGTTTTTAGCAGAATAATGAGGAGGGAAAAAAGGACAAAGAGTGCAGCTCCTAGCGTTTGCACCACCTCACTGTTAGCTGACTCGACATTTTTCAATGTTTTTTTATTTCTACGCTCTCACATTCGCAGGCAAAACGTCTTGGAGCACTCAACAAGTTCAAATCGAAGAACAGGTCCGTTCTCATTGCCACAGATGTAGCGAGCAGGTGAGAGACCTTCGGAGAGAGAAAGTAATTGGCACAATTTCGTGCCTAGCAAACAAAAAAGTGTGCTTACGTGATAGGGGGTGATAGTCAATGATGGGAAGTACTTGAAGGACCAAGTACTACTTTAAGCACATTTTTCAGTGCTTGTACTTTACTTAAAGTACTTTTCAATTAGCGTAGTTTGTACCGTATTTTAAGTACTTTTATTCGGTACTTTCCTTTCAAGTATTCAACTACCCAATTGGCAATAGAAACACAAAACGTGTTCACAAAATGATTTCTTTTACTTCATATTAATGAAATTAATTAATTATTTGAATTTAATTAATGAATTTGAAATTAATTAATTATATTAATGAATCGGCTGTAAACTATCCATGCTTTCTAACTAGCACTCGGCAAACATGCTTGCTAAAAGCTTTTTAAAGATAACTGTCGAAACATAATTACCTCACCTTTTATCTCTACCAAGCGTTAAAATGTCCGGCGATACAGTCTAAATTTGTAATGTACTTGATCAGTACTTTAAAGTACTTTGCCAAGGACTTTGTACTCTACTTGAAGTGTGTTTGTAGTACGGTACTTTGAACTGTACTTAAGGTACAACAGGTGCTAGGTACTTGGTACTTTACTTTAAGTACAGTTTTGCGGTACTTTAGCCCATCACTGGTTATAGTTAGGGCCTGAAGTTTTCGGGAAATATTTTTTTTCTAAATTAGGGGGTAAAAATTCGGCGAATAAACCTGTGCTCGAAATTCACGCGAATTTGGGTGGAAGAACTTCCATTATGCTAAATTGAGGGAGAAATCTGGCTTAGTTACTCAAACTAACTGGCCTGGTTTTGTACAAATGGTGATCTAACTGCATTTGCTGCCAAACAAGTTAGCTGCGTGCATTCCTACAGACGTCTCAGCGAGGGCAATCTGACGGGTGGAGATCGGGTTTCACCCTGAAGAGGCGACCTTAAATTTGGGGAAGAATCTGGTTAAACCCTAAAACCTCCGGCTCTAGTTATAGTTCATTGCCTCGAACGTGCCACATCTTTTCTTCTCAGGGGTTTAGATATCCCACATGTCGACTGCGTCATCAACTTTGACATCCCCACCCACTCCAAGGACTACATTCATCGTGTGGGGCGCACGGCTCGGGCGGGGCGCTCCGGCAAGTCCATCACTTTTGTCTCGCAGTACGTTGAACTTGGGAAGAACATTTCGCTCTTTGATGTTATTAAGTTCAAAGTCAATGAAGCTGTCGTGTATCTCTTCCGTAAGGTACGATGTTGAGTTATACCAGCGGATCGAACACCTGATCGGGAAAAAGCTGCCTCTGTACCAGACGGTTGAAGAAGAGGTCATGATGATGGTGGAAAGAGTGACAGAGGCCCAGCGATATGCGAGAATGGTATGGTGTTGAATTTAGTGCCTATAATATTTCGTTGAACCGCATCTCATTCCTGCTTTGCTGTGCAGGAAGTGGTGTGTTATGTGTGTTAAAAGTGGTAGTGTAGAATCTCAGTAGTGAACCTGCACAGTGAACATGTAGATGCAGTGCTGATGAAGTAGACCTGTGGCCCGTGTTTTGAAACGCCAAATCGATGCGCTACCGATATAGTGAAGTTTTTAGCAGTCCAACAAACTTCACTACAAGAAGTTCTGCTGTAAATGTGTTCCCAGGATTGCCAGAGTAAACTTGATAGCAGATTTTATATGACATATTGTACATTTAGCATAAATATAATATGTGAATTGATAGTGTTAGAAAAGGAATCCTCACGGTGGAAAGGGTGGTCCACATACTGACTGTTGACTACTCGCTCGTAATCATAACTTTCTAAATGTATGAGGCTCGAGTTATTTATTATCTAGTAAAGTCTTTGTGGGAGAAATGATGTGGGGTGATCATGTATGACCAATTGTTTCGTGTATTGGCCGATTAGTGCGATCTTATTAAGTAATTAAGCACAGTGAAAATGAATGCTGCCAACTGTGATTAGAGCCTGAAGTTTTCGGGAAATATTTTTCTCTACATTCGGGGGGTAAAAATCGGGTAAATAAACATGTGCACTAAATTCATGCAAATTCGGGTGAAAAAACTTCCAGTACGCTAAATTTGGGGACAAATCGGGCTCAGTTATTCAAATTAATTGTAGTGGTTTGGTACAAATGGTAATGTAACTGCATTTTTCTGCCAAACAAGTAAGTTAGTGCATTCCTACAGACATCCCAGTGAGGGCAATTTGCCGGGTAAAAATCGGGTTTCACCCTAAAGAGGAAACCTTCAATTCGGGCTGCAAATTCGGGGAACAATCGGGTAAAACCCTAAAACTTCAGGCTCTAACTGTGATGCATGACTGCCACCAACATTCAGCCGGTTTCATTTCCATAGAGGGCTCCATCTTGCTTTAAATCTTGGCGGTACATGTTTGTTGGACACCCTGTATACTGGGCTGAACAATGTTCAATAGACTAGTAAAGAAGACAGTGCCACCTAGCTTGTTTGTTTTAATCCATCAGGAATTGAAAGAGGAAGAAGACAAAAAGAGGGGAGGCAAGAAGCGGAAAGCAGACGACGACAACGAGGTGGACGATACGGAGGAATCTCGTGGCCTACACAAGAGGATTGGAAAGAATAAGAAACAAGGGGGTGGATTCAAGACGAAAAAGAAGTAACTTCTTCAACTTCAGCAACTGCATCGTCGTTGTTTATTTTTATGTACAGGTATAATACATCCGCTGCATTACATTTGTCACTCATGTTTTCAGCATTTTCAATGTCCGTGTATCAAAAGATTCTCCATTTCGCGAAGGATGAAGCTCGAGCCAGCGTCGTTCATCAGAACGTCTTCGTCGCGGGACGACTCTTTTACCTCTTCTGCGTCATCGCCCATGCTGTTTTCTTGAGGAGGCACATACAGTTCAGATCGTGTAACCATGATGTGTGGGTTGTCTTCAAAATATTCCATCTCGGGCAGCTCTTCCAAGCTGCTGTTGTTGAGCGTCGCCGTCTCGTACGTGGAGTCATCCGCCGTCTCAGAGTCCAAGGACGTCTGCGTTTGGACGACACGCGTTGTCCGAAGGACAACATATTCGCCTGCGCCTCTGTCCTCAGTTGTTTCGCGGAGGTCTTCCTCGGAGATGCTCGAGTAATAGCATTCCGTATCTTCATCGACGACGCAGCGTTTGCTTCTTAAGGCTGCTCGTGGAAGGTACATTGAATCTGGAACCATGTCTTCGAGTTCTTGATAGACATGCGCAGACGTGCTGTCAGAAGCCTCCGAGTTGGTCAGCTGTGTGCTCCCGCGTACCTCGTCAAACGAACAGCTTTCGTATTCGTGGGACATGGGACGGGAACAGTCTTTGAGGCCGCTGCTACTGTCGTAAAACGCGTGACTCTGTGTACGATTCGTGTCTCGAGTTCCCGCCCGGTCGCCAAATACCTCGTCGAGCGAGAATCTTCGTTGTGCTCTGCATCTCTTGTTCACCTTCTGGTAAACCGGAAACCCGTTTTGTTTGTCAGAACTTGCGGTGAAAGAATGCCTCCGTTGAGGCCCGCTGCAGTAAATTTCCGTGACATGCGTCACGGAATCCGTGTAGATGTTGCAGGCGTCTCCTGCAACCGCCGCGGTTGTGCTTTCGTTAACCCCTTCTCCCGAAGGCTCTTCTTGAATGTCGTCGATTTTGGCGTTGCGTTGCTTGTTGATTTTCCCGTATACTGGAGGGTCGTCCTGTTCACTGTAATACGATATCACTGGTATCCTTACACTAACGCGGAACGTCTCTGTCGTTGCGTTTTCGTCGGGCGGAACGTCCGGCGTCGTCACGTTCGTACCCCGATCGTAATCGGGATCCGGTTCTCCTATGGTTGCATAGCCGACGTCGTAACTAACGTCTTCAACTGCATCCCTCGGCTCTAGTGGCTTTTGAGGCTGAGCATCGTCGACTGGCATGCTTTCCGCTTCTTGCGAGCTCTGGTGCAGCCGCGTCTCCTTGCCCGAGAGCTGTCTGAAGAATCCCTGCAGACGAGATTTCTTAAGCTTCCCGAAACTGAAGGACCTGATGCGGCGTAGGGTGTTCTTTTTGGCTGGAACTGCCATGTCGCTGGAAGGCCTTTGTGTGTTGTCACTCTTGTTCTTGCGAGGAGCAGGACTTGGAGCACGATGTACATCCGCCTGGACAGCCTTGGGTCCGTTTGTTGCGACCGTGCGGGTGCTGGGGCACTGTGGTCCTGGCCTGTCCGATGTACCTCTGTGGCATAATGGATGCAAGAGACACTCATCAGCGTAAACTCTCCTGATGCAATCGAATGCTCACAATATTTAATTGCGAATCTAAACTTGTAATGAGTAGAACCTGAAGTTTTCCGGAAATATTTCGTTGCAAATTCGGAGGGTAAAAATTGGGTAAATAAACGTGAATCGAAGAACTCTAAGTATATACCAACTCGCTTTCTCTTCAGGACCGCTTTTCGATTCCTAAGGGTAGCTTTGCGTGGCTCCAGAGATATGGTGTAGGCCAAATTGTTGATGGTCACTGTAACTCGCTACCTTTCAAATGCTCTCTGACAACGAAACACATTGCGAACGAGGACAGTTCATGCCCGCTCTGCACTGACGACTCGGATATGGCTACACTAGGCAGCTGTCTGATCTCGCCCCTCTAAATTGAGTGGAAAATTGCCAAAGACCGCCCAGACCCGAGGCAACTGAAACTGAACATGGAAAGCGTTCATTCCACATCACAAATGATTAACCATACACGCCCAAGGCCCTACGACGGTGGAATTTGAAGCTGCGCCGAAACTTGATTTTTCTTGCGCGGGTACCTGCATCAGAATGCTTCGAAGCGCTTCCATCACTGCACACATGTTTGTAAGATTTCCTCCTGTCCTTGTAGCAACTATGCTTGACTAACACTGCTTCTCTGCCACAATGCCCATACCTTATGCCCTGACTATGTATAGGGCCTGACTTTTTAGGGTTAAACCCGTATCCGCCCGATATTTACCCCCCGAACAAAATCTGTAAAATTCGGGTTTAACCCGAATCTACCCGAAAACATCCGGGTCGCGTGGCACACTCATAAGTGTGCATTAAAATAAAGTTTGATAACATTGCTAAACATTAGTTCCATGTTAAGACAAATTTTTATTAAACAAAAAAAAAATCACCCTAATACACCCGAATTCCTGACGGCAGAATAGGCCGTAACGGGATTTAACCCGAATACACCCGAATTTTCAAATAAAAAATATCACCCGATATTTACCCCCCGAATTTGGCCAAAAATAAAACCCGAAAAAGTCAGGCCCTAACTATGTAGTGTGAAAAAGTATGTCTTACTCATCTCGGAGCTCTTTGAGATGCGTATTGTTGCTGAGTTGAACACCGAAGGGCCAGGAAACCTCGCCAACACCTATGGCTCCTTGGAGTGCAGCAACCCAGATGTCCCTGGTGTCCTTGTCGTTTGCGGACTGAAATTCGCCAGTCATTACTATAATTTAAGCCATCAGCGTTGCCATCTATGCGATGCTACAATGTCACATAAAGAAATTACCAAATAGATAATATCGGAATATGTGACGATTTCTAAGCCGTAGCACTTCTTCGATTCGTGCGTAGACCGTACAGCCTGGACAAGGCCAAAGTCGATGAGTCCTCTGCACGTTCCCAGTGCCTGCAGGTAAAGGAAGATTAAGATGGCATGGAAATGATAGGTTATCGCATGTACACCATCTCTGCAACAAGTTTAAAGCAAGCACTCTATCGGTTTCCAAGGGTATTGTGTCCCTCAATCCTTGCCCCATCTCCAAAGTTCCCCCCCGTGGGCCTTTGGTGCCCCCTGCAGTCACTAATTTGGGAAGATGCCGTTACTCGCAGCACTCGTGTTCAATACCGGCAGTCGCACATTTTACGTGCGGGAAGGGGAGGGAATCATTATAGGTGAAAGATGAAAGTCACTGAAAAGGTTAGCCAGCTGTAGGACTCGAACCCACATCTTCTGGATTTGTCCCTTCTATGTTGTTCCAGCCTCAGAACATCAGTTCTTTCATGTTCATTATAGGTGTTTTTGACACAAATGAAAGTAAAACAACATAAAATAGGTCCCTTTCGTCCTTCATGTCTTTTGACGTTTTCTTTTCGTCTATGTCTTCGAAGCTGCTATGTGATGCCTTTCTGAAAGCACCAACAAGCCCAAATTGCCTTCGTTGCTGGGGAACAGTTCATTGTGATTTTACATAGAGATGTGTCCAGCTTTTAAAAGGGGTAGTTTGCTCCCTATGCTAATTGAAACAAATGTACGTGGGAGGAATGTTTGACTCCAAGCAACTCTCCTGTAAGACGTTTCGCTGGGAATCGTTGTATTTCCGAAGATGTCTGTATTCCGCGAGCTAGCTTGCGGCGCGGGCCACAGGGAGAAGAAAACTACAGAGCCGCTCGTGTGACGTTCGCTCTGCGGTAGTCACGTGGGAGCGAGGATGACAGCCTTGTAACGTCACAGTGTTGTCACGTCGCACATATGTTTCTATGCGCGAGAATTTCAAATCGCGTGGATTCACGTGCTTTGCGATGCCGATAACTTTCTTATGCCGTGCAACATAATGCGTAGGAACACTACCATTTCCCACAGAGATGTACAATTTAATCCAGGGATTTTCCTGTGATGTAATCGGGGAGGGGGGGGGGAGCCCCGTTGAGGGTAGTGACGCCCATATCTGCTGGTCTTACTAGCAGGTATTTTTGGGGGTGTTGCAAAATGTTGGGGTCACTAGGGGTTGCTGGGAAGATCTGATCCTTGAAGTGCAACCTATCCCTTTGAGGCAGCGACATTGAGCATTGCTCGAGATCCTGCTTCATTCATCAAGCAGTCTATCAGGAATCACCATGTTCTACATTTTCGCTGTACGGTGTCTGCGCTAATTAATGTCCAAACGCGCGTCATGAAAAAGCAACCACAAGCGGTGTGGCACGCCCCTAAGGGCTCGGCCCAATCTGCTGACGTGACGTAATCAGATCCGTATGACGTTGCGTCAGCTTCAGGAGTAGCCGAGATGACTCATTTCTCACAGAAAATTCGTCTCCTACAGACGTGGCGCCGCGCGCGCTACTTGCGGGCGGACTCTCCGCGTTGGGGGGTTTGTAGAAAGAGTGCACATCAAATAACTCGCGTGCTACGGGTCAGCTAGCATAATATGTCGAGCAATACGCCGCAGACAAAAACGAAGAAATCAAGAAGGGCTTCACTGCTCCTCTGGAGTATTCACCGTTCAATGGTTGGTCGCTCTGATGAGGCATCCGGTGCATTCGCTGGACAATAACGGGTTCGTTGGTTTCTGTTTCCGATAATAGTGACGTCTGTCTACAATGTGAAGTGGTTGCAGGTAACTGTTCGCCCCTCGTTCATATAGCTTACCCGATGCAACCACGACATAATCGGCAAATCCAATGAGCAGCCCGTCCGCACAAAACCGCTAGGGGCGCCACTCGTCGGCCCGCGAGATATGCATCATGATTGGGCAATGGAAATTTGAATTTTGAACGCGCAGAAGCGGACGCACGATTACCGTGCAGACGACAGCAACAGTTCCTGTGAAAACTGGTAGAATGACGATAATGAACTGGGACATCCACTGCTTGTACAGAAGGTAAAAGCGAAAAGGTAAGCTAAAGTACAGAGTACTGCAGAAATTGAGGAAGCAATAACCGGGCCGATGGGTAGCGCCACCGATAGCCCCCAAATGCGGCGCTGGGAAGGGGTCATGGTAGCTATAATCTGTTAGGTCGTGGGTACAACTCTGTGGCAGCAAAGTGGTCTGACGTCAGTCGGCTACGTCACCCTAAGCCTTAGCTTAGTCAAGTAACATTTAGCCTAGCCTGTTAGTCTGTTCTGGGTTAGCTCTAGTTTTAACTGCTGTCACCCGACTATCGGGGAAACATTGCAGGTACGTTTAGTAGCTTTTACTGGCACGATATTAAACGCACCGTGTTTATAATTATAAATAATACACAAAATGTCACTGATGTCATTGACGCATGAAGATGCATCATTCATATCCCTGCCTCATACCGATGCTTGCAGGTAGTGGCCGGCACTTCTTCACAAGCTGTGTGGTTCCCCTGTGCAACATTAACGATACCGTCACAGCATTCTGGTGTGTAGAACGACCTCTGAAAATGCTGCAAACCCGATTGTCCAGCAACTCGTGTAATCGTTTCTATACTAGTATACCAGCGCCCTGCGCGTAGCACCCAGTGGCGGATCCAAGGGGGGGGCGGTTGGGCGATCGCCCCCCCCAAAACGTCAGTTTATGCATTGCATTTCCCTCTCCCCCTCCCCCACTGCGCGCTCCGGCAAAGAAACCGCCCCCCCCAAACCGAGGGTCTGTATCCGCCCCTGGTAGCACCTGAACAGTCCTCGCAGGAAACCGACGTTGTGCCGTCCTGGCCAAAGACTCCTAGAGCCTAGTATGCTTCAAGACCCATTCTCTATAGCCAGTGCACTACCAAAACTGCTAGGAGGGTCCCTTCAAGCACACTAGGCTCGAGGGACCCCTAACGGCGAAACCAATAAACTTGCTAGCGTTCGTACCCGCAGCTTCGGAGTTAGAAAGCGGGTACGTTAGCGACTGATATACAGTTCTCAACTTCTGAGCACCAGTGTAGGTGAAGAAACTGCCATTACGCTTCGCTACAGCTGCCACAAAACGCAAGCGCAGCTCCAAGAAAAAAGGCCTTCCTCTGGCGACGAAGGCTGGTCCCGTGACAAACTTCCCGTTTCCTGATGAGAAGTACAAATGTCGTAACTTCTATAAGCGGATGGAACGGCGAATCCCGTTGTGAGTTAATGGCTGTCAAGTGCAACCATCGTCTTGGCCTTCAAGCAATATGTGTCGAAGAAAGACCAGATGACAATGTGCAGGATGTCGCGTTCATTTCCTCAGCTAATGACCAAAGAAGGACAGCTCTTCTAAGTGTAATCATTGACGGCACCGATCTCGGAACCGGGGATTGACGTAGAACGAGACTCATTAAAACTTCCATGTCCTGTACTTTTTGTGCGGGGCAAAGTGGTATGTCGCACTAGAGAAGCAGTTCTTCAGAAGGATGAAGACTTACTTTGTAATTGGACTGGGACTTGAAGTACAACAGAGACTTGCCGTCGAGTACGAACCAGAACTTTCGCCAGAACCACTTCAAGTTCTGAAATGATAAAGTCACGTTGAGATAAACGACAAGACCCTGGCAAGTGCTTCAGACAAGGGAATATATATATATATTTGCTGAATGCATACAGTATGCCGAAAAGGGGATGCATGAATGGCATACCAGTTTGGTGGTTCTTTTCCTGAGATACCCTTCCATCTTGGGCATTCCGGACTGGGATTTGCGGAAGTGAACCCGAGCCTGAAAGCTACTGTCCCTTCCATCTCTTGGCCGCAGTTGAACGTCACCCATTTCAGCCATCTGGCGCAGGAAATATGAAAAAAGAAAGTAAGGATGTGTACGAAGTTTTTAAACCTTTATCGTTCGTTGCGAGTAATTCGCGAATCCCGGCGACATCCTATGGCCATCCGGGTGGGCATCCTGTTGGAAGGCACGTGTACTTACTGGACGAGGAATTACCCAAAACTCATTAACTTTTTATTTAGACGTTTTCGGGAAAATGCGAGACAGTAGGATATGAGGCATTCGTTATTTGAATTCACCTTCTTTTTTTTTTTTCCATAAAAGTGGAACTAGCATTGTTGAACGGGACGTTTGGATCTCGTTTTCAAGACTATTCTTTACTTCTGACGGTGGCCCAGTAAGGCCGAAACAGCTGTCCAGTGCTGCTTTGGCAACGTTTCAGTACTGAGGCGAGCACGTACTTTGAGATATGAATGGCCAAATTTTGATATGCAAATCAGCCGAAACTAGAACCACGCACTTCTCGAGCACAGAAACGACATGACTTATTTCGGCTTATCTGGGCCGGAAAGCGGTGAAAGGTAATTGCAGTAACGGTGGTGGTGGTGGTGGTGGTGGTGGTGGTGGTGGTGATAGGGCTTGCCGTTGTCGGCCTCACGTTGCAGTAACGGTTTATCTGGCCAACTGATCAGCGTTTCCTCCAATCAGCTCGATCGCTACAACAGACGTGGCCCTCCGACCCGAACGCCCTTTCCCATTTTTTTGCGCTCGAAAATTGCGTAGTTTCGGTATTGGCTCATTTGCACGGAAACATTTAGCGACTTTTTTGTTTTCGCAAAGTACGTGCTCGTTACAGGATATCTAAAAAGAACGGTGAAGGTAAATAATGGCTGGCTCCAATTTTGCAATCTCGCATTTCCCTGAAAACATATAATTAATAAGTTAGTGAATGTTAGGTAGTTGGTCGTCCAGAATATATCTATAGTCACATACGCTTTCACATAAGATGTAAGCCTGGCCGTATAATCCATCTGCGGAAATCGAATCTGGGTAGCTCTCATAGTTTTATCATAAAAATTCTGTAAGTGATGAAAACGAGAGAACACCCTGTATGTACTGTGGCTGAAAGTGTGCTAGAATTTGCGAGGGTGATACAGTGAATCTTTTTCTGTTGCTTTGACTTCGTGAAACTAAGTTGTTCCATATTCCAATTCACGTTTCTGTCATCGAATACCTTGTCTGTTGTGAGACATCAATTTCTGGAAAAATCGCTGGTGAAATTCGCGAAAATATCTAAATAATTATAGTATATATACATCATATACATCAATTGCAAATGGCTGTGCGCAGCCATTCGTTCCGTTTGTGCACTCGTACTCGAATTACCGTGGATGGCACGTACTGGACGGACCCATTATGCCGGGCACCGGTACAGAGTCCTTGGAAAATTTGACTACAGTATACACCAAAGGCGCCACGAATGGCCATATAGTTGCCTCTTCACAGAAAACGCCCTACATTCATTAAAGCGGTCTCACTTCTTAAGAAGTCTATGGGGAATTTTTGTTCGCAGGGTTCTCGTAAACCTCGCTAGATTTCTACGCGAAACAGTCAAAGGCGTGTTCGCCTCTAGGGAATGGCATATTTTTCAAGGCCTCACGCAATCTGACTGATTTTTGGCGAATTAAAAAGTTCGTCAAATTTTCAATACGTGGGAGTCTATGGGAGATGCAACAACACCCCTCTTCTCGGAACGCCCGCCCGCGACATTTTCGCCAAAATCGTGTCATTCCCTGCAGCAACAGTCGGGGAATTGATTGCAGTCAACAAATTCGACACGCTTACTGGAGTCTTCCAGATCCCTGTGAATGAATAATGGCTTTGTCGTTTGCTGTCATGTTGTGCACGCTGACATCGATTACATTACTCCCACGGGAGGAAAGCAAAGGGAAGAAAACAATTTTGCGAAGGTGCACCCAACTCTTTCCAGACCCAGAGCCGTAGCGACGGAGGTGCGAGAGAGGGCGCCGAACGGCAGGCCCTGGCCGTTCGGCGAATTTGAATTTACGATCTCAGCAGTGCAAATAAGCGTTTTCATTTCTTTGTTTGCAGGGCTTCTGATGGCAGTGGGTGAGGGGGGGGGGGGGGGGGACGCTTCAGATTTACTCTACCCTGGGCGCAAACTTGCCTCGCTACGGTTCTGACTGGACCGCATGAGTCCGCCTCAAGTTATCCATGTACGTCTTTGACTGATGCAGCTCCCATCGTATCCATCGGCCTTCCGACCTTCTCTCCTCTTATATTAACTGACTCACACCCGACTCACAGGAGGCTATCTTGAATGATGTTCATTTTCTGAACATTGTACAATCGCAACCACTGCAACCTACACAGTTACTTCATGTGACGCTAAAGGACCTGGTGTACAAACTTACGGCCGAAAGCGTAATAAGCCAGAAGAAAGAAAAAAAACATTGAAATGTGAGAAAAATAATGTGAGGTTCTCGTCAAAGGCAAAGGGTTTGTACTGTGTGCACATGGACCTCGCATAATATTTTCGTCTTTCGAATTGGAAATGTTAAGTTCTCTATCTAACCGTTGGATGTTGTTCCTTCTATGTGGCGGTAATATATTAGGCATGTGCGAATAATTCTTTCAAAACCGAAGCGAATAGATACATAAGCCGAAACAAATACAAAGCGAATAAATAGTACGTTATCGAACCGAATCGAATACGTAGCGAATGGTTGTATATAACGGGATCGAGGGTGTCGCTCCAGTGGAGAAATGCGACAGCCTGGTGTTCCGTAAACTTTTGTCACAAACTGTACATACGGAAAACTCTGAAACATGGAAAGAAGACGACACACGTTTTGAACAAACATCGGTTCAGTTCTGTACTCGATTCGGAAATCGAATCGAATATAGAATTGTTCACTTCGGTATTTGAATATTAGCACATGCCTCTAATAGACATGACAAATGACTTACATACCTACGAGTGCCTATGACTATCACTACGCCTGCGAGTACACCTATTAAAAGTGAACCTGGCTGTGCGTTGCTATACACCACTTTCACCACAGACATAAATCTTTATTCTGGATAAGTCGTGGGTCTGTCTTCCTGCGTGACTCTAATTTCCTCCACCGCCTGTGCTCGTGCGCACATGGGATTTCTGAGAACTGTTCCGAGCCGTTAGATATTCTGTTACCGCTTTCTAGCACGGTTAGAGCCAAAGCGTGAGGCTGTTGCCTTTATCTTAAGAAAGGAGAAGGAAAGGAAGAGAGAATGTCGTAAAAATATGAGCGCGGTTGGGACGGGGTCGTGGATCTTGCATGCGCGGATACCGTGCGGATACTGTTAATCCTATCCGCGCTCATATTTTTACGACAGCTAGCAGAAATAGGTGTATCCGCATACGCACGGATGTTGAGTATATCCGCACGTCAGCGGTAATTGCATTTGTGTAGGAAAAAGTCTACAGGATGAAACTGTTATGCTACAAACGTTTTTACTTTTCAGAATACATACTCTCCGAGGAACGTTGTGCCATGTACAGTTGTCCGATAATAGCAGTCAAATGGACAGCAATGAAACGGATGGCGCATTTCGGATGCGTACTGTCAATTATGGCTCCCCATGGGGGATGTCGGCAGAGGCGCTGATGCCTTCTACAATGTGGATCTCCGCGCATACCGCGGAGGTATGCAGTTTTCTTCGCATGTTTTGTCACGCGGATTTCAAAACATTATATTTTTATTCGCAAACCAGGATATGTCGTGCTGATATCTACGCGGATCCGCGGGTATAACTAGAGTCACTAAATAAGCTACGCTTTAGAGTAGCGACACTGTGCCGCCATGTTGTTTCGGATGACCTCCAGCGCCATCCATTTAGCGCTCTTCGAAGTGTCGTCTTCTTCCACTGCTGAACTTCACCTTCATCTATTTCTACTGCCAAAATAGAGGTGGGGCTGGAGGTCATCCGAAACAACATGGCGGCTCAGTGTCGCTACTCTGAAGCGTAGCTTATTTAGTGACTCTAGGTATAACCACTGCCATGACAATGGGGAAATTATATGTAAATAAATAAATAAAAAAACGCACGCGCCTCTAAATACGGCACCAATATTGAACTATTGCTTTGAAGCACACAAGAAGTTGAGGTATGACATGACCTTACCAGCAGAGGAACGGTACCTGAAGCACCGAGCACAAGCTCGTTATCAAAATGACCAAATGTTAGGGAAAGCGCTCGACAGTATAGCGACAAAACGTTGCGACTACACTGAATTTGTGTCGCCGGATTCGCTACCATTTCTATCTCGAAACTGTTCTTGCTCCGTGTCCTGAGACCAATGTACAATGCTACAGTTAAAAAGACATACTAACTCACTAACTCACTGCCTGGTTCCTGGCTTTATCTCTAGCGGTCACAACCGCAAGCGTACGGTGACCCTTGTCGCGCCTCGCTTCGTGTGCGCTATGCGTCCATTCCAATAACTGCGGTTATTCCGCATACAACGATGCTTTACAGCGTTAATCAGTTTCTAATGTACTCACTTATCGCTCTTTTTATAATCGTGACACGACGCATAAGCCGTCGATTACGATAACAACAACGTTATTTTGATGGTGGTATTTGACTATTACATTGATTGTTGATTACGCCTGAGTACGTTGATTACTGTGATCATAATCGGTGTATCCTGTACCATGAGCAGGCATAAAAATAACAGTCTGCGTTATCAAAAGGGTCTGCGTCACCTGACACACTGTTCGCGAACAGAAAAACAAGGAGAGTCGTGCGAATATTCGGTTTTTCGTAATACCGAAGCGAATATTCGAATATCGAATTCCGCATGGAATATAGAATTATGCATCCCGACTTCGAATCGAAGCGATACGTTTTCCAAATCGAATAGATTCGAAGCTGCACTCGTAAGTCCATAGACTCCAAAGGGGAGGGTATGAAACAAAGTGAGTGTTGCTTCATACGAAGGTTCCAAAACAACAACTTTATTTGAGATGATGAATGGCGAGTTTTATCGCCATATATAAATATAATGTATTGTAGGCTACATATCTGTAAATATCCTCTGCATATGCCGTACATGTGTTCGCTTCCGTTACGTAACTGTTCGCCTCGTAGTCACTTCTGGTGTAAAATGACTATTCACAAAAAAAAAAAAAAAAAAAAATTGAAGCCGCGTACCGCTCAAGCGATACCTGCACCTTACCTTGACGCGCTTGCCTACGCAGCTGCGTAATCCATTGGCATAACCGTTCAGACTAGCGGCACTTTTGCGTCGGGACGGACGCTTCAAGAACCTGCAAGGGAGCACCGTGTCATTTCGCTTCCACTGTGTGCATCATACTGAAGGTTTGAAGGACTACATAGGTTTTTGTCGCCCAGAACCGGAAGTGGCGGAAATGTTGGTCTGCGTCCGGTGAGAACATCCGGTTTTCTGTTGTAGCATAGATAGTGATAGCGGCACGAGGGCTTTCATCGTGCGAAGTTGTGGTCGTCGCGGTTGTTTTTGCTGAATTTCTGAACGTGAATGAAGAAAGGAGTTAGTTAGGCCGGGCGCCGGATGGCCGTTCTCTATGGGTTAGGCATCGTTTTGCGCCAAGCTCCGTGTGGCGCGCGAACTGGACCGTCACTTGATTATGGATTAAAGCGGTAGGAGATCACGTGAGCTCACGTACTTTTGGTCGGAAAGAGCGCACGAAGGCCGGTGTGGGTTATGTAACTGTATTAGCGCGAAGTTTCCAGTCTCGAATATGAGGGTCGTCACGACCGTTCTTGGGCACCAATAAAACATTATTATTATTATTATTATTATTATTATAAGTCGTCAACTAAAGAGGAGCCTCCGATAAGCGGTGAAGTGTCTAATTCATATTAATGGTAATAGTGATAACATTTATTAGTACGGGTTTATGAGCGATCGAACACCCCTTCCGAACTTCCCTCTGGGTCCTTCATCTTGTATGATATAGGTCATGTACTTAATCTTGTAAATTTCCAATAATAATTCAATTCAACGTACAGGAGCGCCTTTACTTGCACCCCCCACCTCAGAATTAAAAAAAAAAAGTATCTGACATAAAATGTAATAAAGTATGCCATATGTTCCGAGGAATGAAGACCAGTATACCCCTGTTGCTTTGCTCACGGTAGGATATGGCCAAGATAACCAGCAAAGTATTCCTAACCTGGCACAGCCCAACGGTGTCTATTCAGTATATAGTGACTTACCACCAGCGATAGCATGCACAAACGAACACGTGACACAATATTTGGCGATAACGAGCGCTTTGAGCACCTGGTGCTCGCCAAAAACATCAAAAACAACCTCAAAAACAAAACGGCGGCGAAAAATAGTTGACGCGAACAACAAATTGTTTTCTCTGGTGCCAAGAAGACCCATCTGGAACAAGATTTTAACATGTCCACCGTTCCCAAAATTCCCTACTTTCCCGTTGAACAAAATTAAAGACATATCGTTGAATGTACTCACATCATCGTTTGCCTCCACTTTCACAGTTGTGCACATCGTCATGTATCCAAGTCTGCTGTCTGCGGCTCTCTCAGCAACACCGACACAGGCACCAACGGAAAGTGACAACTCATCCCGTGGCTATGTATAGAGGAGGGGGACTTTCCCTGCCTTCTATACTTGATTGTATCCAGCATATGGTCTATTGCGGATGAATTCATGCGAGTCGAGCCCCCCTGTATCGATGAGAGGGCGGAGCGCCACAATCGCGAGTTCCTGCTGTGTTTGTTCCGCTTTAGAAGTTATGGCTCCGCCTGAGTCGTCCAGAGATAAGTAAGGCGGAATCAATGTCGTCCGCTACAAGTTGTGAGGGTTGAAAGTTCGTGGTCGCTGTGATTGAGGCCATCCTCGTTCACTAGATGAGCCAGGATATATAGGGGTATCAGGAGGATGGAGAAGCAAGGACAAAGGATGCACTAAGAGCTCCAACCATGTCGCAAATGTAGATTCCTGCACGATTTTTCTGGTGTTCGGAAATCGTTGAAGTTTTCGACGTCGACACAGGAGGTGTAGACACGTGTAAGAAAAGTTCACTCGACAGAATGTTGAATTGAATGTGTAAGCACCACTAATGATACCGACGGGACATGCTAAAGACTTTGGAAAAACTGGAACTGTGACTTCTCCAACATAATTTCGAGATGGATATTAGCACAGCTCCCGCTGAAGTCGGTCCGGGACCCACCCTAACCCCCCTCTCTCTCTTACTCCTCCATGCTGTCCTCTCTCCATCCTGACCTCCTCTGTGCACTCTTTATAGCCACAGTTGTTTCGAGGCGCTGACATGCAATCTAAAACAGAACCTCTAATAATGTTCAGCACAACTTGTAGAGCAGTGCACAGCTTAGTGATCGAGGTTTCTTTTTTGTGTGTGTGAACGGTTACATTCAAGCACCAGCTTTCTTCAGCACGCGTTATTCGAAGAGCAACAACTGTTGTGCAAGAAAGAAGCATCTTTCCTAAAGTAGCTGCTGCAGTATTTATTTGCACATCAGGTTGTGACGTAGTGTGGTTGAGTATTATATGTTGGTCGAGCACGTAGACGGGAATTCTTCGATTTTAGTAGAGGTTGCCCCTCGCTTCCTGTTCCATTTCGATGGCTTCAAAGAGAGCCTTGAAGTTGCCAGCACCGAAGCCCTGAAAGGAATAATCGTCAACGTCAGCAACACGATCTCTACTCAAGTTATGCCCTATTTTCTTGGTGCATATACTCTCCAACTCTCGGTATTCCTCCGTCCGCAACTACTATAGTAGAACAAGTCAACTAAACCCACAAATATAATGGTGTCTGTGATTGACTGTGGCGGGCGGCCGTCGCCTCCGAGTCACAGTGCTTCAAAACGTTGCTGGGTTCACGTTACAGAAACGCACCTCGGGGACGACGTACTTGGAGCACATTTGCGTGTCTGTAAAGCGAACCCGTAGAATACACGCGTTAAAGTGCCACTACGAACCAAGTATCGTGTCTTCAGAATCCTACCAAAGTTATGTTACTGAAATCTTCTTATCTCACTTTACATTCGTGCAAAATATTTTGGCTCTACGTGACGCCAAAGCTATAGAGAAAATTAATTTTTATTTTTTAGATCTGTGACGTCATGTTAGGGTCCGACGGAGCGCTGGGCTCTCATATGGCAACGTTGTTGCCCTTCGCGTCTGCCGGGGGACTCACTTTTTGCACTCCGTTAGCGGAGCCCCACGTGACATATCCTCCGTCGGCTCCGACCTTCGAGAAAACACAAGGAGGGAGAAGACACCTCTCCCATTTTCCCCTCTTTCGATCAGCGTCACGTGACCCTCTCCGGACGCCGGCGTCGTTGCTAGGAGACGAGTGCCCTCTCCAGAACATGACATCATTGCAATTTGTGGGCTTATGATTACGTCACCCGCTCCTCGCGTCATCGAAACTTGTGGAGGCTCAGCAGATCTTCAGAAATTGACAGAAATGCACAGCGTTCGTAAACGTGATTGAAATTTCGAGTATAGAATCCTTGAGACACCTTCTTTTCATGGACTAAATAAAATAAACGTTCTCTTCCGAGTCCGGAATGGCACTTTAAGAACACATGCGAGTCGGTTTCCCCGTATGCCTGGCGTCGGCCATCTTCTCGTGTGCTCCACTCTCAATGAGCGGACTACATGCATTCTCCACTAGCGGAGATGTACCTCTGTGACTGTAGTTCTTATGCTGTCTCGGAGTACGCATCACTTGTCTAGTGACTTCGGCATTCGCATACAAAGTTTGCCATAACGTTACTTTTGAAGAGCTCTCGGAACAATGGAACGTTCTAATATTCACCTGGTGGTTATGTCTCTGAATCACTTCGAGGAACAAAGTTGGACGATCTTGCATGTTCTTGGTGAAGATCTGCAGCAGGTAACCGTCGTCATCGTAGTCGATGAGGATCTTCAGTTTCTGGAGCTGTTAGTGCAAAAAATGGAAAACATGCAAATCAAAACGATAGACTTTTCTTCTTCTTAATTCCACAATGGCAGAATATTCTCCCGATATTTGCGCTGCATTTGTGTAAGCAGGGACGTACCGTGTTGAGGTCCTCCGTGACTGTAATTTTTGCTGTCTTCAGCCTTTCTCGCAGCTGAGTATAGTAGGTGTCTGGAGTGTCCAGGAATTCCATGCCTCTTTCCCTCAATGCGGTTATCTGGAAACGGGCCAGTTTTTTTTTTTTTTTTTTCACGTCTATGCCCTCCGCTATTATCACCATATAAGCAGAGACGCGGTTTTACTCACAGAGGCGATGATGTCGCTGGAATTGAGAGCAATGTGTTGTACTCCTGGACCACCGTAGTAGTCCACGTATTCCTGGCACAAAGATAATATTGGTTAGGCAAGTGGACCTGACAAAAATGAGCCAATAACTGATGCGGATACATTCTCCTGATAATCCCTAAAATGCGCGCACACGCACCCAGCGGCACGAAACACAGCGTGGACATCGGTTATAGCGATGCCGCGGCCCATACCGGATACAGCCAATTTATCTGCGATAACCACCAGAACTGTATTCGATTCAAAGTGTTTCCCTTCCTCATGTTGTTACACTTGATATTCACCAGAATGGCATCCCTGGTTCACTGCTCCACGGTGTTTAACGCGTCATCATTATCATCATCGTCATCCACACTCACAAATAACTTCCGGTAGTTGCGAAGTAAAACCCGAGAGAAGGAGTACAGAGGCGATAATGTAGGTACTTCCGGTACGGCTTGACAACAGTTAGAACATTTTCATATTTCCCGAACACCCCCCCCCCCCCCTTTAACGTAGACTTCTTCTTCTTCTTTCTTTTTTTTTTTGCTTTTCTTCCACTACTTCTTCTTTTTTCATTCTAACATCGAAGGAGCGTTATTAGAGTGCACGTACTTGGATCTGTGACTTTCTCTTTCCGCTTGCAGGCTCATTGATGGGCATCTTGATGGTTTCTTCGTAATTGGTCACGACGATGGATCTGAGCGCAGAATACTGCGTGTGGATCTGCTTGTCGTCCACAGACCAGAAACGGTGGAACATGAGGCTCTTTTCGTACCTGTTGGAAGCGTCGGAAAAAAACTGCGGTTTGCAACCTTCCACATTATTAGCCCTCGCATGCCTACACATCGATGAATCATGTCGATGAATCATGTGCAACAGCTTCTGCTTTAGAGTAAAGAGCTAAGGTATAGGGTAAAGAGGTAGGGTATGCGTTTGCTTATTCAACCCGAGTAGCCAGGGAGTTGGGTAACGACGTCAGAACCTTTATGATCACGTGACTCCAGAGTAGTCACCTTTGACCGTAATTTTTGAACGGCTAGAGTTACTCTACGCTCAAAATGGCGGACTGGCCTGACGGGCGAAACGATGTGGAAGTGGTGATAGACTGTCTGTTTAACAACTTACCGCACATGCGCGCACTCTAGCAGATTTTGAAAATGTTCGACAGTTTTTAACCAGTCCTACATTTCCAAATTGAACACCACTGAAATTGTCTGTCAACAGGACGGTTGGCAACAGACGACGCATCGTCGTCTGCTATCTTGTGTGTGACGTCAGGACGACGGCTACCCTTCTTCAGAGTAGAGTAGAGAAGAGTTGTCACTCCCCGGCTACTCTGGCTAATTTTCGCCTCAGAGTTATGACGTCATTTCCGCTACCCTGGCTATTTTTCGCCGGCTGAGGGTAACTCGGAGTTGCCAGAGTTGAATAAGAAAACGCACCCAGAGTAATTGGTAGAAGACGTGCCTTCTGAACCGCTATAATGTGTCGGTTCTCGACAACATGTAACGCAACCCCCTGCGGACGGATCCCCCACAGGTGCCCTATATATGGGGCTGCAAACATCTCCGAACTCGCCAATGTACACCCTAAACAATGAGCAACTTTAGTCCTTTGGAGAACTATATAGATGCATTGCCACAACCATTAGTTCTTTTAGGGACTAAATGCACGGAAGTTCATGCAAGTTTTAAAGACTATTTGTAGTGCTAAGTGTTGACTTCAAGGTCAACTAGGGGAGTAATTGCAATCTAGGGGACTAACAACTTATATTTTGTGATGATGATTGGGAGGTTTCATCGCCAGGGGCAATACTCTGCCTCATTGCCGGTGATAATGTGGATCGAATGGACGAAAAACTGTGACTACAGCCTGACTTACTCCTTTCTTTTCCTTAGAGTGTATAGGGCTGGCTTCCATGTTTAGGGGGTCGTCATCACAATTTAATGGACCAGCAACATAACCGTGTGGTTATGCCCCTGATGATGGTGCCCCTGACGACGCTAAAGAAGGGGAGGATGGAATCCAGCCGCCAGCTCAGGTGTGTGAGGTCTTTCATGAGTTTTCCGATAAGAGCTTCCAATCAGACCTCGGTACAGTTCGCACTGAATGAGGCCCATGCCGCGTATTAACCCCAGCGTGTCTCTCACTCCCTTCCTGCCGCCCTCTTTCCATGTGTCTACGGCTGCAAACCGCTCGTAGCCACAGTTGCATCGCCGGTGCTAACACGGAACTTGTTTCAAAAATATCACTTTCACGGGCGTCAGGTGCCTGCACTCTTAAAAATGAACTTCACCGCAAAGCACGCTCCTAGCCAACCATAACCTCTAACGATACCGTTATCTGCCGTGATTTGGTGAAAGCGGGAGGCGTACGCCTTTTTTGTGACAATTATGAACAGCATAAGTGTCACAGAAAAGGCGTACGCCTCCCGTTTTCAACAAATCAGGGCAGATAACGATATCATTCGAGATTATGGTTGGCTAGGAGCGTGCTATGCGGTGAAGTTCATTTTTAAGAGTGCGGGGAAGGAGGGGAGGAAGAGGGTAGTTCCACAGCCCCTTCGGCACAAAGGATTGTCGTCGGTTCGCCGACAGGAGCCTGGCACGGTTCATCATATGCTGCAGCATTGAAGTTGACTAATCACGTTGGCAACATATGCCCGTGAAATTTGGGAAGAGACAAATGGGCACAACACAGGCACGAACAGCACTATAGTCATTGACAACATAAGTCATACACTTGACCCCGCCCCCACACAAGAATCGCTCCGCGCGCGTTAATTTAGTGCGGCGCGGGGGGAGAGAGAGAACCCGCACTACATCACGAAGCGGGCGTCGTGCAAAGGCTGGTAGCCAATCGCAGGATCCTTCCACGGATGAGTGGGCGGTCCCAATTGTAGGAGTTAAGTTGTCACTGACTATATGCAAGACTTAGTTGGAAAGATAGACTAATGTAGAGAACGAAAGGAAAGTTAGGTAGCAAGCGAGCTGGTGGTGACGATCCATGACTTGAAAACCCGAGACGAGGTAGGGACGAAAACAGACATACACAAACACGGTCTAATGTAGAGCCCTGCACGGGCCGACTTTTCGGGGCCCGACCCGACCCGGGCGCATCGAAAAATGGCCCGGCCCGACCCGGGCCCGGACCTTCATATTTTTATGCGGCCCGGCCCGGCCCGGTGACCCAGTGACTAGAGCCCGGCCCGGCCCGGCGTCTAAGCAAATAGAGCCCGGCCCGGCCCGGTGACCCGGCGAGTAGATCCCGGCCTAGTATTTCCAGCCGCGACGTACGCGTTTCTGGCGATTATCAAACAAATTTATAAGTAAATTTATAAGGAGAGAAGACAAACATACAAGTGATGGCGGTTTAACACCGTAACCGCACGAGACCAAATTAAATCCAGAACGCACGCGTGCATGGGCGTTATCGTTACACTGTCAAGATTTTGCGGAGGTAGAGCATGCTGTCGACAAACTGCTTCTCCCAGTCCCTACCCCTCTCACCAAGCGTTGCCAAAGTGATTGTGAAATATGTGAGGAGCAATGTAAAGTGGCTTGGAGAATGTTCTAGAGGGTCGAATCATATGCATAATGCAGTATCCTTTGCTTGTCTTTGCAAAATATCCACAGGAATGACGCAAGCGCATGGTTATATGAACTAATGCATGTCCATTGTGTGGAATTAGCTGCGTGGCCCGGCCGGGCCTGACTCTTGGGAACATATTTCTCGGCCCGGGCCCGGCCCGGCCCGCGGTGCTGGCGTATTTGTCGGCCCGGGCTCGGCCCGGCCCGGAGCACACAGCCAATAACAAGCCCGGCCCGGCCCGGGTCGGGGGCCCGGGCCCGTGCAGGGCTCTAATGCCTAGTTCACACTGTTGCATTTTCGTGCGGCAAACGGAGAACCACACACGCACTGCAAGAGTTTGACTCGACTGAACTCCATGCGGTACGTGATACACCTGCACTCTTAAAAATGAACTTCACCGCATAGCACGCTCCTAGCCAACCATTATCTCGAATGATATCGTTATCTGCCCTGATTTGTTCAAATCACGGGGCGTACGCCTTTTCTGTGACAATTATGAACAACATAAGTGTCACAGAAATGGCGTACGCCACCCGTTTTCAACAAATCAGGGCAGATAACGATATCATTCGAGATAATGGTTGGCTAGGAGCGTGCTATGAGGTGAAGTTCATTGTTAAGAGTGTGGCTACGCAGGTGACCAATAAGCGAAGGCGCCCGTTCACGGCAGACTGGAGAGTGGAGTGGAGGCGTGATTGGTCAAACACAACCACTCTCCTAATCAGGAACGTATGCGTCTGAACAGCGCGTAGTATGGCAACCGCATATCCCAAATCGATCCGTACCGTGTAGCCGCAACGGAGAGAAGTCGCAGTATGAACTAGGCATAAGACTAAGTTCACTAACCAGTTGGCTGCAGGAACCATCTCTAGATCCGGCTGGTTGAGGACGCAGTGGTCGACGAAGTTAAGGCCGGTGTTGGGCCTAGAAAATAACGAGAACGCAAAATACGTTATGTTTCGGAGAGCTCTGGAGACAGTCTCATGATATGGGGAAAAAATCGGAATTGGCACTCGCGACCTGCCAATCGTTTTCGTCTACGTGCAGTTGTACCGAGAGTACACGATTAACATGTTCGCTACGTGCATTTCCGAAACGTATTCCGTGAACCGGATACGGATATGAGCTTCACATAAGACAACAGATACGGAGTAGCGATACGGACAGCAATAAAAGGTGCCAGAACCGTTTCGTTCACTCTTTTTCGCAGCGGAAACGATATTTTTTCTAAATGACAAACTTAAAACCTAATTTCAAACTGCTCACAGCTTCTCGTAGCTCCTGTCCTTGGAAGGATGTTTCTTGAAGCCCGGCAAGAAAAGGCCGTTGTAGTCGCCGCGTTCGACGAACGTGTGCGTCGTGTCGCCGCACTGCATGTCGGGAAGTAAAGTCAGAGTGAATTATTCGCGTTGTTTTTTGGCTTAACTTAGGATATAAACGTACCGTCTGCACTGTGGCGAATCGGACGGTACCACAAGCGTCAGTCTCTTCCCAGATGTCCCGGACGATGGTGGCGCCCCTCTCTTTTGCACGCTGAAGCAGATAAGGCGAATGTTCTATAATCATATTCTATATGTCTGCTTCTCTATGACTACCTCTAACCAACTCGCAACTACTTGCTAAGTAGGTTTCGAGAGAAATAAAAAAATGTGTTCGTGTATGGATCTAAAAGGGATCAGCGATTACTTACCTTGACGATAGAGTCGAGATCTTCGACGCTGAATGCAATGTCTTTGACGCCGTCTCCGTGCTTCACCAGGTGAGGGCCCATCACTGCGTACACAACACAGCTGCGTTGACAACTTACTCGTTTTCGTTATTATATCGTAATTTTAAGAAATGACGGAATAGCGTGGAGGTTACAGTGGCACAACTCTGGTTCAATACACACAAAGCAGAAATAGTTGAGAGGATGTGAAACTTTGGACATGCGGGTTTCTGGAACGTTAGAGAGCTTAAGAACAGGGTGCCCAAGCTCTTTTGGGGCTCCAAAGAAATTGGTGGTCGTCACTGCGCGTGCCCAGAACCCAAAGAATGTTTTCCGGTAGTGACGCCTCTTCAGAGTGCCGCTACGGACTAAATCTCATGTCTTCAGAATCCTAAAGAAGTTGTGTTACTGAAATCTTCTTGTCTCACTTCACATTCCTGCAAAATATGTTTGCTCTACGGGACACAAAAACTAGAGAAAATTAATTTTTATTTTTGAGAACCGTGACGTGATGTTAGGCTCCGACGGAGTGCCCGGCTCTCATCTGGCAACGTTGTTGCCCTTCGCGTCTTCCGGGGGGCTCACTTTTTGCATTCCGTTAGCGGAGCCCCAAGTGACATATCCTCCCACCGCTCCGACCTTCGAGAAAATACAAGGAGGGATGAGCCATCTCTCCCATTTTCCCCTCTTTCGATCAGCGTCACGTGACCTTCCCCGAACGCCGGCGTCGTTGCTAGGAGACGAGTGCCCTCTCCAGAACATGACATAATTGCAATTTGTGAGCCTATGATTACGTCACCCGCTCCTCCCGTCATCGAAACTTGTGGAGGCTCAGCATATCTTCAAAAATTGACAGAAATGCACAGCTTTCATAAACAGGATTGAAATTTCGCGTATAGAATCCCTGAGGCACCTTCTTTTCATGGACTAAATAAAATAAACGCTGCTTTCCGAGTCCGGGGCGTTCACAGGTGCAGTAAAGTCTCTCTGATAGCGCCATGTCTGTATATCGCTACAAGAGAAAGACTGATGTTCACCTTCGTCGTCAGGGTTAAGCGCATTGGCAAACACAAAGATGATCTTGTTCTGTCTGACGACGTGAGCTGCCACCTGGCGGGATCCCGTCTCGAGCCCCTTGTAGCAGAGATACTCGAAGCCCATTTTCGAACAGTAGAACGAGGCCACCTAGAAAACACATACCCAACAAAATGAACATTGGACCAACAGCAATTTGGGTTTAGACGCACCACGCTGTCACTTTACGTTCCAGCTCAGAAGGAAAACTATTCAAAGCTAATGATCACGGAATCGGTTACCTGTTTGGCGTTGCCAACCCAGAAGGTGAGATGGTCGAATGCCAGGAATCGTCCTCCATCGGGCTTCATAAATGAAAAGAATTCAATATCGCGTGAGGTAGGTATAATGGCCAAGTAACAACGTGATACAAGCAGTATTCACCAGGCAATTCGAGATTCGTTAAACATTTGTGTTTCTTCATCATGCATGCCTTTATTCGACCTTTCTCTCTCTCTCTCTCTTTCTTTCTTCATCGTAAACATATACCCCCTTTATTCGAAAGGCACTACTATGTTTTTTTTTTTAACTCCTTAGCTCGGTGTTTTGTTCTGTCTGTTACCACGGGTCACTCTTACAAGGCCCCCGCATTGTAAGCAAATGACGTAGACAAATACGTAGACTGACTGTAGACAGCGATTGTAGAAATTATGTGGTGGGAGGTGCATGTATAAGTGCCTGTCACCAAACCTTAGCGCGTCTTGACGTCTAATAAATTATCCGGCAACAACAACAACACACGTCTGTCAGGAGCCATTTGACTATAAACAACTCCTGCGAGCACAGCCCTTCGAAACCGACGTATTTCTGGACTTCTTTATTCGAGCCATGTGTATCTTGTCGTGAGATGCTCTGGTGAGATGCGGCTAGGGTTGCCACCTTTCGGAGTGAAAAATACCGGCTGAGGGAGAGGAGGTGGAATAGAGGGAAAGGAGGAAAGGCTCGCGGGAAAGGGAAAGTGGGTGAGGAACGTTCTAGCTGGCTCGACACAACCACCAACAGCTTTGCACAACCACTGCTCTTGTCCTCTCCGAACAAAAGACGTAATGAATAACAATGGTAATAATAATAACAATGAATAATCATAATAATGAATAACTAAGAAAACGACTGGAGACTGCGGAGTTAGGTCTGTGCTCCAGATTTATTCAAGCTGTAGTGGAATGTTGAAGGAAAAACCCCGTAAAAGCTCTTATGAAAGGTATTGAGCCACAAATACCGGCAAAAGGCTGCCGGTATCACCTTCTTACCGGCAAACGGCAGAGCGCGCAAATAACCGGGCGTGCCGGTATAATACCGGCCTGGTGGCAACCCTACACTCTTAAAAATGAACTTCACCACATAGCACGCTCCTAGCCAACCACCATCCCGAATGACAACGTTCTCGCCCCTGATTTGCTGAAAACGGGTGGAGGAGCCTATTTTGTGCAGTGCATAATGGCACAAAATAGGCTCCTCCTCCCGTTTTCAACAAATCAGGTGCGAGAACGTTGTCATTCGGGATGGTGGTTGGCTAGGAGCGTGCTATGTGGTGAAGTTCATTTTTAAGAGTGTAGGGTTGCCACCAGGCCGGTATTATACCGGCACGCCCGGTTATTTGCGCGCTCTGCCGTGCTACATCACTTTGAAGTCCTCAACTCCCCTTTCTCCCACCTTCGTTTCCTTTTTTTTTTTTGCTATAGTCGTGACGATGCCCACTTGAGTGCGGCCAACAACGGCAAGCTACCTCGACCCCCCCCCCCCCCCCTCATTGAGTGTAGATGCGGCAGTAGGGCGGACCCAACGGGAAGAAATGAACAGGAGGATCTCCTCGCGATGTCGTCACACTTTCGTGGCGCATAAAGCCTCTCCGTGCGGAAATTTCACACCGTGTGGCTTCCAGTAATTTCTATGGCCGATATTATACCGCTGAAGTCGGCGAGAAGTTAAGCGAGGGTTACGTAAATCAGGGGAGGCACTACACGTGGCAACAAAAATCTAGTAATTGATACTACTTGGAAAGCCCTAGTGCAGAAAAATAGCTATACGCTGGGCCAGATAGTTAGAAGCTATATGGGGAATGACGCACAAAATACCACAAGACACCACAGCCTCGAAAAAAAAAGTAAAAGAAAAAAGACATACGCGGGATGATGTATTCATCGTATAACGCAGGCGTCAAGTTACTCGGGACATCTCGAAGGTTGTCCTGTTTTTATGCGAGCTCTTTCTCCGCTTCTGTTTACCAGAACATCCAGGAGGGCAATGCTAAATTGTGCCTATACACTCTTAAAAAAAGGGGGGAGTCTACAATAACTCATTTTTGGGAGTACACCCTTGCCACATATATCACTCAGTAGGGAGTTAAAGGGTCCTTTAAAAGGGACTCCTTTTTGGGAGAAATTGTACCCTCCAAAAGAGAGAGATATATGTATGTGTCAAGGGAAAGGAGTCAAAGTACACCCTTTTTTTTATGAGTGTAGCACGTGAAGACACAATTTCATATGGTACATCAACCTCCACACCATAGCGGAGGGTTTTCATCTGTGGGAGAGGGCTGCCCCCTCCCCCTTTATGCGCAGAAGTCGGTCAGTGTGTAAGGAATTGCGGTTGTGACGTTGTGAGGAGAGTTTTCCTTCCGCTGGATCTTCATGTTCACTCGCACGAAACACGCCATTCTTGGGACATCCATCGGAGCATTCATACTGAGTGTCAGCTGGGAATAGCCTCATACACTCTTAAAAGTGAACTTCACCGCATAGCACGCAACTAGCCAACCATCATTTCGAATGATATCGTTATCTGCTCTGATTTGCTGAAAACGGGAGGCGTACGCCTTTTCTGTGACAATTATGAACAGCATAAGTGTCACAGAAAAAGGCGTACGCCTCCAGTTTCCAACAAATCAGGGCAGATAACGATATCATTCGAGGTGATGGTTGGCTAGTTGCGTGCTATGCGGTGAAGTTCATTTTTAAGAGTGTAGGCTACTCGACCGGGCCGTGGCCGCCCCTGCGAAAGTTCCGTGCGCAGTTTAAACAACTTCCTGGTTCAGCGCTGCTGTCATCCCTGTCTCATCTGCCTTGGTTGCCACGCATAATAGACCTCTCCCTGTTTGTAAACAAATGACGTCATAGTGTTCGACAGCGCCACCAATTTCGTAGAGTTGAACTACGCTCGAAGCTAGGGGGCGAACAAGGTCGCGCCCGAAAGTCACGGTCTTGAGGGGATTACGATAGTCCCCGAGAGGGACGCGGCCTTCGGTCCTACACTCTTAAAAATGAACTTCACCGCATAGCACGCTCCTAGCCAACCATCATCTCGATTGATATCGTTGTCTACCTTGATTTGTTGATAACGGCAGGCGTACGCCTTTTTTGTGACACTTATGCAGTTCATAATTGTCACAAAAAGGTGTACACCTCCCGATTTCAACAAATGAGGGCAGACAACGACATTATTCTAGATGATGGTTTGCCAGGAGCGTGCTATGCGGTGAAGTTCACTGCTAAGAGTACACTTTTCTTTCAATAGGAGGCAGCGAACAAGTGCCCATTCGTGGAACCCAGCCCTCCCTTTCCGATTTGTTTCGGTTTCAGTGTGTCTACCAACGTCACGATGACGTTTCTCGGGTAGAGGTGTATTGTTTGCACGACAGGCCAGAAAACGAATTTCCTTTACGTAGCGCCCATAAAAAAAGAACTCTTTGTCATTATTCTTGTCGCATGAGGATAGGAGGTGGTGGTTGAATCTGCTTGCGACGAACCAGTTGTCCACTTCATTATTAATGGAAAGACTGTTTGCTTGGCTCTTGCTTCAGTTCTGTAGCAGTACTACAACGTAAGATTTCTGTTTCTCTGTCGCATTGCCAAAAGACTAACGTGGTAATTTGTTTTCAAAAGGGGGGAGACATGAACTTAGATCAGGTTTGGCGTTGGTCACCCGACTTGTCTTCAAGGTCGCATTCCGTCCGTGCCTATCTCTCCACAGAGGAACTACTGGGACGCCTCGCTCAGATCTTTCAAACGATAACTGCAAATTTTACTGCAGCTTCGGTAGAAAAACAGTCCTTCACGTTGGACCCCCCCTGATTGCTCTCGGTAATGCCCCCGGCCACAAAACTTTGCGTAATGCGGTCAATAACTTCTTCCCCGCTATGGCTACCGTTTAGGGGCACGTCTAAGGGGAGAGAATTAGGATTATCTGTGACGTAATGCTCAGCCCAGTTCGAAGAACTGTCACTGCAAGTATTTGGCACTGATAATGGACCAGGGAGCACACTGGTGTTTTTTTTAGATCTCAGGTGCAAAGACCGGCAGGCAACGCGCCGTATCAGTATTCAACGTTGACTACTTCCGTATTAATAAATGGCCATTTAATCAATGTGAAACGGGCATTGTATTTAACTTACGGTTCTGTTAATATCTGCCTACCAAACATGTTTTCCATTCAGCAAAGACGTCATATATGCTTTCAAGGACTGTGTGCATACATATATCAGTCACTGCCAAATACTCGGCTTATCGCAAAGCGTATGGTACGAGCCGTTGCTTTCGGTAAACGTTCAAGACCCACTAAGTGTTTATGACGCATATATGTGGATCATATTGGAGATAAGGAGACCGCGCCATACCCCTTGTAGATAATGTCACAGACGCATCTTGGAGTTGCGTAATGTTTCAACAACGGTAGTCTGGAATGAGTGAAAATTCCATGGGGACATATTTGACAAGACGGGCGACTAAATTGTTTCAGTACGAAGCTTTTTTTTTTTTTTTTTTTTGTCAGTACCATAAACACGAAAGTAACGCGTACGTGGTAGTTGTTGAGATAAGGATTGCAATCTTACCTTGGCTCCCTTGTCGGTGTAGGTAGTCTGTAAATATTGACACAAAGATTTTGTTAGAGGTGCAGGAGACACAACATCTAGACACGAGAATTGATCTGTACAACGACATTATTTATTTCGTGACATGTCATAAGATCGCCGAATACCTTTCTATCAGTATATAATGTTACCAAATGAATCACATAATGCACGCAGGCATTTTAACGGGCTCAAGACGCTAGTGAGGGCACTCGAATCACCGCAACAAGTCTTGGTTATCGTCCTGACGACTATGAGTTATTTTATTTTAAAGTGTCGTTAGACCGGCAGATCATCGTCATAATTGTTGACAAACTTAAGAAGAAGAAAAAAACAAAAAACAATTACACCACATTAAAAGAAAACCATTGCAAAATATCGCATGTCGCATGTTGCGCGACAATAATAATAGAGACCGATATTCTCATCACCGTCGTCTGTTTGGTCACATGTGTCGTCTGCTAGTAAACTGGGGCAATAACCGGAACATTTCGTTCATATAAATGATAGCAACAAGCATCAACACCCTAATTGGAGCAACGAAACTATGTTTCCAGAAAGATCCACCATTCATGAGGGGCCTTACCATGATGTCAGTAGAACTAGTTCGCAGACGACAGTCTCGCGGCCGTGATCTCCTTAGGATTTCTAAGACGGGTCTTGCCCGATAAACGCCTTCAAGACTGCGGAAAGGGCAGCCGCGAAATCGGCAGCAAGACCAGTTTCGATTGGTAAGCGGGGAACGTCACGTCATCAGTAGGCCTTGAAGAAGTGGAGATAGCCTTTGGCCATTGGGTGAGTGAAAACGTCTGGCGTGTCCGTCGTGCTATCGGACGTGGGGAAAGTTTTCCTGACCAAGACACGTTGCGTGCGTTGTTAAGTAATGAGTTAAATGAGGCTCGATAACCGACTTGAAGGGACGACCGTGACGTAATCAATGCGCTGAGGTGACTTTCTGATTATGATGCTTATCTTACGGCGTCATGTGCGCATAGTTGGTTCAACAATTTAATTCCACACACGCAATATACATTGGTTCAACAGCAATTACATAAAACTCACTTGAGGTATATTACTCAGTACTGTCACCTCTTGAACAGGGATTTCCCTACCCCCCCCCCAGGGGGTGTACACCCTCCCTGCATTTTTCCAACACCCCCCCCCCCCCCCTGAAATTTCTCAGGTGACCCCAACCACCTGGTCACCAACACGTTCTGATAGTGAGTCCGGCGCAGCGAATTACATCCTGTACTGTCAAACTTGAGCTGTAGGACCACAGACATGCAGATGATCGTACCATGCATTTGTCCAAAATAATTTGGAAGTGACTGTTCAATGCGTGCGGGCACGCAAACTCAATGTGGATCATCAAGAACCATTTGCGCCCAACTCAATCGAGCAAGGTATTCTGCTTTTTCTGTCTAAGGTTTTCCCGTTTGATGTTAGGTGTTCATTGAGCTTCGTGAGACAAGGCGCTAGTCTTTTTTCTTTGTCGGTCGTATGATTATGCATCTTAATTTTGAAATGCCGTTCATAAGGAATTTGTATTCGAATGCACTGTGTTCTAACGTAATAACATGTACAAATAAAACGGGAAAGCTGTCCAGATATGTCAGCGTTGTGCCACGATTGTTTTCGTGTCTATTAGTCCCCCCCCCCCCTTGAAAGCTCGGCACCCCCCAGCAGTGAATTTCTGGGGAAATCACTGCTCTTGAATAATACGAGTACTCCCATTCTATATTAAAACAATGTGCCAGGCCTGACCTTCAAGCACTATCAAAGATTTTATTGCTCATGATCGATTCCTGCATCGTCATCACTGTTTAGGAAATGTGAATATTTTGTCTCAAAACGTTGTGTGGGACAAGATTCCTTATCGCTGTCATTCAATCAGATATATCAGCAACGTGATGTCACCCATTCCAAAGGAATCACGCAATTGGCTTATCCTGTTTTCGGAAACGTTATCGTGAAACTTATATATTTTCCTAAAACTTTAATGACTCATGATATTTTAAATCGTGCACGCGTACCGTACCACAAAACAGCATACACGCGTAATGAACCGAAACTGGCGATCTTCTACCGCCAGACAGCGATAGCAGACGATAGCGCACTGCAGCAGATTCATCCTATCGTCTGGCAACTTATGAAAACAAAACCGGCGTGCGTTTGAGCTTGCATGTGTTCCTCCGATTTCAAAGGACTGCGTAGAGATTTTCGGATTTGTTGATGATGTTTCGACTCAAATTTACCTGCACTTTAATTCGGGGATTTCCGAGGTATCTGCTACAAGTCAATTCAAGCTGCACATTTCTGTCGCTATCTCCGTAGTATCACGGTGAAACGGCACATTTCAAGTGTTATTAGTGTTCAAACTTCTCTTTCTAGGTTACTGCGCCTTCGTGACACCGGAAAGATAAGAGTGCAGTGTTACAGTAAGGATGCTTTCAAACAGTTATTGCAGCGCGGGGTCATACAAGAAGTAATGCCGCCGGACAAGTTAGTCCAACTCTATTACTTTCACACTGTAGTAGTTGTTCAGTTCGCAACATTAACGGTTGTGTCTTTACAGCGAAGAAGTGCTAAATCTCTTCGCATCAAAGCAATGTATTTACTGTGGGTTCGACCCCACAGCGGACTCCCTTCATGTTGGAAACCTGTTGGCAATCGTTCTCATGTTACACATGCAGCGCATGGGGCATGAGGTTGTCGCTGTGGTAAGTCACAACACCGGTAGCGCCATAGCATCCAGTCTCCGTTGATACCTTATCAGCGTTTCTTGACATGCTCTGTAGCCAATGCTAATACAAGGCATGTAAATAAAGAATATTATTGTGATTTTTCACATAAAGTAATATGTTCAGCAAAAGAAGTGAACCCAGTACAAAACAGCATCCCTTTTAATGCGTCTGTTTTTTGTTCAGATCGGTGACTGTACAGCACAGATCGGAGATCCGAGTGGCCGCCTCACGGAACGAGACCAAATGGAGCAGAAAATAATTGAGAAAAACGTAGCCGGCTTACGAGACAACTTAGAAGCCGTGTTCAAGCATCACGAGCAACATTTTTGGAAGAGGGAGCATCAGCTAATACCTTTACGGTTTGTCTTCTGATACGACTAACATTTCATGTATTGTGCTCCCCTACACTAACTCTATTTAGTTGGAACTCAGCAGCGATTGATTGATTCCTTCTTTCGGTGTCTTTTGTAGCTAGTTCTCATTGTTTTGTGAAATCTTTCTTTCCAGGATAGTTAAGAACTCTGAATGGTACAACGGCCAGTCTGTGGTTCCTTTCATAGGAGCGGTGGGCCGGCATTTCCGTCTCGGAAAGATGATGACACGGACAAGGTGGCACTCGATTTCCTTTATCTGCTTTCTACGTTGGAAGCAGACGTCATTCTTTATTGTCGCCTGCTTGTCTTTCCTCTCGTTGCAGTGTACAACAGAGACTAAATAGCGGAGAGGGCATCAGCTTTGCAGAGTTTTCTTATCAGATGTTTCAGTCTTTTGACTGGCTCTACCTGTATGATAAGTACAACTGCCGCTTTCAAGTAGGTTTCATACCTTGTGTCTGCATCAGATAAAGCATGACGTCATGCTTTCCCTTTCATGCAGATAGGGGGTGGAGATCAACTTGGAAACATCGACTCTGGTCACGACTTTGTGAAACGCACGAGGACAAAAGATGTATATGGTACGATGTACTGCGTATTTTGTCCCTTGTAACTGTGCGCTGGCTGATGCCATTACATGCTAAACTCCCCAAAATACGTAGCAAAATTATACGTCATGCTTTTATGTTTCGTTGACGAACTCACGTTTGTACGCAGGAATTCTTACTCCATTGGTAACAGCTGAGACGGGCGATAAGTACGGAAAATCTGCTGGAAATGCTGTGTGGCTGAACGCTGAAAAGACTACACCGTACGATTTTTACCAGGTATCTAGACCGCACTTCACAGTGCATGAAACGTCAAGTCTGTCGGGTGGCTACTAAGTATAACCTGATTAGGTACAACTTAGTTTCAACCCAAATTAACCCGTCTGTCTGAGGTAATCTGAGTTATATCTGATCTTACATAAACCATGCAGATAGATACTGCTGTTCTGTGTCAGCTTATGTGTAGCTCGTTGCTGCATTGTTGCACGATCGAAAAGCTAGAGCTAGCTGTCATCTTGATGAATGCTGTTAGTTTTGTGAACCAACTTCTGTTGCACCTAAAATCTTCTCTGCTATTAAGAAATTTCCTTAAAATTTCTCTCATAGTTCTTTTTCAGGTTGTCTGACAAGGAAGCCATCAAGTTTGTGAAACTGTTCACGTTCACCACCCAGAAGGAACTGGATGGCATCATTGAGAAACAAATGGTAGGTTGTGCTCATGCTCGGCTATTCAGAATTCTATTGAGATGTCAAAGGAACGTTACACGGAGCAGTGTCACGTAATTGCATGCCAGATGGTTCCACAAGCTTCCTTGCGTTTCAGTCTGAGCCCGAGAAGAGAGCAGCCCAGAAATTGCTGGCGCGAGACATGACTCTTCTTGTTCATGGAGGTGAGCAGCTTTTCTTGCACTGTCATGTTCACCGTGTGCCCTACGACCTGTAATACTGTCGAGCCCGTTTATTATGATATTTTATATAACGGTAACACAATATTACGATCAAATAGCTGGCTCCTGTCAGCTCACCCATTGAAGTACGTGTAAGAAAGACATCGACATAAAGATCGCCGCGAAAGCGTTTGCTTGCGTATAGTGATCAGATTTCTTCTGGTGGCCGGCAAAACCGTGTGAAAATCAAAAACCAAGATCGCACTTTTTAGTTGAAAACGCAGTTTTCAAGAGCCTTAGTCTCTGTGAGCATTAAAGTGAGAAAGCAGTGCCACTTTGGTACTTTGCTACCGTGCTACTTTGAAGGCACTAGCGAGAAATACGGGAGAAGGTTCCCTCTCCACATCGTTCTCTCACCCTGAAGTTTTTTTCTGGTTTGCTTTGTGCTACGATGGCATCTGTGGTTCTGGTACGCATTTTGACGAGGAAATGCACGTGGCTTGACCCGAAGTTGCATGCGCTCGACAGATTTTGTACTGGTGCAAAACGCATTGCAAAGTACTGTGTCTTCGGCAGACAGTTGCCTGTCGCTACCCAAAACACGTGTCGACGAATTACTTGCAGACGAGGCACGTTCTCACGGACAATGCAGTTCCGACAGCGAGAACGAGGATGACTACGGCACTGGATTACGAGCAATGGACAAAGTTGTCGATCTCGAAAGGTGCGCAGTCTCGCGTGGTATCAGTGGGTGTGTTGTCCTCGGAAAAGCTTTCGACAAAAAGCTGTGTGAATTTAGAGCTAGTTAAAATGCTCTTACGCTCGTAACAAACACACGCATGTTCAGCGACGTTCTACTTGTGCCATTCTACTTTTTTTAAAATTATTATTATTATTGCTTAGAAATGGTACGGTACAAGTACATAGAAAATTGGGCTGAGAGGGCAAGCCCTGGTCGAACAGCCCAGGAAGAAACATGGGTATATAAAAATGCTACATGAGTCTTGTGAGGATTGTTCAGAAAAAAAAAAGAATGGGGGTGGAGGTTGAGCAGCAGACGAAAAATGGAAATACGTGTTATTGTGGTAATAACAAAGTAGTCAAACTGAAAGCAAAGAGTAAGTACATATATCATTCAGCAAAAGAGAGTTAATACCTATAAAATAAGCTATTTGTAGCCAAAAAGAAAATAAACAAGGTGACACAATATGAAATGCACAAAATCTCAAGTGCAAAAAATCAAATGATAAAAGAAAGTTCATACATGTGAGAAAACAAACAAACAAACAGGAATAAAGCATTTGTAGCCGAGAAACAAACTGTCAAACAAAACACGGTTTATGTCATATGAAGAAAATGGTTCCTAACGGCGTGTTTGAACTTCCCGGGGTTTGAAGTGGAGCGTAATTGAAGTGGCAGCTCGTTCCACAGTTGACTACCGAAGGAAAAAATAGAGATACTTTGTTGATGTGATCCCGACAAGTAGTTTCACGAAAGCTCGTTTTTAATGATAACTCTGGTATAACAGTCAAATTTCGCGTTCCCAACAATATCGTTGTAAACGGGCTCGACTGCGCCGTCAGCATTTCGGGTTCTGATTTCCGTCTGATTAAGCTCCTTTCAATTACGCGTGATTTAGACAGTGGGCTCAGCCTGGCCAAAAATGCTTCCGAAGTCCTGTTTGGCTCAAAGCCCGAGGAAGCGTTGCAGACTTTAGAGGAGCAAGACCTGCGGCTCATCTTCGGAAAGGCGTCCTACGCACAGTTAGCGATGGAGCCAGGGACGACCGTGCTTGATATGGCAATGGAAGCGAAATTGTTTCCGACGAAAGGTGAGAAAATGCGAAGGTTCTTCCGACATTGTTCGACACTATATTATGTAGGCTGCTGGACAACACGAACGAGAGATGTTTATTGTGAGTGTTTGTAGAGATGTTTGTATTTTGCACACCTGTGCTGTGTGTTTATCGCGGGATGGTTACGCCCTCCATAGACATGATTTTTAGAGAGCGTGAAATTTCAATTGTTATGCATCTTGTTGCTCAATATTTTGGACATTTCCTCAGTTTTTTTTGTGTGTCCAGCCAGTGAACGCCACACTGCTGACTGTCGAGTCCAAAAAATTTGCTGGTGTCTTTAGCAGTATGTGCAGTTGATATGCATATAGGTCAGTACAGGAGGGACGCTCCTGTGAAAAAATTTCCTGTAACAACTACTTGACTGCGTGTTTGGTGACTACAAAGAGTGTACAACGTATCGGGACAAATTTTTTGACAAACGTTTCTTGAGATTTTAAATTATGTGAAATATTGTACATACACGAGGGAAACTTTCCAATTTTTGTCCGCTCAATTGTAGTTGATGCAAGAATATGCCTCCATTGTGCAACCTTTTCCCGCATTGAACGACCCAGGATGATGCGTGGCAACTCATGTATCGTGACTCAAAAGATGAGCACCGATGACCATTGCCCCGGATATCATTTTCAGAGGACGCGCTGAGGATAATTGACGCTGGTGGGCTCTACATCAACCAGAGGCGTGTCAGTGCTCCCTCGCACGTCTTAGTCCCGGGGGTCCACGTTCTGCCAAATAAGATGACACTGGCACGTGTCGGTGAGTGTCGTTGCAGGGACGCAAGAGAAGCCTGGCTCTGTACGAGTCAGGCTAAGGCAAACCCGACTTAACCGTCCGACTTCTCTTGCAGGTAAAAAGAACTACTGCCTAATTAAGTGGCTTATGTGAGATGGTAAGAACTGGATTTTATTGATTGTTTTTAGCAATCGATGCTACAAATACCAATAATAATTTGGGACTTTATGTCGGGAGAACGACTCTGACCACGAGTGACCCTATACTGATGGGCCTGCACTTCTGTGGGTGAATCTTTACAAAATGAGTGTTGTAAAATCTTAAGCGCACAGTTCACCATATTTAATGTCCGTGCGTTGACGTATTAAAGCAACTTTTACCATTCCAAGTTACTGCCTTCCTCGGGCAGATTAGCAAGTGCAGCTTTGTGGTCTGCGAGCTAAAAAACATCGAGTGATTTATCGACGACAGTGTAACACATAGAACGCAAATTTAACTCCTGCACTTTGCTAAGGCTTTGATTCTGAGGCCTTCAGTACAGTTCAGGTCGTACAGTTTGCTAGTACTCACTGATAACTTTTCAGCAACAGTTTTCAGTGTGTCAATAGAAGTGGAAGCTTTATTAGTCGATACACTAATGGGACGACAAAGCGCATTCAGGAAGAGCACTGGACAAACAGATGTACTAATCATTTACGCAGTAATCCACCGAAACATAGCACATATGAGCAGTCATCATCACAATGAGGAAACATCCTTTTTGAATGTGAGGTTCTGGATGCAGTACAGAGGCAGTGGTTTCGCTGATGTTTGCATCATCATTCTCTGACACTTGTTGAAAGAGTAGCTTCCGAAGTCCAGGCCTAAGGACGTCTCTAGAAAACGGCGCAGTGGCTGGACGTGCAGGTGTTCTGAAGTGTAGTCGGTCAGGAAGTCTTCCAAAACGTGGTGGACATATTTGGGCCTCAGTTGTGTGGGTGGAGGTTCGGGACGTTCCTTGTCGACTGCAAAGACAGGGAATTTAATTAAAGGTTTTGGAGATTGTTCGTGGTTCCATAGGCGTTCTTTTCGTTGTTGTTGTTTTTGCTTGGAATTAACAGTATAGTATTCAGTTTAATTAACAATGGAGATCAGGCATGGCACTTGAACTTCAGGATGACCAGTTACAACAATTAAAGGATGGTTAATGCTGTTTTTGTTTATCAGCTGTCAATGAATTTAATTATTTGCTTCCAAGATAAACTTTCAATCTGTATCAGTATCTCATCTTCCAATGTGCTAGTTTGTACAGCCATAATTTATGTACATAATTTATACATACATCCATAATTCATACATAATTTATATAATACGTAAATTTATACATATATATATATACACACATATATATGTGTTTTTTCTTTTTTTCACGTGTGTTGAACACATTTATTGGAAATTGGAGACATTTATTTCAAGTCGTATTTGCAATGGATACACCAGACTGCCTGAAGCTTTCAAAAACCAACTGATCGCAACAGCCAGGGATTGTGGCCTCACTGATGGTTAGATTTCTTCACGTTGCCTTTCATACATTGTGACATAGAGCCCCATGTGTCATACTACACTCTCAGCTTACAAGCATGGCTCTGGATGGAGCAAGTTATGCCAGATTTCTTCAGAACCCAAACAACAGCTTTTGTTACAAATTCGCCACTTGGAGGGAACGAAGAGAGACTCAAAGTGGACGATGTCTCTGAGTTTTACCTCTACATCACTTCGATGGGCATTGAGATCCAGATATTTACCTTGCTCAATGTCCTCATAATAATAGAAGATTGGGTGAAGAAAATTCGACAAATGAGCGTCCTCGACGTCGGACACTGCCCTGCCGAAGCGAAAGGTGTCGTGACGAGGACCCGAGAAGTTGGCCCCGTACTGCATGGTTAAGAGAATGGCTTCGTTGGCACGGTGACCAGTCCGCTCGGTCAGTTCAGAAAGCAGGGCAACGGGGAAGTCTTTCAGAAGCGTGACTTTGAGAAGATCTCTGAAAGATTGAGATCATGTATGTCACTAGTGTCTGACACGATTTGTGCTGCATTGTGGGTGGTGGTGGTGGTGGTATGTGGTGGTGGTGCTGCATTGCCTCGGCTCACCTGTCTATGAGAAAAACGTCACCGAGCGAGCCAAACATCTCGTACATTGCAGCAGCCTCGTTTATTCGCTCCACTGCGACTTTGAGAAGGTCCATGAGCAAGAAAGTTTTGCTAGGCCATGGGTTACCGTGGCGACTGTACTCCAGCAGACGATGGAGGGCTTGTACTGTTGGGGCAAGGCAGTCATTGTGTTTTTTTAAGAACTCTGCAAAACTACGGGGGCCCTGGATAAGATATCCAGTAATGCGGCAACTTTTCCAGCTTCTGCTAGTTCGCCGTTACATATTGGTAGAGCCTGAAGTTTTAGGGTTTAACCCGATTCTTCCCCGAATTCGCGCCCGGAATTGAAGGTTGCCTCTTTAGGGTGAAACCCGATTTTTACCCTGGCAAACTGCCCTCACTGAGATGCTTATGGGGATGCATGCTAACTTGTTTGGCAGCCAATGCAGTTACATCACCGTTTGTACCAAACCAGTACAGTTGGTTTGAGTAACTCACCGAGATATCTCCCCGAATTTAGAATACCGGAAGTTTTTCCACCCGAATTGACACAAATTTAGAGCGCACGTTTATTTACCCGATTTTTACCCCCCGAATTTAGAAAAAAATATTTCCCGAAAGCTTCAAGGCTCTACATATCGGCTACGTGGCTTTGGCGAAGGTCTCACCGGTGTATCGAAATCCATGAATGAAACCTCCCGAGGACTTCTCGAAGTCGAGCGAGTGCGTTACGGCTCCCAGGAAGAACAAGCCACGCACGTTGATCGATTCATAAGTGTGTGATACTCGAGGATAGTGACTCGTGGCCCCAGTACCACGGACTGGCATGGAAGACCTGCCAAGTTTTCCATAATGGTGTATGTAACAGAAAATTACGTCCTCTGCACTTCCTCACTTTGAAAACATGCTGTCGTCGTAGTCGAAGCCGAGGCAGCGGATTACGACGTCGTACGCCTGGCGGATAGGTGCTTCGTCGAGGGAGGCCGTGCAACCTTTGCTGTTTCCACGCGTGGCACGTTGTAGTATTATCTTTCCCTCGCCGTATCGTGCGAGGCGGAGGGATTCCATTGGTCCATCTATGAGACCGTCGAGAGACTTGAGTTGATAGTTGTCGAGCAGGTCATTATTTGTTGCCCTGAAAGCACATATTGATCATAAGGCTTTGAGGCATTGTGAGAGAGATGTGGTTGGGCTGCGATTAAGTAGGTTTCTTCGTTTTTGGGTTAAACCTGATTTTTCAGGATAGTTCCCTCCCCGAACAAGTTTTCAAGAATTCAGATAAAACCCGACATCTACCCGAAATCCTTGCAGTCCTTCAACTTCCTTCGAGATGCTAGCCCAGTCATAGACCCAACATAAACTTATCGCTCACCTGAGATCTCCGACGTAGTGAGTGCTCCAAGCAAATCGAGGTGGAGAGCGTGAAAGCATGTGAACCACGCTAGTCACTCCATAGATGTGCTTTGCCGTCTCGAAAGCAGAGTTGCCCTTACCGAGGATGAGGACAGCTTTGTTCTCAAAGTCCGAAATGTTTGTCGACAGGGACTCGTAGCCAATGCAGAGGTCACTTCCATCGAACTTGGGGATGTTGGGCTTTGACATGCCATTGGCCATCAAGACAGTACTGGAATACAATGCACTTAGTGCTGCGTTTTTGTTGGATTATAAGGAGGGTCTCGGACGCACATTTTTATTGCTATTGATGCTTTGACAAAGTTGTACTGATTAATGAGACGTTATTATTAATAATAATAATTAGAGCCTGAAGTTTTCGGGAAATATTTTTTTATAAATTCAGTGGGTAAAAATCGGGTAAATAGACACGTGCAATAAATTTGCGCAAATTTGGGTGAAAAAATTTCCAGCATGCTAAATTCGGGGAGAAATCGGGCTCAGTTACTCAAACTAACTATAGTGAAAGAACTGATGTTCTGAGGCTGGAACAACGTAGAAGGGACAAATACATACAAAGCCTCAATTTGCCTAAGAACTTTCATGAATTTCATCTTTCATCGTTAACTACTATAGTGGTTTGGTACAAACTGCGATGTAACTGCATTTGCTGCCAAACAAGTAAGTTAGTGCATTCCTACAGACATCCCAGTGGGGGCAATTTGCCGGGTAAAAATCGGGTTTCACCCTAAAGAGGCAACCTTCAATTCGGGGTGCAAATTCGGGGAAGAATCGGGTAAAACCCTAAAATTTCGGGCTCTAATAATAATTCAGAACTAAGAATGATACCGATGATAATCTCAACGTGGTCCCGAAGGTGGGAATAGTACAGCGACGATACTTTGCCTCTCTAGAGCACTAAAAAAAATGTGGGACATACACATGACCTCATGCACACAGGTTACTAGTGGAGGGATATACCATTCTAAGAAGCAACAAGTATACTCAGAATATAAAGTCCTTGCTCACTAAACATTTTCCACATAAAACGCTCGACATTGCTTCGACGTCACAAAAAACGGACAGTGGTCTCCGTTTGGAACACCCCAGTCAGGTCGAAATGCATGTTTCGTTACGTTTCACGACATTTCCATGCTGTGTCTGTTACATTACAACAGTACACACTTTTTCTTACTTGCAGAGGTGCAGTCCCTCACGCTGATCCTCCAAGGCGAACGCGGGTCCGCAGAAACTGTCGTTCTGCAGACGGTGTACGTTCCGTATCTCCGTGTCGAACGACACTTTGAGACCGAGCTTCCGTCGGTAGGTGTCCAGGTAGAGCGTCATTGCGTCTGCCTAGGTTGGACAGTGACGTTTACGTGTTACAACCCGCTTCGAACTGAAAGAGTGGTGTGGACTGACTCGTGGAAAGTAGTCATGCGAAAAGTGCCTGAACAGCAACGAGGGGTCGTCGCTGAGCAGCGAGTTCCAGTCGTGGCGGAGGTTGAACTCCGGGTTGTCGCGTCCAGTGTGGCATTTGTTGATGCTGATCAGCCTTCTGTGGCGAGGGTAGTGCGCGAAGAAACTGCCTGCAATGGTATGATGAAACACTGTATGTCCTGTCATACGAGGATGTCCTGGCGGAGTAAAGTGATGTTGCGGAAATGACGACGAGAAAATGTGAACTTGAAAGGAAGTTTTTAGTATGTGAACTCTGGGGTGCCGGTGGATTTTCAACAGTTGTTGACATCGCCATATACATATACACAACAAACCACATGAAACCACACAAAGAAAACGAAGCGTGGGGCCTCGAGGTCGCGTTATTGTAAATAAGGCCTGAGGTTTTAGGGTTTAACCCGATTCTTGCCCGAATCGAAGGTTGGCTCCTTAGGGCAAAACCCTATTTTTACCCTGGAAATTCCCCCCTCACTGAGATGTCTGTAGGAACAAACACAATAACTTGTTTGACAGCAAATGCAGTTGCATCACCATTTGTGCCAAACCGGTACAGTTAGCTTGAGTAGCTGAGACCGATTTCTCCCTGAATTTAGCATACTAGGAAGATTTTTCCACCCTAATTCGCGTGAATTTAGAGCGCACGTTTATTTGCCCAATTTTTACCCCCCCGGAATTTACAAAAAAATATTTCCCGAGAACTTCAGGCTCTAATTGTAAAGTGTCATGCACGGTTTATACTTGACGTGCAGTTCAATGAATGCACAGCATAATGTAAAGTATACAGAGAGAAATGTTTGAAGCATAAATCAAAAGCCCATTCTCGTAAAATTTGATAGTAAACTGAAATCCAACAGCTTTACCGGTCTTATCTAAAAGCAATCTGTACATGCATGCAAGTTACATATTCCAAGCAGAAAAGAAGGAAAGACAAAGAAAGAAGAAGAAGAAAAAGACAGGCTTTCATTAGGTTTGCGGCTTAGGGCCTGAATACTTGAACACTGAGAAACGTACCTGACATATTGGTCCTCTCAAACACAACGTAGTCCCTGTTGGACCTCTCGAGGAAATACGCCATCTGCAGCCCTGCGGGTCCGGCACCGACGACACAGTACTCGTGTTGCGTAATTTCTCGGCTTTTTACGACACATCTAATGAGTGAGAACAGCACGATGGTTGAAAGCGTCAGCTTCTTCAGCATGGCTGGCTGAAATGTGGCTGGTCTCTTGTCGACCTATACCACTGTCTGGGTTCTCTGCCCTTTGGTTTTTTTGTCTCATTGGTGGGCAGTGACGTTCCGCCCCTCTCAGAGTGACGGGGATCTGTGGGAGATTTGGAGAGATTGGTGTGCAAACGTTCCGTTTTATGTGTATTTTGTTTGGCCAGATAATTGGGTAGCAGGAGGGATTTGGTGTTCATGCAAACTTAATGGAGGGCTCCTGTGAAGGATCGTGCGAGTACAATCTGCAAGCCTGCGGGTCTTGCGATGTGGGCTACGTGTTTGTTTCTCTTTTCACGAAACAGCAACTGCGCCAAGAATCCCCTTCCCTTCATCCCCTTTCCCAACCTTCACCCTTGAGGTATCATCACATAACCGTATGTGTGCGTGCATCTGTGAAAGACAAGACTATACAATGAACCACTTGTTGGTCACGTTACATTGTTTGGAAATGTCCGTCTCTGTGATTTTTTAATTTATTTCTGTACCAGCAAAAGATGTAAGACTTTGTACTACGCGTTCATTTATCCATTATTTATAACGATAAAGATCAAGGTTATATTATAATGTGGTCACGAGGCTTCCCATTGGTCATTTAAAAGCTTAGTCCCCACCCCTATGATCCGTGGAGCGCTTTTTCGCCGTTAGAAACTGGGAGATTATACGCGATCCTTCTAGAAAATGCGCGTCGTCTGCTCGAAAATTCGCGTCTCATCTCGCTGATAGAAGATGGCGCAAGGATCGTGGTCGCGCGCAGCCATTGGCTGCTCGCGCTCGAGGTATCACATTGGGCACGCGCGTCGATTGGTCCGCAGGACGCGGCCGTCACGATGACGTCGCGTCCTCACCCCCTCCTCGCGTTTCTGCGTGTGGGAAGAACGTTCCAGGTTTTGGCCAGCGAGAGCCGATAAATATGAGCTTCAGACGGGCGCCCTTTCAGTTTTCGGATTTTAATGCGGATGATCATCGTTCTGAATTGTTGAGACGTTTTGGATTTCCACCGGAGCAAGGCAGCAACAACATGTTCTTCGAGTCTTCAACTCCAAGTTGGAACGATTGGCCCGGCCGGTTACACAGGGTAAGCAATATGCGTTTTGCTAGATTGCTACCCGTACTGTATGAGCGAAAAAAAGTGCAGTCTATTTTTAAATATGGCCCAGTCGGAGCTGCTCGTGACTGGCACTCTTGTTCGCGAATTGACAACACATAGCATGTCGTTTGACACTTTCGTCGATAACTTCCGGCGAATATAGGTCAACCGGTTAAATGAAAGTTCGGCAGTTTGTAGAGTAACCAGTTGGAGAGCTTTCGCCGAACGAGTTTTTCGCGCATGAGCGGGTTCAGAGTCTGGCATTTACGCCTGTGAATCGCTCGTCATTTCCTTGTTCAGCATGCTCCGCTCTTCGGTTGTTTGGTAACGGTGTTAAGAGGATCTATCAGGCGATTCCGTAATCGCATTCATACGTTTGGGGCGATTTCGAAACCAATTGCGCGGAGCATGCGCAGCACACGACACGTTTGGCAGACGAAAAATTTGTGCGATCGGTATTTCGCCGAATGAGCTGCACGGCGATGAGTATTTTTAAACGTCGAGGAGGTTTACTTTTAGTGATGATTTTTTTCTGTTTCGCGTCATACGGCTGTTGCTCCAGTAATGTGCTGTGTGTGGCTGCTTATTTGTGCGAATGGAACTTTCAAATCATTTCTGCGCAGGCAGCAGCTAAATCAGTTTCCTTTAGATAGTTTATCTTGCTTGCTCTGAAGCCTCAATTTTTTTAGGACGGCGATGCCACGCAAATTTGCTCAAAATTACGGTTTGTAAAATTTGCCATGCAGAATAAAATTGGCGCAGGACAAACGTATATTAATAGAGAAATGTACAGTACTTTACTACTGACAAGCTTCGTCTGTTTTGATATCTTGCCCTCGATCGCGTTTGACACACGTCTTCCCGAAAGTTTAACAAATATGCAAGACATCCTGTAATAAAGGAATTCATGGGAATAAAAGTATTCCTGTACGTATTTTGGCCAACTACATAAATGACTTAAGAATTACCTAACATTCTTCCTTGTTGGCAGGGAGCAACATGTTTTATGCATAGCCTTGGCGGTGTGTCCCTTGTAGCTTTTGAGACAACGTGCCGTTCTTCGCAAACAGCCGTTGCGGTGTCGGCTGTCGGCATAATTCGTATGGTTATGAGCACTTGTCAGCAGGTTTGCGTGCTACATACTGCATACTAAATATTTCGGAGCGATTGTGGAATGCTCCTGCAACAGGATGTTAATAAATAATGAAATTATTCAGTATGTAAAAAAGTGTGGCAGGATAATTTCTGTTTGCAGCTAGATGTACTGCATCCGTTGTGCAGTGCAAAGATCGGGACGTGTTTTGGGAACATTCTGTAAGGGAATGGGGCTTATGGAAGAGCATGGAAGATTTTGTTGCTAGGGCTAGCATTTGTTGCATTTGGTTGCATTGTATCAAGTGCCTATACCGACGACGCCATGCTCTATCAATACCTGAAATGAGTTCTATTCGGAAAGGGGAACTACAGTGCAAACATTTCTCATCCTGGGAAGAAAACTGCAGTTACCTTAACATCAACACAAAAGGAACGGGAGCCATCCGTTGCGTCGTTCGTGAGTTATGAGCCAAAGTACTTGCAATTTACGTTTTCCCTCTCTCCTTCTCGAGAAGGCAGACGATGCGGAGCGAGCTCTCTTTGGTCTCCGCAAACGATTTGTCCAATCACCGCCGGAGATCGTTAGAGGAGACCATTCCGATGTCTTTCCGCATTGTCGGGCGTTTAGACGAGGAGGAGAGGGAGAGGAAAAGGACACATTCGCTTATATATCACGGATGAATCCCATTCGAGAAATTTTCGTACTTTAGTGCCCTTTGATATTAAAGATAGTGCTAACATTCCACCTCTTCAAAATACACAACTGCAGTTTTGCATGTTGAATTTGTAGTTGCATTCTCATATCATGACTGGTACGCAATTTATATTGTCAGTGGAATTGCAGGGATATTCCCAGGATTTGCATCTTAGGGGGGTGTTGGTGTCTCGTAGGGGGGGTCTGCTGCTTTTGTGGCATTTTTGGCATGTCTTGCCAGTATTTGGGAGGGGGGGTTGCAAGATTTGGGGGACATTATAGAGGGGTTCTGGTAAAATCCCTGCACTATTATACAGCCTAGTTGAGATTTTGTAATCAGTCAACTGAAGAAATTTCTTCTTCCTTGTAGCCCTTCCCCAATGACAGTGGCTGGCGCAACGCCGGTGGCGTCTTTTCCGGCGCCGGTGGCTCTGCCCCAGGAAGTCCTCAGACGCGCATGCGGAATCGTGGATGGCTTTCGTCCGACGAGGATGGAGTCCCCATCAAAGTCGTCCACGAACAAGCGGATGATTGCGATAGCCTCTCGGAGACCTCCTCTCAGGGCAGCCGATCGAGCACCGGCAGCGGACGCAGCGGCGGGTCGAAGCTCCGCCACGAGCCGAGGGTACATCACATCCCCATAATGGTTGAGCCCCGTGATGGGTCCTCCAGTTCCGGCTATGGATCGGATGGGGACGGCAAACAGAAGGCAGCAGAGACCGGGGCATCGTCACCCGTGAACGGCATCCCTAGTCCGAAAGTATCTAGTCCCGTCGAAAAGAAAATTCACACCATCCCAATACAAGTTCAGGGCGGCGACAGTGCACCTGGTGAACGCTTGGCAAAGGCTTCGATCAGTCGAGAAGGAATGCACGGCGAACCTCGTGCTACACCCGAACGCAACTGGGCCAACACTTTCCCCCGACAGAAGTGTCAGCAAGTCCCGAACAGGACAGCCCCGAATGCCACTTCAAAGTCTGCATCTGGTGGGACAATACCATCTTCGGGACAGAGACCCGGCCCTTCCGGAAGGCAGAACTCCAAGCCCACATCACCGCCCACGTCTCCAGAACTGTCTCCACCCGTGTCTCCACAGAGGTCGACCTCCAACACCTCCAAGGGCCCCATGACACCCGAGGAAGCAATCCGAAGGATCAATCTAGAGCTCAAGGACCTCACCGAACAAGTGAACAATTTCTCGGGCGAACCGGGAGACAAGCAGTACAGATTCCTGGACGAAATGCTGACGCGACTCATGCTCAGGCTGGACACAATAGACCCGGCGGGAAACGAACTGATCCGTCAGATGCGGAAGCAGGCCATCTGTGATGTTCAGCGCGTGATCAACAGGCTAGAGGGAAGGGAATGTCAAGAATTGGTTCCTCTCGATGATATGGTGATCGTTGAAGCGGATCATAATAATGCTGACCATGTTGAACCTGCACTCGTGCAACCACCTATGTCCCCACCACCTGCTGCAAGCACGGATGAGCGATCTGGTTTCGCAAGCTTCAAAGGATCGTCCTCCAACTGTGTGTCTTCGTGCAATGTTTGTGCCATTGCAGTTCCTGGAGGGCCAGATTCCACAGAGCCCATGGAAGACAGCAGAGTAGGTGCAGATGGTCCCGTTGATGTCTCCGTTACCCTGGGAGAAACCCAGGTGCCCCAACCCGCCGACCTCACCTCTTCGGGAGAGATGCTCTCAGCCAATGTCGACACAACTGTGACTGCATCTGGAGGCGAACACGATGCCAACTTGAGTCAAATCGACCCGGACGCATCTTCCATGGTGGACATGGCACGCTGCAAGAGCAGGGAAGATGGTGTATGCACGCCGTTCAACGAGAATGCGTTGTCCGCAGCCTCCAACATGATGGAGGCATCGTCCAGAGATCTGAGCGACTACTCTATGCAAGAGTCCGGGTACACGGATCTATAAAAGTGGATCTGATGCAGTCGAAAGACAGTATTGTGCCTGTGAGTTACTGGAGGCAGCTACCTCCCCTCATCAACCAAAGCAACCGAAGTTTTGCGGTTGAGTCGAGTGTATATAATATACTTGTGCTCCTTGTACAGCTTGAAGAACCCTCCGATGTGGACGTCCTGCGCTGTATATATCTTCGCACTTCCCTCAAAATGTAAAATGGAGCTTGAGAATAAATGTTTGGCCATTGCCTGCAATGTGCAATTTTCAGAGTTGTCTCAATGTTAAAACATTGGGTTGTGCCCAGGCCGTTTCTACAGAAGTACTATTAGGGGGGGTCTCCAAACACCTATGACAAATTGCATCCGATCTCAGTAACTCCTGTCTTGAAGGCAGACTGTACTGTGAGTACGGGGCTTCCACTTGCAATCTATGCAGAACGCAGCAGCGACGTCTCGTGCTGGTATTCCCGCTTCCTGCACCATTATATATATTAACGAATCGAGCCTTCTATTGCGCCAGTACGGCCTCCGTCGCATTACCGCTGATCTCATTCAATGGGAGGCCTTCCTCGAAGGCAACCTTGTCCACGTAGAGCACAAAGAATCTGCCGGTTCGTGCACACCGCTAGGGTGCGTGCCATGCGAAAGCGCGACCTTGTCCCGCAAGCGGAAATATCATCCTTTGGCGCCGGGCAATAAAAAATGGCATTGTTCTTCTACTCCCATTGTGTCACGGCACAATTACACGCACTGCTGCTGTCATACGCAGTTTGCTTATTGGCTTCGGCAAGGGGCTTCCATCCGGGCTTCAGCGATCATACGTTTTCCCAAGAACAGTGGATAACGACAAAAGCATGCAGTGACTGACGCTACTGCTACCTGGTGCTTTTATGCTGTAACGCTTTTCTTTTCCGTTTTCGCCTTCATCCACGGCGTAGAGTATGCAGCAAGGTTTAATGGGTATGAAACCAAGCGTGTCCGGGCTTGTACTTAGCCGAAAGACCTACATTTAAAAACAAAGTCTCGCTGCTTAAAATGAGAAACAAATGAACAAGGAGTAAGAAATATTGACAACGCGCTGTCTGCATACAGAAAAAAAGAAATGAAATGCGAGCTGGCGTCTAACGGGGGGGGCAGAGCTCGGCTGGCGGGGCGCCGAAAAGATGCCCTTCGGCCAGGAAGAAGCCACTTTAGGTTTAGGACGATAGAAGAGCGAGAGAGAAAATCAGGAATCCAAGGGGTGGGGACGCAAATTTCCCACTTGTTCCGCAGGAGGCGAAAAGTAGACGCCGATCCTGCCACTACATAGCTGCAAGAATGGCTACTTTTGAAACTGAACACCCTACGACGGGACCAGGCGAAAAAAAGAAAAGGATGTTTTTAGAAAAAACTGCCTCGTAAAAAATGATCCTGTGTCCGCCAAACAGTGACTGTAAAGTTGCGTAACAGCAACAGAATGGATGTGGAGGTTCATCACCAGGGGCGATGCTCTACACCCGTTGTTGTTGGTGATGTGGGGAATGAGCTCCTTCACAATCAAAAGTGTTCAGTGGTGAAAAGAGATTTCAGGCAGAGCATTGGTTGGATTTGGCCATGCACCAAGCAATTCTGATAGAGAGAGGTGGCGAGAGTCCAGCTGATTAAGACATCCGGAGAGTGCTGTTCGGGAACGTTAGTAGTGTCGGCAATGAAGAAGAATGTACTCCAGATCTTGTAGAGCGCCGCACCTGGTGGTCTCTGTAATCCCAGCCGATTAGCAGTACTATATGAAAGCTACAGCTCAACACCCGTCTACACAGCAGTTTGGGGGAGGGGGTTGCAAAACATTGGGGGTGCAGTTATATACATTATGACAGTAGTACACATGGAAAAACTGAGGGGGGGAGTCTGAATAAACCACAGCGTCTAAAGAAGGCAGACAGCAGCAGAGCGCCGTTACTCCATCCGTATTTGTTTGCGTTGAAAACTGGACAGCCGCGTTTCTGTAGTGCGATGTCTGGAAAGAAACAGAATTAGTGTTAGTGAAAACCTTGAGGCGCAGAACCAGTGGGTGCTGCACTTTTGTTCTGTTACACAAAGAAACACAGGACGGCTACAAGTAAACTTGCGCGTCTGTGTGCGGTATCTTGGGAAGGTGAAGGACCTCTTAGGGTCCCAGCGTCTCAAAATGGCTTGTGCTCTCGTAGTCCCGTTGTTCATAAAACGTGTTCCTTCTAGTTTATGAATTTTTGATGATGCGATTGGCACAGCTTGCCACAAAATTACATGCCCTTACAAGAGAAAGAAGCCATCAAAGTACAAATGTTCTGGTTCAGATCTGGCATGTTTCCACGGCGTGCTCGAATGTGCTAGCTGTCGTCCTGACAAAACGTTTACACGTCGTACGCACTTACAAGAAAGGCAACTATAGTAAGCCACGTCAGAAATGCATGTTTCCGCACACATGAATAAGGAGGAAAGAAAGGGGGACAACGAACGACTAATTGCGTTTCCCAACGTGGGTGGCGCTTCTGGTGCTGGTGGGTGTCACTGGATTTCGGTGTCGTCCTCTTGTTCTTTTTTTATTCCGTTACCCCACACAGAGGAATTCTTCCACTGTGCTCGAAACCTCGTTCGTCCGAACTTTGTCTGGCAACGAAATTAAGGAAGTCCCCGAAAAAAGACAGTGTGTGCCTGTGTGCAGATGCGGTGATGCGACCCTTGGGCCTGTGAGATTTCTGGTCTGGTATACAGTCAAACTCCTTTATAGCGAACACCTTTTTAACGAAAATACCACTACAGCGAATTTTTTTGCGGTCCCGCTGGATCCCTATAGGTCCAATAATGGCCATCCTTTTTAACGAAAATACCTTTACAGCGATTTTTTTTTTTTGCTGTCCCCTGAGTTTCGTTGTAAAGGAGTTTGACTGTATATGTTTCCGATTGCGTCGCATCGGCCTTGACCGTCTCTTGAAGTATAGGTACTTCTATGTATTTACGAGACAAGCAATTTGAAGCATCCATGTTCACGTCGGAAAAACGAGACACTAAGAAAGAGAGAGAGAGAGACAGGTTTTAGTCCTTACTTACGCACAGCTGCAACGAGGCAGATCCAGGATATTTTTCGTGGAGGGAGGGAAGGGGGGGTTGTTCAGCTTTGGACAGCACACTACATGCGCTACCTAAGGCCTATTGAAGCACCACCTGACGACGGAATTTAAAGGAAAAGGGGAGAGGGCTAGGACATGCGGCTGTATTGCTGGACACGAGCCTCCAAACAAGAAGTGAACAGAGCCCGGAAGCGTTCATAGTGCGATATGTGCACGGATAGCATTCTGATATGTGAACTGTGCAATTGTTACTGGATCTATATATTTCATCCATTAATCTATTTAAAACCGCTGTTTGTGATTATGTAACCCAAGTGTGAAATTTCCAAACAACGGCAAGTTCTTGTTACTATCATGTTGTTGCTGTAACCTTTTTGCAATCCACTCCCATCTGGAACGCTTCTTGCCCTGAGGGTAAATAAATAAATATATTCATCGTTCGGCCTCAGAAATGATCATCTATAGACGCAGAAAGACGACCAAACAGGGAACGTCGGTTGCGAAACCAAGAACATAACGATATAAACAACGATGTGATCATATGGTAATGACAACACAATGATATGTGAAATCGCGGCGATTGGGGTCGTAAGACCAAGCCATCCATGACGGCCGTAAAACGCTATGTTTCTTTTTGTTGTTGTTAAAAACGTTTCAACCTTGACCAAATCTACCGTTCTGACAGTATAGAACTCAGTGGAGAACTTATAAAAGGTAACAGGAAGACGTTCACCTGCTCTCCACCGGCACCACGACATATCGCAACAAGTCGTCAATTCTGGCCTGAAAGGCTAAAGAAGCTCTGCAAGAAATCGGTCGTGTTACAGGAACGGAACCATTAAAGTAACGAAAACGGAAAATAAAATTGAAAGAATATGAGAGGTGTGGGCGATCGCCGTAAACGCCTTCCCCTTTGAAGGCTCCAAACACGGCATTAAATGGAGCCTCGTGATTCACGTACTACGCGTCTTTATCGTGATGACGTCGCAATTACGCAACCCAGTCCTTTGCGGTGGATTTAGTAGACACCTATAAAAGGTGCCATTCGCGTACGACAACTTTTACTGTCTCTTCTACAGTTCCACAGATAAGAGCAGAAAGCACTCTATATATGAGACCGTTCCAAGTAAATTTTGTAACAGTCTTTCTGCAACTTAGATCGCAAGGAACGGATGCGAGAACGTACACATTGCTATCGATCTACGGGATCAATGCATCCAGCCTACGCGATCGTAGAGGCTGATTTTTTTTTTTTTTTTTTCTGTCTCGTGTGTGGACACGTATGTTTTCTCTGCAAAGACTGATGCAGCTGTTGGAAAGGGGTGGAGGTTGAATGAAAAGCAACCACGTTTTATTTTCGGGAGAGGAGGGTAGCTCGTAAAATATCTTTCGATGCGCGTCGTGTTTGGCAAGCCGTGAGTTTGCGTACTCCATAAAGGTTTTTCAGCTGCCAGCGAAGAGATGTCTCGGAGATTGAGCATCGCCAGAACTTCGCCCTCTTTTCTCGAGGCTTTGTGCGCGTGTTTTAGAATACGGGTTGAACGTGAAGGACGAAGAAATAAGAAGTACAAAAATTTAGTGAAGCGCTCGATCTCGGAGCGTAATACACAGCGAGATAGAGGTTGCGATTTTTCTTTAATAACAACAAGGAAATGCAGGTGGTCATGTCTATATGTTATGTTTAGCAAACAACGGCCAAAAATGTTATACGTTTAATAAAATTTTATATCGACAATTTGCCGCAAGATAGCCGGAAGATCTCGTAATAGTTTTCTTTCTCTCTCTCTCTCTCTCTCTCTCTCTCGGTATAATATGTCTTTAAAGGTACTGTAAAGCAGCACCGATCAAATGTCATTTAGTGTGACTATTCGATAGTCCAAGCCACCAGGACAAAAACTGTGCAAGTTTCATTCCAATCGACGGTGCAATTAATTAGAAAATTACAATTAAAGATTACGGGCAACACTGTACGAGGTATTCGAAATGAATCCGTACTCCTCACACATACGGCGGCAACCACATTGCATGCGTATAACACTGGGCCCCACATAACAATCCACCACAATCCACCATAAAATCCGCCCCCGCAGTCCACACAACTGCACACTACGATCCACATCTGAGGATAAGCGGATAAGCGAACTGAAATGAAATGCTGAGCCTTTGAAAAAAATGTGTCAGACGTTCAAGAAGCTAGACAGCGTCGGGACTTGTTTGTTCACAGAGGTTCACAGAGAGAGTTTGTTCGTTCGAAAGAGGCCGCGAACAGAAGGAGCGCGCAGGCGCAGCAGAGAAGTAGGGAGAGCCTCCATCGAACAACGGCCAGCGCTGGGTTACTTCGCAAAAAACACTGTTAACAGGGGTTTCAGAATACATAGGTAAACAGGAAAACTAATAATATGGTTACTAAAATAACGAAGTTCCGGTGTAATAGTGTGTAATACCAATTTTCAGTGTTGCCCGCTGTACAGGGGGTTGTTTGACACCAGGCGTCGCACCGCTCCGCTACGCCGCTCTGCTACGCCGCATCTTTCATGGCAAATTAAAAATATTTATAGCGCGTTGTCGGTCGTATGGTTCCGCATATGGTATTTAGAAGCAACAAAGTCTCTAGTCACATCACCGGCATATCATGCTTGTCTTCTGCTTTACAGTACCTTTAATGTGTGGAATCCGGTAGGCACTGAAGTCCACTGAAAGGGTACAACGTTAACGAAAGTGCCTCGGGACGAGAACCACCGATATTTCGAACACAGACTCTCCTTATTCCGAACTTCCTCTGTTCGAAATATCGGCAGTTTTCGTTCTGAGACTTTCCCATCACAGCTTCGCGTATAATGTTTGTTTGCTGAAATTTACATTGGTAATGGTAGTGGCTACGGTTCAGTAGTCAGTGATTATATGATTATACCGTGAACCGTCGTTAATATGACCCCCGATAATCTGACATGCGCGCTTTACGACCATACTCTTGGGGAACAATGCTGTGAAACCTCTGCAAATCCCCCCCGTTAATATGACAATTCCGCATTATGACCGAAATTTTCGGGAACGACCATGTTCATAATAACGAGGGTTCACTGTATTCAGCGTAGGCAACTGGACGAATGGAGAAGCCCCTGATTAACAATTCGAACGCATCTCAGTGTTGCCGGGTATTATCGCAGCTATTTTGTCAAGGGAACACCAGCGCTTGTTCGTACTGCATGTTCAAAAGGACAACACGCGAGTCAATGCAATCCAAACCATCGTCATATGGAGCATTTACCAAACGTCGTTCCCGCATGGCGCAACAGGGAGAAAATATGGTCCGATTTAATCGCAATCAGCTAACCGTCACGGACGGAAATATCGATTGGAGTTCATGGCTAATGTCCAACAGGCGCAGACTGATCTTAGAGATAAAAGTATGTCCTCTGAACACAAGAAAAAGAAGGAAAAAAAAACTTATTCAGCTTCAGCACAGCTAAAGCCTCGGATCAAGTTACGGCGATGCTGTTCGTGGTTGAACATGCTCTGAAATATCGTCCGCTTCAGCTCGACCCTGAACGAAACGACCACAGTTCGTGGAATTCTTCTGTTTGGCCGACCTTTAGATGGCACTAAATTTCGCGGGCGATAGTCAAGTATTTAACTTGGGACGAGGGAAGCAGGAAGAAAATGAAGGTAACGGTGATGCACTAAGGTATATATGCATTGCATAGCTGTCACTTGGTACAAGCAGATATAATACAAAAACGAAATAGGTCTGGAGGGCATTTCCGACAATTCTAAAAGGGAGCGCTGAGAGCAAATGCAAAAGCCCAGGGTCTCACGCGGCTCCAGGAATCACAGAGAAGATCTGCAACAGGTGCCGGCGAGAAGAAGAGACTGCGGAACACGTCATCGCAAAATGTGAATGTATTCATCCGGCACCAGGCAATGTGCGGTTTCTTTTTTTATTCAATGTTAGCGCCGCGAAGCAACTGCGGCTATGAGCGGCGTACAGATGTGGACAGATGGAGAGAGGACAGCAGGAACGCGTGGGGGACAGGGGGTTAGTATGCGTCCTGGGCCGACTTCTTGGGGAACTGTGCCGACATTCGTCAGGAAGGTCTTCGGAAAACCCACGGAAAACCTGAGACAGCGCAGCCACTGACGGGATTCGAACTCGTGTACCTCCCAGTCTCGGCGTTGAAAGCGATAATCTTAACCACTATGCAACGGGAGCTGGTATGTGCGGTGTCTGGAGCGACAGACCGGGTATCAAATTAATGCACAAAGAAAAGGAACGGCCGTATGACCGGCTACAGTGACTCTTTAAACCACCTTTATCGTGGTTGTAAAGCAGCAATTAATATTGGCAATGGCATTTGAAAGCTTGTACCGAAAGAAACCCACACTGTGAATTCTGTGCGCGACAGCGAGCTCTAAATATTTTTTAATGACGACTGAAATTGCGGTGAAAAGACGTGGGGCGACGCCTTGTGAGAAACAATCGCCTATTCGTCGAGCAACAGTGTTACATGTCCCCAACCCTCTGTCGACTAAGTCATGGGCTAAGTAGCCGGCTTCATGAACCATTCTTTAAAAAGTTTGTTCAAACGAGATAGTTCGTGACATGTATTCTCTGAAACTTCGAGAACATTGGTACATCGTGGAGATGAGTCGGCTGACTTAACTCGACTTAAATTCTTAAATTCTGACTCTGACTTAAATTGATCCCTTGTGTCTTTACGAAGGCGATAGATGTTCCGCCTATGATATCCACTTCAGATAAATAATCTCTTTATTTGTGCCAATTCTATCCGCTACGATTTACGATGGCAGCGCCATCTTGGATTGCAAACAAGCATGCAGGGTGTGGTGGTACTTGAGAGGGTCTTCTCCGTGGTAAGCGTAAAACCAGATTCTACCCCATGAGCACTCTATGTATACGCTCACTCTTTAGAAGGAAAAAAAAAGAACGAAAACCAAATAGAGAACGGCCAAAGCGAGCAGCTGAAAAACAGGAGGTCAGAGCGTAGGCTTCATTCTTTTTTTCTTTTTTTCACGCACTGTTACGTCACAGATACGAATCGGTGCATTTATTACACAATGTGTCCTGCTTGACTGTCTGCTAGTGGGATGATAATACTACTTGTTCCGGGATATAAATATTCTCTGGTGTGTGTTTTTATAAAGCTTCTGCTTGTGGGTGCTGTGAAGTAGAAGAAAGGGCGACGTTCTATTTGTAGCTGTATAATAATAATCAAGTTTAGAATCCGGCAGAGATAAGGAAGTGGTGCAGACGACAAACGAGTCCCTCAACTCAACGTTGCGGTTTCTCGGTATTTTTTTATTCTTGCTTTGTGTGTGCGTCTTGCGTACGCGAACAGACAGACGACCGCCTTGTGCGTTGAAATTACATAAGTATGGTTAGGTGTAGAATCGTGTGATATTCGACAGTGGTCCTGACTGCCGAGTCGTCCTCACATTTGTCTGTATGTTGTGTCGGTAGCAGGGTTGCGGAATGGGGGTCTCCCATTCCGTTCCAATTCCATTTCGAGGAATGGAGATTTGCGATAATTCCATTCCTTTCAATTCCTCGGAATGAAAAGGTATGGTCAGTTCCCACTCCTGGAATGGTTTGGCAACCCAATTCTATTCCGTTAATTCCCTCAATAGAAGAAAAGGACCGGTAACCATACTGGCAAGTCCAGGAGTGCTAGAGGAGATTGACATTACCAAGCACGGAAAAAGCACAAAGACAAGGTTATTTCACCCTTGACCGTGTGCAGGTGCGGTGCAAAGGGTGCGAGGGCAGAAACCCCAACACGTTGAAACCAAAACTGCCACCGGGGCACCCAGACCATTCCATTCCCATTCCTAGGACAGTTTCCGCCATCCCATTCCAATTCCATTCCGGGCTCTTCTAAATCTGGAATGATTCCGGAATCATTCCAACTCCGGAATGGCAACTCCGCAACCCTGATTCGTAGATGCCACGTGGATATATGACATGGCGTCTTGTCGATACACCAGACTGCTTCTGTATACATCGAACTGCAGTTAGTAAGGAAACGTGAGGCACAGTGAGGCATATGGGGCAGAGCGTTACATATCGACATATGCCTCATTCGGGTACCTTATAGGAAAACGAAACTGTAACTCTGTCTGTCGAACAGTGTGACACCGTCATCGGTTCACGCAAATCGGCAAGCAATCGGCAATCAGTAGGCAAATCGTATTGGCGGACGTATTTCGATGAGGAAAAAATCTTTCGATGACATTTCTTTGTGGTATACAACAATTGTGACATGAACCCTATACGCGTTATAGTTGTAGTATAGATGAAAGCGGAATCACTCAGAATTAGACTCAAGAGATGGCATGCTCTTTGCTCGAATTCAGCCACTTTCTGATACGTCCATCTCAATACCTGTGTGATGAGGCACGGTGTTACGGGAGCACATGGGGCACACTGAAGCAATGTACTCCAAGGTGGTGAATATAGTAATACTTTTACGTAATAGTCGGGTTTCTGACAGGAGAGAATGCCGCGGGGGGAATTCGAAGTTAGTTTTCTGAGGCAGAGGAAGAACAACGACAACTTTATTTTGAGAAGAAAAGACCGAATTCGCTTGTCGATCCCGACGTTTCTGATATGGCACTGCTAAACCGGAACGATATTGTTAATGTCTTGCCTACCCCACGGTGCGCTCTCAGACCAGTAGACACGTTCCCACCTGCTACACGTTCGAAGTTGACTTTCCATCAATTGATTCGTTGTATGTTATTTGTTGTATCTTTCTATATCTTCGCAATTTCTCGGAGTATCTCTTCAAAAATAACGTTTATTTTGTATGACCAGCATAGAACAACATTTGATCTAGCCAGTGGAGTTCAAAATGCAAAGTTTTATTTCATGTAAAAAAATACAAAGGAAACGACAAACTTTTTCGTCTCAGTGTGCCTCACGTTCCCCTACTATATGCGAACTCAATGACTAAGAGTCAGTAGCGCACGGATAGCAACCCATCCCCCCAAAAACGTGTAAGATGTGTTCGTAAAGCAAATGCACGCTTCCGCTTCAAAAGTCATGCATTGTAATCTCTATGACGCATGTCACGACTACATTCATTCCTTAGAAATTCTCCGCTTCTGTTTTCGAAACCTTCGTTTGCCTTTGTCAGACGGAGGCCAACTGAAACAGAAGCATAAATCCCGAGACTAAAAAAGAAGGAAGATGAGTCCATCAAACAGCTGACATCAAACGTGCTCAGCTCCGCACTCGGCCGTACAACGAACCGTGCCGCATTGACGTCAGAATGACGTCACGTACACGACGACGGGCGAGGCGTCGTTCCTTTCAATCACACTTCCTGTACGCCCCGTGAGCTTTTTTCTTGTGTGTGTGTGTTCTGTCACGGGCTCTGCTGTCGAACGGTTCCACATCCCCGTGGTGGCCAGGCATAAACGCGCCGCGACTGCTCCCGTGACGTCACTGTTGCGGAATTTTTATAGTGGGTCGTACCTCGATGTTGGAGACTGCTATTATGAGCCGTAGCGAATTGCTGTGTGGCATGCGGTTTTGCCCGGCAACACCTGTCGTCTGCTATGCGGGACCATCTCATCATCACTTTTTCCATCATTCAATGTTGTTGTTGTTGCTATGCGAGCGTGTATTGCAAAGGTTTCCTGCGTATAATCAGGTTGTTTAGGAGCCTGATTGGTTCGTGTGTTGTCAAGGGGAGATCGGCGGGGAATTATTATTACTTTTTCTTCTTTCCAGAGCAGACTCGAAAGCGGAACGTGGTTTTTGGCGAAAGTTTAGGATCGGGTTCAGCAGCAGTAGTTTGGGAGGGATTGCGGTTTTGGGCTCCGTGCCAATTAGAACATTGCCATTTATTCGCTTCGGTTTATTTTTTTAAATATTTATTATGTGTTAGCGCCGCGAAGTAACTGTGGCTATAAGTGGCGTACAGATCTGGACAGGTGGAGAGAGGGTGGGGGTGGGGTTTCGGGTTTCAATTAGCACGTTTCCCTTTGTATTTCGCGCTGCGTCATGTCTGCGCTCTTGAACAGAACTTCACCACATAGCACACCGAAGGCCAATCATTGCACGTAATGATACCGCTATTACACCAGTGTATTCGTGGAAAGCACAGGTCATACGCCTTCATGTGATAATTAACGTAACTGCATAAGTGCCACAAAAAGACGTATGTCTTCTATTTTCGACAAGTCAGGGGAGAGAATGATGTCATTCGGGGATGATGGTTGAGAGTAACCGCGTGTTCACACGAGCGACATTCCCCGGAATACTCCAACGGAAGATGCGACACGTCCACAAAATATTCCGTAGCAAACGACAGGAAAAGACGCTGGCGGTGTCGTCTGCTAAGCGCCGTCTGCTAAAGTGTCGTCTGCTAAGTGCACAGCACGCCACTCTCGACATTCGGGCACCGTATGAATGCTTAACATAACATGGGACGGAACTTCGGCTCCGTGATCAGTTTTTTCGCGTTTTCTTCCACTAGAATCTTCCGCGAGGATGTCGCTCGTGCGAATGCAGGGTAGGAGCGTGCTATGCGAAGAAGTTCTGTTTTCAAACTGTGGGAGTTAGGTGCCGCTCTAATTTACGGAAGCCAAAGGAAACTTCCATGTGGTTGGTCAAAGTTTGACACTCGACTGTGGCTATTAGACACGACTACACTTTCTCGTTTGGGTGACCTAGCACGTTTCGCGTGCACAGCTGGAGCCGATTAATTATAAAGGCGGCACCGTCAGGCTCGAACGAACAGGCGCCGAGGGAACCTTGACGAAATGACATCGTTCCTTCCCTTGATCTGTTGAGAACGCGAGGCATGCGAGGTTTTGGGACACTTATGCGGTCCTGTTAATTGTCACAAAAAGGCGTACGTTCAGCGGGATATGCGGTGAAGTTCTGTCTCAAGTGCGCATTTGTATTTGTTCGTTCGTGTGTGCGTGTCTGCGAAAATGTAGAAAGCATGTTTCGCGTATGCCACTGATAAGATACTTAGCACTTAGATATCCACTTAAACGTTCAGTATATTGTGTCATTTGCCGTGTATTCACACGAGCGACATCCTCACGGAATATTCTAGTGGAAGAAGAAGCGAAAACACTGCTCACTGAGCCGAAGTTCCGTCCCGTGTTATGCTGAGCATTTACAGCGAAATATCGGGAGTGGCATACTGCGCATTTAGCAGACGACACTTGGCAGACGACACTGACAGCGTGTTTTCCTGTCGTCTGCTACGGAATATCTTGTGGCTGTGCTCGCGCTCACGTGACAGCAGAAAGCTATGACGCTTTTCGCATCTTCCGCTTCTCTGGGAATGTCGCTCGTGTGAATACATGGTTAGGGTCAGTCCCGCAAACATGTCTAGCAGAACACGCGCGTAACACGACAATATCACCTTTTTTTCTTCTCCAGAACGCTTCGAATCCACAAAAAGTCGATCAACAGCATCACTCAACCATCTGTAGGGTTCCCGGCGTAAGTCATCGCTGACTTATTCAGCCCATACTTAGTTATGCAAGAACGTCCATTTCTCATCGACGAGCGAAGGTCGTCGCGAAAAAAAGTTCACGCAGACCCAGGGACGTTCCCGCGAACCGACTCTACATTACATCGTCGTGGTGGCATCAAGGTGTCTATAAGAGCCCGTCTGGTATCATAAATACGCTTACATATTAATAATCTCGATGCTTTCAATGGGCGGAAAGCTTCTCATGCAGATTAGAACCTGATTTTCGAGTCTTCGTGCATCGTGAGTCATGCGTTCACATTGGCGGCACCATCCAGGGTGCGTTTGCGGCAAAGTGCAAGGGTTGAGCGTGTCACGCGCCTGCTCTACGTGCTTGTATAGCGAGTTAGTCGTGTAATTCCTTCGGTGGTCCACATATGTTGACCTATTATGCGAGGAGGGGAAGTTCGTTTGTTTTCAAGCACGGCGTTGTGTATAGCGCGATTCAGTAACTTCATTTGACTTCACGTGACTTTACGACCGAATTGACTTCTGTTTCGTTCCGCTTCCGAGCAAGGCTATCAGCTGGTCTTGTTGGCTCACAGTACTTACGCTTTGGGAGGAGGGACGGGAAGTATCACCGAGTCCCAAATCCACGTTGTCAAATTTCTTTCTAGATTTCGAGCGCTTTTTTCGAGTCCGGAAGGTAATTACATGTGTGATGCTTGACTGCTCACATGTGAATTCGAAGTTTCTGAAGGTTCTCTACTACTTTAAAAGCGATAAAAAAAAACCGTGCCGGGAAACAAACAAAAAGACCACACAGCATAGTTTTTTGTTTGTTTCCCGACACGGTTTTTTTTTTTTTTTTGCTTTTAATGTATGAATTACCGAGCAGCCAAATTTTTATCCATTTGTGTTCTCTACTATTTGCTTATGTTTGCGTGCCTCTAGAATTGATATAAAAAATTAGGGACAATAGTCTAGACCAGCGTTTCCCAAACTTTTCGTTGTGTCGGATCCCCCGAACCACTGAGAATCCGTTCGAGGACACCCGTACGACTCATGTTGGCATAATTAAGGGACGTGAAGACAGAAAAGGAAAAACAAACAAGCAAACAAGGCACCGCCATGCAGGAAATGAGAAGCTAGTATATTTGTGCCTTCTCTGGTATCATATATCGTCATATATCAATATCGTCCCCCTCAGAGATGACGTGACCAGCACTCGCCAAGACGATCTTCGGCCTGTCTTCGGTCGTCGCGGACACCCACAAACATTCTCGGGGACCCCAGGGGTCCACGGACCACACTTTGGGGACCCCTGGGGGTCCGCGAGAGTGTCCGTGAGGGTCCGCGACCGTCTCTCACATTTCAGTGGGGATTTTCGTCCCCACAAACACTCGCTCGTACATGCTGCCCGATTTTTAAACACCCAGAACTTCCAAAATTGCTACAAGCATGCTTCAACGGCTAGCTTCTAATTTCTGATAGAAAAGTCCTGCAATGCACGCTTGTCCGCGTCATTCACATACAAACAACAAGAAGAAACCAGCACGAAATCGTTTCTGAAGCTGAATCGAAAGCACGCAGCAGCTGACGAGGTTGGTTATGCACTGGCTAGCATGGGAAATAGAGTTCAAGGTAACTCGTTACAAGTAACTCGTTACTGTAACTAAGTTCCTTTTTTTGGTAGCTTGTAACTTTACTCGGTACTTTTGCGCCGTGGTAACTTTCAGAGGAACTCGTTCCTTTTTCAGGTAACTTTGCCAAAGTAACTTAAGTTAAGTTCCAAGTTACTTTTAACCAGACTTGTACGTATTTGGAGTATTGTATTTAAAATACTGTATTTTAAATACAATTTGCGGTATTTTGGTACTCTACTCATTCCTTTTTATCTTGTGTATTTGTACTCTATTTAAAATACATTTTATGGTATTTTCTACTCAATACTCTAATTACATATTTTGGATCTCCCTCTCAAACTTTCTGTGTCTCGTCTTTCCATTCTCTTTCTTGTTCAGCGGAAATTTCCTGAGTCCCTCGGACTTGACCCGGATAGTGACTCTAGACCCGGACGTTGGCCCTTGTTGGAAGTCTCCATTTAGAGATCATGCCCCGTTTGTACTAATCCTTGGCCAGTGAGGGTTCTATTATGTGTGCCCTGACGCGGTGACGCCGGATTCTGACCTGGCCGAGCAGGGACATGTTAAAAGTTTGCTTTGTTCTGGGTGACATATACTTAGTGAAGTTATGTGGTATCTCTTTGTCATCTTTTTGGGACTTGTGTTTAGATAACTCCTATCACACAGCGGCGGCTAGCGCAGCGCGCGGGGTTTAGGTGATCCATGAGCCATAGCGGCGACTTGCCGCATTGACCAGTGTCCGGTGACTTTTTGTGTTCAAGGATGAATAGTATCTTAATTGTATTTCAAATACCTTTTGAAGTATTTTGTACTCTATCTTAATTACTTTAATTTTCATGTATTTATACTCTATCTTAATTACATTCTAACGTTAGTATTTATTATCTTATCTTAAATACATTTTTGAGTATCTTGTACATGTCTGCTTTTAACTCGCTTTTCACTCACGTCCACATATTTTCTTGCTTTCTCTCCGGTTCCTTCATGGTATTTTTCCCATGAAACGTCATATTCAATCAATGACAGTGTTTTATTCAGGAAGTAAGAACCGCTGACATTGAAATGAAGCCGAACCATTGTGCGCCCACAGGGGGTAAGGTGCAAAGCGTTCGAATAGACCTCTGCCAGAGAAACGTCATCATGACATTGGTAGACAGACTGAAACCGAAACAAATCGGAAGGAGGGCTGCGTTCCACGAATGGGCACTTGTTCGCTGTCTCCCATTGAAAGAAAAGTAGGACCGAGGGTCGCGTCCCTTTAAGGGACCATGTCGTAACCCTCTCAAGACCGTGGCTTTCGGGCGTGACCTTGTTCACCTCTAGCTTCGAGCGTAGTTCAATTCTACCAAAATTTTGGCGCTGTCGAACACTATGACGTCATTTGTTTACAAACAGGGAGAGGTCTATTGTTGGACAAACGAAAACGATCTAAGCATGTTGCACTCCTCCGCAGGCAACTCAAGGTCTAACTCAACTGCTCACGCGCGCTGCACCTGCGTAATGCTATTTTGTGTCCGGAGTAACTTGGAAGTAACTCGTTCTTTTTTTTTAAGTAACTCGGTAACTGCGAGTTACATTTCATGCTGAAGAACTTCGTTATTAACTTAGTTACATTTTGCACACGGTAACTTAACTTGTAACGAGTTCTTTTTGACGGGTAACTTCTCAATCTATGGGAAATACAGTGCGTCATATCGTTTTGCTTTGAGTTCGAACTGACTGAGAGCGTTCCTGTGTTTAGCGCATTTTATATTTGGCACCCTGCGGACCTCTTGCAGCGATGGTGGCACTACAGATGATACCTCTGTTTGGTAGTATCAATCTTGAGAGTTGACAAGCACTGCACCATCGAAGAAAAAGTACGGAATGGCGTAGTAGTGTGTTACAACTGCAATGCAGTGTACACAGCGCGTATCCCGGTATATTTGTGTGTGTGGGGGGGGCGTGAATTGGTTCTCACCGCTTCCGGGGGTCCGTCACCGCCAAAAGTTTGGGAAACGCTGGTCTAGACTACTGTCAACTAAATCCTATTGGTTTCACCCTCGTATTAATGCACCTTTCTAAACGAATTATCATCGACATTTTCGGGACATTACCACTCCACCAAACAACACTAGTCAATTAGCACTATTTCACACAACCGAACAACCTTTCGAGAGTGTACTTTACGCACAAGGAACTAGAGTCCAACTTCAGCTTCACTACAGCTTCAAGAGGCGTGGTGCGAGTCCGCACTTTCGGCCATTTTAATGCAAAACGCATTGTTTTTGTCCGCTGCTCGTGCAGCAACAATGGGCAGGTCGCGCGTGGCAGACGACACGTGAGCGGCATTGCGTGATCCCCGTGACGCGTCGCAAACGTCCCGCAGAAGACAAAAAGAACCGAGACACTAAACATAGCAGGCGCTATTCGGAGCTGATTCGCCAGGGCGGGCTTGTCTTTTCTGCCGCGGATTCGCCAACTTCTAGCGAGTATTTCAGTTGAAGATGCGTTTGGCGAAAAGAGTAAAAGCGGGTAAACGTCAACTTGGGCTTTGGATGTGGGGTATACGTTCGTAGAGAATTGGCGCAGACAGCATTATTTTTTTTTGCTCGTACTCCTTCGGGCGGCGAGTGGAAAATATAGCTGTCCGAAAGATGAGCATTTCGGGGTTGTCTCGCCGTTAAGTGACGTGTGAAAACATTGAGTAAGACGCGAGAGGGGGAAAAAGAAAAAGCGAAGCAGTATTTAGGCTCAGAACAGCGGTGTAACTCCTGCAGATCGGCTTCGCTGGCATATTTTGAGGTGCACGTGATACCGTGCAGACGACGCACGAAACGACGCCTCCGACCCATCAAATAGTGCGGCAGCATTTCGCAACTGTGACGAGGGTCGTAGTTAGAAAATATTTGTCTCTCCGAAAAAGTGCATTCCAGCGTGCCTCCTTTTGATCCCCGTGGCAGGTCCTCTCGATAAATTTGTACAGTGCTGGACAAAGCTTTACGGTATACGCTCCGCCGCGTTCCTTCCTCAGAGTGACAGCTCTAGCGGCGAATGGTACCGTACTGACTTGCAAACACGTGACTGGGTCACCTAGGCGCATGTCTGTGAGTCCGTACGGCTCCTTTCGCTGCTAGCGCTGTCACTCTGAGGAAGGAAGTGCCGGGGCGTGTTCGGTAAACTTTTGTCCAGCACTGGACGTGCACCGATCTCCGTCCCGTTACGCCAGTTCTGTCGGGGCTCCCAGCGTGAGTGCTGCAAACTAGGTAGCATAACAAACGGTCCGGCGGAACCACCACGGATGGAAGGAGGACGCGTGCAGGTATCTACGCGAAAGCATCATGTGCCAGATATGCCCCACAAGATTTACGATATCGCGGCAGGAAGGAAGTACTTAACGTTCACAGCATGGCATAAAAAATGTTCGTTAGGGAACCGTGCACTCGTTGCTGAGAAATGGCCACACGCGGTTATCCTGGCGCAACAATAAACACAATTCAATTCAATTTATTGGCACCCAAAGATCCCTGTAGAGGGCGTTACATGGGTGGAGTGGGGTAGGCGTAAGAAACAATATACACAGTGGCTAACTAACAACAACATAAACAAGATGCAAAAACGCAAGATATAAGATGATGCTTGATATTGTGAGTTACTTTTAAATGAGTCATGTAGTCATGGCAACTATGGAATCGCAGAAGCTGGAAGGGTCGATAATGGTAGCGACATAATGTGGGAGGTTATTCCATTCAATGAGTGTTTTAGGGAAAAAAAAAGAGAAGAATTTGCGAAAGAAGACGTGTTGCACTTATGACGAGCTACTTTGAATTCGTGATCTTGATTGTGATCGTGATCGTGATCGTGATTCGTGATTTGAACGTGATCAATGTGGGGTGAAATCCGATGAGGTGGATTGATGTAGCTTGATCCGAGGGCAGGAGTGTGGTATAATTTATGAAAGAGTGATAATCGGGAGATCCTTCTGCGTACTGATAGATCTTCTAGGGTCAATTTGTTGCTTTAGAGAAGAGATACTAGCGTATAGCGAGTAATTGTTAGTGATGAACCTGGTAGCACGGTTTTGGACGGCTTCAAGTTGATTGGTAAGAACGGTCATTGGGGGGTCCCACACAGCATAAAACATTAACACAATAACGATAATTAACACATAATTAACGCAGCATAAACAGCAATAAACATTAACACAATAACAATAATTAACATACTATAATTGACACACAATAATTATCACATAAACATAATTGGAAATGGCCACACGCCGTTATCTTGACCGTGACGCCGCTCAGGAAGCTAAGGGATTGCCGCCGAAAAAACGTGCCATTCGCGGTCGGGACCGTTCAACGCTGATCACGGATGATTTGTCCAGAACAAACGACGGTAGCGATAGGCATGTGGTATGGGAGGCATCACCGCTGTGCAAAGAATTTAGATCCGAATCCTTGCTTAAAGCTTGAAAATAATAATTGTTCACGGAAAGTATTCAGTTATTTGCAAATTAAGGTCGTAATACATTGTCCTGGAATGTGTTAGGAACCTCGCGGAGGGAATTTGAAGGGATTTCCGACGTTCTTCACCTCGGGGATTTTTCCAGCACTACCCCACAACCTTCAAATGCCAGCTTCGAATTTTCTGATATCAATATTGGCCTGGATCGATGAAACGTTCGAAACATCTAATCAAAATAAACTTGCTCTCTGTTCTGACACGAATATACACGGCAGTAGCTATGTGAGGTTTGTGTCATACACCCCCAGCAGCACCATCCTCAAACGGAAAATAAAAGCGAGAAAATAGTGCAAATCTAAAACCACATAGGGACACAGCCAGACACACACACCTACACACAGCACTGCCTTTATAATGCATTAGCAACATGCCCGGATGTGGACCCCCCCCCCCTCCTCCCTTATGAACTATCAAACGGAAAGCCTGCTCTTGATTAGCTCCTGCTTTGCGGTCTAGGCCCTCTATCGGTGCATGTTTCAAGCGCCAGCTTTTGCTTTCACCTTTCACGATTTATCGAAGGTGTATCGAACCAAAGTGAAATTAATGGTGAATTTCTGGTTTTCTAATACGTCATCGAAAAATGGCTTAACCCCTTAGGAGATTTTTCAGTATTAAATTTCAGTTTCGTTACATGTGTACAGCACTTTACACTCTTAAAAATGAACTTCACCGCATAGCACGGTCCTAGCCAACCATCATCTCGAATGATATCGTTATATTCCCCGATTTGTTGAAAACGGGAGGCGTACGCCTTTTTTGTGACACTTATGCTGTTCATAATTGTCACAAAAAAGGCGTACGCCCACCGTTTTCAACAAATCAGGGAAGATAACGATATCATTCGAGATGATGGTTGGCTAGGAGCGTGCTATGCGGTGAAGTTCATTTTTAAGAGTGTACCTCATCACTTTACATTGGGAACACCTATACAACGTGCGAATTTCTTTTTAATTGAAATTGTTTGACGAAGTGTGGAAGAAGACGAAAACAAATTAATTTTAAGTAGAAATCACTGGCCTTCGTGTCTAAAAACGTGGCCTCGATATCAATAGACATTGTCTTGTCTTACACAGACAAACGGTATGACAGTCTCCATCCAAAAAAGCGACAGTATGCTCCCTTGTTGCCAAGAGGCGTTCGCGACAGCTGCGAGCATCATCCACAAATCACTTTCACACGTCTCATTACTTGTGTCATGACCCCTTTAATGACTGCGCAACACTGTGAAACCCAAGGAGTGGGGCTAATGAGTCGCAAAAAAAGGTGGCGCTAGCATCGGTCGTGGGTGGCTTCACGCAGGGGTGTTACGAGGGTCAAAAGGGGTAGGACGTGATCTACGAAACTTGATACCCCACCGCATGCAAATGTCCAAAAAGAGTTGAGTCTCCGGGGAGGCGTACAGGTGCTTAGGTACGGTTAGATGTGTACGCGGTGTCGGCGTTCTTGAAGGGGTGGAGGAGTTGATCCACTGTTACGTCGCGTAGTTCATCTTGATAATGACGCGAGTGGGAAGGTTGTGTGTTAGCTCTATTGTGTTTGGTTACGTAATTACGAGGGAGAAGCGTCTCTGGTGTTCGCCGCGCGCGCGTGGCGCCAGTGGATTCTGTGCTGGGAATGCATTCGCAATGCTTCGGGAAGACACATATTTTACGCATACAACTGTGGTTCTTCCGGCAGGAGTAAGTCGCGCTAGGTAAATATTGTGTGGTAAGCAACAGGGTAAAGTTTCACAGTTTGTAATGGAAATTTGAGAGGTTACGAAAAAGTTAGTAAGCATCACAAGAAGTTACTTGTACGAATTTTGCGCCTCATAGCAGACAGCGTTTTATTTTTCTTCTTCTCCTTTTTTTTTTTTTTTTTTTGCAGCGCCAACAGCGACCTGTTACTTCACGTAAACTTATTCTCCATGTATCGGCAGTTCCTCTCTGACACAAAATGCATTTGTTAGCTCAAAGATGGCATATTTATTTCATTTCTCTCTCTCTCTTTTTCAGTTAGAGACATGGATTACTGTATGTAGTCGAATGCCGCAAGTCGAAGCTGTTTAATGTAGCATTTGCAGTCATTCACGTAATGTCTGCCGTTATTCAAGCTTTTTTTCTCTCTTCTGTGCAACCGAAACTTCTTAGTATACTTACTTAGTACTTACTTGGTATACTTACTTAGTATACGTAGTATATTTTAGCTTCCCCTGTCCCTGTGGCGAGATACTTGCGACGTCTCCGGTCCCTTTGGCAGATAAGTGTTCACGCACACAACAGATCATTCATCACGTACACTTTATTCAGATATTCAGGGTGACTTGGTGTTACGCAACACACAACCACATTTACATTCGCTCCATCAAGAGCTGTCCGGTTCGTTTTAATCCCACCATCATGGAAACCTATCGTTCTAATCACCTACGATAAAGACTTAATTACCGGGTGGACACAATCATTTTCAGTCGCTAAATACCCCACCTAATTCTCACCACCATCCCTTCGACATCGCTCCCGCGGAGAAATCAGTTTGTCAAGTGTCCGCTGTACGTGTATATTGCAACTCTTGGAACTCCCACCTGAAAGTTAGGCAATGGTTCGGCAGAATCTTTCAGAGACAGGAAGCGATATACCTTAGATAAGAAACGTCTCGAGCAGCAACGCCGTTCTTTCTTGCGAGTCCACGCCCGCTATCTCTGTCGTGATCGGTGTACCGGCGTAGCGTCCCGAAAGAAAAGATAATTAGTATGCTGGTCAGGGGGGGGAGTCGTTTTGAATAATGGGTTGAAGTTGTACGGCAAGGGGGGGGGGAGGGGGGCGCTCGTCGAAGGAGGCCTTTCTTTTACTTTCGTATAGCTTTAAATATTGATTAGAAATGATTGCCGGCCGCGGATGATGCAGGTCACACATGAGGCTGGCCCAAATTGTGGGGCATTGTTTTTTGTTCGTCTCGGTTTGAAGGCTAAGTGGCTATCGAACATTGGGCAACCTGCGCTGTTTTCGAACGGGGGAGAACGTGATTTGAAGTTAGGTCAAGTCAGCTTATATTTCTTTGGTTTAGTTTAGTTTAGTGCGTACACAGGTTACATTGTCTAGGAAGCCCAGTATAGAAGACTGGAATTAGGGCTTGGTTACAGTTAGATCTCACAGACGTACACGGATGCAAAAATGTGCAACCCTGCAGTTTGTATTGTTGACTGATTAGATGGGTCACAGAATCGAGTGAGCTCATCTTCCTTATGGTTTTAGCCTACCATTCCCTATGTCGTAAATTTACTGATTCGCTTTGTTTAGCCCAACAAAGTCAGCAACTGAAGCCAGTTTTAAAACTCTGCCCCCATTGCTTTTGCACTTGAGTGTATAACGCTGTATCGTGTGCTTCAGAAAAGCGCCAACACTCCTGTTCTGTACAGTTAACTCACCCCAAATTTGCGATGGATCATCTGGGGAGCACTTGGATATTCCCAGTCGCGATCTCGAAATCCAAGTTCTCGAAACAAGGAAGATCAAGGCGAATGCGTGATTGCTTCGTAAGGTGATATGCCGTCTTTAAGAACATAACATCACTATTTAACTACTCAAATTCACAGGTTTTCGATGCCTATCCAAGTCGTATTAGCCACATTTTAGCAGCGCTTAGCAGGGCGTACACGACGGAGCGCAGTATATATTAATGTTGGTTATAGTTTATTATTAGGTTAGTTCAAGTTCGATGTTTTGCATTTTTATGCATAGGTTAGTCTCAGTTCGCCGTTGGCAGTTTCCCGTGCGCGACTGCGCATTTTATAGTCAGGTAGCATTTATTTACGGTAGTTCACTTTGCAACGGGAATTTCGATCACTTTATTTCGAGGTACACCCGTTTCCTGTCGCTGTCTTGCTTAATCGACGACTGCGATATTTCAATCTTGCAGATTCAAATCTTCATGCGAAAGTACTAAAGAAAATGCCAAGCAAAAGGTCTGTATATACTCCGAAAAGTGATTTGTAAATAAGAAGTCTATCGATGAAACTTTCCAATCATGTCACATTCATCGACTGTGATTGTCCCGTCACGAACTCTCTTCTTCCAGACATCCGATCCCATTCCCTCTCGTAGCGGACACGCATACATATACACTTCAACGTAACGCATTAATAGGTCACAACTGGCAGTGTGGCGACAGACACAGGTCATGGCCTGTAGTCGTGCCGCCTGGTGGGCATGAGACCGAACTTCACACCCTGTTATTTGACGCCTACCAGGCGCGAACAATTCTTGCCCCTTTTGTCTTTGCGTAAACCTTGATTTGGCCATTATTACACTTCATATATATATTTTTTTGTTTACTGTGTGGGTAGATAGAGAGGTGAAATAGGCCTGGCGCTGCGAAATGATTGATTGATCTGTTGCAGACGATTTCTGCATCGGACGGGTGTTTTCGTCTGGCTTCAAGGACAGTGATTGATGGAAGTAGTTTTCTTGTGTGTTGTACGTGTTGAATGGTTGTGTATTGAGGTCACGTGAATGAATGACACAGTTCTCTGTTTGTTCTGTGATTGACTCGTTGATCCCCGTGGAGTCCGTGGGGACTCAAGAGCGCGGTCTCACGCTTACGTTGTATAGGTACGACGTGTATAGGTACCTTGAGTACCCTACTCAAAATACTGCATTTTTAAATGCTTTGTTTTAGTACTTGAGTGTCTTACAGTACTTTTAGATTTTTCTCCGGGACACCAGTCTCCTCTCTGTGCTTGCGTACCTGTGTGCTGTGTGTTGTGTTTTTGCCTAATGTTCTGTTGATGCTGTCTCACTGACTCTACTGACTATCGACCCCTATACAGCGTCGTTCATCATCTCATCATCAGGACACATCTCGTCCTGTCCATTGTGCCTTGGGGTAGTGAGCCGCACCTCATGTTGAGAATTTCCCCAATCATCATCATTAATGAATCTGTTGTTGTTGTTAGTGTCTTACTCGCAGTACCTTTCGGAAGGGAATTTGTATTCTATAGCTCCAATACTATTTTCGGTATTTTTTACAGAATGCTGTAATCACTTCTCGTTTGTCTGTGTGTCTTTATGCCATGTTCAGTTTCAGAACAGGGTGCCCTTGCTTCCATGATCTTTTTCCTTTTCTTTTCAATGCATTGTGGAGAAGGCCAAAACTTATTCACCAACTAGATCATTCTTCAAAGAAAGAGCAGTACACTACTCCAGTGGTGAATCACACCAGCTCATAGTCACTATTTATGTGTTGTTGTTGTTGTTGTTCTTCAAATAAAGAGAGGAGTGCTGACTGACGAACACTGTGAAATGCTTGATAATGTATATATGCCTAAATGAAAGGAACAGTTATCAGTACCCGTGACCAATACTCAATTGAATTACGTTTTGATGAATTTGCTACCCTACTTAATCTCTCTCTTTCCATAATTACTTTCTTTTCCAAGTATATATACGCTATGTTAAGAACGTTATCGCTCCAGCGTTTAGTCTAGTAGTCTAGTAGCTTAGTCTAGTAGTAGGCAGTAGTCGTCACGTTCTGGGGATACCGGGAGTGCTGAAGAAAAATGGAAAGCATGTGATATCAAGGTACTATGTGATTATCTGTGTTTAGTCCGTGCGATCATAACAGAGAAAGGGCGCATATCAGTCAGATAAGCGAGGTGGGGATTGGCGTAGCCTGTCTGACGCTGTTATGTTTTCTTCAGCACTCCCCGTTGCGAAGTAAGCTCAAGAACACGTAATTCATTGGTGGATAAGTGAGAGGAAGAGCGTCCTTTTGCGCTTCACCGCTATCAGCCGCGCCAAAAATATGTAAACCGAAACCAATAAATTACTGCAACAAATGACCCGCTTCGGTGGCAGATTTTTCTCGAAAGGGTGTCCACTGAAGGTCCCAAAAGGGGTAGTACCCATTTTAATGCCAACGGCGCCCTGCTTTGGAAGTTACGTTTTTCACAAAACGCATTTGAATGTTTATTTAAATAATGAGCACCTCCCACTCATTCACACGGTGCGCAGCCTGTACACTCTTAGAAATGAACTTCACCGCATAGCACGCTCCTAGCCAACCATCATCTCGAATGATATCGTTATCTGCCCTGATTTGCTGAAAACGGGAGGCGTACGCCATTTTTGTGACAATTATGAACAGCATAAGTGTCACAAAAAAGGCGTACGCCTCACGTTTTCAACAAATCAGGGCAGATAACGATATCATTCGGGATGATGGTTGGCTAGGAGCGTATGCGGTGAAGTTCATTTTTAAGAGTGTAGGTGGTATCGGACAGATACTTCTAAAAAAGAAAGTTCTTCAATGGGTGCACCCGTTCGTGAATTCTTTAGCCCGGGGATTTAACTGAGACACCCTGTATATTGGATTGGATTGGAAAAGAAAGAAAAATATGGAGAGGTTAGTCCCGACCCAGTCAGAACACCCTGTATATCTTTGTACATGTATGGCATCTTGCTTATTAGCAGCAGCGGAACTCGGCAAGTCTCGCTATACTCCGTGGATGACGTTGCGGTAGCAATATTTCGCAATATTTAATCGGTTACAGCGTAGTGGTGGCGTCACAGGAAGCACAAGTGAAACAGCCGTCGCTTTCTTTTTAGCGCCAAACATTTGCGGAGAGTCTTTATCTGGACACTGCATGCCCTGAGCCACTATATCGCGCCACTATCGCGCGACTGATCGATGTACTTGTCATGCGATATGTCTCTGCTATTGACATAATGACCCTTTTTCAGTAGAATCGATACGTAAGATATCGCCAGGTACTAGAAGGTGAGAACAACAGAACCTGATCAGAAAAGACATTCAGGTATATTGTCAGGTGGTATCGAAACGTATCTTGAGTATGTTAGAATATGCATATACTTCACCGACAAAGCAAATATTGCGAGTAGCAAGTTAATAAATTAATAAATAAAGAATTGTAGTCCATTTTCTGTGAAATATGAGAAAGGGAAGTTTGTAGTTCATTTTTATGTTCTATATATGTTTCTTAAACATTATGAGCGCACATGTTCTACGGCATTATTTCTTCACATGGAGACGCGCCACACATAATTCTTCCTGTGATTAAACGTGTGAAATGTACAAGAGCCTATGTACACGTGACATGGCTTTAAGCAAGATTTACGCAGCTTTTTTGTCAGGCTTTAGATAGTCTTTTGTCTAATGCTACAAATTCTGTATAGCGGGAACCGTTCCACGTATCCATCGTAATAACTTCACGGCTACGACTACAGAACCTCAAAATGGAACAACTCAACACATTTCCTGCCACCGGGTACGTTCACCCAACCCTTTATTCCACCGTCCAACCTCACGCGTCCCTGATTTCACTGACAACCACGCATCATTCGCGTCACCACCTGTACTAGCGCCGCCACGCGGTCGTTCCGCGTATCACGCAACGTCCTTGCTGCGGGACAGGAACGACATTGAACGCTCTTCATCTCGTATTCGCTCCACGACATGATAAACGGCCGGAGGGCTGCAGATTTACATGCAGCAACGGCCACAGAGCCAGCGTCAACGATATTTTGCCGCCCCCATCAAAGGAGATACAATCACCCCTTGTTTCTGCATTGAATTTTGTTCCTATTATGATGATTGTTCTCCGTCTCTAAGCGCTTGGAGCATCGTGGGAGTGTTGTTTACCGATCCCTGCTTCTGCGTCTTGACAAATTTAGTATGCGAGGGAAGGAGTTCTTTGAAGTGAATAACGCATTCTTCTATGGCACCACGCTGAACGCCTTTTGTGGTAAGAACGGGTACAGAAATACGTCCGTGTCAAGGGTACACGGTGGACTGGCCTCGATGGATCTGTTGGCAGTGTTTCCCCCTACTGATCCTAAGGTGCCGGGTTCGATACCGGTCGAGAGTATACCAAGAAACTAATGGCATGGCGCAACTTATTTGGACAGGTCCTTCTGCACTCCCAAAACAGAATTTCGCCACATAGCACGCTGAACGCCAGCGATTGCACAGAATAATCATACCGTTATCCCTCCTGCGTTGTGGGAAGCACGAGGCGTACGCCTAAAAAGACGTACACCCTTATGCACTTATGTTAATTGTCACGAAAAGGGAGTAATGACTGAATTGGCTAGCCGTTGTTGGCTTCACAGAAGTGGGCATCGTCAGGACTATAAAAAAAAAAGGATGGAGGATGAAGGGTGCATGGAGAGGCGTAGAGAGCGCGTGAGTCGGCCGAGGAGTGCAAAGAGCTAGAGGGGTACACTCTTAAAACTGAACCTCACCGCATAGCACGCTTCTAGCCAACCATAATCTCGAGTGAAATCATTATCTGCGCTGATTTGCTTAAAACGGGAGGCGTGCCCCTTTTTTTTGACACTTATGCCGTTCATAATTGACACAAAATAGGCGTACTCTTCCCGTTTTCAACAAATCAGCGAGGATAACGATAAAATTCGAGATGATGGTTGGCTAGGAGCGTGCTATGCGGTAAAGTTCATTTCTAAGAGTATAGTTAATTGTCACAAAAAGGCGTACGCCCCTCGTTTCCAACGAATCAGGGAAGAGAGAACGATGTCATTCGGTATGACGCTTGGCTATTAGGATCGTGCTATGCAGCCAAGTTCTATTTTAAGTGTGCACGTCAAGCTCTGACGTCATCGGAGCCAGAGCTACGGCGATTCCCATTGGTTCTCGTAAGCACGTGACCGCTCCCTCGGCTGCCTCGCTGGCTGAGACTCCTGCAGTGGCGTCAGAGCCGAATGTGTTTTCGTATTCGCGACGCCAACTTTCTGCGCCTCTGTTAACTTCTTTGGTGTAAGACTTGAAGGGGAACTGAAGTATTAACAAAAGTATCTCTCCGTGGAGTGAAATATACCGTTACCTTAACAGCAGCACAAAAGGAACGGAATTCATGCGTTGCGTCACTGATGATTTACGAGCGAAAAAGAAAAAAAAAAGAACGCTAAGTGCGCTTTCCTTCTCCATCTCCTTCTCCAGAAGGACGACAATGCGGATAGCGAGCTGTCATTGGTCTCTTCAAACAATCTACCGCGATGATTGGACAAATCGTTTGAGGAGACCAATGGGATCCCGCTCCGCATTGTCGCCTTTCTTTCGCTCATAAATCACGAACGATGCACCGAGAGAATCCCGTTCCTTTTGTGTTGGTGTTAAGGTAACGACATCTTCCACTTCGCGAAGAGACATTTTGGAAACTTTAGTGCCTCTCTAAAATGGACGTTTACATCGAGGCAAATAACTATATATTGCATATTTATCCGGCTTAACTTGGGATCGAACTGTCACAACACGGCCGCAGACGTCGCTCCGCAACCAGCAAAACCACGTGACCGTTACCAATCAGATGCTGCGCTTCGAATGCCACTCTACTTCCCGCTGTGCAGACGACACTCGGTGCTTTTAGTCGTAGAAATATCATGGATGGTTTTCGTCGAATCGCTACTTTCGATCGAAGCGGCCACGCGTGTCATTAAAGGCGACCCACGGCAGCCATGCATGACGGGACACATTTTTTTTCTTCCCGGACCGTGTCTGTGGGACGATGCTTTTTTAAATGTGTCCGTTTCTTTTTAACTTTATTTCTTCTTATTAATTTCTTGGAGCGTGGGTCGCGGATGGCGGGGATGTCGAAAGGGTTGATTCGCGGCCTCGGGGCAGCACTTTGGGTGGGTAAAATATGATCATTTGGCTACCGTTCTCTTAGAAATCGTCTGCAATCAAATAGGGTTGAGGAACAAGGAAAAACGTGGTTGTAACGTTGCGCGGTTGTTTCGTAAAATTTATTGAAGAAGCCTGCACGGCGACGTAATCGGTAGGGAGAAGACTCCAATAAATTTTATTTCTCGTAAAGCCTTTCTTACTGGTTACGTTCCCGTTACGATGTTGTTCTTGCAGCAGCCTTAGCGAAGCATTTTAACTTGAGTTTGCGGATAGCGTGTCCCGATGTTCCTTCTAACGGTTGCGGTTTTGGAGAGCAGACCTCTCTCTGTTTGTAAACAAATGACGTCATAGTGTTCGCCACCGTCAGCGCCACCAATTTGGTAGAGTTGAACTATACGCTGGAAGCTATAAAGGCGAAGAAGGTCGCGCCCGAAAGCCACGCGGTCTTGAGGGGATTACGATGGTCCCTGAAAGGGACTCGACCCTCGGTCCTACTTTTCTTTCAGTAGGAGGCAGCGAACAATTGCCCATTCATGGAACCCAGCCCTCCCCTTCCAATTTGTTTCGGTTTCAGTCTGTCTACCAACGTCATGATGACGTTTCTCGGGTAGAGGTCTATACGGATGGGATAATATACATCGAACAGCCCTGTAGCGCTCCGTTCTCAAAATAGCACCTTACTGCACAACACGATACGCACCAACTAGCATTCAGAATTATATCGTTCTCTTTTCTGATTTGTTGAAAACGGGAGGCACCTTTTGTGACTAGCAAAATTGACTGGTCCCTGGCCGAATCCAGCCCACGAATGCTCTGCCCTCAAAGCTCTTTTGGCCTTTTTGGACACCATGGGACCCGGATCCTTATTGTGAAGGGCTCATCATTTCGTTCCCCACATCACCACCAGCGATGTGGTAGAGTACTAGAGTATCGCCCCTGGTGATGAAACTCCCCATTCATAATGAGAATTCATTCAACAACATATAAATGTTGTTGTGACACTTACGCATTTATATTAATCGTCACAAAAAAGTGCACGACCCGGGCTTTCCACAAATCAGAACTGATAACGACAACGCTATGCACAATCATTAGCCTTCAGCGTGCTACATGGTGAAGTTTTGTTTCGAACCCTTTCACCATCACCACCCACCCACCGTTCACCCACTCCTTCCTGCTGTCCTCTCTCCATGTGTCTACATCTGTGCGCCGCCCATAGCCACAGTTGCTTCGCGGCGCTAACACGGGATAAAAAAAAAAGTTCTTAACGCACTGCATTTTTGAAACTCCAGTTTTCAACGATATCCCTCCCTCCCCCTTTCAAAAGAATGTGGGACAATTTTGAGACCCATATCACTCATAGGCTGAACGCCAGGCTCGACGGATAACGGCTGGCGCGATGCATCGCGGCGCTTTCGACGAAATCTATTTCAGGTGCGGCGACGTACTTTAACGCGTGACGACCGCTCGCAATGCCACCAAGTGACAGTTGACAAAAGAAAACGAAAGAATGATGCAGAGGGGAGATATCCTCCTGCGCCTCAAGGTCCACTCTGGAGTTACGAGGAACAGCAGCTGGCTCTGACGACCCTTCTGTTTTGATGCACTCCGAGCAGTGTCGCAAAATATTTTGAGCTGGGAATTCCCGAACAGGATCGGAAAGGCCGGCATGCAGCTAAGAATGTGCATCGTCCCTGGCTATGAGAAGCGGGTGTCCGACATCCGTGCATGGGGGTAAGCACATTAAAGACAAGATTGAAGTGGAGCTGTATTTGGAGCCGGTTAGTCTTGTATTTGATGGCATTGTAAACATCGCTTCCGTGAAGTTCTTTCAGCAGACCCTCTCACGTTGAGAGCTGAACTTGCCAAACATTATCGTGGTTACGCTGCTGACGACGGTTCAGGAAACGATGACAGCTCCTCGGGAGACCATTGATTAAACATTGGAATTTGTCTGCGATGGCTTCTTACATTGCCTCGTGCAATCCAGAAGCTAGTCGCCAAGGAAGGAAGTAGTTTATTGGACCACCAACGTCAACAGTCGTGTATGTCCGTCCGTAACAGTGCCGGAGTGAGAAGTTTCAATGGTACTGAAGAGAGCGCTGTCGCGCCTCGAGTACGTATCAGGACAGGAAGATGTCCCAAAAAGCTACGGCTTTTAGACGCTTATGGTAGAATAACCGAAGGTGCAGCGAGTGTTTACTCGATAGAGGGAAAATGAAACGACACGACAAAATACGTGTGTACTGTTGTCTACTTGTAGCTGTCTTGTACTGCTTGCGACACACTCGTTTGACATCTTCATTCAAAGATGCAACATCCCGTATATTGGCTTGGCCGCTCCTGAATGAGCTGTGCCGCGCTTGAGGGTAGGCCGTACTAGTCTGTTAGTGTATATCACTCACAGCACAATGCGTATTAAAATCGATTGCGAACTGCACGCCATTTCCGCATGATTTCCTCCTCGAAACTTCGTCGTGTTCTTGGTGACGTAATTGTCTCATGCAGGTGGCTTCTCCGCAACATTCCACGTCATGCCAAGTCTTTGCACGGCCGACAGTGATGCATATAAAATTCCAACATCGCTGTGCAGTCCGACTGCTCGTCTCCGTCCGGCACCAGACATAATGGGGATGTCCCACACGCAAAAATCTCAAGTATATTTCGTAGTATAGTACATCCAAAAGGTGGACGCAGGGGTGCTACACATCACCAGGTCTGTGACAGCGAAATAAATGGTCGTGGACCACCTGGAAGAAGCTGCAATCCCTTCAGTTGCAACACATACCCCACCCCCTTCTTAGAAGCACGCTTGCAATAAAGTTGCAGCCCATGCAGAAACCCCTGGTTGACAGTCTAGACGACCAGCGTGTCTTCGGCCCCCACCGGAGTTTTATATCTAGTCTCTGTGGCGGGACAAGGGTTGGGACGGATAACGTTTCCCTTTCTGCATTGCATATCCTCTTTGGCGCCAGACGGTTTCGCAGACCGTCTTCTCGCGGAGGAGCATCTATCAAGGGGAGGAAGGCAGGTATTTATTTTTGTGATGCCGAATACCTCGCGCGTGTTGTTGATGTGCTTCGCTCACTCGTGTTGGCACTGGGAGTGCCAGTGACTTCAGGAAGTGCAAGGCATCCGGCACAACACATGGTCATTGTACACGTCTGCTCGCGCGCGCGCGGGATGATTACAGCAAAGCTTTTAGTTGTACGTTGCTCTTCGTTAAAAGCTTGTTGTGGTTGGCAGCGGATACGTTGCAGGCATGCAAGGTCTGTTCCAAGGAGAGGTACAATGCTATTTTTCTGTGTTCTTTTTGTTCTCTTCGTGGAGGGTGGACTTGGCTCGGTTTTCGAGATCTGCCACGTGAAGTGCAAGGAACCTTGAAGGACGTGAGAGGAGGAATCTTCAAATTTCTCCGTTTTCGTGGCCCACCCATGTTTGAACACTCCCGCGGATCTGCCTAGATCATCCTGAATAATTCAACTAGGAGTGCCCACCATGAATTTCCTTGTACCACACTGAATGGCCCAATACCCCGAATAGTATCCATGAGTACCCATCATGAGTACCCGTGACTTTTCCAAGACCTCCATGCGTTGTCAACCCACAATTGCTTGATTTATGGCGTCCACCATGAATTCCCTTAGACTATCCTATGTGGTCGAGTGGTCCGTCGTGAATAATTTAATTCAGTGTGTCCACCCTGAATTCCTGTGGAATTCCAACACCTCGCCATGTATTGTCCACCTTGAGTTCTTTTATTTATTGTATACATAAATAATCCTTCTGGATATATTCATAGAATACACTCAGTGGCCGACTTGAAATAGTTTCATCATGCAGTGTGTCCACCCGGCATTCCTGTGGACTTCCAACACCTCACAATGAGCTGTCCACCCCGCGAATAGTTTGATACGGTGCGTCCACCAAGAATTCCACTTGGAATGGATTTAGGATGTCCCCTGGATTCCCCTAAATTTCCCTATAGGCACCTATGGTTGCCTACCCTAAGTAGGTAATTGCCTGAATAGTTGAATGGTGTCCACCATGAATTGCCTGCATTTCCCGTGGTCGCCCTTAATGATCTTATCTAAATACATTGATTGAGAATGTCCACCATGAATTCCCCTTAATTTCTCTTGGCCACCCTAAATGATTCGATTCAGAGAGCATACCCTGAATTTCCATTGATCATTCTGAGTTGCTGTCCTTGAAAAGTTTGATGAAGTCACGCTGAATCAAACTCGCAAACTTGGTGCTTAGTGTCAAGGTCTCCGAAAAAAGAACAACAACAACGACAATGGAACACATGAAAGGTGTAATAAATGATTCCTCAACGACACTATACACTCTAAGGAAAAAGGGCGTGAAAAAGTGGAAACTTCGATACTTACGATCTAGCTCAACATAGCGTCTGAAAAAGGCTACAAAAGGTTGGTAAAAGCAATTATCATACATCCAAATTGCTACAAAAAGGGTAGGGTCCTGCACTCAACGCAGGGAAACATCTCACATCATCATCATCATCATCCATTCATCTATGCTGTTGTTGCTACAAAAAGGCGTACGCCCCCCTCGCTCACCGAGTCAGAAGCGGTAACCCTTTCATTCTTATAGGCAGCAGGTAGAACTTTGCAACCTTTTAGGCACAACATATGCGACAACTGTTGCCTCGTAAAAGATGTAACTGCTTCACCCTTTTTATTTTTAAGAGTGTAGAGAGCACCCTCCGAGTTTAGCAAAAAATAAATCTGGAAAGCCCGAAGCCGTCATCGTGGCGTTCTACAATACTTCTACAATACAGCTGCTACAGTTTCTCCTGTCTACTTTCGTATAGATGTAAAACTGTAGCCAGAATTCCAATGACGCAAGTAGCAGTCTTGACAGAGGCCTCCATAACGAGTGATATGAAGCAACCTTGGCACTGTCTCGTCGAACATTTGACGGGACCCTTTTGAAGCGTCTCTTTAGGCAAATGCCTTCTTTCGTCACGCCCTTCACCGACACTCGTAACGTGGAAGTACCTTCCCTGCAGGTTCGGGCTCAGTGGCAGATGGCCAAGGGACGTCATGGGCTACGGACGTTGCGAGACAGTATACGCCGAAAGGTCTGGACTCGTTATTGCTGCAGAGCCCATTGGCTGGCATACAACAATGCTCAAGGCCCTTCTAAACCACGTCTGTTACACTGTCTTTCTTTCAAGATTTCAAAGCAGTAAACCATGTCCATCACCCGTGTTTCGAATGCGAATAGCAGGGATCAGTGCCAGCAACAGCGTACTTATAAGGTGGTGGTGGTGGCGGTGATGGTGAAAGGGCTCGCCGTTGTCGGCCTCACAGAGGTGGGCAACGTCACCACTTACGCCCTGGGGGAATGTGCGCCCTGTGCCGACTTCTAAGGGAACTGTGCCGACATATGTCTGAATGCGTCCGAGGAAAACCCAGGAAAAACCCTAGACAGCACAGCCGGCACCGGGATTCGAACCCGGGTACCTCCCAGTCTCGACGTGACATGGCCAGCACGCTAACCACTGAGGCGTATTTAAGGTATCTTCGGTTCGAGGCCGCATTTGGTGACCAGTTCAAGCAGTACAGTAGTTTCGTTTTCTTTCTTTTTTTTTATTTCAGAGCCTCGCACGCCCTCTGCCCACTGCGTTTCCCTATTCCCACTTGTAAAAGTGTTGGCAAAAGTTCGGGACAAGTTCACGGCCAGCCTGCACATGATGGACATGAGGGGAAGCTGCGCAAGTATACGTCGAGCATCGAGTAATGTGTGTCCGCGTCGGCGGCGTAGCCAAAGACCTTAGGCAAAGACAAAGAAAAGTTTTCCGACAGTATAAGTATTATAGGAAAGATAACTAAAACCAAAAGCGAGCGCAAGGAACAGAACGGTGTGACCGGCGCGGGGAGCAGAAGACGAGACCTCTTGCTCATCCGTTTTGATAGCGCGACCGCGAAGGGCTGTCGAGAGACTTTGCTTCGACTATTCGGTAGGGCACTGCACGCTCACAGTGCCATCTCCGGAACTCTCCAGAACTAGTACAGCAGGCAAATCGAAGGGACCTTTACATTCCTTTTCGCTTCACAAGCGCGAACGGATCAGTTTTGACCGAGTGCTATACCACAAGTGACACGCCTCGCCCACTTTACCCGCATGCAGGTACTTGACCGCATAGATAACAGTAACATTTCTTCTGTCGTGGATGTATGAAGCACAGCGCCACTGTCACATGTTCAGTATATACCGTAATTTCACGCGTATAAGCCGCACCGCAGATAAGCCGCAGGACGCGTTTTTTGGGACGTTTTGAAAATTTTCTGGCAGATAAGCCGCACCCGCAGATAAGCCGCGGGCAATACGAGACGACTGATTTGTGCGACAAAGACATAGAGAAGGCCATAAACCATGTGTCCATACTCCGGGATCGGCACAGTGTACAACAGAGGAGGTCAGTTCTGGAGTTCTACCAAGATAGGATTGTGCCCTTGTGTGTGGGGAGGGGGGGGGGGGGTTCGTGGACTGATGGGTCAGTGATCTTCCAGAAGACGTGAATCACTGTCACCACTTTCCTTAAAGCTGCTTGGGGGAATGCACCAGGAAGATCAATCTACTCGAATGTGGACCCGTCCCTGTTACGCACTGTTCGTGCATCTGCAGGGCAGTGCTGTTCCAGAGGCACTGTCGGCCCTTTCGTTAAAATCGGCGTATGGGGAAAATACCAGGAAAAAATAGTCATCAGATAAGCCGCACCGGTGGATAAGCCGCAGGGCGCCCGTGAGAAAAAAAATCGCGCATAAGCCGCGGCTAATACGCGTGAAAATACGGTACTTACCTGGTTCTTACAGAGGTCCATGCATGGACTGCTCTATTCGGCATCCTACCGGTCTCCAACAGCACATTTTGCATTGCAAACGGTGAAGTCGAAGGCTGCACGCTCCGAAGAGGTGTTCAGTGAAATGAGGGTACAGTGGGTGCAACGACATTGGCCGGCCTGGTTAAAGGTGTAAACCTTGTACATCTTTGTAATGCAAGTAGTACCTTCAACATGCACTGCCCCCACGCACGTGCAGTACAAACGATGAAATGCGTGACAGTGGACGTCTTTTAATTCAATTGAAATTCCGTAACTCTCGGAACCGACCTAAGCTATAACATGCGTCGACATCGAGCTTCCTATGGTGTCGTTCGACGATTCGTATGCGCTAGCCGGAGCAACAGTCATTTCTACTTGAGAACGGTCATGGAGAAGATAAACACGGAGTGTTTCCTGCACAGGAGATGCAAGATAGTATGGCTGACCCTGCAAAACACATTACTTAAAACTCGCTTCAGACTGGAGCATAGGCGATTCACCAACGTTGATATTATATAATGCTATGTCTTCCCAAACACGCCAGCGGTTTGTCCAGAACGTCCCTAGGTGTACTCCCAAAATGACACTCTCTCCATCATTATCAAGACGTACACATGTTTGTGACTAACCCTGTCTCAAATGTCGAGAAGCAATTTCATCTGGACAGTGCCATCCTGAGTTCTGTTATCAGCTGAGATTTCATCGGTTGAGATGAGAGGTTTTACGGTTATCTCCAAATAGCCGTTGTTACCCTTGTCTGTACCAGGAATCGCTTGACAGTCCACGACTCTCATGCCTATAGATAAGCTGGTAGCATCTCCTCCAGCGGTTCTGTCTACCTTAGTGACGACTTCCCCGAGGGCTGTGCTTGGTTCTTTACGAGTTGAAGGTTCCGACGCCGTACCGTCATTTCCTCCTTCAGGCTGTCTCGCACCCATATTACGTATAGCACTCTCAGCTATAGTGAATGCTTCTGCATGATAGCCCTGGTTACTTCCTGCAGGAGGATCTTCCCGAGATGCCAGGTTCATCTGTTCATTTTTGCTCGCCCCAAACTGGGCTTCAGGGAAGCTCCCCGTCGAGCATGCGGGAAAGCGTTCGTCAGCCGAAGTCATCGTATGATCAGCGTAATTCATGAAGGGTAGCTCGAAGTGAGCGTCGTCTTGCGGTGTGGATGCAACACTGCTGGAATCACAAGACATGCCATCGCCGGCCTCACTCACCAGATGATAGGCTTCAGTGAAAACGTTGCAGGAAGCGATTGCCACGTTCTTGCTGACGAGGTCGAACTTCAGCGTCTCAGTAATCTGATCACCGTCGCTTAGCTGTTTCTGGAGGCTACCTAGCTCATGAGTGTCCTGACACTCTTCGGCTATGCATTCCTCTTTCTCAGCTTCGGACATATCTACACACACCTCCGTCTCAGATTGTATTTCCTTCACTAGATCCTGCGATGTGAAAGACGTGCAAAGTTCACCGAATGATTCCCGCTGTCCATAAGCATCCTCCTCTGGGTCTCGCGTTAAATCGTAGCACGTCTTTGTCCGTCGCAGTTTATGAATTCCTCTTTCGGTGCCAGTGAACACGTCCGGCCTACTTTCATGTATCTGAACGGGAGAGTCTTCGAGGTATCGGAGTTTAACGTAATCATCTTTCCAAACGATATCTTCTTCAGCGAGGCTTTCGTAGTCAACTGGCTGACTGTCGGTCACTCGACGCTTTTTTCTCGGTTCCAGAAGGGTGCTGAGGCTTGTGGCCCAGAAGCCGCAGGTAGTCTCTTTGACGCTTGCTGGAGATTCTTCATGCTGACGTCTTGACCTACGAAGGCTCCCAGAGAACCTCCCTCGTCGACGAGGAGGTGGACTTACAGACGTCTCCTCGGTTGGGGCAAGGGTGTATGGCTTCCGGCGTAGGCTTGTCCAAACTCGACGGATGAACATCGTCGTGTATCAGCATATAAGGACGTCGTCGGCTACATCAACGGTTTGCTCAGCTGATGCTCAACGGTTGCTGCAGCTGCGGATGTGCACGTGATAACGAGCAGTAGGCACAGCCCGTTGGCTTGTGCAAACTGAAATTGGCGGGTCCCACAATGGGTCTCTTTCCTCGTCGTCGTCTTCTCTGCTTCCCGACTTTGTGATCGTTGTCGTCCTGCATATGTGGCACTTACGAATAAAGCCCAGGATCTCGACGTGATCACCCGAAAACTTGTAATTCATCATTTAATTGATTGGTAAGGTAACTATGGTTCCTCTTAGAGACAGTGATAGAGAAACGAGTCATATTGTCATCATCACCATCAGCATTCCGTTAGGGCCAAAGGGGAGGGATATGTTTTTTGAAAAAAAAAAAGTGAGGTTAGTCAGGCATAGGCCGACTTACTATTCCTTCCATAAAAGGAAAACGAAAAAAAGAAAGAAAAGAGAAACACACACACACACACACACACACACACACACACAGACACACAAAAGGGCCTTATAGGCTGGTCGAGAGGCTGGTGGCACGGAGAAAGCTCAAGAGGGTAGTCGTAACTGCCCCCTGGTTGTGCAGGACAGGGCCGAGTAGGGTGGCGAAAGTGACGTTAGGATAGCCGAGTTGTCGGAAGTGGCGTTGGAGGATGAGTCTTTGAGAGAGATACCGGTTGCAGGATAATAGGTAGTGCTTAATGTCGGCTTCCACGCAACAAGTTGCGCAATTGGGGGAGTTCGTCTGGCCAAAGGGGATCCGAACATATGCACTGAGCATCAATAACCATCATTCGAAGACGAACAATACTCATCAAGATGTTTCTGCATTTTAGGGCCACAGGGTTACTGTTTTTCACAGTCGGAATATAGACAGCGTCATATCACTGGGCGCCGTGTATAGCGACAGGCGTCAGCAAAGAAGCTATCAGGAACACGCAGAAAAATAACCCTTCTTCGAGAGTTCTTCATAGTGCGAGAACCTTTCTCTGAACATCAGACTCGAGAACGAAAGAATATCTTTCTTCCTCCGAAAGAATAATATTCTTTCGGAATAAGCTTTCAAATGCCGCTGCCAATATTAACAGCTTGCCTGCTGCTTTACAGTACCTTCAAAGGTGAAAAATACGGACAAGCCGAATAACTTCAAAACGTTCTTTCACGAACGGTTATTTTTATGTGTGAAGAAGTTCTCTTCGGATACTCCCCCGTAATCGAGTTTTAGATACCGCACTAACCCGCAGACTGGATCAAAAAGGACGCCAATTTTTTATCGAAATAACTAAGTCCAGCCGTTGTGATGATGCAGCGACTCAGAAATGACCGCGACAACACGAAGGCAAAGTGCATCACGATTGTCGGGCTTTGCACCAGACCACAGAGAGAATGTGGCCCTAATGGTTGCAATTTGCAAATCGAGTGCACCACGACTGCGAAGTGAGTCGTGCTACCTGCAATGGCACTTACTCATTTTCTGAAATTGACTATACGATCATGTGAGATCAATTCAGTACCCCATCAGGTCAGGTTAATATGGGCACGATTGATATTAGGGGCTTAATGCGCTAAGTTCCAATGTCATTCGTGCGGTGCTACACACACACAGTTTCAATGGTATTTGCCTCAATGTCGTTTTTCGCTCGAACTAGTTCCCCGCAACTCATTCGCCCTTGAAACGCCTAACTCTCGCGTCCATTGTTTTGAGTTTGCATAAAAGCACTTTCATCCAGGTTTCCGGAGCGAACCGAAAACCGGAAACGAAAATTAAAAGATAAAACCAAACGAGCCGGGACGGAACGAAAACCGAAAACAAAATTTGTGCTCCAGGGGGAAACCGAAAAAAAAAGTTTTCGTTTTTGATTCTACTGGAAAATTGAACTGTACTTGGACCTCAACAGCACATACCGCAAGTGCTCAAGTGGACAATACACGGCATCCATGGTGCTCAGGTAGGAAACTCTGAAATTCTTTCTCTCGGATCAAAGGTACCGTCCTTCCCCGGAAATACTCAACGTACTTACGTCAACTACTTTGTAGTTATTTGTGCACAAACTTCACATCACGATGACGTGCTGTAACGCCGGCTCGTTGTTTTTCTCTAAACCCACTTGGTGGGACATTCTAACGTCGCTCTTTTTTCTCCTTTTGTTTGACATATCGGGGAGAATAAACGGGGCCATTTTCGCTGCAGTCAGTTCTCCTTGCACCATGTGAAAATGAATCGGTTCGAATCGGTTTCGAACCGCTATTTTTGTTACTCGAGAGCTGAACCGAAACTGAACAGAAACGAATACTAGAACGAAAAACGTTTCTGTTCGACACCCTGCTTCCTTCTCTTCAACACAAGATCGTTTCTTAAAATTTAGCTTACAAAAGTATATCTTCCTGGAAGAAACATTTGAATTGCCAGGAATTTTCTCCAACAAAAGCATAACATACATGACGATGTCAAAAGCAGACGGTTTGGGGGTTGGCGAGCACGTTGATCGATCACCTCATTAAGGCGTATTGAATCGGGTCCCATGAAATCGTCCGAATAATATATTTCAACGTATTAAATTAATTTTCTACTTCTCAGTAACGTTTAATTTTTTAAAGTTGAATCAGTAAAGTTGTATCATAGAGTAATTTACATCACTCAGTGGACGGCATCAGGGTCGATCCTTAGTGTGTTGAAAGTACGGGGGGCATGAGCTTCGTAAATAATGACATTCTTGTTATAATGACATGTTGCACCGGTACACGAGGTAGTGGTGCAGTAACACCCTACCCATTACTCTATATTATCCTTACTTTCCTTAAAAACGTGTGACCCTGTTCTTGTGGAATGTGCATCGCATTCTTCAGCTGACGGCGCCATGCGGGGGGCACCTCGAAGATCGCGGTCGCATACCAGTCGCATACCTTCTGCACCTTTGACTATTTTTTCTCTTTTCCCCATAGCACCCATTTGTTACCTGCGTGTTTGGGCCACGGGCCAAGCATGCGGGTTCATTCACCGACACGCACATCTCGTCAACAAGGCGCTCCAATCTGGTATGCTGAAGAAAAATGGAATCAAACCTGGACCATGGAATGTCCCATATGATGCGGGCGACATGGAAGCCCTGTGTGGAGAACAGGGCGTCCATCCGTACTAGTACATAGGGCCGTTCAAGATTGACCGAGACTTTTGCTCGGGAAAAATCAGTGAGTATATGTTATAGAAAAAAATAAAATAAAATAAAAGTACAACCATTCTCGGGTCAGGGTCACGTACAGCTCCGGCAGCTATCATGGCAGCGAGCAGTGTATCTGTATAGCTTTAAATAACTAGGTTCCTCGTGAAGGAGGACGTCAAACCTGGTATTTTGCAAGATTACAGGGACAGTATGGGGAACAAACGATGTCAGGAGAAAGAGTTTACGAATGGTGCAGACAGCTTGGCGAAGGACGGGGTATGGTTTCTAATGACCCACACGGACACGTTCGTTCCACTGCAGTCACTCCAGTCAACATCGCAGGAGCGTGGAGACAATCATTCATGTGCCCCTACTGTTCCGCAAAGTTTGTGCAAGACGGGTTTCCCGTCACATCACTTGTGACCAGTAGGGAGCGCGCGTGGCAGTCTTTGAGCAGCTGTTGGACCGGTTTCAATCCGAGGGGGACGAATTTTTACAATCAGTCATCACATGTGGTGGAACCTAGATGCGTCGTTTCACTCTAGAGACAAAAAGAAACAGCATGGAATGACGACATAATGGCTCCACGCCGCCAGAGAAAAGAAAGATATACAGCCGTTTGCCGGGAAGTCCATGGGAACTGTCTTCTGCTGGGACTTCCGAGAGTCATCCATGCGGACTCCTAGGAGCAAGGGGTGATGATTAATGCCCGGTACTAATCCACGTTGATAAACCTTTGATAAAGAATGCCGTGGGAAACGCAGTTCGCAAGAAGAGACCTCCGATGTTGTCTGGAAGGGTAATTCTTCCTGACAATGCAGGGCCTGACACGACGAATTTGACGGTAGCAACCGAATTGAGCTGGGATGTTTCGCCCCATGCTCCTTGCAGTTGCCATATGAAAACCTGGCGTCGTGCATCTTTATATGGATTGGTTAGCGGAACGGAAACCAGAAGAAACTGGCATCGACGTAAAAAAAAAAAAAAAAAAAGGAAAATAACTCTAAAATCACTGGCTGCTAGTTTAGTTAACTATATTCACGGTGACTCTGATCATCATATTAAAGTGCTCATTTGTTCTTCGTCTTCACCCTTTTTCAACGATACATACGGTACATACGATACGACACGACATACGATACTAGACGTTCCGTGTATTGACACGAGCGACATCCTCGCGGAATATTCTAGTGGAAGCAAAAGCGAGAACACTGCTCACAGAGCCAATGTTCTGTCCCCTGTTATGTAGAGCATTCACACGATGCGGAGTATCGGGAGTGGCATACTGCGCATTTAGCAGACGACACTTAGCAGACGACACCGTCAGCGTCTTTTCCTGTCGTCTGCTACGGAACATCTTGTGGGGGCTGTGTATAGCTAGATATTCCCCACGGTTAGCAGTGTACGTGAAGACACGACGTTGAGCGCTCGCGCTCATGTGACAGCAGAAAGTTATGACGCTTTTCGCATCTTCTGCTTCTGGGGGAATGTCATACATATACACGTGTACACGTGTACGGTACATACGACCACATAGAACGATACTCGATATATGGTTCCTGAAGAAGCGTTGTCCTCCACGCAAAAGCTTGTATCAATTAAACCTAAACAAAAATATTCAGTGCCGGTTTCTGCACATTTGATTTTGTGATCTACAGGACCTGACTCCCTTCGTCGTATACGCTTGCTGATGCATTCATACCATAATACAAAGAAACACACGATATTCGGTCCTTCCAATCATTTTCCATCTTGCGTCATCGCCGGGGTTTTTCCCCACGACTCAGAATGAAATTGGCTCTGACCTCTACTCATCCATCCCGATAAAACCCGTACTACGCGTTGCGCATAATCTGACATGGCATCTAACCCTCTTACTGGACCCGTTTTGCAGGAGCATTACCCCTGTTACTTCGACGACCGAATAATAAACACAGGCGTTGTCTCGAATCCATGCGCTCGACTTTCTCCATAAATCATGCCGTCCTTTCATTGTTTTCACAGTGCCGAGGATCGTGCAACCCTAGACCCCCGTACCCCTTCCGAACCGAAAATAAGAAGAACACGTGACTGGAGCGAAAGTTGTCCCATTTCTTTGTTTGTGTTGCACGATCTCTTTGTGTACATTTTCCTCCTCTACCTCTTGCTCTTTTCCTCCACCGTTTCAATGTCAAATGAAGGTTGATTGCTCCATCACGTTTTCATTCCTCCGCCCACGAGCAACGATTGGGAAAGGGCAACTCTTCCCCCATCCACTACATCAAACATGGTTTTCATCTTCTTCCTTAGTGAGTGTGCATAGAAAGAGGCGAGGCGCCGTTGTGCTTTCGGAGGAGCTCGCAATAAAGACATAACGAGGGCATCAGAGCAGACGATGATATCGCACGTGAACGCCTTTTTTTTTTTTTCTTCTCGTCATATTAACCTGCCCTTCGGATGTTCCTTTTTTTAAATTTCGTGTATCCTATATATATAATGCACGGTTTACATGTGTTGCTGTTTTCTGTGTTCTCGCCTCTACACACATAAAGGAGAAAACTGGGGAGTAAAATTGGAGGTTTTAGTCCCTAGATTGCAATTACTCCCTGATTTAGTTCCTTGACCCTGATATTTAGTCATCGGTAGTCCAAATAGTTCCTGAACTTCGCGTAAGCTTCCATATGTTTAGTCCCCGAAGGGACTAATTAATAGTCGTGGCACTTCAATCGAACTCACGGAAATAATAATAATAATAATAATAATAATAACTTCAATCGAACTCCCAAAGGGACTCAAATTACCCACGTTTATTCACTCAAATTACTCATCTGACACACGTTTACTCACCCAAGTTACTCACCTTACAACACTCAAATTTACAATTACTCACTTTACAAATACTTAACTCAAATTACAATTAACATTTACGCAAATTACAACTTACATGTTACAATTACACAGATTGCATTACATTTTACAATTACGCAAGTTACAATTCGTGCGTGTACACGTGAAATTATACTTACGTTTCTTTTAGTGTCGCTCGTTTAGGGCGTTTAAGAGCTGCTTTGCTTGAGGCGAATTTCATGGTTGTCACTACGCCGCAGAAAGTATAGGCGTGGTGCAGGGCAGCGTAATTATACTGTGTGACGTTTTGCGGAGGGCGAGACTCGCTCCACATCTAACTCTCCAGTCAATGAAAGAATGGTAAAAAACAGACTTCATATGCTTGCTCTGCATGTTCCGAAGTTACAAACGGAGTGAAGTAAACGATCGAAGAAGCGCCCAGCATCCTTCTCTCAGCTGCTCATCAAAAATATTTTCGTGAAATAAAGATTTTGATGATGACTGACGATGATGGACAACGACTTTATTTAATGATGAGTGGGGGGTTTTCATCGCCGTAGGGGCGATACCTTACCCCATTGCTTGCTGACGATGATTAAATACTCTCCAAATGCGTTTCACGTTTAAATGAATGCACATCTTTGAAGAACATGCATTTCCAGAGTTTTATTGCTGGACGAAAGCAAAGCTACTATTTTCTGAGACAACGTGTATATACAAGCGAATTCATCAAGTGGTTGTCAGTGAGCGATCGAGAGATGCCTCGAGTATACTAGAAAAAAATGGCGCCATATTTTTTTTTAGCATTGGTATTTAGGAGCACTAAAGTAATTAAAAAAATTACGCTTTCCCTCTCATCTCAAGAAGCGCGACAATCCAGAGAGGCACGCAATGGGTCTCGTCAAACGGTCTCCTGCGATGGTTGGACGAACTACCACCACCGATTGGACGAATCGTTTGCAGAGACCGATGAGAGCCCGCTTTTCATTGTCGCCCTTTTTGAGAGGGAAAGGGAGGGAAGGAGAAAGCGTAAATCGCAGTTTCATTCACTCATAAATCACCATCGACGCATCCGAAGAACCTCGTTCCTTTTGTGTTGGTGTCAAAGTAAATTCTGCGAGGAGAAATTGCAAAAGGATCGAGATCCACTGATTTTTTTGTGAACAACAGTTGTTGTTCGAAATATCGGCGACGCCCGTTATAAGACATCCGCTTCAAGATACTTTCTAGCTAGATTCCCTACGTTTCAAGATTAAAGAACAGCTGTCTATAGTCGTATTCAACTTAGGAAGGAAAAGAAGTCTAGTCCGTCAGCTCTCAAAATATTACTGGGCCGCGGATAGGATGGCTGGACACGGAGGTCACACTTCCTCCGTGCGCCAGATAATGTAGTCCGTCATATTCACTCTGCTTCCGTATTGGCTGTTCAGACTGGCCGCATGACACTACGCTGCGGCAGAAAGTGCGCTCACCTACTGATGGCGCATGGTGGCGCTGCGGTATTTCTCCTGGCGCGCTATTGCTTCTCTTTATCTCCAACGGTGTATGTAGTTGACGGACTAGATTTCTTTTCCTCCTTATGGCCAGTTCTCACTTGGCGACGCCCGACGCGGCGTCGTGAACGGACGGCGGAAGTAGACGGGCATTTCCGCCGCCCCGTCAAGGCGCATGATTTTCATGTTCCCACCACAGTGGCATTCCGTCGCCCAAAGCAGACGAAAACTGAAGAGGCGTGGCCTTTCTCTGTCATCTTATTGGTCGTCAGTGTATCGTTCTCGCCACCTCTCGCCGACGTCGTGAAAGAGACCGGCATGGCAATTTTTTTGGCTCGACGTCTCTCCTCTTCCAACGCCGGAAATGCACGTCTATTTCCGCCGCCCGATCGCGACGTCGCGTCGGGCGTCGTCAAGTGAGAACTGGCCCTTAAATTGAACACGACTATAGAGGAAAGTTGACGCTAATTTTTACCTATTCGAATTTAGAAATTTAATCCAAATTTCTGTCATTTATGCACCATAATACATAGGTCGAATTTGGAAGTTCAACAGCAATAACAACAGGAAGAAAAATTACTAAACGAAGTATTACGTGCATAGAATAACGCAAGAATTGGGTGCGTTATTCAAACGCTGCCAGTCGTGTAAAAAATGAATAAGGCGCTGTTTAAAAAAATGGAAAAGTCGCATGCTTGTGCTGGACCAACGGAAAGGTATAAGTGAGTGTTAACCTCGATCTCGGTCAAGGACGGTAGCAATGAGGGGGAAGGTAAACATTGCTCCCAGTACCGTGTGTCCGAGATTTCCGGCGCACCTTCAAAAAAAGAAGAAAAAAAAACAGAAGAAAAAGAAAACAGAAAAAAAAAAGAAAAACCTAGGTAGTCCAGATTATTCGCAGCCCTACCCTGGTGCACGTGCATGCCGTTGTAGGCGGGTTCAGTTCGCGCGTAAATCTACATACTTGAAATTATTATTATGCCCTCAACCTGTACATTTCGAATGAAGTACCTACAGCACTTGTTCTCTCACGCTGGTAGCTTCGCTCTGTTATTTATTCTGCCACTGACCCCCTTTAGAATTACGCTCGACCTTCCTGTACTTCAATGCCATATAGCTCGAGTCTCTTCCTTTCTGCATGCCGAGTCAGCTATTACTCTGCATACCTCTGGTGGACTTCCTGTATCCTGCTCACTGGACCATTTCCATACAATACAGCGTCTGCCCCTTTACGTTGTTTCAGTTCCCAGCGAATGTTGCACAAATAATATGAAATCAGTCGCGCGTCCTTTCCGTGTTACGGGAACGAAGCTGCAACTTGTGTGTACTGTAGTTACATGATTCTGTGATATTAGGTGGCAAGAATAACAACACAAGTTTGCCACTTTTGCTCGCTGCCCCAGCAGGGCACGCTGGTACTCTACCATCAAATGATGATGTGGTGAGCGAATAACGATCCAAGCCCTCGATATGGCAAATAATATCGCGTGTACACCCACGCCATTCCTATTCCCAAACATAGGTACGCTGCGCAACGGCCATTGGCGTAAACGCAACAGTCACCGCATGAACCCGTCATGACCAGGTAATGTCAATTCTCGTACTGTAAAACGCTTTAATTTCGCGCACCGAATTTCTCACGGAGCCAGCAAGCACAGGTCACATATTCGTGGATACACTAAATTTCGCGATTTCTGAATGCTAAAATTAGTGTGTTGATGGGGAGGGTCCGTTATACGACTCAGGCTGCTCGCGCTAACAGCCTCACATCCCACTGTGGAAGTAAAGCTTGCGATTCTTGCAGAGTATTCGAAATGTCAATTTCAGCTCGAAATTTTCGCCTGAGGCGTAATACGAGGTGCGTCTATTGTTCTGGGGAATGTGGCTCGTATGAACACCTGAGGGTGTACGCCTTTTTTGTGTCAGTGTGTACGGGGCATAATTGGTACAAAAGAGGTTTTCAACAAATCACGGGCGAGAACGATCTCATTCGGGATTATAGGGTTGGCTAGGAGCCTGCTAGGCGGTGAAGTTCATTTTTAAGAGCCCTTTTACTATCACCACCACCACCACTCATTTTTAAGAGTGTTTGACAAGCACGGTTGGGACCTGTAGCGTTAACACTGGATACTTTTCATGGGCCTATCGTGTGATTGTGTCACATCAGGCCGTTCGGACCCGCAGGAGACATGTTTTACCTCAGAAATAAATAAGCAATCTCCGTATTTTAAAATTTTTTCCCGATATTAGCAGTCCCGAGATATGAGTACATAAAATGAAATACTTCATATCTAACGTTGACAAAACAGGGCAACAGGTAAGAAACCAAACTTAAAAATCAGATATGCCACGTCATTAACAGAGACCTAGCACATCGTGCATTACGCTATGCAAGTAGGTCGTCTGTCTGCGCAGCTCACCAGTTTTCATCTCTCCCCTATTGTCCGTGGAGCGACCTCACTGGTGAAAAGAAAACGGAATCCGAGAAAGGGACAGAGTAGGTTCCGTTTTTCCTCTATGTACCAGCTGGCCTGCCCCCTTGCCATTTTGACCACATTGGTCCACAACGCGTTGTACCCCCCCCCCCCCAGGCTTTACCCTCCCTTACATGCGCAGAGACAAACTGTTGTAGCGTTAAAAAAAAAGAAAGAAAAAGCGGCACATCCGAGAAGCCTCTCTCGTTCATGTAAGCTGCAACCAAGGTCGCGCTAAATATTGGAGTCTGCGGGGTCGAATCCTTCCACAGAATGAGTCTTTCCCCGCGTTTTCCGCCATTGCTTTCCTGGTGGATATCGGCGCAGTTTCCCCTGAAGTCGGCCCGGGACGCATACTATAACTTCCTGCTGTCCTCTCTCTATAGGTCTATCCATGTCCGTATGCTGCTCATAGCCACGGTCGCTTCGCGGCGCAAACATAGAGTGTAGTTAAAAATAGCGGGACGAACAACAACAGTACGGTGAAGCAATAATAACCGGTAGGTCGCTTTGTTTGTTTCTTTTAGCGCCGTTTCCTCTCTCACTTGTTTACAAGCAAGAAGCAGCACGTGCTCTCCTCGCGTAGGCAGGGGCTTCATTCCGCGAACCGCCAACCCAAGAGGGCCGCCCTTTCCACCTTTGCGTCGAAGGTGACAACGAAGCTATTCCTCACTGTCAGTGGGAACAGCTGTGATACCGAGCGAGAAAGAAGGCGCGTACGCGGAGAAATCAGCTGTTCATTGACCGTGGACTGTGCGAAGGCTGCTCCACGTGGTTATCGTTAAACATATAACACATCCGACCCAGTTGGTAGCTGCACGTCGTTGAGATATCGTACAGTACTGGGAGAACACAAAAGCGGGAAGGAACAAGGGGGGTATCCCGAAATGCCGCCGTTAAGAATCCACCGTTTAAAATCACATATGTTCAAAATCCCAGACGGCGCTAGCGTAGCATTGCGCGCGTGCCCAGCTGTGGGAAACCCCTCCAATCGCGTAGTGAACTGTCAAGAAACAGACCTAAACTAACCCAACCTCTGAAAACTAATATGATCTAACCTAATAGACGACTTCAGAAAATCCCAGAGTGCTTAGCGTCGCTTTGAACTGTGGGAGTTTACTAATACGAAAGAAACGGGTGGCCTCCAAACTGTGGCTGCGTTCGCATACCTCGCGCCCGCGAAGCCGCCTGATTAGGCAGCTGAGTAGACCCCTTTGCTTGTCACTATTGGAACAGGCTTGCCTAGCCGAGGCGCCTGTGGCGCCATCTCGTTGCTCACGCAAGAAATGCGTACGGCGCAAGCGCATCAGGACTCTAATGCGCTAAGTTTGTAGGACATCGTGCATAATCTGTCACCTTCACAACTAAACATGTGTTGCAACTCTCTACGCAGTTTTAAAAGACATACCACTATGTGCAGCTTTACATTTAAAGCCAGCAGAAACAGCGGGCACGCTGGTGCCGTCAACGCGCGTCTCCATCCCGGCTGTCAGATGGTCAGGCGTATAACTAGACTGCATCGATGCGCACTAGGCGGTAGCGGACTTGGCGAGACTTGGAATGAGACTTAACATGGCGGCACTTCCGGTTAGACTGCTAGGCAGTCGACTAACCGGGGTATTGGAACGCAGCCTGTTTCGAGGATTATTCTTCGTTGCCCCGCTCAGCAAGTGCCCAGGATGCAATGCGTGCGCAAAGAGCACTGGGATTTTCTGGCCGCGTCTATTGTATCCATTTTTGCCTGTCTGAGGTGGCCGCCTTGCTAAACCTAACGGTCGGCGCAAACTTGGCTTTTATTCGCGACAATGACTTACCGACGTCAAAATCGCGACATACTGCGAGGTTTGTCATTAGTATGTATTATTAGACACTACCATTGCGCCATTCTTCATATTAAAGCTTTAATTTAGAAGCATCCCCGGAACAAGAACGGCACTGAACAAACGCTGGCCTCCGATCGGGGTTTTTATTGCACACAGAAATTAGATTTCGGCCCTTAATTCCTTCCACGTCCTTCCACGTCTCTAGAGATCTTATTTTTGTCCGGAACGAAACTTCATGTTGGAACATGGGCGTTACGAGATTGGGGGCAAAGGGGGCATTCCCGTCCCACCTTCCTTGGAGCTCCAGTATCGCCAGGTGGACATGTCACTTTGTCACCTGTGGTCGTCATGATATATACCCAGATGTTGTCATAATAATCTCAATATTATCCACCTGATCATCTGCATCAGATTGTTGTTGTTGATTGTTGTTGGTTGCATGCTTTGCTGACTAAGCTCTACGCCCTTCCCTGAAAAAAAAAAAAAAAAATCCTGGGAGCACCCATTTATTGGGAGTCACCGCCTGTGCCATGTTGTTTCTTGTCCCTCTTTCTTTCGGTGTATATACCACCCGCGGCGTACATGTCTACTATAGGTACAATTCTCAATTTTTTCTTTTTCATAATCAATCAATCAATAAATAAATAAATCACTATAGACACAAAATAGAGCACTCTAGTGTCTATTTAGCGACTCCAGTGACTCCGATGTTATTATTAAAACGTGAAGGAGGAAACCGTGTCTACCATCCATCTACTGTACTGCGACCAAGGCCGGAGAGGAAGGTGCAGCCGGGAATGGAGCCCGGAAGTCCGGGCCTCTTCAGGGGCCCGGCTGAACGAATGTCCCACGGTTGCTAGCACCGCGGGAGACCTCAGGATGGGGGCCCGGGAAAGACTCATCCGGAGTCATTCCCGGGGCCCGTAATTTCTCTCGCCGGCCCTGACTGCGACTCCTGTAGGCCGGTCATGATCTGAGGTGTCTCTGTTATCGTACTATTATCGCATAGTTTCATTTCATTTCAGTCCACCTGGTTAGGGTTGTCCAAAATAGCTGCTAGAGCGAACTACACCACAGCAGTGAACTGTAAGGCGCCAACCGCATGGAGCGCATTTTACAGCCGAAATGGGCCAGCGTTGTCTCTGCCGAACCGCGCGGAACGTGAGCAGAGCTCTTCCAACCGCATGCGACGGATTCTCGGCGAGCGTGGTTGGCATGGTGATGCGTCGGCTCCCTGCTGTGGACGCGGTAGCTACATACATACTAGTTGCATTGTAGCTATGCTGATGAAAACACACAATGTCATCTGTTTCCACTTTCGTAAAACTTCGAGCAGTCAAGATGTGCGTCCTCTTTAGTGCACCCGCGCGTCCCCGAGGCGCTTCCGGCTTCGCCTGGTCCCAGCTGGTCATGCTGCCAGTCGCTTGCTTTGCTTTGCTTTGCGATATTAAGGAATCACGGCAACATAATCAGACTAAGTATACATGACAGTGACGATCACGTGCTGGAAGCAGCAGCGATGAAACATGACAACCAACTTCAGTCACATCCCAATTTCAGTCGCATACAAATACCAAAGACGTCAAACCTGGACTCAAGTAATCAGTCATCGTAGGCGCATGACACCATGGAGAAAGGCGACACACGCACGAAGCGTACTGTCCAAAAAGTTTATTGACTCACATATACGTTGTATAAAAACTCGCTAAAATGTTCGTTGTCGATTACGTCATCGACATTAACGGCCCCAATCCTCCCGCTCTTCGATAAGTATAAATGCATTTGCTTAAACGCGTAAATACACTTACGAGTTCGTCCGCGAGTTCTATCCAGAATAAATGATTCGTTACGTCTTTGTACTCGTCCATCTTCATGTTCCAAGATTTCAGCATCGTACTCCACGAATCGGGCAGCCATGTTTTCTGTTTATGTACCGCTCGCCGTGCTGGAGGGAAGGCGGTCACGTGCACTTTCCTCTCGCTGCTGATTGGCTGGCCGGATTCCGCTCCGGTCGTCACTGCCGAAATTTCTATCCCGCCAGATATGAGCGTTTCGGCTGTGCGCCTATTGTTCTGTCGTTCGGTTGCACGCTCGGCACACGCTCCGCTTCAATTCGGCTGGCAAATACGCGCCATGCGGTTGGCGCCTAACGCGGATAAAGCGCTGCCTCTTCCTTTATGTGGAAGTCTGAGACAGGGTATAGATAGGGAGTGACTTATTCGGGTTAAACCCGATTCCGCCCGGTTATCCCCCCCCCCCCCCCGAACTGATCTCCGACCAATTCGGGTTAAACCCGATCGATTTCTCCCCGAATTCCACTCACTATGAAATCCTGAAGTGACGTTTCCACTGAAGACGAACAAAGGTCACCACGTGTAACACATGTAAGAATGGTTCACTTACGTTCCCAGCAATGCACCCATGTGTGTCAACACTGTCTATGCCTTCGAGGATTACCGCTGGAAGGTCACGATCTCGCAAAAACAACAACAAAAGAACAAAAAACAGAGGTTAGGGAAGGACTTAATAGACAAGAGGAGAAACAAAAACATCCGATAACACCCGAAGGCACAATTATCGCCCGATTTCTCCCCGAATTACAGATTTTAAAATAGCGCCCGATTTTTACCCCCCGAATCTGAGAAAGGCATTTAACCCGAAAAAGTCACTCCTTAGGTATAGACTGTAGTGATCGCAGTCCCAGGGACGTACTGGCATCAAGGAACCGCGGTAGGGTTCAAAGTACCTGAGTATGGTGTTGCGCAAATAAACAGACATCTTTAGGAACAGGGTATCGTTGGGAAGGCTCGACTCCTATACTGGACGAGTTGCTTCACTACACTGGCACGCCTGCAGGGCGTTTCACGGAAGTACAACAAACCTTCCGCCCTGTCTGAGCACTTTCAGCGTATTTATGACGTATGTTTGCGATGGGGCTTTACTATAACATCCTATACCAGCTCCCGTGACATAGTGGTTAAGATGGTCGCTTTCCACGCCGAGACTGGGAGGTCACACGGGTTCGAATCCTATCACCGGATGTGCTGTCTGAGTTTTTCCCTGGGTTTTCCGAAGACTTTCCAAACGAATGTCGGCACAGTTCCCCCTAAAGTCGGCCTAGGACGCATACTAACCCCCCTGTCCCCCACTCCTTCTTGCTGTCCTCTCTACATCTTGTCCATATCTGTACACCTCTCATAGCCATTGTTGCTTCGCGGCACTAACACGAAAAAAAAAAACTATATCTTATTCAGACGTTGTCAATTGTTCATTTTATTACGCTCACTTTAACAAATTTTATGACTATACGCGCTTCACCGCTTAGGTTCAAGCTGTTGGTGAGCGCAGAAAGTAAATAAAATAAATAAAAAATCCATACAACAAGTTATCAAGGTTCTTTGCAGGCACGAACCCAGCCCCCAAGCGTGCCTGTACATGTATAGCCATAGCACTACTTCAACGGGTCACTAACATTCTTTTGAGTGTCGGTTAGTGGGCTTCTTCTGTTCTTGGTCTCCCCTTGACGTGGGAAAATATTTGTTGGCTCGTTAACGCAAATTTTACAGTCATTTTTACGGCGCCGTGGGAAGTGGCACGCAGGTTCCTTCACTATGTGCACTGCTGTGCGCATATACCTGTACATAAAGGTGAGGCACGGGTATGGAACAGGCACAGTGGCGCGCGTCATCAGCCAAGCATTTGTTATGGACATCTCTGTTGCCCATCCATCTTACCACCCTTTTGCTAAATTTTCTGATGGGCAAAACTTCCGCGGTGTTTATCAGAAAGGTTAGTTTTCAAGAAGCACAAATCCTTGATATAACAAAACATAGGGGAGGAGGATTTTACCCTCATTTCCCTATCCCAATGGGAATTTGCCGACTGTACCGATGATCGGCCGGCCATCGGCAGTCGGTCGGCAAAGGACGTCATCAGCCAAGAATGATTGAAACAAGCATGGGCCAGTGTCACTAGCAGAGTATATGTTGGTCAACGGACGCTGGCCCCACTGCACGCCCTGACACCTTGTTGACGTGTCGTTAAACCCTTGGCATGCATCGTATGGCCAACATCGGGTGGTCATCGCGAAGAGATTCGCCGAAAGGAACGCACAGCCGCTCTTTTTCGGTAATAGCAATACATATCACTACACTCTTAAAAATGAACTTCACCACATAGCGCACTCCTGTGTCAGACTCAGAAAATTTAGAATCTGTGTCTTGGGAGAGTGGTTGTTCAGGCATGTGGCATGTGTTAGAGTCACTAAATAAGGGCTGTATTTAGTGACTCTAGCATGTGTCTCATCCGTTACGTAATGGCCTTTTAAAGGTCCTTTTAAAGGAGTTCTAGACAAATAAAGAGTCTTGTGACCTTTTAAAGATTCGTGATCTAGATTAACCACTTTTATTGTGCTTCTATATCTATTGATTTGTCTGGAGCAGCCGACATTTTGGAATGCCATTACTGCAGTGTCAACCACCAAACTACTCTACACCAGTACTCTTAGAAATGAACTTCACCGCATAGCACGCTCCTAGCCAACCATCATCCCGAATGACAACGTTCTCGTCCCTGATTTGTTGAAAACGAGAGGCGGAGAATAGGCTCAGGCACAGAATAGGCTCCGGCTCCCGTTTTCAACAAATCAGGGCAGATAACGGTATAATTTGAGATGATGGTTGGCTAAGAGCGTGCTATGTGGCGAAGTTCATTTCTAAGAGTGTAGATTTTAACCGTATCCTGTCCCAATTGCACTACTAAAGTCACGATTTCGGAAGGGGGGTTAAACCCCCTTCCCCCCTCACTACACCATAGACTCCAGGATCATGCTGAAGAGAGGAAACTCTTGGCTGCGAGAGTAGTATCCAGGTGTCCCCTGACCTGAAGTCAGCCCCGAACGCATACTTTTCTGTTGGCTCCCTGTCCTTCCTGCTGTGCTCTGTCCATCCGTTCACTTTCGTGGAGCTCCGCTCACGGACCCAGTCGCTTCGTGGCGCTATAGCACGGAAATAAAAAAAGTGAGGCATTTCGTGGCATTGCAGGTTCCGAAGAGACGTTTTGTACGTCGTTTTCTGTGCCCCGACGGTGTTGTGTATTAACCGTTCGCGCAAAGGTTCCGTCCTCCATGCATATGTATAACGCCCTGCATTGATCTTTTTACTTGACGCGTTTCATTTTTTTCTATCATTACGGGAAGAGGTGTTGTCGTGACAGCACGCGCGGAGTGTTCATGAATGTGAGTGGGACCTCGCTATCGGAAGCCATGGCGAATCTCGGAGACCTTGACATTCGCATTTTTCTCTCACGGCAGCTGCTTGCCTTTTATTTTTATCTTCTTCTTTGTTTCCCGCAAGGGCGAGTCTGCATAGCTTGCACGCCTAACGTTCGTCACAATGGAAGGAAATGCTTTTCTCTGTGGTGGGCAGCGATCGGCGCGAGTCACGCTTTAACCGCACCTGTCCTATTAGTGGAGGAGTAGTATAGCCAAGATACTGGCTGGCGTCTAGTGCAAGGGCGGATCCAGACCCTCGGTTTGGGGGAGGGTGGTTCTTTCGTCGAAGCGCATGGTGTACAAGGGGAGACAGAGAGGGAAATGCAATATACAGGGTGTTTCACCTAACAAAAAAAATAAAAATAAAAATCTAACTGGCGACGTACTCGTCGGAGGATTGTGGGGCTTTCAGCAATTACCTTCTGAGAACTTTAGCCGCCATCTAGGAAGACTTTGGCCAATTTTGAATTGCGGGAAATTTATTTTTGTTCAATTGAACTTCGAAAATTGCCAAGGGAACCTCCCTGCAAACGATTTTTTACATAAAAATGATGTCCTCCGCGGATAACCGCTGGCCCAGCGAAAACTATGCTCAGCATCGCAACAGAAATAGTCGAAAAAAAAAAAAGTAAAAACTACGCTTTAGCCCCGCCTGCTCGGTTTTCGCAAAGATGCACGTGCGAAATGTCTAGAGGAGGAAGTGTCCCCGCCTTCATTTGTTTTGCCTTCTTTGTAATACGACGGTTGGGTTGTCACCAGCATCAAGGTCAAAACGGGGGAAGAAAGGTAAAACAAGAGTCGGGAACGCTTGCTGGTCTCCCCGCACCTTCCGTGCGATCTTCTTTGCAACAATCAAGCATGCGGGGCTAAAGCGGTAATTTTGCTATTTTTAAGGCTATTTCTGTTGCGATACTCTGCATAGTTTTTGTTGGGTCCGCGGTTATCCGTGGAGGATTTCATATTTCTGTAAAAAAAAGTGAGGTTCGCTTGTCAATTTTCAAAGTTCAATTGAAAAAAAAAAAACAAATTTCCCTCAATTAAAAATTGTCCAAAGCATTCCTAGATAGCAGCAAAAGTTCCCAGAATGTAATTGCTGAAAGTCCCACAATCCTCCGGCGAGTACGTCGCCAGCTAGAATTTTTTATCACTTTAGGTGAAATGCCCTGTATAAAGTGACGTTCTGAAGGGGGGGGGGGCGACCGCTCAACCACCTCCCCCCTCTGCCTTGGATCCGCCTCTGGTCTAGTCGTGAGGACAAGAGAGATGGGGCGAGGTCAGGCGCGGATCTAGGGGGGGGGGGGGTCCAGGGGTCCGGACCCCCCTCAATTCCAGACTTAAACATAGGGTTCAATGGACCAATCCCAGCATGCACCTGGCACTTGTCCATAGCGGACCGCCCTCCCTCGGAAAAATCCTAGATCCACCCCTGGGTGAGGCGTGCATTCAGTGTATATGATCCTACACGGTGATATTCGCAGCATGCACCGGGGCCGGCGAAAAGTGGGGGTCAGCCGGGGATGACTTCCCGGAGCTCTTCAGGGCAGTGGCGGATCTAGGGGGGGGGGGCGATCGTCCCCCAACAAACGGCAGCTTTTATGCGTTGGATTTCCCTCTCTCCCCTCCCCAATTCGCGCTCCGACAATGAAACCGTCCCCCCTAAACCGAGGTGCTGGATCCGCCCCTGCTTGAGGGGGCAGCACGACACTAGGCCCCTCGTAGTCATACAAAGAGGAAACACTTTACTATGTTACCGAGTTGCGGGAAGGGGTCCCGGGCATGACCCATCCTCAGGGCCCGTAATTTCTCTCGCCGGCCCTGGTGGACATTAGTGTGAGCAGAGGTGCTCTAGAGAATCTCTTCATGCCTTCGTAATGCACGAAACAGCGGTGGATCGTCAACGGTGTCATGGCAGAATGTATGAGCATCGTTAATATGCAGGTTCTCAACTGCTCACCATGTGTCTGTAGTTTCATTGGTGCCATAGCAGGTGGTCGCCTTAAAACGGAACTGATTTCAAGGTCTGGCTCTAGAACGTGATCGTTACCTCGTTCGCTGCGTTCCCAGTATAGTGGGATACGTAAGTACTCTCAATCAATAGACCTCTCCCTGTTTGTAAACAAATGACGTCATAGTGTTCGACAGCGCCACCGATTTGGTAGAGTTGAACTTCGCTCGAAGTTCGGGGCGAACAAGGTCGCGTCTGAAAGCCTTGGTCTTGAGGGGATTAGGGTGGTCCCTGAAAAGAGGGACGCGACTTTCGATCCTACTTTGCTTTCAATAGGAGGCAGCGAACAAGTGCCCATTCGTGGAACCCAGCCCTCCCCTTCCGATTAGTTTCGGTTTCATTCTGTCTACAAACGTCATGATGATATCAACGACGAAAGACGATTATATGTTTCTCGGGTAGAGGTCTATAGGTCCAGGAGTTTTCTATCGAGAAGACGGTCGTGTCCAGTAGTTTATCCAGAAACGCAAGCTCGGGGGAGGGTGTGTGTGCAAAAAGCTGAGGGTGCAGAAGTACACAGAAAAAAGTTAGAGGGGGGGGGGGGTGTTACCAAACATTTGCGGGGGTGTTGGGGGTTGTGTCCACTGGTCGTGTCTAGAGCTGCACGTTAAGACGATGCCTAATAGGACGAGGTGACCAGGATGAGGTGCGGAGGGTGAAGACAAGGTGGCGGAATGGGGGGGGGGGGGGCATTGTGCATCTTTAGCCTACGCTAGCGTGGATAAGTATATACACATAATTCTTTTTTCATTGTGCGTTTTAATTGATTCGATCGCAGGCAGTAAATTGATTTGGAATCCAAGCGGCCCCACTTGAAAAATAAAATGGTTCCATTTATTTTTCAAATGTATCCACAAGCTGGGGAGTCCAGCTCAAATTTTTGCCTGGGATGATTGTGTCTGTGTAAAGTAGGTGTTATCTTTGACGGGGAAGAAGTTCTGCTGACTTCCCATGGTTTGTACACTCTTAAAAATGAGGGGGGGGGGGTGATGGCAGGATAGGCTCGCCGTTGTTGGCCACACAGCAGTGGGCGTCGTCACGACTATAGCCAAAAAAAGAAAAGGAAAACGCATAGCAGAACAAAACACAGAGGAAGGACGGACGGATGGAGGATAGAGGGGGTTGAAGGATGGGGATGCGGTGAGGTGCACGAGTTCATCGGGGAGAGTACAGTATTAGATGGGTCGATCAGCAAGGCCTGTCTTCAGCAGGAAGAGAATGAGGTTTCTTGCTTTGGCGGAACGTTCGGCAGAAGAACCAGCGGGGTAGAGGATGTCTGCTAGCGAGCCCGAGGTGGAGCGAGGGAGATGTGTTTCGCGCGCAGAATGGTATGCTCGGCAGTCTCGCAGGATGTGTTCGATTGTTTCGGGTTGTTGACAGTGGCCACAGCAGGCGTCATCCCTAGAGCCTATCTTGAACAGCTGAGAATTGGTGAACGCGCACCCAGTGCGGAGCCTATGGAGCATGGTCTGGATGCTTCGAGGAAGATTTTTCGTGGGAAGAGGAGGGCGATTATGATGCATGATGTCCCGTATTCCAGGGTGGCGCTGTTCAACAAGGAGCTGAACAGACATCTGCCTGTCGGCGTCGTCCGGAGTTGGCAAAACATTGCTGCAGCCCAGGTGTGCCGAGGACGCCAGCTGGTCCGCCCTTTCGTTGCCGCCGACACCGACGTGGGACGGTATCCATTGGAAGGCGATATCGCCTCTTAAAAATGAACTTCACCGCATAGCACGCTCCTAGCCAACCATCATCTCGAACGATATCGTTCGAGATGATGGTTGGCTAGGAGCGTGCTATGCGAATGATATCTCGCGAATGATATCGTTATCTGCCCCGATTTGTTGAAAACGGGAGGCGTACGCCATTTTTGTGACACTTATGCTGTTCATAATTGTCACAAAAAAGGCGTACGCCTCCCGTTTTCAACAAATGAGTGAAGATAACGATATCATTCGAGATGATGGTTAGCTAGGAGCGTGCTATGCGGTGAAGTTCATTCCTAACAGTGTACGGTTGACACTGCAGTAATGGCATACCAAAATGTCGGCTGCTCCAGACAAATGTGACCAGCGCAGCGGCATATATCGTGCGGTTAAAATCAATAGATATAGAAGCACAATAAAAGTGGTTAATCTAGATCACGAATCTTTAAAAGGTCACAAGACTTTTTATTTGTCTAGAACTCCTTTAAAAGGACCTTTAAAAGGCCACTACGTAACGGATGAGACACATGCCACATGCCTGAACAACCACTCTCCCAAGACACAGATTCTAAATTTTCAGCCAATGAGAACCGAGACAGCTTCAGGTGGGCATGCATTGGATATCAAGAAATCACGAATGGAATGGGTAACACGTTAATTCTGAGTCACAACGACACAATGATCCGGCATTGCCCCTTTGAAGTTTAGACCGCGTAGCCCAAGCCATCGCTACATGTGGCGCGGCACCTAAACGTCGTCTGGCCACAAGACCAAGATGGCAGCGTAGTGTGTTTGTTTGGTTTGTTTGGCGTTTATCATCTGGCGCTGTTATTATGCGAAGAACATGACAAATATCGACTAAAGTTTATCACCAAGACACTTGTCGTGAACAATACATGAACTTGTTCCGAGAACCCGATGGGTGACATCCAAACGTTCTCTTTACAGCGTAGTAGTTACTAAATATCCTGTTGACGCCCCCCTTTGCGAGCCTTTGCAGCAAAGTATGTATTGGCTTTTGCAGTGGGCGCTCTTCCAGTTATTATTATTATTACACACATACGTACTTCAACACGATAGTATTGTAGCTCGTTTAGGAACACATGTTTATTAAATAGAGAAAGCAGCGCGTTTTTACGTGAAACCTTCCTTACTTAATGAGTCTTACTGTCATATTTACATCATTTATTTATTTATGAGCATTCCCATCCAAGTATTGGCATCCAAAGCAGGGTTGGCAAGCGCCATACGCACAAATTACATAACCGGTGACGTCAATCTACTCCGTGGGTGTGACAATAAACTGTGTGCGTACATTCCAACATTTCACTCAGCCTTGTTTTCATATAAAACATATGCACAGTAGGAAACATTAATTCATCGTTATCATGGCGGATGTTGGCGCCACTTTACGGAAAACACACACGCACACACAAAACCGCAGAAGACGTCGCAGTATCGCTCATTGCTACTACATTCACTACTGCATTCTGCATTCAAAACTTGCACTGCACACTGTTTTTAAACTTTCTTCACATAGCCCAGGAGCTGAAGAAGATGGCTTCGCTTTTTGAACAGTACGAGCAAGTGACATCACAGACGACTGGGTACTCCACGGGCACAAGGACGGGCTACCCTGAGCAGGTGGGTTTTTGTCGGTCTAGCTCGGAGCAGAGGCTCACAACCACGTCTGGGGTACTACATTGTTTTTCACTCTTGTATCTTTTAGGGTGGCTTCATACGTCTCGAAGAGGAAGGTCAAATTTTTAAGAAATACAAGATTGATTTCAGGTTCGTTATTCACCGTGCCCAAGTTATATAATTGTCTCTGTGTTGAAGCTGCGTTAGGCAGAATGCCATTAATTTTTTTTCTTGGTTTGTTGAACGATTACTGTGTACAGCTTGCCCCACACATAGTTGAAGTGTAGTTGCATGTGTAAATTCTGCAGTGACAGGTCTGTTGTCATTACAGTGGGCAGTCACTGCTATGAGCGAAAGGTAGAACTGGACAGCACTGTCCATCGAAATACGTAACCCAATGTCAGCTTCAGCACTGCATCCGCAGGAAGAACGTTAAACTGGAGCACACTTGAACTGAAATGTTACAGATACAGTGCCTCGTGGTAGCCACAGATCATGTCATGCTTCGTTTATAGCAGACAACAGGCCAGTGGTGTCGTCTGCTATGCGTAGAATTGCACCAGTCCCGACATTCCAGATGTGTGAATGCTCAGCACAAGACAAAGTGTAACTTCCACCCCATGAGCAGTTAATATTCTGTGGGGATGTTACTTGTGTCAACACACAGTACCTATCATAGTTGACAAGGTAGAGACCCTATGGGAAAACATCCCACCTATGGGTTCCCAAGCCTTTGTCAATGACCCAAAGGAAGAGAAGCATGAACCAGGGAAGCAGAACAACAAGTTTACTTGCCCAACAAGTAGAAACTCAGTCCCCTATAGAATACAATAGTCCACAGCAATACCGCCGAGCAGGGTCTTTCGGCTCTCCCACTTTGGCTTCCTGGCACCGGAAACCATTCACCGTCTGACCAGCAGTCTCTTTTTGTTTCGTCCGAGCTCGCGCTCCAGCCTCCTCGTCTTTGTCTTCTCCCACAACCCTTGAACAAACTGTCAAGCTCAGACATCAGAAGAGTCAGAGCTTCAGGCCCTTCCCTTCTTCCCATTGGCCCTTGAAAGCGTGTGACCACGTCCACCACAATCTCACTGGCTGAGGTGTCCGCTGCGACGTGAGCGCGGGATGAGTTTCGGCATTCCTGATGCCATTTTCCAACACATCTATCTTCCTCTTTGCCGTAAAACTCAGAATATAGGTTCAGAACGATGCAAATAACTGCCTAATCTAGCATTATTTGTGGTGAGGTGCCTCGAGCTTTTTAAAGTGCCACTGCAAGCATTAATCTAACGTCTTCAGAATCTACAGAATTTTTTATTACAAATGCACATGTCTTGCAGTGTATTCTCCCACAGTATTGTATCTTTGTGTGTTGCTAAAGCATTATCGATGTAATTTCTGGTTTTTGGGGAGTATGTCATTGTAGTGTGCAACAAAGAGAATGAAGGATGGCCAGAATGGGCTACAATCCTGTCACCGGCTGTGTTGTCTGAGGTTTTCCTTTCGTTTTCCGAAGACTTAACAGATGAATGTCGGCACAGTTCCCCCTGAAGTCGACCCAGGACGCATACTAACCCCCCTGTTCCCCACTCCTTCCTGCTGTCCTCACTCAATCTGTTCATGTCTGCACGCCACTCATAGCCACAGTTGCTTCGTGGCGCTAACTTCGTGGAGCTGGAATTAAAAAAAAAACATCATACATGATGAGCATCTGTACAGCTGGCTAACCTTTTCAGTGACTTTCATCTTTCATCGTTAATTTCTTAGGCAATTTGAGGCCTTGTATGTGATTGTCCCTTCTGTGTTGTTCCAGCCTCAGAACATCAGTTCTCTCATGTACATCATACATGACCGTGTGTTTCTGCTAACTGTGTCGAGCAAGCTGTATACCCCAGTGATATATAGACAGCAAGTCTTGTCGTGATTATTGATCAGCGAGATTCCCAGGGTTTTCATCTTGAAGGTGTATTTGTGTCCTATAGGGGGTGGGTGGGAGAGACACATTTGCTGCTTTTCTGGATTTGTTTACCCCTTTGGCAGGCATTTTGGGGGGTGCTGCAAGATGTTTTTTTGGGGGGGAAGTAAGGGAATGTAAGGGGGTTCTGGGAAAATCCCTGTTACAGATATTCTGCAGATTCTCTCCACCAATGACAAACTGATGACATGGCAATCTCCCATGTCTATCTAGTACCTCGTGGTATAAATGCACACCTCTTCTAGGCCCACAGCACCAATTACGCATCTAGTGGTCGCAAATGGCATCGTTGTCCTCGTCATGTCAAACAATACGTTGCTGCGAATCTACAGCAAAAATCAAGATCAGAACATGGAAGGTATACTCATCTAATTACTACAGCACGCCATAGAAAGCAGTTCCTGAACTGGCGCACAATATCTGTTCCAGTGGTGGACTTGAACAGAACTTTGGGCGACAGGCCTGCCAAAGTGTACCAGGTGTTTATGGATCCAAATGGAAAGCACGTCATCGTCAGCCTGGTTCAAATGGACTGGGAGACCTCACTCGAGAACTACTACTTGTCACAGAAGGCTCCAAATACTGCTCTGTCTATGCACAAGCTGAAGGTACAGTGTGTGTGCTTGCACAACCATTATTTATTTATTTATTTATTTATTTAGTAATACTACTCCGCACCGAAGGTGCTACAGTAGGAGTGCTCACGCACGACAGGGAGCATGGACAAGGTGCATCAATATAAAAGCTCAGAAAAACAGTAAGAGCCTATTTGGGCTCGCCATACATCATGCTCAAAAAGCTTGACAATGTGTCACATTCAACTATGTTTTGCGGAAGTGAATTCCATTGTGAGATAGCACGTGGAAAGAAAGAGTTTTTAAACACGTTGATATTACAGTGTGGCTCACATAAATACTTAGTGTGCCTCAGTCGAGTTCTCCCAGATTCTTTAAACGATAGGAAATTTTCAGCACTTGTGTTAAGTGTTCCAAGTGTTCCATGTGTTAAGTTAACCATGTGTTCCTACAAAGCAAAGCGGTCTACGTTTAGGACTTGACACTTGAGGTTTATACTCGATTACACCTGACATTTACTCCCAAATTCAAATCTGTAGAAACGGGGTTCAGCCCAATCTTTCCACGAAAACTACTGGACCAGGGGATCCAAAGTTATCACCATTAACACTGCTCTTTGGAAACGGTGTTGTAAATGCATAAATATGCTTATACAAACTGTCAAGAGTGAGACCCTGCTAGCTTTTAGATGCTCGCGTATTATGCCAAGTAAACTGAAGATTTACGCATGGTTCAACCAGAATCAGGTTGTATCAGGTTCAGTTCAGCCTGATTGCATCCGAACTATTGAACAATAAAAAAAACCAACACTGAAGCTTACTATATAATACATAGCTTAACAAATTTACAGTTTAATACATGTGTAAGTTTAATACATACAAGCTTTCGTGTGGGGGACCACGCTTCAGCAGGTACAGGGGAAGAAGTCCACTCATACATGTATATATAGAGTTTACAATATGTCCTGTAGGCACAGACTCGAAAAAAAGGAAGCGTACACACTGAAAAAGAATACAATACAGAAACAATTGCAAAGGAACCAGTTTTGACCATATTTGACTATTGATGGTCAATCCAGTGAAAGAGGAGAAAGGCAGAGTGTCTCATAATTAGAGCCTGAAGTTTTCAGGAAATATTTTTTCAAAATTCAGGGGGTAAAAATGGGGTAAATACACATGTGCTCTAAATTCATGCGAATTCGGGTGAAAAGACTTCCAGTATGCTAAATTCGGGGTGAAATCAGGCTCAGTTATTCAAACTAGCTGTACTGGTTTTGTACAAACGGTGATGCAACCGCATTTGCTGCCAAACAAGTTAGTGTGCATTCCTACAGACATCTCAGTGAGGACGATTTGCCGGGTAAAAATGGGGTTTCACCCTAAAGAGGCAACCTTCAAGTCGGGGTGCAAATTTGGGGAAGAATGGGATTAAACTCTAAAACTTCAGGCTCTACTCATAATGGACAGGCAACCTCCAAAAATGTGAGATATAGGTGGGACTATGTTGATGGCAGGGTGAATTACATATTTGTCAAGGAAAAGTGTGTAGAGACATTTTGCACCACTAAACGAAAGTGTACACGTAAATAATTAAATCAATTGATCCAGGGCTGAGATTAAGACTGTGGGGTTGAAGGGATTTGAAATTAGCTCGCAGATAGGATACCATATTTACGTTTAATATCAGTGCTAAACCAAGACTCTAAAACAGTAATTTTAAGCGTCTTCAAAGTTGTGATCAGGAAGGTTGAAATGGATAGGTACTGGAGACTGGCTATTGTTACGAATATTGAATATACAGTCGTAGAATCTCTCTCTCATAGTTTTAGTTCTCCCCAATGTATTGCACATTGCATTTGCTGCAGAATATTAAATAACATACATTGGCTGAATTACAATGGAAGGACTGGTAGATTTTGAATATTATATTATATATTATTATAATTGAGGGTTTACGTCGCGAGACAACTGAGATCATGAGCGACGCCACAGTGGTCGGTCTGTGGAATTTTGAATATGAAGTCACAAAAGGTGCTGTGCACAATAGCACATGGTAAGAAAAATTTACAAGTTTGGCAGCAAGTGCCACTGCAAGGATAACAATCGGGTTTGTTTTGCGTGATACAAGAAGTAAGAATGTTACGTAAAGTACTGGAACTGTGGGAGGCAATGAACCTTTGGAGGGGATGGGAATATATCTTTCAACTTGTCGTCACCATAAAGGACATTGAGATATCATTTAAGAACGGAATTAGTATTACAGAGTGCCTTATGGTACCTGGTGGCGAGAATTACTTCATTTTTTTCCGCTTTGGGTTTAGGAGTAAAAAGAGTAAATAGAATATTGATTGGGTTTCGGAGTGAATAGGAGTCTACGGTAGAGAATTTAGCGAAAAAGTCACGAACAACTTGAGCTGGTAATTTCGTTTTTGAAAGTCAGAGGACATTTGTTGCTGACGACGTCTGTGCTGCTCTCATAGCTTTTTTCAATAGAAATTTTGTAACGGATAAAAATAAACACCCTGTATTATGACTGGTGACACCTGCAGACAAGTTTGCTCAAATAAAGTCTGACAAACTCATTTTGGGTCACGTCCATGTCCAGGTGATTAAGAATATTTCAGCTATGCTAAGAAGTGTTTCTGAGCTGCACGTTATAACAGTGTGGGAGTGTATGATTGATTGAGCAAAAGTAGGTTCACAGCTGCAAAACTCGTGGTTTTGCTGCTATTTCATTCTATGCAGGATTTAGCAGATCTGACCCAATAGGGTACAAAAATTGTGATAATCATCACCACCACACACCCATCCTAGGCTTCAGGGTAAATGTTGGACCTTTTTTGAGGACAGGCGATCGTTTGAAAGCTCACATGCACATTTTAAAAGTGTAATGTGCCACTCCTGGTTGATGTACGTTCTTGCAACATGTAGGTCACGCTGATTTACTGTTACGCAGGGTCATGTTGTGAGTGCCGTTGGGTGGAACTTCGACAACCCTCCCGATAAAAACTCCACCGATTTTATCTTGGTGGGCACCACAAAAGGTACTTACTTCTGTGGTTACGTTTTCTCCTCTCCTTGTCTCATCGTCGTCGCCTGTGCAGGTATTATATTTGAGATGGAACTGGTGGTCAGCGAAGTGCGATCATTTTTTTCGAGCCCCCCGGATCAGTATTGCAAACAGGTATGATCATTGTGTTTTCTTTTGGGAGGAACACGACCTACCAGATTATAACGACCATGTCATACGCACCCGTTCCCAGCACCGCATTTGGAAGGTAGCGGTGGCACTACTCATCGGCCCCATTATTGCTTCCTCAACTTCTGCAATACTTTGTACTTCAGCTTACCTTAGTATTTTTGTACAAGTGGTGGCTGTCCCGTGGAAGATAGTTCATTCTAAAGTTGATTATCATCATCATTCTAGGCGTTTTCATAGGAACTGTCGTCTGCTACGGTAGCCATGGCAGACGACTGCCGTTCTGCGCGTTCAAAATTCAAATTTCCGTTGTCCAATCATGATGTAGGTCTCGATGAGTAGCGCCTCTAGTGGATCGTGCGGACGGGCTCCTTATAGGGGTTGCCGATTATGGCATGGTCGTTATAATCTCGTAGGTCGTGGGAGGAATAAAGTATTCTGTGGGAGCTAGACGTGGTTCACCTTGGGTTATTGCTGTACAAGTGGTGTTAACGCCATGACAGATCTTCGACTTGGCTCTGGACGACAGCATGGGTCCGGTGACGGGGCTTGCTTTTCACAAATACGGCACGCAAGGATCAGAAAACAAGTGCTTCATCATAGTGACCACTGCTAGGTGAGTGCTCGATCAAATATATTGCAACCGAACTGATATGCCGACTAACATGGAAACTGCATACAAATGAGAGCGTAAATAAAAAATACATTACACAGAGTTTATTTCGTGTTGTTTCATTTTGTATGCTGTTTTTTTTTTAAACTGTAATTGCCTACACATATACATACCTTTTTTTTTTAAAGCTGAAAGCCATATTCTTTTCTGAACTGAAATTATACTGTTTGCTTTTGAGACCTACCGTTCAATGGATCAACGCATCAAAACTGTAGCAGGACAAAAATGAAGGTGTTTTGTTTCATGGGTTGTGGGGGGGGGGGGGGGGGGGGGGTTCGTTTTCATATTGCCTTAATAATTTGCTGTGGCATTTGCCAGAAATCATCGGCACTAAGGTGCACTAAAATGTCTGAAACTGGGCCGCGGTAGACACAACTTTTGAAACAATAAAATCATGTTTAAAAGTAAAAGCATGCAGATGAATTGCAAACAACACCCAACACTTGCGATCCTTTGTTTTTTGCGTCTTTCGTGAATATTTTCTTTCATGTTGTAGAATGTCATGAACAAAATGTCGGGTGTTGAGGAGCACAGAGGGGTTGTCACCAATGCATTCCTCCCTCAGGGAAAGAAAATGCACCTAACAAACAAAAAAGTTGCAGGAAGCATCCGACAGTTCTGCATAAAACCTTAAAGGAGCAGTCTAGACGCACACAACTTTGTTTCTGTTCTTGGTCGGTATGGAATGTTAGGCGGCCGAAAAACAGTTTTCTCACAATTAGTGCAACAGCAGCGAAATTGGGACGCCTGCTATAGCCCCCCGAACCTCCCGTGCGCGAGACACCTTCCTTCGCTTTCACGATAGACACGTGATGAGCGCCGCCTAGGGTTGCCACCAGGCCGGTATTATACCGGCATGGCCGGTTATTTGCGCGCTATGTCGGTTGCCAGTAGGAAGCTGATACCGGCAGCCTTTTGCCGGTATTTGTGGCTCAAGACCTTTCATAAGGGCTTTTACGGGGTTTTCCCTTCAACACTCCACTACAGCTTGAATAAATCTGGAGCACAGACCCAACTCCGCAGTCACCGGTCCTTTTCTCAGTTATTCATTATTATGATTATTCATTGTTATTATTATTATCATTGTTATTCATTACGTCTTGTGTTCAGAGGGGACAAGATTAGTGGTTATGCAAAGCTCTTCGTGATTGTGTCGAGCCAGCAAGAACGTCCCTCACCCACTTTCCCTTTCCCATGAGCCTATCCTTTCTCTCTATTCCACCTCCTCTCCCTCAGCCAGTATTTTTGACTCCGAAAGGTGGCAACCCTAGCGCCGCCACGTGTGTCACTATGTGACGCGAGAAGTAGGGACGCTCCTCATTGGACCTAGGATCACATGATCGAGGTGAGCAACACAGCGCAGGCCGGAGCGTCTGCTTCCGCTTCGGAGACGCCGTGCGTCCTCCGGTTGCGGGATGTCCGAAACGGAGGGTTTGAAGGCTGTCAACGACACGACCACGATTTTTTGGGACCGCAGACACCGCGGGAAGAACGAGTGGTGCAGCCCGAAATTAACTGCGTCTTACGCAGCGAAACCCCAGTACTTCCCGGCAGTGTGCAGGCTCTCTCTGACAGTTTTCGCCGCATAGTTGGTTCAGTGGCTAACAGGTGGCGCCACCATACTGCCGTCATCGCTTGCTTTTATGCTGCTGCGAATTCTGAGATTGCACAGAATCCACGGATATATTACTCTTGTGATTGCAACCTTATTATGTCAGGCTGCATATATGCTTTTTTTTTTTTTTTTAGAAAACGTGATAGAAATCATATGAAGGATAGAAGTCAACAAGAAACTGCTCGCAATGTTCGTAGCAGACGATTTTTCCTACCAACAAATGAGGGGGCTCTCTACAACAAACGTCGCACCTAGCGTGGGTGATTCGAGAGAGTGGGTGGGCGATTTTGCAAATTAATTGCGCCGCAGCGAAACAGCTTTGGACAAAAATATTTTAGGGGAATGCTTTTCATATACTGTTTTACAAGATGACAGCAGTTTTTTGCCATGTCAGATACCACTTTAATGCTCCTTTAACTGCCGCACAGAAAAGAGAGAGTGTGCACCACCTCTTATCTTCGTCGAAGGGGCTCTTGCCTGCAGGCAACATCATAGGAGAAAAATGGTCAATGAAGTAGATATATAATAGCACTGCAATTTGTGACATTTACGTGAAGTCTTTCTTGCTACTTTGCTTCTCCTGGCAACCTCATTTTGCTATAACTCCACCCGCCTCGTTGTCGACAGGCGCCTGTATCAGTTCGTCGGAACTTATCCGACGTCCTGCGACCCTCCTGTCTTGCAGCGAATCTTCCACGCCATTGAAGACGTTTCTGGTAAGCGACCAATAAGCTGCTTTCCATGCGCAGTGGGGTGACATAGCATAGATCTCTCTGGTTACACACATGCCTTTGTGCCAGATTAGGACTTCAATCCTTATTGTGAATGTGCTCATTACTTCATTCCCCCCATCACCACCAGCAATAGGGCAGAGTATCGCCCCTGGTGATGAAACTTCCAATTCATCATCTCAGAATAAAGTTGTTTTTGTTGTTGTTGTTTTTTTCTACCAGATCGCTGTGTCGAAGTGCCAAGTGGCTTGTTGTACAGCTGTCTGCAGTTCTACCATGCAGGACCGAAACAAGTGCCCAAAAAGTTTGGGCTCATGCTAGGTGTGTTTCCTCCTCTTTTACTTGGTGAAAATTTTGCTGCTGTAACTTTATTGTTAATCCTAAAATCTAAGGTTCAGTCTTTTCCACAACGTGCAGAAGTCCGCAACGCATGTGCGTTGTATATATATAGGGCCTGACTTTTTTTTTAGTTCTGTTTTCCAGCAAAATCGGGGGGAGGGGGCAAAATATCGGGTTGTATTTTGCTCCAATAATTCGTGTGTAATTGGGTTCAACTAAACTTGATGCAACCCAGTTCTTGTTGAATCGGATTGGATGAGGCATAAATCTTTGGCTTACTCGGAATAATACGCAGGGCACACCAGTAGACACGCATTATCAATATTTAATCCGGGCATCTAAGACGCAGCAGGGTCTCTGTTTTGACAGCATGTATCAGCATATTTATGCATTTACAACCAAACAGCTTCCAAAGTTCTGTATTAGTTGTGATAAGTTTGGATCACCCGGGTACAGCAGTTTTTGGCGAACTACCAGATTGAACCCCATTTTTTCATGCTTGAATTGTCGAGGTAAATATCGGGCACATTCGGCTATAACCCTAATAAGTCACTCCCTATGTGGTCCGCGAACTAGAACGAAAAATCTTTGGTGTGTGAAATGCGTCTCAGTGCTGCTATGCGCTGCAGTTTTTTTTCTTTTTTTCAAAACACTTTTTGTCTCTTTCCTTTGAAACCTCACACACCCTTTATTTGTACAGAACCAGGGGTCTTGGTTGGGGACGTGGTTGTATCCGGAAAAGATGCCAAGCCCGACGTCGTCGTGCTTAACCAAACGCTGATTCAGTATCCTTCAAAAAGGATGTTGTTACGTATTGCGATTGTTGAGAACTTTAGACTACCGCCGCTTTAGTAACCGCCGTATTCTTGAACAAGCCTCGACTCGACGCTCCGCCTCGACTCCAACGAGTGGAGGAAAGTGGCGCTGCTCCACTCGAAGAGCCCATGCGTTTCATGAACCCGCTTCGGGGATTCCTCCGCCAAGGCGCTCCTCGAGAAACCGTTCTCGAATAAAGCTGTAGTCTCGTCCCCAGCCGTCTTTCGGGGCCACTCGAAAATGTTAATTATCGTGCTTAAAACACACTTATGGCATGAAAAATAAATATAATTTCTTATATATAATAAATAATTCTTTACTTTATTTCGACCAACGTGCATTACAAATACAAACACAAAGGTCTGCAAGTGTTTCAAGAAGGGTGCAGGTGCTTCGAACAGGGAAACAGACTGATAGGTTTCCTAGTTTTCTGGTCTGGCAATTACAACGCAGCAATTACGGCAGCAGCTAGCTTAATGGCATGGTCACCTCGTATCAAATAATATGAAAGATGATGTCACTGCTTGTCACTCTTCTATTATGTTACAATATGGGGCGTGAATGACTGTTTGTTAGCGGATGGGTACGTTTACCCAACGCCTTGAGGGTAGCTATAAACAATCAAACAAACAAAACAGATTTTACAACAACATCCCGATCAAAGAATCGGGGAGACCATCCTTGGGGAGTCACCGCGAGCGTGTCGTACGAACTTTTATGGCCCTCAATCGCGCTCTGCCTAAACGGTGGAGCCTGTTATCCCACCCAACAAACGGAATTCGTACGCTTGGAACAACAACTGCAAAAAAAAAAGAAAACGAGAGAAAAGAAAACATGAATGGAAGATTTGTTGAGGCATTTCGGTGATAGCTGGAGCAGGGGTTGGGCCAGCTTGATACAGTATAAAGATTACGGAAAAACATTGAGGAAGCAGATCAGATGTTTATTTTTTTTAGATGTCCAGTCAATGCACTGTTTCTTTTTTTGCACCACTTTTTGCGTGAAAACATCCTTCAAACACACCTTCTTTGTGCTAAATAGCGCGACAGAAGGAAACTTTATTACACCTTGTCTTGAAAAGTGTGCTTGCGAGAAGGTGTGGGATTTTTTCCACAACGCGGCACACTGTCGTTTCTGACACATTCACAGTGTCTCCCGTAGCAGTTGGAAAAGTCCTAACGCCATAAAATCACATGTCGACGGGCAGCTGTAGCACAGGAGGTAGAGGCAGCCCACGATTGCACACATTTTCCTCCACTGGCAATGTATCCAAAAGGCTTCGTACGGTTTTCTTCATGAAGCGGTACCGTATACCATATGAGGAACTCGTGACCATCAAAATAGTCAAAAGGAGTTTGATGGCCCCTTATTGAACGTTGTCACTCAGTGGTAATGTTGTCAGCACCCAGTTAAATGCCATCGTGGCACAAAACGCAGTCGATGGACGCAGCGAACGACCTGTCTTCCGCCATGACACCAGCCAAACTCGAGTTGAGGAACGTTCTCGAGGTAGCACCGATGTTACCTCGAGATTTTCGAGGGATGCACGGAGGAATTTCTCCACTCGAGGGGCGTTTCGAGTCAAGGTCGATTTATGAAGCACAAAACCGGCCTCGAGGAGCAGCTCGAGTCGAGTTTCGAGCCGAGGCTCGTTCAAGAATACGGCGGTAAGGGAACCAAGTGCTCTCCCCTCTGCACCCTCCCCACTCCGCATTGCCATGACCGAAACCACACTTTGAATTTTGGGTGCACGTTTAAAAACATTTTGCGTGGTTCCCCCAAAGCCAGCTTTTATCACTCTAGCAGTCAGCGAGAATCCATGTGAGCATGCCATCCGCTAACAGCTGGAAACATTGATAACAACCAAAGACCATGTTTCATTTTACGGTGACAGACGACACAGTGAGTGTGATCAGTACATTACATTTCATTACGAAGGGCATTTTCTGGATTTCTTTTTTTCTTTTCAAAATCTTGGTTGTGTGCTGTGGCATTGCTGCAGGCAAGGAACACAAGGGCACCAATCTGCATTGTGAAATCTCTATTCTGTAAGGTATGTAGGGAGAGGAGGTTCTATGTGGGTAGAGATATGCATTATATGGGGGAAGCATTATACAAACTCTCACTTTGGCCACTCATTTATTGCTGTTGCTGGTAAAGTGTTACTCAAATTACAGCTCGTGCTGTTAATGTTCAACTGCCATAATTTTGTGAGGATCCTCATAGTAAGATATGAGCTATTGCGTGCTTTCGTGGTGCTGCGGAAGATGACATCCCACATGCCAACCGCTTTGGGTTCTCCCTGACTTGATTCTATCCAAGATTCAACAAGGCTATGAAGCCGCCGACGGGTACATCAAATCCACCGCTTTCCATGGCGTTGACGGAATTCCATACGCTAGTGCTCTACGTGGACAGGTATGGCATCGATCAGCTATATTGGTATTGGAACTGACAAAGAGAAAGTCATGGGCTGGAATGTATCATTGCTTTGCTTTGGCACCTTCTGGACAAACACTCACAAGGGCATGAGAAGACTAACAAACAACATATACTTTATCCGGTAGTACATGGATATTGTCATACCTTTGCACAACGACCTTGCCTAGGGACATGAATGCAGATTGATCACGTATAGACATAATGTGGATACGGGAGCCATATAGCCTGTCAGCTCTCACCTCTAAATACCTTGAAGGTAGAAACTACTTACCATGCATCAGAATCGCTTCTCTGCCCTCAGCAGTGGGAATGAAACCTATTGATGGTGAAGATAAAAGTAGAACGCAAGCAACTGCAAGATGTGATGTAAGGAACGTTTCCGTGAGCTTCAGGGGAAAGAGAGACACAAGACAGGGTTTCACTGTCAACCGAACATGACTCTTGTCCTGTGCACTTGTTGTGTTCCTCCTTTTCCTCAAGCTCGACGGAACATTACCTCATACGTAAAAATTTTTTTACGCGTGCAGCTGCCTATCAAAGTTCCATTGTTCTACGAAAGTGAAGAGGCCATGATTGTTCGTTTCTATCCACTTTCAATTGAAACAACGCACCAAAATGTGATGAAGGGACGACGTGCGTAGTGTGTTTCTCATTCGTTGAATCTTGCGTCGATGTCCGTTTGAACATGAATTGTGTGCACACTTTGCATTTCTAGGATAAAAGTATACTGCCTTCTAAATGGAGAGATTGTCTTTGAAGAAGTCTTCTCGGAGGTAACGCATCATGGCATAAAAAAAAAAAAAAGATTGAACGAAACAGTACTATGTACTTTGTTTTCTAAGCTGACTCCTGCATTTAGATGAATGGTCGTATGATTGGCCTTGCCAAGGACCCCATTACCGGCACCATCTGGGTGTTCTCGGACTCCGTCCTCTACCGGTACAAGGTTGAAAAAGAAGACAGGTACTTCACTTTCAGTGCTCGTACTGTGTACCGGCAAAGTAGTCCTTCGACAGAGCTACAAAGCATGTGGGATGTGTACTGAGTAACGAGCCACGGGTGGGTGGCCTAATATATCAAATTTTTCATGTTCCAGGAATGTATGGGGGGTTTATCTTGAGCAAGGCAACTATGAGGCTGCTAAATACTACTGCAGAGTACGTCTTTCGCTTTGCTGTCTAGTGCCGGTTAAGTACGCCTTTGAAACCACACGCAAATTTTTTGTGTCGCAGGGTGATCCGGAAAAGCTGGACCGTGTGTTCAGGAAGCACGCTGAGGACCTCTTTGAGAAGAAAGAGTAAGTGCTGTCAGTACCAATTTCCATGCTGACACATAGTATGAATTTGTGTGGTAAATTCTTCAGTGCCTCCCCTTCAGACCAGTGTTCATTGCACATTTCAAGCGCTCGTTTGCACTACCTAAAGACATACATACAACAGGAGAGTGCTGTGATGATCTGCCATGGGGAATGCTTAACTGAACAGTCAATTACTTTGAAACCAGATGCCACCATTAATGATGTTTGGTGCAAAATAACTTTTGCATAACAGAACAGTATGAGTAGATTCCCAAGAGAATGACTCTACTACTGTTGACTGTATAAGTGTATCATTGTTTACCAAAAGGAATTCGCACTTTGTGATGTTGTTAATGTTCTCCGATAGGTAACGAGCCGAAGTCCAGAGAGGGATGTGCTTGCATCCTGCAAAAACACGCTTACTTTCTCTTTTGCTGGTCATGATATGATATAATACAGTCTAGTCTAGTCGTAGACACTGGCAGTCACAGTCCAGTGCTAATGAGGTCCTAGTATAATCTAGTCTAGTCTAGTCTAATTGCATCAACTTATTGTTGATATAGATTTATTGTTGATATGAGATATACTTTTTTCTCACTCGCATTTAATTCCTGCTTGAAGGTTTCACAATTTGCACTGAACAATACAATATCACACACAATCACAATACAACACAGCCACATCATGAAGAAATAGAGGTTTGACATGCAGCTGAAACTACTCAGCCTGACACGTAATAATAGGGGCAGTGCATAAGGAGACTTTATGCATGCCTTCGAACTCTTTGAAACCTGAATGGCCCAACTGGCTTGCAGAAGTCTCTGCAGCATAATTCAATGCATTGCAGATACGTCAGCAGCGCTGAAATGTACGCGGAGACGTGCACATCGTTCGAAGAGGTGTCGCTTCGCTTCTTGCAAATGGCTGAAGAAGCTGAGGGCGACGACAAGGAAGAAGCCCTGCGTCGCCTCCTGGTGAAGAAGCTGGGCAAACTGAAGCCATCCGAAAAGACACAGACGACCATGATTGTCATGTGGCTCATAGAGCTGTTCCTGAACCGTTTGGGCACGCTGCGAACAGCGGGAAGGCAGCACCAAGAACCATATCAGGGCCTAGTTTGGGAATTCCAGAATTTGCTCTCAGATCCAAAAGTTGAGGTGAGACTTGACTGTGTCTGCGTAAAGGATTACGAAAAAATAAATAATAATAATAAAAACAAAAGAAGCATTTCAGGTTGCTCAAAACTCTCCCTAGCTAGCATGCAAAACGTGTGCAACATACTTTCCTAAGATGAGAGAGAAAAAAAAATTCTTTTTGCAGCAATGTGTGGTCCACAATAAGAGTGCAGTCTACAAGCTGATTGCCAACCATGGAGAGGAAAACATTCTCATAATGTTTGCAAACATCATGAAAGGTGAGTCCCACAATATTTCTAGAGCCTGAATTTTTGGGGAAATATTTTTTTTCTAAATTTGGGGAGTAAAAATTGGGTAAATAAACGTGCCATAAATTTACGCAAATTCTTGTGGAAAAATTTCCAGTACGCTAAGTTCGAGGAGAAATTGGGCTCAGTTACTCAAACTAAATGAGGTGGTTCGCTACAAACGGTGACGTAACTGCGTTTGCTCCCAAACAAGTTAGTATGCACTCCTACAGTTGTCTCAGTGCGGGCAATTTGCCGGGTGAAAATCGGGTTTCATCCTAAAGAGGCAACCTTCGATTTGCGGTGCAAATTCGTGGAAGAATCTGGTTAAACCCTAAAACTTCAGGCTCTAAATATTTCCCAAGATGGTTTACATTCTGGGAACTCTGCGGTGTCTCGCTAACGAGACAATTTTTTCATGTTACCTCGAAGATTTTGAAAGGGTGATCCAGTACCACATTCAGAACAAAAGTTACAAGTCGGCATTGGAGGTTTTGACGAAACAAGTGAGTGATGCCCTCAAACGCTCCTTCTGTGTACCCCTAGAAGAAACTGCATGTCGCATCCTTGAAGCCTTTGTAATTGCTGAAGGCTAAGATGCTTTTGTCCTCTATACAGAACAACCAGGAGTTGGTGTACCAGTTCTCTCCAGTGCTGATGCAATGCATTCCAAAGGAGACCGTCGAAATGTGGTTCGCACAGGGGAGAAGGCTCGATCCTTCGCGCCTCATACCTGCTCTTGTGCAGTATGACAAAACAAACGACAAGGCCCACGTAAGTTCCACGAATCATGTGTGCCAATTGCAGACATAAAGTAGGTACTGCATGTGTTATGCAGAGGGCCTGACTTTTTAAGATTATACCCGATTACACCCGATATTTACCCCCGCATTCAAATATGCAAAAAACTGATATTTCCCAGCCGAATTTTGTTCAGCCTACAACTATTACCTTGGCAGGGTCATATTATAGAAAACTTGTACCCTATGGCACATGGAAGGAGGTGAGTAAGTGCAATGAACATACATTCAGGTGAAGGGCAGTTGGGAGGCTCAGCCGCATTCATTTCAATGGTAGTTGTGAGCGCTCGAGTAATTGTGGCATAAGTGCACGAATGCCTACTGAAAATTAGCTTGTACAGTTAAGATAATCATTAAAGTAGCACAGAAGTCATTTTTAACACCCAGTTTTCTTCTTATAAAACTGTTAAGTTTGCCAGTAAGATGCACCATGCGAAGTAATTTACACCACAAAGTCATAATTATCGCAGAAACTGAATGAAAAATATGCCGCAAAAAGCGACCGTGCGCAACGGTGGTGAAGAGCAGTACCAGCCTGTGATCTGCCTGGAACCTCGCGCTGACGCTATAAGGACTCGCTCGCTGATTGGCCTAGAAAAATGTTGTCTGCTACTCCGCTGTCGTCTGCTACTCGGCTGTTCGGGGTTCTGATAAAGCCTTTCTCCTTGCTCGGTAAAGCTTCGGGCGCTCCTTGTATCCCCAATTCTCCGGGAAAACTGGCAAAACAGGTTTACGACGGCAAAGGAACAATGCGCTGACCCCCACTGATCGGCAAACCAGAACGAGTCTCCTTATGCCGTCATCGGTGACGTGCCATCATACCTCCTCATCCTCGTTATAGCTGGAGTGGCGAGTTAAGGGTGAAGGCGCGGAGCTATGTTTATGTGAGTTTTTTTCTGGGAAACAAATGCACACATCAAAACCTTTCGCGCTATTCGGTATAATGACACACACACTTTCATCAGATGTCTTAATCTGAAATTTTTTTGGATGGCCCTCTGTACTCCTTTAACGTGTTGTGTGTGTGAGTGCAGGATGGTAGGCAGGCAGAAAAAAAAATTATTTGGGGGGGGTTCACTGGGGACTGTACATGGGGGAGGAGGACCTCCCCTTGTTACTCTCTCTCAAATGCACTACCATTGGTATGATTTGAGGGGAGGGAGGGTTTGAACCTCCCCTAGCTGCACCCCTGTGTGAGTGGGTTCCTGGTTGCCAGCAACCCTACCTCAGGTGTATAAAAATTGTTTAAAATTTTCCCAAGCTTTCTGTACAAACCTTGTATTTAGCTGCCCTAAAATTACCCAACTCTCTTAACCTCAACGTTTAACTTAAAACATCATAGTTTTCAATCCACTGGCCCTTCACAGTGGAGTGATGGGATCATAGCAGACATTCAAATGCACCAACGTCAATTAATTTTAAGCAACTGTGTTTGAAACAACACTGGTTCATTGTACGTGCAAGTTCATCCTGATGCATTACAGGGGTTTGAAGCTATCAACTACCTGGAGTTCTGTGTGGACAAGTTGAAAAACGAGGACGAGGCCATTCACAATTACCTTCTAACCCTCTATGCACGGCTGGATCCCAAGAAGCTGATGCATTACCTAGAACTCCAGGGTCAGGTATGTTGTTCGTACTCACGATTACCAGGAAGTGTCAGGAAGTGTGAAAGTGCATTTTGCCAGCATCACAGCGGTTATCTGAGTATCTCATAGTAAAAGTAAACAAAAGGAGGTTTCCTTGACACGCCATACGAGATTGGAGTGCAAAACGCTGCAAAAATTGATGTCCTTCCCTGCCTTTCAAAGTGTCGTGTGACCTCGTTTGTGATAAGATAACTCTGATTCCCGCACTCACCGTGCGTGCCTGTTCTGTGGGTTAGGATGCTAACCCTCTTCCCCTCGTATGGCAGGTCAGTGTAACCTCCTTTCGTCGCACTTTGGCTCTCGAACTAGAGTAGACAAAAAAATGGCAGAGCCAAGGACTCATTTCCGCGGATTCTCTGCGAATTTACTTCAGCAATTGTCGTTGGGTTACGTGTGTGTCTTATCAGACGCTATACATAGGGAGTGATTTTTTCGGGTTAAACCCGATTTTCGCCCGATTATCCCCCCACCCCCCCGAACTGACTTCCGATCGATTCGGGTTAAACCCGATTTCTCCCCGAATTCCGGTCACTATGAAATCCTCAAGTGACGTTTCCACTGAAGACGAACAAAGGTCGCCACGTGTAACACATGTAAGAATGGGTCACCTGTCTATGCCTTCGGGAATTACCGCTGGAAGGTCACGATCCTGCAAAAAAAAAAAAAAGAGAGATTATGAAAGAACTTAATAGCAAGAGGAGAAACAAAAACACCCGAATGCACAATTATCGCCCGATTTCTCCCACGAATTACAGACTTAGAAATAGCACCCGATTTTTACCCCCCGAATCTGAGAAAAGCATCTAACCCGTAAAAATCACTCCCTAGCTATACAGAGTAAAATGACTATTACGAACCCTTTTTGCACAAAGGAAACATTAGGTTGGCTTGGCAAATTTTGGAGTTTGATTCAACAAATTAAATTTCCATCTATTAAAATGAAATAAAAGTAGCGCCAATATATGGCAGCTGTCCCTGGCAGAAAAAAAAAATCCAATGAGTTTGATTGTGGCTAAGGACCCTGGTTTTCTGCTGCGGCAAGTTCAAACTTCTGTGACACCGTCTTGTAAATTCTGTGGTTTTCTCCTGAGTCGATGGCTGCTTGGAACGGGGAACGCTTAATTTTTTTTGGATAATGTGGGGAAAAAAGTATTTCTATCAAATTACAGACTCACAGCACTGTTGTGGCTCAGCATTACGTACATAATATCTTGCGTTCTCCTCTGATGCGGTCTGTCGCCTGTAGTCTTTTTATACCTGCTGAAACATCCTTCAGCATCTACAGAGTTTATAGGAATGTCACAGGAAGGAGTTTACAATACATGCCCTGGGGAAGTTACATCTTTTAGGAAATCCTTTTTTTGTTCCTGAGCTGTAGGCATTATTTTAAGCAGTGATGGCCACTAACTACTTCTACACTAGTTTAACTATAACTTCTAACTACTTTGCAATGGAGTAGTTTAACTAGTAGTTCAACTACTTTTCAGGGGAGGTAGTTTAAACTACTTCTTTAACTACCGCAATGCATTTTAACTACATCTATAACTACCTAACGTTGTCCATCAACACCAATCCCATTCTATAGTGTTCTTGGACACCTAAATATGAATCACAAGCAGCGATAAAAGTGAAGATTTAGTACACATGCACGGCACAATTGCTCTGCACCTCCGTTCTCATCAAACAAATAGCTCAAGGTAAAAATCGGAAGCACAATCGTGCCGTAAAGCTTGCAGCAAAATCAGGTAGTTGGCGCATGCAGTAACCTAACTACTGTAGTTAACTACTCGAAATAGTAGTTTACCTAGTAGTTGCCACTACATTTCTGCAGGTAGTTGATAACTACTTTTTAACTACAATCAGGTAGTTTAACTAGCAGTTGAACTACATGTAGTTAACTACTGGCCATCACTGATTTTAAGAGCCTTTTAAAGGCAACCTCTCAGGCACCAAATCAAAATCCCCCGTCCCACCACTAGACTGCACAAACGAAGGACGCCGCCCTATCCTCAGGCGACGTATGCACCACAAACTTAGGCTAACATTGTCTTTAGCTGAACTACAATCTGCCTGTGTTGGTCCTGCAGCATGGGCAATTTCGTAAAGCAGGCTTCACCTCATGCAGGGAAGTGTCAGGTGAAGCCCGCTTTCGGGAGGACGTGACGTTCGTATCCGGCAAATAGTCGCAAATATTGGGTATTTGATTCGCGAATCGAATGCTTCCAGTGATCGATATTCAATCCGAATTCGAGACCCCGGGTATCCGCACACCACTAAAAATAAGGGAATCCGCGAAATTCCGTGCCTAACGAAGGATTCCGCGAAATCTCTCTCGGAATCGCCGAAAACCCCGGGGCCTTAATCATGGCTGGTGGACCGTCCTGTATATGATTACGAAACAAACTATCGCAAGTTTAGTGCTTCTCTGTGGGATTTGACAATTTTTTCTAAAATCTACCAAATGAACAAACAACAACTTTATTTAGCGATGGTGAATGGGGAGTTTCCATTGCCAGGGGCGATACTCTAGTCCATCACACCAAATGAACAAAATTGTAGCTGCTACCATACGAAGTATATCTTGAGTTGCGCAATAATGTTAGCTAGTTGGAGGGCAAGGATTCACTGCTCGTAGTTGAGTTCCTGTTTGAGCACCCTACTCACCCCCACTGTCTCTGGAACTTTGACGGGAGAATTTTCGGTAGCAAATTTAGCAACCACTAGCGTTACAGAAACATTAACAAAGTACTGAGGCGTGTTTCGCTTCAACCGTTAAGGACCAAACGAGAGTACGCTACGACCTGAAGTACGCCCTGCGGATCTGCTCGGAGCTCAACCTGACCGAGGCCTGCGTCCACATCTACACCACCATGGAACTGTACGAAGAAGCTGTAGACCTGGCTCTCAAGGTCGATATTGGCGTGGCTAAAACAATTGCCAGCCTGCCGGAGGTCAGCGAAGAACTTCGGAAGAAATTGTGGCTCAAGATAGGTGAGCCTCTTCTGCGTCAGTGTCGTGAATCGAGAATAAGGGCTCTGCCTTGTTGCGAAGTGGGATCAAGAGGGAGTCATAGTTGCACTATAGGGACTATGTTATATTTAGAGCCTGAAGTTTTAGGGTCTAACCCGATTTTCCCCTGAATTTACACCCAGAAATGAAGGTTGCCTCTTTAGGGTGAAACCCGATTTTTACCTGGCAAATTGCCTTCACTGAGACGTCTGTAGGAATGCACACTAACTTGTTTGACAGCAGACGCAGTTACATCACCATTTGTACCAAACCAGTACTGATAGCTTGAGTAACTGAGCCTGATGTCTCCCAAAATTTTGCATACTGGAAGCTTTTTCAGCCAAATTCGCATGAATTTAGTGTGCATGTGCGTTTACCCGATATTTACCCCCGGAATTTAGAAATAAATTTCTCCAGAAAACATCAGGCTCTAGTTATATTACGTTATGTAAGAGTGATGAACTTTAATGTCGTTTCTTTGCCGATTTAAATGTCTGCTTACATTTAAGAGAGATAGTATCATAAGATAGTATCATAGTTTGCACATAATCTCATCTGTTTTAATTTTAATTTTAATTTGGAGAGCTGTCCTTATATGATGAAGCAACTGCAGGATGAGTTTTAATTTCTACATGTGTTTGTATAGGGCAATGCCGCATGTAAGTTGGAAAACATGGCATTGACGGACATGTTTTCGTGAGCTCCGACTAGTATTGCAACTAATAGCACACTAAATGTGAAACTAAGCAGTACCAAAGTTAACGAAAATTAATTTGGTCGTGCCTTTTGTTGGACCTCGCTGGAACGCATCCACGTGATGGGCAGCCATTTTGGGACACTACTGCCCGTAGAGGTACATGTAGGTTACTGCTCTTAGTTGCATCATCAGGTAACGAGGCCTGTCCAAGGTTTCACCAATCAAACTGAGGCAAGAAATAAGACTTTGCATGAGGTTTGACTTCCAAAAGGTATTGGAGGAAGCCAAGAAACAACTGCAAGTTCATTTCTGCACATCCATAGCTCCATCCATAGCTCCATCCATAACTCGACATTTAGGGCCTTCGAAACTCACAATCACAATCATCTGATAAGGTTCAGCCGTGGCTACAAACTCACATGAAGGTCGACATGGCTAAGGTCCTCTGTTTTTCCGCGGCACATCCAAAATTCCGCGGCACCGACTTGTAAATTCCGAGATTTCCCGCCACGAGCAGTCAACGGCTGCTTGAAACGGGAAACAATTTATTTTCTTGGATAATGTGGGAACAAAATATATTTTATAAGATTACAGATTCGAAGCACTGTTGTGGCTCAGCATTACATACATGGTATCTTGTGTTCTCCTCTGATGCAGTGTGTCGCCTGCAATCATTTAATACCCGCTGAAAGATATTTCAGCATCTACATTGTTTATAGGAACTTTATAAAAAGGCGTTTACAATACATGCCCTGGGCAAGTTACATCTTTAGGACACCCTTTTTTCTTCCTATGCTGTAGGCATTATTTCAGAGTCTTAACTTTTCGGAGGCAGCCTCCCAGACATCAAATCAAAATCTCCCCAACTGCCACTGCTTAGCTGCACATGGGAGGAACGCCGCCCGCTCCTCAGGCGAAGTATGCGCAATAAACTTGGGCTAACGTTATCTTAAGCTAAACTACAATCTGTCTGTGTTTGTCCTGCAGCATGAACAACTTTGTTAAAGCAGGCTTCACCTTATGCAAGGAAGCGTCAGGTGAAGCATCGATTCGCAAATCAAATACTTCGAGTGATTGATATTCGATTCGAATTCGAGAACATGAATATCCGCACACCCCTTAAAATAAGGGATTCCGTGTAATTCTGTGCCAAACGAAGGATTCCGCGATTAATTTGCGGAACCGCGGAAAACCGAGGGCCTTAGACATGGCGTATCGGTGAACTTGATCATGTCGCATGTTAGTACACTCACCAGATAACATCACACCTGCTCTGTTTACAAGTGTGATGTTATCCGGTGAGTGCACTAATATGCGGCATGATTGAGCTCGCCGATACGCTACATCAACCTTCATGTGAGTTCGTTGCCGCGGATGAACTCACGCCTTACCAGGTGATTGCGATCGTGGGTATGAAGGCCCTAAATGCTGAGCTATGCAGCCAGTGCATTAATTGTACTGTTGTACATGTACCATTATTGCATTGCAGCTGAGCATGTCGTGAAAGAGAAAAAGGACATTGTGCAGGCAATGGAGTTTCTCCAAGAATGCGACCTTATCAAGATCGAAGATATTCTTCCGTTCTTTGACGAATTTGTCACCATCGATCACTTCAAGGTTTGTCACTGCTCCTGAACGTTACTTCAATGGATGTGCCTTTCTTACATTGTACCTTTGCCAATGCCAGGAGGCCATATGTTCATCACTGGAGGAGTATAATAAGCACATAGACGAGCTCAAGGAAGAAATGGAGGAAGCCACAAAGAGTGCCAAAGAGATACGGGCTGAGATTAATGTCTTCCGCAACAAGTAAGACTTCATTGCGGCCACTAAAAGAGGGTAGAGTTTCATGGCAGTGAAACTAAACCAGTGTGTCAAACTTCCATCTGATATAGTCTATTGAGCGTAGGCAGTCTGGACATCTTTTTACTATCCACGATCAATCAGCATTGTTTGCCCAGCAAAATATGCAGGTCTCGAATTTGATGTTTGACCCATTGTTAGGCACATTTCTAGAACTTAATTCAACACCATATCATGGTGGGCTTTACTCACAGCCCATCACATCGCATCAACATCAACATCAGGACTCAAATTCATCACCCATACTTTGAACTCAACTTCACCGTGGCATCACATCATAGGCCATCACTCAACATCAACTTCTGCATCACATCGAATCACAGCCACAGTCACATCATTCTCCATGATGAGATAGTGAATGATTAGACCCTGACGCTTTAGGGTTAAACCCGATTTTTCCCTGAATTTGCACCCCGAATTGAGGTTCACCTATCTAGGGTTAAACCCGATTTCTACCTGCAAAACTGCACCTAGGCTAGGCACCTCAAGGCATCGACATACTAGTTTCTCACAAAATATGCGACTGCCCCTTACTTCTGGCACCCTGGATAAACGGTACAGTTATTCTACAATAATGCCCGATTTCTCCCCGAACTCAGTCTGATGGTAATTTTTCTGCCCGAATTTGCATGAATTTTCAACATCAATTTAATGACCCGATTTCTACCCCCCGAATTTGGAAAAATATAAAACCTATCAGGGTCTATGAATGATGTTCGCGATGGCTATCACATGAATTTGCTGATCTGTGATGTGACCACACATGTATGTTTCAAAACATTTTTGCAGGTACTCCATTGTCAAGGCAGATCAGAAGTGTTCAGTCTGCAACTTTCATGTCATGAATCAAGCCTTTTACATGTTCCCCTGCTCGCACGTGTTTCATGCAGACTGCCTCATTCTCGAAGTAAGCCCCTTGCATTGCCCTTCACCTCTTGTGTTTGTTTTTCTCAGCACCGTGTTTGCGCTTGGGTACTAACGTGTGCGCATTTTGCGTGTAGGTTCAGCTGCACATGATTCCCACGAAGCGCAATAGGATAGAAGAAATCCACCGACAGCTAGTGAGTATTGGGAACCGCGACGACAACGTATCAGTGTCGTCGATGTCTGGTCCACTCACCCAGAGCACCAGGGAGAAACTAATGGTACGTGGATATTGGTATTTGACGCTGCTGGTTGTTGCACATCACACGTGCATCACACTAACGCGTTAGCACGCCAAGTTTCTAGTCTTAATCTTAGTAAGTCTTAAGTCTTAGTTTAAGTTTTCGCTTGCTGCCCTGAGGGTAAATACATAAATAAAAATAAATAATTGAATAAAAATAAATAGATAAAAACAAATAAATAAATAAAAATAAATAAAAAAAATATTGTCGGTCTGCCAGCCCTTACCGGTCATCATCACTATACCCACCCTCAAGCGCCATCCATGAGGACGTAGCAACCCTTATCAGCGACTCCCTATCAGTCGATGCACTCCCATTCCCTGAATTATGAAACTTAACGAAACCAACCATCTTTTCAGACGTTACCAGTTAATTAAGCCAGAATCCCAGAATTCTGCTCTTTGACATAATATCACTCACTGGCTTTTGCCCTCCTTTTTCAGCTCCTGATCCGATTTTTACCCCTGGATTTAAAAAATAAAAAATAAATAAAAATAAAAGCAAACAGGACTAAGTACCGTAACTAGTGATCTGGCTGTTGTAGACATTGGTATTATGTGGCATTAGGAGGTACACACTTTGGGGTTATCTTCTGCAGGTGCTTTCTGACATTGTGAGGTGGTTCAGGAGACTATTACACAGAGATGAGGAGTATGTAAATTGAAACTGTGAACTTTCTGTTGTGAGTTTTAGGAGCCAAAGGCAATATAAAATGAAACCAATATGTACTCTACCACTAACTTCCTAACTCTATAATGTCTAAATAAATCTTTCTAATATGTACTCTACCACTAACTAGCCTTCTAGTGATGAAGTGGTGGCTGAATATAATCTGACGAGATCTAGTAGCAAGTTATGTCTGTAATAGACATTGCTGTACAGGAGTTTTGCTATAAGGCACCAGGACCTATTTCTTTGTGGTGGCTTGTGGTGTGCATGTCACACCCATCACTGATACAAATACACGTTGTTCTTACAGAATGAGCTGGATGATCTTGTGGCATCAGAGTGCCTTTACTGTGGTGAAATTGCGATCCAGTAAGAGAGCCCCTTTTCTGCCTCATCTTGTAATCAAGGCCGGATTAAGAGAAGGAGTTGAGTGCCGTGAGCCCTAGACCAGATAGTGCAGGATCTTGTCTGACACCATCACCATTTTATGACCTCGCACTCTCTTTATTACTTTTTAATGAAAATGGAAATTCTTGCCTGAAGCACCGTATCTCAAATAGGTTAAGAGGGCCAGCGGAAATAATGGGGCTGCAGCCATCAAAGCTTTCTCCCTTCATTCGGCCTGAAATGTAATGTTCACTCGAATCAACTTTCGTCGAATGTTGTTTCAGGTCAATTGATGAACCATTCATTTGTCCGGAAGAGTTTGAAGAAGTTGTGAACGACTGGCGGTGACCTTTAATTAAAGATGCGCACTGTAGAGTGCATGTGTTTTGTAAGATGAAATGTATATGAGTTATAAAGGCATAGTATATTTTGTAGGACACAGACTTTGTCTTGAAGTCTTGAAAGAAAACGCAAGAAAATCTGTCATTGTTTTTTAAAGTTAACACTGCGCGGTTCAGTCACGATAATCTACGTCTGTGTAGACTAACTGTGCGGAAACCGCTAGAATCGGGACTCAATGTTTCTGCTCGTATGTACTGATTAAGCGGGCACGCACCTATGCACTGCGCAGAACCCTGTTGAGAGCAGGCAGAGCTCTAATATGCAAAGATATACCATATTTGAGTAGACAATTGATATTGCAGAATACTTCCTGAACTAGGTGTAACTGTGAACCAATTTCACTTTACTGAGGGCTGGAACTGGAGACATGGAAGAACAAAATAAAATTTCTCTGCATTTCTTTCGTGTCTTCTGGTTCCAGCCCTCATCCAGCTTATCTGCACTCTTTCACTTCTGTCGAATCTCACTTTAGTTTTAACCTCCTAATTTCTGCAGTGGTTATACTCCCAAGTTTCTTTTAAACACGATAGCATTTCTTTAAAGTACCACCCCAGACTCGGGAAAACATCGTTTATTTTATTTAGTCCATGAAAAGAAAGTGCCTCGAAGATTCTATACGCGAAATTTCAATCCTGTTTACGAACGCTGTGCACGTCTGTCAATTTTTGAAGATCTGCTGAGCCTCCACAAGTTTCGATGACGCGAGAAGTTCGTGACGTAATCATAAGCCCACAAACTGCAATGATGTCATGTTCTGGAGAGGACACTCGTCTCCTGGCAACGACGCTGGCGTCCGAGGAGGGTCGGAGAAGTCACGTGACGCTGATCGAAAGAGAGGGAAATGAAAGAGATGTCTTCTCCCTCCTCGTTTTTTCTTGAAGGTCGGAGGATATGTCACGTGGGGCTCCGCTAACGGAGTGCAAAAAGCACTGATCTCTGTAGTAATAGGCTGGATAGCGGATCGAGGGTGCAACTATGGTGGCTAGATGAATACCGTCTGGTGTGAGGAGCGGCCGCAGCCTCCTACCCGACGGAGCGGGCCTTTTGCGGGAGAAGGCCACCAGGCGCGCTGCTCCACGGATGTATGCTAGTTTCTGTGCGCTCTGGCTAGTCCCCGGCCGGAGTTCTTTCGTGCGTGACGTATCAGAGGGTGGGATAACGATGCTGTCGCGTCTTTGAAGTGCTTTATTTTATCGTCGGCTGTGCACTGTTTCCTGGAATGGTGAACCTTGAGAAGATCTAACGCCAGTGTGAAGAAAAAGCAAAGTGCAAAAACGAACAGAGCGCAGACCATCCGTCATCGTACATGAAAGAATTCAACATGGGTGGCCTACGCTACTGTTCAGAAACACTCTTCAAGCTTGTCTCCAAACTTGAAGACACCTTCACAAGGTTCTTTTCATGTCGTAAAGGGCATGCAGACAGCCTATATTAGAAGTCATGGCATGTGCTATGGGCAGTGATGGGCAGTACTTGATGTAACAAGTACCCAAGTACTACTTTAAGTACATTTCTGTGTACTTGTACTTTACCTTAAGTACATTTTAAACCGTGAACTTTGTACCGTACTTCAAGTACTCTTTTCCGGGTACTTTCCCATCACTCAAGTACCCAAACTGGACTCCAGACAAAAAGTCACAAAAGAGTATCAAAAATGCACCCTACAAAAAGCGCTAAAATGACAACAAGAAGACGAAAACACACAGATAGCGCTATCTGTGTGTTTTCGTCACGCCCTCATGGCACGTAAAGCAGTCAAGATGACGATGTTACAGCTAAGAGAAACAGAAAGAAGTTTAAAGAAAGCTCATCCTGAACACAAAACCGTTCTGTCCGTGGCACGGATCATTTTTCTCTTTTTTTTTCCGTAACGAGAAAATGCATCACACACGATGCTCTGCCAAGGCTATTAGTTTCGGTATCCAGCCTACCAGGGCGCGCCAGCGCCGCCACACGGCCGTAATTATACGACGAATTCAGACTCATGTTTTCCGTCGAGTCCGGTCTCCTTCCTTTTACTCCGTGGTTTTCGTCCTCTTGCCGTCATTTTAGCACTGAACAGCCCAGTTGACTGACTACCTCTCTACATGTAACTGCAAATTATGTCATCTGATTAAGTTCATATTCACAGGTTAGCACTTATGCTAGGACTTTATGGCATTAGAGTATTTGTCAAGAACGCTCGCTAAAGTTTTGCCCAAGAAAGCAAGACACATATACTAAACAGTGAAATGCAAAGTGATACAAATTAAATTCACAATGTACTTGATGAATACTTGAAGTACTTTGCCTAGTACTTTGTACTTTGCCCATCACTGGCTAGGGGGAGCCTTATGGAAATGTTGGCCGTCAAGCCCATAGCGAATATTTCACGATGAATATTGTAAAATTCTATGCGGTGATGAGAATAGGAAATACATTGGGACGGAGAGCTGGTATGCCCTCTTAACCGTTCTCGCGCAGAGCGGAGCAGAAGCAGAAACTTTCAAAGGAGACGCGTCTCCAGTGAATACACTTACGTGAGCATTCAGACTCGTGTACAGATGTTCTTTGTTTTCATTGTGTGCATATGTATGTGCATATATATCATGATGAGGGGACGAAACAGGTTATTTATATTGCTGTGTATAATAAATCTTGTTTTGGCATTGCTAGGTTGAAATGTGGAGATGATCGCGTCTTGACTGACTGATAGGAAACTTTATACATCGAGGAACAAAAAGAAAGATCAACCGGCCTTGTTGTTATGACATTAAAAAAGAAAATGCCATGTAATGGCCAAAAGTAAGAATGAACAAAAAAAAATAACCTGATAAAAGGAAGAGATATAAAAGTTGAAAAGGGAGGTTAGCACTTTGTCACGTCCGAGCTATGCATGGGACATACCAAACTGAGTACCTGATCCTTTGCATGCTTGGATAAGCGACGTTCAATGTGTTTTAAGCTATTCGTTTTCCATTGATATTTACCACTCACTATTCCATTCCTCCGCAAAACTTTTCGGCCACACGGGCGAAAACGGCCCGTTCAGCAGAAACGCTTCGGGAGCGTTCGGGAGAATCTTCGCATACATCCGTGTTGGCGCGCCACCTGACGGCGTCTTCCGCAAACGGGCCGCCTCGGCTGCGGCGCTCCTCACCTCACACCGACAATATTCATCTAGCCACCATAGTGCAACCGTACGGTCACCGGCCGCCATCTTGGGAAGCTCAAAACATTGCCGTCCGCGACTCAGCTGCATTGTGTGCATGCGCCTTTGCGTAGCATTTTTGTGGTGTCATGCCCGCCTGCTGTGGTTATGGGTGTGCTGACCGTACTGGCAAGGCACCGGGGACGACATTTCACAAGTAAGTGACTTGGTTTTACAAATAAATGTGATTTATTAGTCCACGAGCGGGGTGACAAAACGTTGCTGTTGAAGCATGTGCGCGGCACTTTGTGAATCGTATCTCAAGATCTAAACGTTGAACTTTAAGCAGTACGTTATCTGGATAGAGTCATTGTGATCATAGGCGCCGACTGCAGGGGGCGCGGGGGGCCCTTGCCCCCCCCCGGAACATGAACTAGGGGGGGCGCCGCCTCCCCCGGGAAGTCCCGCTAAGAGGGAAACACCAACCTTTGGGGCTCGGCGCGCCCGGGTCAAAAGAGCAAAGAGGCACCAACCCCCAAAATGCATCTTGCAATTTGTAAAATATGTATCCGCCCACCATACTCATCATCACAGTAGAAGGTGAGACGAAGAAACATAGAGGATGACACAACACATAGCCTGAATTTCGCCCAAAGCAATCAGATCAATGAAACGAAGCAGTCGAAAAGGCACCAGCAGCCAGTCGTCGGAACGCATATCCGTTGGGCCATGACCCACAGTTTGAGAAACACTGAATTTAGTGAGTGTTAGTAGACCATTGGTGACGTGGCTTTCGAATGTTCACGTATCTACCGCACCCGATCAAGAGATAAGATGCTGAGCAACGCGCGCTGCCATTTGGTCCGATAGGTATGGTAGCTTCGGGAACCGGAAATAATGTTCCCGGAAAAAAATTTCCCCGGAAGAAATGTCCCCGGAAAAAATGTTCCTGGAAGAAATGTCCCTCGGAAAAAATGTCCCCACGAGAAACATCCACATTTGGTGCGCGTGGAATTCTTGCGAAATCCCCGGTTGCGATATTGCAGGTCTTGAAGTCCTCTCGGGCTAAAAATAAATACTAAAATTCTTAACCACTTACTAAGTGTTTTTACTTGGAAAGCTCGACCTACTTTCCCTTACGATTTCGCGTACCGAATACACTGCAATCACTTGTCACGTTCGTTGATACAACGTGCACACTTGGCTGGGATATTCTTACTTTGTTTCTTTCTTCTTTTACTAAGAAGTATATCCTGCGTGACGTCGTACTGACTGATGTGCAATCAGAACGCCGGGATTTTGAGACTAGAGTTTAGGCCTGCTGACACAGCTATCCTTTCAGGTTTGAGGGAATTAACGTCTCCCTAGTATTTTTCTTCATCAACATCAACATAAGAGCGGGACGTACTTTTTTTCTGTACCAGCTCGCGTGGAGTAGCGGTTTGGATGATCGCCTTTCACGTCGAGACTGGGAGGTGACACGGGTTCGAATCCTGTCACCAGGTGTGCTCCCTCAGGTTTTCCCTGGGTTTTCCGTCGGACTTTCCTGACGAATATCGGCACACTTAGCCCTGAAGTCGGCCCAGGACGCATACTAACCCCCTGTCACCCTCCCTCCTGCTGTCCTCTGTCCATGCCTGTACACCGCGTACAGCAACAGTTGCTTCGCGGCGCTAACACGGAAAAAAACATTTTCTCTGCTAATTAGCACAGATGTGAAGTGTCACACAAAGTAGTATACGCCGTCCAGTTTCAACAAATCAGGAGAGAATATGTCATTCGGAATGGCCAGGAGCATGTCAAGTTCTGTTTTAGAAGTGCGCAGATCGACGTGCAGGGTGATGTGTAAAAAGGAAAATAAAATGCGGGGGGAAAAGCGACAAAATTGACAGGCAAAAATGTATTTCAAGATCAGAAGACCCAGGTTCGATTCCTGGCGTCAGCACCTCTTTTCCCTGAGTTGTTTGCTTTCGGTATTTCAATATGTCTAGCGGTGTCACATCTCGGGAGCCCCATGACTGTACAGGCCGCTTTGTTGCAAGACACAACGAAGAAAATTCACCAAAACTGACCCACAGCGACTCCCTCGGCAAAGAAATGCTATGTGTGAGTAGTCATTTTAAAATGGAATTGAATACGAATAAATTAAGCGACTCGTTGAATAACCGTAATTGGATACATATACAACATATATTGGAATACAAACACGTACGGTATATGTATGCCTAAGTATAGCGCTTACTCTTTTCTTCCCTACATGTGCCGGCGGGGGGGGGGGGGGGGGGGGGTATATGTTTATTCACACAAAAAGGAGATGCCGGACTTAATGTGCAGCTTCGGGACTATTCAAATATATTCGGTTTAGTAGAAGCATCAATTCTATTTGGAACTCGAACATTGAATTCCATATTTGATTCGGAAATGGAATAGGATATACGATTACTCGCTTTGGTGCTCAAAAATCCAAACGTTCACACCGTCTTAGTAAAAAATCAACGTCCGAAGGCAACCAGTCCACGCGTACCAAAAGTGAATTTTCCTCAGGGGGCATTTTTTTCCGGGGACATTTGTTCCTGCGAACATTTTTTTCCGGGGGCATTTCTTCCGGGGACATTTTTTCCTGGGACATTTCTTCCTGGACCCGGTAGCTTCACCGGAGTCTTGTACGCGTTGCTAAAAAAAGTAAGTGATTACCGTTACCGCTACTCTGTACGAAACTCTGTACTGTGTACGAAAAAGTAAGATTTTACCGTCACAGATTACTCGTCGGAAAAAATAATGACGTAACGTTTTCAAAAGTAGCGCGTTACCTTGCCAACTACTTTTGATATCTGAAAGAAAAAGTACAAACAGAACAGAAATGGCTGACGCCGCGGCGCTTAAAGGTACTGTAAAGCAGCACCGATCAAATGTCATTTAGTGTGGCTGTTCGATAGTCCAAGCCATCAGGACAAAAACAGCGCAAGTTTCATTCCAGTCGACCGTGCAATTAATTAGAAACTTACAATTAAAGAATACGGGCAACACTGTACTAGGTATTCGAAATGAATCCGTACTCCTGGCACATACGGCGGCAACCACATTGCATGCGTATAACACTGGACCCGACAAAACAATCCACCACAATCCACCATAAAATCCGCCCCTGCAATCCACACAACGATCCACATCTCAGCTCAAGAATAGCGTCCTATCTAACTCTAACAAGCTACGAGGAACTAATATTTACATAAATGAGGACTTTTCCGCGGGTGTACGTAAAGCCCGAAGCGAACTTATCAAGCATGCTAAACAATTAAATGAAAAGTACCGGCTTCGGTATGATAAGCTTATCATAGGCGATAAGCAGTTCGTCTTTGATTCACACTCAAACAGTGTTAAAGAAACCTCAGTAAGGCCACGTACTGAAAAAAAACTAAGTGAATCTATGTCGTTCTCTGTTTTATGTTTCAATGCGCGAAGTGTTGTAAATAAAAAATCTGATGTTGAAGCAATGCTGATTGAACACAATTCAGATATTATTGCTATTACGGAAACTTGGCTTTCCGACCATATTAGTTCGGACGAGATATTCCCTGACGACTATGTTGTGATTAGGAAGGACAGGTCATCCCGAGGAGGGGGTGTTGCACTGTTGGTTAAGAAAAATTTAGAATTCACTGTCCTCCCTCCTACTAGTCTAGAAAGTGCTTGGTGTAAATTAAACACAGCAATTGGAAATGTGATTATAGGAGTTGTTTATAGGCCCCCTAACGCCGCTCCATCTGTGTTAGAGACGCTCAATGACTACCTAAGTGACTTAATCAAAAATAATCAGAAGATAATTGTGTGCGGTGATTTTAACCTGGAAGGTGTAGACTGGAATAACCTTACCAGAGGTACTTGTAGGGACAGACACAGTGCTGATGTATTAATTGACATTGCTTTCAAACATAATCTGCAGCAAGTAGTGTCTGACCCTACGAGAGTTACATCAGCCACATCCTCCTTGCTTGACCTGATGTTCGTTAATCCAACCATGATGGATTTCCGACGTGACACTATCAAAGGCATATCTGATCACAAGGCTGTCCTGCTTAATTGTTCTTTGGTATTACATAGGAGGCCAGATAAGTATGTAACTTTTCATGATTTTGGAACAGCCGACGACACTGCAATTATTGACCATCTAGCCTTAGAATTTGACAGATTTTCTACAATGGTAGTTGCACTCGACAGCGATGAGGTTTGGTCGATATTCATTGGTATAGTGAAGTTCTGTTTGCAGTCTTATGTTCCTTTGAAGAGGAAGCGAACAGGCAGAAGGAGGCCATGGGTTACGCGTGAGATTATCCATCTTAAGCGTCGCATAAATAGGCGTACTAAAAGGGGTCACGCTGATACCGTAGCTATACGAGAGCTGAGGAAAAAGCTCCGCAACACGCTTAGGGCTAATAGACATACATTCCTTAACAGTACCTTGCGGGACTTTATGGTTAGTTCCCCACAAAAGTTCTGGCGTTATCTCACTCCTAACAGGAGAAGCATGAATCAAATACCTGCGAGTAGGACCCTCACTGCAGATTCCTTCAATGACCACTTCGTCTCCGTGTACTCTGTTGACGACAACAGTAGCCCATCGCATGTCAACGACAAAGAAATCCCTCAAATCCCTGATGTGTCTTTTAATTCGCCTGGTATTTTGTCCCTCCTACTCAGCCTAGATACGAAAAAGAGCGAAGGGCCTGACGGTATCCCAAATGCCTTTTTAAAGCGCTATGCGGAGTGGATATCACTTTATTTAGAGTTAATATTCCGGAAGGTATACGATTCAGGACAAATTCCTCGTGCTTGGAAATTAGCAAAGATAATACCAGTTCCAAAAAAATCTGAAGCGTTATCAGTCAATGATTATCGGCCTATTTCATTGCTGTCTAGTTGTTCGAAGATTTTTGAGCACATAGTATACTGTCATTTGTCTGGTTTCTTAGAAGAACATTCTGTGTTAAGCAGACTTCAGTATGGTTTTCGAAAGCGTTCTTCAACAACTTACCAACTCATCGAGTTTGTACATGATATTGCGATGTCTATTAATTCCTCTAAAGAGATGGACGTGATTTTTTTAGACCTGGAGAAAGCGTTCGACAGAGTGTCGCACTCAAAACTATTCCTAAAACTTCGCTCCGTTTTTAAAAATAGTAAACTCATATCATGCCTAGAATCATACCTCACTGAAAGGCGGCAATTCGTATATTTTGATGGTTCACGTTCTCGTACGTCTACTGTAAGTTCTGGAGTCCCTCAAGGATCAGTCCTTGGGCCCTTGTTCTTCCTCCTATATATAAACGATTTGCCAAATGTAGTTTCCGTTGATATCAAGCTTTTCGCAGACGATTGCGTGCTGTATAAAGAGATAAGTTCACATCAAGACCAAGAATGCCTACAATCTTCTCTTGACTCTGTAAAAAATTGGTGCGATTCTTGGCAGATGTCTATTAACACACAAAAAAGCGTCCACATGAAGATAACAGCGAAAAAGAAAAATGTCTTTCCCTTCAAGTATTCCGTCAGTGGGCGGCCTCTACAGAAGGTCGGTAAACACAAGTACCTAGGCCTTACAATTAGCGAGGATCTGAAATGGGATCAACACATAGCTGAAGTCATTAGTAGGGCCAGTAGAAAGCTTTACATGCTGAGGAGAAATCTTAGTAATGCCGATCGGCAGGTAAAGCTTATTGCTTACGAAACACTAGTACGTTCCATTATTGACTATGGGTCTCTCGTCTGGTTCCCAGAGATAGGAGCAAAGATAAAAGAACTTGAGCTAATTCAAAGGAAAGCAATCCGGTTTGTAAATAACAAATATTCTCGTTTCGATTCTCCAACTCGTATGCTCCAAGAAGCAGGAATCTTGAGCCTCCATGCTAGAAACAAAATACAACGTCTTAAACTCCTTTGGTCCATACTTAATGACGAGACTTGTATTGCAAAACGCAAGTATCTAACATTATCTAGCGTTGGTAGTCGTCGCACTAAGCACACTAAACACTTGGTGCAATACCGCTTTAGGACCAACTGCTTGCGGCATTCTTTTTTCCCCAAAACCATTGATAACTGGAATGGCTTGCCACAGGTAGCTATTGACTGCGGCACTCTCACTTCTTTTGTAGCATGCATCACTGAACTCCTTCGGGAGCCATGATTATGTCCATCCTTTCGTCTTGTATTTATTTTATTTTCAGTGCATTTATTTCCTCTTGCTACCTATTTAGTATACGGGCAGTGCACAGCCCTCGGTTGTTTTTGTAATTTAGAGATGTAGTTTAGTGTTGTATTTGTATGTCCCTCCTTCTATGGCGCTTGCGCCAGAAGTATTATAAATAAATAAATAAATAAATCTGAGGATAAACGGATAAGCGAACTGAAATGAAATGCTGAGCCGTTGAAAAAAATGTGTCAGACGTTCAAGAAGCCAGACAGCGTTGGGACTTGTTTGTTCACAGAGGTTCACAGAGAGAGTTTGTTCGTTCGAAAGAGGCCGCGAACAGAAGGAGCGCGCAGGCGCAGTAGAGAAATAGGGAGAGCCTCCATCGAACAGCGCTGGGTTACTTCGCAAAAACAGGGGTTAACAGGTTAAACTGTTAACAGGGGTTTCAGAATGCATAAGTAAACAGGAAAACTAATAATATGGTTACTAAAATAACGAAGTTCCGATGTAATAGTGCGTAATACCAATTTTCAGTGTTGCCCGCTGTAGAGGGGGTTGTTTGACACCAGGCGTCGCACCGCTCCACTACGCCGCATCTTTCATGGCAAATTTAAAATATTTATAGCGCGTTGTCGGTCGTATGGTTCCGCATATGGTATTTAGAAGCAACAAAGTCTCTAGTCACATCACCGGCATATCATGCTTGTCTATACTGCTTTACAGTACCTTTAACCGCGAGCGTACTGCATGCTGCAAGGAAGCTCAAAGCAGACAGGAATTTTTCTTGAGGGAAGCGTTGCAGGCATTTCAACAAGATGTTGTTTCTGTACTTTCTCTCCACCGCCATCAACATGCCAGATGGCTTAGGCCACGGCGACAAGTCATTGGAAATCGCCCATATCATTCTCATGTCGACAGTATTCCGCAAAAGACTGGCAGGACCACATGAATGCATAAGAGTCCCAATAGGTTATCGGAGCGGAGCGTTCTGTGTTCTCGGTGCATCTCGGATAATAAGAAAAGACGAAAGAGTAGCACAAATGATTCATCAGGTTCATGGTACCACCTACAACCCAACCTACGGTATTAAGGGCGAATTACGGAAAGATAATCCACATGAATGTGGTGGGTACAGCACTCGAAAATACACTGCAGGGGCGGACCACTGTGACAATTTACCTAGGGTAAGAAACTGGAAAAAATCCTAGAGATAAGACAGGACTGTCTCGGAATTTGCAGAGGGCAGTCCAGTTGTTATTGTCTTCCCGAAAAATGTGGCTGTTTGATCTCAAAGTAATCGGTTAGTTGGAGATTGATTATTGAAAAATTGTAATGAAATTACTCAGAAAATTACTTAGTGGCTAGAAAAGTAATCAATTACGCTGCAAATTACTAGTAAAGTGATTAGCCGTTTCGCACAGGTCTGCGCGGTGAAGTTATCAACGATGAGTGAGCTAAAAAGAAAAAAAAAAAGAGGAGAAATTAGCACCACCAACGTGGAAGCGGCTACTCCACGTAAACAACCCAACGATCAATTGTACACTCTCTATTGTACTTTTAGTGAACTGTAGCGTTCGTTCGTTTGTAGCTCAAACGTCGCAATGCCAGTACTGGACAGCTGTTTCGGCCTTGTTGGGCCCCATCAACAGTACGCAGGCACGCAACGTTTGAGTGGATGGCGTCAGAAGGTCACGTAACACGTGATTCCTCCCGTCAGGGTGAGAGAACTTTCGTTCGGTCGAGGGAAGCGTTCGTTCGTTAAGGCAGCAGCAGAGCAACAGCAGCGGAGCAGCAGAGCTGCAGCGACACGAGCGGTCCCATAGCACTGGGCGAGAGCAGCAGAGCTGCCGAGCTGCAGAAATTCCCTGCTGCTCTCGTATCCGAATTTTTCGTTGCTGTGCTGCCCTGTTGCTCTGCAGCCTGAGCAGCCGGTCTCGAAAGTCAATCAGGAGGCTGGTTGGTATTGTTTTCGTTCGACGGTGTTTAGGGTTAGCAGGGCGGTGAGTGACGGCAGAAGGTTTGTTTCTTTTTGTCCTGTGATTTGATTCTGAGGATCTGGATACGCTTGTGATTGCCAGTAGTTTGGAGCGAGTGTTCAATCATCGGGATGCATGAAGTGCGCATTCAGGACATAATTCAGTTCATAAGTTCAATAAAGTGTTCGACCGAACCTACGTGATTCATATGTTGTGTACCAGTTGTAGCTACATGTTCGCTTGTTTTCTCAAAAGTACTTCAAAACGCGTGACCTGATAACGTACAGTGCTGGACAAAAGTTTACGGAACGCGCGAGCGGCGTATTTTCTCTGGGCAGAGATACCCTAGCGGCGAGCGGAAGCGGGCAAGTCCAGTCGTTCAAAGGGATGGAAGAGTGCGCTTGTGGCGACCCGCCGTGGCAGCAGTGGTAACTTTGCTTTTGAGTGTAACGAACGCCAAAATTGTTTCGTCTTCGGTCTACTGCACCGAGCACGATTGGCTATCGCGGGAAGGAAGTCTCTCCGCTATCGGAGAGATAACAGGGCGCTAAGATGAATTGAGGTGACAACGGGCTGCAGTGCCTAGCTTTTTGTCATTTTATTATACAAAAACAGAAGAGCGTGTACCCTTGAACACACACACACACACACACACACAAAAAGAGTCGAGGGAGAGATACTGTCTCAATACTTTGTCGGCCCCCCTTTCGCAGCAATAACTCAGGCCATGCGCACAGGAAGGGAAGCGTATAGTCGACGGACAAGGTCCACGTCTTCGCGTAGCAAGGATCACTCTGCTTCTATAAATTCCCACAGTGCGTCCTTGCTCCTTGTAGGCGTTCGTCTCTTGTTCATCCTATTCTTCAGGATGCCCCAGACGTTTTCGATTATGTTTAAGTCCGGGCTCTGTGCAGGCCATGTCAGCTGCATTACGCTGAGGTCGTCGAGAGGACGCTGCTCCCCTATGCTCTGGACGGGCCGTTCCCGGATGGGTGCTACCATTACCAGCATGATGGCAGCTCCGTCCATCGTAGTAAAACTGTCCAACGCCTTCTCGACGACCTCAGCGTAATGCAGCTGACATGGCCTGCGCAGAGCACGGACTTAAACATCATAGAAAACGTCTGGGGCATCCTGAAGAATAGGATGAGCAAGACACGGACACCTACAAGGAGCAAGGACGCACTCTGCGAATTTATAGAAGGAGAGTGGTCCTTGGTACGTGAAGACGTGGACCTTGTCCGTCGACTATACGCTTCCCTTCCTGTGCGCATGGCCTCCGTTATTGCTGCGAAAGGGGGGGCCGACAAAGTATTGAGACACTATCGCCTCCCCACCTCTTTGTGTGTGTGTGTTCAAGGGTACACGCTCTTTTCTTCTGTGTTTGCCTACTAAAAAAAAGAAAATACTAGGCACTGCAGCCCATTGTCACCTCAATTCATCTTAGCGCCCTGTTATCTCTCCGATAGCGGAGAGACTTCCTTCTCGCGACAGCCACTCACGCTCGGTGCAGTAGACCGAAAACGAAACCATTTTGGCGTTCGTTACACTCGAAATCAAAGTTACCACTACTACCACCGAGGGTCGCCACAAGTGCACTCTTCCATCCCCTCTGAGCGAGTGGACTCGCCCGCTTCCGCTCGCCGCTAGGGTGTCTCTGCCCAGAGAAAATACGCCGCTCGCGCGTTCCGTAAACTTTTGTCCAGCACTGTACAAGCAAATTACTTTCACGTCAATGCCGTGTGAAAACCAAACCGAACAAATTTCTTGTGGTCGGTATTGCAAGACCTTGCTAGGTGGTTGTAAATGAAACTGACCCTTGAAAAGGGTTATATGGAGATAGACAACGTTCAGACAACAAAAAAAAAAAAAAGGTTCGACAGAGATAGATAATGAACCCATTCCTTGTGAAAACAGGAAGAAAACAGTGAATACTAGAAGAAGGGGCCTTTGTTTTCGTTAGACAATTTTATTTCACTAATAGCAACGTACGCATTTGACAGTCACCGTAAGTCAAAATATCGAATACTATAGTAACGAGGCAATATTTATACGTCAAAATCCCGTAGAAGAATCTCCACACAACACAGCAAGGACTGTTCTGCACAGCAGTAGGACGAACCTACGTTGAATGTCATGAAGCTGACTACACATCAACGAAGAGTCAATCAGGTAATACGAGGCTCAGACCACCACCACACTCATCTCAAAATTCACTTATGAGCTCCAAATCCACAATATATCTCTCAAACAAACGCCTTTCACCTAGGATTGCGTTCCTAGGTGTGTGTACTAAAAGGCTTAGCCGCTGCGTACGCCTTCGGAATGTGCGAAATGTAAACAATGCCACAGTTGCCAACACGCTTTGTGTTTCCTAAGCCGCTGCTGCCGCTAATTCAAAACGAAGCTAGGGGGCGCCTCCAGCAGCAGAGCAGCGGCAGCAGAAAGCTGCTCTGTTGCCGTGTTGCTGCTGCCGCGCCGCTGCTGCTTTGCTGCTGCTGCTCGCATAAAGCTATGGGACCCGGCAGTGTTGCCAAATCTCATTCGCAGGAAGTCGCTAGTAGCGACCCGAAAAGTCGCTAAAAGTCGCTAAAATTGAAACAGAAAGTCGCTAAAGAAGTCGCTGCTGCTGCTATGCCCTTTTTGTTCGTTGCACGTAATGAAACAATGTGGTGACAGACCTACCAGGATGTTTCAGCGAATGAGCATGCTCGATGGCCAAGAGAGGACATAACAAAATGAGTCTGAGTGGATAAGAAGGAGAGAAAGTAAATGAAATTCGGAACCTTGAACAACTTTTGCAGAACTTTTTCTCGTTTTGTCATCGGAAACACCGAACGTGGTTTGTTTATTGCTTGCAAAAGGTTCCAATGCCTTCTCGTCTTTTTTGTGACCTAGCTGCTTTATGTATGACAACGTCGCATAAATCTCACACTTGCAATAGATACGCTGGGCCCTTGTGTTTCAGGCTTTGACTGGACTCAGCTGTCCATTGAATACTTGCAGCATCACCAAGCTCTTGCGGAATACTTCTGGTCTCGCTCAGGACGCGTTTTGGAACTTGCGTCTATAGTCAAAGCGGCGCGTCAGAAAAGGGGCAAACTGCAAGCAGCTCATAGAAACTAGCGCTACGAAGAGTAGAAACGAAACTGCACGACGCTGAGCTCCCCGTGACCAGAGCCGTGACCTGGGGTTGGCTCTGAGCAGTTACAGGTGGCGAAAGGTGGCGCGGTTTCGTATTATTCATCGCCAGCTAAAGCTTGACATTTATCGAAATGTGACAAGAAAATCACGGTTCTTCAAGACTTCATGAAGGAATATTCGTGTTGCTAAAAAGTCGCTGAATGTATCAGAAAGTCACCAAAAAATCCGCTAATCCCAAATACAAAATTTTGTCGCTAGACAAACCCCGAAATCCGCTAAATTTAGCGACTTTTCCCCAAATTTGGCAACACTGGGACCCGGCCCTTAGGCTAGCAGAAGCTGTATGTTGTTGTGTCGCTCATAGATGGCGCTTGCCTCGGCTGCGTTTCTGTAGGACTTCGGAACGTTTCTAGCTAGAATATCCCGCGCGTTTAAGGGCTAAACGCATGGAGCGTTTTTCCGACGTTTTCAGGACGCGCGGGCGCTCGGCGTGCGTGTGACCTCGTAAAAACCAGTTTTTCAACGCGCGCGGAGGGCGTACTCCGGAATCTGTCGACTACAGATATTCGCGCGCGTCTGGGCGCGTTTTCCGAGAAGTAGACAGAACCATGGCCGTCGTGCGGCAGACAAGGTGGCGTATGAACAGCTCGCATAAATTTTTGGGACATTATCCATCACACTAAATTTACGTGAACATTTTAATGGTATCTGGAATGAAGGAATGCAGGAACCACAGGAAAGAAGAGCATCTGCCCGTTCTAACAGATATTTGTGGTCGACGAATATAGCAACAGTGGTGCGCGTCACTCGCTCCGTACGCGTCCCATGCGTTTCGGGTGGTCGCCTCGCTGGCGTTTCTTCGCCGCGTGTGCAAGGCCATGGCGTACGCGCGACGTTTTGACGCTGAGAAAACGTCCAATGCGTTTCGCCCTTTACGCGTACGAAGCGTTCCGCTGCCCCTTTGGTGTTACTCAGCGAAGAAAGAAGCACCCAGTGTATGACACGTTTCCTGTTCTTAGAGCTTCGTTTTGGACTGTGAAATGTCTCCCAAAAGCTACCTTTTGGGACACTCTGAAGCTCTCGACTGGCGTCCCGTGCTATTCGTAAATCTCCCGTCAACGATATCGTGTGACTTGTGCGCCGTCATTCCCGAAAAGATCCTCAGGCTCGAATGTTACCATTCACTTTGTGAGGGATGTTACCATGGCAGCAACGCAGTCGGAGCAGCCAACGCTGTCCGCTCGACAAGCAAGGCTTTCTTGAAAGTGAAGTGGTAATTTCACCAGTTAGAACGACGCCTCTTCAGAAGTTAGAAGTTCAGTGTTGCAACTCCAACCATGGATGTAGTTTCGTCGGATCGCTGGAACGAATGAAGTCTCACTTCTTGAAGGACTGTGAGTTTCACGTATTAGCTTGTAAGAAGTGTTGTGCCACGGTGCTCCGTAAAGACATAATCACCCATTACGTAGAAGAACAGTGCGGGGCTCAAAATACTTTGTGTCCGAGTGAAGATGTTTGTATTGACAGGAGCGTCGTCGGGATTGGAAGAGAGATCAACGCCTCATTGACAGATATAGCCGATAAGCTCCGTGCCATAGAAGACCATCTAAACAGCCATACTGTGGGCATCGACGCCACGAAAGAGTGTGTTATAAATAATGCGGGAGCACTGCGCACACTTCAAGAGGGACAAAGCGTCTCGTCTGTGACGATGTCCAACGTTATCACTGGCATGCGTAAAGTTACGGAAGCATTGTCTTCGATTGAAGGTCAACGTAGCAACGCAGACGACGTGAAGAACCGCGTCATTGCGTTCGGGAAGATGCTATCTACTATTGCGGGATTGCAAAAAGATGTGGCTAAGAACGTAGTTAACTCGGATGATCGCTGGAAGCAATGCGCTAGGACACTTGAAGCGATGTCGAAACGCATACAAGATCTTTCGTCGTCAACCGAGGACCAGTTTAGTTGCATGAAAGAGATCATCCGTGCTCCACGGGCCACCATTGGACGTGGAACGAATGTTGCTTTCTTTCACGTGCAAGACGTCGGCGAACAAAGGAACAAAGCAATCGAGGAAGGGGTTGCCTGCACCCACTCTGATGTTTTTGTGCTGTGTGGCTATTCTGTACAGTTAGTTGCAAAGTTCGCCACATATGACGGTACCGTGAACATAGGTATCTTCCTACGTATTTGTCGTGGCTCCAAAGACTCCCTTTTGAAATGGCCCTTCTTGTTCTCCTACAAGCTCATCTTGGTTCACCCCATTGCCGACAAAAAGAACATTGAGTATATTATTGATGTGCGAGATAGGTTTTCTAAGTTCCCTCAATATTTCAATAGACCCGCGAAAAGTTCAAATATGGACTTCGGCCAGTCTGGGTTGTGCAGATTTGGAGATGCACTGAATGGTGGCTTTGTGCACGAGAACTCGATTACCGTTGGTGTTAGCCTTGTCCAGAGTCGTGAGTAGTATATGATTGAAGCTATGAGACCAACGTACCAGTCTGTATGGCTATTAGCCGCCTTACAGTCACTGCACAAACTTCGCAACCTGATGCAGATGTGTCCGCATTAAATACCTGTATTCATGCATGTAAACTGTAGTCAGAATTCTCTAATAAATAGGGAAATGTTTTTCTTTTTTTAAAACTCAATATTCTGTTCGTTTGTTTGTTTTCAATCACGGTAGCTGGTGATATATCTAAACGAGGGCAGTCATTATTCATTGCTGTGCGTTGGTGAGTCTAAAGGCCGACACATACTTTACGTAAAATTTCACGCACAGAGTCCCTTTTTCTGTACGTGAAACAGCGCATCAAGGGGATCTAATTTCACGTTGCGCGTAAGAGCAGCGCGCAGTAGCCAGTGGAACTGAGGACGCGCTGTTTTCACTGAGCGAAATAGGCACCACGTGGGGCAGTAGCAAATGTGTGTTGTCCTACTGTTCGTGATTCATCCCCTACAATTTACGTGGCTATAATCGATATATCCCTGCTGTCAAAGCGGGCCACCTTATATAGCTGCACTAGCGACCCCTTGGAGTCATTACTCTTTACTTTTCACGGATGAACTCTTTGTTTACAAAAGACAGAAGTCACTCGACGAGACTTGACTATCAGCAGATAGATCCAAAGTGCAAAGGACGATCCTCCTGCGATCTATAAATGTAATCATCGACAAGCTACCTAATCCAGCTACCCCCCCCCCCCTCCCCCAGCCGACATACAAGCGAAGAAGAGGAACATACTCCTCAACTAAAAGAAATGGTGCAGCAGACCCCAAACTCGGGCGTCATCAAGGTCCAAAACGCAGCTACTTCTACTCTCTACTCTACTCGATGAGATGTGCGGTTTTCAGGAATAGCATCGTGCCGATTTAGCCACGAGGAAAGGGCCCCAGAAAAACGGCAGGTTTGGAGGCCAATTTTGTCAGTCCCACAGAAATGGGCTCACCATTGCCCATAAGCGAGAAGGGAAACACGCAGCAATTCTGGCAAAGGATAATCGCAATATCTGTGAGAGACCCCCTCTTGACGAAGCCCTCCTTGTTGCCTCGCTTATCTTGGTCCGTCCAATTGATGAGAACAAGGATAACGTTGTAGTGGATGAAGCAATTAAACATAAGAGGGACGAACATAACGCAAGGCTCACAAACCCCAGTTGCATGCTTCAATTGAATAATGGCAGGAATTCGAAATTTTTGTAACTCATATCGACTATAACCGTCGATGGGCAGATATTTGGGTATTTTTATTCGCGCACGTATTTAGGGGTCCTCCAGTTATACCGAACACGACCACTCCCATCTTAATCGGTAAACGACCTGATGACTATGAGCGAAAATGGGGGGGGGGGGGGGGGGGGGGGGGGGGCGTATGTGTTCCTCTTTTTTTTTTTGTTTTTAATGTGATAACAATTTTTTAACGCACTTTTGGGCCCCTGTGGAGCATAGCATCAGTGGAGAAGAGTCCTTTCACTCTCGCGCTGCGCTATCTTCCCGTCGTCCGTTTGTTTACCGCGCGCCTCACTTGATGAGAAACGTTTCGGTGGGCGGAGATTTAGCGGATTGGAAGGTCCTTACGATAGCGGTTCCACACGATAAGCCAAACACCTGATTCCTTTGAAGTAGCTGAGAACATGTTGTGGATCTTTGGTTTGACAGCTTCCTTTTTTTCACGCTTTTGGTTTGTTCACAACAGAACAAACAACAACAACTTTATTACGGGCGTTGATGATGACTGGGGAGTTTCATCGCCAGGGGGCGATACTCTATCCCACTAATTGCTGGTGGTGATGCGGGGAATGAAATAATGAGCCCACTTCACAATGTGGGTCAAGTCCTACGGTGTCCAAAAAGGCGAAGAGAGCATTGAGGGCAGAGCGTTGGTGTGCTCGATGTGGCCAGGGACCAAGCAATGTTGTGTGAGAGTGAGGGAGGGGGGGAGTGTAGCTTGTTGAGGGATCCGGAGAGTACGGTTCGGGAAGGTTGGTAGTGTGGGCAATGGAGAAGAATGTGCTCTTGATCTTCATCACATCTTCCGCAGTGGCTGCAGTACGGGAGAGGCAACTTGTCTCAAGCGGTAGCGCCACTGTGCTGTGAAGGTCACATCGAGGCGCATTCGATGAACTAATGCGGCATCTTGACGAGAAATATGTGCAGATATGCGGAAAGCGAGCGCTGGCAGTATGGCGGGGTGGGGTAATGTCAGCGGTTCGTTGGCGGGTAGCCAGAGGAGTCAAGAGGCGACGAGGTGCGGACAACAGAACAAATAACAATGCGATGTCAAAAATCCCCTATTCTATGTAGTACAACAATAATCCGAAGACGGGTAGGAGCAACTTCTATTTAAAACGTTAAAACGAGACTTTCGTACAGAGCCTGCACTTCATCAGGTTCTAGAGAAGCCGGCAAAGCACAGCACAAGAAGCAAAGCACACTCCCGTCGCTGCCAAAGGAAGGGCCCAAATACGCGGAACGCTGCATAAATACTAAACCATACTAAACTTCGAGATGCTTCCGTATAACTATTCGTTACCCGCCTACACGTACTTCCGAACCGAACCTCCATACACACACACTGGCCGAAGTCGAACGTAGCGTCGTCGCGCAGAAACCCAACGTGAGCGCCGAACGGCACAGGAGACGTTCAGACGCTTGTGAATGTGCCGAGCACAACGATACACTGTGTATCCACGAGAACTGTTAAGCATGGTTCACACTACTGCGTTTTATTGCGTGCGTTAGTTACCGTGGCAACAGACGCGACACTCCGCAGCAGAAGACAAGGAGCTCGCCCGAGCTGAACTTTCTCCGACGCACGGCCGTGAGCTGGAACCGCCTTTTACGTGCACCTAGAAACAAAGTGATCGAAATCCCCGATGCAAGATAAACCACTGTAGATAAATGTTACCTGTCTATGAAACACAGTCGTGCACGAGACTAACGTGGACAAAACCACGCTAACACCTAACTTGTACTGACCTAATAATAACCTAACCATCATGCTGTTCCGTCGTGTCCGCCCTGCTAAGCCTAACGGCCGCTAAAATGTGGGTTTCGTTCTGTTGTCTTACGGGAGGAGCAAAGCGACGCATCGTTAAACTGGATAACTGGTTTATTCAGTGTCACTACATTCACACTTAGTGGAACCAACCCACAGTTACAGAAAAGACGCCACACTTGCGTCTTAATGAGTCGGCGTTCGGAACTCGACTGACTCAGCAAGGGTTCCCGGGTTATGATATCACAAAAGCACGCGAACCAAAAAGGGCAAGACTAAACCAATCGGCAGGCGCTTTCGGCAGTGGGCACCCTCGTGATCTATCAGGTGACGTGAAGCATGTGATGCGGTATCGCGTAACCCTGGCAGTTGTCTTGAAGCGAGCTGTCCGGTGCACGAAAGTGTAAACTGAAAGTGGAGAAGCAGTCTTCCTGCAGCCCAGGTGCGCCATAGGTCATTATCCCCTTATACGCTATGGCCTATTGCCTGCGGTTGTGACATTCGTTCCTTTGTTTTTTTTTTTTTTTAGGGGCTTCCGACACTCGGACATCCTGACAAACTTAACGTCCTCGTTAAGCGCGTGCGTTACCATAAGCGATTCACAATAACACAACTTACAGAAACTTCCGTATAAAGCAATCATAAACATGGGCCATTACATTAGCATGTCATAGACGTACATTACGAAAGGCATACAAAACGAAAGATACATAAACTTCTCGCAAGGTAGCATATTATGCTGGTGCCCGACAGTTAGTACAAGACATATGCCTGGTATCTTTCGGGAAATTTGCTAGAGTCACTAAATAAGCTACGCTTATACGTAGCTTATCTAGTGACTCTAGTCTCGACGGGGCTGTGTCTTTTCCCGTGTCACAGTCGTCGTTCTCTTCCTCTGAAGAGTCGCTGTCGTCGTCTTCAGTGTGACTCCGGCTGTTGGTGCTGGTCCATCCTTTCAGTTGGGACACGTGTGCGGTTGTTGCAAACCGGCGTCCTTTGGTTTCTCCGAGCTGCATCACTCTGTACACGTGTCCGACGGAAGCACTTGTGTGATGACCAGTGGTCCTCGATACTTTCGTCGTCGATTTTTCGTGTCTTAGTTGGCTTCTCGGTGTGCTCCGGCTGTCGCTTCATGATTTCGCCAACCTCGTATTTTGTCGCAGCAAAATGACGCTTGTCGTACGCGTTCTTCATTTTTGCCTGCTCTTCTAGGAGCTTTCGTCGCAAACCCTCTCTCAACTCTTCGGCAAACGTCACCTTGCGTGAAACAGTGAATCTAGCGCCACATAACACGAAAATTGCGAATAGCGGAGGCGAAAACCCCAATTCAAGATCAAGTAGGCTTGTGTGCGCGATAGGCGACGGCGCGCGGCACTGACTTCACGCTCAAGGTCACGTGGTAAGAGCCGAGTCACGTGGGCCTCCGCTATCGGAACGGAGTGCAAAAAGTGAGCTGAGCCCCATCGTACTTTGAGCGGGGAAATTCCTGGCGCCTGACCGTTGTAGTTATCTGTCGACTGCGAAGCAAACGTAAGGGCGTTGTTTCGCTGGCTCTGAAGGATGTCGTCCGAAAAGTACCTCGTGGGCTTCTCCAAAGAACTGGATTTCAGGCCCATTGAATGTGTGGATCTGCATTCCACAAGATACTGCTGTCTCTGCAACGTCGTTCCCACGGTGACTTTTCTTTTGGGATGCTCGCACGCTTTCTGCGAGCTGTGCTACGAGAATCTTCTCGGTACCGATCGACGCTGTCCTCTGGACGAAACTGACTTTGAGCAGGACGATGTTTCAAAGTTGACATTCAAAGCGAAACGTCTGGAGAGAACAACTGTTCGTTGCTTCAACGCAAAAAACGGGTGCAACGTCGTAGGAACGATACAGGAGGTGGAGTCTCACTTCTTTGACGAATGTGCCTACTATGCCGTGATATGTACCAGGTGCAAGGCCAGTGTACTTCGTCGGGACATTGTCAGTCATTGCGGAACATCGTGTCGTCAAGGAAACACGTCCTCTGTTTCCTCTATTGGAGTCCACATTCCAATCACCGGATGTTCGTTCGACCCTGTCAAAGAAACTTTTGTCTCCGTGGAAAGTGTTCTGAAGAAGGTATCAACCGTTGAACATCAGTTGCATGGGTATGCCGAGGAAATCGACAGTTTAAAGGAAATGGCGTTGAGGAACGAACAACTCCTGAACAGGCTTCTCGAGAACCAGGAGCGTGTTGCTGCTGATGTTGGCAACACAGAGAACAAGGTGACGCAGCAAGTGCAGGACCAAGCGGAGATTAAGGGGTCACTAAGAGGCGTTGCTGAATTACTCTCAGTGGTTGAACTGCAAATGTCATCAATAAGCCGTGACAACGTCGCTACGAGTGCAGTGAATAAAAACGTCGAGCAAGTGAGTGAGCGAGTGGGAAACTTGATGGACACGCTCCAACAAATAAGTGCTACATTAAATGATGTGAAAGGAATCAAAGGGGAACTGAATCCTCTGTTGCAGTGCTCCGCGGAATTGACAAAATTTACGAATGCCGACGAAGAAGCTAGAGAAAAAATGCTACTCGTGAAGGCGATACTCGGAACTTCCACAGAGATTGGGATCGTAGCGCAACGTGTGTACGCGTTGTATTCCTCCGTGGTACCGCAGAAGATGGAAGCTTTCTTTCATATTGGAGACATTTTTGATATAGCATTGAACATGTCACGACAAAGGTTCACTTTTGGCATGAAACGTTCTTCTGTAGTGTTTGTGCTTTGCGGATACTCTGTGAGGTTGCGCGCACACTTTATTGCACCCGAGACCCTTTCGCTGCGATTCTCACTGTGCAAGTCTCAGAGCGATGCCCTTCTCAAGTGGCCTTTTACAATCCCCTTCACCTGTAGGTTCATGCATCCAAGGGACTCGTCGAAGCACATCGTGTGCCGTACAGTTCACCCAAAGGCTGACTTAAATGGTGGTTGTAATAATGGCGCATATTGCAGGCCAACCGATGCTGAAAACGATGCCGTTCTTATTGAACCGGCGCCATCCGTAACCACTCTAAGGGCAGATGGCTTCATGCATGACCATTCTGTCTGCATTGGCATAAGGCTTCACCCTGAAATGGCGTGACAAATATCTTCCAAGAGTGCGCCCCGTCTGACATGCCAAAGCTCGTCTATACACAAGTATATTATGTACTCTGTTGTTTCTTCGCAGCAAGAGTCATCCTGACAGGAGGAAAACGAGTAATTATTTTGCAACTTGCTGCACGGCAGTGATGTCACGGTGTGTGAGCACGTTATGTCCTCCTTCACGCCCTTAGAAAAAAGGGTGGAGCAGTTACACCTTTTAGGAAGTAATAGTTATTGCATATGTTGTGCCAAAAAAGGCTGCAAAGTTCTGCCTGCTATCTCACCCCCAAAACAGAACTTCACCGCATAGCACGTTGTCCGCCAACCATTGCCTCGAAAGATAGGGTTATCGCTTCCCATTCAGTGAGCGAGGGGTGGCGTCAGAGATGGGCAAACTACCTCAAAATTCTACTTCAAGTAAAGTACCAAGTACCTGGTGTCGTTAGTACTTCAAGTACAGTACAAAGTACCCAATTCCAAATGTACTTCAAGTAAAGTACAAAGTGCTAAGCAAAATACTTCAAGTACTCATCAAGTGCTTCGTCAATTTAATTTATCACTTTGCATTCCCCTGTTTAGTATCTTTGTCTTCCTTCTTTTAGCAAAACTTCAACGCACATTCTTGACAAATGCTCTGAAACCATAAAGTCCTAGGTTAAGTACTAACCCCTGTATATGAACTTAATCAGCTGTTATAATTTGCAGTTACATGTAGAGAGGTAATCAGTCAGCTGTGGTGCGATTTTGCAAAATAGTAGTATGCCCTGACTGATCCAAGGTCACCCACCTAGTGTGGTGTTCCGGTACTAATCTTCGGGTATAAGAGGCTAGATAATGTCAGGGTGGAAAAGTACAAGCCAACAGAGATTATACATTTCTTGGCATTCCTTGCTGCTTTTTGGAATACATGTTTAAAAAAGAATACAGAGAAAATTAAAAAAGGATGAAACACGATGTAAGCTTTCATTTTTATTCGACTGTGATATGCAGCAATGTAATCCATGTGACGAATTAAAAAAACGTAAAATGTAGAATGTAAGCATGTGTGTCTTTCCGAGTGTTCATCATGTAATGCAATCACACGTTGTGATATAAGTTGGTTATTAACTGCCAATGAAGGAAACAATATAAAAAAGCATAGAACCTTGTATTGGCAGAACTGAAATGACAATTGATCAAGTCATTGTGCTGCCGGTTGCAGTATCGTAATGTGTGCGTGTCTTTGCATTGCATTCGTTTTACATAACCATAGAAGCGTTGATACTTTCTCAACATTTCAAGCCTCTCAACAATAGATTTGCTTCAACAAATATGCTCTTTAAATGCACAAAAATCCTTTTGGTAAAATGTCATACTGGGAATCTTGTACTGCATTCCACCAGAAGCGCTAAAATGACGGCAAGACGAGGAAAACTCAGAGATTAATAGCCCTATCTGTGTGTTTTTGTCATCGTCTTGTCATTTTAGCACTTTTAGTAGGGTGCATTTTTGATACCCACTTATGATTTTTTGTCTGGAGTCCAAGTTTGGCTACTTGAGTACTTTGAAATGTACTTAAAGTAAAGCACAAGTACACAGAATATATGTATCTCAGAGTGCCACAACAAAGGACTAACGTTGGACTACAAAAATTGGGGTACAAAGGTCCAAAGCTATGGAACGCACTCCCATTACAATATAGACAAATGAATAATTTCCCAGCTTTTAAAAAACACTTGAATGTCTTCCTTTTGTCGGAGATGTGATAGGATTGATGTCAGCCTTGTTCTATCTTTTTGTGTATTAATCGATATAGATATATATATAGATATACAGGGCGTCCCAGAAAACGTCTCATTGAATTATAATAAAAAAACTACGCCACCTAGAATGATGCGGTCAACAGCATTTGTTCTGATTAGGTTTTTGCCGCCTCCCAATGTGAATGTCATGCACTTCAAGTTTAATTATGTAAATATTTAGGAACTGAACTCGGAAGTTTGCCAAGTAAAGGTCACTTTTTTACCCCACCAATATGAAGAGCGTGCCGAATTCACTCAAATTCATGATAATTCACAGTGATATTCACGAGCTATTCCATCGGGAAAAATAGCCGAATATCATGCTTTTCGGAGCACCGGACCATAGCGCGCAATGACTTTTTGAGCACAATCGCTCTCAGTGCGACGAAAGGAGGTTCCGAAGCCAGCACACAGAGTGATAGTAGAAAAAGTAACAGTTCCTATAATTGAGAGAGGGAAAGCATTGTCCCAGCGAAAGTCGGACGTGATAAGCCATGCCTGTTTTATCTCTTTCTGCGACGTCGGAGAGGGCTGGGTTTCCAACCTCCTTTCGTCGGACTGACAAAGATTGCGCTGCAAAATTCATCGTGCGCTATTCTGTGCGACCTCCGTAGAGCATGATGTTCGGCTATTTTTTCCGATGGGATAGCCCCTGAATATCTCTGTCAATTATCATTAATTTGACTAAATTAGACACGCTCTTCACATTGGTGGGGTAAAAAAATGACCTTTACTAGGCAAACTTCCGACTTAAGCTCGCAAAAATTTACATAATTAAACTTACGTTACACGACATTCACATAAGGAGGTGGCAAAAACCGAGTAAGAAAAATGCCATTGACCTCATGACTCTAGGTCGTGTAGTTTTTTTATTATAATTCAATGACACGTTTTCTGGGACACCCTGTATAGTGTCTCCCCGCTTTTGTGGTATCTCAAAGTTATTTTTGCGTGTAATTGATGCAGATATCACATTTTTTTTTCTCTCTCTCTTTTTCTTTTTTGTTATTATAGTTTATGTTTACAAACTGGTTATAACCCGGTAGGCCCACAAGACGTGCGTTTATTGCTGTGTTCTATCATGTTCGGGACAGCAGCACATACTTTGTCCTCGCCGTCCCCCACCTATCATGTGTACCTAAAGCTCCAAATAAAAATATTTTGATTTGATTTGATAAGAAACCTTTCGGTGGGCGGAGATTTAACAGAGTGGAAGGTCCCTACGATAGCGGTTCCACACGATAAGCCAAACACCTGATTCCTTTGAAGTAGCTGAGAACCTGTTGTGGATCTTTGGTTTGACAGCTTCCTTTTTTTCGCGCTTTTGGTTTGTTCACAACAGAACAAACAACAACAACTTTATTACGGGATGATGATGATGACTGGGGAGTTTCATCGCCAGGGGGCGATACTCTACCCCATTGCTGGTGTGATGATGCGGGGAATGAAATATGAGCCCTTTCACAATGTGGATCAAGTCCTACGGTATCCAGAAAGGTGAAGAGAACTTTGAGGGCAGAGCGTTGGTGGACTGGATGTGGCCAGGGACCAGGCAATTTTGTGTGTGTGTGTGAGAGAGAGAGAGGGGGGGGGGGGGAGGCGGAGTCTAGCTCGTTGAGGGATTCAGAGAGTATACGGTTCGGGAAGGTTGGTAGTGTGGGCAATGGAGAAGAATGTGCTCGTGATCTTCAACAGCACCGCAGTGGCTGCACCACTATGCTGTGAAGGCCACATCGAGGCGCATTCGATGACCTAATGCGGCATATTGACGAGAGATATGTGGAGGCATGCGGAAAGCGAGCGCTGGATCAACCCTGCTCAGTATGACGGGAGGGGGGAGAATGTTGGCGGGTATAGCCAGAGGAGTCATGAGGCGACGAAGTACGGACAACAGAACAGATAACAATGCGACGTCAAAAATCCGCTATTCTATGTTGTACAAGCATAATGAGAAGACGGGTAGGAGCAACTTTTATTGAAAACGTTAAAACCAGACTTTCGTGCAGAGCCTGCACTTCATCAGGTTTTAGAGAAGCCGGCGCGTGGCAAAGCAGGCTCCCGTCGCAGCCAAAGGAAGGGCCCAAATACGCGGAACGCTGCATAAATACTAAACCATACTAAACTTCGAGATGCTTCCGTATAACTATGCGTTACCCGCCTACACGTACTGCCGAACCGAACATCCATACACACACACTGGCCGAAGTCGAACGTAGCGTCGTCGCGCAGAAACCCAACGTGAGCGCCGAGCGGCACAGGAGACGTTCAGACGTTTGTGAATGTGCCGAGCACAACGATACACTGTCTGTTCACGAGAAGCATTAAGCATGGTTCACACTACTGCGTTTTATTGCGTGCGTTGGTTACCGTGGCAACAGACGCGACACTCCGCAGCAGAACACAAGGAGCTCGCCCGAGCTGAACTTTCTCCGACGCACGGCCGTGAGCTGGAACCGCCTTCTACGCTGTGTGTACCTCGAAACAAAGTGATCGAAATCCCCGATGCAAGATAAACTACTGTAGATAAATATTACCTGTCTATGAAACACAGTCGTGCACGAGACTAACGTGGACAAAACCAGGCTAACACCTAACTTGTACTGACCTAATAATAACCTAACCATCATGCTGTTCCGTCGTGTCCGCCCCGCTAAGCCTAACGGCCGCTAAAATGTGGGTTTCGTTCTGTTGTCTTCCAGGAGGAGCAAAGCGACGCATCGTTAAACTGGATAACTGGTTTATTCAGTGTCACTACATTCACACTTAGTGGAACCAATCCACAGTTACAGAAACGATGCCACACTTGCGTCTTAATGAGTCGGCGTCCAGAACTCGACTGACTCAGCAAGAGTTCCCGGGTTATGATATCACAAAAACACGTGAACCAAAAAGGGCAAGACTAAACAAATCGGCAGGCGCTTTCGGCAGCGGGCACCCTCGTGATCTATCAGGTGACGTGAAGCATGTGATGCGGTATCGGGTAACCCTGGCAGTTGTCTTGAAGCGTGCTATCCGGTGCACGAAAGTGCAAACTGAAAGTGGAGAAGCAGTCTTCCTGCAGGCCAGGTGCGCCATAGGTCAATATCCCCTTATACGCTGTGGCCTATTGCCTGCGGTTGTGACATTCGTTCCTATTTTTTGACTCGGACATCCTGACAACCTTAACGTCCTCGTTAAGCTCGTGCGTTACCATAAGCGATACACAATAACACAACTTACAGAAACTTCCCTAAACAAAGGCCATTACATTAGCATGTCATAGACGTACATTACGAAAGGCATACAAAACGAAAGATTTGAAAGTGAACATATTCGACACAAGTGTGTCTGGTTGGGTGAGAACTATGATAGTAACGAAAATCTCCAACCAAGTTACAGGACGGGGATACCCGACGTTTCGGAGCCAGTTCGGCTCCTTCCTCAGGGGTGACTGTAGTGGCCGTTGGAAGCAGCGTTCTTGCCGTGGTTCGAATTTCGTGATGCGCCGGATTGTTTTTCAGTCACGTGACGGAGGCCGTTGACGTATACGCTGGGTAACGCTCCAACAGATCGGTTAAGGTTTCCAGGTGTGGATTGTATATGCCAGGACTCTACAAACATTCTTTTGATTTGATTACCCTCAAGGTCGATTATGCAGGCGTTTTGAAAGTCGATAGGATGGTCTCGAACTTGACAGTGTTCAGCGAGAGCGCTTCGTTGGATGTCCGACTTCCGTACATCATTCTTATGTTGCCGTAGCCTTTCGGGGAAGTTCTTTGTCTCGCCGATATATGATGCGCTGCATTTGTTGCACGGAATTTTATAGACTACACCTTGTGCTTTTTCTTTCGGTGGACGATCTTTCAGCCGCGGTATATAGTGTCCGATTGTTGAGACGGGTTTGTGAGACACACGTATTCCTTCCTTCGCTAGTATACGTGTCAGAGACTCGCTGATTCCCTTCACATATGGCATGGTGATTCGTCTAGTCTGACAGGTCTGGTCGTCAGTGTGACGTGGTCGGTTTCGGAGACCGCGAGCTTGACGACGGGCGACTCTCTGAACAAAGCTACTTGTGTATCCGTTCTTTTTTAAATCGGAAGTGATTGCTGCTGCTTCTTTTTTCCTGTCTTTCTCCGACAAACAAATCTTCTTTGCTCTCGAAAAAAGGGACGAAACCACCGAAGCCTTGTGACACGTAGGGTGATTGGAATCAAACCTTAGATATCGTCCCGTATGAGTGGGCTTCCTGTACACGGTGAACTTTAGGTCACTTCCTTCTCTCTTTACGAGTACATCGAGAAAAGGCAAAACGTTGTCCCTCTCGAGTTCCACGGTAAACTGGATGGATGGCTCGATGCGGTTTAGGCGTGCCAAAAACTCGTCAACATCGGAATTCTTCAAAATACAGAAGCAATCGTCTACGTACCGTAAGAATGTTTTCGGTTTAATATCGGGGGATTGCAGGGCCCTTTCTTCAATTGATTCCATCACCAAGTTCGCTGCTGTTACAGATATTGACGCACCCATTGCTGTTCCGGTAGTCTGCTTGTAGTACTCTCCGTTGAATGAGAAGTACGTTCCGCTGAGGCAGAAATCTAGGAGGCGGCACACTTCGTGAACACTGAGGTTGGTTCTAGTCGCCAGGTCGTTGTCCCTCTCAAGTGCCATCCTGGCAGCGTCCACTGCCAGTGGGACCGGCACGTTCGTGAAGAGAGACACAACGTCAAACGAAACGAGGCACTCGTCAGCGCTGATGGTGAGTGGTGAGACGCGCTCCACGAAGTTGGCAGAGTTTCGTACATGAGTTGGGGTGTTTCCGGTGAGCGGGGATAAAACCTTGTGTAGGTAGCAGGATAACGCCCGAAGAGGGGACGATCTGAAGTCTACAATGGGGCGAAGTGGGATACCGGGCTTGTGGATCTTAGGGAGACCATAGAAACCGGGCGCGTTACCGTTCCTGCAGATAAGTCGTGAGTAGAGGGCTCTTGCATCTGGGTATTTCTTGAATATATCAGCAAGTATCTTATTAAGCTTAGTCTGAATCTGCGATGTCGGGTCTTTTTTGAGATTTTCATACGTACTGTTGTCAAGGAGGTCTCGGATTTTGCCATCGTAGTCCTGCCGGTCTAAGACGACCGTTGAGTTTCCCTTGTCAGCAGGCAGAATGACAATCTTCGAGTCTTCCTGGAGGCTTCGAAGTGCTTTATGCTCTTCCCTGGTTATGTTGTGACATTGCTGTTTTTGGATTTTTGACATAATTCCAATCGCTTTCAGTCTTACTTGTTCTTGAATGCTGGAATCCAGGTGTCTTTACCGTCTTCGACAGCTGCGACCATCTTTGCCAGAGGTGGTCGTGCCGTTGTAAGGTTGAAGCCGTGACCTTTCGCCAGCACACTTGTCTCGATGGGTGAGAGCTGTCTCGAAGAGATGTTTTTTACAAATCCGGCGACGTCGGCGCTGGGCTGCGTCCTGTCTGCCTTCGTTAGCGACGTAAGTTTGCGGTCCTGAGATATCCGCTGTTTTTTTGCCACAGTGGAGGCACAAGTCCTGGCAAACGAGTCCAGCGAATGAAATAAGTCTGGGATGCGATGTTCGAGTTGCCGACGAATGAAAAAGAGATCAAGATCTTTTCTTCTCAATGTTGACCTGCACTCGTGGATCCGGGCAATTACCAAACGGCGTTCGGCTTGTGCCAACATATTCTGTCCCTCCGCAGTGTGGACGAGACGTTTGATGCGTAGGCTTCGGGGGATCAAGTCCATGTCTCGGCAGTTGGTCGTAAATTGGAGGTGGGTTTTGAAGATTGAAATACTGCGAATCACATTGACGTAACGCTTCGCCAACTTTGCTGTTTCTTGGCCGTAGTCAAGGCGTAAAGACTTGAAAGTGAACATATTCGACACAAGTGTGTCTGGTTGGGTGAGAACTATGATAGTAACGAAAATCTCCAACCAAGTTACAGGACGGGGATACCCGACGTTTCGGAGCCAGTTCGGCTCCTTCCTCAGGGGTGACTGTAGTGGCCGTTGGCAGCAGCGTTCTTGCCGTGGTTCGAATTTCGTGATGCGCCGGATTGTTTTTCAGTCACGTGACGGAGGCCGTTGACGTATACGCTGGGTAACGCTCCAACAGATCGGTTAAGGTTTCCAGGTGTGGATTGTATATGCCAGGACTCTACAAACATTCTTTTGATTTGATTACCCTCAAGGTCGATTATGCAGGCGTTTTGAAAGTCGATATAGGATGGTCTCGAACTTGACAGTGTTCAGCGAGAGCGCTTCGTTCGATGTCCGACTTCCGTACATCATTCTTATGTTGCCGTAGCCTTTCGGGGAAGTTCTTTGTCTCGCCGATATATGATGCGCTGCATTTGTTGCACGGAATTTTATAGACTACACCTTGTGCTTTTTCTTTCGGTGGACGATCTTTCGGCCGCGGTATATAGTGTCCGATTGTTGAGACGGGTTTGTGAGACACACGTATTCCTTCCTTCGCTAGTATACGTGTCAGAGACTCGCTGATTCCCTTCACATATGGCATGGTGATTCGTCTAGTCTGACAGGTCTGGTCGTCAGTGTGACGTGGTCGGTTTCGGAGACCGCGAGCTTGACGACGGGCGACTCTCTGAACAAAGCTACTTGTGTATCCGTTCTTTTTTAAATCGGAAGTGATTGCTGCTTCTTCTTTTTTCCTGTCTTTCTCCGACAAACAAATCTTCTTAGCTCTCGAAAAAAAGGGACGAAACCACCGAAGCCTTGTGACACGTAGGGTGATTGGAATCAAACCTTAGATATCGTCCCGTATGAGTGGGCTTCCTGTACACGGTGAACTTTAGGTCACTTCCTTCTCTCTTTACGAGTACATCGAGAAAAGGATACACAGTACTGGCATATACAAGTAGCTTTGTCTCAACAATCGGACACTATATACCGCGGCCGAAAGATCGTCCACCGAAAGAAAAAGCACAAGGTGTAGTCTATAAAATTCCGTGCAACAAATGCAGCGCATCATATATCGGCGAGACAAAGAACTTCCCCGAAAGGCTACGGCAACATAAGAATGACGTACGGAAGTCGGACATCGAACGAAGCGCTCTCGCTGAACACTCTCAAGTTCGAGACCATCCTATCGACTTTCAAAACGCCTGCATAATCGACCTTGAGGGTAATCAAATCAAAAGAATGTTTGTAGAGTCCTGGCATATACAATCCACACCTGGAAACCTTAACCGATCTGTTGGAGCGTTACCCAGCGTATACGTCAACGGCCTCCGTCACGTGACTGAAAAACAATCCGGCGCATCACGAAATTCGAACCACGGCAAGAACGCTGCTGCCAACGGCCACTACAGTCACCCCTGAGGAAGGAGCCGAACTGGCTCCGAAACGTCGGGTATCCCCGTCCTGTAACTTGGTTGGAGATTTTCGTTACTATCATAAAACGAAAGATACATAAACTTCTCGCAAGGTAGCATATTATGCTGGTGCCCGACAGTTAATACAAGACATATGCTTGGTATCTTTCGGGAAATTTGCGGCTTCTCTGTGGTCTCGACGGGGCTGTATCCTTTCCCGTGTCACAGTCTTCGTTCTCTTCCTCTGAAGAGTCGCTGTCGTCGTCTTCAGTGTGACTCCGGCTGTTGCTGCTGGTCCATCCTTTCAGTTGGGACACGTGTGTGGTTGTTGCAAACCAGCGTCCTTTGGTTTCTCCTAGTGGCATCACTCTGTACACGTGTCCGACGGAAGCACTTGTGTGATGACCAGTGGTCCTCGATACTTTCGTTGTGTCTTAGTTGGCTTCTCGGTGTGCTCCGGCTGTCGCTTCATGGTTTCGCCAACCTCGTATTTTGTCGCAGCAAAATGACGCTTGTCGTACGCGTTCTTCATTTTTGCCTGCTCTTCTAGGAGCTTTTGTCGCAAACCCTCTCTCAACTCTTCGGCAAACGTTACCTTGCGTGAAACAGTGAATCTAGCGCCACATAACACGAAAATTGCGAATAGCGGAGGCGAAAACCCCGATTCAAGATCAGCTCGGCTGGTGCGCGCGATAGGCGACAGCCGACGGCGCGCGACACTGACTTCCCGCTCAAGGTCACGTGGTAAGAGCCGAGTCACGTGGGCCTCCGCTAACGGAGTGCAAAAAGTGAGCCCCACCCCCATCGTACTTTGAGCGGGGAAATTCCGCCTGACTGTTTTCGTTATCTGTCGACAGCGAAGCAAACGTAAGGGCCTTGTTTAGCTGGCTCTGAAGGATGTCGTCCGAAAAGTACCTCGTGGGCTTCTCGAAAGAACTGGATTTCAGGCCCATTGAATGTGTGGATCTGCATTCCACGAGATACTGCTGTCTCTGCAACGTCGTTCCCACGGTGACTTTTCTTTTGGGATGCTCCCACGCTTTCTGCGAGCTGTGCTACGGGAATCTTCTCGGTACCGATCGACGCTGCCCTCTGGACGAAATTGACTTTGAGCAGGACGATGTTTCAAAGTTGACATTCAAAGCGAAACATCTGGAGAGAACAAATGTTCGTTGCTTCAACGCAAAAAACGGGTGCAACGTCGTAGGAACGATACAGGAGGTAGAGTCTCACTTCTTCAACGAATGTGCCTACTATGCTGTGATATGTACCAGGTGCGAGGCCAGTGTACTTCGTCGGGACATTGTCAGTCATTACGGAACATCGTGTCGTCAAGGAAACACGTCCTCTGTTTCCTCTACTGGAGTCCACATTCCAATCACCGGATGTTCGTTCGACCCTGTCAAAGAAACTTTTGTCTCCGCGGAAAGTGTTCTGAAGAAGGTATTAACCGTTGAACGTCAGCTGCATGGGTATGCCGAGGAAATCGACAGTTTAAAGGAAATGGCGTTGAGGAACGAACAACTCCTGAACAGGCTTCTCGAGAACCAGGAGCGTGTTGCTGCTGATGTTGGCAACACAGAGAGCAAGGTGACGCAGCAAGTGCAGGGCCAAGCGGAGATTAAGGGGTCACTAAGAGGCGTTGCTGAATTACTCTCAGTGGTTGAACTGCAGATGTCATCAATAAGCCGTGACAACGTCGCTACAAGTGCAGTGAATAAAAACGTCGAGCAAGTGAGTGAGCGAGTGGGAAACTTGATGGACACGCTCCAACAAATAAGTGCTACATTAAATGACGTGAAAGGAATCAAAGGGGAAGTGAATCCTCTGTTGCAGTGCTCCGCGGAATTGAAAAAATTTATGAATGCCGACGAAGAAGCTAGAGAAAAAATGCCACTCGTGAAGGCGATACTCGGAACTTCCACAGAGGTTGGGATCGTAGCAGAACGTGTGTACACGTTGTATTCCTCCGCGGTACCGCAGAAGATGGAAGCTTCCTTTCGTATTGGGGGCTTTAAGGACATATTCCGTGAAAGGTCACTACCAAACTATTGGTTACTTGTAGGCAGGACACGTAAGTCTGACGTGTTTGTGCTTTGCGGATACTCTGTGAGGTTGCACGGATACTTTACTACATCAGACACTCTTTCGTTGAGATTTGAACTGTGCATGTCTCGGAGCGATACCCTTCTCAAGTGGCCCTATACAATCCCCTTCACCTGTAGGTTCATGCATCCAAGGGACACGACGAAGGACATCGTGTACCGTACAGTTCACCCAAAGACTGACTTAAATGGTGGTCATAATAATGGCGCATATTGCAGGCCAACCAGTGCTGAAAACAATGCCGTTCTTTTTGAACCGGCACCATCCCTACTTACTCTAAGGGAAGATGGCTTCATTCATGACGATTCTGTCTGTATTGGCATAAGACTTCACCCTGAAATGGCATAATAAATATCTTCCAAGGGTGCACCCCATCTGACATGTCAAAGCTCATCTATACACGTATATACTCTGTTGTTTCTTCGCAGCAGGAGTTATCCTGACAGGAGGAAAACGAGTACGTATTTATTTCTCAACTTGTTGCACGGTAATGACGTCATGGTGTGCGGACTCGTTATGTCATCCTTCAAACTATTAGAAAAAAAAGAAAAGGGTGGAGCAGTTACACCTTTCAGGAGGTAATAGTTGTCACATATGTTGTGCCAAAAGGTTGCAATGTTCTACCTGCTACCTCACTCTAAAAACAGAACTTCACCGCATAGCACGTTGTCCGCCTACCATTGCCACGAACGATAGGGTTACTGCTTTTGATTCGGTGAGCGAGGGGGGCGTACGGCCTTTTTGTAGCAATTTGGATATATGATAATTGATTTTACCGCCCTTTATCAGACGCTATGTTGACCTAGGTGGTAACTACAGAAGTTACCACTGTTGACACCCTTTGTTCTTAGAGTGCAGGAATTACCCGAAGTGTGGGATTCATGAGAAATGAGATTGATTGAATGGAGAATGAGATTTCATCAAGCTTTGCATCATTTTGTTGGTGCATTGCTGGAACTTTCCAAGACAGCTCTCAGACTGATTCGTCCACCGCAGTTTAAATTTTATTCTTAGTTTCTCCAGGTTCCCGTAGGCGCACGAAGTGCATGCATGCACGAAATTCATGCACTTTTGATTTGGTGCGTTCAACTGAAGCGTACAACTAAGGATATCGCGTGGAAAACTACTGTGAGCCAATATGTAGGTGTTGAGCGCCGACTCCACATAGATAGAGAGAGCCTCCTTACTCGTCGGCGTGACGTAACAACTAAGATTCAGTCAATCAGGGTCGTGTTTTCAACTGCGGTGTCCAATCACGAACCAGCTTTCAGCGGTTGTAGCCATCGAGATGGCCGACCATCGTCTGCGGGTAGTGATTGAACGTCCTCGCGTACTACATGGGAAATCTTTCAAATAAAGCGTAAAACTATACCATATCTTTCTCAAGAGTACGAGTAATTTTCTGGAAAGCATGTTGCACTTTTATTTTCTGCCTACGGATTCAGGGGCCGGATTCACAAAGAGCTCGTGCGACGGAATCTGTCGTAACTCCGTCGTACGGGAAAGTTACGACGAAGTGTAGATTCACGAAGGGCGCGCGCCGCTGTGAATCAGGGGTCGGGTTCACAAACGCGATCGTAAGTTACGCTAAGATGCGCTAAGACGTCGTAGCCTGCGACGCGCGTACGACGGCGTCGTAAGCGCGATTCACAAAGCTATCGTAGTGGAGAGGGTACCCCATTTGGCGAGGAAGAGGAAGTTGCTCGCTTCCTGTCACGTGCAGTTCGGAGAGAAACAGCCAAAGGGTGCGAGGCTATGTTTTCACTATGGTAACGATGACGAAAATTTGTAATCCCACCAATAAGAGTCGTCCCCTTAGAAGAAGACGAAGTTGTTCGTCCCCAAATGTTTTGTTACTGCACGTGCTCTCGGTCTTTCGGTAGCCAGAATGGATGCCACGCAATCACACGCGTTCGATGACACAGCAAATTTATTCCCAGTATGTTCGTCTCGGGGAGGGGGTGGGTGAGGGTGTTTTGTAAGCGGTGTGTGGCACCCAGTTTAGCTACTTTTATGGCTTCTTTTGCCTTTCTTGCAGACAATTTGGAGGGGGTGTTGGGGGTGTCTTAGCGAGGTGTAGGATTTTACAGAGCACAAAGTTGAAGCATTTGTTGAAGGTTACCAAGCAAAAAAGTGCCTCAATGTCACTTCGGGGATGGTCTCGAAGGTTTTGTGGCAAAGTGCAATGCGTTGGCGCGTATTACGGAGTCTTTGTTTGCCGTCTCCAAATCCACCGCTGCCAAATAACGCCGCCATCTTTCCTTCGTAAGACTGCTCGGGAGCTCTCGCAGGATTCCTCCGTAAGCTGCGAAGTTTTTGCGACGCGCGACCTTATTGAATCTACACTTAGTCGTAACTTTCTCGTACGACGGAGATACGACAGATTCCGTCGCACAAGCTCTTTGTGAATCCGACCCCAGCTTCTTCTGAAGTGCAATTCCTCATTAATAAAGAGTTGAAGGCAAGTGACCTGTGAGTAACGAGAACTCGTTACTTTTGTACGTTGGTAACGTATTTAGTTACTTTTTTTCTGAAGTAACGGGTAATGGTATTTAGTTCCATTTTTTTTGGTAACGGGCACCAGTGTGGGTGAGTGAGGGGGCGTGCGCCTTTTTGTAGCAATGTAACAATGGAAAACAGAGTAATACACTGTGCTAGAATAAAGTAAAAAAAAAGTAAATTGGCACGCACGAAGCCGTCACTATGGACAAACGTATATGGCTGCCGAATGTGCTACTTTTAAAATGCAAATGATGTTCATACGCTACTCACCACTGTTACTCACGAGGTGATTTGATTCCCAAGAATAAAGTGTAGGATTTTGAAGCTCTTACACTGCAATCGTAAAAGCTTTAGCCATTCATCGTGCAAGTGTTTGTTTGTATCAAGAATTAATTAATTTAGGTAACTGACCGCGAAGAATATAAAAGGAAGGGCATGGTTTTTGTTGATTGATTTAAAAGCCTTAGCAGTATGAATAACGCGCTTTTCCAGTCCAGAGCTTAAGTGAACTAAACTAAATTATGTACCTGCGTACTCTTCAGGCTAATCCTGTTTGGGGAGAAGAAGAAGGACGCCAAGCACGCGTTGTGGAACTTACCTTGAGATGCTTGAGGAAGTTGCTGGAGTTCTTCACATTTCCTAATATTGCTTTATGTCGGCAAACTGTACAACACGCCACAAAGTATTTTTTTTTTCGTTTCATTAGGGTTTACCGATGCATTTTGGTATCCAAACTTCACAATGAATGTCTCCATTCCACCACGGCTCGAACGGCTCCTACGTCCAATGCACTGGCGGTTCTGTCTCAAAGTGTTGTATCCCAAAGGTGCGTGTCCTGACTATGCAGATCGGCAAAACCGATCGGCATAGTGAGGCATAGGAAAAGCGCACCGAGACAGCCGATCGGCATAGTGAGGACGCACCTTGACATCGGGCAGCATGAAACACCACCTCAAACCACGCGCTTTGCGCTGCGCCAAGCGAAGATCGGCCCCCCATATATTGTCCCTTATGAAAAAAAATTCTATTTTCTACAGAATTTCTATAGGAAACCCTAGATAGAGCGCATAAGAAATAGATTAAAACTTGTATCTACTCCGAATGGAGTTTCTATGAATAAATGGGAATACTATTGGATAGAAAATAGATAAAGCATTTATATATACATTGAAAACAAAGTAGTTAGACATAGGATAGAAAGTTGCCCCATTTTTCTATACTGATTGTATTCATGTAGGATATAAAGTTGCCCCATTTTTCTACACAGATTGTGCTCATGTAGGGCACAAAGTTGCCTCATTTTTCTATACTGACTGTATTTATGTACTATTTGAAGTGGACTTTACTGTCAATAGATGGTGCGTTACGAAACGGGTTACGAAAGAATTTTGAAGAAGGAGCCGGTGGCAGTAGCTCGATAATCTTCTTCTGTATTTCAAAAACCAGGAACTTTCCATTTATTTTTGTATTGCCAACTGTAGGATGGGACAAGCATAAGCTTGCCCACATCACGGTTCAAAAATAGTACTGCTCTCGCCCTAAAAACGAAGAGCAGGCGAAGATTTCACCGCCACATCCCACCCACTATGGCGGGCTAGAAGGACTGGTGTGCCAAGCGCCTACTCTAATGCATGGGGAGCGCGTGGTCACGGCCGTGGACAAGATGGCGGCGAATTGCACGAGCTTTTGCGCTGTCGCTCGCAGCGCGCCACGCGGAAAGGCACATTTTTGTGGGGCTCACAAACGCTCTTCTGTTGCGAGCCGACCACGTGCCGTTCCTGCAGCACAGATTCGCGCCGGCTGAAAAGTTGTACAGCCCATCTGCGCCAAAAGTCGCGAGCGCTCGCGCGAGGTCTTCTCTCTGGTTGTTTATTTAGTTTTCATGTGCAAATATAGCTCGTCCGGGACGTTGAACGATTGCTGCGTAAGGCATTCTGTGAGTTGGCAATACAAAAAGGCATTCTGTGAGATGAGACACACTAAAGCAAATATTCCCTTGCCGCAGTAACAACACTGTGAAACGTAAAATTTTTGGGAACGCCCAATATGGGTCGGCTACCTACCAATGCATACACCCATAGACATTGATTAATAAACATCCCCTGGCATGGGCACCGCTAGGATTTTCTCCAGGGGCGGGGGGGGGGGGGCAACTAATGCCGACCGAGGTGGTGGTGGTGGTGGTGGTGGTGGTGGTGGGGGGGGGGTCGTTATGGGTGCCGCGAGTGCAGGGCGGGTGTGGAGGCGTTCGGGCTGGTGCTCAAGGTACGGGATATTCCTCTAGTTATGGGTGTCTATTCGCAACTATATTGCTTTGGCTCAGTAACCCTATGCTTCGGAATTTTTACGTTTTGCCATTTCTCGGCAACGCAATCCCTTGTCCGTGCAAAGGCTCGCTCCTGATTTTCTGTTTCATACTACGTTTGCCGTCGCCACTCCTGCTGCCCTTTCCGTCAGCGATTATCTCATTTGTGTTGATTTCGCAAAAACGAGAACACACGGTGAAACAGCCGTGTCTACTTGTGACAAGTTGACAATATCAAGTGGTGGCTTATTTTCAGCAGATATGGACATCAGTATCAGTATAGACGATAATTCTCTACCCTCACTCCCTATGTCCCTCACTCTTTAGACAGAAACTGTAGGCGCCTTTGCTTTTCTCGCGCAAAAGAGTTGATAGCTTTTTCCACAAATGTGTTGTCGCCACCCACTTTTTCGCGATGAACAGTTCATCATACACAGCGCGTTTAGCCGGTCCTCAGTCATTGTGGAACGAAGCCAGGTTCTTACCCTCCGCAGGGTGCTGAAAAACTGTTCCACGGTACATGTTGTAGCAGGCAAACACCATGAAAGAAAAGTGTGCTGCTCCCAGTACGAGCTGACCCCAGATGGACATTGTTCATCGTCGTTAATTGTGTTGGGGAAGGAAGCCTATCAAAATGCCGAAAATCAGAACGCCGAACTATGATAAGGCCGAAAGTCAAAAGGCCGAAAAATCAGAACGCCGAACTATCATAAGGCCGAAAACCAAAAGGCCGAAAAATCATAACGCCGAAGGTGTCAGAAGGCCGAAAGCCAAAAGGCCGAAAAATAATAAGGCCGAGCAATGAGAAGGCTGAAAGTCAAAAGGCCGAAAATCAGAACACCGAACCGAACACCGAAATAAAACGGCCAGAGAAGCAGAAAACCTAGTGTAAGCATCCCTGTGAATGACCACTGAAAGGGAATTGCTCTTTTCACTTTAAAAAAAAAGCAATAAACCATAACCTCGTTATCCAGTAACCAGTCACTTTTTTCGGTAACGAAGTAACGACCTAGTTACTTTTCTAAAAATTGTAACTAATAACGTGTTCAGTTATAAAAATCGGTAACTCGTTCCTTTCCTTCGTTCGCGCTCGGGTTTAACATGGACGGCATGGTCAGTTGGGTTTGTATGTGGAAATTCCCGAAATCTCGTACGCTTCTAACACAAGGTGACCTGACCTGGATGTTCAGCTCCTGGGAGCCTCTGGTCGGCAGCCATTCTTTTGTTGAGTCCTAAGGTAACCCGCATGACGAATGCCGCAACACATCCCGGTCGTGTCATTGACCATGAAAGCATTCTTGGAAAAATACCCTAGATTTGTTTGTGGGTGTGGGTGTTATCTCCCAGCAGTTGCCAATGGATATACTAGAATAACTAAGCTTGCCGAAACTTGGATTCTGGGATGGCATTGTCATTCTCTGCTGATTCGCCGTGTTGTTGTAAAGTGGGTCCACCCGACGTGGACCACGAAATCCCGGGTTCATTATATGCAGCTCGCCCGTGTCATTGGTCTAACCGCGTATTCCGGGAAGAAACCTTAGTCCCTGTATTTTCGCTCCCACCTCCACACTTGTGGGCTCCAGTGAGGATCACTCGACATTGGATCACTCGAGTCACTGAGGATCACTCGACATTGGATTATACGATCCCAAGCAGCACGCCAATATTGGTCCAATATTGGACCCATATGGGTTGCCAAGATTGCCAATATTGGCCCAATGTGGGCTGCCAATATTGGACCAATATGGGGAGTGCAACCAGGCTCCATATTGGACCAATATGGGCTGCCCATATTGGCAAGCCCATTTTGCTCCAATATTGCCAATATTTCTGTAATAACAGCAACGGGGAGTCTGTGTAATAATAAAGCATTATTCTGTATATTAGTCACCACTGATAATACTTTTTCCTGATTTTTACTTTTTTCTTTTTGCGTCTCTAATTGATCCACGTTTCACATGATCGCAAAAAAATAAATAAAGAAAGAAATAAACACGGCTTTGCCCATAAAGAACGAAGAACTACGCTCGCGTTGCTGAAGGCCACAAGCAGTCCCACGGAACTGCGAATGCCAAAGATCCCTGTATTGGCATCAGAGCGGAAGACCAGCCACACAGACTGGCTCCCTCTAACGTTTCACACGGACTAAACTAAGATCCCTCACAAGCCTTCATTGGGATCGCAATATTCTGTGAACTAAAAATTTCCAACCCGATCCAAGACTACAAACGAGCGAACACTTTCGTGACGGTGACGGACATACGCCAGAGCAATTCACACTGCTTGCAGCAACTTGAAATCACCTAACTTTACAGAGTGGCAATCCCTTCCTATGAAACATTGTGTTTTTTACTTGACCTGCCGCAATTTCGTTATCATTACAGCACCCAGCGACATTTTAGCCCTATGAAACGTCCGTTCGGGCTGTCGCGCATGCGCATTAGTGGTAGGACACGTGATTACGCTCAAACAACTCGCTTGCTCTCAGTCGGCTCGACCGATTGGCATTGGCATCGCGAAGGAAGATGGCGGCGGCTTTCAAGACGTGGAATGTTGAGGTGTCGAATTCTAGCGAACTTTACGTTGGGAATGCCAAGTACGTTGACTGTTTCGAACAATGTGTATCGTCTGCGGGAAGTTGTTGAATGTAACGATGTAGTGAATAGGGTATTTCACACGCTTCAACGTTCAATCTTGCCGTGCTGCTTGGGCATTTGTGCAACACGGCTACGTACCCTGTTCAGTCAATATGGGGTGTACGCGTGCAATATGGGGCCCATATTCCCAAGATTTTCCCAATACAGGCTCAAAGTGGGCAATATGGGGCCCATATTGCCAGGATTTTCCCCATATTGGCTGAAACTGGGCAATATCGGGCCCATATTGCACATTTTCAGCCAATATGGGGAAAATCTTGGCGAAACGGGTCCCATATTGGACCCCTATCGCCAATGACCAGCCAATATGGGTCCAATATTGTGTGCTGCTTGGGATGGTACAGATGATAATCACGTGAGTGTTGCCTGGGTTGGACGAGACGTTCAGGGTGAAGGCGGCAAAAGGTGACAGGAATGTAGTATTTTAGTGTCTTCTTTGCCTTCCCAAACTAAAATGACCGAGTGCATCCCACTCGTCGCATTCGAATTTGGAGAAGCGTGCTGAGGTAAGCGTCTTCAATATTTTAGTTAGCTGTAGCAGTTACCGTATCGAGGATTATACGTTAAAGGCACTGCTTTCCACGAATGAATCGAATACCTCGTGGAGCCAATGTCGTGTTGTGAGGAGGTAGCCCGAGAACCTTGGCTGCTTTGATGGTTTACAACGGGGGTTGGGGGGTGGGCGGTTATGTTTAGTAAAAGGAAGGAAAGGTTAGCCATGCAAAGAGCCAGTTTATACAACGGCTTGTAGACGTTGTTGTAGCATTTATCAGTTTACGTAAACGCACAATATCGCGCTGACGTCGTGTAGCCTCCTAACAGTGGTGCCAAAATAAGGGAATAAAAGCAGCTGCTGATCTTGAATTCACAGAACAAAAAAAGAAAGAAAGTCAGCCTCGCTACTAATTAGGCGCGTCCAACACATGCATCAAACAAAGGTGGCTGTATTTGATGCAACCATGCCTTTCCACAGCAATTTTTCAGTCTTGCCACAGGGGCTCTCTCGAGCAAATGCACCAAAAATGACCGATGCCCATTTCGAGCACCAACTATTCTTCAAAGCGAATTCCATGGAATAGTCGGACCAAATGAAGCACGTGCCAATTTAGACATGGTAGCGGCTCTGTAATAACGTGGTAACGTAAAAGTAACTCGTTACTATCGAGTAACGGGAACGCGTTCCTTTTGTTACTTTGGTAATGGGTAACGTATTTAGTTCATTTTTTTCATGGTAACGAGTACCGGTATTTAGTTCCTTTTTTTCGGTAACGTGTACAGGTCTGCTCCGAACCCCCCTCAGAGGTCGATTACTGGGAAAACTGCTACGGCGCGCGTAATGCACAGCGTTTGAGATGCAAACGTTATGCCCGCTAAGTTGTGCTTTTGCTCTTGCACGGCTCCGAAGTTCCTGTGGGAGCACATGAAAACTATGCTTTGCGACTGTGGGGCTCCTGCACTCAAAGCTATGCCGAGGGTCACGCTTGCGCATACACATCCGAGCCTGTGTGATAAAATGTGGGTGAACCTAGCCGTTCAGATCCGAAGCCACCTTAACGGCCTCACGCTGTACAAGCCTCGCATCCCCCGAAGCAAGAGTTCGTCAAGCTCATGCTCACCATTACCTGGAATCACCATCACCATGAAATGTGTCCTATGCAGTAGTTTGACATCTCGCGTTGGTTTCGTCATCCACCAATATGCTCTACCAAAACTGTGTTCGAAACAGGCAACAATATGCCTCATGATGACTTTTTATTTGGGACACGCATCTTTGCCTCAGCTGCAAATGCAAGACCGCCCATCACAGTACACATCGATCGAATTAACTAACTCACTTAATTGATACGCCGCATAATTTTTATGTGTAAAAAGCCGTGCGGCAGTCTAAAGTTTCTATTTGTGTGCTTCACCAGTCGTGCAAATGATGTTCGCACATTACCGTTTCTGTTTATGTTTGCCATATACATGTTGAAGGAAACACGATTTGTCTTTGAGAGTGCATTTGTTGCAGCTGCCGAGACCGGCAGCACGTGCGTATACGACAGCTATGAGCACGCGCACGCTTCGCTTTTATTTATTTTGTATTTTCGGTAGATTCCATCTATTTTTCTCATGCGCTGCACTCCGGAGCGCGCTCAGATGCTGTTCACATACCCTATCACGTGAGGGAGAGGGCGCCGGAAACGACAGCGCAAGCAGCCCGTGGTAGCCACCTGTCGGCAGGCCCGTCGTCCCGACCCAACTACATCCTTCGCTCAGCACACCATTCATTCTAGCCCGCCATACACCCACTGCGTGCCAGTCCTCCTCAGGTAACCGAGGATGCGGCTGTAGAGTATGTATCACTGCGCCAATCTACAACGTTGCAAGCTCATTGGCCCAGACTGCGTGCGCGCTCCGATTGGTCGACAACGTTTGAAATCGCATTTTGTACGCGCGCATGTGTGTGCAGCGTCCCGGCGGCCGTTTCAGCATAGTTTCGAAATAGCTCGCATCGGTCGGCACGGCGTCCGTCCTCTTGTGTTCCGTGTTTCGGTGATGTCAATCGGCAGAAGAGTTTGTGATTCTACGCATGTTGTGCTGTTCCTGGACACGACTATTATCCCACGTACAGTCTATCAACTACGGAACTGGAATGCTTAGGTGCGGTTGGAGCGTGAAGAACGCGTTCGTGCGCCGTCGGATTTTGAGGCCTGACAACAAAGACAGGATTACGATTACGTGCCACACAAGCGCCTTTTGCGCTCTGCAAACAACGAAAGAAGATGCTCATCATAAAATCGGCCGGCAAGGCGTCCCCTTGTTTCGTGTTTCGGTGATGGCAGAACAGTTTGTAGAAGTGTTCGCTGGTTTATTCATGCGTCGATGTGATTCAACGTGTGTTGTGCTGTTCCTGGACACGACTATTATCCCACGAACAGTCTATCAACTACGGAACTGGAATGCTTCGTGAGTTGGAGCGGTTGGAGTGTGAAGAACAAGCGCGGGCCCCGTCGGATTTCGAGAGCTGTGTTCGTTTTGCTTCAAGTTCGAACTTAGTTACAGTGCGTCAGCAACGCAGTGGACTTTGTATTCAAAGTGCACCCATGTATCAGATCTTTGAATCAGTGCTTTGTGTCAAATAAATATTTCTTTTAGCCAAAAGAAGCTTCAGTTATTTTGAATATCGGGTAACGGCGGTAGGCATGAAATCCGGTAGAAGTCGATGGTAGCCAGAACCGGTCGAAAGGCCAGCCAAAGTTAAGGCTCCTGATTGGTCGACTGGCATTGCATAATTTCTACAACGTTGCACTCTCATTGGTCGTGTGCCCAGTGTTGTGTGAATTATCTCAAACTATGGGCTCTATGGGGAGCTGTTGGCGCCTGCTGCGTGCCATCCCACTCCAAACCGCAAAAAAAAAAAAAGAGAAAAGGAACCAAAAAGAAACCGAAGAAATACGTAAAATAAACAAAAGCAAGAGGGAAACGCTTGCACACGCACACGCCTGCGACGTGTTTGCAGAGGAACAGATACTGGTAAAACACGCAACGAAATGACTAGGCCTCATGTGGAGCCGTCTTAGCTCGAGATGCAACCACACGGGTGAGGAGAGCACGCATAGATTGTTATTTCGGTGGCGAATAACAACCACTAAAAATATTTCCTCCAACTGGTTAGTATATTACTGCATTAAGGACTGTGTTTATTACTCAAATTACTCGAACTAACCCAGCACAATCTCCACACCAAATTAATGTGGTGCTGCACGTTGCGCATGCATGGAGCCAGCCCCGTACTATACGATTAGCTACATGCTATCAGTGAGTTACACTTGGTTTAAACGATAGTATAGACAGTTGAAATAGGTACAAAAATGGCACTTCCGCCCTGGTTTACACATACACTTTTTATACCTTTTCTTCTGACAGTGTAGAAGCAGCAGTTCGTCATGCAACATTAAAAAGTAATAAACGGTAAATGTTGCCTGAAGTGATAAGTCACAATATTGCTATTAGCATTTGTATCTATGCCCATACATGCACAAATCGCGTGTATTAGTTGTTCTTCAAATGTACAACAAAAACAAGTAACACATGTCCGTAAATAAGACCTTTCGGCGCCTAGTATTAGCTCTATAGAGACTGTATAGAAAATGTATACATTCTAGTTCCTGAATCCTGTATAGAATGTGTATAGAGTTTAGCAGTTAAAAACCCTATACAGCTTTTATCTATTTCCTATGCACAAAATTGACACTAGATACGATAAACAGATTATGTATAGGTCCTGTATAGAAACTAGAAAATCATTCTTATTGCCTGCGTGCTGGCTGCTTTTCCCGTCGGCAGAGGGTGCTGGCCATCACCGCTCCTGTGGCTATGGGCGACCGGCACTCGGTGTCGGGATAGGTGGCGGTGGTTTTCTCTCCGGTAGCAGGATTTTGAACACCGTGGGAGTATTACTAGGATTTATATAGACACGGTTTATTTCGGCACGATTTATTTCGGAACGATTTATTTTGGACGGTTTATTTCGGTCACCACCCGAGGGGAGCACGCATAGATTGTTATTTCAGTAGCGAATAACAGTCACTAAAAACATGTCCTCCAACTGTTAATATATTACTGCATTAAGGACTGTGTTTATTATTCAAATTACTCGAACTAGACCAGCACAATCTCCACACCAAATTAATGAGCCAGCCCCGTACTATACGATTAGCTACTGCGATCAGTGAGTTACACTTGGTTTAAACGATGGTATAGACAGTTGAAATAGGTACAAAAATGGTACTTCCGCTCTCGTTTACCTTTTTTTATACATACGCTTTTTATACCTTTTCCCCTGACAGTGTAGAAGCAGCAGTTCTTCAAGTGCCACATTAAAAAGTACTAAACGGCAAATGTTCACGTTGTCTGAAGTGATAAGTCACAATATTGCTATTAGCATTTGTATCCATGTTCATACATGCACACATCACATGTATTAGTTGTTCTTCAAATGTACAGCAAAAAAAAAGTAGCACATGTTCGTAAATAAGATCTTTCGGGACAGCTATAGTATTAGCTCTATAGAGACTGTATAGAAAATGTATACATTCTAGAGTCTGAATCCTGTATAGAAACTGTATAGAGTTTACCAGTTAAAAACCCTATACAGCTTCTATCTATTTCCTATGCACAAGATTGACACTAGACACGATAGATAGATTCTCTATAGGTCTTGTATAGAAACTAGAAAATCATTTTCATAAGGGGTGTAGTATGCAACCGGGCTTTGTGAGAATTGTGCTGTGTTCCTTCTACTTCTATGTGTAATTGCCCGCTCCACTGCAATGTTATCCTTGTTCTCCTCAGTTGTGTGAACCAAGATAGGCTTGCCTACCAATAAGAAGGGCCGCTTCAAGGGGGTCAAAATACAGAGAAAAAAAAAGGTGTTCCTTCACGATTTTTTGCGGACGATCTACCGAACGGATTTACGGATACCGAACGGAAAGGAACAGATGTTGTCACTGGGACAACTTCGTAGCTTTTATAATTAAAAAGTTAATTAACGATTTTTAGGTAATTAGTTATTTGGCGGTATGAGCAACATATGGCCAAGAACGTCCTCCGGCACAGAGATGATAGAAGTTGGTTTGGTTTGATGTTAAGGCTATGGTCTCACTCCCCTCTTAAAAAGAGGCAACTTGGTACCAGTCCAGTAGCTCTCATTTTCGTCTGTTGGTGGTGAAACTGGTGCCATTCGGAAGCTATGATTCTTCACTTGGGGGGACCGTCTTCCGATTTTCGGCCAGGTATGCGGTTGCGGCGCCATAAGGCCCGGAACATCCCAATATCTCCGATTATGGGTAGTCTTTGTACAAATCTGGCGCAAAAGGGAGAGCAGATAGCGGCGCACAATTTGTTGCATTGTGTTTCTATGACATGTGGAAGGTGGACCGTCTCGCTCTTACTGGTATATGACGCCGATAATCGGGAGGCGCCTTCAGAAAAACATGAAAAAATGCCTTTTTTGGCCTCCTGTTTCGAGGTGTTCTAATGCCACCACACAAGCCTAAAAGTGGCAGTGGATGGCAGTGGTAGTGGATGCGCAAAACAATTGCTGAAAATTTTAACATGATTGGAAGAGCATAGCGCAGGTTATTACGTTCCGAAGCCATTCCAAAACATTCCGACCAAACCGAAACTATACAAGATTTCCGGTGGCCACATCGTGGCGGAGCACGTAACTACCGTGTGATCAACTCCAGTATTCTGCGGAAGGTGATGCTTGCGTCACTTCTGTTCGTTACGTCACGTTGTTTACGTACTGCTGTGCTGCGGACGCATTAATCCACGCCGCGTTGACTGGGGTTGACAGTCGTGTTCTGATTTGAACTGTTGATATTGCGGTAGGCTGCACGTTCATAGTATCGTTGCTGCTGGGTCTTGGCACAAACTGGAAGCCCACGGCAATGACACGGCCGTATAAGAATCCTCGGAAGTCGCGGAGTTGCGGTCGGAAATCGGTCCGGGAGCTGTGTCCGCGGCTGGTGAGAGCATAGAAATCGCAAGGAGAGGCTAGAAACAAAGGTGGCGCTGGCTGTGCGTCAAAACGAGGGATGCGCCATATTGTGGCGGCCACTGTTGCCATGTGCCAGTGCTGTCTGCGCGCTGTCCTTGACAGCTCGGTTCCAATGGTGAATATTGTTACTGTAATCAACTTACGAGGAAACAAATGTGAAGTAAGCATAAAATAAACATGAAGTAAGTAATACTGCACCCTTCCCGTGATGTAATCACCTGTTCTAGAAAGAAAAGGCGGCCTTGAGTGCAAGGGGAAGCTAGCAGAGTTTCGGTTCCGGAGTTGCTGACAGCCGGTCACGGTTATCGGCTAATGCTAATTAAGCGGAGTGCGACTTTGACGGTCGCTTCATCACAAGAAACAATGCGGCTGAAACAACTGACCAGACATCCTTGACTAGAACGTTACAACATGTGGAATTAGGGGAAACTCCGATTGAGTAATGAAACCATTGCAAGACTGGTATGACCCTGGGGATGGTAATCCTGGCAGTCCCTCCTTTGTGGGACTGCCGCTACAGCCGGAAAATATTCGTCTCTCCTCGTAAGTAGAGTCACTAAATTTAGAGCAGAGTAGCGACACTGAGCCAGTGGAGTGCAGCTGTAGCTTCCACAGTTTCGCCACGAAAACCACCGCCCCCCTTGACCACGTGATCATCAGTAACGAATCACGACAAAGTAGCCGGAAAACGGCGCCAAAAAGCGCGCGCTGGCTGACTGAACTGCGCATGTGCGCTGCGTGCCCTCTCCACACCCTCTCACTCGAATTATCTCCCCCCCCCCCCGTTCCGAGCGCTTCGCCAGGCCATCCGCTAATATTATCGGGAAGCAGAAAATGAAAATCCAGAAGACGAAGGAATTCACATGTACAAATTTATTGACACGGTAAACATATAAACAAGAAGCAACATTTGAATGCAAGTAAAACTACACGATTATTACAGAATACTGCAGAATAAATAAATAATAAATAGTGCCGAACAACAGAAAGCGTGACTATCATATTATACAATCCTTAAGGGAACCTATTCGGTTTGGAGAAAGTAGATATTATTATACACATATATAGCACGTGATGAGTCGCAGAAGCCATCCGCTTCATCCCAGCACAACTGTCGAATTTTCTGGTGACAGGGGCACATGCTCGCGGATCGCAGGGCCACGAACAGCTGTCGGTGTCTGAATGAAAAAAAAAAAAAAAGGAACCTGTTAACGATATGGTAAACCCGAGCACAGGCAACGTTACTTGGCTGAATACGCTATGTAAGACATGCTATCGTTACGCGCCTAATGTCGACTAATGACAAAATTCGAGAAGCCCTGCGTACGCGATGCACGCTGTTTTCCTTTTCATGTACACCAGTGTATTAAACATCAGACACATTCAAATAGCGGAACAAAATGCAACAAGTAACGCCACGCAGAATCATCAACCAGATCATGACTGATAACCGGCAGAAAGTGATGTAATGCGGGACAAGGCGTACCTCCATGCACACAGTTAAGCGACAGTATTAAAAGTCTGATCACTGACATGCATCATACGTTTGTCTGCTTACCTTTCATTCAGGCGTTCGTCCATGGCTCGAACATCTTCGAAATCTACGAAACGAAATCACCGTCTGCTCACATACGTAGACGCCAGCTACACAACGGTCAGACGGGTCGGCGCCTCGGAGAAACGAACGCGGGCGAATCCACCGGTTAAATGAGCCTCAGCCAATCATGATCGAGAAAGGTCACGTGGGGGACCGGAGCCAATGGAAAGTAAATAGCCGGAATTTGGCGGGAAATGCCAGGGGCGACACTATTGTCGCGGCGGCGAAACCCGCTTACTGTGCCTCCTCTGACTGAGCCACGCCGGCGAGCGAGACCGCCATCTTGTGTCCGGCGCGGCTGCGTCGCCTAGCAACCGCCCCCCTTCTCCGCCGGTGAACAGCGCGCAGGCGAACCAGCTCGCAACAGAGGAAACCGGTTTTGAATGGAGGGGACTCAACATGTCGACGCGTTCTTGGAAGGAGAAACCACGTGACACGATCGGCCCAATCGCGGACACCGAACGGCGGCTTCCGCGCGGAAAAGGAATACGATACTCTGTGCCCTTATTTGGTGACTCTACTCGTTAGCGCCTCGTAAGCGCACAGACAAACATACCACCTCAGGTGCATTTTGTCGTCGCTAAAGACATGGGGCCCTGACACCATAGAAATCAAAAGGATGATTTCTCCATATGATTTCTATGTCTGACACTCTTACGTGAAAATTTCGGGTGCGGCGACTTTTCTACAGTTCTACAGTTCTTTTCTACAATTGGCAATACAAATACACATTGAAAATGGGAGTGTCACTGGAATAGCGAAGACAGCAGAAAAATTACATAATGCGAATTGGAATGATTTACGGGCTCGGCGCCCCCGGGGAAGGGGTGGTACCTCACAGCACAAGCTCGCCGGGAATTCTTTGGGGCTCTGACTTTCTTTCTTTTTATAATGTAATGGCCTGCTTACTGGAGATTTGGGTTACAGTTTTGAAGCCAGTACAAGGATCGTGGTGAATATTGTTCTTGAATGTGCACCAGCAATACCCACTATTCCCACTGTTGTCATGTCAGCATTTCATTTGTAATAAGGTGTTTGGTGTTGGCTGAGTTGCAGATCTTGCTGCATCTGGAGTTTTGTTTGCCGAATTGTGTTTGTGCTTCGGGCACAAGTCATGTCCATGTCATGCGCGCTTCCAAGGTGTCACACAAGACATTCTACCATATCTGGAGTATCTTTCCACAAGTGAGTGTCATTATTCACTAACACTCCCTAAGACCTTTATTGGAGACACAGAAATAATCAAACCATTATTCCTATTCATAGGCGATGAGAATTGTTGCGGTGCCATAGGTCTTGCTTCTGTCTAATATTGCAGGTTTCCCCACCATGACCCCATACTTTTGAGACAGTGGCTTCAAAGCAAATCTGAGCAGTCTTTTCACCCTTCTCAGACTCAAAGGATATGTTCCAAACACTAGGAGCTCTCATGCTTTTACATTAGCCACAGCAAGAAATGGCTGAAGCCAGGTGCTATCCCCACTATTTTCTCCTGGAAACAGGGCAGCAGCGCGGTAGTATATTAATTTTATTTTGTGCTGCAGAGAGTTCAATACACACTTTCGATGCATTGGCAGCGTTTGCAACTGGTCGGTGGTCCATGATGTTTATTCTACACTTGACTTTGTAGAGAACCTATTTAGGGAGAGAACTCGGTGCTGCCATACACCAACTGGATATAGGGTGGTGGCTCCCCGTATCAGCTTTCTCGGCCGATAGGGAAGGGGGAAAGTGGGACCGTAGCCTTAACGAAGAATATATCGCCGATTAGTTATTGAAAAAAAGAAAGAAAGAGAGACCATTTGTCATGATGAAAAAAAAAAAAAAAAACAATTCTCACCACAGTTAGAGTAGACACTATGTATTTAGTGTACACACCTACATCAGGTTTTCAAATTCCTGCAGTGATCCTATACATCATGGCGGTTAATAAACAAGCAAGCTGGTGCCTTTGGGCTCATAGATTGAGTCACATACTGCTCATGACGACGGTAACGCAAACAGTAATTGAGTTCTAGTGAACAAAACCGTCATTCACTGCATCTTCCAGTTTGCACAATTTAGGGAAGCCGAAGCCGTCATTTACACTTTCGACAGGCCTATTGAAACATTCTGGGAACTTTTTAAACGTGTTTGGTACATCAACACATTGCCGAATATTCTTTTTGTCGTCAGTTGGATGCATCAAGGTGAGCGTATACGACAATGAGAAGGGCCATTTCAAGAGAGAGTCTTTGGTGCCACGACAAATATGGAGATAACCACCTATGTACATTATGCCATCAAACTGTTCGAATTTCACACTTAGCTTTACGGAGTAGCCACACAACACAAAAACATCAGAGTAGGTGCCGGTAGACCTCTCCTCCTTCGCTTTCTTCTTAAGCTCGTCGACGTCTTGGATGTGAAAAAAGGCAACGTTGGCTCCGTATCCATTTGAATCCCGTAGAGTATGGAGGATATGTTTCATGCTGCTCAGTTTGTTGTCGGTTGATGATGAATGCTCTTTTTGCAGTTCGATCAGAGCTGTCAGCCTCTCCCGATTTGAAGCGACGGTATCCTGAACTACGATGCCACGTGCAAATTGGTCGCTAAAGTGGTCGCTAAATCGGTCTTTAATAGAATATAGCACATCGGTAACTGTACGCACGGTAGAGGCCAAGTTTGACACATCTTTCTTGGAGAGCCTATGTTCCTCTTGAATCGTGCAGAGTACTTGCGCACAATTCACAACACACTCTTTTGTAGTGTCGATCCCGACAGTATGTCTATTTAGGTGGTCGTCAATGACATCAAGCTTATCGGCTATATCTGCAAGTGAAGCGTTGATCTCACTTCCAATCAAGCCAGCGCTGCTGTCAATGTCAACATCTTCCCTCGGTCCATTTTGTGCACCGCATTCTTCTTTCATGTAATGGCTGATTACATCTTTACGGAGCACCGTGGCACAGCACTTCCTACATGTTAATGAATGAAACCCACAGTCATTCAGGAAGTGAGGTTTCATTCGTTCCAGCGATCCGACGAAATTACATCCAGGTTTAAAGTTGCAACAGCGCACCTCCAGTTTCTGCAGAGGGGTCGTTGCGATCGGTGAAGTTTGCACTTCACTTTCAAGAAAGCTTTGCCTGTTAAGCGGACAGTATCGGTCAGTTCGAAGAACGCTATGGTAACATACCTCACAAAGGCAATGCAAACACTGGAGCCTGAAGATCTTATCGGGAATGACGGCGCACAAGTCACACGATATTGCCGCTGGGAGAGCCACAAATTACAAGGGACGCCACGCTAGGGCTTCAAAGTGTCCCAGAAGGTAGCTTTCGGAAGACATCTCACTGTTCAAAGCGAAGTCTTCGTCGAATATCTGGCACAAGCGGCACAAGACGCCTGATCCTGAGAGGAGAAGCGGGTTTCGCCGCCGCGAAAACAGTGTCGCCGTTGGCATTTGCCGCCAAAATCCTACTACTTACTTTTCATTGGCTCTGGTCCTCCACGTGACCTTTCTCGATCATAATTGGCTGAGGCTCATTTAACCGGTTTCGTTTCCACCGTGGCGCCGGGGCAGGGTCGCCACACCAGTCGGAGGAAAAGTATGGAGATCACTTGTTAAAAAGTATGGAGATTTCCGTAAAAATCTGTAGATTGCAGTAAAACATACAATTTGTTTAATTAACACCGTTTTTAGGCCACGATTTAGTGCGTTTCGTCGTCTGACATTTTGTATTTCGCTCTTCGAATCGAAACAACGGAAATATATGATGGCAAAAGTTATTGAGGAGCTGCGCAGGATGGATTGACTCTCCCGGGTTCAAATCCTGATGCCGGCTGTACTGTCTGGGAAGAACCGAGCAACAAGCCGTCAGGCAAGTCACTCAGAATTAGCACACCACCACCTTGTCGGTGCCATGTTCGCTGCCAGTGCGTCGGCGACTGCGTGAGATCTATTTGCTTCCAGTGGAGGCATCAAGAATAAGAAAAGATCAAGTATCATCACCAGACAAATCAATACATAAGCGATCTAACCCTGATGGTTACGGTAACTACATCGTGAGTGCAAACAGCCTCAGTGCCACGAGTGATACAAAATAGCAAACATTACACACTGACAGTCATACCGACACACCACGAAGCAATGAAATTAAAAATTCATTGTTTTTTTGTTTTTTCACCCCAGAGTGGAACATGGTGAATCGGGCTTCTCGTCACAACTTTTTTAACGATTGTCCTAAGATATGACAACATAGCGTAAACGCAGGCTGGCTGGTGCATGAAATCCATGAAACGAGCCTGAGCATGGCAACGATCTTCGCGTATGTTCGTGTATTTCATTCCAGATTTGTTTTCATCAAGGAGTCAAAAATCTGTAGATTTCAAAAATAATCTGTAGATCTGTAGATTTTTCCGGAAATCTGTAGATTTCCATACAAATCTGTAGATGTGGCAACACTGCGCCGGGGAGAGTTTTTCTGGCACCGATTCTCGGTACACAGAGGGCGAGGAGAAGTAGGAGCACGTGGGAGAGAACGCGACACAACCGCGCAGGCGCACTCGCTTTACCCGTCGTCATGACAACGACAGACGCTGCGTCTGGTGTGCTATCAGGCGCGCGGGATCTCTGTAGCGGTGTAGTGATTTCGTCTTCAATTGAATAAAAATGGAAAGAGGGAGCCACGGAGGAGGAGAGTTTTCATTTTCCCGGGGGGGGAGGGAGGCAAGGGCGCACTGCGAAGTAAGTACTCTGGAGGGGGGGGGGGGTATGTTTATGAAGAAATAAAAGAAAGGAACGATAAGCCAGATGGATGTCGGCTTGTTATTCCAGATAAAGTGAAAGGGCGAAAACAAAAAAGGGAAAGAAAAGAAGAAAGGAAACCAAAACAAACAGAAGGAAACAAAAGGAAAAGAAAACTGCAGAACAGAAAACTAAAGCTGAAGAATCACACACTCTGGCGGGATCCTATGATGTATGCAGAACTGGTATAGAAGTAAGAGGAAGGAAGAACAGCAAAAAAAAAACAAAAACAAAAAAAAAAAAGAAAACAGAGAGAACGTAAACAGTGAACATGTGCACAACTGTAGGCATTTCGCCTTTGAAAACTGAGTGCAAAAGGAACAACATTGAATCCTCGGTGTTTGACCCGAAATGCGCGCAATATAATGAATATGGTCAATGAAATGGAGCAGCGGGAGTTGAACCCGCTCCCAACGGATATGCGTTCCGACGATCCTACCGTAACACCTCACTGGCAGCTGCTGGTACCTTTTCGACTGCTGCGTTTCATTGATCTGATTGCTTTGGGCGAAATTCAGGCTATGTGTTGTGTCGTGTCTGTGTTTCTTCGTCTCACCTTCTACTGTGATAATGAGTATGGTGGGCGGATACATAGTTTACAAATTGCAAGATGCATTTTCGGGGTTGGTGCCTCTTCGCTCTTTTAACCCGGGCGCGCCGAGCCCCAAAGGTTGGTGTCAGTCTCTTAGCGGGACTTCCCGGGGGAGGCGGCGCCCCCCTAGTTCATTTAGCATATTTCCGTACAAGTATTCATTACCCGCCTACACGTACGGAGACGGGGGAGACGGCTCGAAACTGCCGAACCGAACCTCCATACACACATCACTGGCCGAAGTCGAACGTAGCGTCGTCGCGCAGAAACCCAACGTGAGCGCCGAGCGGCACAGGAGACGTTCAGACGTTTGTGAATGTGCCGAGCACAACGATACACTGTCTGTTCACGAGAAGCGTTAAGCATAGTTCACACTACTGCGTTTTATTGCGTGCGTTATAGTTACCGTGGCAACAGACGCGACACTCCACAGCAGAAGACAAGGAGCTCGCCCGAGCTGAACTTTCTCCGACGCACGGCCGTGAGCTGGAACCGCCTTTTACGTGCACCTAGAAACAAAGTGATCGAAATCCCCGATGCAAGATAAACTACTGTAGATAAATATTACCTGTCTATGAAACACAGTCGTGCACGAGACTAACGTGGACAAAACCACGCTAACATCTAACTTGTACTGACTTAATAATAACCTAACCACCATGCTGTTCCGTCGTGTCCGCCCTGCTAAGCCTAACGGCCGCTAAAATGTGGGTTTCGTTCTGTTGTCTTCCAGGAGGAGCAAGGAGACACATCGTTAAACTGGATAACTGGTTTATTCAGTGTCACTACATTCACACTTAGTGGAACCAACCCACAGTTACAGAAAAGACGCTACACTTGCGTCTTAATGAGTCGGCGTTCGGAACTCGACTGACTCAGCAAGGGTTCCCGGGTTATGATATTACAAAAACACACGAACCAAAAAGGGCGAGACTAAACAAATCGGCAGGCGCTTTCGGCAGTGGGCACCCTCGTGATCTATCAGGTGACGTGAAGCATGTGATGCGGTATCGGGTAACCCTAGCAGTTGTCTTGAAGCGTGCTATCCGGTGCACGAAAGTGTAAACTGAAAGTGGAGAAGCAGCCTTCCTGCAGCCCAGGTGCGCCATAGGTCAATATCCCCTTATACGCTGTGGCCTATTGCCTGCGGTTGTGACATTCGTTCCTATTTTTTGACTCGGACATCCTGACAAACTTAACTTCCTCGTTAAGCGCGTGCGTTACCATAAGCGATACACAATAACACAACTTACAGAAACTTCCGTATAAAGCAATCATAAACAAAGGCCATTACTTTAGCATGTCATAGACGTACAGCTCGAAGCAGAGTTAACTGGAACGCCGCGTCGACCAGCGGAGCAAGAAGGGAGCCACCCTGGCGGCGTCTAGTAGAAATAAAGGGCGAGGAGGTTTTGACATTTCCATTCTACTCGGAGGGGTGTTTGCTGTGGCGTGCCGAAGAGTGCGCAATCGGGCTGGCGTTATCAACGCTGCGCTCGTTTGGTTTTTGCGACCGTGTCTGAGGGATTGCGAAGAATCGATGATATCCCGATGGCGCGAGGCAGGTAAGCACGTGCGAACCAGTCGTCTCTCACCCCTCCCAAACTTCCAAAATTACGGCGAAGTTATCCAGACGACGAAAATTTTCAGAAAAAGGACTGATGTGGGGCAAAAAAAATAAAAAATCAAAATAAAAATGCGATTTACGAAAGGTGGGAGACGCAAATTGGGGAACATGCAGTCGAGGTACGAGCGAACCTCTGCTGACGAAAATTTAAGTGAGGACAAAGGTCATGGTGAATTTGTCTAGCTCTGATGATAATTCACTACACCAATAATAAAAAACCTTCCTCCACGGAGACTCCCTGCACGGTGTGCCAGCATGCACACACACAAAAAAATGTGTGTGTACTAATTGGCTGTGCTTCCGAAAAACTCCCGAGAGACGCGATATGCTACACCATGAAAGCATTGTTTTATTATTATATTTAAAAACTCATTACGATGCTTTCGCGATTACCATCACTAATTATTTCAAGCATCTTCGCATCCTCTATTCCGGGCACAGTAAATTTTCCGAACAGAGACAAGCTGTTATTCATTTCATTCGATCACAAAATGAGCGTTTCGGATGACGCGTGCCCATGCGCCATCCGCGCACATGCACACAAACAGGCGCAGCGTTGATAACGCCAGCTTGATTGGGCCCTGTTCGGCACATCACAACGAACACCTCCCCCTCCCACACCTCCCTCTGACTGAAATGGAAATGTCGAAACGCCCTCTCCCTTTATTTCTGCTAAAGGCCGCCAGGGTGGCTCCCCTCTTGCTCCGCCGGTCGAAGCGGCGTTCCAGTTAACCCTGCTTCGAGCTGTACATTACGAAAGGCATACAAAACGAAAGATACATAAACTTCTCGCAAGGTAGCATATTATGCTGGTGCCCGACAGTTAATACAAGACATATGCTTGGTATCTTTCGGGAAATTTGCGGCTTCTCTGTGGTCTCGACGGGGCTGTGTCTTATCCCGTGTCACAGTCTTCGTTCTCTTCCTCTGAAGAGTCGCTGTCGTCGTCTTCAGTGTGACTCCGGCTGTTGCTGGTTCATCCTTTCAGTTGGGACACGTGTGCAGTTGTTGCAAACCAGCGTCCTTTGGTTTCTCCGAGCTGCATCACTCTGTACACGTGTCCGACGGAAGCACTTGTGTGATGACCAGTGGTCCTCGATACTTTCGTTGTGTCTTAGTTGGCTTCCCGGTGTGCTCCGGCTGTCGCGTCATGGTTTCGCCAACCTCGCATTTTGTCGCAGCAAAATGACGCTTGTCGTACGCGTTCTTCATTTTTGCCTGCTCTTCTAGGAGCTTTCGTCGCAAACCCTCTCTCAACTCCTCGGCAAACGTCACCTTGCGCGAAACAGTGAATCTAGCGCCACATAACACGAAAATTGCGAATAGCGGAGGCGAAAACCCCGATTCAAGATCAAGTCGGCTTGTGTGCGCGATAGGCGACGGCGCGCGGCACTGACTTCACGCTCAAGGTCACGTGGTAAGAGCCGAGTCGCCGAGTCACGTGGGCCTCCGCTAACGGAACGGAGTGCAAAAAGTGAGCCCCATCGTACTTTGAGCGGGGAAATTCCTGGCGCCTGACCGTTGTCGTTATCTGTCGACTGCGAAGCAAACGTAAGGGCGTTGTTTCGCTGGCTCTGAAGGATGTCGTCCGAAAAGTACCTCGTGGGCTTCTCCAAAAGACTGGATTTCAGGCCCATTGAATGTGTGGATCTGCATTTCACGAGATACTGCTGTCTCTGCAACGTCGTTCCCAAGGTGACTTTTGATTGATTTTAAAAGAAAAAAATGGAGATGGTAGTCTCGAGCCACTCGGGACTGGCTACTCCAGGACGCGTTATTAATAAAAGAAAGGGAAACTACACTAACCTCTACGCTTTGAAACGCTTTGAAAGAATAAATGAGAACATCATCACCGAGCTTGTCACCAAAAGCGAAGTCTCAAGGCACTAAAAACAAAGCGTGTCACAATGTGTCAAACAGGTCCGTCGAGACAAGAAATTGCACAAGGGCGCGCATGGCAGGTATGAGCTGATTTGCTGGCCAGCACCCAAGAACCTTTTCGGTGGAGTATGGCCGATTATCCAGGCGAGACAGGGACGACACAAGGGTACATCGGTGTGCACTGTACCTCGGGCAGTCTTGGAGTATATGATCCACGTCCTCAACTACATCACACAGACTGCAGTTGGGGGACGGGACCATGCCGAGCTTAAACAAAAGTCGTCCACTGTATGGCACGTTGAGGCGAAGCCTGTAGATGAGCGACGTGATGGGTCGAGGAAGCGCTGACGGCATATAAAAACGGAGATCTGGGTCCACCCTGCGCAGGAACGACGTAGAAGGGACACTTCTGCGCCAGTGTTCACTGCACAGACGTCCCATGAGAGCACCAATTGCTTGCTTCGCGTCCGCTTGGGTGAAATACGTACGGTGCGTCGGTACGCCTCGTGCCACATGAGCCCGTCTCGCAAGTAGGTCGGCAGCCTCATTCCCAGGGACGCCACAATGACCTGGGATCCACTGCAAGGTGATGTTATGTGTCTGTGTGACAGCACATGAATACTCCCTGAGGACGTCACACACCAGTGGAGCGAGGGAGCTCGAGCCCAGGGTGCACTGCAGAGCTTGGAGGGCGGTTTTGGAGTCACTGTATATGGTCCAGTGCATCGGTGGTTGACGGGACACAATGAAGGAAAGTGCCATAAGAATGGAATGCAGCTCGGCCACAGCAGCCGACGTCGGGTGCGACAGCTTAGCGCTTCGTTCAATCGACAGCTCAGGGATTACGAATGCACAGGTAGAGCCGGTCTGTGTCGATGAGCCATCAGTAAAGATTTTAATTCTGCCTTCATCGCGATGAAGCAGACTCAGGGTGAGTTGGCGAAGAACAATTGTTGTAGCCGATTTTCTGGAAGTCAAGCCAGGGACATTGACATGCACAGATGGTGCCTGAAGGGCCCATGGAGGGACTGCGGGTAGAACCAGTTTTTTATGCTTTGGAATGAGGCTGCGGTGAGCTAAAACGGCTTGGCAGTACCCGGATGCTGGTCGCCGAAGAATGTCGCGCACTAATGTGTGACGGTAGTGGCGAGTGGAGAGCCTCATGTAGTGCCCAAGAGATTGTGCCGTCCGCATAAAGATCAGCGAAGGCTCCTTGGCTTCAGCCATGACAGGGGCAGTTGACGTTGATTTGTGGACACCAAGGCACTGTTTCATGCTCTTTGCAAGGACGGTTTCCAACACTTGTTCAGACGAAGGACAAAGACTATGCAACACTGGAAGATGGTACATTAACATTTGTCGTATGAGGGACCGGTGCAGACCAAGCAATGCCCTTGTAGAAAGCCCCCAGCGGGCACCACAGAGGTATCGCAGGACACTCAGTCGAGACTCAGCTCTACCTCTCAGACAACGAACCTCCGCTCTCCAGGACAGACAGCGGTCAAGAACCACACCAAGAAACTTATGGTGTGTAACACGCCGCACGACATTCCCACCTATATGAAGCTGAAAGTTCTTCAAATGACGGCGAGTAAAAGGCAAAAAAACAGTCTTCTCATGAGAGAGGTCCATGCCTCTGTTTTCCAGGAAAGCAGCTACAACATCAAGGGCACACTGTAAGCGGCGCTGTAGCGCTGGCCACTGCTTGCCGGATGTCCATATGCATATATCGTCAGCATACAAGCTGATGTTGACGCCCCGTGGCAAGAGAGCTGGTAGAGCAGCCATCACGACATTGAAGAGGAGTGGGCTGAGGACCCCGCCCTGTGGGACACCTGCTGTTGTGCTGTGATGAGACGTTTCACCATCCGAAGTCATCAGAAAGACAGTTCTACCACGTAGATAGTTGGCTATCCACCTGAGAGCTCGCCCAGTAACGCTCAGGGAGAAAAGCTCATGGAGTACATGGCCGTGGCTTGTAGTGTCATAGGCTCGCTTAATATCAAGGAATGCTGCCACGGTTAGTAGACCATCCGATCTAGACTGCTCTACGTGGGTTACCACATTCAAGACACAATCCATTGTACAACGAGCTCTCCTGAAACCTGCCTGCGCCGGGTGTAGGAGCGTCCGGGACTCCAGAAACCAGTCAAGGCGGTCCAATATTAGCCTTTCCATTACCTTGCCCAAGCAGCTTGTGAGGCTAATGGGACGAAATGAAGCCAGTTCCCTTGGCGACTTCCCTGGCTTCAACACTGGGATAACTCGAGCCGCTTTCCATACGTCAGGCACGACACCAGTTCTCCAGGAGTCATTAATGAAGCACAGCAGTTTTTCAAGCGACGCATCCCCTAAGGAGGCTATGGCCTGATACGTAATCCCATCGGCCCCAGGTGAGGATCCTTTCCTAGAGTGGGAGATTGCTGACTGCAACTCGTTGATGGTAAAGTCCAGGTCCATGACAGGGTCACAAGCCATGCAGCCAAAATCAACACCACTAAGGGCATCAGCAACCGATTGCTTGTGGGCGTCAGTCGAAGAGGCGCAAGATGGTCGTGTGAGGAGACAGCAGAACTCTTCACCAGCTGTAATTTCTGAGATCTTCAGATGAAGCGCGAGAGCTCTGAAGGGAGCCTCCTGCTCAACAGGGCAACTAAGTGTCTTAACAATCTGCCATATTCTTCCGGTAGGTGTATAAGGGGAAAGCGTGGAACAGAATGACTTCCAGCTTTTGCGACCCAGGCGCTGGAGGTGTTTTCGGATGATGCTACGAAGCCTACATACTTCCTGGTAATCCTGTTGACTTCCAGAACGACGGAACCGGCGCTCTGCTCGGCGTCGTATTGTTCTTAGGCGTTCAAACTCGACATCAACACTTGAATGCGTTGCTGGAATGGGGACCTGTTTTGTTGCGGTAGACACGCTGGACGCCAGAGCACAGTTAATATCATCCAGACTTGTCGCAGAGCGAAATAAATCTTCAGCTGTCGTGTTAAAAACCTTCCAGTTAGTAACTTTCTTGGTCTTACGGGGGCCTCGCAGCCCAGAGTAGCAGACAAGCAGCGGCATGTGGTCACTCCCCATGGTGTCCATATCTACTACCCAGTGAACCTCCCGGGACAACGAAGGAGAACAAAAGGTGACATCAATACAGCTGGAGTACAAGGGCCCACGAAAAAAGGTCGGAGAGCCATCATTTAAAACGATGGCGTCAAAATCCTCCAAGTATTGCTGTAGCAGCCGGCCCCGTACATCATCATGCGAGCTTCCCCATGCAGTACCATGAGCGTTGAAATCACCACACACGATGAAATGATTATGGAGAAGCCGAAAAAAATCCGTGAACAGCTTATCTTCAATGCGTACCGACGGAGCAATGTATACACTAGCAACAGTCATGCGTCTAGAGCGCAGACGCACGCTGCACACGACATATTCAAAATCATCATCCGATGACCCACCAAGGAGTACACTTGGAATGTCTTTTCTGACGCACAGCATCGCCCGACTAAGCCCTGTGCGTCTCTCAGAGCGGTATATAACGTAATTTGAACTTAGGTGACTTTTCTTTTGGGATGCTTGCACGCTTTCTGCGAGCTGTGCTACGGGAATCTTCTCGGTAGCGATCGACGCTGTCCTCTGGACGAAACTGACTTTGAGCAGGACGGTGTTTCAAAGTTTGCATTCAAAGCGAAACATCTGGAGAGAACAAATGTTCGGTGCTTCAACGCAAAAAACGGGTGCAACGTCGTAGGAACGATACAGGAGGTGGAGTCTCACTTCTTTGACGAATGTGCCTACTATGCTGTCATATGTACCAGGTGCAAGGCCAGTGTACTTCGTCGGGACATTGTCAGTCATTACAGAACATCGTGTCATCAAGAAGACATGTCCTCCGTTTCCTCTACTGGAGTCCACGTTCCAATCACCGGATGTTCGTTCGACCCTGTCAAAGAAACTTTTGTCTCCGCGGAAAGTGTTCTGAAGGAGGTATCAACCGTTGAACATCAGCTGCATGGGTATGCCGAGGAAATCGACAGTTTAAAGGAAATGGCGTTGAGGAACGAACAACTCCTGAACAGGCTTCTCGAGAACCAGGAGCGTGTTGCTGCTGATGTTGGCAACACAGAGAGCAAAGTGACGCAGCAAGTGCAGGACCAAGCGGAGATTAAGGGGTCACTAAGAGGCGTTGCTGAATTACTCTCAGTGGTTGAACTGCAAATGTCATCAATAAGCCGTGACAACGTCGCTACAAGTGCAGTGAATAAAAACGTCGAGCAAGTGAGTGAGCGAGTGGGAAACTTGATGGACACGCTCCAACAAATAAGTGCTACATTAAATGATGTGAAAGGAATCAAAGGGGAACTGAATCCTCTGTTGCAGTGCTCCGCGGAATTGACAAAATTTATGAATGCCGACGAAGAAGCTAGAGAAAAAATGCCACTCGTGAAGGCGATACTCGGAACTTCCACAGAGATTGGGATGTACACGTTGCATTCCTCCGCGGTACAGCAGAAGATGGAAGCTTTCTTTCTTATTAGAAGCTTTTCTGGGACGCTATTGAAAATGTCACGACGAACGTTCACTTTTGGCATAAACCGTCCTTCTGATGTGTTTGTACTGTGCGGATACTCTGTGAGGTTGAGCGCACACTTTACTGCACCCAAGAGGCTTTCGCTGCGATTTGCACTGTGCATGTCTCAGAACGATATCATTCTCCAGTGGCCCTATACAATCCCCTTCACCTGTAGGTTCAAGCACCCAAAGGACTCAGCGAAGGACATCGTATGCCGTACAGTTCACCCAAAGGCTGACTTAAATGGTAGTCGTAATAATGGCGCATATTGCAGGCCAACCGATGCTGAAAACGATGCCGTTCTTATTGAACCGGCGCCATCCATACTCCTTCTAGAGGCAGATGGCTTCATTCATGACGATTCTGTCTGCATTGGCATAAGGCTTCACCCTGAGATGGCGTGACAAATATCTTCCAAGAGTGCGCCCCGTCCGACATGTCAAAGCTCGTCTATACACAAGTATATTATGTACTCTGTTGTTTCTTCGCAGCAAGAGTCATCCTGACAGGAGGAAAACGAGTAATTATTTCGCAACTTGCTGCACGGCAGTGATGTCACGGTGTGTGAGCACGTTATGTCCTCCTTCACGCTCTTAGAAAAAAGGGTGGAGCAGTTACACCTTTTAGGAAGTAATAGTTGTTGCATATGTTGTGCCAAAAAAGGCTGCAAAGTTCTGCCTGCTATCTCACCCCCAAAACAGAACTTCACCGCATAGCACGTTGTCCGCCAACCATTGCCTCGAAAGATAGGGTTATCGCTTCCCATTCGGTGAGCGAGGGGTGGCGTCAGAGATGGGCAGAGTACCTCAAAATTCTACTTCAAGTAAAGTACCAAGTACCTGGTGTCATTAGTACTTCAAGTACAGTACAAAGTACCCAATTCCAAATGTACTTCAAGTAAAGTACTAAGTATTAAGCAAAATACTTCAAGTACTCATCAGGTGCTTCGTCAATTTAATTTATCACTTTGCATTTCCCTGTTTAGTATCTTTGTCTTCCTTCTTTTGGCAAAACTTCAACGCACTTTCTTGACAAATGCTCTGAAACCATAAAGTCCTAGGTTAAGTACTAACCCCTGTATATGAACTTAATAGGATGTTGTAATTTGCAGTTACATGTAGAGAGGTAATCCGTTAGCTGTGGTGCGATTATGCAAAATAGTAGTATGCCCTGACTGATCCAAGGTCACCCACCTAGTGTGGTGTTCCGGTACTAATCTTCGGGTATAAGAGGCTAGATAATGTCAGGGTGGAAAAGTACAAGCCAACAGAGATTATTCATTTCTTGGCATTCCTTGCTGCTTTTTCGAATACATGTTTAAAAAAGAATACCAAGAAAATTAAAAAATGATGAAACACGATGTAAGCTTTCATTTTTATTCGACTGTGATGTGCAGCAATGTAATCCATGTGACCAATTAAAAAAAAACGTAAAATGTAAGAATGTAAGCATGTGTGTCTTTCCGAGTGTTCATCATGTAATGCAATCACACGTTGTGATATAAGTTGGTTATTAACTGCCAATGAAGGAAACAATATAAAAAAGCATAGAACCTTGTATTGGCAGAACTGAAATGACAATTGATCAAGTCATTGTGCTGCCGGTTGCAGTATCGTAATGTGAGCGTGTCTTTGCATTGCATTCGTTTTACATAACCGTAGAAGCGTTGATACTTTTTCAACATTTCAAGCCTCTCAACAATAGATTTGCTTCAACAAATATGCTCTTTAAACGCACAAAAATCCTTTTGGTAAAATGTCATACTGGGAATCTTGTACTGCATTCCACAAGAAGCGCTAAAATGACGGCAAGACGACGAAAACTCAGAGATTTATAGCCCTATCTGTGTGTTTTTGTCATCGTCTTGTCATTTTAGCACTTTTAGTAGGGTGCATTTTTGATACCCACTTATGATTTTTTGTCTGGAGTCCAAGTTTGGCTACTTGAGTACTTTGAAATGTACTTAAAGTAAAGCACAAGTACACAGAATATATGTATCTCAGAGTGCCACAACAAAGGACTAACGTTGGACTACAAAAATTGGGGTACAAAGGTCCAAAGCTATGGAACGCACTCCCATTACAACACAGACAAATGAATAATTTCCCAGCTTTTAAAAAACACTTGAAGGTCCTCCTTTTGACGGAGATGTGATAGGATTGATGTCAGCCTTGTTCTATCTTTTTGTGTATTAATCGATATAGATATATATATAGATATACAGGGTGTCCCAGAAAACGTCTCATTGAATTATAATAAAAAAACTACGCCACCTAGAATGATGCGGTCAACAGCATTTGTTCTGATTAGGTTTTTGCCACCTCCCAATGTGAATGTCATGCACTTCAAGTTTAATTATGTAAATATTTAGGAACTGAACTCGGAAGTTTGCCAAGTAAAGGTCACTTTTTTACCCCACCAATATGAAGAGCGTGCCGAATTCACTCAAATTCATGATAATTCACAGTGATATTCACGAGCTATCCCATCGGGAAAAATAGCCGAATATCATGCTTTTCGGAGCAGCGGACCATAGCGCGCAATGACTTTTTGAGCACAATCGCTCTCAGTGCGACGAAAGGAGGTTCCGAAGCCAGCACACAGAGTGATAGTAGAAAAAGTAACAGTTCCTATAATTGAGAGAGGGAAAGCATTGTCCCAGCGAAAGTCGGACGTGATAAGCCATGCCTGTTTTATCTCTTTCTGCGACGTCGGAGAGGGCTGGGTTTCCAACCTCCTCTCGTCGGACTGACAAAGATTGCGCTGCAAAATTCATCGTGCGCTATTCTGTGCGACCTCCGTAGAACATGATGTTCGGCTATTTTTTTCCGATGGGATAACTCCTGAATATCTCTGTCAATTATCATTAATTCGACTAAATTAGACACGCTCTTCACATTGGTGGGGTAAAAAAATGACCTTTACTAGGCAAACTTCCGACTTAAGCTCGCAAAAATTTACATAATTAAACTTACGTTACACGACATTCACATAAGGAGGTGGCAAAAACCGAGTAAGAAAAAATGCCATTGACCTCATGACTCTAGGTCGTGTAGTTTTTTTATTATAATTCAATGACACGTTTTCTGGGACACCCTGTATAGTGTCTCCCCCCTTTTGTGGTATCTCAAAGTTATTTTTGCGTGTAATTGATGCAGATATCACATTTTTTTCTCTCTCTCTTTTTTTCTTTTTTGTTATTATAGTTTATGTTTACAAACTGGTTATAACCCGGTAGGCCCACAAGACGTGCGTTTATTGCTCTGTTCTATCATGTTCGGGACAGCAGCACAGGCTTTGTCCTCGCTGTCCCCCACCTATCATGTGTACCTAAAGCTCCAAATAAAAATATTTTGATTTGATTTGATAAGAAACCTTTCGGTGGGCGGAGATTTAACAGAGTGGAAGGTCCCTACGATAGCGGTTCCACACGATAAGCCAAACACCTGATTCCTTTGAAGTAGCTGAGAACCTGTTGTGGATCTTTGGTTTGACAGCTTCCTTTTCTTCACGCCCTTTAGGTTTGTTCACAACAGAACAAACTACAACAACTTTATTACGGGATGATGATGATGACTGGGGAGTTTCATCGCCAGGGGGCGATACTCTACCCCATTGCTGGTGTGATGATGCGGGGAATGAAATAATGAGCCCTTTCACAATGTGGGTCAAGTCCTACGGTATCCAGAAAGGTGAAGAGAACTTTGAGGGCAGAGCGTTGGTGGACTGGATGTGGCTAGGGACCAAGCAATTTTGTGTGTGTGTGAGAGAGAGAGAGAGGGGGGGGGGAGGCGGAGTCTAGCTCGTTGAGGGATTCAGAGAGTATACAGTTCGGGAAGGTTGGTAGTGTGGGCAATGGAGAAGAATGTGCTCGTGATCTTCAACAGCACCGCAGTGGCTGCGCCACTGTGCTGTGAAGGTCACATCGAGGCGCATTCGATGAACTAATGCGGCATATTGACGAGAGATATGTGGAGGCATGCGGAAAGCGAGCGCTGGATCAACCCTGCTCAGTATGACGGGAGGGGGGGGGGGGATGTTGGCGGGTATAGCCAGAGGAGTCATGAGGCGACGAAGTACGGACAACAGAACAGATAACAATGCGATGTCAAAAATCCGCTATTCTATGTTGTACAACCGTAATGAGAAGACGGGTAGGAGCAACTTTTATTGAAAACGTTAAAACCAGACTTTCGTGCAGAGCCTGCACTTCATCAGGTTTTAGAGAAGCCGGCGCGTGGCAAAGCAGGCTCCCGTCGCAGCCAAAGGAAGGGCCCAGATACGCGGAACGCTGCATAAATACTAAACCATACTAAACTTCGAGATGCTTCCGTATAACTATTCGTTACCCGCCTACACGTACTGCGGAACCGAACATCCATACACACACACTGGCCGAAGTCGAACGTAGCGTCGTCGCGCAGAAACCCAACGTGAGCGCCGAACGGCACAGGAGACGTTCAGACGTTTGTGAATGTGCCGAGCACAACGATACACTGTCTGTTCACGAGAAGCGTTAAGCATGGTTCACACTACTGCGTTTTATTGCGTGCGTTATAGTTACCGTGGCAACAGACGCGACACTCCACAGCAGAAGACAAGGAGCTCGCCCGAGCTGAACTTTATCCGACGCACGGCCGTGAGCTGGAACCGTCTTCTATACGCTGTGTGTACCTCGAAACAAAGTGATCGAAATCCCCGATACGAGATAAACTACTGTAGATAAGTGTTACCTGTCTATGAAACACAGTCGTGCACGAGACTAACGTGGACAAAACCACGCTAACACCTAACTTGTACTGACTTAATAATAACCTAACCATCATGCTGTTCCGTCGTGTCCGCCCTGCTGAGCCTAACGGCCGCTAAAATGTGGGTTTCGTTCTGTTGTCTTCCAGGAGGAGCAAAGCGACACATCGTTACACTGGATAACTGGTTTATTCAGTGTCACTACATTCACACTTAGTGGAACCAATCCACAGTTATAGAAAAGACGCCACACTTGCGTCTTAATGAGTCGGCGTTCGGAACTCGACTGACTCAGCAAGGGTTCCCGGGTTATGATATCACAAAAACACACGAACCAAAAAGGGCAAGACTAAACAAATCGGCAGGCGCTTTCCGCAGCGGGCACCCTCGTGATCTATCAGGTGACTGTCACAGTACGACAAATATATGCATTTAATTTTCTGTATATTAAATAGAAAGTGGTGTTCAATATAATTTTTTTTAAACATTTCTCATGTAAGCCTCGCGGCGGACCACGTGGAATGGAAATGTCCATCTTGGATTTGGTTGCCCGAGTAGCCGTTCGACCGTGGGAAGGCAGGTGTTGCCGTATTGTGTAAAAGAGCTGGTGAATTTCCTTTCCGAGAATTTGACGCAAGCAGCGACCCATTTTTGACCAGGGAAAGTGGGCCACGTCTTGCGGGCATTGTAGAAAGCCCCGTGACCCGAGGGGTTAAAAGAGGGAACCGAAGGGAAATAAGGTCACTCGTCCTGTGGTCAGCGTCGGAAGAAAGTGAAAGTTGTGTCGGAAGCGGTAGCGGCGGCTTTCCCGCCCAAGGGAAGGTTCAAGGAGCGTAGGTCGGGTTGTTCTTCGTGAACGTAAGTGTTTTTCCCAAGTGTGGGATCAAGTAGTGCAAGTACTGCAAGTGAGGTTGAATTGAGTCAACAAGTGTTGTGTGTGGTGAAGTGTGACGACTTCAAAGGAAATCGCCGAGGACTCCTTCCGGACGAGGACTGTGATTGGCCACCTCCGAGGACTTCCCGCCGCTGCGAGCTAAGTTTCTATTGTTTGAAGGATTTTATTGTTTTGCATTAAGGGTCGTGTTGTGACAGTCGCCCATACGTGACAGAGTTCAGAGAATATTGTATTCCTTCTATGGTCGCCGCGCGATATGTTTCGGATGTGTTTTAGGTATTGAGAGAAAAGTGTTGCCGCCTGTGATATGTGTAGTTCGTATTATGCATTTCCGATTTGTCTTGTAAGAGTAAACTTCTGATTCCTTGTTTGTTGAAACAAGTGTTCTCGTTCACCTTTTCGTCAACCGCCACCGTTCGTGCTATTCGCTGAGTCCGAATCTTCATATTGCTCATGGATCCGGGGTGCTGCGCACCAGAACCCGGGAGCCCGTGACAATTTCTGGCGTCCGCGACAGGACTCCGCAATAGCCGAGGAGAAACAGTTACGTGGGTGAACGAGTAGACGAGTTTCAGAGAAGTGTGCGAGACACGAGATGGAATTGCAAGATCTGGTAGCTATTGGCAAGGAATTGGGCCTTCAGGGCGCGGTGTTGAAGGAGTGGATCGAAAAAGAGCAGAGAGAGAGAAGGGCTCAAGAGAGGGAAATCTTGAAGGAACAATTGCGCGCACAGGAGTTAGAACAAGTCCGAGAAAAGGAAGCGGCTCAGGCTAGGGCTGAAGATGCTAGGGCTAAGGCAGAGGATGCTAGGGCTAGGGCCGAAGAGGAGCAACGCACTTTAGAGCTCAAGATAAAGTTGCAAGAATTGCAGAACCAGGGAGCTGTGGGGGCTACGCCAAATGCTGCGCGAGAAGTCACTAGTAGCACGCTGCCCGTAACACCGCATCGGTGGCTCTCTCCGTTCGACGAGAAACGAGACGATCTGGATGCGTACCTGCTACGTTTCGAACGGCTTGCAACGGGACAACGCTGGCCCAAGGAGCAGTGGGCGACGGCGCTCAGCGTATGTCTTAGCGGCGACGCGCTAGGAGTCTTTGCAAGGCTGACTCCCGACGACTCTGCGGACTATGACAAGGTTAAAAAGGCGCTCCTTCAAAGATTCAGGCTGACTGCGGAAGGGTTCCGCGAAAAGTTCAGGAACGGAAAGCCGGCAGAGGGAGAAACCGGGACGCAGTTTGCGGCGCGACTCAGTAGCCTTTTCGATCGTTGGGTGGACCTGTCAGAGACGAAAAAGGACTACGACTGTCTGCGCGATTTGTTGCTAACAGAACAATTCATTAAGGGATGCCAACCCAAGCTGGCGATGTTCCTAAGGGAGCGAAAAACGGGGTCGTTATCGGATTTGGCAACTCTAGCGGACAGATTCCTAGAAGCTCAATGCCAGAGCAACCTGGGCAAAGGGAAGAGCGAGGAAACAGAGGCTGTCGAAGACCAGCGGCGTGCGTCAACCAAGAAGTACCCCCGCGAGCGAGAAGAAACACGGAACCAGAAGAGATGTTTCCTTTGTGCCAGGGTGGGACACATCGCGTCTGAATGCAGATCTCGCCAGGTGAAGCAGCATGGGGTGACGTGTTATACCTGCGGGAAGACGGGACACACGGCCAGGTATTGCTCAGAGAAGACGCCGACCAAGCCTCAAGCATCGTGTATCGTTGCTCCGAGGTCAGAAGAAACCAGTTCAACGGAGGGATGCATCACCGATGGGTACGTGGAGCTCAAAAATGGACTAAAGGTGCCAGTAGTAAATGCCTTCGTGTCACCGAAGACGCTGTTTAGAGTAGACGGTATGCCAGTAGTCATGGGGAAACTGGGAAGCCACCGTGTTACAGTCCTGCGTGATACAGGCAGCAACACTGTCATCATAAGGAAGATGCTAGTCCGAGAAGAGGACATGACCGGGGAAACGAGTCCTGTCTATCTGGTGGACGGCACCGTAAGGAACCTACCCGAAGCAAGGATAACTGTGAAGACGCCATTCTACACAGGGGTCCTGACAGCCAAATGTATGGACAACCCCCTGTATGATCTAATCTTGGGGAACGTTCCTGGAGCACGAGAGCCGAGTGATCCGGATCCCAACTGGGAAGAAGACGGTGCAGCCGACCAGGAAAGCCCGGAAGTAGACGTCGCCAACGAGATGGAAAGCAACGGGGGTCTGAATGCTGCAGTAGAGACGAGGCGACAAGCGAAGCAGAAGACACAAGAGAAGAGAGAAAGGGCGCCGCTTCGAGTTCCTGAGATAGTGGGATGGCCATCTGAGCCGAGAGAAATTGGAAAAGAGCAACAAGATGATGACACTTTGGCATGTTGCTTCGACAAAATGGGACAAGTATTGCAATGTCGTAACGAAAACCGCTCGTACGAGTTCGTCGTGAAGAAGGTAACCCTATACCGAATCTACAGGATGGGAACCGGAGGAGAATGCCAGCAGGTGGTTGTGCCGAAAAAGTTCAGGCAAGCGGTTATGAAACTAGCACATGACGGGATCATGTCGGGCCACCAGGGGGTACAGAAGACGACTGACCGAATCCTAGCTGACTTCTTTTGGCCCGGCATCCAAGCTGACGTGAAACGTTTTGTCAAGTCGTGTGACCAGTGCCAGAGGACGACGCCACGTGGAAAAGTTGCCAAGGTGCCGCTGGGGAAAATGCCAACGATTGAGACGCCCTTTCAGCGCGTTGCAGTTGATATCGTCGGACCCATCGCGCCGGCAACAGCGAAGGGTAATCAATACATTCTCACGATGGTAGACTATGCTACGCGCTACCCGGATGCCGTAGCATTACCAAGCATCACGACGGAACGAGTGGCAGAAGGGCTCGTGGAGATGTTCACAAGGACAGGAATACCCCGAGAGATTCTAAGCGACCGTGGGCCCGCTTTTGTTTCCGAGGCAATGCATGAAGTAAGCCGTTTGTTGTCCCTCAAGCAGCTACACAGCTCACCGTACCACCCAATGGGAAATGGGTTGGTGGAAAAGTTCAACGGCACAATCAAGACAATGTTGAAGCGAATGTGTGAGGAGAGACCGAAGGACTGGGACCGATACCTTTCACCGTTGCTTTTTGCGTATCGCGAGGTACCCCAGGCGAGTCTCGGCTTCTCGCCATTCGAGCTACTGTATGGCCGCCACGTGAGAGGCCCATTGTCCGTGCTGCGTGAGTGGTGGACAAACGCAGATCTCGAAAATGAGGTGAAAACGACATATGAGCACGTGTTCGAGTTGCGCAACAAGCTCGAGGAGACCTGCAAGATGGCGCATGAGGAACTCGAACGAGCAGGAGCGAAGTATCGCCAACAGTATAACAAGAAGGCCCGCCAGCGACGACTCGACGTAGGGGAGAGGGTGCTAATCCTCCTACCGACAGACCGAAACAAACTTCTCATGCATTGGAAGGGGCCTTTCCCCATTGTTGCGAAGAAGGGGGAAATGGACTATGCTGTAGATCTGGGTCACGGAACGAAGGTGTTCCACGCGAACCTTCTCAAGAAATATGAGGAAAGGGAGGTTGAAGAGACTCAACCGGGACAGACAAAGGCATGCGGCGTCGTCACCATAGACGAAAACGAAAGAGAAGACACCGTCCCCCTGCTCAACTTTGAGCAGAAAGAAGACTACACAGACGTTGTTTTGGCGGACAGGTTGAATGACCAACAACGCGGGGAAGTGAGCCAGTTGGTGCGCCAATACCATATGATCATGTCGGATGTGCCAGGGCGTACCGAGATGGAAAAGTGCCGACTAGAGATGACCACGCCGAAGCACGTGCACACGAAGCAATACCCCCTGCCATTTGCTGTGCGAAACTCAACGGAAGAAGAGGTCCAGAAGATGCTCAAAATGGGCATAGTTGAAAAGTCGAACTCCCCGTACAATTCACCTGTGCTCGTGGTACGCAAGGCGGACAATACGCACAGGTTATGTATTGACTTCAGGAAGCTGAACGACGTGCTGAGGGCGGACGCAGAGCCGATTCCGAGGGCCGACCATATATTTGCCGACATCGGGAAGAAGCGGTTCTTCACAAAGCTAGACTTCACAAAAGGGTACTGGCAGATACCTTTAGACGAGGAATCAAAGGCGAGGACCGCCTTCTCGACGGAATCCGGCCTATACCATTTCCGGTATATGCCGTTTGGAATAAAAACTGCTCCCGCCGTCTTCACGAGGTTAATGCGCAAGCTCTTTGATGACCTGCCGGACGTCCGCTACTACTACGACGATGTCTTGATTGCGAGCGACACCTGGAGCGAGCACTTGGCCACACTGGAAAATGTGTTTCAGAGAGTCCGAGATGCAGGTCTCACTGTACGCCCCACCAAATGCGAAGTAGGGCACGAAGAGGTAGACTTCCTGGGACATCAAGTGGGGAAAGGAAGAGTAGCCCCACTCACGAAGCTGATAGACAAGATTCAAGATGCAGAGCGCCCGAAAACAAAGAAGCAGGTTAGGTCTTTCCTCGGCCTAACCGGGTACTACAGGGACTTCATACCGCAGTATGCAGAAGTGGCGGCCCCGCTGACAAGCCTCACAAAGAAAGGAGGGAGCAACAACGTTGTGTGGGAAGATGCCCATGAGAAGGCATTTAGGGAGTTGAAGCGTCTGTTGACAGAGGCACCCATCTTGCGGCTACCTGACCTGACGAAGGAGTTTGTGCTGAGGACAGACGCCTCAGAGAAAAGCATCGGCGCTATACTTCTCCAAGAGCACGAGGGTGTGTTGCACCCTGTATCATATGCAAGTAGAAAGTTGCTGGCAAGAGAGGCTGCGTACGCTACCATTGAGCGAGAGGGTCTTGCCCTTGTCTGGGGAATACATCGATACCACACCTACCTGTATGGGAAGCCCTTCGTTCTACAGACGGATCACCAACCTCTCCTCCACATCAATCGCACCCGACACGCTAATGCACGTGTCATGCGTTGGAGCCTCCAACTCCAGGAGTACGACTTCCGCGTGGAGTACGTGAAGGGAAGAGATAACGTTGGAGCGGACTACTTAAGCCGAATGTGATGTGTCCTAGTATTTTTTTTTCTTCTTACCTGCATTGACAAGCATGCAGTTTATGCTTTTCTTTTCCTTGCTGCGTGTACGTGTATAAACTGTCCTGTACATATGCCATAGCGCGACGGGAGTGATGTGTGACACAATAAGGAACCAATTGCAGTTTTCCTCTGTTTTTTTTAAGTACTTAGCTATGAAATGTCCGAATTGTACGTTGACGTTTATGTTTGAATATTTGTCTGCACATGTGCTTGTTCTGAATATTATTGTATAATATTCTTAAGTAGGGGGTCGTGTCACAGTACGACAAATATATGCATTTAATTTTCTGTATATTAAATAGAAAGTGGTGTTCAATATAATTTTTTTTAAACATTTGTCATGTAAGCCTCGCGGCGGACCACGTGGAATGGAAATGTCCATCTTGGATTTGGTTGCCCGAGTAGCCGTTCGACCGTGGGAAGGCAGGTGTTGCCGTATTGTGTAAAAGAGCTGGTGAATTTCCTTTCCGAGAATTTGACGCAAGCAGCGACCCATTTTTGACCAGGGAAAGTGGGCCACGTCTTGCGGGCATTGTAGAAAGCCCCGTGACCCGAGGGGTTAAAAGAGGGAACCGAAGGGAAATAAGGTCACTCGTCCTGTGGTCAGCGTCGGAAGAAAGTGAAAGTTGTGTCGGAAGCGGTAGCGGCGGCTTTCCCGCCCAAGGGAAGGTTCAAGGAGCGTAGGTCGGGTTGTTCTTCGTGAACGTAAGTGTTTTTCCCAAGTGTGGGATCAAGTAGTGCAAGTACTGCAAGTGAGGTTGAATTGAGTCAACAAGTGTTGTGTGTGGTGAAGTGTGACGACTTCAAAGGAAATCGCCGAGGACTCCTTCCGGACGAGGACTGTGATTGGCCACCTCCGAGGACTTCCCGCCGCTGCGAGCTAAGTTTCTATTGTTTGAAGGATTTTATTGTTTTGCATTAAGGGTCGTGTTGTGACAGTCGCCCATACGTGACAGAGTTCAGAGAATATTGTATTCCTTCTATGGTCGCCGCGCGATATGTTTCGGATGTGTTTTAGGTATTGAGAGAAAAGTGTTGCCGCCTGTGATATGTGTAGTTCGTATTATGCATTTCCGATTTGTCTTGTAAGAGTAAACTTCTGATTCCTTGTTTGTTGAAACAAGTGTTCTCGTTCACCTTTTCGTCAACCGCCACCGTTCGTGCTATTCGCTGAGTCCGAATCTTCATATTGCTCATGGATCCGGGGTGCTGCGCACCAGAACCCGGGAGCCCGTGACAGTGACGTGAAGCATGTGATGCGGTATCGGGTAACCCTAGCAGTTGTCTTGAAGCGTGCTATCCGGTGCACGAAAGTGTAAACTGAAAGTGGAGAAGCAGTCTTCCTGCAGCCCAGGTGCGCCATAGGTCAATATCCCCTTATACGCTGTGGCCTATTGCCTGCGGTTGTGACATTCGTTCCTATTTTTTTTTTAAGGGGCTTCCGACACTCGGACATCCTGACAAACTTAACGTCCTCGTTAAGCGCGTGCGTTACCATAAGCGATACACAATAACACAACTTACAGAAACTTCCGTATAAAGCAATCATAAACAAAGGCCATTACATTAGCATGTCATAGACGTACATTATGAAAGGCATACAAAACGAAAGATACATAAACTTCTCGCAAGGCAGCATATTATGCTGGTGCCGGACAGTTAATACAAGGCATATGCTTGGTATTTTTCGGGAAATTTGAGGCTTCTCTGTGGTCTCGACGGGGCAGCGTCTTTTCCCGTGTCACAGGGGATCCGGACAAAATGTCCCCGGACAAAACGTCCCCGGACGAAATGTCCCCAGAAAAATGGTCACCGGACAGAACGTCCCCCGAAAATGTCCCCGGACAAAATGTCCCCAGATGCCGTCCGGTTGCACAGCCGTTGGTACCTGAAATGTGACAAATGTTTTTCATGCTATCATGTGCAGGGTTGATTGATTTAAATCAGCCAGATTTAAATCACCGATTTTAATCGCGATTTAAGTCATGAATATTAATCAAGATTTAAATCACCTCCCTTATGTGATGTTTGAATTCGAATAGTAACATAAAACTGGAGACGCTGGGGAAGATGAGACTGAGCCTGGAAATGAACCACAGCCTGAAATATATTATACTTCAGTGACTTTTAGCGCAAACAGCGTCACGTGACCCCTTCAGTGGCTCTCCGGCACACTAGCAAACAATTTGGTTACACATGGCGGGTGGTCATTCTACGAGCGTAGAACTTTTCCAGTTATTTCTTTTTCTTATTACTATTCGGTGTAATTCATAATATATAGTTTTCAAATAGATCTCCATTTGCATTAGCTAGTAACTGTTAGCCGCACTGTTAGAAGTCTGACACCCTTCTTTGTATGTGCTCAAAAAGTGATTTCGCTACTACGAGGTGGCACGCGGAAGCAATGAGGTGAAGATCTGTCTTAGAGGACAAAAATCAACTCAGTGATTTAATCAATATTCATCATATTTAAATAAAAAAAAATCTGAATAATTTGATTTTTTAATCACGATTGTTTACAACCCTGATCATGTGGAGGTTGCGCATCCTATAGGCCGTCAGGGCAATTTGACGTCTTATTTACGACGAACTGCTCTACGTGTGGTTGGGCCCATGTAGTTAAAGCTCCCTCTAAAGCCAGTCTGGGGACTCAAGCAATGAAGCATATGTCAAAAGTAGGAGCTTACCAGTTATTCCGAAAATGAGTATGGAACTCAACTAACCAAAGCATTTATTTACAATTATTTACATCGCTAAACGAATCTCTCCAAAGTGGGGATGCTGGTCTAGGGACCCATAAAATGGAGCATCTCTCAAAAGTAGGACCTTAGCAATTATTTATATTATTTACAGTTATTTACAATACCGAACGTCTCGGATTACTTCAGCTTGCGATCTAGAAGCGGATCGTCCGGGCAACACCTCGTAGAAATTCTTCAATGGTTTTTTCATTGTTGACGTACTGGCTGCAAAGTTTCCGCAGCCGTGCTTGCAGCTCCACGGTTGCTGGTTTCAGTGACGGCAGCTGGGGAGACTTTGTCCGGGGCCTTTTCGGGGGAAATTTTGTCCGGGGACGTTTCGTCCGGGGCCATTTTGTCCTACACCCGTGTCACAGTCTTCGTTCTCTTCCTCTGAAGAGTCGCTGTCGTCGTCTTCAGTGTGACTCCGGCTGTTGCTGCTGGTTCATCCTTTCAGTTGGGACACGAATGCGGTTGTTGCAAACCGGCGTCCTTTGGTTTATCTGAGCTTCATCACTCTGTACGTGCCCGACGGAAGCACTTGTGTGATGACCAGTGGTCCTCGATACTTTCGTTGTGTCTTAGTTGGCTTCCCGGTGTGCTCCGGCTGTCGCTTCATGGTTTCGCCAACCTCGCATTTTGTCGCAGCAAAATGACGCTTGTCGTACGCGTTCTTCATTTTTGCCTGCTCTTCTAGGAGCTTTCGTCGCAAACCCTCTCTCAACTCTTCGGCAAACGTCACCTTGCGTGAAACAGTGAATCTAGCGCCACATAACACGAACATTGCGAATAGCGGAGGCGAAAACCCCGATTCAAGATCAGCTCGGCTGGTGCGCGCGATAGGCGACAGCCGACGGCGCACGACACTGACTTCCCGCTCAAGGTCACGTGGTAAGAGCCGAGTCACGTGGGCCTCCGCTAACGGCAGAGGAGGCACAGTAAGCCGGTTTCGCCGCCGCGAATATAGTGTCGCTGCTGGCATTTCCCGCCAAATTCCGGCTATTTACTTTCCATTGGCTCCGGTCCCCCACGTGACCTTTCTCGACCATGATTGGCTGAGGCTCATTTAACCGCTGGATTCGCCCGCGTTCGTTTCTCCGAGGCGCCGACCGGTCTGACCGTTGTGTAGCTCGCGTCTACGTATGTGAGCAGGCGGTGATTTCGTTTCGTGGATTTCGAAGATCTTCGAGCCATGGACGAATGCCTGAATGAAAGGTAAGCAGACAAACGTATGATGCATGTCAGTGATCAGACGTCTAATACTGTCGCTTAACTCTGTGCGTGGAGGTACGCCTTGCCCCGTATTACATCACTTTCTGCCGGTTATCACTTATCAGTCATGATCTGGTTGATGATTGTGCGTGGCGTTACTTGTTGCGTTTTGTTCCGCTATTTGAATGTGTCTGATGTTTAATACACTGGTGTGCATGAAAAGGAAAACAGCTTGCATCGCGTACGCAGTGCTCCTCCAATTTTGGCATTAGTCGACATTAGGCGCGTAACGCTGGCATGTCTTACAGAGCGTATTCAGCCAATTAACGTTGCCCGTGCTCGGGTTTACCATATTATTAACAGGTTCCCCCCTTTTTTTTCATTCAGACACCGACAGCTGTTCGTGGCCCTGCGATCCACCAGCATGTGGCCCCCGTCACCAGAAAATTCGACAGTTGTGCTGGGATGAAGCGGATGGCTTCTGCGACTCATCACGTGCTATATATATGTATAACAATATCTACTTTCTCCAAACCGAATAGGTTCCCTTAAGGATTGTATAATATGATAGTCACGCTTTCTGTTGCTGGGCACTATTTATTCTGCAGTATTCTGTAATAATCGTGTAGATTTACTTGCATTCAAATGTTGCTTCTTGTGTATATGTTTACCGTGTCAATAAATTTGTACATGTGAATTCCTTCGTCTTCTGGATTTTCATTTTCTGCTTCCCGATAACATTAACAGATGGCCTGGCGAAGCGCTCGGAACAGGGGGGGGAGAGAGAGAGAAGATGAGTGAGAGGGTGTGGAGAGGGCACGCAGCGCACATGCGCAGTTCGATCAGCCAGCGCGCGCTTTTTGGCGCCGTTTTCCGGCTATTTTGTCGGGATTCGTTACGGATGATCACGTGGTTAAGGGGGGCGGTGGTTTTCGTGGCGAAACTGTGGAAGCTACAGCTGCACTCCACTGCTAACGGAGTGCAAAAAGTGAGCCCCACCGCCATCGTACTTTGAGCGGGGAAATTCCGCCTGACTGTTGTCGTTATCTGTCGACTGCGAAGCAAACGTAAGGGCGTTGTTTCGCTGGCTCTGAAGGATGTCGTCCGAAAAGTACCTCGTGGGCTTCTCCAAAGAACTGGATTTCAGGCCCATTGAATGTGTGGATCTCCCTTTCGCGAGATACTGCTGTCTGTGCAGCGTCGTTCCCACGGTGACTTTTCTTTTGGGATGCTCCCACGCTCTCTGCGAGCTGTGCTACGGGAATCTTCTCGGTAGCGATCGACGCTGTCCTCTGGACGAAATTGACTTTGAGGAGGACGATGTTTCAAAGTTGACATTCAAAGCGAAACATCTGGAGAGAACAAATGTTCGGTGCTTCAACGCAAAAAACGGGTGCAATGTCGTAGGAACGACACAGGAGGTGGAGTCTCACTTCTTTGACGAATGTGCCTACTATGCTGTCATATGTACCAGGTGCAAGGCCAGTGTACTTCGTCGGGACATTGTCAGTCATTACAGAACATCGTGTCATCAAGAAGACATGTCCTCCGTTTCCTCTACTGGGGTCCACGTTCCAATCAGCGGATGTTCGTTCGACCATGTCTCCGTGGAAAGTGTACTGAAGAAGGTATCAACCGTTGAACATCAGCTGCATGGGTACGCCGAGGAAATCGACAGTTTAAAGGAAATGGCGTTGAGGAACGAACAACTCCTGAACAGGGTTCTCGAGAACCAGGAGCGTGTTGCTGCTGATGTTGGCAACACAGAGAACAAGGTGACGCAGCAAGTGCAGGACCAAGCGGAGATTAAGGGGTCACTAAGAGGCATTGCTGAATTACTCTCAGTGGTTGAACTGCAGATGTCATCAATAAGCCGTGACAACGTCGCTACAAGTGCAGTGAATAAAAACGTCGAGCAAGTGAGTGAGCGAGTGGGAAACTTGATGGACACGCTCCAACAAATAAGTGCTACATTAAATGATGTGAAAGGAATCAAAGGGGAACTGAATCCTCTGTTGCAGTGCTCCGCGGAATTGACAAAATTTATGAATGCCGACGAAGAAGCTAGAGAAAAAATGCCACTCGTGAAGGCGATACTCGGAACTTCCACAGAGATTGGGATCGTAGCGGAACGTGTGTACGCGTTGTATTCCTCCGCGGTACCGCAGAAGATGGAAGCTTTCTTTCATATTAAATACTTTTTTGATAGACTATTGAGCTTGCCACGAGAAAAGGTCACTTTTGGCATGGAACGTTCTTCTGACGTGTTTGTGCTTTGCGGATACTCTGTGAGGTTGCACGCACACTTTACTATATCCAGGACTCTTTCGCTGAGATTCGCACTGTGCATGTCTCGGAGCGATGCCCTTCTCAAGTGGCCTTTTACAATCCCCTTCACCTGTAGGTTCGTGCATCCAAAGGACTCGTCGAAGGACATCGTGTGCCGTACAGTTCACCCAAAGTACGACTTAAATTGTTGTAATAATGGCGCATATTGCAGGCCAACCGATGCTGAAAACGATGCCGTTCATCTTGATCCGTCGCCATCCGTATCCACTCTAAAGGCAGATGGCTTCATTCATGACAATTCTCTCTGCATTGGCATAAGGCTTCACTCTGAAATGGCGTGACAAATATCTTCCAAGAGTGCGCCCCGTCCGACATGTCAAAGCTCGTCTATACACAAGTATATTATGTACTCTGTTGTTTCTTCGCAGCAAGAGTCATCCTGACAGGAGGAAAACGAGTAATTATTTCGCAACTTGCTGCACGGCAGTGATGTCACGGTGTGTGAGCACGTTATGTCCTCCTTCACGCTCTTAGAAAAAAGGGTGGAGCAGTTACACCTTTTAGGAAGTAATAGTTGTTGCATATGTTGTGCCAAAAAAGGCTGCAAAGTTCTGCCTGCTATTTCACCCCCAAAACAGAACTTCACCGCATAGCACGTTGTCCGCCAACCATTGCCTCGAAAGATAGGGTTATCGCTTCCCATTCCGTGAGCGAGGGGTGGCAACTCAGAGATGGGCAAAGTACCTCAAAATTCTACTTCAAGTAAAGTACCAAGTACCTGGTGTCATTAGTACTTCAAGTACAGTACAAAGTACCCAATTCCAAATGTACTTCAAGTAAAGTGCAAAGTACTAAGCAAAATACTTCAAGTACTCATCAAGTGCTTCGTCAATTTAATTTATCACTTTACATTTCCCTGTTTAGTATCTTTGTCTTCCTTCTTTTGGCAAAACTTCAACGCGCATTCTTGACAAATGCTCTGAAACCATAAAGTCCTAGGTTAAGTACTAGCCCCTGTATAATCGGATGTTATAATTTGCAGTTACATGTAGGGAGGTAATCAGTCAGCTGTGGTGCGATTATGCAAAATAGTATTATGCCCTGACTGATCCAGGGTCACCCACCTAGTGTGGTGTTCCTGTACTAATCTTCGGGTATAAGAGGCTAGATAATGTCAGGGTGGAAAAGTACAAGCCAACAGAGATTATACATTTCTTGGCATTCCTTGCTGCTTTTTGGAATACATGTTTAAAAAAGAATACCAAGAAAATTAAAAAAGGATGAAACACGATGTAAGCTTTCATTTTTATTCGACTGTGATATGCAGCAATGTAATCCATGTGACCAATTAAAAAAACGTAAAATGTAAGAATGTAAGCATGTGTGTCTTTCCGAGTGTTCATCGTGTAATGCAATCACACGTTGTGATATAAGTTGGTTATTAACTGCCAATGAAGGAAACAATAGAAAAAAGCATAGAACCTTGCATTGGCAGAACTGAAATGACAATTGATCAAGTCATTGTGCTGCCGGTTGCAGTATCATAATGTGTGCGTGTCTTTGCATTCCATTCGTTTTACATAACCGTAGAAGCGTTGATACTTTTTCAACATTTCAAGCCTCTCAACAATAGATTTGCTTCAACAAATATGCTCTTTAAACGCACAAAAATCCTTTTGGTAAAATGTCATACTGGGAATCTTGTACTGCATTCCACCAGAAGCGCTAAAATGACGGCAAGATGACGAAAACTCAGAGATTTATAGCCCTATCTGTGTTTTTTCGTCGTCGTCTTGTCATTTTAGCACTTTTAGCAGGGTGCATTTTTGATACTCACTTATGATTTTTTGTCTGGAGTCCAAGTTTGGCTACTTGAGTACTTGATGGGAAAGTACTCAGAAAAAAAGTACTTTAAGTACAGTACAACTTACACGATTTGAAATGTACTTAAAGTAAAGCACAAGTACACAGAAATGTACTTAAAGTACTACTTGAGTACTTGGTACTTCAAGTACTGCCCAACACTGGGTGGCGTACACCTTCGTGTAGCAATTTGGATATGTGATAATTGTTTTTACCACCCTTTATCAGACGCTATGTTGACCTAGGTGGTAACTATAGAAGTTACCACTATTGACACTTTTTTTCCTTCGAGTGCACAAATTACCCGAAGTGTGGGGTTCATGAGAAATGAGATTGATTGAATGGAAAATAAGACTTCATCAAGCTTTGCATCATTTTCTTTGGTGCATCGGTGGAACTTTCCAAGACAGCTCTCAAAGTGATTCGTCCACTGCAGTTTATATGTTATTTTTAGTTTCTCCAGGTTCCTGTAGGAACACGAAGTGACAATTCATCCACTTTTGATTTGGTGTGTTCAACTGAATCGTACAACTAAGGATATCGCGTGGAAAACTACTGCGAGCAAATACGTAGGTGTTGAGAGCTGACACCACATAGTGAGAGAGAGAGAGAGAGCCTCCTTACTCGTCGGCGTGACATAACAACTAAGATTCAGCCAATGAGGGTCGTGTTTTCAACTGCGGTATCCAATCACAAACGAGCTTTCAGCGGTCGTAGCCATGGAGACGGCGACCATCGTCTGCGGGTAGTGATTGAACGTATCTCGCGTACTAAATGGGAAATCTTTAAAATAAAAACTGTCCCATACCTTTCTCAAGAGCATGAGTAATTTTCTGGAAACCATGTTGCACTTGTTTTTTCTTTTTTCCTACATATTCCGAATTCGTTGCAGTCATTTACGAGTTCTTGAATTCGCAGAGCGGCGAGTCGTAGTAGCAGAAGAATTCTATCTTTATATGCCCACATATAGCAAAGGAGGAAGAGGAAGCAATAAGTAGGCCTACTGTATCCACCCCCCCCCTCCCCCAAGCAGTATTTGCAACGTAACTGTCCAGCTGTTGGCACATGGACCCTTTGCGACGACAATGCGACAATGAACATTTTATACCTAGCAATACTCCGATACTTCTACGTTGTGGTCTATCGCAGAGATGTAGTGTGAGTAGTTTGAAAACTGTGCCAGTACCTTTACGTCAATTATATCAGGTGACAGCCAGGTCTCGGTTAAGGCCAGCACGTATAGCAAGAACAAGCGTCAATAACACAGAGATCAGCCCGCTTATAGGTATGAGGCTATGCGTATGTTTGAGAAAAACAGTGACAGGGATTTAGGCTTACTGTTGCTGAAATGTGTGGATGCTTTTCCCCATTTCTTGATCTCCGTAACAGTAGCAATATTTTCATCAAACATGTAGCACTTTGTTCTTGATGAACGACTTATCGAACGTCCATTAGAACGGGAGTGTGAAAGAAAGGGCATACTCCTGTAATTTTCGCCTTGCCTGACTAATAGGAGCAGGGTAGTCTTTGAGACAGTGATATAGGAGATCTTTTCCATCCGGATGACTGCGTTAGAACGCTTTCTTTAGTCTTGAATGTTTTATTTTTGACTAATGGATCTCTTCTTCCCAAGAAACAACTGCCCTAAACGACGGGCACGCTCAACTTCGGAAGGGGACAAGCAACTGCCCAAGTGATTTTGACAAGCCTCAATGACATTCTTGTCCATGCTTCACCAACGTTCAGATTCTGCATCGTTGAAACCGTAAAATATTAGGTAATCTCGACGGGACCGGCAATCAAAATCAGTTAGCCGCGACGACAAGTGTTCGACTTCCGAAGAGACTGTAGATTAGTAGAGCTGAGCGCGGGTATACCCGCACATCGTCAAGATTTGCGCGTAGGAATTCGCGATTGCTGCGGGTAGCTGGTAGAATGCTGGTGTACCTGCACTACCCGCACTCCATGATACCTCTCTGTCACAAGCAAGCTCGGCAGTGCCCTATGTCGTTGGTGGTTAGGGCGAGTTCGATTAGTAATGGAGACATATATGGCTGTATGTTGAATTGCAGTTTTATTGGCATACGATTGAAGCCCTCCGAGACACGTAGCCAACGCTCAGAATTCCCATTGTTTTAAAATAGAAACAGCGGTAAAGTGGACGAGGAACAAAAGTGACCCGCGACAGTAATAACGCGTGGCTTAATTCCTGTTGGGGTGGGAATGCACTTAAGTCTCGTACACCTTGGCGCGTCTACAAGACGTACCATTCGATTCCTCATTGCTGAAAACGTAATACTGTGAATTCGCTCGTTCAGAATAGTCACGGTTATCAAATAAACGAATTAAGTTGATAAAAACAGCTCCAGCATATCTCGATTTGTGTTGGCAACAGCGATTCGCGATTCCAATGAACTACAGGTGGCGCTCCGAACTTCCAAGATGGCGGACGAAAGGAGGTCTCCGAGCAAAGCCAGCGTAGGGAATGCGGTGTCGGCCGAATTATATTCATCTGTTTCAGGTTTAATACCCACAAATTGACATGTTTCATGAAGACGGAATCAAGTTTGTCTGCAAGTCATCTCATACTGTGCAGCTCAACTATGAAATATAGGCAAACAGTTTCCGTCGTCGGAGTTTGTTTACATACGTCAGGAGTCGAGCGAACAGATGAGACATTTTAGAATCTAAGAAGGAAAAGCAGGGATTAGTTGCTGAGAAGACTGACATAGCACGTGTTTTGGAATGTGGATTAGTATTCTGCAAGGCAATACATGTTTGAATTTCTCCTTCGATAGTCCCGTAGTATTTACATGTGAGCGTTGCAAGGCAGCAACAGTTCCGAATGGAAGCGTAGTGTTTCTACGAATTAGGTACCTCTTTTTGTACCTTTGAGACACACGTAATCATTAAAAATTGTAATGCACAAGTTAACGTTTACACGGGCATTTGCAACAGCTCAAGAGAACACTTATTTGTTTGGTGTGGTGGTGACAAAGCGTGCTCATGTGATGTTAGCTTTCACCCCGACGTTCTCAGAACTCTGCGTCTGTATGTCAACGTTATACGTTGACATTTTGAAAACCCTTGGCAGTCATGCCTATACCTGACCCCCCTGCCTTAACACCATGCACGTGTAATTATTTAACATATATGTTATATGCTCTGCGGCGAACATCTCAGTGCTGCAAGAGATGCTTGGGAAAATTGAAGTATTCGTTTTTTGCACTGCTCTTGGTATTCACACACAACTTGGTGCGGTATTTTTATCTTTGCGGGTCATTCGTTGATACGTGTGGGACACCAGACAGAAGCTGTCTCTCCCAGAGACCATCCATAGTGGATGCTCGACTATGCCGCATTAGTACGGTGATATTGTTTACTTTACCTGAGGTCTGAAAATGCATACATGTCAACGTGACAAAGAAATTCCGGTTGCTCGTTCCGTATTACTAAGATTAATATTAAGATAAATTTGTGGTGAGAGAGCTAATCAGGAAACTCGTGCGATGGGTCGACAAATGGGACTTCCGTTCCGTTCTTCTTGATTAGAAGACTATTAAAAGAAAGCGTGCGGTATTTCCAACAGTCTGAGAAGAAACTAGTAATGCAACCTTCATCTTTTCGATTTCGATACATTCTTTCTTTCCGGCTTTCTGTCCATATGCAAGAGAAACATGTACCGCTTCCCTGTCCGGACGCGCGCTCGGACCGCCACTCGCAGCTTTTCGAAATCGCCGGCAGGTGGCTACGGCTTCGCTGGAATCGCGAATACCCGCTACGACGATACGGTGGCAGACCCGTGATTGGATGGAGAAATAGTCTGCTATCGTGCACTTTTGCAGCGGTGATTGCAGACGACTTCCAAAGGGTATCAGCTCCCGTGGCTCAGTGATTAGCGTGCTGGCCATGTCACGTTGAGACTGGGAGGTACCCGGGTTCGAATCCCGGTGCCGGCTGTGCTGTCTGGGGTTTTTCCTGGGTTTTTCTCAGACGCTTTCGGCACAGTTCCCTTAGAAGTCGGCCCAGGGCATTAGTCGTGACCTATGTGACAACAGCGAGCCCTTTACCCGCCACTTCCAAGGGGCGACGACAATACATTTGGTGTATGTGGTCAAACGAAAGACGCATATTGTATATTGACGCATAAGATACATATTGTAAAATGTGCCCTAACAAAAGTGTCAATCTTTGTTGTCAATCAAAGTGTCGCATCTTCATTTTGAGAACAAGCGGGAGTTTACGTGGATGACTCGACCTAATAAAGTCAATTCACGCTTATTTACAAACTTGTCTCGTACCGTTCGGTATTACTAGCATTTCTAGTTTGTCCTACCCGCGAAAAGAATATTCCGTATGGAAGTGGTGGAAACGTAACCCAGGGTGTCGGAGCGAACCGAAAACCAGAACCGATAACCGCAAAAAACCGCTATTTTGGTGCGAACCGGGACGGAATCGAAACCGTATGCATTTTTTTCGCTCAGGAGGGAAACCGAAAAATTTATTTAACGGTTTTCGGTCCAAGAAAAAACTTCGCCGGTTTGGACTACAAGTAGGCGAATGAAACTGACGTCGCGTGTTCTGAAGTCATGTCATGGATACTGCACGAGGGTTTAAAAAAAATACGAGGGTTACGGTTACGGTGGAATGTATGTCGGTATGACCCTTAGGCTCCCTGTGTAACATTTTATCGTTCGCGCACATAGACTTACAGGTACATGTGACCGGTTGTGACTCTACCAATGTGCCGTAGTGTTCGTTTTCATTTTATCCGCCCAAGCCCTTCTCTCTGGTTACGTTCCCCTTAAGAGGAAACACACTCAAATAAACAGCGACCCAAGCAGGCTGCGTAACGGCTTCTCTATCGGTAATGTCGCGCAACGAGTCCCTTGTTTGAGAGCAGCGAAGTTGAATACGTTTATGTATCCGAGAGGGCAAGCGCGTACGAAGTGCTGCCTCTTTTGTGGACAGGACACGAAGAAAAAAAAAAAAACAAAAAAACGGAGTCGTCGAGCGCGTTTGTGAGTGCTCGATTTGCGTCGTACTCGTGCGGAGGTGCTTGCTGGCTAGCTTGCTGGCAGCAGCAACAGGCATTCGGATGGGACGCGATCGCACCAATCCAGCAAGAAAGTACTTTACGTATGACATCACGACAAACAAGTCCGTCTGTATCATGCGCTTCAAGAAAGGGGAAAGCCTATTTGAACAGACAGTCACCTACCGGAACCAGGAGCTACCAATTTCTCAGCTGCCTATTAATATTAAATACCATGTATGCGGAATAAACGGGTTTACATTTTGCAACATTGATTTTTTTTTCTGGGAATGAATATGCCCACCAGAAGCGGAACCGATTGAAACCGGTATGAACCGTTATTTTTTTGCTCCGGAGCAGAACCGGTACCGGACCGTTTATGATAGAACCGGAACGAAAAACGTTTCGGTTCGACACCCTGGACTAACCCTGGTGGAATAACTGTCTTGTCGACGGCAAGGTGACGAAAGTGGGTATAGAAAAGCCGCTCTTGGGAGTCGCATGCTCGAAGCATCTTCAACAAGAGGTCTGATTGTCACACGTGTGCACTCCGCATGTTTCGTTCACGATGGATATGAGGTAAGAGACGTTCTGCGAGCACGATATGGGACGGCGCCGGACGCAGCTCAAACTAAAAGCTGTCGGTCGTCACGCGGTCAACTGCTATGAGGCAACGATGTCCAAAGAAATGGATACGCAGTGTTGGAAAGTAGGTATTACTTTGTTGATAAGACACCAAAAGTGATGTGTACAGAAATGGTCGGCAGCGCACGAAACGGCAGTCCCGCGTACCGCGGTAGTATTGCGAAGAGGAAGTGATTGATCTAGGAGGCTACATCAATATGCTTTGCATATAGCCTCTCCAATGTACTATCCCTACCGGAGCAGTGCATCGCCAAACTATGCGCAATGATATTGTTTTGTACCCTTTCCGAAGTTAACACTAACTGAGGAGAGTTTCACTCCGTCCTGTGCCAGAAACAACACCTATTAATGGGTCACAAATATACTTCGCAGCTCTGTTTAATTTTTCCCTGTACATTACTGATGTGAAAAAAGTGTTGCATAATATAAATATGGAAGTTCTATCCACAAATCAGTGTTGTGGTTATAATGATGTTCAAGCAGCAAAAGACAAGACGACCTTGTTGACAGGCCAGGACGACAGGTTGCTGTGATCTTGCTGATTGAACATCATTCCCGATATCTGCTACCCCATTTTAACACAAGTGGTCTGTGCTGTGGACATACATTACGACAATAAAAGTTGACTATATAGACAAACGCTCAACTTCTGCAACCCTTGTAGTCAACGTGCTGGACACGTTAGCTTGCAACTGGTGACAGCGAATCAAAATCTGACCCTGCATGGGTTCATGGACACACCAGTGTGACATGAGCGACAACATGTCAACAAGTTGCAAACCTCTGTTCCATCTTACAAATTTCTTATGCACGTCTATAGTGTGCAACCCCTGCTATCGAATCGAAATGTGAGCCACTATGGGCTCATGAACAACACCGGTGTAACATGAGCAACACTAAGGCAGACGCCATGTCAACAAGTTGCAAATGGCTGTTCCATCTTGCCCATTTGTAATGCACATCTAGGTATTTTTGATATTTTGTAAACATTTTAATGTGCTGAACATGTTAGTGTGCAACCCTCGACATTGAATCAAAATGTGAGCCAGTATGTGCTCATGAACACACGGGTGTGATATGACCAGGCATAAGGTTCATGAAAATAAGGTGCTCCATCTTGCATATTCGTCATGCTCGACACTAAAAGGTCGGTTGTCAAGATTTGGCCTCCAAATCTGTCACTTTTTCAATCCCTTTTCCGAAAACAGCGTCGGAGCAGCAAGGGTTAATATATTGCCGACTTCCAACTTTCCACAACTTCCAACTTTCATAAACAAAAAGTTCATTATTGAAAATTAGTTTGAGGAATGCTGCAGGTGGTAGCTAGTGCACCATAAGGCGGCGCGCATAACGAAGAATTAATATATCGCCTATAAGTGATTGGAAAATGAGAGAAAAAGAGACCATTGCCATGATTAAAAAAAACACACACACACAGTTTGAGTAGACACCCTGTATTTAGAATACACGCATCAGGTTCTTAAATTCGTGCAGTGATCCTATACATCATGGTGGTTACCAGACAAGCAAGCTGGTGCTTTTGGGCTCATAGCCCGAGTCATATACAGTCGGACGTCGTTTTATGAACCCTCGATATACGAATTCCCTCAACTTACGAACGGCTCCACAGGGAACCAAACTTTTTCTGTGTATTTTGACCTCGTTTTACCAACCGTCGATATCCGAACTATGAACGGATTATTAGGGAACGGACCCAAAGTAGCCAAGCCATTCTGACCTCGATATACGAACAGGAGTTATGAACGTACAGAGGACAGGGCAATGGACCGGAGGATAATGAAAGTTCCTCAGTACATGCTGCCCAAGGTCAAACATACAATGTTCCAACGTCGCTACGTTCCACAAACATGATTCACCATTTCCTGAAAGAATAATTCGGACGTTTACAGCCGAACGGTTGTGAGTTTGGACCAGGTCTCCGAGATGGAAACCTCTTGCCGTTCCAAGAGAAGGCGTTCAGTCCTGACAGCCGGTGACAAGCGTGATATTTGCCGTTGGAAACGGTCTCATCCGCGCGCGATACGGTACTTTGAGGACCGGGTGGATGAGTCAAGTGTCAGACTTCTGTCATCTCTTCTAAACGGGATAGACCTTGCAGAAAGTATGGTGCAAAGCAAAATTACGCAGTATTTTCAAAAATAAAACTTATTCAAATCAATTTCCCGTGTTTTTGTGAGGTATTTGTGCACTGCACACCTCGGACCTCGATTTACGAATACCTCGATTTACGAACGATTTTCTGAGAAACGAAGGGTGTTCGTAAAGCGAGGTTTGACTGCAGTCGTAACGGTGAGGCCAAAAGTAATTGAGTTCTTGTGAACAAAACCTGCATTCAGAGCATCTTCCAATTTACAAAACCGAGAGGTGCGGACGCCCATATCTGAACTTTGGACAGGCCTATTGAAACGTTCAAGGAACCTTTCAAGCACATTTGGTACATTAGCGCATTCACAAATATTCATTTTGTCGTTAGTTGGATGCATCAAGGTGAGCGTATACCAACATGTGAAGGAAGATTTACAACCAGGGCTTTTGGTGCCACGACAAATGCACATACCAGCGCTTATGCACATGACGTCATCATATTGTCTGAATTCCACACATAACTTTACGGAGAAGCCACACAACGCAAAAACATCAGAGTAGCTTGTCGCAAACCCCTTCTCATTTGCTTTCTTCTTAAGCTCGTCGACGTCTTGGACGTGAAAAAAGGCAACGTTGTGTCCGTATCCATTTGCATCCCGTAGAGTTTGGAGGATATCTTTCGTGGTACTGAGTATGTTGTCGGTTGAGGAGAAATGATCTGGCATACGTTTCGACATCTCTTCAAATTTTTCGGAGGATTGTTTCCACCCTCCACAAAATGTCACTACGTTCTGAGCTACTTCTTTCTGCAATTCGATCAGAGCGGTCAGCCTCTCCCGGTTTGAAGTGACGATATTCTGAACATCGGCGCCACGTCCAACTTCGTTGCTGAAATGCTCTTCAATAGAAGATAGCGCTTCCGTAACTGTATGCAGGGTAGAGGCCAAGTTCGACACACCTTCTGTGGAGAGCCTATGTTCCTCTTGAATCGTGCGGAGTACTTGCGCATAATTATCGACGCACTCTTTCGTAGTGTCGATCCCCACAGCATGGCTATTTAATTGATCTTCCACAGCACGTAGCTTATCCGCTATATCTGATAGTGAGGCGTTGATCTCTCTTCCAATCCCGACGACGCTGCTGTCAATATCAACATCTTCCCTCGGTCCATTTTGTGCCCTGCATTCTTCTTCCATGTAATGGCTGATTATATCTTTACTGAGCACCGTGGCACAGCACTTCCTACATGTTAATGAATGAAACCCACAGTCATTCAAGTAGTGGGATTTCATTCGTTCCAGCGATCCAACGAAGGTACAGCCACGGTTAAAGTTGCAACAACGCACCTCCAGTTTCTGCAGATGGGTCGTTAGGATCAGTGAAGTTTGCACTTCAGTTCCGAGAAAGCCTTGCTTGTCGAGCGGACACCGTCGGTCGCTTTGAAGAACGCTCTGGTAACATCCCTCACAAAGGAAATGGAAACATTCGAGCCTGAAGATCTTCTCGGGGATGACGGCGCACAAGTCACACGATATCGCCGGTGGGAGAGCCACAAATTGCAAAGGACGCCACGCTAGGGCTTCAAAGTGTCCCAGAAGGTCGCTTTCGGAAGGCATCTCACTGTCCAAAACGAAGTATTCGTCGAATCTCCTGGCGGCAAGGAAAGCGAACGTGATATACAGTGTATGCGTCTTTCTCTATCGTCCAGGGAAGTCTAGCAGTCGAATGCCAAAAGTGGCACGGTAGTAGTTGAATGCCAGGCACTTGTACTGATAAGAGGTGCGTGACTCTCTTTATCGGAACAAAAGCGAGCGCGTCACGATTGGGCCACGATAAACTGCCAGAGGAGAGGATGTTCAAAGATGTTTACGTAGGGCGCTCTGGTGACACCTTTGGGTAACATGACGGGCCTCGAGTACAACGCAGTGTTATTAATTGTTTCGAATTATCCACCTATTCAAAATATGCAACGTAGTGTAAACGAAAGCTCAGGTTTGCTTCTGCTCGTATTTTTAAAAAGCGAGGTCCTAATCCCAATAGTTACGGAATTAATTTACCCAATATGAAAATGTCATGCGATGTGGCTTGAGATCGCGTACGCGAAAGTGTCGCAGAGATTATGTTAGCAGCAGATGTCTAACGCCCTTACTTCCGCCCTTCCATCCCTTTTACCTCCATCCCCTTTTTAGGAACATTCCTGCGTAAATCAACTTTATTGGTAGAGGGGCATAGTGTGCGCCTTCCTCTCAATCTGTGTCCTTTCTGCCGTAGCTCCAGAAGAACTCCAGAAGAAAGAATAATGCATTACCGAGTTTTTTTGCTTGTGTATATACAAAAAAAAAAAAAAATTCTGTGTAACATGTATGCACGTTACGCAGGAGTCAACCATCGCTGACACAAGTGTACGCGTTGTATTTACAGAATGTATCGTAGTAGTGGATGAGGCAATTGAACATAGAACGAAGCACACAACACAAGCATCACTACGTCCAGTTGTAAACTTGTGTCCAGTAATGGCAGTTGAACAGAAGGGACCAGCAGCGGGATTCTTACAGCATGAGCTGCATACATGTTATACCGACTATATTGGGCAGAACACATACTTGGTTTTCGAATGACGCACAGAGATAAGCAAAATTTCGTTGCGTCATCTATGATCATATCTGTTTGCATAGTCTCGCCAAAGCTGCCAGAATTCAAGCTAGGTGACGACACTCGACAAGAACAAGAATAATTCCGTGCTGAACTTCATCTGACAGGGCTGTGAGCGCGTAAGTGATGCTGATGTGCCAGACGCTACCTCATCCCGCAGTGTCACTGAATTTCTACTCGCAGATAGCAAAGCCGGCGAAAGGAATCAGAACGATATCGTCCAGAACTGTCTTATATTTAACTAGATTCTATATATCTATATAAAATATAGAACATATATAGAATATGGAACTATATTTATACATACCTGGGCTATATAGTAGTAATAACTTGACTATACTTATAATGTCCCTCAGGGGACGATTAGTGAAGGGGCTGTATTTCTTTCTCTATTTTTCCATAATTTTCTGTGTCTCTGCTGCTTTTATCACCTTTTGTTAGCTTGTTAGCTTTGGGAACAGCAAGCCTACATCATGGCTAATCTTTCCCTTCTCTTTTTTTCTTTCGTTGCATTGAGCATATTCCCCCCCCCCCCCCCCCCCCCCCACCCCTCAAGGGACCGTTGGAGGTATATTGAAGTAAATGAATACATTCAAATTTCCGATAGATAACCCGACTTTCGTTTTTTGTCGGTGTTGGTGCGCTGCCTTATGGTGCGCACTCAGCGCATTGAAGGCGTGCACGTTTTCTTTTTTTAGAGCTCTGAAGAAAGGTCTACGTGGTCGTGGAACCTACGTCGCTGGAAAGAGTTGCGATTGCTGATTGTTTGCACGTTGTACAAATTCCCAATTTACGCCTCAAGGTGTAAACCCAATAAACAGAAACTTGCAGTCTAATCATATGAGGCAATAAACATATCTGGATAATCCCCCCCCACCCCCCACCCCCACACACGAAAACAACAACGACAACAACAGGCGGATAAATTATGAGCTCGGAATACTAACCAGCAGTTCTGCTTCACGTATCACACCGTCCTGTTTCAAACGTCGGTGTACTGTATGCTGGGGGTCGGTATGATGGACATCGCGCACAAAACGCCAAGGCAGTTAAAAAATGTAGTTAACGTACGTCCCAGTAGTTATAAAGTAGTTTTAACTATTGGGCCTATGATGTGGTTCCACTAGTAGTCAAACTACACTGTAAGAAAACAAGGAGTACTTTTACTCCCTTTGGGGACTAAATGCATTGCCACAAAAAAATAGTCCCTTTCGGGAGTAAATGTACGGGAGTAAATGCATGTCACGGAGTGGAGACTGCATTTCACGCGCTGTTGTCACAGTCTGAGGTACATAATTCGTGCGCATGCATGGAAATACTTTGAATCAAACCGTCAACCGTGACATATCGAGCGATATGAAATCTTGCGCCATACACAGGGCACAATTTGCGAGTGAAGAAGCGATAGCTGTTTATTACTCTGTGTGCTTGGAAAATTGCTACGTTAGCTGAATTATACAGCCGTATGCCATTGAATTGACCAAGGGCACATATTTACGTAGACTGTTGCATTCGGAAGACCATTGGCGAAGTTTAGTGACAATTTGCAGTCCTGGGGAGTAAATGTCGAGACTAAATGTCGGGTGTGGGGACTAAAATGGGGAGTAATTGCAGTCTACGGGAGTAGAAGCTGCAGTTAGTTCCTGTTTTACTCCTTTTTTTCTTAGAGCGTACAATTGCACGGGGTAGTTAGTAGTTGTAATTAAACTACAAAAAGTAGTTACTGGCCATCTCTGCGGGATACGTAAACGGCGCACCTAATACAATAAACTGTGTACTGCACTCGGCGAGAAACGCACGATCTCGCCCCAGATTTCGTCTACTTGCTTGCATTCTCAATAGGTGGCGCGCGAGTCGCCTTACGGGTGGCGCGGGTCTGAAGTGCGCAAGCTTTGCATTGCGCAGCAATCTTTGAAATTCGATTGCTGAAAAAATACTGAATATAGAACATCACTATTACGTACCTTTTACGTAAAAGTACTACGTACAGGCTTTCAGTAAAGCATGTTTCTACAGGTTTGCCATTCACTTCACATTTGGTTGAATGTTAGTGAACTTATCGGGAGAGGAAATTGCACAAAATGACTGGTGAGCAACGTCAAACATTGCAATACTTGTTCGGAGGATACTAGAGTTCGGAGGATATCTTTCATGCTGCTCAGTTTGTCGTCGGTTGACGACGAATGATCTTGCATACGTTTCGACATCCCTTCAAGTTTTTCGGAGCATTGTTTCTGCCCTTCACCACTTCTGAGCTACTTCTTTTTGTAATTCGATCAGAGCAGTCAGCCTGTCCCGGTTTGAAGTGACGATATTCTGAACTTCGGCGTCACGTCCAACTTCGTTGCTATGTTGGTCTTCAATAGAAGATAGCGCTTCCGTAACCGTATGCAGGATAGTGGCCAAGTTTGATACACCTTCTGTGGAGAGCCTATGTTCCTCTTGAATCGTGCGGAGTACTTGAGCATAATTCACGACGCACTCTTTCGTAGTGTCGATCCCCACAGCATGGCTATTTAATTGGTCTTCAATAGCACGTAGCTTATCGGCGATATCTGATAGTGAGGCGTTGATCTCTCTTCCAATCCCGACGACGCTCCTGTCAACGTCAACGTCTTCCCTCGGTCTATTTTGTGCCCCGCATTCTTCCCTTCTCACCCTTCTCTGTTTTGGCGGATGCACGCGAGCCATCGGTGCTTATTATTCGCGATATTAGTGAGTTTTAGTATACCGTTGATAAGGTTATCGTGTCTGTCCAATCGTATAGTCGCGCGTGACTCAGAATCTTATCCGCTGATTGGATCCGGTTCGACGCAAGCCATGTTATCAACGGTATGCTAATACTCTCTAGTGTCGCCTTACACGCGTACACACATTAGCTTGCCCGCCATCCAGCCCATTACCTCTGTGACATTGCGCAACGTTATCACTCATCTGCATTCGGTCAAGCTATTTGCCGTTTACGAAGCAACATCCCCTCAACCTCAACTTCCGCCCGGACCTCCTTTGCGCCACCCATGTGGACACTTCACTACCCCACTGTACAAACGTCAATTCCGGGCCTTAGGAAAAAGCAGGTTGTGCCAACAGTTGTGGCCTGCCAACTGACCTTGTACCACATCTACAGTTACCACCGGTATCGAACCCAAATATACACCGATGCTTCAGTTTCTCTAGTTGGGTCGTCTGCTGCTTTCTGCATCCCAGAGGATGGAGCTGAGCACGGCTTCAAGCTCCCTCTTATGTCATCTGCTGAGGCCGAGGCATTCGCACTACTGGCCGCTTTGAGACATGTCTCCTCGTGTGCGCCCAGGGCCTGGTCGATCCTCACCGACAGTAAAGTGGCTCTTGAGGTGCTGGCCTCTTACTCTGCCGCAGTCATCAGTGACACCTACACCACGATCATCGCCCTGCACTCCGAACTTGTATCGCTGGGACACGAAGTGGTGTTCCAATGAATTCTGAGCCATGTCAGAATTTCAGGCAATGATCGTGCTAACGCTCTTGCTCGGCCAGCCCACGACACTGAGCAACCAACTGTCTTTCCCCTTGCGCACTCTTTGTGCCAGCTGAAAATCCGCAGCTTCACTGCCAATCGCACTCTGCTCTTTCAGCAAGAAGCTATACGAACCAATGCCTTCTTTAAATTCATTGACCCTTTAATGACATATGCTGTGCCTGGCCGCATCCTGCGTCGAGGAATCGTTGCTTCATCGGCTGCGGCTGAATGTGGCACGAACTCCTCTCTTCCTATTCAAGATGAATCAGCACCCATCACCTCTTTGCCCAACGTGCAACGTAGAAGCCGATGTGCCACACATCCTCATTGCCTGCCAGCGGTACGAAGATCACCGATCGAGTCTCCGGCACCGCCTTGCTCATCTAGGCTACAGAGAGCTTTCCCTCGCGGTGCTATACTTGGCCCTACCCAGCACGCTGAAGTCACGTCTGCGCTGACACGATTCCTTCGGGAATCTAAACTCCTGGGCATTCTCGATACGTCCTATGCGAAACGATTAGTGAAGGAGTTGTTTCTTCTGTATTTTTTCATAGTTTTCTGTATCCCAGCTGTTTGTATCTTCTTTTGTTTGCTTGAAAGCTTTAGGGAATAGCAAGCCCACATCGTGGCTAACCTTTCCCTTCTCTTTTTTCTCTTACTTTGCATTAAACATACCCCCCCCCCCCCCCAGCCGCATTCTTCTTCCATGTAATGGCTGATTATATCTTTACGGAGCACCGTGGCACAACACTTCCTACATGTTAATGAATGAAACCCACAGTCATTCAGGAAGTGAGGTTTGATTCGTTCCAGCGATCCGACGAAATTATATCCACGGTTAAAGTTGCAACAACGAACTTCCACTTTCTGCAGATGGGTCGTTAGGATCAGTGAAGTTTGCACTCCAGTTTCGAGAAAGCCTTGCTTGTCGAGCGGACACCGTCGGTCGCTTCGAAGAACGCTCTGGTAACATCCCTCACGAAGGGAATGGAAATATTCGAGTCTGAAGATCTTCTCGGGGATGACAGCGCACAAGTCACACGATATCGCCGATGGGAGAGCCACAAATTGCAGGGACGCCACGCTAGGGCTTCAAAGTGTCCCAGAAGGTAGCTTTCGGAAGACATCTCACGGTGCGAAATGAAGTCTTCGACGAATCTCCGACTGCCAAGCAAAGAACACGTAGCGTACACTGTATGCGTATTTCTGTATTGTCCAGTGAAGTCTAGTAGTTGAATGCGAGAAATAACCCGGCAGTAGTTGAATGGTCAGGCACTTGTACTGATGATAAGAGCTACATGACTCATTTTATCGGAACAAAAGCGAACGCGTCACGTTTGGATGATGGCCAAGATAAACCACCAAACGATGTTGAAAGATGTTTATCTAGGGCTTTCTGGCGATGGGGGGGGGGAGGGAGGGGGTAGCCGCTCCGGTCCCTCTAGAGTCACTAAATGAGCTACGCTGAATTCCAAGAGCGAGCACGCGCCATCTTGTTTCCGCGCCACGCTACCCACGCGCACGCGCACTTCAGAGCCATTTATAGGGAGAGTTTGGCCATTCTTTGATCTTTTGCAGCCTCATGGGAGGAGCTTATTTTGACGTCAGAGTCGTCGTTGCGCCGCCCAAAAAGCATGAATCCGAGCGGAATCCGCTTATCAGCCATCTAGTCCGCGCCATATTGATGCTGTCCGCCAGCTGGTCGGCACCTTCGTGGCCGTGTTGAATGTAATCTACAGGAATAACCTTCTTATGACCCACTGGCGCAAGTGATAAGGGGGGCTTTGTTGCCGAACAGAAAGAGTTCAAGGACGAAAGGCTTTCGAAGCAAGAAGTACGCACGTGTCTTCTCTCCTTGCATTGTAAACAACGATCAGCATCAATATGGCGTCTGCAACCGGTTGACGACTGGATATGGTGGACGACTATATTCTAGCTCACCATAGACTGGATAACAATAGAGCACGACGAGGGGGGGTCGTTCGGCCGTGACGTCGCATGACGCGCTTTAAGTTAGGCTCCTCCCAATGGCCAAACTCTCCGGCGCACTTTAGCGCACGATGCCATCTATCGTGCGCGGGTGAAATGTTCCTTTGGTTTGCAAGCAGCAGTTGACGGCCTTGAGTTCACCTTGACGTCCTCGGAGCGCTCTGGTTGACAATACAGGGATTATCGCGCAACAATCATACACGCTTCTCTATCCCACAGGGAGCATTGTGTTAGCCGTCTTTGATCCTCAAATGGGGATGATACCGGTGTGTTGCGGAAACAAGATGGCGCTCCTGCTCTCCCTTAGACCTCAGTGTCGATACTCTGAAGCGAAGCTTATTTAGTGACTCTAAGGGCGCCGAACGGCAAGACCTGGCAGGGACGAAGATAGCTTGGATTTACGTTCTCGGCAGTGCGAATGAGCGTTTTCTTTTCTTTGTTGACAAGGCTTCTGACGGCACTCAGAGAGAAAGAGAGAAAGAGAGAGAGAGAGAGAGGGGGCGAGTAAAGTTTCTTTCGTTGCTGCTGGAAGATGGACCGTTGATGTAGCTCACAGATCGGAGATATTCCCAAGAGACGTCCGACAGGCGGTATTTTCGAACAATAACTGGGCTTTATTTACATAGTTATTTACATATACAAGACAATACTATAGCGACTAAAGTCACGGGGCTTTCGCCTCGTTTTCATCAAGTCGTTGCGGCTTCCATACCGGATTTTCGTGTGTCCTCCGCTTGAAAGGGTGCCATTTGAGACACAACCCCCCGCCAGCGGACACCAATCCCAGAAGCCCGGTTCAAACGTCTCCAACTCATGGTTGGCCTAGTTTGAATTTAGACCGAACCGGGCACCTCCTAAAAATCCGCCCACTACTCGGTATTTATGGGTAACGGACCAAGCTGTCAACCCGTGCACCATGCAACTTCGAACAGTGCATCTTCCTCGGCCCACTCTACTGATTTATTGCCAGCGAGCATCTGGTCGCGAAGACCCCCTGAGGCGTCAAGTGTCCCCCGTCCAACGTGCCTTCCCCGAGTCTCTGTCGGGTGGCTATTGCACCGAGTTGGAAATGCACAATATTCGCGAGGTTTCTAAAAAGTACAACTCTTACAGGGCGCTTCACGTTAACCCTGCCCCGGGCGCAAACTCGCCTCGCGACGGCTCTGGTGGGGCGCCTTCCTCTCAATCTGTGTCCCTTGTGCCGTAGATCCAGAAGAACTCCAGAAGAACGAATCCTGTGCATTCCCAACTCTTTTGCTTGTCTACAACTTCAGTGTAACATGTATGGATGTTATGCGTGAGTCACAACCATTACGGTCACAAGTCTACGCGTTATACTTACAAAATGTAACCTAGCAGTGTATGAGGCAATAGACCTCTCCCTGTTTGTATGCAAGTGACGTCATAGTGTTCGACAGCGCCAACAATTTGGTAGAGTTGAACTAAACGCTCGAAGCTAGAGGCGAACTTGCTTTCATCCAGTTCAAGGAAAGACGCGTCTCCGAAGATGCGCAATGAACAAAATAAAGAAAAAAGTGGTGTTCCTTCACGAATTTTTTGCGGACGATCTACCGAACGGATTTTTGTCCTGAAAACGGCTAGGATATCAGGTCAGATGTTCTCATTGGGACAACTTCGTAGCTTTTATAAATAAAAAGTTAATTAACGATTTTTTGGTAATTAGCTATTTGACGGTTGAGCAACATATGGCCAAGAACGTCCGCCGGCCCGGAGATGATAGAAGTTGGTTTGGTTTGGTTTTAAGAAAAAATAAAATGGAGAGTTGGTTTCACTAATGGGAGGCCCGCAATTCCACATCCATTGCACCAGCTACCAGTTAGTTATGATAGAAGTGAAAAGTGAAGGATGTGTCTGGCATTCCTTTCCTTAGGTGATCCGGGGTAGCCGGCCCTCGTGATGAGGGCTACAATCCCCATTTCTTTCCTTCAATCATAATCGTCGTCATCATCATCATCATCAGCATGTCTGTATCCCTTATAGGTTTTTATGAAAAATCTGCATCGAAAAAAAAGACACCCTATATATTGTCATTGGGCCGAACTTCCATCTTTGGTAAACAAGAAGTCCATTATTGAAAATTAGCGGGGGGAATGCTTCATTCGCGGTAGCTAGTGCGCCATAAGGCGGCGCGCTTAACGAATAATATATCGCCGATTAGTTATTGAAAAAAAAAGAAAGAAAGAGAGACGATTGCCATGACTAAAAGACACGATTCTGACCACAGTTATATTAGACACTATGTATTTAGTGTACACACTTACATGAGGTTCTTAAATTCCTGCAGTGACCCATATATCATGGCGGTTAATACACAAGAAGCTGGTGCTTTTGGGCTCATAGCTTCAGTCACATACTGCTCATGACGAGGGTAACGCCAACAGTAATTGAGTTCTCGTGAACAAAACCGGCATTCACTGCATCTTCCAGTTTGCACAATTTAAAGAAGCCGAAGCCGTCATTTACACTTTCGACAGGCCTATTGAAACATTCTGGAAACGTTTTAAACGTGTTTGGTACATCAACACAATGCCGAGTATTCTTTTTCTCGTCAGATGGATGCACCAAGGTGAGTGTATAGGGCAATGAGAAGGGCCATTTCAAGAGGGAGTCGTTGGTGCCACGACAAATACACAGACAAGCACCTATGCACATGATGCCATCACATTGTTTGAATTTCACACCTAACTTTACGGAGTAGCCACACAATGCAAAAACGTCAGAGTAGGTTATCGCAAACCCCTTCTCATTTGCTTTCTTGTTAAGCTCGTCGACGTCTTGGACGTGAAAAAAGCCAACGTTGCCTCCGCATCCATTTGAAACTCGTAGAGTTCGGAGGATATCTTTCATGCTGCTCAGTTTGTCGTCAGTTGAGGACGAATGATCTTGCATACGTTTCGACATCCCTTCAAGTTTTTCGGAGCATTGTTTCTGCCCTTCACCAGATGTCACTACGTTCTGAGCTACTTCTTTTTGCAATTCGATCAGAGCAGTCAGCCTGTCCCGGTTTGAAGTAACGATATTCCGAACTTCGGCGCCACGTCCAACTTCGTTGCTAAATTGGTCTTTAATAGACGATAGCGCTTCCGTAACCGTATGCAGACGAGAGGCCAAGTTCGACACACCTTCTGTGGAAAGCCTATGTTCCTCTTGAATCGTGCGGAGTACTTGCGCATAATTCCCGACGCAGTCTTTCGTAGTGTCGATCCCGGCAGCATGGCTATTTAATTGGTCTTCCATAGCACGTAGCTTATCCGCTATATCTGATAGTGAGGCGTTGATCTCTCTTCCAATCCCGACGACGCTGCTGTCAATGTCAACATCTTCCCTCGGTCTATTTTGTGCCCCGCATTCTTCTTCCATGTAATGGCTGATTATATCTTTACGGAACACCGTGGCACAGCACTTCCGACATGTTAATGAATGAAACTCACAATCCTTCAAGTAGTGAGATTTCATTTGTTCCAGCGATCCGACGAAGGTGCAGCCATGGTTAAAGTTGCAACAGTGAATCTCCAGTTTCTGCAGATGTGTCGTTCGGATTATTGAAGTTTCCACTTCACTTTCATCAAGGCCTTGCTTGTCGCGTGGACACCGTCGGTCGCTTCGAAGAACGGTCTGGTAACATCCCTCACAAAGGGAATGGAAACATTGGAGCCTGAAGATCTTCTCTGGAATGACGGAGCACAAGTCACACGACACTGTCGACGGGAGATCCACAAATCGCAAGGGACGCCAGTTTAGGGCTTCAAAGTGTCCCAGAAGGTAGCTTGTGGAAGACATCCCACAGTTAAAGAAAACGAAGCCTTCGTCAGGTCTGCAGCAGGGAAAGAACCGAGCCGTGGCGTACAGTGCATGCGTCTGTATCACCCAGTACCTTTAGAATCTTTAGCACGGCAGTACTTGAATGCCTGCGCTCGTACTGATAATAAGTGCGTGGCTCTTCTTATCGGAACAAGGGCAAGTGCGTCACGTTTGGCTGATGGCCACGATAAAGCGTCATACGATGTTCAAAGACGTCTATCTAACGCTTTGAAGTGCTTTGGGTGACGGTACGGGCTCCGACTAGCAGTCCTATTGTAATGCTATTATTACCCGATAAATTATTTCTTGATTTTCCAGCCTAGTCCAAAACACGTTAAATAATGCAAACGAAGGCTTGGATTTATTTCCGCTCATATTTTTAAAGAGCGAGGTTCTAATTGCGATAAGTACCGAATTAGTAGTTTATCCAATATGAAAATGCAGTGCGATGTGGCTTTCAGGTGGCGTACGCGAAGTGTCGCAGATATGAGGTTAGCAGCAGGCGTGTAATGCATTGCGTGTGCCCTTCTCTCCCCCTTTCCTCCTCCCTTCTGTGCTGAATTGCGGTGTAAATAAACTTTGTAGTTGGGCATAGTGTGCTCCTTCCTCTCAATCTGTGTCCTTTGTGGTGTAGCTAGAGAAGAACTCCAGAACAACGAAACATGCATTACCGAGTTTTCTGCTTCTCTACGACATCAGTGTAACATGCATAAATGCCATGCATCAGTCACAATTTCACAGCCCTTACTGACATAAGTGCACGTTGTACTGAGAGAATGTACCGTAGTATTAGCATAGCTGGGCGAACTCACTCATGAGGGCCCTCATGAGTGCCGCTCACTCTCACCTCACGCCTTTGAGGTGAGGGTGAGTGAGGGCAAGCCCGCGATGAGGCCATCCGTGAGTGCACTCATGAGGTTTTACCCTCTCCTCTCCTCTCCTGTGAGTGCACTCATGAGGTCTCAGGTGCGCCAGGTCTGTGTGGGCAAAGCCACCAGTGAGGCATGAGGGGTGTAAGGTCGGTATGAGTGCATTTAGAAATGAGGTCAAATGAGGCATGCGGGACATGGGCAAGTTATGAAGGCAGTCACTCGTGAGACCTTCTCTTTCCTATTTTTTTTTTTTTTTCATCAGCATTAAACATATCCCTCATCCCCCTTCAGGAACGCGAAGCTTACTGACGACGCTCAAGGCATGAGGCTTAAAACGGTACGACGTATGTTCTGAGGGCACTCACCAACCTCATGCCTCTCATGCATGAGCCATGACAGCATCCCTCATCATGATGTTGTGCCGCAGATCACAGGCCTACTTCTGATGGCCCTCATGGATGAGATGAGCATGAGTTTTAAACCTTGTGAAGGCTCTTATACGACTGACTGCAGTGAACCGCAGTATAATTCCCTTTTACTTTTTTACGTGGTTGGAGTGGACGAGTATCTATTTATTGATAAAGAAGAAAACGAGGAGGAAAGGTCGGCAGGGACCAGAGTTCGAGGTAGTTCGATCGTTACATGTAACTCGTTACTGTAACTAAGTTCATTTTTTTTAGTAACGTGTAACTTAACTCGGTACTTTTGCGCCGTGGTAAGTTAAAGAGGAACTCGTTTCTTTTTCAGGTAACTTTGCAACAGTAACATAAGTTAAGTTCCAAGTTACTTTAAGTTGGCTTTTCACTGACGTTCACATATTTTCTTGCTTTCTCTCCGGTTCCTTCGTGGCATTTTTTGCAATAAAATGTGATATTCAATCAATGACAGTATTTTATTCAGGAAGTAAGAAACCGCTGCCATTGAAATGAAGCTGAACCGTTGTGCACCCACAGAAACGATCTAAGCGTGTTGCACTCCTCTGCAGGCAACTCAAGGCCTAACTCAACTGCTCACGCGCTCTGCACCTGCGTAATCCTATTTTGTGTCCGAAGTAACTTGGAAGTAACTCGTTCTTTTTACTAAGTAACTCAGTAACAGCGAGTTACATTTCAGGCTTAAGAACTTCGTTATTAAGTTAGCTAGATTTTTCACACGGTAACTTAGCTCGTAATCAGTTCTTTTTGGCGGGCAACTTCTCAATCTATGCTGGTAGGCCGCTACCCCAGGGAAGAAGAGCCCTTGCTTCACAGACTTCGATTGAATGTGGCGCGGACTCTACTGCTCCTCTTTAAGATGAGCCACCTTTCGTCACCCAACTGCCCCACCTGTCATGTTGGAGGAGAAATCCCGCACTTGCTGCTCCACTGCACTCGTTACCACCAACATCGTCTTCTTCTACGGTCGCGCATCGCTCGCCTGACTGTTTCTGACTTATCCCTAGCTACACTGCTAGGCCCCACACAATACAGTCAGGTGACAAAGGAACCTGTTCAGTTTCTGCGGATCTGTAGCCTTCTGGGTGAACTGTGACCAGTTTCGTGTTTGTTTTCCTTTTGTTTGTTTGTTTGTTTGTCTTTCTTTTTTTCTTTCTGCCTTTCTTTGCTGGGAATAGCAAGCTGCAGTAGCGGTGGCTAACCTTTCCCTCCTATTTTTTAAAATATAATAAACATATTCCCACCCTGTGTGGGAGAAGAAGAAGGAGGCCACACCAAAGTATGCGTTGTAGAACTTACCTTGAGATGCTTCAGGAAGTTGCTCGGGTTCTTCACAGTTCCTGATATTGCTTGATTCGGGCAAACTGCACAACAGCCCACAAAGTTCTCTTTTTTTTTTTCATCAGGTTTTACCGATGCATTTTGGTATCAAAACTTCGCAATGAATGTCTCGATTCCACCACGGTTCGAACGGCTCCTGCGTCCAATGCACTGGCGGTTCTGTCGCAAAGTGTTGTATCCTAAAGGTGCGTCCTCACTATGCCGATCCGCAAAACCGATCGGCATAGTGAGGCATAGGCGCACCGAGAAAGTCGATCGGCATAGTGAGAACGCACCTTGACATCGGCCGTATGAAACACCACCTCACCCTACGCGCTTTCCGCTGCGCCAGGCGAAGCATTGCATCCGTGTATTGTGTTGTATGCAACCGGGCTTTGTGAGAATTGTGATTTGTTCCTTCTACTTCTATGTGTAATTGCCCGCTCAATTACAATGTTATCCTTGTTCTCCTCAGTTGTGTGAATCAAGAGAGGCTTGTATATTAAGAAGGGCCGCTTCAAGGGGGGGGGGGGGGGTTCTCAGGGAGCTCGTTTCTATACACTCTAAATCGTTTCACACCTTTAAATGTGTAAAATAGGTGTATTAACAAAGATCACACCCCTTTCACACCCTAAAACGTTGTTTTGGAAGTTCCTGAGGGTGTAACAATGGTGTACTACACCCTCAGGTGAAATAGGGTGATAAGTGTAGGAAGGGAGTATGTTTATTTTCGTTCACATGAACGAAAGTAAATATATACAACAACAGGGAACGGGAAGTTACATTACAGAAGTGCATGGCGTGGATTTACAACACGTCTACCATCTATAGTAATGTATGCAGATTTAGAAGATCTGTTGAGATACTACTTAAATTTCTTAAAACACGTTGCTCCTCATTGCAAGACAGAACAAATACATGATAGTGCTCATCATACTCAACTGTAGTTAATGTTTGTATGAGAAAAATGGTATCGGAGTTAATAACATATATGCCTGTAATCTCAACGAACACGGGAAAGTCCTCCTTGGAAGATGAAAGGCTGCGACCACACATACATTTGATGAAATTGATGTCTTCTTGCTAATGAAAGGGTAATGTTCTTAAAATGTCGAGTTTTTCTAGCAACATCTTTAAAATGCTGGTTGTTTCCCTTCGAAACGCATACACCTAGGAGAGGACCAAACATCCTGATGAGTCGCGGATAATGAACAATGTAATGCATTTTAGATATTTGTAGTTACACTACAAAGCCTTGAAGAAACGAATAAATGCAACGTTCTAAGTAATGAACGTGCATATGGGGGAGGTGCCTGCTCATGAGAAGGTCTACAATTTCACGAAAAGCTATACACAGCTGCCATGCTTCATTGCCATGCACAGCTGCCACGCCACACATGATTTTCGGCTGTGCATGTTTACACACATATTTGATCACCTTGATGTACATACATATATGGACCTCAATGTGATTATATGCAATATGCAGGTAATTGTGAATACACAGTTAACAGCATATATCCACGAACCCAGCAGATTTATTCGGCGTTACAACCTTTACACCCCAATTGCCACGAAGGTGTTAAAATACACCTGAAAAGGTGTGCGCCACGAACATTTTGATTTAAACCCTTTAAGGTGTAAAACGATTTAGAGTGTACTTTGGCCATAAATGCGAAGGAGATCAAGGGTTGCTGCTTGTTCTCTCTCACAATTAAGAGCAAGAGAAGAGCGCAATTCTGTTGGAACGACAAACTTGGCCTCCATAGATCTGTCGCTTTTCCCGGGCCGTTCCCTCGAACTTTGGTTCGACCCTTTTTTTGAAAATGGCATCGGAGCAGCAACGGAACATTGTCATTGTGCCGAACTTCCATCTCTGGTAAACAAGAAGTTCAGTATTGAAAATTACGTGGTAGAATGCTTCAGGCGGTAGCTAGTGCGCATAAGGCGGCGGGCTTAACGGGGAATATATCGCCGATTAGTTATTGAAAAAAGGAAAGAAAGGGAGACCATTGCCATATTAAAAAAAACACAATTCTGACAACAGTTGGAGTAGACACTATGTATTTAGTGTACACACCTACATCAGGTTCTTAAATTCCAGCGGTGACCCATATATCATGGCAGTTAGCAGTGGTGGGCAGTATCGCAGATACATGTATCTTCGGTACAATCTTTCGATACATTTTGTGTATCAGTATTAGGTATCGTGTGCCAAAAATGAGAGTATCGGAGTATCGGTATCGAAAATACATTTTTAATGTATCGTGTATTTTAACGATACTCGATACTAAAAAAAGACGCAAATATTGAGGCTGTTGTGAGACTTAGGGTCGGCGGCACTCGCTCAGGCGGTAGTACAAGCCAGGCCGCAGCGGCGTAGACATGTCGACCATAAATTCGTTCGAAGCTTACGTCTGCGCGCGCGCTCCATCGTCAAGGTCGCCCGGAGAGGAGGCCGTGGGCCCTGCCCTGGGACGCGCTCGTGGGCGCGCGCGGCTTCTAGTTGGTTCCAGAAGAATCTCTTCCGTCTCGGCGGGCGCGCCGAAAACGCCCTACACAGGACCGTGCGCAGGACCAACCTCACGGCTTCTGGAACTGCGCTGCCCGATGTCCCCCTCCTCAGTGCGCAAGAGCACGTCCACTTGACTTGAAGTGTGGATTCCGCGTCTGCCATGCGGAAAGAATAACCGCCGGCTTAGCTTGAGCACTGTAACCCGTTCTACAGCTCACAATTCACAACGGTCAACTAAGAAAATCAAGTCAGAGGCCAAGTCAGAGGCTACCGGGTAAGTACTGCAGTACCAAACGATAAAAGCGGCAGAAAAAAAGTTTCAGGTTTATTCGTATGTATAGTCAAGTTCTCACAGACCGGTACGCACGAAGAACATTGTCTTAAAGAATTGTTTTTTGCTGGGCTGTTTATTGATGCGATCGTTTCAACGTACCCATGGCTTCAGTCTAAAGTTCTAACAAGACTAGCTGCTTGGATAGTGCAGCTTCATTAAGTCCGTGCGGTCGGATACGTTCAAGCCCTGTCAGAAAAAGTGCGCTATAAAAATACACTAAAGGCTCTAGAAATAACGAATAAATGTTTTTACTTCCCTAATCGTATTACCAGCTTTATTATATTGTTATTTCAGTGATGTAACCTTCGCGAATCATAACACCAGCTTTATTATATTGTGATTTCAGTAATATAAACTTCGCTAATCATAACACCAGCTGTATTATAATCGAGATTTCAGTTATGTATCAAAGTATCGACGATACAGTACCGAGTATCTGTATCGAAAATCAATTTCGGTTCTGTATCTTGTATCGGTATCGGAAATACAATTTTTGAGGGTATCGAGTATCGGCATCGAAGATACTTTTTTTTAAGTATCTTGCCCAGCCCTGGCAGTTAACAGACAAGAAGCTGGTGCTTTTGGGCTCATAGCTTGAGTCACATACTGCTCATGACGAGGGTAACGCCCACAGTAATTGAGTTCTCGTGAACAAAACCTCCAATCAGAGCATCTTCGAGTTTGCACAACCTAAACAAGCCGTAGCTCTTATTTGCACTTTCGACAGGCCTATTGAAACATTCTGGAAAATTTTTAAACGCGTTTGGTACATCAGCACAATGCCGAATATTCTTTTTCTCGTCAGATGGATGCATCAAGGTGAGCGTATAGGGAAATAAGAAGGGCCATTTCAACAGAGAGTCTTTGGTGCCACGACAAACACTGAGAAAAGCACCTATGTACATGATGCCATCATATTGTTTGAATTTCACACTTAACTTTACGGAGTAACCAAACAACGTAAAAACATCAGAGTAGGTGCCGGCAAACCCCTTTTCCTTTGCTTCCTTCTGAAGCTCATCGACGTCTTGGACGTGAAAAAAGGCAACGTTGCCTCCGTATCCATTTGAATCCCGTAGAGTTCGGAGGATATCTTTCATGCTGCTCAGTTTGTACTCGGTTGACGCTGAATGATCATCTTGCAATTCCATCAGACCTATCAGCCTCTCCCGGTTTGAAGTGACGATATTCTGAACCTCTGCGCCACGTCCAACTTCGTTGCTAAATTGGTCTTCAATAGAAGATAGCGCTTCCGTAACTGTATGCAGTGTAGAGGCCAAGTTTGATACACCTTCTGTGGAAAGCCTATGTTCCTCTTGAATCGTGCGGAGTACTTGAGCATAATTCACGACGCACTCTTTCGTACTGTCGATCCCAACAGCATGGCTATTTAATTGGTCTTCAATAGCACGTAGCTTATCCGCTATATCTGATAGTGAGGAGTTGATCTGTCTTCCAATCCCGATGACGCTCGTGTCAATACAAACATCTTCGCTCGGACAGGGAGTATTTTGAGCCCCGCACTGTTCTTCCATGTAATGGGTGATGATGTCTTTAAGGGGTACGGTTGCACAACACTTCTTACATGCTAGTGGATGAAACTCGCAGTCCTTCAAGAAGTGAGATTTCATCCGTTCCAGCGATCCGACGAAATTACATCCATGGTTGAAGTTGCAACAGCGAACATGCAGTTTGTGCAGACGCGTCATTCTAATGGGGAATGCTTGCACTTCACTTTCAAGAAACCCTTGCTGGTCGACCGGACACTGTCGGGTGGTTCGAAGGATACTGCGATAACAATCCTCACAAAGACGATGAAAACATTCCAGCCTCACGATATTCTGAGGAACGACGGCGCATAAGTCACACGATATCGTCGATGCAAGATCCACAAATTGCACGGGACGCCACGCCAGGGCTTCAAAGTCTCCAGGAAGGTAGCTTACGGAAGACATCTCACAGTCGAAAACGAGGCCTTCGTCGAGGTGGCAAGAGATGGATACGTGGCAGAGATTGCGTGCTCCCTTTCTGTATCACCGAGTGAAGTCTATATAGCGCTGAGGTAGTTGGGCGCCAGACACTTGTACCGATAAGAGGACTTTTTCTCGGAAGAAAGGAAAGTACGTCACGTTGGATGATGGCCCAGCTAAAGACAGCGTGTCCTCCCATTTCGCCTATTCCCATTTTGCCTAATGCCTTTTAGCGGATTATCTCGCCGTCCCTCAGCAGGTTCACGGAATTCGAACTGCAGAGGGTACTATTTGGCCTAATGTACGCTGCGGACAGTCCACTTCGCCTACTGATCCGTGTCACGTGAGGAAAGAAGGCGGTCCCCTGGCGTGCCGTCAAAGGTCACTTTCGCATCTTCACGTAACTTTACAAACTTGTTGGTTTCATCCAAGCATTGTGTTGATGCATTTATTTTTAGTTCTTCCTCAACAGTCAATGTGAGAAATTCGTTATTCTATATCGGAAAGTCAACGTTAATTACGCAACTCCACATAACAACCTTATCCCTTTGCTAGTTCTATTCAGGCTCGTGTTAATTGCGGACGACTAACTTCTAACAGAAATACTTTTCCCGGTACCGATTTTAAAAATATATCGCGACCTGAACTCCGGCACCGAAATAAGGTATCGGTTACTGTAACGGCGTAACAGTAACAACCCTGCGGAGTACCCATTCCGTCCTAAACACCGAAAGCTGCAGCCAACAAAGGGTGAGTTGCTGAGTTGAAAGTTGAAAGGTTGATGTCTCCCGGAATTCACGCACTCACCAAAACTGGGATGTTATCATCTCTCAATATATTGCCAAATCTATATTATGCACCAGTGCACTCACTCAATGCACGCAGTATGGGGGTGGGGGATATGTTTATTATATAAAAAATACGAGGGAGAAGTTAGCCACCGCTACGGCGGCTTGCTATTACCAGGAAAGAAAAGAAAGGAAAAAGGCAAAGTAAGACAAACAAAAAGCAAAATAAACAAACAAAACGGAAAAACAGTATAGGTTTGCCCAGGAATCAACCTTGCATCAACCTTTCCCTTCTCTTTTTTTACTTTGTATTAAACATATCCTCCCCAACCTTCAATTAACTTCACTTTATCTGACCTTAGTTGTTCGTGGTCCCTAAAAACCCGAATCATCATCATCATCATTTCATCTGCCAGAGGAGGAAGCGTTTAGGGGGTATATATTTATTAGAACAAAGAAAAAAAAGGAGGAAGCGTCAGCCAAACGGGACGTCAGATTGCTACTCCGCAAAAAAAAAAAAGAAAAGAAAAACACAGACAAAAAAAGAAGAATAAAGTGAATAAAAAGAAAAGAAAATAATTAGAAAATAAAGGATAAACTAACAAACGGTGAAAGACGGATGAGAAAAATTAAAGACAAAGATGACTTAAAAAAAAGATGAGGTTAATGCGTTGAGGGCAGGGTTGCGGAGTTGGGTGCCCCGATGGCAGTTTTGGTTTCAAGGTGCTGGTTTCTGCCCTCTCACCCTTTGCACCGCACGCAGCACGGTCAAGAGTGAAATAACCTCGTCTTCGTGCTTCTTCCGTGCTTGGTAATGTCAATCTCCTCTAGCGCTGCTGGACTTGCCAGTATGGTTACCGGTCCTTTTCTTTTATTGATGGAATTAACGGAGTGGAATCGGGTTGCCAAGCCATTCCAGGAATGGGAACTGACCATACTTTTGCATTCTGAGGGATTGAAAGGAATGGAATTATCGCATATCTCCTCAGAATGGAATTGGAACGGAATTTCTTTACGTCGAGAAAAACTGCACCGGTGAGGTTGCGTTCAGCCTTCGCTTGTTGCACTTCAGCGACAAGATCCTAGTACGCGTTGTCAATTGCTGAAAGTCCCTGACGAAAGCCTGCCATGATCTCAGGAAAAAAGCGCGCGCTTGCCAGGTACCATTGCTTACTGCATTGCATTGCCGATTTTTAAATGCGATAGCCTTCTTTAACTCACTTTTGGGCCTAGAAAGTGTAGTGTCAGTGGAGAGGGGCGCTATCGCTATCACTTTCGCGATGCGTTATCTCCCCCTCATTCGTTTCTGTATTGTGCTCCTCGGCTGATAAGAAACGTTTCGGCGGGCGAGGATTTAGCAGATTGGAAGGTCTTCATGATAGCGGTTCCTGAAACATGATATACCCTAACTACCGCATTTTCTGGTGCAATACGCGCGCGCATTATACAGTAAAAAATGTGCTCTGAAGAGGTCCTGCGCGTTATCTAACTGTGCGCGTTATACACGGAAATATTTTCCTACAGAGTTCCTTTTCTGGTCGGTGACGTGCAAATGCTAGACTCTTCCAATGTGTGCAGGTGAGTTTCTCCCAAATCTCTTAGGGTCAGTGGACAAAACCGGAGAAAGGGACTTCGTAAATGATGCTGCTTATATAGGGATGCTATTGAGCGCTCAATAATCCTGAATCAATTTCGGAAGGCTGGAGTGATTGAGAAGGGACGCGGAACTAAATATGTTGCAAATAACGCATACGTATATATTATACACCGGCTCGCTTTATTGTGTGTTGGAATGAGAGTACAGAAGCTTGTAGCAACATTGCCGTGCGCGTTATATGCACAGGTGCGAGTTATACATGGAACTTTTTTTCAAATTCGGCCCGTTTTTAGGGGTGCGCGTTATACGCGAGTGCTTGTTATACACCAGAAAATACGGTAAATGCGATAGCATTTCTGTAACGCACTTTCGGGCCTCTGTAGAAGGTAGCGTCAGTGGTGAGGGATCCTTTCATTCTCGCGCTGCTCCATCTTCCCGTCGTTTCTTGTTTATCGCGCACCTCAGTTGATAAGAAACGTTTCGGCGGCCGGAGATTTAGCAGATTAGGAGGTCCTTACGACAGCTGTTCCACACGATAAGCAAAATACCTGATTCCTTTGAAGCGGCTGACAACATGTTGTGGATCTTTGGTTTGACAGCTTATTTTTGTTCTTGAAAAGTAATTGTTCACAACAGAACAGACAACAAGGTGTTGTCAAAAAATGGCGCCTTTTTATTAACCACGTACAACAATAATAAGAAGACTCGTAGGAGCAACTTTTATTTAAAACGTTAAAACGAGACTTTCGTGTAGAGCCTGCACTTCATCAGGTTGTAGAGTAGTCGGCATGTGGCAAAGCACACTCCCATTGCTGCAAAAGGAAGGACCCAAAAACGCGTGACGCCACATAAATACAAAAGCATACTAAACCTTCAAATACTTCCGTATAACTATTCATTACCAACCCATCCTCGTACTGCCGAACCGAACCTTCATATGCACTGTCCCGAACTCCACCTAAACTCCCGAAAGTAGCGAGTTTTACTACATCCGAAAGTGTTTACGATAACAGTTCCGGAAACCCCATAAGCCAATCGCCATATTTGTTTCGAGCGAGTGACATCACATTGCTAAGTTTGGATTTGGTAACTTCCCTTATCATATTGTTTTCATTGACTTATTCCGAGTAAAACGGAAAGTAAAAGCGGAGATTAAGAGGTCACTAATAAATATTGCTGAATTACTCTCAGTGTTTGATTTGCAAATGTCATCGATAAGCCCTGACAATGTCGCTACAAGTGTAAAGTCAGTGAATGAAAACGTCGAGCAAGTGAGTGAGCGAGTGGGAAACGTGCTCGACACGCTCCAACAAATAAGTGCTACGTTAAATGATATGAAAGGAATTAAAGGGAAACTGAATCCTCTGTTGCAGTGTCCCGAGGAATTGACAAAATTTATGAGTCTGACGTTGAAGCTAGAGAAAAAAATCCCACTCGTGAAAGCGAACTCCCACAGCGGTTAAGTTCGTAGAGGAACGTGTGTACACTTCGTATTCCTCCACGGCAGCGGAGGAGGAAGCTTTCTTTTTTACTGGAGGCTTTAAGAAGATATTCCGTCATATGTCACATGCACACAATATTATTACTTATTGGATGATTTTGCATTGGATTGGATTGGATGGCAGGACACGTAAGTCTGATGTGTGTGTGTGCTTTGTGGATGCTCTGTGAAGTTGCACATACACTTTACTGCATCCGATACTCTGTCGCTGAGACTCGCACTGTGCAAGGCTCCGTGCGATACCATTCTCAAGAGTCGCTATGCAATCCCCTTCACCTGCAGGTTCATGCACCCAACGGACTGGGCGAAGGGCATCGTGTGCAGTACAGTTCACCCAAAGGCTGACCTAAATGGTGGTCGTAATAACGGCGCGCATTGCAGGCCAACCAGTGCTGAAAACAATGTGGTTCTTATTGAACCGGCACCATCCCTATTCACTCTAATTGAAGATGGTGTCAGTGATAACGGTTCTGTTTGCATTGGCATAAGACTTCACCCTGAAATGGCGTAATAAATATCTTCGAAGAGCGCGCCCCGTCTGACATGTAATTGTTCGTCTATACACGTATGTACTCCGTTGTTTCTTGTTTCTTCGCAGCAAGAGTCATCCTGATAGGAGGAAAACGAATATTTATTTCTCAGTTTGCTGGCACGGCAATGACGTCATGATGTGCGGGCTCGTTATGTCCGCCTTCACACTCTTAGAAAAAAGGGTGGAGCTGTTACACCTTCTTGGAGGTAATAGTTGTCACATACGTTGTACCAAAAACGTTGCGAAATTCTACCTGCTACGGTCACCCCTAAAACAGAACTTCACCGCATAGCACGTTGTCCGCCAACCGTTGCCACGAATGATAGGGTTACCGCTTCTGATTCGGTGAGCGAGGGGGGCGTACGCCTTTTTGTAGCAATGTAGCAAGGGAAAACAGAGCAATACATCGTGTTACCAGGTAGAATAAAGAAAAAAAAAAAAAACTGGCACACACATAGCCGTCACTATGGACGAACGTATATGGTTGTTGAATGTGCTACTTTTAGAATGCGAATAATGTTCGAACCAGAGCTATTAACGCCAATCGTCACACCGGCTGGTATGTGACCGGCCACAGTTCGAACTCCAATGTTACTAACCCCCTTTACCCCCCGTAGCTGTTCACGACTCCAGAAAAGCGTAAGAGCAACAGTGTTTCATTTCTCATGAGTGAGTGGGTGAACTGCAAAAAAAGCAAAAAAACAAAACAAAACAAAACAAAACAAAGTGGAGTAAATTAACACCACCCATGTGGAAGCCGACTACTCCATACCACGTGGACAACTCTGAACGCATGAACGTACATACACTTGGACTGCAAACACTCAGATACGAAGAGTTCTCGTCAAGAAAGCCAGCATGGATACGCAACATTTCATTTTCTTCGATTTAGGGACGCAGATATCCGTATTCGAGATTTGGACTGACCTATACAGGGTGTTCAAAATTAAGCTTTCACGAGCGCTACGCAAACACAGCGATGACAGAAAACCGGATGATAACTTTACGCTACTTGTGTAAGAAACAGGTGCTGCTAATTATCTAGCACATGTTTCTTACTCAAGGAACAGAAAAATAGCACCAGTTTTTCTTTTGTTCGCCTATTTATAAAGTGCCAGTGAAAGCTTAATTTTGAACACCCCGTATATTGGAGGAGATGGGCAGTAAGTTTTTTTTTTTGTAGTCGACTACAGCTGCTACGTCTTGAGAGTGTAGTTGAACTACTATTGTAACTAATCATAGCACCAGTACTTAGAACTACTTTAAACTAGCTACATAGTTTAACTACATTTTTAACTACCTTGACGTTTTGTGCGCGGTGTCCAGAATAAAGTGCACCGACGGTTTATTAGGGGCCGCTGCTGTCGCATTCTGCGGATGACGTCATTGCTCCTTCGGGGAGCATGGTGAGAGATAGCGGGAGGCATTGGATGGCGATGCGAAATAGAGCGCCCCCTTGTGCAAGGCTGTGGTGGCGCTGCGGGCGACAGGACAGACGCTCTCGGTGGCGGCTCTCCACGGCGTTGTTATGGTCTCGTGACCGCGATACGCGGCGTCGGCGGCAAAAGGGTTTTGGGTCCAGCGTTGTGTACGAGTCTTTGAGCGAGTTTATATTAATCTCACTCCGTTTATTGCTCAACTGATAGTTGTTGTTTGAGAGCTCAGTTGCTATGCTGTGAGATTGGGGTGTACGGCACGCATACGGCATACGACAATATAAATAAATAAATATAAACGAAAGGACGTGCACGATAAATTACGCCACATTATATGGCTTCCCGTGTTGCTACACTTTGCATTATAAAGGCGCTTTCGCGAACCAGTCCGTCCACAAACAGCCGTGTGCATCCCGTCGTGTATATATTAGACTTGGATACTTTCCTTTTAATTGCCTAATAACGCTTTTGCGACTCGAGCGCGTATATTAGCAGGCTCCAGACTCGCGCAATATTATTTTGGTGATGGTGCATATGTTCAGACAAGAGCGGAGGAAAGTTGTTCCCCCCAATTTGCTTTATGTATTTATTCACTTCAGTATATCATTCTCACATACTAGTTTAAATTTAATTAGCGATTAGTAATACTGCAGTATAAAGAATTTAGCACACTACAGTGCTGTAAGATATATTGTAAGCACCTTATGGCTGCAGAATCACTGGGTGGATATCTGTAAAATTTTAGTGCCTTCTTTTCTGTGGTGGTCACTGTCACTAATAGGGATTCAGTTGAGTGTTGTGGCAATTCCAATGTAAACAGTCATCTCCTATATTGGAAAGTGAGTGATTATGGTCAAACAAGTCAAAATAAACATGATACCTTCTACACTACCATATCTGTGATTCCTAAATGTCAGTATGACAAGGTATGAAGAAATGTTAACGTAGTGCATGCTATCCAAAGCAAGTTCTTCCACATCCCCCTCCCCCATCTACAAACACCCAGAAAACAAAAAAAAACTGGTCTTGGGTTTGCCTCTGCTAACATAATTTAAATACACAAATGCAGGTATATGCAGTCAAACACATTTGCAATAAGGAAAGCATGAAGATCATTGCAGTTGCAACGGTCATGTCAGTAGGTCATGTACATCTTGGTATTTTCGAAATTTCTCGTACATTTCCATGTCTTTTATATTCAGCATGCTGGACATCTAGTGTGCAACACCTGATATTGAATCAAAATCTGAGCCAGGATTGGGTCATGAACACACCGGTGTAACCTGAGCAACAGAAAGGCAGACCACATGTCAACAAGTTGCAAACCGTTGTTCCATCTTGCACATTTGTCATGCTCATCTAGGTATTTTTGAAATTTCTCAACGTGCTGGACATCTAGTGACATCCAGCACGTCTAGATGTCCAGCACGTTTCATATAAAAGATATGGAAATGTTTGAGAAATTTCAAAAACATGTGGTCTGCCTTATTGTTGCTCATGTTACACCGGTGTGTTCATGACCCCATACTGGCTCAGATTTTGATTCGATATCAGGTGTTGCACACTAGATGTCCAGCACGTTTAATATAAAAGATATGGAAATGTTTGAGAAATCTGAAAAATACCTAGATGAGCATGACAAATGTGCAAGATGAAACAGCGGTTTGCAACTTGTTCACATGCCGTCTACCTTATTGTTGCTGAGGTTACACCGGTGTGTTCATGACCCCATACGGGCTCAGATTTTGATTCGATATCAGGTGTTGCACCCTAGATGTCCAGCACGTTGAATATAAAAGATATGGAAATGCTTGAGAAATCTGAAAAATACCTAGATGAGCATGACAAATGTGCAAGATGAAACAGCGGTTTGCAACTTGTTCACATGCCGTCTACCTTATTGTTGCTCAGGTTACACCGGTGTGTTCATGACACCATACTGGCTCAGATTTTGATTCGATATCAGGTGTTGCACACTAGATGTCCAGCACGTTGAATATAAAAGATATGGAATTGTTTGAGAAATCCGAAAAATACCTAGATGAGCATGCAAATGTGCAATTTGGAACAGCGGTTTGCAACTTGTTCACATGCCGTCTACCTTATTGTTGCTGAGGTTACACCGGTGTGTTCATGACCCCATACTGGCTCAGATTTTGATTCGATATCAGGTGTTGCACACTAGATGTCCAGCACGTTGAATATAAAAGATATGGAAATGCTTGAGAAATCTGAAAAATACCTAGATGAGCATGACAAATGTGCAAGATGAAACAGCGGTTTGCAACTTGTTCACATGCCGTCTACCTTATTGTTGCTCAGGTTACACCGGTGTGTTCATGACCCCATACTGGCTCAGATTTTGATTCGATATCAGGTGTTGCACACTAGATGTCCAGCACGTTGAATATAAAAGATATGGAAATGCTTGAGAAATCTGAAAAATACCTAGATGAGCATGACAAATGTGCAAGATGAAACAGCGGTTTGCAACTTGTTCACATGCCGTCTACCTTATTGTTGCTCAGGTTACACCGGTGTGTTCATGACCCCATACTGGCTCAGATTTTGATTCGATATCAGGTGTTGCACACTAGATGTCCAGAACGTTGAATATAAAAGATATGGAATTGTTTGAGAAATCCGAAAAATACCTAGATGAGCATGCAAATGTGCAATTTGGAACAGCGGTTTGCAACTTGTTGACATGCCGTCTACCTTATTGTTGCTGAGGTTACACCGGTGTGTTCATGACCCCATACTGGCTCAGATTTTGATTCGATATCAGGTGTTGCACACTAGATGTCCAGCACGTTGAATATAAAAGATATGGAATTGTTTGAGAAATCCGAAAAATACCTAGATGAGCATGCAAATGTGCAATTTGGAACAGCGGTTTGCAACTTGTTGACATGCCGTCTACCTTATTGTTGCTGAGGTTACACCGGTGTGTTCATGACCCCATACTGGCTCAGATTTTGATTCGATATCAGGTGTTGCACACTAGATGTCCAGCACGTTGAATATAAAAGATATGGAAATGTTTGAGAAATCTGAAAAATACCTAGATGAGCATGCAAATGTGCAATTTGGAACAGCGGTTTGCAACTTGTTGACATGCCGTCTACCTTATTGTTGCTCAGGTTACACCGGTGTGTTCATGACCCAATAGTGGCTCCGATTTTGATTCAATATCAGGTGTTGCACACTAGATGTCCAGCATGTTGAATATAAAAGACATGGAAATGTTTGAGAAATGTGATGTGTGTTTGAGAAACCAAGATGTACATGACCTACTGACATGACCGTTGCAACTGCAATAATCTTCATGCTTTCCTTATTGCAAATGTGTTTGACTGCATATACCTGCATTTGTGTATTTAAATTATGTTAGCAGAGGCAAACCCAAGACCAGTTTTTTTTTGTTTTCTGGGTGTTTGTAGATGGGGGAGGGGGATGTGGAAGAACTTGCTTTGGATAGCATGCACTACGTTAACATTTCTTCATACCTTGTCATACTGACATTTAGGAATCACAGATATGGTAGTGTAGAAGGTATCATGTTTATTTTGACTTGTTTGACCATAATCACTCACTTTCCAATATAGGAGATGACTGTTTACATTGGAATTGCCACAACACTCAACTGAATCCCTATTAGTGACAGTGACCACCACAGAAAAGAAGGCACTAAAATTTTACAGATATCCACCCAGTGATTCTGCAGCCATAAGGTGCTTACAATATATCTTACAGCACTGTAGTGTGCTAAATTCTTTATACTGCAGTATTACTAATCGCTAATTAAATTTAAACTAGTATGTGAGAATGATATACTGAAGTGAATAAATACATAAAGCAAATTGGGGGGAACAACTTTCCTCCGCTCTTGTCTGAACATATGCACCATCACCAAAATAATATTGCGCGAGTCTGGAGCCTGCTAATATACGCGCTCGAGTCGCAAAAGCGTTATTAGGCAATTAAAAGGAAAGTATCCAAGTCTAATATATACACGACGGGATGCACACGGCTGTTTGTGGACGGACTGGTTCGCGAAAGCGCCTTTATAATGCAAAGTGTAGCAACACGGGAAGCCATAATAATGTGGCGTAATTTATCGTGCACGTCCTTTCGTTTATATTTATTTATTTATATTGTCGTATGCCGTATGCGTGCCGTACACCCCAATCTCACAGCATAGCAACTGAGCTCTCAAACAACAACTATCAGCTGAGCAATAAACGGAGCGAGATTAATATAAACTCGCTCAAAGACTCGTACACAACGCTGGACCCAAAACCCTTTTGCCGCCGACGCCGCGTATCGCGGTCACGAGACCATAACAACGCCGTGGAGATCCGCCACCGAGAGCGTCTGTCCTGTCGCCCGCAGCGCCACCACAGCCTTGCACAAGGGGGCGCTCTATTTCGCATCGCCATCCAATGCCTCCCGCTATCTCTCACCATGCTCCCCGAAGGAGCAATGACGTCATCCGCAGAATGCGACAGCAGCGGCCCCTAGTGGTGAGGCGTCGCTCGTAGCGCCCTCTAGTGGTGTACCCTACACAATGGCTAATCCTTCTATTCATCGGAGATAATCCGTCTATTGGGGGCTGCATTGGAAACAACACCCGTGAGGACGCACCTTGGCATCGGCCGTATGAAACACCACCTCACCCCATGCGCTTTGCACCGCGCCAGGCGAAGCATGGCACCCCATGTATTTCTTTCTGTATGTCTTTTCTTTTTTTTTCTTCTTTTTCTTTCTTGTTTTCCTTTTCTTTTCTTCTTTTTCTTTCTTCTTTTCCTTTTCTTCTCTCCTTTTTCTTTCTTCTTTTCCTTTTCTTCTCTCCTTTTTCTTTCTTCTTTTCCTTTTCTTTTCATTTCTTCTCCTTTCCTTTGCTTTCTTCTTCTCCTTTTCTTCCCTTTTCTTTTCTTATTTTTCTTTTCGTCCCCTTTTCTTTCCTTCCCCTTCCCTTTTTTTTGTTTGGAATAGCAAGCTGACCTTCGTCTGGCTGACCTTTCCTTTCTTTTTCTTAATAAACATATCCCCCCCCCCCCCATGTATTGTGTAGTATGCACCTGGGCTTCGTGAGGATTGTGTTGCGTTCCTTGTTCTTCTATGTTTAATTGCCTGCTCCACTGTAATGTTATCCTTGTTCTCCTCAGTTGTGTGAACCAAGACAAGCTTGCCTACCAATCAGAAGTGCCGCTTCAAGGGGGGATCTCCCCGGGAGTTTGTTTCTATTTTCCCCCCAAATGCGAAGGAGATCAAAAGTTGCTGCTGTTCTCTCTCACAATTAAGGGCAAGAGAAGAGCGCAGTTCTGTTGGAACGACAAACTTGGCCTCAGAATCGGTCGCTCTTCCCGGGCCGTTCCTTCCAACTTTTGGTTCGATCCTTTTTCTGAAAACGGCATCGGAGGAGCAAGGGAACATGTATTGTCATTGGGCCGAACTTCCATCTTTCGTAAAAAAAAAGTTCATTATTGAAAATTAGTTGAGGGAATGCTTCATGCGGTAGCTATAGTGCGCCATAATGCGGCGGGCTTAGCGAAGAATGTATCCCCGAATAGTTATTGCAAACAGAAAGAAAGAGATACGAATGCCATGATTACAAAACACAATTCTGACCACAGTTGGAGTAGACACTATGTATTTAGTGTACACACCTACATCAGGTTCTTAACTTCTTGCAGTGATCCTAGACATCATGGCGGTTAATAGACAAGCAAGCTGGCGCTTGCGGGCTGATACGTTGAGTCACATACCACTTATGACGACGGTAACGACAACAGTAATTGAGTTGTCGTGAACAAAACCTCCATTCAGTGCATCTTCCAGTTTGCACAACTCCATGATGCCGTAGCCATTATTTGTACTTTCAACAGGCCTATTGAAACAATGAGGTACGTTTTTGAACGCTTTTCGTACATCAACACAATACTGAATATTCTTTTTGTCGTCAGTTGGATGGATCAAGGAGAACGTATAGGGAAATAAGAAGGGCCATTTCAAGAGAGAGTCTTTGGTGCCACGACAAATACACAGAAAAACATCTATGTACATAATTCCATCATATTGTTTGAATTTCACCCTTAACTTTACGGAGTAGCCATACAATGCAAAAACATCAGAGTAGATGTCGGCACACCCCTCCTCATTTATTGCTTTCTTCCGAAGCTCGTTGACATCTTGGACGTGAAAAAAGGCAACGTTGGCTCCGTATCCATTTGAATCCCGTAGAGTTTGGAGAATATCTTTCATGCTGCTCAGTTTGTCGTCGGTTGACGAGGAATGATCTTGCATACGTTTCGACATCCCTTCAAGTTTTTCGGAGCATTGTTTCTGCCCTTCACCAGATGTCACTACCTTCTGAGCTACTTCTTTTTGCAATTTGATCAGAGCAGTCAGCCTGTCCCGATTTGAAGTGACGATATTCTGAACTTCGGCGCCACGTCCAACTTCGTTGCTAAATTGGTCTTCAATAGAAGATAGCGCTTCCGTAACCGTATGCATAGTAGTGGCCAAGTTTGATACACCTTCTGTGGAAAGCCTATGTTCCTCTTGAATCGTGCGGAGTACTTGAGCATAATTCACGACGCACTCTTTTGTAGTGTCGATCCCGACAGCATGGCTATTTAGGTGGTCTTCCATAGCACGTAGCTTATCGGCTATATCTACAAGTGAGGCGGTGATGTCTCTTCCAATCCCGACGATGCTGCTGTCAATGTCAACATCTTCGCTCGGTCCATTTTGTGCCCCGCATTCTTCTCCCATGTAATGTCTGATTATATCTTTACGGAGCACCGTGGCACAGCACTTCCGACATGTTAATGAATGAAACCCACAGTCATTCAGGAAGTGAGGTTTCATTCGTTCCAGCGATCCGACGAAATTACATCCCCGTTTAAAGTTGCAACAGCGCACCTCCAGTTTCTGCAGAGGGGTCGTTGCGATTAGTGAAGTTTGGACTTCGCTTTCAAGAAAGCCTTGCTTGTCGAGCGGACAGCGTTGGTTGGTTCGAAGAACGCTATGGTAACATACCTCACAAAGGGAGTGCAAACACTGGAGCCTGAAGATCTTCTCGGGAATAACGGCGCACAAGTCACACGATATTGCCGATGGGAGAGCCACAAATTGCAAGGGACGCCATGCTAGGGCTTCAAAATGTCCCAGAAGGTAACTTTCGGAAGGCATCTCACTGTCCAAAACGAAGTCTTCTTCGAATCTCCGGCCGGCAAGGAAAGCGCACGTGGCATACAGCGTATGCGTCTGTTCCGCCCAGTGTCTTTAGAATCTTTAGCACGGGAGTAGTTGAATGCCGGCGCTTGTACTGATAAGAGGTGCATGGCTCTTTTTATCGGAACAAAGTCAAGTGCGTCACTTTTGGATGATGTCCACGATAAAGCGCCAGACGATGTTCAAAGACGTCTATCTAACGCGTTGAAGTGCTTTGGATGATGGTACGGGCTCCGACTAACAGTCCTATTGTAATGCTATTGTCACGGGTTCGGGTGACGATACCGAGTAATGTCTGGAACTCCGTGACTAATTATGATTCGGACTCAGCGGGTCAAGCGGCTGCAGTCAGTGGCTGAACGATTGCACACGTACACAGAACTACAACCAACAACATATTTACTCATGCTACAATAATGTTGCAAAAACTGAGATTACACAGAGCCAGTACCACTTCAAACCAAACAGTCACACTTAGCTCAGTTCTGCGATGTCTTGGAGGGGGTCAATCGCTGCCTACTTCCGACGGTGGTTCTCGGTGGGTCCCTTGAGTCGTCGCTTCACTCACACGCGTCACAACACTTGCCGAACTCAGTCAGCTTTCACACACATTTCTAACTTGTATCATCGTCCACCTGCAGGACATTGCCGCCACTCCTCTAACTTCCCCACCACTCTCTCGCTGGGACTCTTAACTGGCCACCTTGCGACGACTGCCCCACTTTCCCTCAGTTACCCCTTATATTACCTCGGGAAACGGGGTTCCCAAATGTCACTTCACGGAGCATCCCCCATTTCTGAGAAAAGGTAATCACCCCTCTCCCAAAACACAGCTGGTATTTTTACGTAAAAAAAAGAAACAATAACAACACAACAAAAAAGAAAACTTCTTTCAACGCATCATTGCGAAGACGACCCTCAAGTTCTGGACCTTAAAACAGAATTCTATTCTACAACACGGCCTCTGGTTAATGTACACGGTCCGAACGACCCGAAAGCAGCAGCACTGGTCGCGCCGCGGGGTGCCAAGAACAACCCGGAGGGCACAAACACAGTCGCGTCGAAGTGTCGTGTTTCTCAACGTGGACTGTTCCTCCACGAGTCTAACCAAGCATCTGGACGCCATAAATCTGAGCATCCCGAAGATGTCATGGCCCACCGAACCAGAGTGTGTTCTTCCAAATTGACTCTCCCAAAAACTGTTAAACGACAAAAATCCACAAAACAATCTTGTCGCCCTGTGACAGCTATTATTACCAGATAAATTATTTCTTGATTTACAGCCTAGTCCAAAACACGTTAAATAATGCAAACGAACGCTTGGATTTATTTCCGCTCATATTTTTAAACAGCGAGGTTCTAATTCCGATAAGTACCGAATTAGTAGTTTCTCCGATATGAAAATGCAGCGCGATGTGGCTTTCAGGTGGCGTACGCGAACGTGTCGCAGATATTAGGTTAGCAGCAGGCGTGTAATGCATTGCGTGTGCCCTTCTCTCCCCCTTTCCTCCTCCCTTCTGTGCTGAATTTCGGTGTAAATAAACTTTGTAGTTGGGCATAGTGTGCTCCTTCCTCTCAATCTGTGTCCTTTGTGGTGTAGCTAGAGAAGAACTCCAGAACAACGAAACATGCATTACCGAGTTTTCTGCTTCTCTACGACTTCAGTGTAACATGCATAAATGCCATGCATCAGTCACAATTTCACAGCCCTTACTGACATAAGTGCACGTTGTACTGAGAGAATGTGCCGTAGTATTAGCATAGCTGGGCGAACTCACTCATAAGGGCCCTCATGAGTGCCGCTCACTCTCTCCTCACGCCTTTGAGGTGAGGGTGAGTGAGGGCAAGCCCGCGATGAGGCCATCCGTGAGTGCACTCATGAGGTTTTACCCTCTCCTCTCCTCTCCTGTGAGTGCACCCATGAGGTTTAGCCCCTCATAAGACCTCCTGTGAGTGCACTGATGAGGTCTCAGGTGCGCCAGGTCTGTGTGGGCAAAGTCACCAGTGAGGCATGAGGGGTGTAAGGTCGGTATGAGTGCATTTAGAAATGATGTCAAATGAGGCATGTTGGACATGAGCAAGTTATGAAGGCACTCACCCGTGAGACCTTCTCTTTCTTATTTTTTTTTTCATCAGCATTAAACATATCCCCCCTCCCCCTTCAGGAACGCGAAGCCTATTGACGACGCTCAAGGCATGAGGCTTAAAACGGTACGACGTATGTTCTGAGGGCACTCACCAACCTCATGCCTCTCATGCATGAGCCATGACAGCATCCCTCATCATGATGTTGTGCCGCAGATCATAGGCCTACTTCTGATGGCCCTCATGGATGAGATGAGCATGAGTTTTAAACCGTGTGAAGGCTGTTATACGACTGAGTGCAGTGAACCGCAGTATAGTTCCTTTTTACTTTTTTTTGCGTGGGTGGGGTGGACGAGTATCTATTTTTTGATAAAGAAGAAAACGAGGAGGAAAGGTCGGCAGGGAAAAGAGTTCGAGGTAGCTCGATCGTTACACGTAACTCGTTACTGTAAGTAAGTTCATTTTTTTAGTAACGTGTAACTTAACTCGGTACTTTTGCGCTGTGGTAACTTTCAGAGGAACTCGTTTCTTTTTCAGGCAACTTTGTCAAAGTAACATAAGTTAAGTTCCAAGTTACTTTCAGTTGGCTTTTCACTCACGTTCGCATATTTTCTTGCTTTCTCTCCGGTTCCTTCGTGGCATTTTTTGCAATAAAATGTGATATTCAATCAATGACAGTATTTTATTCAGGAAGTAAGGAACCGCTACCATTGAAATGAAGCTGAGCCATTGTGCGCCCACAGAAATGATCTAAGCGTGTTGCACTCCTCCGCAGGCAACTCAAGGCCTAACTCAACTGCTCGCGCGCTCTGCACATGCGTAATCCTATTTTGTGTCCGAAGTGACTTGGAAGTAACCCGTTCTTTTTTCTAAGTAACTCAGTGACTGCGAGTTACATTTCGGGCTGAAGAACTTCGTTATTAACTTAGTTACATTTTCCACACGGTAACTTAGCTCGTAATCAGTTCTTTTTGACGGGTAACTTCTCAATCTATGCTGGGAGGCCGCTAACCCAGGGAAGAAGAGTCCTTGCTTCCCAGACTTCGATTGAATGTGGCGTGGAGTCCACTGCTCCTCTTTAAGATGGGTCACCTTTCGTCACCCAACTGCCCCACCTGTCATGTTGAAGGAGACATCCCGCACTTGCTGCTCCACTGCACCCGTTACCGCCAACATCGTCTTTTCCTACGAACGCGCATCGCTCACGTGATGGTTTCTCACTTATCCCTAGCTACACTGCTAGGCCCCACACAATATGGTCAGGTGACAAAGGCACCTCTTCAGTTTCAGCGGATCTGTGGCCTTCTGGGTGAACTGTGACCAGTTTCGTGTTTGTTTTCCTTTTGTTCGTTTGTCTGTCTTTCTTTTTTTTTTCTGCCTTTCTTTGCTGGGAATAGCAAACTGCCGTAGCGGTGGCTAACCTTTCCCTCCTATTTTTTAAAATATAATAAACATTTTCCCCCCATGTGTGGGCGAAGAAGAAGGAGGCCACACTAAAGTATGCGTTGTGGAACTTACCTTGAGATGCTTGAGGAAGTTGCTCGAGTTCTTCACACTTCCTGATATTGCTTTATTTGGGAAAACTGCACAACAACCCGCAAAGTTATTATTATTATTTTTTTTCAGGCTTTACCGATGCATTTTTGTACCCAAACTTCACAATGAATGTCTCCATTCCACCACCGCTCGAATGGCTCCTACGTCCAATGCACCGGCGGTTCTGTCGCAAAGTGTCGTATCCTAAAGGTGATTGATTGATTGATTTTTAAAAGAAAAAATTGAGATGTTATTCTCGAGCCACTCGCGACTGGCTACTCCAGGACGCGTTATTAAGAAAAGAAAGAGAAACTACACAAAACTCGACGCTTTGAAACGGTACGTCCTCACCTTGACATCGGCCATCGTATGAAACGCCACCTCACCCCACGTGACTTGCGCTGCGCCAGGCGAAGCATGGCACCCACGTATTGTGCTGTATGCAACCGGACTTTGTGAGAATTGTGCTGTGTTCCTTGTCCTTCTATGTTGAATTGCCTGATCCACTGTAATGTTATCCTCGTTCTCCTCAGTTGCGTGAACCAAGATATAGGCTTGCCTACCAATAAGAAGGGCCGCTTCAAGGGGGGGTCTCCCCCAGGAGCTCGTTTCTACTTTGCCCAGAAACGCGAAGGAGATCAAGAGTTGCTGCTTGTTCTCTCTCACAATTAAAGGCAAGACAAGAGCGCAATTCTGTGGGAACGACAAACTTGGCCTCCAAATCTGTCGCTTTTCCTCGGCCACTCCCTCCAGCTTTGCTTCGATCCTTTTTCTGAAAACGGCATCGGGACAGCCAAGGAATATATATATATATATATATTGTCATTGGGTCGAACTTCCATCTTTCGTAAACAAAAAGTTTATTATTGAAAATCAGTTGGGGGAGTGCTTCGGGCGTTAGCTAGTGCGTCATAAGGCAGCGCCGATTAGTGATTGATTAGCGATTAGTGATTGAAAAAAGAAAGAAAGAGAAACGATTGCCATGACTAAAAAACACAATTCTGACAACAGTTATGGTACACACTATGTATTTAGTGTACACACTTACATGAGGTTCTTAAATTCCTGCAGTGACCCATATATCATGGCGTTAATAGACAAGAGGCTGGTGCTCGTGGGCTCATAGCTTGAGTCACATACTGCTTACGACGACGGTAACGCCAACAGTAATTGAGTTGTCGTGAACAAAACCTCCATTCAATGCATCTTCCAGTTTGTACCACTTAGAGACGCCTAAGCCCTTATTTGAACTTTCGACAGGCCTATTCAAACATTCAGGAAACTTTTTAAACTCGTTTGGTACATCAACACAACGACGAATATTCTTTTGGACGTCAGTTGTATGCGTCAAGGTGAGTGTATAGGGAAATGAGAAGGGCCATTTCAAGAGAGAGTCTGTCGGGCCACGACAAATATGGAGATAAGCACCTATGTACATGATGCCATCACATTGTTTGAATTCCACATTTAACCTTATGGAGTAGCCACACAATGCAAAAACATCAGAGTAGATGTCGGCAATTCCCTTCTCATTTGCTTTCTTCTTAAGCTCGTCGATGTCTTGGACGTGAAAAAAGGCAACGTTGCCTCCGTATCCATTTGAATCCCGTAGGGTTTGGAGGATATCTTTCATGCTGCTCAGTTTGTCGTCGGTTGACGACGAATGATCTTGCATACGTTTCGACATCCCCTCAAGAGTTTCGGAGCATTGTTTCTGCCCTTCACCAGATCTCACTACGTTCTGAGCTACTTCTTTTTGTAATTCGATCAGAGCAGTCAGCTTGTCCCGGTTTGAAGTGACGATATTCTGAACCTCTGCGCCACGTCCAACTTCGTTGCTAAATTGGTCTTCAATAGAAGATAGGGCTTCCGTAACTGTATGCAGGGTAGAGGCCAAGTTTGATACACCTTCTGTTGAGAGCCTATGTTCGTCTTGAATCGTGCGGAGTACTTGAGCATAATTCACGACGCACTCTTTCGTACTGTCGATCCCCACAGCATGGCTATTTAATTGGTCTTGAATAGCACGTAGCTTATCCGCTATATCTGATAGTGAGGAGTTGATCTGTCTTCCAATCCCGATGACGCTCGAGTCAATACAAACATCTTCGCTCGGACAGGAAGTATTTTGAGCCCCGCACTGTTCTTCAATGTAATGGGTGATGATGTCTTTAAGGGGTACGGTTGCACAACACTTCTTACATGCTAGTGGATGAAACTCGCAGTCCTTCAGGAAGTGAGATTTCATCTGTTCCAGCGATCCGACGAAGTTACATCCATGGTTGAAGTTGCAACAGCGAACATGCAGTTTGTGCAGACGCGTCATTCTAATGGGGAATGTTTGCACTTCACTTTCAAGAAACCCTTGCTGGTCGACCGGACACTGTCGGGTGGTTCGAAGGATGCTGCGATAACAGTCCTCACAAAGAGAATGGAAACATTCCAGCCTCACGATATTCTGAGGAACGACGGCGCATAAGTCACACGATATCGTCGATGTAAGATCCACAAATTGCAAGGGACGCCACGCCAGGGCTTCAAAGTGTCCAGGAAGGTAGCTTACGGAAGACATCTCACAGTCGAAAACGAAGCCTTCGTCGAGACTCCAGGTGGCAAGAGATGGATACGTGGCAGAGATTGCGTGCAACCTTTCTGTATCACCGAGTGAAGTCTATATAGCGCTGAGGTAGGTGGATGCCAGACACTTGTACCGATAAGAGACGCGTGACTTTTTATCGGAACGAAGGAAAGTACGTCACGTTGGATGATGGCCCAGCTAAAGACAGCAGGGGTTCTTCAAAGAAGTCTCTTTAATGCTTTGAGGAGATACCTTCGGGCGATATGACGGGTTCGAACGACGACATAGAGTCCTATTTTAATCATATTATTGCCGGAGGAATTATTCCGAATTTGCCTTTGGTTCGAAGCATGCTGAGTGCTGTAAACGAAAGGTTGGGTTTCCAGCGGCCATATATTTTGAATAAGAGACACTATGATTTCGATAATTACCGAATTAGCTTATCGAGTATGCAATTGTTACGCCATCTGGCTTGCTTGATGGCGCACTCTAAGGTGTCGCAGGGATTAAGCTAACAGCGGGCGTGCCATGCATCGCCACGTATGCGTGTCACGCATGTGCAGCATGGATGCATGTCTTGCATCAGTCGCTGCTAGTACTGATATAAGTGCACGTTGTTCTTACAGGATGCGCCATGTAGTTCTATAGTTAGCATGTTGTATACCTTCGTCGGACCCTTACGTCTATCGTCCGTCGACTTCGTTTGAACGTCGCATTCAACCCAAACTTCCACCACAAGCTGGGTTACAGTAACACAATGCTATGCCCTTGCGGTAATACTCCAAGTATACCGTTCAGCACATTCTCATCGATTGTCAGAAGTATTCCACTAAGCGACGCGGCCTCCAGCGCCAACTTGAACACCCTCACTTGCCCTTCTTGAATTGCTTGGGCCTCCGACCAACCCAGCGCATCAGCTACCAGCTCATCAAGCCCTCATCAGCAGCAACAGGGCTCCTGCGTGAACTCTGAACATTCATCGTCATTCACCATCTTCTCCCCCTCAAGCAATGAAGGTGTCGCCTCAGCGGCGCAACATCCCACTACATCATCATTCTTTATTTGTTGTTGTTGTTAGCATGTTGTACCGAACACGGACTATATTTTTCAAGTGACACGCACACACACATAAAACAAGTTTCATTAGGTTATGTCACTGGCTCGTGACGATACCGAGTAAAAGTCTGGAGCTCCGTGGTTAATGAAGTTTCAGATGAGAGAACTGATGTTCTGAGGCTGGAACAACATAGAAGGGACAATCGCAAACAAGGCCTCAAGTTGCCTAAGAAATTAACGATGAAAGATGAAAGTCACTGAAAAGGTTAGCCAGCTGTAGGACTCGAACCCACATTCAGACTTAGCGGATGAAGCGGATTACGATCAGTGGCTGAAGGACTGGACACGTACAGAGAGCTAAAATCGACAACATACTTACTCTCACTCAAAAGACAAAAAGGAAAAAAGAAATAGGTTGCCAACTCGCTGTGAATGCACACTCGGTAAGTGCCAGATATCCTTCAACTTCACATCGCCACGCAGGCTACCTAACTAAACAATTGTTACGTCAGTCTCGTCAACTTTACTTAGCTGTAGGGAGAGAGGGAGGGAGGGGAGGGGGGGAGTCTGAAGATTGTTCCAACAGGACTGAGACGACTTCTCGTCGGCGGGGTGTCTACTGCCGTTTCCCCTCGACGTCAAACCGTGCCACGCCACACTTGCACACGTCACAAAAATAAACGAACTGCCTGTGCAGAAACCTGCACTTGGCACTTAATTCAGACCTATCGCCACTCTTCACAAATTTCAATAGCGGGAAGACTGCCGGCTACCCAATTCTCCTGTCTTCCAGACTAGATCCCCTACATAGGGAGCAGAGTAGCGACACTGAGCGACGCCGATGAGCGAGACCGCCATCTTGGATCCGACGTGGCTGCGTCGCATAGCAATGGCACGCCAATCTCCCCCTTCTCCGTCGGAGAAACACGCGCTGCCGAGCCATCTCGCAACCGAGGAAGCCGGTTTTGGATGGAGGGGACTCAACATGGACGGCGCGTTCTTGGAAGGGGAAACCACGTGACACGATCGGCCCAATCGCGGACACCGAACGGCGGCTCCGGCGCGGAAAAGGAACGCGAACTGTACCCCTATTTAGTGACTCTATTCCAGACCAACTACGGGACGAGTCCCTCAGTCTAATCCAACCATCCTTTATAAGTAGGGAGTGACTGCTTCGGGTTACACCCGATTCCGCCCGGTTATCCCCCCCCCCTCCCCCGAACTGATCTTCGGCCAATTCGGGCTAAACCCGATTTCTCCCCGAATTCCAGTCACTATGAAATCCTCAAGTGTCGTTTCCAATGAAGACGAAGAAAGGTTGCCACGTATAACGCGTGTAAGAATGGGTCACCTACGTTCCCAGCAATACACCCATGTGTGTCAACACTGTCAATGCCTTTGGGGATTACCGCTGGAAGGTCACAATTCCGCAAAAAAAAAAAAAGAGCTACCAAAAAAAAAAAAGGCGAAAGAGATTAGGAAGGGACTTAATAGACAAGAGGAGAAACAAAAACACCCGATAACACCCGAAGGCAGAACTATCGCCCGATTTCTCCCTCAATTAGAGATTTAAAAATAGCGCCCGATTTTTACCCCCCGAATCTGTGAAAGGCATTTAACCCCAAAAAAAGTCACTCCCTGTTTATAAGACATAGGGAAACGGGGCTCCTAGAACTCATTCCACGGAGCATCCCCCTTTTCCCGAACGGGAAAATGGTCACCAGGCCTCTGTTACAAGACACGCCTGGTCACTTTACGTAAAAAACAATTATTTACTTTTGACTCTTCAAATGTCTGGGTGCGAAGTCGATTTCCAGGTCTCGGAGGCCAAAAAAGGTTCAAGGAGGGGGGGGGGGATATGTTTATTACGAAAGAAAAAAAAAAGAGAAAAAGAGACAGGCAAAAAGGAAAGGTCAGCCATGCAGAAGCCGACTTGATATTCCTTGTAAAAAAAAAAAAAAAAACGAAACAGAGAAGGAAAAAGACGCAAGCGGCACATGGGCAGCAGGAGGGCATGAGTGCACGATCGCTCAGAGGCAGTCTAGGAGCCCAGAGTCACCCAGGAAGCATAATAGCGCTCTGGTAACAACCCATTGCTTCTGCCCTACAGGGCGCAGTAGGGTGGCGAAAGAGAGGTCTCTGTGCCCCAGGGCAGATAGGCGGTGCGTGAGGGCAGTCCGAGGAGCGGCATGTCTTGGACAGGTCAAGAGTAGATGATGGGTGTCGGCGTCGGTGGAGCAGGAGGGGCACGCCGAAGAGGGACGCTGCTTGATCTTGAACAGGACCGATGAGGTATGGGCAACATTCAGGCGAAGACGATGGAGAGCTGACTGTTCCTTTCGAGAAAACCGTAGCGACACAGTGAACGCCATCTTCGGGTCAATGCGGTGGAGGAAGGTGTTGGCTGCGACAGTGTTTTCCATGAAAAGGCGGGTGTCGAAGGAAAAGCGCCGGCGGATGTGTATGCGGCACACGGATGGTGATAACGGGATGACAGTGTTTCACTCAGCTGCGCCATGAACGAGCCTCTGCTGCGTCGGCACGTGTGTTTCCCGGAAAGCCAATGTGACTTGGCACCCACTGAAACCACACAAAGTGGCCGGAGGTGACGAGGACGTTGTGCACAGTCAGGATCAGTTAGCGGATGTCAGAAACAACTTGCGAGTGAGGCGAAGACAGTGCCTCCAGCGCCGACTTGCTGTCTGCGAGGACTGTCCAGCTTCCAGGTGGTCGAGAGGATACAAGCTTCAGTGCTTCGTGAATGGCTACAAGCTCCGCTTCGGTGGACGACGTTTCGTGGGGAAGCTTGAAGGCTTGTTCGATTTGTTGGAAGGGAGGAACAGTGCTGCTGTGGAGACGCCCGCGGAGACCGAGGTCAGTGTATATTTGCAGTCGCTGACTGTGTAGGGCGTCCAGGTGCTCCAGCACGAGGTAGCGCAGGACAGGCGGGGGATGGTCGTTTTTGCTCTTGATGCCAGGGATATGTGTGTACACAGTGGCTGTGACCATCGACCACATTGGTGGGGTGTAAGGCGAAGTAGACGCAGTTGATGGGACCGACCCCTTCAGTCGCCGGACAGCGGCACCGAATGCCGACGCAGGGCAGTCATGGTCGATGTCCCGCAAGTGGTGGGCGGGATGACGAGTAAGGTATCGTGAGTAGGCGCGAAGGGTTTCCAGGTCGCGCAGAATGTGTGCGTTCATTAGCTTTTCTTACGGTGTGGTGGACTGAGAGGCTGTACTTCAGGGTTCCGGTCACCAGGGAGGTGTGGTCGGTGCAGGTAGGATCCCATGACGTTCCAGAGATCCGCCGCAGGACATTGACGAGGACAGACAGCTGTGAGGAGAGAGCTTTGATATATTTGGACCATGTGATTGTAAGGCCCCAGTCGATTGTAATAATTGTGGTGTGGCACGAACTCCACCGGCGAACCTGCAACCCGTAGCGGGAACTGGCGGAATGATCGGGGTGTAAACGCCATGGAGACCGTCTTGGATGATGAAACACAGTCCCCGGTCCGGAAGATACAGGACAACATCATCGAGGGCTCCTTGCAGGTGACGGTGAATCGCGTCACGGCGCGTGCCGGAGGTCCACAGGCATATATCGTCGGCGTAGATGGTGACACTGACGTTGCCTCGGAGGTGAGCTGGTAGGGAGGCCATAACAACGTTGAACAGAAGAGGGCTGAGCACACTACTTTGCAGGACACCGCGGCGAACAAGAAAGGATTGGGTGTCCTTTTCCCTAGTGCGCACAAACAAATACCGCTCCGATAGGAAGTCCTGAATCCACGACAGCATCCGGCCCCCCACGCCAGCCTCTTGGAGTGACGCCACAACAGTTACTGTGGAGTACGCTGGTAGTGGGTCCACTACAAGAAATTCACATTTGACAATTGGCAGCAGTAACAGAAGTACATGCATTGTGAGTTATATTATAACACTATAACAACTACTATACACTATACATTATTTAATACAGTGCACTATAATAAGGCAATATAATCCATTACATCAATCAGTAAGGTACAAACACGTAGGAACAGACACAAATATAACTTTACGTTACAATCGCCATAAGGTGGGTGTTCAAAGAGCTGGCTGGAGCACAGAAGAACATGACATAGTTCCTGCTACGAGCTGCAGAGCAGGATGTCTCCATTAATGGATAGACACGAAAGTATGGACAAACTCACGGCAGGCGAGGATGTTTTCCAGCTTCGAAGACATGCTTCCAAAGCCAAGTGTAAATGACAACAGTGCTCACCTATAAATGTGCTCAAGTTTTTCGAAGACCCCTAAGCAGATGTGGCCGTACTACACGACTACCCTGTTGAACGAAGCGTCTACGTCAGATCTAATACAAGCCTCACCTGTGGGTGAATTTCATTCTCCTCGTCACCACCAGCAATGGAGTACAGTATATATCGCCCCTGGTGATTAAGCTCCCCATTCACCATCATTAGATAAAGTTGTTGTTGTTTGTTGTTATTTGTAAATCAGATTCTACGGCCGAATAGAAGACGCCTGGAAGATGATATCTTGGCGAAAGTTCTAATATTAAAATCGCCAAGATGATCTAACAAATAAATCGTATTGTTCCTTGCTGGTTTGCTGTTATGATTATTGTTATTTTTGTAGTTCCGGATGACATCTTATCCTCACAATATTTATGGTAGCAGTTACGGTATATAAATACTGTAGTTATATTTTTCATTGAAATACTCATATTGAAAAGCATTTATGGAGAGTATTTAAATACCTCTTTCAACAAAGTAGTTTGTGTTTGTATTTAAATACTTAAAAAAATATTGATGCCAATCCCCTGGCGGGGGTAGGGTTAGAGATGCGAAGCCCCGAAAAAAAACCCCGGATATTTTGGGAAAAAAGTTTTTTGTTTTTTTTCCTCGTCTCCGGAAAAATTGCCCAAAATTTCCAGGCGACAAAATTCAAAAATGTAAATTTTCGTGCATTCAATGCGTTCCGACCCGCCAACAGTGCCTCAGGTGCCTCTAATCCGCCAACAACCACCAACTTTGAGCTCGGTGTGGCTGCTCCAAGCGTCGCGTTCACATAATGTCGGAGTTGTGGTCGGAGTGGAGTTGTTCCACAGGAGTGGCATCCAATGTATTGCTTCGTAGACAAAAGCGTGCTGGGCGAACGCAATGCATCCTGGACATGACCTTGGCGCACGTCACAGCAAACGTCAAGGCACACGTGACCTTAAAGATGGCGGTGCCCTTTAATCGACAGGCCAAACCGTTTGTAAACAATGCGGTTGTTGTTTCTGCGCAACGTTATGAATGTCTTTCTATCACGGTAGTTACTTGTATCCGATAACCTCGCAGTAAAACGCGGAGTTTTGCACATAAGGCCTCGTACTGTTGACAACTTCCAAAGATGCGATGACCACCGCGCGTTAAGACTCACTGAGCCGATGCGATGTACTTAAACTAAGAAGAAATGGGTTACCATGTTGCGGAAGAAGCACAGCATAGTTTACGTGGACAAAATACGTCCATCTCTTGGCGTTATGACCATGGAAATATGTCGGTAAGCGGCAAAACGACATGTAAACGAAGTCACATGACCTCAAAATGACGTTTTCTGTGACGTGCGACCAGGACAAGATGGCAGTTTTGCCAAAAGCACCCGCTTGAGGGCAGTTACAACAATGGCGGGTTTGTGTCATCCCTGTGGGTTGTTCCAGTTATCTATCGCTGAGTAGATAGCAGTCTCATGGGACGCTCTGCTCTGCATTTGTGCCTAGAGGGTGAACATTACTAAAGTTTCTAGCTCATTGTATGCTGTGGCTGGGCCGGCAATGCTTCGACTCAGCAGTTACCAGGTTTGTTTCCACTTTTTCTAATTCTAAAAAAAAAAAAGAAAACCCGAAGAAAACGTTTTTTTTTTCGAGCGATTCAAAATTTCCAGAAATTTTGCATCGCTAGGTGGGGTGATGGTGCTGGAAAAATTTCCGGGGGGAGGAAATGCACCTTTTTCTCTGCGTACAATACATTCTTATATAATTTTGAAAAATCACGCGCAGGACGTAATTACAGTGGACAAACAGAAAATGAGCATCGACATTTTCTTGTGTGCTTGAAGACTTTGAACTTCATTTCTTCGGTGGCCGTTCTGCATGCGTTAGCACCTTCCCTTTTTCTGGCTTGAGTTCTCACAGCTCGTCCTAAACACCGAAAGCTGCAGCCAACAAAGGGTGAGTTGCTGAGTTGAAAGGTGAAAGGTTGCGGCGCTACCAACCCCATCTTCTCACCGGGACACCAGTTCGGGTCCGCCTGCAAGATGAACGGATTTTGGACCTCCCCGACTTCCCGGACATCTAACTTTTTTTTGGGAGGGGAGGATGTGGACGCCACAAGGGGGCGACGTATCTGTACAGCAGGGAAGGGCGAGAGCCGTGACCCCCTCTCCCCGGAACTGCTTAAAAAGAAGCGAGCGCGGGAAAAAGAGAGAGGTGTGTACGCCGCAGACTGGAGCTGAACTGCTGATAAGCATGTAAGGAATAAAAGTTGGATTGCTGCATTTCTTGGTTGTGTCCGTGTTCTCGGGAAGCTGTAAGACGGAACGGCAGGGAAACCCCGGTGGGGTTTAGGGAAGGGGATCCCACAAGGTTGAGGTATCAGAATTCACGCACTCACCAAAACTAGGATGTTATCATCTCTCAATATATTGCCAAATCTATATTATACACCAGTGCACTCACTCAATGCGCGCAGTATGGGGGGAGCGGGGGGGTATGTTTATTATATAAAAAATAGGAGGGAAAAGTTAGCCACCGCTACGGCGGCTACAAGCCAACAAAAGGAAAACAAACAAAAAGCAAAACAAACAAACAAAACGGAAAACAGTATAGGTTTGCCCACGAATCAACGTTGCATCAACCTTTCCCTTCTCTTTTTTTACTTTGTATTAAACATATCCTCCCCAACCTTGAATTAACTTCACTTCATCTGATCTTAGTTGTTCGTGCGCCCTAAAAACCCGAATCATCATCATCATCACTGCATCTGCCAGAGGAGGAAGCGTTTAGGGGGATATATTTATTAGAACAAAGAAAAAAAAGGAGGAAGCGTCAGCCAAACGGGATATCAGCTTGCTATTCCGCAAAAAAAAACAAAACAAAAAACAACAGACAGAAAAGAAGAATAAAGTAAATAAAAAGAAAAGAAAATAATTAGCAAATAAGGGATAAACTAACAAACGGTGGAAGACGGATGAGAAAAATTAAAGACAAAGATGACTTTAAAAGAAAGATGACGTTAATGCGTTGAGGGCAGGGTTGCGGAGTTGGGTGCCCCGATGGTAGTTTTGGTTTCAAGGTGCTGGTTTCTGCCCTCTCACCCTTTGCACCGCACCTGCACACGGTCAAGAGTGAAATAACCTCGTCTTCGTGCTTCTTCCGTGCTTGGTAATGTCAATCTCCTCTAGCGCTGCTGGACTTGCCAGTATGGTTACCGGTCCTTTTCTTTTATTGATGGAATTAACGGAGTGGAATCGGGTTGCCAAGCCATTCCAGGAATGGGAACTGACCATACTTTTGCATTCTGAGGAATTGAAAGGAATGGAATTATCGCATATCTCCTCAGAATGGAATTGGAACGGAATTTCTTTACGTCGAGAAAAACTGCACCGGTGAGGTTGCGTTCAGCCTTCGCTTGTTGCACTTCAGCGACAAGATCCTAGTACGCGTTGTCAATTGCTGAAAGTCCCTGACGAAAGCCTGCCATGACCTCAGGAAAAAAGCGCGCGCTTTCCAGGTACCATTGCTTACTGCATTGCATTGCCGAGTTTTAAATGCGATAGCCTTCTTTAACTCACTTTTGGGCCTAGAAAGTGTAATATCAGTGGAGAGGGGTGCTATCACTTTCGCGATGCGTTATCTCCCCCTCGTTCGTTTCCGTATTGTGCTCCTCGGCTGATAAGAAACTTTTCGGCGGGCGGGGATTTAGCAGATTTGAAGGTCTTCATGGTAGCGGTTCCTGAAACATGATATTCCCTTATTACCGCATTTTCTGGTGCAATACGCGAGCGCATTATACAGTAAAAAAGTGCTCTGAAGAGGTCCTGCGCGTTATCTAACTGTACGCGTTATACACGGAAATATTTTCCTACAGAGTTCCTTTTCTGGTAAATGTACTGAAAGTCGAGTGCAATAGGGGTGGACGGTATGAGTCTTATCAATATTCTTTAGTTTCACGAGTGTGTTCAAGGCCCTCCACTTACCCGTCTACCCGTATTGCACTCGACTTTCAGTACATTGTGCTGCCTGGGGCTCTTATTACCGCATTTTCTGGTGCAATACACACGCGCATTATACAGTAAAAAAAGTGCTCTGAAGAGGTCCTGCGCATTATCTAACGGTGCACGTTATACACGGAAATATTTTCCTACAGAGTTCCTTTTCTGGTCGGTGACGTGCAAATGCTTGACTCTTCCAATGTGTGCAGGTGAGTTTCTCCCAAATATCTTAGGGTCAGTGGACCAAACCGGAGAAAGTGCCCTGGACTTCGTAAAAGCTGCTGCTTATATAGGGATCCTATTGAGCGCTCAATAATCCTGAATCAATTTCGGTAGGCTGGAGTGATTGAGAAGGGACGCGGAACTAAATATTTTGCAAATAAAGCATACGCATATATTATACAGCGGCTCGGTTTATTGTGTGTTGTAATGAGAGTACAGAAGTTTGTAGCAACATTGCCGTGCGCGTTATGCACGGAACTTTTTTTCAAATTCGGCCCGTTTTTAGGGGTGCATCTTATACACGAGTGCGCGTTATACACTAGAAAATACGATAAATGCGAAAGTACTTCTGTAACGCACTTTTGGGCCTCTGTAGCGGTAGCGTCAGGGGTGAGAGGTCCTTTCATTCTCGCGCTGGCGCTATCTTCCCGTCGTTTCTTCGTTTATCGCGCTCCACAGTTGATAAGAAACGTTTCGGCGGCCGGAGATTTAGCAGATTAGAAGGTCCTTACGATAGCTGTTCCACACGATAAGCCAAACACCTGATTCCTTTGAAGTGGCTGACAACATGTTGTGGATCTTTGGTTTGACAGCTTATTTTTGTTCTTGAAAAGTAATTGTTCACAACAGAACAGACAACAAGGTGTTGTCAAAAAATGGCGCCTTTTTATTAACCACGTACAACAATAATAAGAAGACTCGTAGGAGCAACTTTTATTTAAAACGTTAAAACGAGACTTTCGTGTAGAGCCTGCACTTCATCAGGTTGTAGAGTAGTCGGCATGTGGCAAAGCACACTCCCATTGCTGCAAAAGGAAGGGCCCAAAAACGCGTGACGCTACATAAATACAAAAGCATACTAAACCTTCAAATACTTCCGTATAACTATTCATTACCAACCCATCCTCGTACTGCCGAACCGAACCTTCATATGCACTGTCCCGAACTCCTCCTAAACTCCCGAAAGTAGCGAGTTTTACTACATCCGAAAGTGTTTACGATAACAGTTCCGGAAACCCCATAAGCCAATCGCCATATTTGTTTCGAGCGAGTGACATCACATTGCTAAGTTTGGATTTGGTAACTTCCTTTATCATATTGTTTTCATTGACTTATTCCGAGTAAAACGGAAAGTAAAAGCGGAGATTAAGAGGTCACTAATAAATATTGCTGAATTACTCTCAGTGTTTGATTTGCAAATGTCATCGATAAGCCCTGACAATGTCCCTACAAGTGTAAAGTCAGTGAATGAAAACGTGGAGCAAGTGAGTGAGCGAGTGGGAAACGTGCTCGACACGCTCCAACAAATAAGTGCTACGTTAAATGATATGAAAGGAATTAAAGGGAAACTGAATCCTCTGTTGCAGTGTCCCGAGGAATTGACAAAATTTATGAATGCTGACGTTGAAGCTAGAGAAAAAATCCCACTCGTGAAAGCGAACTCCCACAGCGGTTAAGTTCGTAGAGGAACGTGTGTACACTTCGTATTCCTCCACGGCACCGGAGGAGGAAGCTTTCTTTTTTACTGGAGGCTTTAAGAAGATATTCCGTCATATGGTCACATGCACACAATATTATTACTTATTGGATGCTTTTGCAGTGGATTGGATTGGATGGCAGGACACGTAAGTCTGATGTGTGTGTGCTTTGTCGATACTCTGTGAAGTTGCACATACACTTTACTACATCCGATACTCTGTCGCTGAGATCCGCACTGTGCAAGGCTCCGTGCGATATTCTCATGTGCATCACTGTGCAATGCTCCATTCTCAAGTGGCCCTATACAATCCCCTTCACCTGTAGGTTCATGCACCCAAAGAACTCGGCGAAGGACATCGTGTGCCGTACAGTTCACCCAAAGACTGAATAAAATGGTGGTTGTAATAACGGCGCGTATTGCAGGCCAACTAGTGCTGAAAACAATGTCGTTCTTATTGAACCGGCACCATCCCTATTCACTCTAATTGAAGATGGTGTCAGTGATAACGGTTCTGTTTGCATTGGCATAAGACTTCACCCTGAAATGGCGTAATAAATATCTTCGAAGAGCTGGCCCCGTCTGACATGTCAATGTTCGTCTATACACATACTTACACATACATACTCCGTTGTTTCTTGTTTCTTCGCAGCAAGAGTCATCCTGATAGGAGGAAAACGAATATTTATTTCTCAGTTTGCAGCACGGCAATGACGTCATGATGTGCTGGCTCGTTATGTCCGCCTTCACACTCTTAGAAAAAAGGGTGGAGCTCTTACACCTTCTAGGAGGTAATAGTTGTCACATACGTTGTACCAAAAAGTTGGCGAAGTTCTACCTGCTACGGTCACCCCTAAAACAGAACTTCACCGCATAGCACGTTGTCCGCCAACCGTTGCCACGAATGATAGGGTTACCGCTTCTGATTCGGTGAGCGAGGGGGCGTACGCCTTTTTGTAGCAATGTAGCAAGGGAAAAGAGAGCAATACATCGTGTTAACAGGTAGAATAAAGCAAAAAAAAAAAAAAAAACTGGCACACACATAGCCGTCACTATGGACGAACGTATATGGTTGTTGAATGTGCTACTTTTAGAATGCGAATAATGTTCGAACCAGAGCTATTAACGCCAATCGTCACACCGGCTGGTATGTGACCGGCCGCAGTTCGAACTCCAATGTTACTAACCCCCTTTACCCCCCGTAGCTGTTCACGACTCCCGAAAAGCGTAAGAGCAACAGTGTTTCATTTCTCATGAGTGAGTGGGTGAACTGCAAAAAAAAGCAAAAAAAACAAAACAAAACAAAGTGGAGTAAATTAGCACCACCCATGTGGAAGTCGACTACTCCATACCACGTGGACAACTCTGAGCGCATGAACGTACATACACTTGGACTGCAAACACTCAGATACGAAGAGTTCTCGTCAAGAAAGCCAGCATGGATACGCAACATTTCATTTTCTTCGATTTAGGGACGCAGATATCCGTATTCGAGATTTGGACTGACCTATACAGGGTGTTCAAAATTAAGCTTTCACGAGCGCTACGCAAACACAGCGATGACAGAAAACCGGATGATAACTTTACGCTACTTGTGTAAGAAACAGGTGCTGCTAATTATCTAGCACATGTTTCTTACTCAAGGAACAGAAAAATAGCACCAGTTTTTCTTTTGTTCGCCTATTTATAAAGTGCCAGTGAAAGCTTAATTTTGAACACCCTGTATATTGGAGGAGATGGGCAGTAAGTTTTTTTTTTGTAGTCGACTACAGCTGCTACGTCTTGAGAGTGTAGTTGAACTACTATTGTAACTAATCATAGCACCAGTACTTAGAACTACTTTAAACTAGCTGCATCGTTTAACTACATTTTAAACTACCTTTACGTTTTGTGCGCGGTGTCCAGAATAAAGTACACCGACGGTTTAGACAGACGGATCACATCGTCGGAACATGCCTTCTGCCTGAACTCTACACCGTGCAATGAATAACCAATAAATTTTAGTTATAGATACTTCACGTAGGAGAAACGCAGGAAGTCTAAGGAGAGGTCATTTGGTTCCCAAGAATAGCGTGCAGCATTTTGAAGCTCTCACACTGCAATGGTAAAAGCTTTCGCCATTCATCGTGCATGTGTTTGTTTGTATCAAGAATTAATTAATTTAGGTAACTGACAGCGAAGAATGTAAAAAGGAAGGGCAAGGTTTTTGTTGATTGATTTAAAAGCCTTTGCAGTATATGAATAACACGCTTTTCCAGTCCAGAGGTTAAGCGAACTAAACGAAATTGTGTACCTGCGCACTCTTCAGGCTAACCCTGTTTGGGGAGAAGAAGCAGGAGGCCACACTAAAGTATGGGTTGTGGAACTCACCTTGAGATGCTTGAGGAAGTTGCTGGAGTTCTTCATATTTCCTAATATTGCTTTATGTTGGCAAACTGCACAACACGCCACAGAAGTTTTTTTTTTTCTTTTCATCAGGGTTTACCGATGCATTTTTGTATCCAAACTTCACAATGCATGTATCCATTCCACCACGGCTCGAACGGCTCCTGCGTCCAATGCACTGGCGGTCCTGTCTCAAAGTGTTGCATCCTAAAGGTGCGTCCTCACTATGCCGATCGCCATAGTGAGGCATAGGCGCACCGAGAAAGCCGATCGGCATTGTGAGAACGCACCTTGACATCGGCCGTACATGAAACACCACCTCACCCCACGCGCTTTGCGCTGCGCCAGGCGAAGACTGGCACCCCATGTATTGTCTAGAATGCACCTGGACTTTGTGATGATTGTGTTGTGTTCCTTGTCCTTCTATGTTTAATTGCCTGCTCCACTGTAATGTTATCCTTGTTCTCCTCAGTTGTGTGAACCAAGATAGGTTTGCCTACCAATAAGAAAGGCTGCTTCAAGGGGGGATCTCCCCAGGAATTTGTTTCTACTTTCCCCACAAATGCGAAGGAGATCAAGGGTTGCTGCTTGTTCTCTCTTACAATTAAGGGCAAGAGAAGAGCGCAATTCTGTTGGAACGACAAACTTGGCCTCCAAATCTATCGCTTTTCCCGGGCCATTCCCTCGAACCTTTGGTTCGATCCTTTTTCTGAAAACGGCATCGGAGGAGCAAGGGAACATATATTGTCATTGGGCCGAACTTCCATCTTTCGTAAACAAAAAGTTCATTATTGAAAATTAGTTGGGGGAATGCTTCAGGCGGTAGCTATAGTGCGCCATAATGCGGCGGGCTTAGCGAAGAATGTATCCCCGAATAGTTATTGCAAACAGAAAGAAAGAGATACGATTGCCATGATTACAAAACACAATTCTGACCACAGTTGGAGTAGACACTATGTATTTAGTGTACACACCTACATCAGGTTCTTAACTTCTTGCAGTGATCCTAGACATCATGGCGGTTAATAGACAAGCAAGCTGGCGCTTGCGGGCTGATACGTTGAGTCACATACCACTTATGACGACGGTAACGCCAACAGTAATTGAGTTGTCGTGAACAAAACCTCCATTCAGTGCATCTTCCAGTTTGCACAACTCCATGATGCCGTAGCCATTATTTGTACTTTCAACAGGCCTATTGAAACAATGAGGTACGTTTTTAAACGCTTTTCGTACATCAACACAATACTGAATATTCTTTTTGTCGTCAGTTGGATGGATCAAGGAGAACGTATAGGGAAATAAGAAGGGCCATTTCAAGAGAGAGTCTTTGGTGCCACGACAAATACACAGAAAAACATCTATGTACATGATTCCATCATATTGTTTGAATTTCACCCTTAACTTTACGGAGTAGCCATACAATGCAAAAACATCAGAGTAGATGTCGGCACACCCCTCCTCATTTATTGCTTTCTTCCGAAGCTCGTTGACATCTTGGACGTGAAAAAAGGCAACGTTGGCTCCGTATCCATTTGAATCCCGTAGAGTTTGGAGAATATCTTTCATGCTGCTCAGTTTGTCGTCGGTTGACGAGGAATGATCTTGCATACGTTTCGACATCCCTTCAAGTTTTTCGGAGCATTGTTTCTGCCCTTCACCAGATGTCACTACCTTCTGAGCTACTTCTTTTTGCAATTTGATCAGAGCAGTCAGCCTGTCCCGATTTGAAGTGACGATATTCTGAACTTCGGCGCCACGTCCAACTTCGTTGCTAAATTGGTCTTCAATAGAAGATAGCGCTTCCGTAACCGTATGCATAGTAGTGGCCAAGTTTGATACACCTTCTGTGGAAAGCCTATGTTCCTCTTGAATCGTGCGGAGTACTTGAGCATAATTCACGACGCACTCTTTTGTAGTGTCGATCCCGACAGCATGGCTATTTAGGTGGTCTTCCATAGCACGTAGCTTATCGGCTATATCTACAAGTGAGGCGGTGATGTCTCTTCCAATCCCGACGATGCTGCTGTCAATGTCAACATCTTCGCTCGGTCCATTTTGTGCCCCGCATTCTTCTCCCATGTAATGTCTGATTATATCTTTACGGAGCACCGTGGCACAGCACTTCCGACATGTTAATGAATGAAACCCACAGTCATTCAGGAAGTGAGGTTTCATTCGTTCCAGCGATCCGACGAAATTACATCCCCGTTTAAAGTTGCAACAGCGCACCTCCAGTTTCTGCAGAGGGGTCGTTGCGATTAGTGAAGTTTGGACTTCGCTTTCAAGAAAGCCTTGCTTGTCGAGCGGACAGCGTTGGTTGGTTCGAAGAACGCTATGGTAACATACCTCACAAAGGGAGTGCAAACACTGGAGCCTGAAGATCTTCTCGGGAATAACGGCGCACAAGTCACACGATATTGCCGATGGGAGAGCCACAAATTGCAAGGGACGCCATGCTAGGGCTTCAAAATGTCCCAGAAGGTAACTTTCGGAAGGCATCTCACTGTCCAAAACGAAGTCTTCTTCGAATCTCCGGCCGGCAAGGAAAGCGCACGTGGCATACAGCGTATGCGTCTGTTCCGCCCAGTGTCTTTAGAATCTTTAGCACGGGAGTAGTTGAATGCCGGCGCTTGTACTGATAAGAGGTGCATGGCTCTTTTTATCGGAACAAAGTCAAGTGCGTCACTTTTGGATGATGTCCACGATAAAGCGCCAGACGATGTTCAAAGACGTCTATCTAACGCGTTGAAGTGCTTTGGATGATGGTACGGGCTCCGACTAACAGTCCTATTGTAATGCTATTGTCACGGGTTCGGGTGACGATACCGAGTAATGTCTGGAACTCCGTGACTAATTATGATTCGGACTCAGCGGGTCAAGCGGCTGCAGTCAGTGGCTGAACGATTGCACACGTACACAGAACTACAACCAACAACATATTTACTCATGCTACAATAATGTTGCAAAAACTGAGATTACACAGAGCCAGTACCACTTCAAACCAAACAGTCACACTTAGCTCAGTTCTGCGATGTCTTGGAGGGGGTCAATCGCTGCCTACTTCCGACGGTGGTTCTCGGTGGGTCCCTTGAGTCGTCGCTTCACTCACACGCGTCACAACACTTGCCGAACTCAGTCAGCTTTCACACACATTTCTAACTTGTATCATCGTCCACCTGCAGGACATTGCCGCCACTCCTCTAACTTCCCCACCACTCTCTCGCTGGGACTCTTAACTGGCCACCTTGCGACGACTGCCCCACTTTCCCTCAGTTACCCCTTATATTACCTCGGGAAACGGGGTTCCCAAATGTCACTTCACGGAGCATCCCCCATTTCTGAGAAAAGGTAATCACCCCTCTCTCCCAAAACACAGCTGGTATTTTTACGTAAAAAAAAGAAACAATAACAACACAACAAAAAAGAAAACTTCTTTCAACGCATCATTGCGAAGACGACCCTCAAGTTCTGGACCTTAAAACAGAATTCTATTCTACAACACGGCCTCTGGTTAATGTACACGGTCCGAACGACCCGAAAGCAGCAGCACTGGTCGCGCCGCGGGGTGCCAAGAACAACCCGGAGGGCACAAACACAGTCGCGTCGAAGTGTCGTGTTTCTCAACGTGGACTGTTCCTCCACGAGTCTAACCAAGCATCTGGACGCCATAAATCTGAGCATCCCGAAGATGTCATGGCCCACCGAACCAGAGTGTGTTCTTCCAAATTGACTCTCCCAAAAACTGTTAAACGACAAAAATCCACAAAACAATCTTGTCGCCCTGTGACAGCTATTATTACCAGATAAATTATTTCTTGATTTACAGCCTAGTCCAAAACACGTTAAATAATGCAAACGAACGCTTGGATTTATTTCCGCTCATATTTTTAAACAGCGAGGTTCTAATTCCGATAAGTACCGAATTAGTAGTTTCTCCGATATGAAAATGCAGCGCGATGTGGCTTTCAGGTGGCGTACGCGAACGTGTCGCAGATATTAGGTTAGCAGCAGGCGTGTAATGCATTGCGTGTGCCCTTCTCTCCCCCTTTCCTCCTCCCTTCTGTGCTGAATTTCGGTGTAAATAAACTTTGTAGTTGGGCATAGTGTGCTCCTTCCTCTCAATCTGTGTCCTTTGTGGTGTAGCTAGAGAAGAACTCCAGAACAACGAAACATGCATTACCGAGTTTTCTGCTTCTCTACGACTTCAGTGTAACATGCATAAATGCCATGCATCAGTCACAATTTCACAGCCCTTACTGACATAAGTGCACGTTGTACTGAGAGAATGTGCCGTAGTATTAGCATAGCTGGGCGAACTCACTCATAAGGGCCCTCATGAGTGCCGCTCACTCTCTCCTCACGCCTTTGAGGTGAGGGTGAGTGAGGGCAAGCCCGCGATGAGGCCATCCGTGAGTGCACTCATGAGGTTTTACCCTCTCCTCTCCTCTCCTGTGAGTGCACCCATGAGGTTTAGCCCCTCATAAGACCTCCTGTGAGTGCACTGATGAGGTCTCAGGTGCGCCAGGTCTGTGTGGGCAAAGTCACCAGTGAGGCATGAGGGGTGTAAGGTCGGTATGAGTGCATTTAGAAATGATGTCAAATGAGGCATGTTGGACATGAGCAAGTTATGAAGGCACTCACCCGTGAGACCTTCTCTTTCTTATTTTTTTTTTCATCAGCATTAAACATATCCCCCCTCCCCCTTCAGGAACGCGAAGCCTATTGACGACGCTCAAGGCATGAGGCTTAAAACGGTACGACGTATGTTCTGAGGGCACTCACCAACCTCATGCCTCTCATGCATGAGCCATGACAGCATCCCTCATCATGATGTTGTGCCGCAGATCATAGGCCTACTTCTGATGGCCCTCATGGATGAGATGAGCATGAGTTTTAAACCGTGTGAAGGCTGTTATACGACTGAGTGCAGTGAACCGCAGTATAGTTCCTTTTTACTTTTTTTTGCGTGGGTGGGGTGGACGAGTATCTATTTTTTGATAAAGAAGAAAACGAGGAGGAAAGGTCGGCAGGGAAAAGAGTTCGAGGTAGCTCGATCGTTACACGTAACTCGTTACTGTAAGTAAGTTCATTTTTTTAGTAACGTGTAACTTAACTCGGTACTTTTGCGCTGTGGTAACTTTCAGAGGAACTCGTTTCTTTTTCAGGCAACTTTGTCAAAGTAACATAAGTTAAGTTCCAAGTTACTTTCAGTTGGCTTTTCACTCACGTTCGCATATTTTCTTGCTTTCTCTCCGGTTCCTTCGTGGCATTTTTTGCAATAAAATGTGATATTCAATCAATGACAGTATTTTATTCAGGAAGTAAGGAACCGCTACCATTGAAATGAAGCTGAGCCATTGTGCGCCCACAGAAATGATCTAAGCGTGTTGCACTCCTCCGCAGGCAACTCAAGGCCTAACTCAACTGCTCGCGCGCTCTGCACCTGCGTAATCCTATTTTGTGTCCGAAGTGACTTGGAAGTAACCCGTTCTTTTTTCTAAGTAACTCAGTGACTGCGAGTTACATTTCGGGCTGAAGAACTTCGTTATTAACTTAGTTACATTTTCCACACGGTAACTTAGCTCGTAATCAGTTCTTTTTGACGGGTAACTTCTCAATCTATGCTGGGAGGCCGCTACCCCAGGGAAGAAGAGTCCTTGCTTCCCAGACTTCGATTGAATGTGGCGTGGACTCCACTGCTCCTCTTTAAGATGGGTCACCTTTCGTCACCCAACTGCCCCACCAGTCATGTTGAAGGAGACATCCCGCACTTGCTGCTCCACTGCACCCGTTACCGCCAACATCGTCTTCTCCTACGAACGCGCATCGCTCACGTGATGGTTTCTCACTTATCCCTAGCTACACTGCTAGGCCCCACACAATATGGTCAGGTGACAAAGGCACCTCTTCAGTTTCAGCGGATCTGTGGCCTTCTGGGTGAACGGTGACCAGTTTCGTGTTTGTTTTCCTTTTGTTTGTTTGTCTGTCTTTCTTTTTTTTTCAGCCTTTCTTTGCTGGGAATAGCAAACTGCCGTAGCGGTGGCTAACCTTTCCCTCCTATTTTTTAAAATATAATAAACATTTTCCACCCATGTGTGGGCGAAGAAGAAGGAGGCCACACTAAAGTATGCGTTGTGGAACTTACCTTGAGATGCTTGAGGAAGTTGCTCGAATTCTTCACACTTCCTGATAATGCTTTATTTGGGAAAACTGCACAACACCCCGCAAAGTTATTATTATTTTTTTGTCCAGGCTTTACCGATGCATTTTTGTACCCAAACTTCACAATGAATGTCTCCATTCCACCACCGCTCGAATGGCTCCTACGTCCAATGCACCGGCGGTTCTGTCGCAAAGTGTCGTATCCTAAAGGTGATTGATTGATTGATTTTTAAAAGAAAAAATTGAGATGTTACTCTCGAGCCACTCGCGACTGGCTACTCCAGGACGCGTTATTAAGAAAAGAAAGAGAAACTACACAAAACTCGACGCTTTGAAACGGTACGTCCTCACCTTGACATCGGCCATCGTATGAAACGCCACCTCACCCCACGTGACTTGCGCTGCGCCAGGCGAAGCATGACACCCGCGTATTGTGCTGTATGCAACCGGACTTTGTGAGAATTGTGCTGTGTTCCTTGTCCTTCTATGTTGAATTGCCTGATCCACTGCAATGTTATCCTTGTTCTCCTCAGTTTTGTGAACCAAGATATAGGCTTGCCTACTAATAAGAAGGGCCGCTTCAAGGGGGGGTCTCCCCCAGGAGCTCGTTTCTACTTTGCCCAGAAACGCGAAGGAGATCAAGAGTTGCTGCTTTTTCTCTCTCACAATTAAAGGCAAGACAAGAGCGCAATTCTGTGGGAACGACAAACTTGGCCTCCAAATCTGTTGCTTTTCCTCGGCCACTCCCTCCAGCTTTGCTTCGATCCTTTTTCTGAAAACGGCATCGGGGCAGCCAAGGAATATATATATATATATATATATATATATAGCTCTTTTGTCCCGAAGAAGGCGGAGCTTCCGCCGTAACGTAGACATTCTCCTTAACTTTCATGATTTTTAAGTTTTAATAAACCCTTTTTTTGTTACTTCCCCTACTTTTGTCTTCTGTCTCCCATTTATTTCAACTATAATTACGTAGCCGTCCGATCCAACTCCAACTTTTCAAGATATATATATATATATATATATATATATATATATATATATATATATATATATATATATATTGTCATTGGGTCGAACTTCCATCTTTCGTAAACAAAAAGTTTATTATTGAAAATCAGTTGGGGGAGTGCTTCGGGCGTTAGCTAGTGCGTCATAAGGCTGCGCCGATTAGTGATTGATTAGCGATTAGTGATTGAAAAAATAAAGAAAGAGAGACGATTGGCCAGGACTAAAAAACACATTTCTGACAACAGTTATGGTACACACTATGTATTTAGTGTACACACTTACATGAGGTTCTTAAATTCCTGCAGTGACCCATATATCATGGCGTTAATAGACAAGAGGGTGGTGCTCGTGGGCTCATACACTCTTAGCCCGGTTACTTCTAGTAAAGGTAAAAAAATTGCAATATTGTTACCTGTACACTAGATGGGTACAGCGTTACCTCTGCCGGGGTTACCTCTCTAAAAGTAACCAGATGCATCGTGTATTTAGAAGTAACACCGTTCCCGGGGCTCCGGGGCTGCACCCGCCCGTTCCTCGCGTCCGTGCATGCATGCAGCAAATTGCATGCAGGCACACACGAAACACGACACGGGTGACATACCAAAATACAATGACCATGGGCTTTCATGGGCACGTATTTTATTGTGAATATCAGGAAAACACAACCCAGCATTGGCAACGTAAGATAACGAAGATATCGTTTCTCAATATGGTGGCATATGTGAGACTATGTAGAATGAACACAGCTCCAAAGGGGCTTTGATGTGTTCACAGAATCGCGTGAAATATTGTGTTGTAAAATTGCAGGGGCGGCATGCATGCATACGGACCTTGTCCTCATTCTTGCTTGTTGCTGTGGGGACGGTGCCGCTTTCACCACCATAAATATCTAAAATAGAATGGGCACTCCTTATTTATCGTTCTCACGTTGTTTGGGTACATCATTAATAGCAAAAGCAGATCTTAATTATACTTGTGCAAGCACGAGTAATGAATGCAAAAAATTTAAATACCTGATATGTTGGAAGACTCGGTGTTCGGTATCGTAGCGTCGTTTGCCGAAAACGGGGGATTTTCCAATTCACGAGCTTCCATATTTGTACATGTAGCGGCAGGGATGAAACCAGCCACAGTATGGAGTTCACATTGAACTTCCTCAAGGCAAGGTGTAATGCAGCATAATTGTGAGGCCAGCGGTACATGCACATAAAAAGAAGAGAGTACTGAAATGTTAACTTCCAACAAACACAGATGGCAAAATATTTTGTGGATGGCAGGTCGTTATATGTAAGAAAATAAATACCATGGAAAACGTCACAGCTATGCCCTGTTTCCTCCTGTGGCTGCAAGTTCACGTCCTGAACATGTTCTTCACCAGCTGAGGGAAATCAGTCGACATTAGTTTGCAGGCCTTTGACATATTAATTACCACCAGCCCACCCGCTCCTCCACTGCCTGACTCATCGAGATGGGGATTTAGGTTGCCTGGTAGATAAATTCATCTGAATGTAATTCAGTAGCAGCAGTGATCGATTTCTTATTTTTTAACAATTTACTGACTAGTCGGTGTTATTGACTGATTGATTGTCTTGACTTTCTTCATTGGTATAATTCGCGAGATGCTATCTAGTGGTCAGTTGTACTAGCAAACCACTGATAACAACCAATTAAGGCATCAATGTGGGCAACCATTCCGGTCAATTAACCACATCGACCAATCACAGTGGCTCAAGTCATCAGTCGACCCATTCACCACGAAGTCAGTGAAATTCAGGAAGGCAATCAGCCAGAAAATGACTGAGTCAATTCATCAACCAGCCAGTAAGACGACGAAATAACCTGTCATTGACAACACGACCCTGAACAAATCAAAATCAAGCCGTATCAAGAAGTAAAGAAAATACTAATCGCCCACACACACACACCTGAGCATAAAGAAACGCAATCATAAAATTACTGTAGTGGTCAATCAGTTGTCTATTCATGAGGAATTCCATATCGCGCATCGTTTCATTAGTGAGTCGACTATAGGCTTTAGTTTTTTAGCAATTAGCCCATACACCAAAATCGATTAAGTCCGTCAGAAAAAGAAAAAACGAAATGAAAAATATAACCCCACGATAAGAGAACTAAATACTTCTCAGAACAATGTACTACGAAAAATTCAGTTTCTCTTCGTTGTAATTGCTACGACACACAGACTATAGCGCTTATCACTCTTCTTCAACGCTGAATGGAAACAATTTGCTCGTAGTTAAATTTCATTACCGTATTTTCACGCGTATTAGCCGCGGCTTATGCGCGATTTTTTTTTCTCACGGGCGCCCTGCGGCTTATCCACCGGTGCGGCTTATCTGATGACTATTTTTTCCTGGTATTTTCCCTATACGCCGATTTTAACGAAAGGGCCGGCAGTGTCTCTGGAACAGCACTGCCCTGCCGATGCACGAACAGTGCGTAACAGCATTCCCCCAAGCAGCTTTAAGGAAAGTGGTGACAGTGATTCTCGTCTTCTGGAAGATCACTGACCCATCAGTCCACGAAAAACACCCGACAAGGGCACAATCCGATCTTGGTAGAACTCCAGAACTGACCTCCTCTGTTGTACACTGTGCCGATCCCGGAGTATGGACCACAGGGTTTATGGCCTTCTCTATGGTCTCCTTTGTCGCACAAATCAGTCGTCTCGTATTGCCCGCGGCTTATCTGCGGGTGCGGCTTATCTGCCAGAAAATTTTCAAAACGTCCCAAAAAACGCGTCCTGCGGCTTATCTGCGGTGCGGCTTATACGCGTGAAATTACGGTACACAAAAGCCAATGTCAAAATGGATCTATAGGTATCATATACTTTTCAGCGTATGAAGGATGCTGGGACAAGAAGGCGACACGGAGAGATACAGAGTAAAGTCGATGTAGAGAGCAAAGCTGGCAAGAGAAAGCAGAATGCGCTAAGGCCGAGCGTTGACACTGCGACCAACAGCTTACATATGCGCAGACACCACATCATGTATGACTTACCATACGACAGGAACCAACAGCGAATCTACTTAGAACGATCATGATGAAATACGCACTTACCTATTTCAGGTATCCTGTTATGTGAAACCGGGCTGTGCGCACCGTATTCATATTTTAGATGACGACTGCCGGACTCCACTGTGTATTTCTTGCAGTCCCCGCACTCTTTGCATCTGCCTCTCGGCACTCCCCAGAAGTCCTTGTTTGTAAACGCCATTTGAAAGCAGTTCACAACACATCTACAACCACGAGCGTGATTTATCTTGTCAGCCACAGAGGCGTCAGATTTCAAAAGATGCAACCGACAAAACACGAGGACGCGATGTAGTGTCCCTTCTCGTGTGATACTGTAATCTGTTGCAAGATAAGCGACCAAAAGCGATCAAAAGCGGCTGTGATTGTTTGCGAACGCATTACGACGTAGAAGTAACGGACTCCCACTAGAAGTAACACGTACAAGTAACCAGGAGAAGACAGGGGTTTTCCCCCACAGGTTACCTCTGCCCCAGCTCTTCGAGACCCAATTTACTTCTAAAATTCGCAATTTCCTGTGTTACCTCTTCCTTTGAGCCGATGTTACTTCTAAATACACGTAACAACGGTCTAAAAGTAACAATAGAAGTAACTCAGGTAAGAGTGTAGCTTGAGTCACATACTGCTTATGACAACGGTAACGCCAACAGTAATTGAGTTGTCGTGAGCAAAACCTCCATTCAGAGCATCTTCCAGTTTGCACAACTCAGGGGCGCCTAAGCCCATATTTGAACTTTCGACAGGCCTATTGAAACATTCTGGAAACTTTTTAAACGCGTTTGGTACATCAACACCAAGCCAAATATTCTTTTTCTCGTCAGTTGGATGCATCAAGGTGAGCGTATAGGACAATAAGAAGGGCCATTTCAAGAGAGAGTCTTTGGTGCCACGACAAATACGCAGATAAGCACCTATGTACATAAGGCCATCATATTGTCTGAATTTCACACTTAACTTTACGGAGTAGCCACACAACACAACATCAGAGAGGGTGTCAGCAAAGCCCTCCTCCTTTGCTTTCTTGTTAGGCTCGTCGACGTCTTGGACGTGAAAAAATGCAACGTTGCCTCCGTATCCATTGGAATCCCGTAAAGTTTGGAGGATATATTTCATGCTGCTCAGTTTGTCGTCGGTTGACGACGAATGATCTTGCATAAGTTTCGACATCCCTTCAAGTTTTTCGGAGCATTGTTTCTGCCCTTCACCAGATGTCACTACCTTCTCAGCTACTTCTTTTTGCAATTCGATCAGAGCAGACAGCCTCTCCTGGTTTGAAGTGACGATATTCTGAACCTCGGCGCCACGTCCAACTTCATTGCGATATTGGTCTTTAATAGAAGCTAGCGCCTCCGTAACTGCATGCAGGGTAGTGGCCAAGTTTGATACACCTTCTGAGGAGAGCCTTGTTCCTCTTGAATCGTGCGGAGTACTTGAGCATAATTCCCGACGCACTCTTTCGTACTGTCGATCCCCACAGCATGGCTATTTAATTGGTCTTCAATAGCACGTAGCTTATCCGCTATATCTGATAGTGAGGAGTTGATCTGTCTTCCAATCCCGATGACGCTCGTGTCACTACAAACATCTTCGCTCGGACAGGGAGTATTTTGAGCCCCGCACTGTTTTTCCATGTAATGGGTGATGATGTCTTTAAGGGGTACGGTTGCACAACACTTCTTACATGCTAGTGGATGAAACTCGCAGTCCTTCAGGAAGTGAGGTTTCATCCGTTCCAGCGATCCGACGAAGTTACATCCATGGTTGAAGTTGCAACAGCGAACATGCAGTTTGTGCAGACGCGTCATTCTAATGGGGAATGTTTGCACTTCACTTTCAAGAAACCCTTGCTGGTCGACCGGATACTGTCGGGTGGTTCGAAGGATGCTGCGATAACAGTCCTCACAAAGAGAATGGAAACATTCCAGCCTCACGATATTCTGAGGAACGACGGCGCATAAGTCACACGATATCGTCGATGGAAGATCCACAAATTGCAAGGGACGCCACGCCAGGGCTTCAAAGTGTCCAGGAAGGTAGCTTACGGAAGACATCTCACAGTCGAAAACGAAGCCTTCGTCGAGGTGGCAAGAGATGGGTACGTGGCAGAGATTGCGTGCAACCTTTTTGTATCACCGAGTGAAGTCTATATAGCGCTGAGGTAGTTGGATGCCAGACACTTGTACATACAAGAGACGCGTGACTTTTCATCGGAACAAAGGAAAGTACGTCACGTTGGATGATGGCCAAGCTAAAGACAGCACGGATTCTTCAAAGAAGTCTCTTCAATGCTTTGCTTTGAGGTGATACCTTCGCGTGATATGACGGGTTCGAACGACGACATAGAGTCCTATTTTAATCATATTATTGCCGGAGGAATTATTCCGAATTTGCCTTTGGTTCAAAGCATGCTGAGTGCTGTAAACGAACGGTTCGGTTTCCCATATATTACGAGCGGCCCATATATTTTGAGTAAGAGACGCTATGATTTCGATAATTACCGAATTAGCTTATCGAGTATGCAATTGTTACGCCATGTGGCTTGCTTGATGGCGCACTCTAAGGTGTCGCAGGGATTAAGCTTAACAGCGGGCGTGCCATGCATCGCCACGTATGTGCAGCATGGATGCATGTCTTGCATCAGTCGCGGCTAGTACTGATATAAGTGCACGTTGTTATTACAGGATGCGCCATGTAGTTCTATAGTTGTTATAGGAAAATTTAATGAGACAGGTATGAGACAGGTATGAGACAGGTATGGTCACATGTTCAGGGGCTGCAGGATGACGCAACGATTATGTACAACGGTTATTTACAACATGGCGATCGATGAAATGATATGATATAGTTCACGGCGGCGTGCCCTTGATCGTAACGCAGCCACCTCGGGCTGAAAGCGACGGATGGAAGCGCCATCGACGAAGAAACCTGTCATCTCCAATAGCGAACAGTTCCCGCTGCAACTCAGTAGTGAGCAGTATGCGCGCTCTCCGCACCAAGCAAAAAATGGGCACATCTCGACGACGTTGCGCGACTGCCTTACAACGAGCCTCCCAAAGCACAACCGCGCCGCAAGCTGTGAGAAGTACACTAAGGCGGTGTGGGTGACGTTGGTTAAAGCGCACTGGGCATACTATGTTCGTGCTTCGTCGGACAAGGTTCCAAAAGACGCGAGCAATGCGGCAGGCAAACAACACGTGCATGTTTGTCTCACGTTCACTGCAGTAAGGGCACAAATCTGTCGCTGTTACGTGCCACGAGTACAGGCGGTCCCGTGTGGGTTGCACGCCCCACGCGAAAGACCACATGGTGTCCCGCAGAAATCCAGGGAGCCATGTAAACACCGTCCATGCTATGTTTGACGCCTGCTCAACACGCACTCGAAGGCTCTCGCTCGCTGACACGGAGTCCAGCAACAGCGCACCAGCCATCGAAGAGGGGGAAGCCGCAACGAGGCTGCCATCAGGAACAAGGGGCGAGAGCTGTTGGTAGTACGTATGAACCGCGGCGTGAAACCCCAATGGTGCTACCGCCCGTGAACCACTGACAGGGTTTGGCCCGAGGAGTTCCACCCAGTAGGTGAGCAGCACTTTCGCCGGCGAGTCTTCCTCAGCGTGCACAATTCGCAACGTGGTGCTGAGAGCGATGCCCCGATTCATAAGCCCGATATCTGGAAGGCTCATCCCGCCCTTAGAATTCGTAAATGCCAGCATGGTCCGTAGGACAGGGCCTCTCCGCTTTCTCCAGAACAATGACAAGAGGCAAGAGTGCACCCGAACGACGACTGCACGTGGGGCAATAGAAACGTGACTAAGATGCCACAAGCGTCCCGGTAAGACAGTACGTGCGAGGAACGATCGTTCACAGTACGACAGGTCAAATGCCTGTGTCGCATCACACTTCGTCTGGAGCTCCTCCAGCGCCCTGAACCAGTTATCGACCTTTGGGCCGCGGCAGTCGAACACAATGCCCAGTATTTTTAGTGACGCGCTGAACTGGAAAGGCAGTGATGAATACGGAGAAAAGCTCCCGAGTGGCATCAACTTGGTCTTGGCGAAGTTGAGCATCCCACCGGAAAGTGCAGCATAGGACTCGTAGACTCGAAGGACCTCAGACGCAGAGCTTGCATCCCGCAGAAGAACCGTGATGTCATCAGCGTACGCACTGACCTTCCATTCCCCGGATCTGGGAAGCGGAAAACCGCGAATGCACGGGTTGGTCTCAATGTTCCATAACAGGGGATCAATTGCCAAGGTGAACAGAGCTGGAGAGAGTGGGCAGCCTTGCCGTACGCCCCTGGAGACTGGGAACTCCCTAGACAACTGCTGCATCATGTACAGGCTGCTGCGATGATTGCGGTACAGCTTGGCGATGGCACTGATGAGCCATCCAGGGAACCCGTACTCTCTGAGGACAGCGAACATGTAACTATGCACCACACGGTCGAATGCTTTCTTCTGGTCAAGTGAAAGTAAGCAACTATCCGGTACACGTGGAGTGGCGTAGCTCAGTGCGTCTCTCAGCCCTGACAGCGCGGTGTACATCGTGCGGCCTGGCACTGAACAAGTCTGAGAATGGTGGATTACTGCCGGGAGAGCATTTTGGATTCTATTGGTCAATACGGAAGTCACTGTCTTGTAATCGCTGTTCAGCAGCGTTATTGGCCTCCAGTGTTCGGGACTACCAAGGTCGCCGCTTGTCTTCGGGAGCAAGACTATATGTCCATAACCAAACGACTCCGGGAAGTCGGCACCTTCGAAAGCCCTTCGAACAACGTCGAAGAGGAACTCCCGAATGCAAGGCCAAAACGTAGCATAGAATTCGGAAGAAAGCCCATCAGGTCCTGGACTCTTGCCAACTGCCGCACATCGGACCGCCATGTCCAGCTCTTCCAAACGCAGAGGATGTTCTAAAGCGTCGTGGTCGATCCGGGGAAGGACCGGAAGGCCCTCGAAGAATGAGCTTCGCGAACTGCTGACAGACTCGTCAGTGTACAAGTTCCGAAAAAAGTTTTCAAAGCCGGCGAGCACCTCCCCGGGGTCTTCAGTCACACTGCCGTCTGGTCTTCGGAAACGAGGAAGCTCACGCTGTTCGGTGCGGCGCACGGAATCCAGGTACCCGACCACGCCAGGGCCAGCAAGCGCCTGAGACCTGAAGTAATTTTGTCGCGCCCGTCCAGAAGAATCTTGAAGCAGTAGACGGTAGCGGTGCTGCAGCGTCGCGAGATACTCCTCCATCATGGGTGTCAACGGCGCTCCTCTGCTCACAATACGTATTTTGGCAGCTAAACGCGCAAGCATGGCTGTTCGCGCCCGCGCTTTCCGGCGTCCCCACGTCTGAAAGAGGTCGCGCACCCAGACTTTGAACTCATCCCACTCTGCTGGAGTTGGCGACCGACTTGCTAGGTACTCTGCGATTTTACCCTTGATCTCCGAAACAACATAGTCGTCATGGAGAAGCGAAGAGTCGAGACGCCAACGCACTGCATGCCCAGTGCTGCCGGGAAGCTGTGAAACATCTAGAATCACAGCATGATGATCACTAACATGAGCGCCAAGCTGGGCAGTGCTGATTACGCTGCAGCCAGTAACGTACGGCTGAAGGTCCCCAGGTATGTAGAAACGGTCCAGACGGGACGCAGAGCCTGCACGTGACCACGTTGCCACGAATGTATCCCCATGCACCATCGTCCAGGCGTCGCGCAGACGGTGCTCTTGCAGCAACCGACGGAGCTCACGCGCGTTCCAAGTTGGGCGTCCACGCCCGGGGCCACGAACGTCACAGTCAGAATCCACCACACAGTTAAAGTCACCACACAGGACGGCACCACTAGGTGGTATGAAACTCGTACGGAGGTGATAAAAGAAGGTGTTGGTGTCACTTGTGCGGGATGGAGCATACACGGTGATGAACGATAGCTTCTTCCCCTGGATAATGAAGTCGAAGCGCAGGGCGCGACCTTCCGCATCATGCCTCGCAAAGCAATGAGATTCTAGGCTCGGGTTGAGAACCACAACGCCCACACCACTCCGATGTACAGTCCCGAAGCTGAAAAACGCGCGGACGTTGCACCTCGCAGTAAAGCCAAAGACGTCAGCATACCTTGTGAAGTGCGTTTCTTGCAAGAAAAGTAGATCGCAGCTCAGGCTGCGAGCGAACTGAATAACGGAGACCTGTTTGGCGGGCGACCGGAACCCTTGGACATTTAAGGACATGACGCGGAGAGCCATAACAGTGAGGATGAAAGAGCTGGATACACTCATCATGATTCGCCGTCAGACGCAGGCGGCATGTGGACGCTAGGCGGGGAGTCCGTACGTGACTTCGTCCGACCACACTTCTTACGCTTCGGCATGGGAGCAGCAGCCGCGTCCCCAGACGAAGACAAATGCTGATGTTTTGCGGCTCGAGGCTCAGAGGAGTTCTCATCGACGTCCGAACTCGCGATGGAGTAGAGGGACGTTGAAGAATCATCCATCCCGTCATCATCAGGCACTGGCCAGGCCTCTGGGCCCAACAGATTGCAGTTTTCTTCCGTGCCTGCTTCAGAGCCACTGAGCTGGGGAAGACCGCCAACCGCAATTACTGGCACTGTGATGTCGGGCAGCTTGTGAGTGCATGACGTGTCCAAGCCCACAGAATCAGGTACCGACTTAGGAGAAACAGCATTGTCCGTCACCCCAGCCGCCGATGCCAAAGCCGGGAAGTCGGAAACGCTATCCACAAAAGTAGGGGTAGCTGTAGCAGCAGTATCGTGGGCATGATCTCCGGTATCAGGCACTGCCGGTTCCAAAACTGGGAAGCCAGCAACACTGTCCACAAGAGCACGGGCACGACCTCTATTATCGGGAGACGGGGTCTTGGGCCTTGAGTGTTCCCCTTTCGCTGCTGAGGAATAGGACCGACGCAGAACGCAGTCGACTGTGGCATGGCTCTGACCACATCGAAGACAGGGGGCTCGGCAGCCCACAGTTGGATGACCAAAGACTCCGCATCTCTCACAGCGTGATACCTTACAGTCGCCTCGGAAGTGGCCTTCCGAGCCACACCTACCGCACACTTTCTTTAACCCTTTGTAGTCTACCATAGCACGGTCCAACCCAACCAGAAGGAAGTTTGGGACCGGCTTCCTCATATCGAACTTGACTACTCGGATTCCGTTGCGTATAGTTGGGCGGTCTTTGTAGACCGGGAACGAAAGATCCTTCACTATTCCATACGGTGCAAGGGCCCGCACAAGTGCGTCATCCGACACGTATTCTGGTAACCTTTTGACTGTCAAATACGTGATCCTTGAGCTTGAAACTGGGTCAAGAGAGACTTCCTTGTCTTCATACACCACCTTTGCGGCTTCGAGAAGAGTATCACGGGCTCGCCTATTTTTGGCAAGAACTTGGAAAGACAGACCACCCTGGTGTTGAATGGAGTGTACATTGTCGTGACCTACCAGGTCACAGACGGCATCCATGACGCCATCTACGGAAGCCTCGTCGGGCACGGTGAAGTTGAAAGCATGGTCCTTTGGGGGCCTTACGGTGCTTAGCGCGCAGGACAGTGCGGCGGACATCGTGAAGAACCCTGGGGTGGACTACGAGAAGTCAAACCCCAGGCAAGCGAAGTTAGGCTTAGTATAGCAGCAGGAGCAGAATGAGCGAACGTCTGTACAGATCTGTACAGATCTGTACAGTTAGCATGTTGTATACCTTCGTCGGACCCTTACGTCTATCATCCATCGACTTCGTTTGAACGTCGCATTCACCCCAGACTTCCACCACAAGCTGGGTTACAGTAACACAATGCTATGCCCTTGCGGTAATACTCCAAGTATACCGTTCAGCACATTCTCATCGATTGTCAGAAGTATTCCACTAAGCGACGCGGGCTCCAGCGCCAACTTGAACACCCTCACTTGTCCTTCCTCAATTGCTTGGGCCTCCGATCAACCCAGCGCATCAGCTACCAGTTCATCAAGCCCTCATCAGCAGGAAGAGGGCTCCTGCGTGAACTCTGAACATTCATCGTCATTCACCATCTTCTCCCCCTGAAGCAATGAAGGTGTCGCCTCAGCGTCCCACTAAATCATCATTCCTTATTTGTTGTTGTTGTTGTTAGCATAAGAAGGTGGTTAGCATGTTGTACCGAACACAGACTATATTTTTCAAGCGACACGCACACACACATAAAACAAGTTTCATTAGGTTATGTCACTGGCTCGTGACGATACCGAGTAAAAGTCTGGAGCTCCGTGGCTCATCAAGTTTCAGATGAGAGAACTGATGTTCTGAGGCTGGAACAACATAGAAGGGACAATCACAAACAAGGCCTCAAGTTGCCTAAGAAATTAACGATGAAAGATGAAAGTCACTGAAAAGGTTAGCCAGCTGTAGGACTCGAACCCATATCTTCCGGATTACCGGTAGTCCAGAAGATGTGGGTTCGAGTCCTACAGGTGGCTAACCTTTTCAGTGACTTTCATCTTTCAAGTTTCAGACTTAGCGGATGAAGCGGATTACGATCACTGGCTGAACGACTGGACACATACAGAGAGCTAAAATCGACAACATATTTACTCTCACAAAAAAAAAAAAGAAAAAAAAGAAACAGGTTGCCAACTCGCAGTGGACGCACACCCGATAAGTGCGAGATATCCTTCAACTTCAAATCGCCACGCAGACTACCTAACTAATCAATTGTTACCTCCGTCTCGTCACCTTTACTTAGCTGTAGGGGGGGGGGGGGAGTCTAAAGATTGTTCCAAGAGGACTGAGACGACTTCTCGTCGGCGGGGTGTCTCCTGCCGTTTCCCTCGACGTCAAACCGTGCCACATCACACTTGCTCACGTCACAAAAATAAACGAACTGCCTATGCAGAAACCTGCACTTGGCACTTAATTTAGACCTATCGCCACTCTCCCCAAATTTCCCAGGCTGGAAGACTGCCAGAGCGAGACCGCCATCTTGGGTCCGACGTGGCTGCGTTGCCTAGCAATGGCACGCCAATCTCCCCCTTCTCCGCCGGAGAAACACGCGCTGCCGAGCCAGCTCGCAACCGAGGAAACCGGTTTTGGATGGAGGGGACTCAACATGGACGGCGCGTTCTTGGAAGGAGAAACCACGTGACATGATCGGCCCAATCGCGGACACCGAACGGCGGCTCCAGTGCGGAAAAGGAACGCGAACTGTACCCCTATTTAGGGACTCTGTTCCATACCAACTACGGGACGAGTCCCCAAGTTTAATCCAACCATCCTTTATAAATAGGGAGTGTCAGAAGTCTTCGGGGAGCGGGGGGGATATATTTATTAGACAAAAAGGAAAAAAAAAAACCGGGGAAAGGTCACCTAAACGGGACGTCGGCTTGCTATTCCAGAAATAAGAAATAATAATAAATAAATAAAAAGAAAATATAAGAATTAAAGAAAGAAAGAAATAGGAAGGAATAAGAAATAAATGAATAAATAAAATTATGAAATAAGAAAAGAAAAAGAATTAGGAAATAACGAAAAACTAACAAATGATGAAAGAAGGATGAGGTAGATTAAAGACAAAGATGACAAAAAAAGATGACTAACAAACGGTGAAAGAATGATGAGATGGATCACAGAAGATTACTTGAAAAGGAAAGCATGAGGTTAATGCGTTGAGGGTGAGAGTGGGGCACAGAAGAATGAGATTGCACGACTGAGTTCACAGGCTGTTCATCAGACCTGAATCTCTCAAGAAAGTCAGAACTGCTTTGGTCACAGACCGCTGTGTGTGATCTCGTACTGGGCCGAGCAGAGTAGCCAGAGAAAAGTCCGTGCACCGCAGCTCGAGTAGGCGTCGTCTCAGCGTGGCTCGAGGGGTGTCGAATCAGTGACAGTCGAGGAGAAGGTGTGGCACATCAGCTTCAACAGCGCAAGTGGGGCATTTGGGCGACCGGAGAAGACCCATTTTACAGAGAAATAGAGGTGTCCTGGCGGCATTAAGGCGTAGTCGGTGTAGAATGGACGTTTCTTGACGCGAGCAGTGGTGTGTGGCAACGAAATCCATCGACGGGTCGATAGACCGGAGATGGTCGTTCAGTCGGACAGCGTCCTCTTGAAACTGCCGAGTGCCGTTATGACGGAGTCGCTGTGTCTGTAACGAGGAGGCTGAAAGTGGTAGGAGACAGTTATTGGAGGTGCCGTCCCCATGTGCCCGACTTGCTAAGACGTCTGCGCGGGTGTTTCCGTGCAGACCGGTGTGACTGCGGGTACCCATTGGAAACACAGGCTATGACCAAAGGATAGAAGTCGGTTGTATATTGCGACTATCATGGTGTCTAGGCCGCCGATTGTTCTGGAACAATAATTTGCTAGAACTTCTAGCGCCACCTTACTGTCCGTGAACACAACCAGAGCGCCAGGCGGTGATACCGCTATGTGGTTCAACGCGGTCAGTATGGCGAAGAGCTCTGACTCGGTAGATGACGTTTCGTAGGGGAGCTTGTGCGCCACTTCAAGGTTTTCATTTGACATATAAAAGGCTGCAGTAGATCCGCCTTGAGACACTGATCCGACAGTGTACACAGGGAGTCGTTGAGAGAACGCTGAGTTAAGGTGCTCTAGTGTAAGTTGGTGAGCAACAACGGGATGTACAAAGTTTTTCTCCAGAAGACCAGGAATGTGATCACATACAGGAGGCCTGCGAAGAGTCCACATCGGTGGGGCATAGGAAAGCACTGATGGTGTGGTGGGGAGGTGCACTTTCAGGCGGTCAACAGCAATACCAATGCTGGAGTCCGGACAGTCAATATCAATGAGCCGAAGATGATGGTAAGGATGCTGTGTGAGGTACAGCGCATATATCCGGAGTGTTTCCACGTCTCGTAGGATGCCTGCTGGTGTTTCGCGTGCCTCTGCCAGGACAGAATAGGTCTCTGTCGTTCCAGGAACTCCCAGACAGACGCGGAGGCTTCGGGCCTGAATATTGAGAAGCTCACGCTCTCCGAATATGCTGAGGCCTTGTAGAATAGGCAGGCTGTACTGCAATGTGCCCAGAATCAACGCTGTGTGCACGTGACCGAGGTCAGCGCATGAAGGGCCCCACGACGATCCAGCAATGCAACGTAGAGCATTTACAAAACCGCTGGTCTTGGTGGCTATTGTTTTCACGTGCCGGGACCACGTCATGCCTCTGTCTAATGTCACGCCAAGGTACTTGCAATGAGGCACAAAGTGCAGCGGTGTCCCACTGACGAACAATGGATACCTTTGGAATAAGCGTCGGGTGAAAGCCATGGCCGTTGCCATGGCTTTCACCCGACGCTCATTCCAGCAGCTTAGCAGGAGAGACCGATAAGCCTCGGTCGGCAAGGTATTCTACAATAGAATTTAAGGCGCACTGTAACCGGCGTTGGGCGGTGTCTCGACGGGTGGCAGAGGTCCATATGCAGATGTCGTCTGCGTACAAAGTGATGCGGGTATGATCACGAAGCTGGGCGGGAAGCGAAGCCATTATATAACATTAGAGAGGAGAGGGCTCAATACACTTCCCTGTGGGACACCACGACGGACTGGATGGAAAGCGGTGTCACCTTCCATTGTGCGCACGAAGATGCGCCGGTCAGCTAGAAAGTCCTGGATCCATGAGGCGGCGCAAGCTCCTATTTCCGCCTCTTGTAGCGTTGCGACGATGGTGCTGTGCAACACGTTGTCATAAGCTTTCTCTACGTCGAGAAAAACTGCACCGGTGAGGTTGCCTTCAGCCTTTGCTTGTTGGACTTCAGCGACGAGATCGAGTACGTTGTCAATTGCTGAACGTCCCTGGCGAAAGCCTGCCATCACCTCAGGAAAAAAGCGCGTGCTTTCCAGGTACCAGTTCAAGCGGCGGAAAACCATGCGCTCCATTGTCTTCGCAACGCAGCTTGTGAGGGCAATCGGGCGAAAGGAATCAATATTATGCGGCGACCTGCCTGGTTTCAGAAGAGGAACAATCATTGCAGACTTCCATCCGCGTGGAACTTCACCTGTCCGCCAGGTTCTGTTAAATAGCCTCAAGAGGAGCCGACGCCCACATAAAGGGAGATTCCGGAGGGCTTTGTACGTCACCTGGTCAGCTCCAGGCGAGGTGTGTTGGGGGGAATTCCTCAGGGCAGATTCAAGCTCAACAAGCGAGAAAGCTACGTCCAAGGCAGGGTCTGAAGAGGAATCCAGCACGATAGGGATATCACGTGCAGAAGACAGCGCAAAGGCTGAGAGCGTGGTGAGACGTGCGCAGTACTCTTCAGCGATCTACAGAACTGAGCGCCCGGACTTCTTCGGGTTACACCCGATTCCGCCTTGTTATTCCCCCCAAACTGACCTCCGGCCAATTCGGGCTAAACCCGATTTCTCCCCGAATTCCAGTCACTATGAAGTGATGTTTCCAATGAAGACTAACAACGGTCGCCACGCGTATAACGCGTGTAAGAATTGGTCACTTACGTTCCCAGCAATACACCCATGTGTGTCAACACTGTCAATGCCTTTGGGGATTACCGCTGGAAGCTCACGATTCCGAAAAAAGAAAAAAAGGAGAAAGAGATTAGGAAGGGACTTAATAGACAAGAGGAGAAACAAAAACACCAAATAACACCCGAAGGCAGAATTATCGCCCGATTTCTCCCTGAATTACAGATTTAAAAATAGCGCCAGATTTTTACCCCCCGAATCTGTGAAAGGCATTTAACCCGCACAGGGTGAGAGCGTGGTGAGACGTGCGCAGTACTGTTCAGCGATCTGCAGAACTGAGTGCCCGGAAGCTAGTGATAAGGATAGGAATGGGTTTCGCTGAGCAACTGGGGCAGAAAGAGCACGGTCCATATACGCAACATCGGTGTACGGGGTGACAAAGATGCAGCGAAGTTCCGCCAGCGGTCGCGCGCTAACTTACGTAGACGCCTTTGAATTGCCTTCTGGATCCGTCGAGCTTCAGCTTGGTGAGTTGGAAGTTGCGTGCGACGAGCTCTGCGCTCGGCGCGACGACGAGTGACACGGAGCCTCTCATATTCGGCATCAACCAGAGAAAAATCGACGGGAACGCGGATAACGCTTGTAGCAAATTTCGCTGGATCAGTGATTGCCCGAGAAGAGCCACTTTCACTGTCGGGCGTATTGGCGGTGAAAATGGATTCGAGAGCAGTCCTGTAACTCTCCCAGTTGGTCCGCTTGATGCAGTGACTAGTGTGGGGCCGGTGGGCGCCACGGATGTTAAACAGTATGGGCAGGTGGTCACTCCCGAGCGTGTCTACGTCAACGAACCAGGTGAAATGATGGCTATCGATGCAGACACGACTGTTTGATCCAAGCACGATGAAAGTAGTGCGCCTTGTATAAAAGTAGGGGAGCCATCATTGAGAAGCCTAAGATACCGTTCTTGAAACAGGGCAGCAAGCCTCTCTCCTCTCGTATCCGAGCGTGTGCTGCCCCAGATGATGTTATGGGCGTTGAAGTCCCCAAAGACGACATACGGAGAGGGCATGCTGTCCAGTAGGGCGCCCAAGTCATGCACATTGTAATGAGTTGCCGGCGGGATGTATAAGGAGACGACCGTGATGTCAAGAGGAGCCAAACGAACGGTACAGCATACGTCCTCGCCAGCCCCTGTTATCCGCACGCGGTTTTGTATTGCAGGTATATCGAAGCGCACGAAGATCGCTGCACTGCTTTTTCTTCCAATGGGCTCGGAAACGAAGATGACATATTCCGACAAACGAAACTCCTCGGTAATGCCGCATTCGGATATGCACATGGGGGGGGGGGGGGATTTGTGTCGCCACACAAACTGGCGGAAATCGGACAACTTCGACTGCAGACCCCTTGCGTTCCATTGGAAAATCTGTTGCTTGGTGATATCGAAACGCTGACAGGGTCGTTGTCCTATTAGGCATTCCGGGTTACCGAAGTGGAGGCACCATTGTTCAGAAGTGGTTCGAGAGCAAGCACTGCTCTGACCTCCAGTAGATCGGATGCTTAGGGAATCCGATGAACGGTGGCACGTAGTGCTGCGAACAGCATAGTCAGAACGGAACCGAAGACATTGTCGTGACTTTGGAGCGCTGGCCGACAGCAAGTTTGACGCTCAGATCCAGTCACAGATTGCATCGGTTCATGTTCCTTTGAGGGCGTCTGGGGTGAGGAAGCACACGTGACCGTCTGAGCCTTCCTGGCGACGGAGGCGAATGTTTTATTGAATCTCTTGTTTCCAACCTGAGGCTGTTGACTGGTACTTGGAAGGCTCGGGAAGTGAGCTTCAGGATGGTGCACAAAATCAGGCCGCGGCCGGTTATTGACAAGAGGAGGTCAGATTGTCCGTTCGCACAAGACTCTCCGTCGATGACTGGCCATTGCCGCGTTAGGAACTCTACAACCTCGATAGGTGGCAGTATGAGGTCCGGTGCAGTCTGCGCGTTTGGGCTCGCGCTTCGCCGTACAGTCTTTGAAGTCATGGGGACCGGAACACACCTTGCACCGCAAGGGTCCGCGGCACTTTCGGGCATAATGGCCGTACCTTTGACATTTGAAGCATTGAACTGGCGGCTCAACGTACTCTGATACCGGGTAGCAGGAGAACCCCATGCAGACTTCCGGGGGGAGCGCGAGCCCGGGCCGGAACGTTAGGAGTCAGGCGTCACACAGGCTGATATGTGACCGACCGCAGTTCGAACTCGTATGTTACCAACCCACCCACCCCTCTCCCCCCGTAGCTTTTCACGACTTCCGAGAAACGTAAGAGCAACAGTGTTTCAGTCCTCATGCCTGAGTGGGTGAACAGCAAAAAAGAAAAAGAAAACTGGAGTAAATTAGCACCACCAATGTGGAAGCCGACTACTCCATACCACGTGGACAACTCCGAACGCATGAACATGCATACACTTGGACTGCAAACACTCAGATAGGAAGAGTACTCGTCAAGAAAGCCAGCATGGATACGCACATTTCATTTTCTTCGATTTAGGGACGAGGTATCCGTATTCGAGATTTGGACTGACCTATATATTGGAGGAGATGGGCAGTAACTATTGTTTTTTTGTAGCCGACTACAGCTGCTACCTCTTGAGAGTGTAGTTGAACTACCATTGTAACTAATCATAGCACCAGTACTTAGAACTACTTTAAACTAGCTACATAGTTTAACTATGTTTTTAACTACCTTGACGTTTTGTACGCGGTGTCCAGAATAAAGTATACACCGACGGTTTAGACAGACGGATCACATCGTCGGAACATGCCTTCTGCCTGAACTCTACACCGTGCAATGAATAACCAATAAATTTTAATGATAGATACTTTACGTAGTAGAAACGCAGGGAGTCTAAGGAGAGGTCATTTGGTTCCCAGGAATAGAGTATAGCATTTTGAAGCTCTCCAACTGCAATGGTAAACGCTTTCGCCATTCATCATCAAGTGTTTGTTTGTATCGAGAATTAATTAATTTAGGTAACTGACAGCGAAGAATGTAAAAAGGAAGGGCAAGGTTTCTGTTGATTGATTTAAAAGCCTTTGCAGTACGAATAACACGCTTTTCCAGTTCGGGGGTTAAGCGAGCTAAATGAAATTATGTACCTGCGCACTCTTCCGGCTAACCCTGTTTGGGGAGAAGAAGCAGGAGGCCACACTAAAGTACGGGTTGTGGAACTCACCTTGAGATGCTTGAGGAATTTGTTGGAGTTCTTCATATTTCCTAATATTGCTTTAAAGGGACTATGAAATTTCCCGAACCCCCAAACTTTTTTTTCGATGGAAACTGTTCTTCCCGCAGAGGAACTAATATGCCACAAACTTTTCCGGACGAAATCGCTCCACTCTGCGAGGAGCGCGCGCTGGAAATGTCTCTTCCGCGTTCCTCCTCTCCCGCGCATATTTCCCTGCCGATGGCGTAACTGTACGGACCGCTATTCGGTTCCCCGTTACGTCACCGGTGTTGCACAATGGCAAGTAATGCCGCGAGCTCGCGCTGTGGCTGCCGCCACTGCCGAAATCTGCCGATCGCGCGAAAGCTGCTGTCATGGAGATTTCCACTCCCGATGAACGCATACGCGGGATCCTACGGCGCATGCTCCTGGCGGGATTCCTCGGCTCGGCAACACGTCACGATGACGTGTTTCTGAGCCGGCCGTGGTCGCGTCAAGTTACCCGTTGTGTCTCCGCTCGGCAGCTCGTCACGGCGCGGCGCCAGCTGTCTTCCCTTCGCCGCTCCGTTTAAAATCGCTCCCGAGAAATCCGCTCGCGCGACGAAAGTAAAATTTCGGTTCTAGACTCAGAAAAATGTCTTCTTTCGAACGAAACGAAGAAAAAAATCGTTTCATAGTCCCTTTAAGCGTGAACCGCATGGCCCGAAAAGCGTTCGAATTCTTTCCGAACCGAATTCGGGACCGAACTTTTTTCGGAGAACAGAATTCCGTGCCGAATTCGGCCCGATCTGGCCAACACAGATTTCTCCTCCGAAATGGGGAGTGACGCCAGCCGAAAAAGTAGGAGCATCCAATGGCTATTCAGCCGGAAGGAGAACCATAGCAACGATGGCGTAACAATCGGGTTTACTGTTGCCGTGTGTACGAAGATGTGGGTTCGATCCCTACATCTGGCTAACCTTTTCAGTGACTTTCATCTTTCATCGTCGACTTCTACCCCTATGAATACAGGGATTATCTCATTGACCTGGATGGTTGAAAGGCGATGCTCCCCAAGGCCAGAACTCTTCGGCCGAAATTCGGGGTGCATTTCGGTAGCATGCGGTGATGCACAGAAAAACGTTCGGTCCCGATTTCGGTTCGGCCAGTTTTCGGACAGTTTTTCGTGCCATGCGGTTCACCCTTTATTTGGGCAAACTGCACAACACGCCACAAAGTATTTTTTTTTTCTTTTCATTAGGGTTTACCGATGCATTTTTGTATCCAAACTTCACAATGCATGTCTCCATTCCACCACGGCTCGAATGGCTTCAGCGTCCAGTGCACTGACGGTTCTGTCTCAAACTGTTGTATCTTAAAGGTGCGTCCTCACTATGCCGATCGGCATAGTGAGGCATATGCGCACCGAGAAAGCCGATCGGCATCGTGAGAACGCACCTTGACATCGGCCGTATGAAACACCACCTCACCATACGCGCTTTGTGTTGCGCCAGGCGAAGCATGGCATGTATTGTGTAGTATGCACCTGGGCTTTGTGATGATTGTGTTGTGTTCCTTGTCCTTCTATGTTCAATTGCCTGCTCCACTGTAATGTTATCCTTGTTCTTCTCAGTTGTGTGAACGAAGGTAGGCTTGCATAGCAATAAGAAGGGCCGCTTCATGGGGGTCTCCCCCAGGAGTTCGTTTCTACTTTGCCCACAAATGCAAAGGAGATCAAGGGTTGCTTCTTGTTCTCTCTCACAACGAAGGGCAAGAGAAGAGCGCAATTCTGTTGGAACGATAAACTTGGTCTCCCGGGCCGTCCCTCGAACTTTTGGTTCGATCATTTTCTCTGAAAATGGCATCGTAGGAGCAAAGGAACATACATATATATTGTCATTGGGCCGAACTTCCATATTTCGTAAACAAAATGTTCATTATTTAAAATTAGTTGGGGAAATGCTTGAGGCGGTAGCAAGTGCGCCATAAGGCGGCGGGCTTAACGAAGAATGTATCGCCGATTAGTTATTGAAAGAGCAGAAAGAAAGAGATACGATTGCCATGATTTAAAAAAACACAATTCTGACCACAGTTGGAGTAGACACTATGTATTTAGTGTACACACCTACATCAGGTTCTTAAATTCCTGCAGTGATCCTAGAAATCATGGCGGTTAATAGACAAGCAAGCTGGTGCTTGTGGGCGCATACGTTGAGTCACATACCGCTCATGACGACGGTAACGCCAACAGTAATTGAGTTATTGTGAACAAAACCGTCATTCAGAGCATCTTCCAGTTCGCACAACTTATTGGTGCCGTAGCCATTATTTGTCCTTTTAACAGGCCTATTGAAACAATGAGGTACGTTTTTAAACGCTTTTCGTGCATCAACACAATGCCGAATATTCTTTTTGTCGTCAGTTGGATGGATCAACGTGAGCGTATAGGACAATGAGGAGGGCCATTTCAAGAGAGAGTCTTTGGTGCCACGACAGATATGGAGATAAGCACCTATGTACAAGATGTCATCATATTGTTTGAATTTCACACTTAACTTTACGGAATAGCCACACAGTGCAAAAACATCAGAGTGGATTTCGGCAATTCCCTCCTCATTTGCTTTCTTCTTAAGCTCGTCGACGTCTTGGACGTGAAAAAAGGCAACGTTGGCTCCGTATCCATTTGAATCCCGTAGAGCTTGGAGAATATCTTTCATGCTGCTCAGTTTGTCGTCGGTTGACGACGAATGATCTTGCATACGTTTCAACATCCCCTCAAGAGTTTCGGAGCATTGTTTCTGCCCTTCACCAGATGTCACTACCTTCTGAGCCACTTCTTTTTGCAATTCGATCAGAGCAGTCAGCCTCTCCTGGTTTGAAGTGACGATATTCTGAACTTCGACGCCACGTCCAGCTTCGTTGCTAAATTGGTCTTCAATGGAAGATAGCGCTTCCGTAACTGTATGCAGGGTAGAGGCCAAGTTTGATACACCTTCTGTGGAGAGCCTCACAACGCATTCTTTTGTAGTGTCGATCCCGACAGTATGGATATTTAGGTGGTCTTCAATAGCACGTAGCTTATCCGCTATATCTGATAGTGAGGAGTTGATCTGTCTTCCAATCCCGATGACGCTCGAGTCAATACAAACATCTTCGCTCGGACAGGAAGTATTTTGAGCCCCGCACTGTTCTTCAATGTAATGGGTGATGATGTCTTTAAGGGGCACGGTTGCACAACACTTCTTACATGCTAGTGGATGAAACTCGCACTCCTTCAGGAAGTGAGATTTCATCCGTTCCAGCGATCCGACGAAGTTACATCCATGGTTGAAGTTGCAACAGCGAACATGCAGTTTGTGCAGACGCGTCATTCTAATGGGTAATGTTTGCACTTCACTTTCAAGAAACCCTTGCTGGTCGACCGGACATTGTCGGGTGGTTCGAAGGATGCTGCGATAACAGTCCTCACAAAGAGAATGGAAACATTCCAGCCTGACGATATTCTGAGGAACGACGGCGCATAAGTCACACGATATCGTCGATGTAAGATCCACAAATTGCAAGGGACGCCACGCAGGGCTTCAAAGTGTCCAGGAAGGTAGCTTACGGAAGACATCTTACAGTCGAAAACGAAGCCGTTCGTCGAGACTCCAGGTGGCAAGAGATGGATACGTGGCAGAGATTGCGTGCAACCTTTCTGTATCACCGAGTGAAGCGTTGAGGAAGTTGGATGCCAGACACTTGTACCGATAAGAGGACTTTTTCTCGGAAGAAAGGAAATTACGTCACGTTGGATGATGGCCAAGCTAAAGTCAGCAGGGGTTCTTCAAAGAAGTGTCTTGAATGCTTTGAGGTGATACCTTCGGGTGATATGACGGGTTCGAACGACGACATAGAGTCCTATTTTAATCATATTATTGCCGGGGGAAGTATTCTGAATTTGCCTTTGGTTCAAAGCATGCTGAGTGCTGTAAACGAACGGTTGGGTTTCCAGCGGCCCATATATTTTGAATAAGAGACGCTATGATTTCGATAATTATCGAATTAGCTTATCGAGTACGCAACTGTTACGCCCTGTGGCTTGCTTGATGGCGCACTCTAAGGTGTCGCAGGGATTAAGCTAACAGCGGCCGTGCCATGCATCGCCACGTATGCGTGTCACGTATGTGCAGCATGGATGCATGTCTTGCATTAGTCGGGGCTAGTACTGATATAAGTGTACGTTGTTATTACAGGATGCGCCATGTAGTTCTATAGTTTGCATGTTGTATACCTTCGTCGGACCCTTACGTCTATCGTCCGTCGACTTCGTTTGAACGTCGCATTCACCCAATACTTCCACCACAAGCTGGGTTACAGTAACACAATGCTATGCCCTTGCGGTAATACTCCAAGTATACCGTTCAGCACATTCTCATCGATTGTCAGAAGTATTCCACTAAGCGACGCGGCCTCCAGCGCCAACTTGAACACCCTCACTTGCCCTTATTCAATTGCTTGGGCCTCCGACCAACCCAGCGCATCAGCTGCCAGCTCATCAAGCCCTCATCGCTTTCTTAGCAGCAAGAGGGCTCCTGCGTGAACTCTGAACATTCATCGTCATTCACCATCTTCTCCCCCTCAAGCAATGAAGGTGTCGCCTCAGCGGCGCAACATCCCATTACATCATCATTACTTATTTGTTGTTGTTGTTAGCATGTTGTAGAACACGGACTATATTTTTCAAGTGACACGCACGCACACATAAAACAAGTTTCATTAGGTTATGTCACTGGCTCGTGACGATACCGAGTAAAAGTCTGGAGCTCCGTGGCTAATCAAGTTTCAGATGAGAGAACTGATGTTCTGAGGCTGGAACAACATAGAAGGGACAATCACAAACAAGTTGCCTAAGAAATTCAGACTTAGCGGATGAAGCGGATTATGATCAGTGGCTGAACGACTGGACACATACAGAGAGCTAAAATCGACAACATATTTACTCTTACAAAAAAAAAAAAGAAAAAAAAACAGGTTGCTAACTCGCAGTGAATGCACACCCGATAGGTGCCAGATATCCTTCAACTTCAAATCGCCACGCAGGCTACCTAACTAATCAATTGTTACCTCCGTCTCGTCACCTTTACTTAGCTGTAGGGAGGGGGGGGGGGGGCGTCTGAAGATTGTTCCAAGAGGACTGAGACGACTTCTCGTCGGCGGGGTGTCTCCTGCCGTTTCCCTCGACGTCAAACCGTGCCACACCACACTTGCTCACGTCACAAAAATAAACGAACTGCCTATACAGAAACCTGCACTTGGCACTTAATTCAGACCTATCGCCACTCTTCCCAAATTTCCATAGCGGGAAGACTGCCGGCTACCCATTCTCCTGTCTTCCAGACTAGATCCCCTACATAGAGAGCAGAGTAGCGACACTGAGCGACGCCGATGAGCGAGACCGCCATCTTGGATCCGACGTGGCTGCGTCGCCTAGCAATGGCACGCCAATCTCCCCCTTCTCCGTCGGAGAAACACGCGCTGCCGAGTCAGCTCGCAATAGAGGAAACCGGTTTTGGATGGAGGGGACTCAACATGGACGGCGCATTATTGGCAGGAGAAACCACGTGGCACGATCGGCCCAATCGCGGACACCGACCGGCGGCTCCGGCGCGGAAAAGGACCGCGAACTGTACCCCTATTTAGGGACGCTGTTCCATACCAACTACGGGACGAGTCCCCAAGCCTAATCCAACCATCCTTTATGAGTAGGGAGTGACTTCTTCGGGTTACACCCGATTCCGCCCGGTTATCCCCCCCCCCCCCGAACTGACCTCCGCCCAATTCGGGCTAAACCCGATTTCTCCCCGAATTCCAGTCACTATGAAGTGATGTTTCCAATGAAGACTAACAAAGGTCGCCACGTATAACGCGTGTAAGAATGGGTCACTTACGTTCCTGGCAATACACCTATATGTGTGTCAACACTGTCAATGCCTTTGGGGATTACCGCTGGAAGGTCACGATTCCGCAAATAAAAAAAAAGGAGAAAGAGATTAGGAAGGGACTTAATAGACAAGAGGAGAAACAAAAACACCCGATAACACCCGAAGGCAGAATTATCGCCCGATTTCTCCCTGTATTACAGATTTTAAAATAGCGCCCGATTTTTACCCCCCGAGTCTGTGGAAGGCATTTAACCCGAAAAAGTCACTCCCTATTTATAAGACATCGGGGAACGGGGCTCCTAGAACTCATTCCACGGAGCATTCCCCTTTTCCCGAACGGGAAAATGGTCACCGGGCCTCTGTTAGAAGACACGGCTGGTCACTTTACGTAAAAAACAATTATTTACTTTTGACTCTTCAAATGTCTCGGTGCAAAGACGATTTCCAGGTCTCGGGGGCCAAAACAAGATTCTGGGGGGGGGGGGGGGGCATGTTTATTACGAAAAAAAAAAAAAAGAGGCCGGCAAAAAAGAAAGGTCAGCAAGATTCTGGATGAAAACACGTGGCATCGCGTTACGGTAAACGTTCCGACCGACCCGAAAGTGCCATGCCTGGTCTCGCCGCAGGGTGTCGAGAACTACACACAGAACGCACACGTAGCTGCTTCGAAGCGTCCGGTTTCTGAACCAGTGCCTGTTGTAACAACTCTTTTGTAAATTAACTCACACCAAAAATGTTCAAACAAAAACTCGCACAACAAGTTGTCGCAATTTAACAGGTTAGTCACGATAGTTTATGTCTTCGCCATTTCGTCGAAGTCGCCAATGGCCGAAACGCTATATGAAGGCACCTGACAACAATGTGTCCGACCAGAACCCCTTCTAAAGGCCACATCGACCATAGATTTGGAACACAACGTCCTGTGCCAACCAGGTTTTGCAGAAGTCTTTCTTGGAGAATCGTTGCTGAAACGGTTTAAGAGGGGCAGCCAAAATATTGGTGCTGCAGCTATCAAGACTCCCCCGTTAGCTGAGCTTTTCACTTATGTCAATCTTGTGATATATTTGTTCATTAAAGACAGACTTCAGGTCACACACAAGAAAGTATATGAAATTGGTATTTACAGCAAACATTCATTGTGTCAGCCATGATCATCCAGGTCTATGTATTGGTACGGAAGGTGCCACAATCAGGAACCGTCGCAACCACACACGACAGCAACCATGTTTCTGAGCTGAACCTTATGCACCGATTATGACAAAAGGGATACACAAGCCATAGATAACGCAGCAGCGCAACTGTCTCGCTGTTCCAACGAGACAGTTAACGTAGTAGAGCTAAATAGAATTCCAGTATAGGCTATTATTACTACGAAGTATTTCCCGAAAGTTAGATTTCTTTTGTAAGCTCTAATTTCACAGTGGCTATTCTTCAATTCGCCTTTAATGCAATATGTCTAATGCATTGCAATTGTTTTATTTTTTGCCTTTAGATGGGGGGGGGGGTATGTTGATTGCGAAAGAAAAAGAGGCACGCAAAAAGCAAAGGTCAGCCAGGCAGAAGCCGACTTGTTATTCCCTGTAAAAAAAAAAAAAAAAAAAAACGATACAGAAAAGGAAAAAGACGCAAGCGGCACATGGCCAGCAGGGGGCATGAGTGCACGATCGCTCAGAGGCAGTCAAGGAGCCCAGAGTCACCCAGGAAGCATAATAGCGCTCTGGTAACATCCCATTGCTTCTGCCCTACAGGGCACAGTAGAGTGGCCAAAGAGAGGTCTCTGTGCCCCAGGGCAGATAGGCGGCGCGTGAGTGCAGTCCGAGGAGCGGTATATCTTGGATTGGTCAAGAGTAGATGATGGGTGTCGGCGTCGGTGGAGCAGGAGGGGCACGCCGAAGAGGGACGCTGCTTGATCTTGAACAGGACCGATGGGGTATGGGCAACATTCATGCGAAGACGATGGAGAGCTGACTGTTCCTTTCGAGACAACCGTAGCGACACAGTGAACGCCATCTTCGGGTCAATGCGGTGGAGGAAGGTGTTGGCTGCGACAGTGTTTTCCATGAAAAGGCGGGTGTCGAAGGAAAAGCGCCGACGGATGTATGCGGCACACGGATGGTGATAACGGGATGACAGTGTTGCACGCAGCTGCGCCATAAGCGCGCCTCGCTGCTGCGTCGGCACGTGTGTTTCCCGGCAAGCCATTGCGGCTTGGCACCCACTGAAACCTAACGGAGTGGCCGGAGGTGATGAGGAGGTTGTGCACAGTCAGAATCAGTTAGCGGATGTCAGAACCAACTTGCGAGTGAGGCGAAGACAGTGCCTCCAGCGCCTACTTGCTGTCTGCGAGGACTGTCCAGCTTCCAGGTGGTCGAGAGGATACAAGCTTCAGTGCTGCGTGAATGGCTATACAAGCTCCGCTTCGGTGGACGACGTTTCGTGGGGAAGCTTGAAGGCTTGTTCGATGTTCTCGGAAGGGAGGAACAGTGCTGCTGTGGAGACGCCCGCGGAGACCGAGCCGTCGGTATATATTTGCAGTCGCTGGCTGTGTAGGGCGTCCAGGTGCTCCAGCACGAGGTAGCGCAGGACAGGCGGGGGATGGTCGTTTTTGCTCTTGATGCCAGGGATATGTGTGTACACAGTGGGTGTGACCATCGACCACATTGGTGGGGTGTAAGGCGAAGTAGACGCAGTTGATGGGACCGACCCCTTCAGTCGCCGGACAGCGGCACCGAATGCCGACGCAGGGCAGTCATGGTCGATGTCCCGCAAGTGGTGGGCGGGATGACGAGTAAGGTATCGTGAGTAGGCGTCAAGGGTTTCCAGGTCGCGCAGAATGTGTGCGTTCATTAGCTTTTCTTACGGCGTGGCGGACTGAGAGGCTGTACCTCAGGGTTCCGGTCACCAGGGAGGTGTGGTCGGTGCAGGTAGGATCCCATGACGTTCCAGAGATCCGCCGCAGGACATTGACGAGGACAGACAGCTGTGAGGAGAGAGCTTTGATATGTTTGGACCATGTGAGGCCCCAGTCGATTGTAATGCCCAGATACTTGTGGTGTGGCACGAACTCCACCGGCAAACCTGCAACCCGCAGCGGGAACTGGCGGAATGATCGGGTGTAAACGCCATGGCGACCGTCTTGGATGATGAAACACAGTCCCCGGTCGGAAAGATACAGGACAAAATCATCGAGGGCTCCTTGCAGGTGACGGTGAATCGTGTCACGGCGCGTGCCGGAGGTCCACAGGCATATATCGTCGGCGTAGATGGTGACACTGACGTTGCCTCGGAGGTGAGCTGGTAGGGAGGCCATAACAACGTTGAACAGAAGAGGGCTGAGCACACTACCTTGCAGGACACCGCGGCGAAGAAGAAAGGATTGGGTGTCCTTTTCCGTAGTGCGCACAAACAAATACCGGTCCGATAGGAAGTCCTGAATCCACGACAGCATCCAGCCCCCCACGGTAGCCTCGTGGAGTGACCCCACAACAGTACTGTGGAGTACGCTGGTAGTGGGTCCACTACAAGAAATTCACATTTGACAATTGGCAGCAGTAACAGAAGTACATGCATTGTGAGTTATATTATAACACTATAACAACTACTATACACTATACATTATGTAATACAGTGCACTATAACAAGGCAATATAATCCATTACATCAATCAGTAAGGTAGGGACAGACACAAATATAACTTTACGTTACAATCACCTTATAGGTGGGTGTTCAAAGAGCTGGCTGGAGCACAGAAGAACACGACATAGTTCCTGCTACGAGCTGCAGAGCAGGAGGTCTCCATTAATGGATTGACACGAAAGTATGGACAAACTCACGGCAGGCGAGGACGTTTTCCAGCTTCGAAGACATGCTTCTAAAGCCAATTGTAAATGACAACAGTGCTCACCTATAAATGTGCTCACGTTTTTAGAAGACCCCTAAGCAGATGTGGCCGTACTACACGACTACCCTGTTGAACGAAGCATCTACGTCAGATCTAATACAAGCCTCACCTGTGGGTGAATTTCATCCTCCTCATCATCACCAGCAATGGAGTACAGTATATCGCCCCTGGTGATCAAGCTCCCCATTCACCATCATTAGATAAAGTTGTTGTTGTTTGTTGTTATTTGTAAATCAGATTCTACGGCCCAATTGAAGACGCCTGGAAGATGATATCTGTGCGAAAGTTCTAATATTAAAATCGCCAAGATGATCTAACAAATAAATCGTATTGTTCCTTGCTGATTTGCTGTTATGATTATTGTTATTTTTGTAGTTCCGGATGACATCTTATCCTCACAGCATTTATGGTAGTGGTTACGGGATATAAATACTCTAGTTATATTTTTCATTGAAATACTCATATTGAAAAGCATTTATGGAGAGTATTTTAATACCTCTTTCAACAAAGAAGTTTGTGTTTGTATTTAAATACTTAAAAAAATATTGATGCCAATCCCCTCGCGGGGGTAGGGTTAGAGATGCGAAGCTCCGGAAAAAAACCCGGAAATTTTGGAAAAAAACTTTTTTGTTTTTTCTCTCGTCTCCGGAAAAATTGCCCAAAATTTCCAGGCGACAAAATTCAAAAATGTAAATTTTCGTGCCTTCAATGCGTTCCGACCCTCCAACAGTGCCTCCGGTGCCTCTAATCCCCCAACAACCACCAACTTAGAGCTCCGTGTGGCTGGTCCAAGCGATCGCCATCGCGTTCACATAATGTCGGAGTTCTGGTCGGAGTATGGGTCTGAGTGGACGGGTTGTTCCACAGGGGTGGCATCCATTGAATTGCTTCGTAGACGAAAGCGTGCTCGGCGAACGCAATGCATCCTGGACATGTCCTGGTCGCACGTCACAGCAAACGTCAGGGCACACGTGACCTTAAAGATGGTGGCGCCCTTTAATCGGCAGGCCAAACCGTTTGTAAACAATGCGGTTGTTGTTTCTGCGCAACGTTATGGATGTCTTTCTATCACGGTAATTACTTTTATCCGATAACCTCGCAGTAAAACGCGGAGTTTTGCACATAAGGCCTCGTACTGTTGACAACTTCCAAAGATGCGATGACGACCGCGCGTTAAGACTCACTGAGCCGATGCGATGTACTTAAACTAAGAAGAAATGGGTCACCATGTTGCGGAAGAAGCACAGCATAGTTTACGTGAACAAAATACGTCCATCTCTTGGCGTTATGACCATGGAAATATGTCGGTAAGCGGCAAAACGACATGTAAACGAAGTCACATGACCTCAAAATGACGTTTTCTGTGACGTGCGACCAGGACAAGATGGCAGTTTTGCCAAAAGCACCCGCTTGAGGGCAGTTACAACAATGGCGGGTTTGTGTCATCCCTGTGGGTTGTTCCAGTTATCTATCGCTGAGTAGATAGCAGTCTCATGGGACGCTCTGCTCCGTATTTGTGCCTAGAGGGTGAACATTACTAAAGTTTCTAGCTCATTGTATGCTGTGGCTTGGCCGGCAATGCTTCGACTCAGCAGTTACCAGGTTTGTTTCCACTTTTTCCAATTCAAAAAAAAAAAAAAAACCCCGAAGAAAACGGTTTTTTTCGAGCGATTCAAAATTTCCAGAAATTTTGCATCGCTAGGTAGGGTGATGGTGCTTGAAAAATATCCGGGGGGAGGAAATGCACCTTTTTCTCTGCGTACAATACATTCTTATATAATTTTTACAAATCACGCGCAGGACGTAATTACAGTGGACAAACATAAAATGAGCATCGACATTTTCTTGTGTGCTTGAAGACTTTGAACTTCATTTCTTCGGTGGCCGTTCTGCATGCGTTAGCACCTTCCCTTTTTCTGTCTTGAGTTCTCACAGCTCGTCCTAAACACCGAAAGCTGCAGCCAACAAAGGGTGAGTTGCTGAGTTGAAAGTTGAAAGGTTGAGGTATCAGAATTCACGCACTCACCAAAACTAGGATGTTATCATCTCTCAATATATTGCCAAATCTATATTATACACCAGTGCACTCACTCAATGCGCGCAGTATGGGGGGAGCGGGGGGGGGGTATGTCTATTATATAAAAAATAGGAGGGAAAAGTTAGCCACCGCTACGGCGGCTACAAGCCAACAAAAGGAAAACAAACAAAAAGCAAAATAAACAAACAAAACGGAAAACAGTATAGGTTTGCCCACGAATCAACCTTGCATCAACCTTTCCCTTCTCTCTTTTTACTTTGTATTAAACATATCCTCCCCAACCTTGAATTAACTTCACTTCATCTGATCTTAGTTGTTCGTGCGCCCTAAAAACCCGAATCATCATCATCATCACAGCATCTGCCAGAGGAGGAAGCGTTTAGGGGGGATATATTTATTAGAACAAAGAAAAATAAGGAGGAAGCGTCAGCCAAACGGGGCGTCAGCTTGTTATCCCGCAAAAAAACAAAAAAGATAAAAAGACACAAAAAGAAGAATAAAGTAAATAAAAAGAAAAGAAAATAATTAGCAAATAAAGGATAAACTAACAAACAGTGAAAGAAGAATGAGAAAAATTAAAGACAAAAATGACTTTAAAAGAAAGATGAGGTTTAATGCGTTGACGGCAGGGTTGCGGAGTTGGGTGCCCCGGAGGCAGTTTTGGTTTCAAGGTGCTGGTTTCTGCCCTCGCACCCTTTGCACCGCACCTGCACACGGTCAAGAGTGAAATACCCTCGTCTTTGTGCTTCTTCCGTGCTTCTTCCGAGCCGAGTCACGTGCGCCTCCGCTAACGGAGTGCAAAAAGTGATCCCTGTCCCGTCAGTCAGTACGGAGTATGGTGTCATCAAGAAAACACGTCCTCTGTTTCCTCTACTGGAGTTCACATTCCAATCAGCGGATGTTCGGTTGACCCTGTCAAACAAACTTTTGTCTCCGTGGAAAGTGTTCTGAGGAAGGTATCAACCGTTGAACATCAGCCGCATGGGTATGCCGAGGAAATCGACAGTTTTAAGGAAATGGCGTTGAAGAACGAACAACTCCTGAACAGGCTTCTCGAGAACCAGGAGCGTGTTGCTGCTGATGTTGGCAACACAGAGAGCAAAGTGACGCAGCAAGTGCAGGACCAAGCGGAGATTAAGATGTCACTAATAAATATTGCTGAATTACTCTCAGTGTTTGAATTGCAAATGTCATCGATAAGCCCTGACAATGTCGCTACAAGTGTAAAGTCAGTGAATGAAAACGTCGAGCAAGTGAGTGAGCGAGTGGGAAACGTGCTCGACACGCTCCAACAAATAAGTGCTACGTTAAATGATGTGAAAGGAATTAAAGGGAAACTGAATCCTCTGTTGCAGTGTCCCGAGGAATTGACAAAATTTATGAATGCTGACGTTGAAGCTAGAGAAAAAATCCCACTCGTGAAAGCGAACTCCCACAGCGGTTGAGTTCGTAGAGGAACGTGTGTACACTTCGTATTCCTCCACGGCACCGGAGGAGGAAGCTTTCTTTTTTACTGGAGGCTTTAAGAAGATATTCCGTAATATGTCACATGCACACAATACTATTACTTATTGGATGCTTTTGCATTGGATTGGATTGGATGGCAGGACACGCAAGTCTGATGTGTGTGTGCTTTGTGGATGCTCTGTGAAGTTGCACATACACTTTACTGCATCCGATACTCTGTCGCTGAGACTCGCACTGTGCAAGGCTCCGTGCGATACCATTCTCAAGAGTCGCTATGCAATCCCCTTCACCTGTAGGTTCATGCACCCAACGGACTGGGCGAAGGGCATCGTGTGCAGTACAGTTCACCCAAAGGCTGTCCTAAATGGTGGTCGTAATAACGGCGCGCATTGCAGGCCAACCAGTGCTGAAAACAATGTGGTTCTTATTGAACCGGCACCATCCCTATTCACTCTAATTGAAGATGGTGTCAGTGATAACGGTTCTGTTTGCATTGGCATAAGACTTCACCCTGAAATGGCGTAATAAATATCTTCGAAGAGCGCGCCCCGTCTGACATGTAATTGTTCGTCTATACACGTATGTACTCCGTTGTTTCTTGTTTCTTCGCAGCAAGAGTCATCCTGATAGGAGGAAAACGAATATTTATTTCTCAGTTTGCTGCACGGCAATGACGTCATGATGTGCGGGCTCGTTATGTCCGCCTTCACACTCTTAGAAAAAAGGGTGGAGCTGTTACACCTTCTTGGAGGTAATAGTTGTCACATACGTTGTACCAAAAACGTTGCGAAGTTCTACCTGCTACGGTCACCCCTAAAACAGAACTTCACCGCATAGCACGTTGTCCGCCAACCGTTGCCACGAATGATAGGGTTACCGCTTCTGATTCGGTGAGCGAGGGGGGCGTACGCCTTTTTGTAGCAATGTAGCAAGGGAAAACAGAGCAATACATCGTGTTAACAGGTAGAATAAAGCAAAAAAAAAAAAAAAAACTGGCAATACACATAGCCGTCACTATGGACGAACGTATATGGTTGTTGAATGTGCTACTTTTAGAATGCAAATAATGTTCGAACCAGAGCTATTAACGCCAATCGTCACACCGGCTGGTATGTGACCGGCCGCAGTTCGAACTCCAATGTTACTAACCCCCTTTACCCCCCGTAGCTGTTCACGACTCCAGAAAAGCGTAAGAGCAACAGTGTTTCATTTCTCATGAGTGAGTGGGTGAACTGCAAAAAAAGCAAAAAAAAAACAAAACAAAACAAAACAAAGTGGAGTAAATTAACACCACCCATGTGGAAGCCGACTACTCCATACCACGTGGACAACTCTGAGCGCATGAACGTACATACACTTGGACTGCAAACACTCAGATACGAAGAGTTCTCGTCAAGAAAGCCAGCATGGATACGCAACATTTCATTTTCTTGTTATTTTATTCCCCCCATTCCACCAAGCACTGGGGTAGAGTATCGCCTGTTGCGATGAAACTCCCCACTCTCCAAGGCCGAAAATAACGTTGTTGTTGTTGTTCTTCGATTTAGGGACGCAGATATCCGTATTCGAGATTTGGACTGACCTATACAGGGTGTTCAAAATTAAGCTTTCACGAGCGCTACGCAAACACAGCGATGACAGAAAACCGGATGATAACTTTACGTTACTTGTGTAAGAAACAGGTGCTGCTAATTATCTAGCACCTGTTTCTTACTCAAGGAACAGAAAAATAGCACCAGTTTTTCTTTTGTTCGCCTATTTATAAAGTGCCAGTGAAAGCTTAATTTTGAACACCCTGTATATTGGAGGAGATGGGCAGTAACTTTTTTTTTGTAGTCGACTACAGCTGCTACGTCTTGAGAGTGTAGTTGAACTACTATTGTAACTAATCATAGCACCAGTACTTAGAACTACTTTAAACTAGCTACATAGTTTAACTACATTTTAAACTACCTTTACGTTTTGTGCGCGGTGTCCAGAATAAAGTACACCGACGGTTTAGACAGACGGATCACATCGTCGGAACATGCCTTCTGCCTGAACTCTACACCGTGCAATGAATAACCAATAAATTTTAGTTATAGATACTTCACGTAGGAGAAACGCAGGAAGTCTAAGGAGAGGTCATTTGGTTCCCAAGAATAGCGTGCAGCATTTTGAAGCTCTCACACTGCAATGGTAAAAGCTTTCGCCATTCATCGTGCATGTGTTTGTTTGTATCAAGAATTAATTAATTTAGGTAACTGACAGCGAAGAATGTGAAAAGGAAGGGCAAGGTTTTTGTTGATTGATTTAAAAGCCTTTGCAGTATATGAATAACACGCTTTTCCAGTCCAGAGGTTAAGCGAACTAAACGAAATTGTGTACCTGCGCACTCTTCAGGCTAACCCTGTTTGGGGAGAAGAAGCAGGAGGCCACACTAAAGTATGGGTTGTGGAACTCACCTTGAGGAATTTGTTGGAGTTCTTCACATTTCCTAATATTGCTTTATTTGGGCAAATTGCACAACACGCCACAAAGTATTTTTTTCTTCTTTTCATTAGGGTTTACCAATGCATTTTTATCATCCAAACTTCACAATCAATGTCTTCATCCCACCACGGCTCGAACGGCTCCTGCGTCCAATGCACTGGTGGTCCTGTCTCAAAGTGTTGCATCCTAAAGGTGCGTCCTTACTATGCCGATCGACATAGTGAGGCATAGGCGCACCGAGAAAGCCGATCGGCATTGTGAGAACGCACCTTGACACCGACCGTATGAAACACCACCTCACCCCAGGCGCTTTGCGCTGCGCCAGGCGAAGCATGGCACCCCATGTATTGTGTAGTATGCACCTGGGCTTTGTGATGATTGTGTTGTGTTCCTTGTCCTTCTATGTTTAATTGCCTGCTCCACTGTAATGTTATCCTTGTTCTCCTCAGTTGTGTGAACCAAGATAGGCTTGCCTACCAATAAGAAAGGCTGCTTCAAAGGGGGATCTCCCCAGGAGTTTGTTTCTACTTTCCCCACAAATGCGAAGGAGATCAAGGGTTGCCGCTTGTTCTCTCTCAGAATTAGAGGCAAGAGAAGAGCGCAATTCTGTTGGAACGACAAACTTGGCCTCCAAATCTGTCGCTTTTCCCGGGCCGTTCCTTCCAACTTTTGGTTCGATCCTTTTTCTGAAAACGGCATCGGAGGAGCAAGGGAACATATATTGTCATTGGGCCGAACTTCCATCTTTCGTAAACAAAAAGTTCATTATTGAATATTAGTTGGGGGAATGCTTCAGGGGGTAGCTAGTGCGTCTTAAAGGGACTATGAAACGATTTTTTTCTTCGTTTCGTTCGAAGGAAGACATTTTTCTGAGTCTAGAACTGAAATTTTACTTTCGTCGCGCGAGCGGATTTCTCGGGAGCGAATTTAAACGGAGCGGCGAAGGGAGGACAGCTAGCGCCGCGCCGTGGCGAGCTGCCGATTAGGCTGCTTAGGATTAGGCAAGCCTAAACCTAAACCACGGTCCCTTGATAGCTTCCTGGTCACGCAGCTTCTCCGTAACTCTATGGGGAAGCTTTGCCCAGGGACCGGAGCGCCCGCGTGGTGGCGCTGCCATCGGAACGCGGGAGAGAGACGCCTGAGTCTCCCATTGCAGTACACGTTTTTCGGCTGTTGTCGCGTTGTAACCGTGTGCTAGCAGCATGCCAGAGACATGCTGTGTTACCAAATGTCGCTCTGGGTATTCGGGGGTGGCAAGGGGGTGTACATGTTCGCTTTTCATGCGAATTCTGACAAGCGTGAGAAGTGGAAACGTGCCATCCATCGCATTGATGGTGGGCAGTTCAGTTTCGACTCTCCACACACACGTGTCTGCGAGAAGCACTTTGACCACGGCGATGTCGTATGGCACGACGAACTCGTCATCAACGGCGATAAAGTGCTGCACAAGCGTGGAAAGTCAAAGCTTGCGTGCAAAGTCAATGCAGTGCCGCGCATATTCGACGGCTGCCGTCGTATCTGAGCACGCGAAGCCGATCTGAACTGCGAAGCCGTTCTGTCAGACAACGATGCCCGGGAAACAACCCCGTAAAAAGAAGGCGTTTGCCGTAGACACCAACAACGAACTCAGTGCTTTTATGGAGAGAATCTGAAAGAAAATTGCTCATGGAACTGGGGCTTTTCAGCTCAGGGGAAAGCTATCAAGGGACCGTTCCTAAACCTAAACCTAGCGGAGACACAACGGGCAACTTGACGCGACCGCGGCCGGCTCAGCAACACGTCATCGTGACGTGTTGCCGAGCCGAGGAATCCCGCCAGGAGCATGCGCCGTAGGATCCCGCGTATGCGTTCATCGGGAGTGGAAATCTCCATGACAGCAGCTTTCGCACGATCGGCAGATTTCGGCAGTGGCGGCAGCCACAGCGCAAGCTCGCGGCATTACTTGCTATTGTGCAACACTGGTGACGTAACGGGGAACCGAAGTGCGGCCCGTACAGTTACACCGTCGACAGGGAAATATGCGCGGGAGAGGAGGAACGCGGAAGAGACATTTCCAGCGCGCGCTCCTCGCAGAGTGGAGCGATTTCGTCCGGAAAAATTTGTGGCATATTAGTTTCTCTGCGGGAAGAACAGTTTCCATCGAAAAAAGTATGGGGGTTCGGGAAATTTCATAGTCCCTTTAAGGGGGCGGGCTTAACGAAGAATTTATCGCCGATTAGTTATTGAAAACAGAAAGAAAGAGATACGATTGCCATGATTAAAAAAACACAATTCTGACCACAGTTGGAGTAGACACTATGTATTTAGTGTACACACCTACATCAGGTTTTTAAATTCCTGCAGTGATCCTACACATCATGGCGGTTAATAGACAAGCAAGCTGGTGCTTGTGGGCTCATACGTTGAGTCACATACCGCTCATGACGACGGTAACGCAAACAGTAATTGAGTTGTCGTGAACAAAACCGCCATTCACTGCATCTTCCAGTTTGCACAATTTCGGGAAGCCGAAGCCGTAATTTGAACTTTCAACAGGCCTATTGAAACAACGAGGTACGTTTTTAAACGCTTTTGGTACATCAATACAATGCCGAATATTCTTTTTCTCGTCAGATGGATGCACCAAGGTGAGCGTATAGGGAAATAAGAAGGGCCATTTCAAGAGAGAGTCTTTGGTGCCACGACAAATATGGAGAAAAGCACCTATGTACATGATGCCATCATATTGTTTGAATTTCACACTGAACTTTACGGAGTAGCCACACAACGCAAAAACATCAGAGTAGGTGTCGGCAGTCTCACCGTCATTTGCTTTCTTCTTAAGCTCGTCGACGTCTTGGACGTGAAAAAAGGCAACGTTGCCTCCGTATCCATTTGAATCCCTCAGAGTTCGGAGGATATCTTTCATGCTGCTCAGTCTGTCGTCGGTTGACGACGAATGATCTTGCATACGTTTCGACATCCCCTCAAGAGTTTCGGAGCATTGTTTCTGCCCTTCACCAGATCTCACTACGTTCTGAGCTACTTCTTTTTGTAATTCGATCAGAGCAGTCAGCCTCTCCCGGTTTGAAGTGACGATATTCTGAACCTCTGCGTCACGTCCAACTTCGTTGCTAAATTGGTCTTCAATAGAAGATAGCGCTTCCGTAACTGTATGCAGGGTAGAGGCCAAGTTTGATACACCTTCTGTGGAGAGCCTATGTTCGTCTTGAATCGTGCGGAGTACTTGAGCATAATTCACGACGCACTCTTTCGTACTGTCGATCCCCACAGCATGGATATTTAATTGGTCTTCAATAGCACGTAGCTTATCCGCTATATCTGATAGTGAGGAGTTGATCTGTCTTCCAATCCCGATGACGCTCGTGTCAATACAAACATCGTCGCTCGGACAGGAAGTATTTTGAGCCCCGCACTGTTCTTCCATGTAATGGGTGATGATGTCTTTAAGGGGTATGGTTGCACGACACTTCTTACATGTTAGTGGATGAAACTCGCAGTCCTTCAAGAAGTGAGATTTCATCCGTTCCAGCGATCCGACGAAATTACATCCATGGTTGAAGTTGCAGCAGCGAACATGCAGTTTGTGCAGACGCGTCATTCTAATGGGGAATGTTTGCACTTCACTTTCAAGAAACCCTTGCTGGTCGACCGGACACTGTCGGGTGGTTCGAAGGATGCTGCGATAACAGTCCTCACAAAGAGAATGGAAACATTCCAGCCTCACGATATTCTGAGGAACGACGGCGCATAAGTCACACGATATCGTCGATGGAAGATCCACAAATTGCAAGGGACGCCACGCCAGGGCTTCAAAGTGTCCAGGAAGGTAGCTTACGGAAGACATCTCACAGTCGAAAACGAAGCCTTCGTCGAGGTGGCAAGAGATGGGTACGTGGCAGAGATTGCGTGCAACCTTTTTGTATCACCGAGTGAAGTCTATATAGCGCTGAGGTAGGTGGATGCCAGACACTTGTACATACAAGAGACGCGTGACTTTTCATCGGAACAAAGGAAAGTACGTCACGTTGGATGATGGCCAAGCCCAAGCTAAAGACAGCACGGATTCTTCAAAGAAGTCTCTTCAATGCTTTGCTTTGAGGTGATACCTTCGCGTGATATGACGGGCTCGAACGACGACATAGAGTCCTATTTTAATCATATTATTGCAGGAGGAATTATTCTGAATTTGCCTTTGGTTCAAAGCATGCTGAGTGCTGTAAACGAACGGTTGGGTTTCCAGCGGCCCATATATTTTGAATAAGAGTCGCTATGATTTCGATAATTACCGAATTAGCTTATCGAGTATGCAATTGTTACGTCATGTGGCTTGCTTGATGGCGCACTCTAAGGTGTCGCAGGGATTAAGCTAACAGCGGGCGTGCCATGCATCGCCACGTATGCATGTCACGTATGTGCAGCATGGATGCATGTCTTGCATCAGTCGAGGCTAGTACTGATATAAGCGCACGTTGTTATTACAGGATGCGCCATGTAGTTCTATAGTTAGCATGTTGTATACCTTCGTCGGACCCTTACGTCTGTCGTCCGTCCACTTCGTTTGAACGTCGCATTCACCCCATACTTCCACCACAAGCTGGGTTACAGTAACACAATGCTATGCCCTTGCGGTAATACTCCAAGTATACCGTTCATCACATTCTCATCGATTGTCAGAAGTATTCCACTAAGCGACGCGGGCTCCAGCGCCAACTTGAACACCTTCACTTGCCCTTCCTCAATTGTTTGGGCCGCCGACCAACCCAGCGCATCAGCTACCAGCTCATCAAGCCCTCATCGCTTTCTTACCAGCAACAGGGCTCCTGCGTGAACTCTGAACATTCATCGTCATTCACCATCTTCTCCCCCTCAAGCAATGAAGGTGTCGCCTCAGCGGCGCAACATCCCACTACATCGTCATTACTTATTTGTTGTTGTTGTTGTTGTTAGCATGTTGTAGAACATGGACTATATTTTTCAAGCGACACGCACACACACATAAAACAAGTTTCATTAGGTTATGTCACTGGCTCGTGACGATTCCAAGTAAAAGTCTGGAGCTCCGTGGCTAATCAAGATCTAGACTTAGCGGGTGAAGCGGATTACGATCAGTGGCTGAGCGACTGGACACATACAGAGAGCTAAGATCGACAACATATTTACTCTCACAAAAAAAAAAAAGAGAGAGAGAGAAAAAAGAGAAAAAAAAATAGGTTGCCAACTCGGAGTGAATGCACACCCGATAAGTGCCAGATATCCTTCAACTTCAAATCGCCACGCAGGCTACCTAACTAATCAATTGTTACCTCCGTCTCGTCAACTTTACTTAGCTGTAGGGGGTCTGAAGATTGTTCCAAGAGGACTGAGACGACTTCTCGTCGGCGGGGTGTCTCCTGCCGTTTCCCTCGACGTCAAACCGTGCCACATCACTTCCACCACAAGCTGGGTTACAGTAACACAATGCTATGCCCTTTCGGTAATACTCCAAGTATACCGTTCAGCACATTCTCATCGATTGTCAGAAGTATTCCACTAAGCGACGCGGGCTCCAGCGCCAACTTGAACACCCTCACTTGCCCTTATTCAATTGCTTGGGCCTCCGACCAACCCAGCGCATCAGCTACCAGCTCATCAAGCCCTCATCGCTTTCTTACCAGCAACAGGGCTCCTGCGTGAACTCTGAACATTCATCGTCATTCACCATCTTCTCCCCCTCAAGCAATGAAGGTGTCGCCTCAGCGTCCCACTACATCATCATTCCTTATTTGTTGTTGTTGTTGTTAGCATGTTGTACCGAACACGGACTATATTTTTCCAAGTGACACGTACACACACATAAAACAAGTTTCATTAGGTTATGTCACTGGCTCGTGACGATACCGAGTAAAAGCCTGGAGCTCCGTGGCTAATCAAGTTTCAGATGAGAGAACTGATGTTCTGAGGCTGGAACAACATAGAAGGGACAATCACAAACAAGGCCTCAAGTTGCCTAAGAAATTAACGATGAAAGATGAAAGTCACTGAAAAGGTTAGCCAGCTGTAGGACTCGAACCCACATCTTCTGGATTACCGGTAATCCAGAAGATGTGGGTTCGAGTCCTACAGCTGGCTAACCTTTTCAGTGACTTTCATCTTTCAAGTTTCAGACTTAGCGGGTGAAGCCGATTACGATCAGTGGCTGAACGACTGGACACATACAGAGAGCTAAAATCGACAACATATTTACTCTCACTAAAAAAAAAAGAAGAAAAAAGGTTGCCAACTCGCAGTGAATGCACACTCGATAAGTGCCAGATATCCTTCAACTTCAAATCGCCACGCAGGCTACCTAACTAATCAATTGTTACCTCCGTCTCGTCAACTTTACTTAGCTGTAGGGGGGGTGGGAGTCTAAAGATTGTTCCAAGAGGACTGAGACGACTTCTCGTCGGCGGGGTGTCTCCTGCCGTTTCCCTCGACGTCAAACCGTGCCACATCACACTTGCTCACGTCACAAAAATAAACGAACTGCCTGTGCAGAAACCTGCACTTGGCACTTCAGACCTATCGCCACTCTTCCCAAATTTCCCCGGCGGGAAGACTGCCGGCTACCCCCGTTCTCCTGTCTTCCAGACTAGATCCCCTACATAGAGAGCAGAGTAGCGACACTGAGCGACGCCGATGAGCGAGACCGCCATCTTGGGTCTGGCGTGGCTGCGTCGCCTAGCAACGGCACGCCAACCTCCCCCTTCTCCGTCGGAGAAACACGCGCTGCCGAGCCAGCTCGCAACCGAGGAAATCGGTTTTGGATGGAGGGAACTCAACATGGACGGCGCGTTCTTGGAAGGAGAAACCACGTGACACGATCGGCCCAATCGCGGGCACCGAACGGCGGCTCCGGCGCGGAAAAGGAACGCGAACTGTACCCCTATTTAGTGACTCTATTCCAGACCAACTACGGGACGAGTCCCCCAGTCTAATCCAACCATCCTCTATAAGTAGGGAGTGACTTCTTCGGGTTACACCTGATTCCGCCCGATTATTCCCCCCCGAACTGACCTCCGGCCAATTCGGGCTAAGCCCGATTTCTCCTCGAATTCCAGTCACTATGAAATCCTCAAGTGACGTTTCCAATGAAGACGAACAAAGGTTGCCACGTATAACGCTAACGCGTGTAAGAATGGGTCACCTACGTTCCCAGCAATGCACCCATGTGTGTCAACACTGTCAATGCCTTTGGGGATTGCCGCTGGAAGGTCACAATTCTGCAAAAAAAAAAAAAAAGAAAGCTGCAAAAAAAAGGGGAAAGAGATTAGGAAGGGACTTAATAGACAAGAGGAGAAACAAAAACACCCGATAACACCCGAAGGCAGAATTATCGCCCGATTTCTCCCTGAATTACAGATTTAAAAATAGCGCCCGATTTTTACCCCCCGAATCTGTGAAAGGCATTTAACCCCAAAAAAGTCACTCCCTGTTTATAAGACATCGGAAAACGGGGCTCCTAGAACTCATTTCACGGAGCATCCCCTTTTTCCCGAACGGGAAAATGGTTGCCAGGCCTCTGTTACAAGACACGCCTCGTCACTTTACGTAAAAAACAAGAGAAAAAGAGGCAGGCAAAAAGGAAAGGTCAGCCATGCAGAAGCCGACTTGATATTCCTTGTAAAAAAAAAAACGAAACAGAGAAGGAAAAAGACGCAAGCGACACATGGGCAGCAGGGGGGCATGAGTGCACGATCGCTCAGAGGCAGTCTAGGAGCCCAGAGTCGCCCAGGAAGCATAATAGCGCTCTGGTAACAGCCCATTGCTTCTGATGATGGAAAAATATCAAGAGATGGAGGAAGCGAGTTAATGTGGAGGATGCAGAACAAGCCGTGAAAGAAGATGAAGAGGTGACAATGATGAGCCACAGACAAGCCATGCGAGCTATCCAGACCAAATTAGACAACCCCATACGTCGAAAACATTGCAGCCTCGTAGGCAGCTGTGGATCGTTCGGGGCGGTGACATCACGAACGTAAGGGGTCGTAACGAGAACGATAGCCTCAACGAGAAAGCTAAACGCGGAGCAGAGATTGTGACCACACACTAAACTTTTTTACACCCTTTTCAGTGTAAGGTGGGTGTGCCATAACTCACACCCCTTTGAGTGTAAAAATTTGTAGGTGTAATGAAATACACCTACCTCTCAGGGTGTATTTCACAACACACACGCACACACACACACACCTCTGGAAGGTTGTAACATCTACTTAGCGGGTGTGCTGCTTATTGGTCTACACTGGTGGTTGGACGATGCCCTATAACTGAGACTGATTCAATTGTGTGCGCGTAAAGTCCGCAGCTTTGGTTCCATAGTGCGTGTATCATGCATATCAGCCAAAGTAAACACATAACGTGAACATGTAATGCATTGTGTGCTCCCAATATAGCAATTACGAACTGGTGCCATATTGGACCAATATGATATACGGATAAGGATATACGCGCTTACATTTAGACGCGCTTAGAGATTAATTCGAAACATCACATAAATGTGATGACGAACCAAGCTCACTTAGAAAGGCATTTCCCTTCTAAGAGCAAAACAGACGCTATATACACTGCCTGTCTTGCGAGCGTCTGCAAATTCGATAGCCCTGCTCCCATTCCAGTCAAAACCAAGGGTGAGATGTCCAAGTTTAATTTGATTATACACACAAATAAACACTGAATCGAGGAATTGCTTGGTGTATCAACTCACCATCAAGATAACGTTTGTGTTTCTTACTTGTTTTGGTATGAAGGAAAATTAAGACTCAGAGTACACGCCATTTATATTCCATGAAATGTTAAACATTTCACAATAAGGCAAAACGCCCCTAAATCATTGCACCCTTATTACACCCTTAGTACACCTTTAACACACCAGTGTAGATGTGCACCCAATTCACACCCACGTATGAGAGGATCAGCACCGAAAGGGTGTAATAAGAGTATGATCTGGGTGTATATTTCAAAATACACCTCTCTTACACTAACATTGGTGTAAAAAAATTTAGTGTGCACAAGAAAGCATCTATAAGGTTCCTCGTTTCGTTATTCCTAACGGCTTGCTGACGTTCAAGCGGCCAAACAAAGATGGCTAAATGATTCTTTGCTTGGGCGATGACACACACGGACAACAGTGCCCCATGGACTCGATGGTGTCAGGTTGACTTTCAGCAGGAGGAGACAGATTTGGTAAAGTCCGCCGCTGTCCGCATCGTTTGTTAGGACTTGCAACCGTACTGCACGCCGCCTTGATAGCCACGGCCACGATGAACGACTAAGGCGAATTGTATAAATATATATATATATATAAAGAGGGGGAAAAGCCATTAAAAAAATAAGTAAATGATGCTAGACGTGTTTGAAATTCAAACTTACAGATTAAAATGGCTTCTATGGCTGCACGTAGAGAAACAGATACTCATTGAACGATGCGACAGCACCAGAGGACACGTGTTTCGCCGTGTTACGCCGAGAGGACACGTGTTTCGCCGAGCCGCAAACACGGCGAAACATATATATATATATATATATATATATATATATATAGATACTCATGGAACGATGCGGCAGCACCAGAGGACACGTGTTTCGTGCAGCCAAACGTGCAGCCAAAGAGCGTATGCTATTTTTCTTCATTTAATACTTTACTGGCTTCGCACTGGGCTTTCAGAGGTGAGTCACTCACCCTGACGGGAGGACATCGCGTTCCACGTGACCTTCCGACGCCACTCGCTCAAACGTCGCCCACCTACGCATTGCTGATGAAGGCCCAATAAGGCCGAAACAGCTGTCCAATGCTGGTGTGGCGACGTTTGGGACTTATAAACATATGTTCAACGTGCAGCCAAAGAGCGTATGCTATTTTTCTTCATTTAATACTTTACTGGCTTCGCACTGAGCTTTCAGAGGTGAGTCACTCACCCTGACGGGAGGACATCACGTTCCACGTGACCTTCCGACGCCTCTCGCTCAAACGTCGCCCACCTACGCATTGCTGATGAAGGCCCAATAAGGCCGAAACAGCTGTCCAATGCTGGTGTGGCGACGTTTGGGACTTAAAAACATATGTTCAACGTGCAGCCAAAGAGCGTATGCTATTTTTCTTCATTTTATATATATATATATATATATATATACACAACAAATTTAGCTTTTTGAATGTTTGAAATGAGACAGTTTGAAACAAGCCACATGATGATGACTGAAAAGAAAAAAAAGGGAAACAAGCCACATAAATATGCCTCTACATAGCTGTTTGCAGTCGAAGACAAGAACGATAGATTGTCTTGAGAGAGGGAGAAAAAAAAAAGATACTGACATCGTCAGCGTATACAACTATGTTAGGAGCATTAAGGATGCTGACGATATCATTAATATAGAGCAAAAACAGAAATGGCCCAAGAATAGACCCCTGGAGCACACCATATCTCCCCTTATTGGATTCGATACCATGTATTCTCGCATATACTGACGACGAGAGGACAAGTATCTTGTTTGTTTGTTTGTAAAGAAAAAAAGGAGGAGAAGCATCTTTTGATCAGGTTATATGTACACCGCGTACGCCGTAATTATGACATTAAAAAAAATATCGTGGTGTATTGAGTCAAATGCCTTTGACAGATCTTAAAAAATCAAACTGCGTTGTTTCGCTCAAACCTTTGAACGATCTTGTTTGAATATTAATCAGAGCCATTTCTGTAGAATTGCCTTTCTGAAGGCCAAATGGTGCCTCAGATATTATCCCATGCTTATGTAGAAATTTTGGGAACCTTTCGTTTATCAGTTCTTCAGTTTGTTTGTATTGTTGACTCTATGAGATGAGCCACAGAAGATTGTGTACTCATTCATTACCGTGTAAAATAAAGAGAGTATTGGAATTGGACGGTAACAGAGCTGGGGCTCAATCTTGATGTGCACATAGCGATCGTTATAGCTATTTTTCAAAATTTGCGCGTTCATCCGCCACGCGCATTGGCCGTCAACCGGGGAGCACGAGCGTTTAGCGAGCGTTACGGGATAGCGAAAAGTTCAAAATCTAGCCCCTGACGACAAACCTGACGAGATACGGGAAAGGATTTTAGGAAAGGGGGGTCAGTCTGTGCATGCGCACTTTGCCCGTGATTTATCACGTGCAGTTCTGCCCTCTTTATCTCGAGACGGGCGTGCGAGCTGTGTTAAATTATCGCATCTAAAAATCGCGACGACATATATGAATAAAGAGCGCACAACTTTCACAAGTGACCTTGCAGGTCCAGGGGGGGGGGGGGGGGCTCCCTCCCCTCCCCTTGCGCCCCTCGCGGTAACGCCCATGGTTCGGATACACAGTACACGGTTTCAAAAAGCAAGACAACAACGCCACTGCTGTGTCTGCATGGGGTACAGGCAAAGTTTTCGAAGAGCCTGTCACAAAAGTTTCAGGTTACGCTTCATTGGGAGAACAAGCCAAGCTATGTTGGCGGTATTTTGGAACCTTGGAAATGTACGTCGATGGAAAATGATGGCGACACATTGGGCGAGTACTTTTGTAATGAAATGCCTGCCTCTCTGCAAGGACGATGAAGCGGTAACCGCATACGACGAATTCTCGGCGGAAAACCGGCCACCGTTTTTTCCGGTAACCGACGCGAGCAATGGGAACTTCACCGATTTCTCGACGACAGCGGTGGACAGAAAAATCCGGCGTAGAGCGGAACTAGCCGCTGCCGACTGGCTGCCAATAGGACCGCTCCACGCGCTATCGTTCCACGAGCAGACGTGGCGGCCATGCTGTTGCCCGCCCGCTGCTGTCTGAGGGCGCTTTTGTAGCGCTTGCTTCGCGAATATGCTTCGACCGCAAGAACTTCTTCTGTGTGCAACTATAAGTTTTCTATGTGTAGCAAAATATTTATCAGTTAATTTGAAGTCCAAATTTAACACGGACTAACGAAACGCTCGCTAGGGCGCCACCGTCCGCCGCACGTGCATGCGGTTCGTCCCGCCCAATCCCGCCGTTTTTCCGTCGAGTTGTCGTACCGGTGCGAAAGTTGGCCGTTTTTCCGTCGAAAAATCGTCGTACGCGGTTACCGCTTCACACTTCAAATCCGTTTGAAGGGCGTGTTAGTTTACTTAAAAACTTTAAAAGTAAATTTGTTGCTGCGTATGCCGCATGATAATTGTTTCTCACAGGGAAAGTAGATCCCTGCCGGGACAAGGGCAGGGCTCTACTTTTGACATCCTCGGCGTGATGTGATGTGATGTGATGTGAATAAAGAAAAAAAATGGGGATGCTAGTTTCGACGAAGTCAAACTGGCTACCCCAGTACACTTAATACAGAAAGTTCATCCTCGGCGTAGTCCATGGCTCTTTGCGATTTTTGCTTTCTATACCACCTGTCCTGTCGCAGGCCCACTACTGTGGCCCCACGGTTACCTCCACAAGTGAGCAAGTTGCAGCAAGTTGACACTGCCGTTTGACGGACTTCGTTCCCCACTTGCGCTAGTACGTGAGTTGCATTGTGCCGATAACGGAGGAAAATCTATTTCGAAAACCACTCGATGCGTTATCGCTGCAGTGTACGGGCTCTGTGTCCAGGTGAGTTGTGCGCCATTTTGCCTTCTTCAGCGGCGGTGAGTGCAACGGCTAGACGCTGGTCCTGTTCACTGCAAAGGATGTCGTCCGAAAACTATGTCGTTGGCTTTTCTAAAGAACTGGACTTCAGGCCAATGCAATTTGTGGACCTCGATACCAAGAGGTCTTGCTGTTTGTGCAAAGTAATCCCTCGGGTGACTTTCATTCTAGAATGCTGTCACTCTTTGTGCGAGCTCTGCTACCAGAGTCTTCTCGATGGCGACCGACGTTGTCCCCTGGATCAGGAACAGTTTGAAGAAGGAGAAGTTGCGAGGTTCCCATTCAATCTAAAGCAACTTGAACGACAACATGTGCGTTGCTCCAACTCTAAAAATGGATGCGTCGTCACTGGAACCCTGCAAGAGGTACAGTCTCACTTCTTGCAAGAGTGTATACATTATGCTGTGACATGCGACAAGTGCAAGGCGAACGTTCTTCGTCGAGACATTGCCAGTCATTACGCAAAGCAGTGTCAGCGGGACAGCTCTTTCGTTAGCGTACCAAACGTGTCGATACGTGGAAATTTGTTGGATGTTGCGAAGAAAACTTTCGCCTTAGTGGAAAGCATGCAAGTGAAATTGTCAAGAGTTGAAAGTCAGTTGAACGGTACCGCTGGAGAAATTCATGGTGTCCAAGAGATGACAATCAGTAACGAACAACTGCTGAACAGAGTTCTCGAAAACATCGCACGTGCTGCTGCTGACATGGACAACATGGAGAGAAAGGTGACGCAGCAAGTGCAGAACCAAGCGCAGATTCAGGGTTCGTTGAGACGTGTTACTGATCTGCTGTCCACCTTTGAATCGCAAATGTCTTCGGAAAGCAGTGATGACGTCACCTCAAGTGAAGACAGTGAATGAAAATGTCGAACAAGTGAGTGAGCAAGTGGGAAACTTGACCGACATGTTGCAACAAATCAGTGCTACCGTAGATGATGTGAAAGGAATCAAAGGGGAATTGAATCCTCTGTTGCAGTGTTCCGAGGAATTAAGACAATTTATGAATGCTGACGACGAAGCTAGAGGAAAGATACCACTCGTGAAAGCGATCCTCGGAATTTCCACAGAGATGGGGATCGTAGCAGAACGTGTGCACGCATTGTATTCATGTACGCTGCCGCAGATCACGGAAGCTTTCTTTCGTATTCAGGACTTTGGAAAGAGGATAGAAGAAAGTATTGTTTCGCGTGGATGTTTTACGCTTGGTAAATCTGACGTTTTGGGGCTTTGCGGCTATTCTGTGAAGTTGACGCTATATGCATATGCATGGACCGAGGAAGAGCTTGAAGTGTACTTCGAAATTTGCAAGTCTCCGAGGGACTCCGTTGCAAAGTGGCCCTTTACAATCCCCTTCACCTGTAGATACTTGCACCCAAAGGACTCGACGAAAGATATCGTATGCTCAACAGTTCACCCGAAGAAAGAACCGAATGATGATATCCGCATGCGTGCGTACGGCAGGCCGATCTATTTTGCTTATCCCATTACTTGTAAACCTACACAATCGGTATTAATGCTTTAAAAAAATGGCTTCATTTACGACGATTCTCTCTGTATTGGTATTAAGCTCCACCCTGAAATGGCGCAATAAATATATTCCAAGAGTGCGCCCCGTCTCACATTTCAAGGCTCCCCTATGCAAATACTCTGTTCGTGTCGCTCCGCAGCGGAAGTCATCCTGATCGACGGAAGGCAAAGGAGTATTAAAACGGACTTTTGAGCCTTGACGAAGCGTAGCGTCAGTGGAGAGGGGTTTGCGATACGCTATCTCCCTCTGGGGCCCGATCTTCAACTGCACATCGCGATCGTTATAGCTTATCTGAAATTATCGGGCCGCCCGCGCCACGAAACGAGATTCTTCAACCTTCAACTACCTCAGTTCAAATCATTTACGTCCAGTTACATTTACCCTTTTATATCCCCTTTACACGTCCACTTATACCTCTGCCTCGGTGAGGCTTCATCTCATACCCGGACACACACACACACACACACATATATATAGGGTGTCCCAAAAAATGTGTCATTGAATTTCAATTTCAATTTATTTCAATTTCTGCTGTACAGAAATTTGGTCCATGTACAAAAATGCCCAGGCCTGATACGAGGTACATGGACCAACTAACGCAGCCAGTGGAAGCGCATCAAGGTGTACGAGTGAACATGAAATGATCACACGTCATTTGAAATACAAGCAGTATTCAAGCAAAGTAATAACACCCAAACATAAGTGATTGCACATTAATTCCATTCCGCATTCCATTCCATTTCCTTTCTTTTTGTTGCTTTTTGTTTCTCTTTCTTTCCTCTGTTTCGATCCCCCTTTTTTCTTCTTCCTTCCTTTTCTTTTTCGTTTGCCCCTTCCCCCTTTTTTTCTTTTTTTTTTCGGAATAGCAAGCCGGCTCTTTGCCTGGCTAACCTTTCCTTTCTTTTTTTCTTAATAAACATATCCGTCCCCCCCATTCCGCACTTCGAGTGAAAGAAGCAACAAAACAAAGGAAGCTGAGAGAGAAGGAGAAAAAAAAATAGCACATGGAAATAACACCTACGCAAATGCTAATTCAAAACTGGATTATAGAACAAAGAGAACGGCGAGGAGGGGAAATGGTTAAAAGTGTCTACAGTAGAGCGCTATCTGAATTCGTTGTCAAGTATATGATCTGAACACTCGTTTAAATTGCGGATACGAATACAGAGGCTCTATGAAATGCACAAACATACCGTAATATATTGACTTGTAATAATAATAATAATAATAAAAAAAAAAACACGCCACCTAGAATCATGCGGTAAACGGCATTTGTTCGTACTAGGTTTTGCTATCTCTTGCGGGGGGGGGGGGGGGGTTAACGTTGGGTAGACGAGCGGTCTGCCCGCCTAGCTGGCGGCATGTTGCTCGGGGGAGGGAAAAGGGAGGGAGGGGAAAGGGAGAACAGTTACATTAGTTGCTGCTATGCATCACGTGTTCCTACAGTCGCCCTTGTGGGTCGACGACCTCGAAAATGTCCGGAAGAGCCCTTTGGATGAGCTTCCGACGATGGAGGTTGCCACGAGGATAGACAATCTCAGGCTTGCCGGTAGGCTGCACAGCTTTGCTGCAGGCTGCGTCTTGCACCCGATGTGGCTGTGCAATCCATAATAACGTGCTCCTCCGTTTCTGTTTCCTCGCTGTGGGGGCATCCAGGATTCGGGGTACGGCCGAGCTTGAAGACGTGGGCCCGTGTGTAGGCACTGCGAGAACGGATGCGGAGAAGGAGGGGAGCCTCGGCCCTCGAGAGGCCACCAGTAGCACAGAGTGGTGGTGGAGATCCGTCTCTCGTGCGCTGGTCAGGGTGCACCTCCTGACGTGAATGTCATGTAACGTAAGTTTAATTATGTAAATTTTTGCTATCCGATCTCGGAAATTTGCCAAGTAAAGGTCCCTTTTTTTTACCCCACCAGTGTGAAACGTGTGCCGAATTTACTCGAATTGACAGGGATATTGAGGAGCTATACCATCGAAAAAAAAATAGCCGAACATCATGCTCTACTTGTGTACTTTTGAGGAGTAATTTCATTTTTCCATTTTTGTCACTATGTATTTATTTCGCGCATCTCATAATCAGCGGTGCATATCATTGTCAGTTGAAATGAGTACACCATGGGTGCCAGAGTAGACACGCCGTAATTAAAATCATACATGGCATATTGCAGCTGCCATGGAAGTGTGGGGGCCTGTTTAATGGGTGACCTATATGGGAAACAAGCACAGGTATTCAATGTCTTTGTGTTCCAGATTATTTATTTGTTTATTTGATAGTGAGAATACAAAACGGGGTATCATATATATAAGGTACTTAGAAAATAGCATCAAGACATATTCCTTTCAAGCGTGTGGGCGATTCTGCTCACTCAAAAGATCACATTACACAAATTACACCGTTGATCCTTCTCAAATTCTCATTATATTTTAGGAAGGAACGAGAAGGAAGATAAAAAAAAGTCGTCTGCATTGATGAATGCAAACGATTGGAACAAACTATATCCGTGTTCAGCTTAATAAGGAAAAGAAATCTACTCCGACAGATCTCAAGATAAGAAACAGCTCAGAAGATAATACTGTGCCGTAGATAGGATGGCTGGTCACAGAGACGTCACTCTCCTCCTCCGACAGATAACTAATTTATTAATTTATTTATGACAGAACCTCAAAGAGCCCCATATGGCTTGACATGAGGACGCGGTGACAGTAACATGGTAACTACATGAACCACACTTTGCACTCAAAGTGAACAGAAAATACCGTAGTGCTAAACGCACAGTAAGTTAGCGAGATCACGACTGAAATGATTAAAATCCTTAATAACGACTAATCACTCCGGAAGAAGTGATAGTGTATAGAAAAATGAGCGAGAAAAGTGATCGGTATTAGGCCGGAAGCGCTCGACCTTGAGCACGTCATCGAGGCTGGGTGATACAGAGTGTGCAGGTGATATAAAATTAGGTCTTAAGTGACTGCAGTGAAAGAACTCATGGAAAAGACACAGTCTGATGTACTTCCGGCGTAGCGCTTGGTCAGGCAGACAAAGATAAAGTTTTGTACGAGAGATACTAGAAGGATAAGAGTAAACGTTAGACATGAAGGCCCAATACGCTACAAGCGTAAGGATGGCTGGGCACAGATATGTCATTTCCTCACCTCCCCCAGATAATATAATCCATCACACTTACTCTGCTTCTGTATTGGCTGTAAAGACTGGCCCAGAGATTTCTCTACACCTCCCCGGGGGGGGGGGGGGGGTGTACACCCTCCCTGCATTTTTGCAACCCCCCCCCCCCCTCCCCTGAAATTTCTCAGGTGACCCCACCAGCTCGGCCGCCAACACGTTCTGGTAGTGAGTCCTGCGCAGCGAATTACATCCTGTACTCTCAAACTTGGGCTGTAGGACCACAGTCATGCAGGTGATCGTACCATGCATTCGTCCAAAATTATTTGAAAGTGACTGTTCAATATGCATATATTGCGCGCATATACGAGCAAAAATGCGTGCGAGTACGCAAACTCGGTGTGGATCATCAAGAACCATTTGCGCCCAACTGAAGCAAGCAAGGTCTTCTGCTTTCTTCGTCTAAGGTTTTCACCGTTGGTTGCTAAGTATTCATTGAGCTTCGGGAGACAAGGTGCTAGTGTTTTTTTTCTTTGTCGGTCGTGCGATTATGCATCTTAAAGCTGAAATGCCGTTCATAATGAATCTGTATTCTAATGTACTGTGTTCTAACGTAATAACACGTACAAATAGAACGGGAAAGCTGTGCAGAGATGTCACCATTGTGCCACGATTCTTTCCGTGTCTAAGCAAAATTCCCTAAGTGGAACCTCCACCAAGCATACCCCCCCCCTTTTGAAAGCTCGCCCCCCCCCCCCCCCCCCCCACACACACACCCAGCAGTTAATTTCTGGGGAAATGACGAACTTGATTTCTTTTCAGTTTTAAGTTGAACACGACTATAGCATTTCTCAAAAATTTAGTGCGCTTTCGAGTTGTTCACGATGCATTTCTTGCACGGGCTCACACCACATTTCGTGGACGCCCCCCCCCCCCCCCCCAAGTTCAACACGGTACGTTCAGTGTCTTCGTCACAACAGCTGAACGCGCGTCCATACAAATGGCGGAAGATCACCTGTGAGCCCCATCGACAGCCGGATAGGTTTGTGCTGCGTGGCAGCCGCGGTACACATATGATAACGCAAAATCATTACAATATACGCCGCTGGCACCAGCACCACCGCGTTTCTTTCTTTTCTCGTTGTTGTTTTTTAATTAAGAGCGTATTACAGTCAATTACAACTAAAGGGCTGACGTGTAAGCATTGATGACTGTGATGCGAGTGCAGACATATCAGAAGCCAGCGACTAATTCGCACATCACATCCCGCTGTGAAGGTAGCAGTCAGAAAATGTAATATGAGCTCGACCGAGAAAAACGAACTCTGCTGCTGTAGGTGACACATCCGTTGCTGAGGGAAATGAACACCAACTTTATTTCTACCAAAACAACACAGCTCGTATCAGTTCAACATTTGTTACAAGAAAGAAACAAGAAAAACACAGTTCCTACAAATGATACCTGAAAATTGAGAACTGAAATGAACCTTCATAAGTCTTGTAAGATGTGCATGTGTCGCGCGTTCATCTTTTTTTCGACATTAGAAAACGTGTTTTTCCACACATTAGTTTGAAAAACGATCGTTTAACAGGCTGCACTCATCAATAACAAAAACACATTTGAGTTCCCTTAAAAACAAAGTAACTCAACGGGTTTACGAATAGAAGGGGACTGGGGGATAATGGAGTTGGCAGAGTTTCCCCCAATGTTTACCACACGGGATAGCTGTGATGGCATTCGGACAGTACCCCTGTTTAGTGACAAGTTGTCAACAACTACTGTAACCATGAAATATTATTTTGGAGTGCTAACGACTAACAAAGAAATGTAAATAATATCAGCGAGCTAGGATGAAATCAATGGATGAAAACGCTCGCTAGAACATGTGAGGTGGCTTCCTAATAGCATAAAATAGGAAAGACGAACGGAGTTTTTCCCGTAAACCAGTTTGACATATCAATGAAGGAGGTTAAGGAATTCGTACGCCAACGGTGATTGAGTCGTTGTGCACAAAACCTCCATTTGTTACATCTTGTAGTTTGCACAGCGCACGTGTGCCAATGGCTGCGTTGTGAGCTCTGATTGGCTTTCTGAAATTGTCACTGTCACTGTACTTATCTATCAGTTCTGATACATCAACATGAGACTCAATATTCTTTGTCTCATCAGTTGGGTGAACTAACATTACGGTATAAGAAAATGTAAACGGCCATTTCAAAAGCGAGTTCTTCGTGCTATGACAAATAGAGAGAAAAACACCCAAGCACAAGTCTCCACTATGTGTACCCGTTTGCACGACCAGTTTACAAGAGTACCCAAACAAAATGAAAATTCCAGACAATCGTGTTACAATCGTGTCAACCGATTCTTTGGCAATAGCGGCAAACTCATCAATGTGAAAATAGGCGACACTGTTTTTCAAACGGTTCACTTTGTGCAGATCCCCTAGCATTTCATGGTGAGAACACACTTGCTTAAAAATAGCTACTGCAACTTTGAACACCTCCTTCACCGTGATCTCATCGTCGTTAACGCCGGGCGCTGCTTGAGTAGGTGAGTTTTGAATAGCTTCACCGGCATGGTCGTTGTCAGATACGGTGTCACTTTCTTCTGCTGGCGATAGCATGTTTTCTGAAATAAGATCTGACGAAGCACCTTTTATCGAACTGAAGAACTTCGTCAGATCGTCGATGTGCTTCATCATGACATGTAGCTTATCGTTCACGCTTTCGAAGCTGTCATGATTTGCTACGCGTTCTTGTCGTTCCACAAAGTGCTTCAATATATCACCATTCGACACTACAGTGTCCTTGGCAGTTCCTATTGTCGTTGCATGCACGTGGAGCTGATCCTCCATTGCAGACAGTCGGTCTATCACGGTTCCCAATGAGGCGTCTATCTTTCTTCCCATCTCCAGTGCAGCGTCCATGACGTCTGTCGGCGAGCACACAACTGGACATTCCCGTGATTCGCATTGTTGCACATAGTGATTAACGATCTCCTTTCGGAGCACTTTTACTTGGCATCGACTGCAGGTGACGGCATGAAACGTACATTCATTGAAAAAGTGCTGCTTCACTTCTTCGACAGTTCCAACAAAATCACATCCTTCCCTGACGTTGCAACACCGCGCCCTTTGTTTTCCTATCTGCCCCGGCGTTAGGATCAACTTGCCCGTATTAACATCTTCGAAGTCTTGCCCGTCTAAAGGGCATTGTCGCTTACCCTGAAGGACATTCTCATAGCAGAGTTCACAGAGTGCGTGAGAACATTCTAGAACAAAGGTTACTTTCGGAACGACGCTGCATAAAGCGCAAACCCTCAGCGAGATGAGATCCACAAAGTTCATGAAGCGCCAATCCATTGCCTCTGAGAACCCGACGAGCTGTCGTTCGGACGTCATCATCCTCACGTAAAGTCGTCGAATAAGAGGATGTTGAAAGTGATGCCAAGAAGCTAGATGTTTCGGGGCAACTCGTAATGCGAACGCACACGCGAAACACAACGACGAATGAACTAGAAAGAACGCTTACGTCAACTAGGCAGCAACGCAGCCCCTTCGCTGCTTCCAGCGCGTAGCCAGATAAGAAATCACCTATCGCGTCGCGCTATACGGGTGACATCTCGTTGGGAGAATGCGCGCTACATGATAATTCCTGTTCTCGTGCAGTGGAATAGCATTGGTAGTGCTCCAAGCATATTATTCCCCATCGCAATTTTCTTTCTTTAGCACATCACATCACATCACATATTATTCCAAACATTCAGATTTCCTCTTCTCGGGCTCTCTATTCAGATCCGTGTCAGTCATATAGACTAAGCAAGGAAGACTCTAGTATGGGGATTTCACGTAGATTCAGGCAGGTTGGTCCGGTCGACCTCTCCGATTACTTGTCTTCTAATATGTATTGAAGCCTAGTGCCTATGAAGTGTTATGTAGTTGCTATTGTTAACGACAGGCTGCTCCCCAAGTCAAGTGCGTGAATTGCATCATGGTTGCACTGCGTGATGCAACCGTCTCTCCCTCGCGCGGGCCAGTCGGCTCCCAGTCTTCGACTCATGTAGCCATGTCGAAAGTGCTGCTCGCACACATTAAAAGTTGTTGTTTGCATTAATCCAACTCGTCTGATATATGACATGGTGTCAGAAGTCAAGAACCTCCGCTGGAATAACCCGTTCCACACATCGTAAGCAGCATCACGATGGCCACTTTTCTGCAATAACTTCCGCCCTTCGCAGCAGCGTCCAACCCGGCAGAGGCGTGGACGAAATGGCTTGCAAGTACCACTTGGAGGACAATGACACCCGAATCTCGCTCTTTCTACATGTGGCTGGTAAGGAGATTAATGAAATCTACCAGACCCTTACTTTTCCGACTCCGCAACAAGGCCAAACCTTGAGTTTGGATCAAGTTTTGACAGCGTTTGACAACCACTTTAAGCCGTATAGAAACGTGACTCATGCCACATTTATTTTCAACGGCCTCCGACAGCGAGCAGATCAGTCGTTTGATCAATTTGTGGCTGAAGTGAAATTACAAGCGGATGAATGTGAGTTTGGAGACTCCTACAAACGAATGGTTAAGGATTGCCTCTTAATGGGAATCCGAGACACTGTACTCCGGGAGCGCTTGCTCCATGAAGCCGACATCACATTGGAATCCGTCATCGAGCAGGGGAAAGCGGCGGAACTGTCGAAAGCCCACTCAGAGGCTATGAAGCAAACTGAAACCGTGGACATGCTGCGTCGGAAGCCGGACAACACGGCCGGAACGAAACGCGATCCGAAGGGTCCCAACAACAAGCAAAATGAAAGTGGTTTTCGCCAGCGCGACCAGCGTCACCGGAGAGGATGGACCCAAGACAAGGGACCGAAGTGCTCACGATGCGGACAGTCTCATCAGCCGCGCAAATGTCCAGCGTATGGGAAGACTTGCTTCAATTGCAACAAATAAATCATTTTTCGCAAGTCTGCAGGAGCAGCCAACGCCAGCATACCGCTGACAAAAAGGTGTTGAGCATAGATAATGACACTGTCGTCAGCCTGGACATTTTGACTCTCAGTGACCTGCAAGCAGACTCTGACGAGTGGATAGAGCAAGTGCAATTGAATGGACAAATCGTGATGGCCAAGCTAGACACTGGAGCCCAAGTCAATGTCATTTCAAAGTACCAGCTGCTAAAATGGGAACAGAGACCAGTTGTCTACTGCACCAAATCCAGAGTTACCACATATCCCGGTGAGAACCTTCCCGTACTTGGTGAATGCGAACTGAAGTGTACCACAACCCAACATGAAAAACTACTAAAATTTGTTGTGGTGGACCTGCATGCCATGACAATTCTTGGACTAGATGCTTGTAAAGCCCTGGGTTTGGTGAAGCGCACGCACCAAGGCAAACCAGTAAATACCAACGCGCTACTTAGAATCATACAAAGCAAGACAGAAACGCCTGAATCCATAGTCCGAGAATATGAAGATGTGTTTGTTGGCCAGGGTCGCCTAAAAGGAAAATACAGCATAGCTTTGAAGGACGATGCAGTTCCGTGCATAGCAGCACCAAGAAAGATTCCAGAGGCCCTTGAGGACAAAGTAAAAAAGGAACTAGACAGAATGGAGCGTGCCAAAGTGATCATGAGAGTGACTGAGCCAACTGACTGGGTCAGTCCAGTTGTTGTCGTCCCAAAACAAGACGGATTAAATCCGCATCTGCCTCGACCCTAGGAAGCTGAACGACAACATAAAGCGACCGCAATACCAGGTTCCTACGCAGGAATATTTGTTCTCCAAGCTCATAGACTCCAAGTACTACACATTGTTTGATGCCTCTCATGCATTCCATCACCTGGAACTGGACGAGGATAGCTCTAAGTTATGCGCGTTTGCGACGCCCTTTGGGAGGTATAGGTTTCTGGTTCTGCCATATGGTCTCAACTGCGCCCCAGAAATATTTCAGTGCACAATGGACAATCTGTTTGAACATGAAAAAGACATCAACCCTTATTTTGATGATATCCTACTGGCAGCAAACAGTCTATACAAGAACATTGTGACCAGATCAGACGTGTTCTTGAAATAGCTAGACAAGCTAACCTGAAGCTCAACAAACAAAAGATGCAGCTAGCTGTCTCTGAGGTTCACTACCTGGGACATGTACTGACAAAAGATGGAGTTGCCCCAGATTCACGCAAGATTGAAGCGATTTGTCGTTCCCAACACCAAAATGTAAACAAGACCTGCATCGCTTTCTGGGAATGGCCACGTATCTTGCCAAGTTCATTCCGAATTTCTCTCAAGAACTCAAGAGCTACGACAGATGCTACGACAGAATGCACCATGGATTTGGGATGGCAACACCGAAAGGAGTTTCAACCGTCTCAAGTCACTACTCACATCTGCGCCAGTCTTAAAGTTTTTCAATCCGGATGAGCCAGTCGTTCTCTCCGAGGATGCCAGCTCTCAAGGACTTGGTGCTGTACTGTTGCAAAACGAAAAGCCTGTGGCTTTTGCCTCAGCAACAATGAATGATGCACAAAGTCGTTGTGCTCAGATTGAGAAGGAACTTTTGGCAGTTGTATTTGGAGTGGAACGCTTCCACTATTATGTTTATGGAAGACAAATAACGGTACAAACTGACCATAAGCCACTCATTGGCCTCTCGTCAAAGCCATTTGATGTGATCTCTCCACGTCTACAACGTTTATTGCTGAGACTTCAGCGTTACAACATCAGACTTCTGTATGTGCCAGGCAAAGATCTCCAGGTGGCTGATGCACTATCAAGAGCACCACTTCCGAATAAGCACATAGACTCATCCGATCTGGAAGGCCCCCAGGCAACTCTACACCTCATCGTCAAGGCCTCAGACGGGAAGCTGGAACACATAAAGAACGAGACAGCTAAGGATGAAGTGCTTAAAGCTGTAATTGAGTCTGTGAAAAATGGATGGCCCGACCCTCCTAAGAGTGCAACCACAGCAATAATAAAATTTTGGAACTGTAGGGATGAACTCCACTACACTGATGGACTTTTGTGCAGAGGGCACCGCTTAGTGCTACCAAAGTCGTGCATACCCGATGCACTTGACAAGATCCACACAGGACACAGAGGAATGGCGGCATGTCAAGCCAGGGCACGAGAATCTCTGTACTGGCCTTCTATGAACAGTGACATCGAAGCTATGGTGCGTAATTGCGAAACATGTCAAGAGCACCAACGTGCAAACCAGAAGGAGCCCTTGTTCGATCGTGAAATACCTCACCGTCCATGGCAGAAGCTTGCAATGGATTTCTTTCACCTAAAGCCAACACAGACGACCTATCTCCTTGTCACGGACTACTATTCAAAGTACATTGAAATCAGGAAAATGCCATCAACAACCGCAAAAGACCTAATCGAAGTGTTAAAATATATTTACGCTAGATTTGGCATTCCTGAAGAAATAGTCAGCGACCGAGGACCACCGTTCGACTCAAGTGCATTTGCCTCCTTTAACAAGGAGTGGGATATTTTTCACAACCCGTCATCAACACTCTACCCCCAGTCCAAGGGACTTGTGGAACGTTGTGCACAAACAGTAAAAAATTCACTCATCAAGGCAACCCAGAGTGGTCAGGATCCTGCGCTTGTACTACTTAGCTACAGAGCAACTTCAACAGGTGGGCTTCCTTCCCCGGCAGAAATGCTAATGGGTCGAAAACTGAGAGCCACCATACCCACACTTCCCAAGCTCCTAAAGCCTCACTTCCCCACATCACAGCACAGAGATGCACTCCGGAAGAGGCGGGCAGCCCAGCATAAATATGCAGATACACACAAGAAGCCTGAAGCCCCTAAAAGCAAATCAGTCAGTGTGGTTTTGGCATGGACGCCAATGGGAAAGGGCAACGATGATTCAAGTTGGGCCTCACCCACGATCATACCTGGTCAGGGCTGGAACAGGAGGAGTTTACCGCAGAAACCGCATACACCTACGGCTAGCCTCAACACCATCTGCAACATTGAATGACCCTGAGAAACAGAAAGCATCTCCGGAGGACTACTGCCCTCCTGGCTTCTGTTCATCCTCATCAGAGCCTGATACGGTGGCAACTCCAACAGTGACTACGACAGCACCTGTAGCCCCTCAACTCACAGCGCCACACAGGATCACAAGCTCGGGCAGAGCAGTAAAGCTTCCAAGAAGATACCAGGACTGAATCTTTCAGTTGTTCTGTATCGCCTTACTTTTGTGTTGCATTGTTTTGATTGCCGGTATATGTATTACCACTATATTAGAAAAAAAAGGGGGTATATATAAGTTTAATAAACAGGAGGTGGCGTCCACGCAAGGAGAGGTCAGCCAGACCTATGTCGTCTTGCTACGCCCTGGTGGAGCAAAAAAAGAAGAAAAAAAAACAAAAAAAAACGGCCGGTTTCTTTGCAGTGGGGGCGAGTGCCCAGGGCCGCGGTTCTCAGGGGGAAAAAAAGGGGGCATGTTATGTAGTTGCTATTGTTAACGACAGGCTGCTCCCCAAGTCAAGTGCGTGAATTGCATCATGGTTGCACTGCGTGATGCAACCGTCTCTCCCTCGCGCGGGCCAGCCGGCTCCCACTCTCCGACTCATGTAACCATGTCAAAAGTGCTGCTCGCACACATTAAAAGTTGTTGTTTGCATTAATCCAACTCGTCTGATATATGACATGAAGTACATTGGCGGTGAAAATGGCTGCACGTAATTTATAGTCGTTAGACGGCAAGCCCTTTCGCTATCACCTCCACCACTACCATAGTTGTTAAAGAAAACTCTTCTTATATATAATCGTGCAGAATGGCGTTTTCGAGCTTTGCTCTTCCTCACAACTTAGGAGGAGGACCCTGTCTCACGTCTGCTCCTTGTCATTATACAGTGTCCCATAAAACGTGTCACTGAGTTATAATTAAAAAAATGCGCCACCTAGAATCACGCGGTCAACGGTATTTGTAAATGTCAGCAAACCGAAGTTTTATTATGCCAATTTTTACGAACTGAACCCGAAAATTTGCTAAGTAAAGGTCGCTTTTTCACCTCACCAATGTGAAGCGCGTGTCGAATTTACTCAAGCTCACGGTAATTGACACGGATATTGAACAGCTATTCAATCGAAAAAAAAAAAGAGCGCCAAGAGCCTATAGCGGTGGACTTTGCCAGCACCGTCATTCTCAGTCGAGTGAAAGGAGGTTGCTAAACACAGCCCTCCGAGGGATAGTAGAAAACTGACGGTTTTTGAAACTGGGAGTCGCAAGACATGATCTCAGCGAAAGCCAGATACGATAAGTCATGCTAGTCTTACCGCTGTCTACTATCACTGTGTAGGAAGAATTTAGCAATTTCCTTTCGTCGGACCGACAATCAGGGCGCGCAAACAGTGGTCGAGCGCTATGCTCTGGGCGCTCCAAAACGCACGATGTCCGGCTATTTTTTCCCGATGGGATAGCACCTCACCATCCACGTCAATTATCATAAATTTGTGTAAATTCAGCACACGCTTCACATACGCAACCTTTACTTTTCAAATATTCGAGTTCAGTTTCATAAACATATATACCTAGTAAGACTTACGTTAGGTATCGTTCACATCAGGAGGTGGCAAAAACATTATAAGAACAAGTGCCGTTGACCACATGATTCTAAGTGGTCTAGTTTCTTAATTATAATTCAATGGCACGTTTTCGGGGACACCCTGTATTCACCCTTTCACTGTTTACAAGCAGAAGGCACCACCGGAAGATGTCTAGGGTTCCCAGCGTCAGCGTGGAGCCACGCCCGGCCACTCATCAGAGTTAGCTAGCGCTAACTGAAATGAGTGGCACGGCGTGGCGCCACATGTAGCCTCTGGCGCTGTGAAACCCTTTGCAACTTCCGGTTGTGCCTTCTGTTTGTAAACACTGAATGGGTGAATACCTGCGTTACGATTTCCCCGAAGCCAAGGCCCTATCTGTACTGAAGACTGACAGGAGCATCAGGCGCTTTCAAGCTGGTACATGACTAGAAAATGATGGTACTGGAGACAAGAGAGAGTGTCGTCTCTTTCCTTCACACGGGTACCGTCCTTTCGACGGACAGGACTCTCTTCTTCACACCGAGGAAGCTTGCAGGTATCAGTGGCAACTACAGGATAAAGTGATGCTCTGCTTCGTAACGTAAGGAAAATAAACGCATACTGTTTGACTCATGCGAAATGCGATATCATTGCAGCAGGCGAAGGGCGGTTCTTGGGCTGTGACCGTACATGATTTCGAATTTCCCAGTAACTAACTCCTGTTGCACATAGCAGCAATAGGCAAGGGAGCTGGTGGTTTCGTGATAAGTCACTGGGGGAGCACAGTGCCAGACATGTACAATATACTCAAAAATATATTTCAGATAAGATAATAAATACTAACGCTAGACTGTAATTAAGATAGAGTATACATACATGGAAATTAAAGTAATTAAGACAGAGTACTAAATGCTTCAAAAAGTATTTGAAATACAATTACGATACTAGAGTACCGGTCGCAAATAACGCAGTCTTGCGTTTTAAGCGTACACTAATTTTGCGCGCAGTAGCAATTGCATTTCAAAATGGTCGCCTGACACTTTCCCCATCTGAACACAATTCCCAAAAAGATGATAAAGAGATACTACATAACAAAGCAAGAGATAACCCAGAACAAGGCAAACTTCTAGCAGGTCCCTGCTCGGCGAGGTCAGAATTCTGCGTCACCTGGTCAGGGCACATATAAGAGAACCCTCACTCGCCAAGGATTAGTATAGACACGGGGCAACATCTCTAAATCGAGAGTTTCAAGAAGGGCCAATGTCCGGATCAAGTCCGACGGACTCAAGAAATTTTCACTGAACAGGCAAGATAATGGAAAGACGAGACACAGAGGAGTTTGAGAGGCAGATCCAGAATATGTAATTAGAGTATTGAGTAGAAAGTACCGTAACATGTATTTTAAATAGAGTACAAGTACACAAAACAGAAAGTATTGAGTAGAGTAGCGAAATACCGCAAATTTAACTTAAAATACTGTATTTTAAATACAATACTCCAAATACGTACAAGTCTGGAGCACACACACTTAGCAAGTCACGCCTGTTATCGCGCCTGTGTTGCGAGGTATACACCCTTTGCACCCCAGAATGCTGCATCCAGAAATTGGACTTTCCAACTACTTCTACGCCATACACGGACTCCCGTTTGAGTAAGTCAGAGTTCCCCCTGGTATATTTTCCAAACGAGCTTTTTTTTTTCTCCACAAAATTATGCACATTCGAGAATTCAATACAAAAATGCTTGAGCTGAATCGTTTGCACACGCAGAGTACTTGGCATCAAATGCACCCGCTGTGTGTGACATCCGAAACTATGCACGGCCAATATATTGAACAACAACAACCTGATTTGTACGATGATGATTGGAGAGTTTCATCGCCAGGGGTGATAGTCCCAATGTACGCGGACGTATCGCTATCGTGTGTTGTATATATATACGATGCTATTTGCACCTGCGCGAAATCTAAGCTAGACTGAAAAAAAAAAACGAACTCGGATCCTTTAAGTGAAACACCAGTCACTAAGTGAAATTCATACCAGCTTTATTTCTACCAAGATGACAACTCGTGTCAGTTGGACATTTACAAAAAACAAACAAACAAACAAAAAACGAATATACGCCTTTCGTTTATCAGTTTTACCGTGTAAAATAAAGGGAGTATTGGAATTGGATGGTAACAGAGACGATGACAAACCCGACGAGATACGGGAAAGTACCTTAGGAAGGAGGTCAGTTTGTGCATGCGCACTTCGACTGTGATGTATCGTGTGCAGTTCTGCCTTCTTTATCTCGAGACGGGCGTGCGAGCTGGGTTAAATTATCACATCTAAAAACCGCGACGACATATATGAATAAAGAGCGCACAACTTTCAAAACCTTGACCTTGAAGGTCCGGGGGGGGGGGGGGCACGATCCCCTTGCGCCCCTCGCGGTAACGCCCATGGTTTGGATACACAATACACGGTTCTGAACGCTTTGAAAAGCAAGGCAACAACGCCAGTGCTGTGTCTGCACTGCATGGCGTATAGGCAAAGTTTTCGAAGAGCCTGTGGCAAAAGTTTCAGGTAACGCTTCATTGGAAGAACAAGCCAAGCTATGTTGGCGCCATTTTGGAACCTTGGAAATGTGCGTCGATGGAAAATGATGGAGACACATTGGGCGAGTACTTTTGTAATGAAATGCCTGCCTCTCTGCTAGGACGCTGACACTACAAATCAGTTTGAAGGTCATGTTGGTTTACTTAAAAACTCCAAAAGTAAATTTGTTGCTGCCCCCGTATACCGCATGATAATTGTTTCTCACAGGGAAAGTAAACCCGGCCGGGACAAGGGCATGGGCCCGTGCAGGGTTCTACTTTCGACGTCCTCGGCGTGGTCTCGGCGATTTATGCTTTCTGTACCGCCTGTCTTGATGCAGGCAAACTATTGTGGTCCTACGGTTACCTCCACAAGTGAGCAAGTTGAAAGTGCTGTTTGTCGGGCTTCGTCCCCCACTTGCGCTAGTAGGTGAGTCGCATTGTGCCGATAACGGAGGAAAATGTATTTCGAAAACCACTCGATCCGTTATCGCATCAGTGTACGCGCGTACACTGATGCGATAACGCATCGAGTGGACGGTATGTGTCTTATCAATGTTGTTTAGCTTCAAGAGTCTGCCCAAGCAGCAAAATGTACTGAAAGTCGGGTGCAGTAGGGGTGGACGGGTAGGTGGAAGGCCTTGAACAGACTCGTGAAACTAAAGAGCATCGATAAGAAACATACCGTCCACCCCTATTGCACTCGACTTTCAGTACATTGTGCTGCTTGGGTGTTCACCCAAGCAGCACAATGTACTGAAAATCGAGTGCAACATTGGTGGACGGTGTGTGTCTTATCAATGTTCCTTAGACAGACATATGTCGGCACAGTTCCCTTAGAAGTCGGCCCAGGACGCATATTCCCCCAGGGCGCGAGTCGTGACGTTGCCCACATACGTGAGGTCGACAACGGCAAGCCCTATCGCCACCACCACCACCACCACCCTTAGTTTCAAGAGTCTGTTCAAGGTCTTCCACCTACCCGTCCACCCCTATTGCACTCGACTTTCAGTACATTGTGCTGGTTGTGCGGGCACCGTGTCTGGATGAGTTGTGCGCCATTTTGACTTGTTCATCGGCGGTGAGTGCAACGGCTAGACGCCGCGGTCCTGTTCGCTGCAAAGGATGTCGTCCGAAAACTACGTCGTTGGCTTTTCTAAAGAACTGGACTTCAGGCCAATGCAATTTGTGGATCTCGATTCCAAAAGGTGTTGTTGATTGTGCAAAGTAATCCCTCTAGTGACTTTCATTCTAGGATGCTGTCACTCTTTGTGCGAGCTCTGCTACCAGAGTCTTCAGGGCGACGACCGACTTTGTCCCCTGGATCAGGAACAGTTTGAAGAAGCTGCGAGGTTCCCATTCAATCTAATGCAACTTGAACGACAACATGTGCGTTGCTCCAACTCTAAAAATGGATGCGTCGTCACTGGAACCCTGCAAGAGGTACAGTCTCACTTCTTGCAAGAATGGATACATTATGCTGTAACATGTGACAAGTGCAAGGTGAACGTTCTTCGTCGAGACATTGCCAGTCATTACGCAAAGCAGTGTCAGCGGGACAGCTCTTTCGTTAGCGTACCAAACGTGTCGATACGTGGAAATTTGTTCGATGTTGCGAAGAAAACTTTCGCCTTAGTGGAAAGCATGCAAGTGAAATTGTCAAGAGTTGAAAGTCAGTTGAACGGTACCGCTGGAGAAATTCATGGTGTCCAAGAGATGACAATCAGTAACGAACAACTGCTGAACAGAGTTCTCGAAAACATCGCATGTGTTGCTGCTGACATGGACAACATGGAGAGAAAGGTGACGCAGCAAATGCAGGCAGAAGCGCAGATTCAGGGTTCGTTGAGACGTGTTACTGATCTGCTGTCCACCTTTGAATCGCAAATGTCTTTGGTAAGCCGTGATGATGTCACCTCGAGTGTAAAGACAGTGAATGAATATGTCGAACAAGTGAGTGAGCAAGTGGGAAACTTGACCGACATGTTGCAACGAATAAGTGCTACCGTAGACGATGTGAAAGGAATCAAAGGGGAATTGAATCCTCTGTTGCAGTGTTCCGAGGAACTAAGAAAATTTATGAATGCTGACGACGAAGCTAGAGAAAAAATACCACTCGTGAAAGCGATCCTCGGAATTTCCACAGAGATGGGGATCGTAGCAGAACGTGTGCACGCATTGCATTCATGTACGCTGCCGCAGATCACGGAAGCTTTCTTTCATATTCATGACTTTGGAAAGAGGATAGAAGAAGGTAATGTTTCGGGTGGATATTTTACGCTTGGTGAATCTGGCGTTTTGGGGCTTTGCGGCTATTCTGTGAAGTTGACGGTAAGTTTATGGAGAGGGCAAGGGCTTCAACTGTGCTTCGTACTTTGCGGGTCTCCGTCGGACTCCATTGCAAAGTGTCCCTTTACAATCCCCTTCACCTGCAGATACGTGCACCCAAAGGACTCGACGAAAGATATCGTATGCTCTACGGTTCACCCAAATAAATTGTATGGTGGTAGGGATCTTGGACAATACTGGCCGACCGCCGATGATCGCTTTGTTGTTGTTTGTAAACCTTCACAATGGGTATCGAGGCTAAACGAAAATGGCTTCATTCACCTGGATTCTCTCTGTATTGGTATTAAGCTCCACCCTTATGAAAATAAATTTTGCCAGTCTATAGACACCGTTTGGATATTCTTTGGCCTCTTTGGCCTTTCTTTCCTTTGGACAATTGTCCAAACAGTGTCTTTAGACGGACTTTCGACTTCTTTTTACTAAAACGTCCAAAGAGTTCGACCAAAAGGAGTCTATTGACTTTGCTTGGATTTCATTTTTCTTCACTTTCAAAAGACAGAAAAAAAAAGAAAGTCAAAATACCAAGAGTTGTACGTGAGCGTGGCACGTTATATCACTGACGATTTTCAAAACGCTTTTTGCGTGTCTCGCCCACCTGTGTATAACCTACATGACCATCAGGTTATTAAAAAACATCCAACCTGTCGCAACCATGTACTTCCTAGAAATATTTCTCACGACGGATTCTTGCCGTAATCGCAACAACGGCTATCAGAATGTAAAACGATGAGGAACAGGGCGCCCCCAATGCCGCCGTTTCTGCGAAACTCCAGCAACTGAAGGTCTACTATCAGGTGTCTTGCCACCGGAAGCGCCGAAACGCCGAAGCGCTTTTCTAGTCAGAACTTGATGACACTCCAGGGTAAGTATGTGTACATAACATTCCTATAATGTGCTCAATTACCGCTCAGTGTGTGAGTCAAACATGATGGGACAACGAATACCATTTCGTTCGCTTTACAGGACTTGGCGATGTAAGGGCAAAATGTCGACACCAGACGCTCAGAGTAAACAAATGCTGGGCAGATTCTACGGCATCGAATTCAGATTTCCAGACATTATTGCTCTACTTTCGTAAAAAGTTCAAGGGTACGACATGGTGCGTCCCATATAGCTTTGCGTAGCTCAACTCATCGGCGTATCAACATGTACGGTGTGGTGAGTTTGCGGAGGTTTGTGACTTTGCGCCTAGCTCTGCGTATTTATGTTCACTGGTTTGCTTGCTCCTTAATGTGGTTTGGGATGTTGTAGAAACTGTTCTTGTCTCTTCAAGCCTCCATGTGTTTTGAGTTATATAAATGTAATACTTGATTCAGCTATTGTTCTCCTATCAAAAATGAAGTGTCATTATTTCAGAGCTTTGAAGCCTTATGTTCAAGCAGTGGTGTGCAGATTTGTGCCCATTACCAAAAAATAGGAGCTAAATACCGTTACTTCAGAAAAAAGTAATTAAATATGTTACTCGTTACCAACATACAAAAGTCACGAGTTCTCATTACTCACAGGTAACGAGTTACTTTTACGTTACCGCCGCATAGTTAAAGGAGCCAACAAACATGCCGTCACTTGCCTTCAACGCACTATTAATGAGAAATTGCACTTCACAAGAAGCTGATACTCGAAATTTACATCAGTGGTCTTCGTTCTCTTTCGTGTAAAGACATCTGCTGCCGATGTGGGGGTGATCGGAGGTTATGAAAACACAAGAAAAGACATCAGTTTTCGTGCCACGAATCATCAACGGTTCCCAAAAACAGATGAGGGGCTGCGTCATAATTTAGGGCGCTCAGAAGCTTAGCAAAGACAAGAAGAGGCTAGAAGTCGAAACGTTTTTTTTTTTGTAGCCATAGCACAATTGGTGTCCATTCTTGGGAAGGAGTGATGGTTGGAGATTACGGAAACAAGAGAAAAGACAAGGGCCTTCGTTTAGCACGTCAACAACACATCCAGCGAGGGACTGCAATAGTACTTTGAGTCACACATGGTCGTGGGTTATGCAGGTCCACGCATTGCGCCACACAGAGTGCCGAAATGTGCTCCCCCGCGCTGAAGAAAAGGAACGAGTAACGTCAGTAATGAGTTACCAATTTTTGTAACTGATTCAGTTACTATCACCATTTTTTTAAAAAAGTAACTTAATCGATACTTCGTTTGTAAAAAAAAGTAACCTCTCACACGACGTAATGTCCTTCGTTTCACCCACTCGCTTCCACGGCGCTCTAGATCAGGCCATCTCATAATCACCCGAAACAGGGTTTTGCTCTTCCACCTTCTCGACCATCCACTTAATTGTTGAATTGTTAGTTAATCCACGACTACTAAAGTGATTATGCCGTATTTATGTCACCATGTATTTGTTATAACATGTATTCTTCTTTCAATGTTTTATTATCGTTGTATTGTTGCCTCACCTACTCACCCATGTAATGCCCTTTTAGGGCCTTTGGGTTATGAATGAATGAAATGAAATGAAAAAGTAACCGTTACTTGTAACGAGTTACGCACAACTCTGGTGCTGTGTGTACATCATTACCTCTTTTTGTGTTTTTCGGGTAAGATAAATCTTTCAGCTATTCTGTTTCGGTCACAGATGAGATGTTCTTCTTCCAGAGCTTTTAAGGGCTACATTGACGCAATATCATATGTATAGCGAGTGACATTTTTGGGTAAAACCTGATTCCGCCCGGTTATTCCCCCCGAACTGACCTCCAAACACTTCGGGTTAAACCCGATTTCTCCCTGAATTCCAGTCGCAATGAAATCGTCAAGTGGTATTTCCAATGAAGACGAACAAAGGTCGCCACTTATGTTACACATGTAAGAATGGGTCACTTACGTTCCCAGCAATACACCCATGTGTGTCAACACTGTCTATGCCTTCGGGGGTTACTGCTGGAAGGTCACGATGTCGCAAAAAAAAAGAGAGAGATTAGGAAAGGACTTCATAGACAAGAGGAGAAGCAAAAACACCCGATAACACCCGAAGGCACAATTGTCACCCGATTTCTCCCCGAATTACGGATTTAAAAATAGTGCCTGATTTCTACCCCCCGAATCTGAGAAGGGCATTTAACCCGAAAAAGTCACTCCCTACACATGTACAACAGCACGTTTCGTTTTCTGTCTTTGAATTTTTCAGGTGTTGTGCTTGGGCCACAAATTATATGTCGTTCTACCAGAACTGTCAAGAGTTATGCTGAAGTAGAGTCATGTGTACAACATCACATTTCTTTTCATTTTTTGAATAAGGTACATTTATGTCTTTCATCTGCTGCGTTTCGCTGCTGCTGTACCGATATCACAAGTACGCAACAACATTCCTATAGAATATTTTGTTGTATGGTTGATAGGATCTGCAGCAATATGTGGATAATGTTAATTAGCAGATGACTTAAATACACGATGAAAGATGAAAGTCACTGAAAAGGTTAGCCAGCTGTAGGGATCGAACCCACATCTACTGGATTGCCGGTCCAGGGCTCTACCAATTGAGCTAAGCTAACACGCCTCTCCAGCGACTTTCGGGGTGCGTCATCTGAAGGGACGACAAACCAGCCACTCACTCTCACTCACCCTCCTTTCACTCTTACATTTTTGGTCACTCATACACACATTCATACGACGGAAATCGACGCAAGCGGCACCTGTTGAACAAGAGATAAACTGATGTTCTGAGGCTGGAACAACACACAAGGGACAGATACAAACAAAGCCTCTTACTTCCTTACTTAAATATTTACCTTCTTACTTCCAGACAAATTCATTACGCCGGTGCCCTCACTCTAGGTATGTTTTAGTTCAATAAAAGATTGTACCAAGACAATCAAACTAGTGCATTACTTTTGCCAGTTTTCAACTGGCATTGGTCTAATACCACGAAATGGTGATGGTAATCAGCTCCTCAGTGCCTATGCGCTATTCAAAAGTTTGAAGCATAAACTTTCTTTCGGGACAGGTGGCATTCCATCGTTTATTTTAAAAGGATGTTTCGAAATCTTTGTCCCAGTGCTATAGCACCTTTTTAATCTTTCTTTCTTAATGTTAAGTCTGGTGTTTTTCGGACATGGAAAGAAGCTCTTGTTGTGCCGGTTCATAAATCTGGATCTGTAACTACCGTTAACAACTATCGACTGGTGTCCCTTCTGTGTAGTTTTTCAAAAGTATTTGAGATAATTATTCAATCACTCTTATCAGTTTAGTTTACGGAAAAACTGCATGAGCATCAGCATGGTTTTGTAGATCGTAAATCTATCAAAATAATCTTTGTTGAATATGTGAATTTCGGCGCACCTTATGTTATGTAATGTGGGCAAGTCAACACAGTTTTTCTTGACCTATCAAGGGCTTTTCACGGGGAGAACTATTGCCTGTTACTTTGTAAACTTTCATTGTATGGCCTATGTGATAGGTTATGCGACTGGTTTGAATCATACTCATAACGACGTTGTTAGTGCTCTTGAGCGATCAAAGGTGCTGCTGTACATGGATGATGCGAAGATTTTTTTGAATGTCTGCAATCCAGTTGATTGTGAATTTTTGCAGCGTGATATTCATAATCTAGTTAGATGGTGCTGGAATCCCATGAAGACTAAGGCTGTAACATTGCATCGAAGGAAGGACCCCATAATATATGAAGTCAATGGTGCGGAAATTCATTGCGTGCAAACTGTTCGTGATTTGGTCGTGCACATTAATTTTAGGCTTTCCTTTTCTGGTCATGTGCATATGTGTGTGCATGTGGCCATGTGACTCCTTGGAGTCTTGAATCAAATGACACGTCACTTTAGGGGTTTCCATTCTTCTATTCATTTGTATTGTACTACTATATGGTCAAAGCTTGAGTTTGCTTCAGTGGCTTGAAACTGTTTGACAAAGGGCTGAGATGGAGATCAAGAAGGTACAAAGGCGCCTTGTCCGTATTGTACGTGAGATATTTTTGCGTAGGTGTTACTATGACTCTGCATATATTTTGTCTGAACTCTGTCTTGGTGCACTTTATAGCTGCATATAAATGTGGGACGCCTTGTATTTGTTCAAGGCTGTGAACTGCATTATTTCACCTGAGCAGTTGCTTGCCACTGTAATTTTTTATGTTCCTTGTAGACGTAGCAGGCATGTTTGACCCGGTATGTTCCACCTTATCGCCTTCATCTAGGTTGCAGATTGCTTACAGTGCATTTCCCCAGGTGTTGATCTTTTTAATGCGTTCTCTTTATTACCTAAATAAAAGTGCTCTTTCTGCGTACTGCTTGACACGGTGCTTTCCATAAAGTGATCGCTGTTAAATGTTAGTGCAACATATATCTGGTCCTTGTGCTGTTATGTGCACTTTAAGTAAAGCATCTATCTAACTGTCTATGTATATATCTATTTCTATGCCTAAGTAACCACAGATATAAAAAACTAGCACAAAATATCAGTGGTTATAAATGTAGTTATAATTACCTTCTAGTAGTTCTGACTTCTTTGGTCGTGATTTGGCTACACTAGTAGTTTAACTAACTACTACGTCAAATTGTAGTTTAACGATTACAAAGTAGTTACAGCACATATCTGAGTAATTGACAACAGCATATCATAAAATGTACCTGTATACAACGAAACGTCTGTGTGTTGCTGACAGACGAGATATGAAGCTGGTGACATGATCATTTATCTTGTTCTTATATACATACATATTGCATTTGAACTACTATACACATTAGAACCGCACAGATACGCTCCAAAACATCACAAGATACATCAAAAGTCCATGGTGACAAAACTCTCCTAATCTCATAATGTACTTCAATTGAACCTCTGTATACAATAACGGGATTAGTAGACTTATGCCGTTTTTACTATTTTTGTTGCGGCATTACCTACATACCAGCGTGTACCTGAGAAAGAAAATTTACGACCGTATTGCAATTCATGTAACAAACGGGAAATGCCTGTATGTCAATAGGACGGACAGCCAGATCAGGCCTCTTTTCTCGGCTTCTTTTTTTGACGTACCCCGTATTGCATGCAGAGATTCAATTACAGAAGAGAGGAACTGCAAAATGTATGGATTCGAAATACAGTAAAAATGAAAATATATACAAATGTATGCAAACGTAGTGATGATGGAACTCTTGCATCCATGTTCACTTTACGTACATTCTATCACAAGGTTCTCATGTAAAATACACATGTAGTTTTTTCTGATCCATGCAAAAAAAAACATGCACCTCTTCAAAGGGAAAGGGTATACTTTGATGACTTCATCTACAAGCTCTACCTCATAAATCGAGTGACACTCTATTTCCTTTTTGAGTACTGATAGTACGTTCTTTGTGATCCTGCATGGTCTGATATGAACAAAATTATGTTTACAGCATTTGCATATCTGTGCACACCCGTCATTCATACATGATGCAACTATTTTTGTAATTCTTCCGAATGTGTCACCAATCATTACATAGGAATTGCTTCGTCGAGATCTGTCTAGTTTTTCAACACAAAGTGTAAATGGACCAAGGGACATCTTTTTGTACAACAAATCATTGCCTTCCAAATTCCTTTTACCATGAAGAAGTACTCTTCTTCCGTTTTGAACATGCTTGTGGGATCTAAAACCTTTCATTACATCACCAAACAGTTTGCCAAGGCTTCCCGTAGGAATTCCCTGCGTGGAGAGTAGTTTTGGAAGCTGCAGCGACAATACATATTTCTCACAAATCTGTGGTCCCACATGGCGTGTTCCCTGCACAATTTACAGCAGCATTCCATTCATATTCTCGAATGGAAACAAGGAGTATCCCCACAATGGTCCCCAATTCCTTACGCTGTCCACCAAGTGCAGCAGAAGATGCGCATTATAAGTCATCTTTTCTTTGCCATATAGGAATTGGTACTCCTCTAAAAACTTCAAAAGTTCATGGCGAACAACAGGTAGCCTGTGAAGTGAGACAGTCTCTCCAAGAAGAATGTGCATTATCTGTACGAACTTAATCCAATTCCTGTAGTACTTCTGAGGTAAGATGCCCTTTAAAACAACTGGCGAAAAAAATAACAAAAAGTTTCGCCACTCTGACGCTTTCCAATACTTCCATACCTTAACAGAGCGTGCTAGTCTCCCAGACAGATTTCAGTCCTTGGAGCCTGCTGATCCTTGCACCAAGCTGATACCTATGGGAACCTCTTCCATTAAACCACATACAGGCTGTTGTTCGAACAAAACCTAGGCATACCGTGTGCATATAATCCACTACAACACCTGATGTTATGCTACAAAAAGATAAAAGAAAAAGGACAGTCGAGCCTTTGATTCCACCGCTACAAACTCCGGTTTCCTCTGCTTTCTTTGCATGTTCCTTGAAGCTTTCATCAGTCCTTTGCAAGATTTGTTCCTCTGAAACGGGATACACCCTGGCATGGCCATTTCCAACTGCAACGACTTCGCCTTCGTGCTCACACCACGGGCACCCGTGTTTCCCATTGAACTGCGTCATGTTTAAAATTGAGCATCTTGCTATGCTGTCTGCTGTGCAAGGCCCTGGGAAGACCTTTGAGCATTTCTGTGTTCCACACTTTGAATTCCACATGAAGCCATTTGTTGACAAAGCATTTACATCCTCTACAAAAGGTTTAAGAAATGTGTTCATTGTTGATTTGTGGGGACCAAACCAGAGCCCGGCAAGGATTTGGTTGTTAACTCTTTCACGAAATGGCATCTCATTTACTTGAAGCAGCAGTGGCCAAATGCAGTACTGTGAAGATTCAAACACTGGTACACCATCTGTGCTCCAAGTGAATGAGATGTCGTCACTCTGTAGAGGAATCTTTCTATATGCTGGGCTGGCCATCACATCCCCAACATTGTATGAAGCTGCTTGGCGAGGTCTTATGACACTCTCGTGTCTCTCCATGAAGTCACGGAACTGTGCCTCAAGGTCTACCAGAATGAAATAACGCCCAGATGAAAAAAGTTCATCCCTGTTGTTGTCCTTTCCACAGTGATGACATTTTAGGTTAGGTGGAAGGAATGATTGATCCGAGTTGTCCTTGCCCAGGTACTCGCAACACTCACAATAAAAGTGAGCTTTTAGGAGCTGTTTACTCGCATTAAAGTGCTTAAAGAAAACGTACTTTGTGGTTGGAAAGTTTGTTTCCTCAGGAAGGTGTGCTTCAATAATTTTTAGCAGGCTTTCTGTTGCTTCCTTTGAGTCATGGTACCTCAGCACATGCGCCATAATCAACAGGAGGCTGGCAGCTTGGGTGAGGCGTGAATTCTCATACAGGGGATTGTCCTGAAAATAGAAGTTTTGATAGCTTGTGAGTGCCGTTTCGTTTTACAGTGAACAATCTGCAGGGCTTGTATTTTCTATGTATATATGGTGGGTAAGAACCACAAATGTAAACATGCTGAATCTTTCTTAGCTTTTGGTTTGCATTATATTTGAGTACATCCTGATGTTTCGTCCTACACCGCAGTTTCCTTCACCAGCATCCGTTGCAATAATATTTATTCACGCTGCATTTCTGCTGTGCTGACCTTTCCAGTTCTTCTTTCTTTTTTTATAAACATATCCCCCTGCCCTTACCTATCTTATGGATGTCGTTATGCTGTCGAGCAGCTATATCAGCAACAAACTCACTCAAATCTCACTCGCCTTTTTGCTTTTTTAGTTTTATATTTCGAGTTTACTGTTCTCAGACAACCAAATAAATCATACCAGTGTCTGTTTGCTGCTGTTCTCAGTCCCACAGCTGGGATCAAAGGTAGAAGAAGTTGCAGCAGAGCTGTCCCCATCTGTGTCATCATCAGTAGAGCTGGTAGAATTATCCGAAATCTCGGAGCTGTCCCCATCCATGTGATCATCAGTAGAGCCAATAGAGTCATCCAATATCTATATATATAGGGAAACGAAACATTAGTCACGATTGCAAGGACAGACACATGGGTAGTTATTCCTGAAGGACACGACCTAAAATGCATTAAAAAAACACAGTGAGAGAAAATAGCGCGATGGACTTACACTTTGATGGCTACTTTCTATCGGTTGTTCGCAAATGCATGGTGACCTCTGGGTTTGGTTCTCGTAGCATGAACTTGCTGTTGGATATTGGGTACTATTCACGGCGTCTTCGCTAGCAGTAGCTGACAACGCCTGATTCCCATTTTCTGACTTCCCATTCTGGCGTCCCGTACGCGCGCCGTCGCTCGCGTCATTTACAGAAGAGGTTGAGGGCCTGTGGATCTGATCATTGTACTCCTCAAATTGTATCCCTCGTCTTTTCCAATTTTGGATGGTGTTCCTCGACACGCGGTTGTCTGTGCTGAGCTCCCACGCCCGATATTTCCTCTTCGGCGTCATCAGGAACGCCAACGGTGTTAGGACACACCATAAACACTTCCAAGCAGATGAGTGAAGTTTTCCTTGTTGCAACAAACACCAACGGTCAAGTAACAAGAAACGACGACGGCGATGTTTCTAGCAGAAGTTCCTGAAGCAGAAGTTCTAGTAAGCGTTCCTGGATACTGCGCGTTAACCGCCGTACTGCCCATGCGCTACATCGCTACATCCAACGATGGAAGCAGACTATTGAGTACGAAACTGCCGCACGAAAACACGCGGCTTCCATTCTCTATGCATATATGTGACAGAGGGAAAATTCGGATGGTTTTTCAAGGTTCACAAGAAGTTACACGAATTTAGAGCGTATTACTTGCATTTATTGTTAAACAGCAGAAGTCTGTCAAATTTGATAATGTGTGGAAAAATTCCAAAGCCGATCCATAGCCCCGTTGCTAGCAACGTTGATTGCTAACTGCGTTGGCCCACCAGGGGTGTCCGTCCACACGTGGTTGACCCAGATAATCGCGCCCAGGCAAGACGTTCCCCATTTCCTTTTATCTCGAGAGCTGCTCAACTTTTAGAATGTTCGTCCTCTTCAAATGGCCGCGTATAAACGTTATGGATGTTTATCCTGTGGAAAGTATCTTAGATGTTGATGTAGAACTGACATTGCTAAATGACCCGCGAAGCGCGCAAAATTTCAAAGGTAGGAAGTTCCTGGTGAAGTGGGAGGAAAGCCACGAGCCATCAGAGGCATATATTGTTGCAGCCGGTAAATGTTTTGCCTTGACTTATCAGAATCAGTCTCTTTGTGTTGTTTATAGCCTCTGCTTATTGTAACAGCCCAGCAGTTGCTTGTCTTCAGGAACATTTTTTTATCACCCTGTACTAAAACGCTTATCTGTTCCTGTAGGTGAAGCAGAGGCTCTGGAACGAAAGAGATGTAAACTTTTGAAAGCGCTCGAAACGGTGGCTAGTTTAGGCGAAGAAGACGTAAGTATTTTTATTAAGTAATAAAACTGTGAGTACATAATTTTCTAATCATGCGTTTTTAGTAGCCGGCAGCCAATCCATCATTGCGGGATATGCACACTGGATCATTCGGGTAATTGTTGCAATTGCATTTTTGCTTCTGTGCAGGACTCCACAGTCGAAAAAGAAGTGTGCAATAGTTGCAAAAGCAACAAAAAAAGAATGCTAGAATTGGAAGAAGAATCCTCCACTTTGACAAGGAGACTCCAAAAGTACAAGAGAAAAATAGGTACGCTTTGCATAGTTCGTGCTTGAAGTGGTTGCTTGCTGGTCTTGTAACTATTTGTACTCAAACCTTCAGAACGACTGCGCAATCTTGAACAGGCACCAACCGTTGGTGCTCCAAGGGTAAGTGGTATGCCACAATACCATCGTCGTAGTAGTTGAATTAATAGCGGAGGAAAAATATAATTTGTCGCTTTCTCCAAGTTACAACGCTCCCCTTCCATCCTGTTTTGTTTCATTTCCTTCTAAAGGTTGATATTGGGCTCGGCGTCGTCATGGACGCAGGGGTGTTGCACAGAGTGGAGGCTGGGGCCAGAGGAGATGGAACGAAGTAAGTCTTTTCACAAGCTAGTTTGCTCCTGGTGTTCATTGTATCAGTATTTGTTAATTTTACTGCTGTCAAACACGACTATTTAGGCTTGCCAGATCTCTCCTGCGAGCAGTTTTCCATCCCGACGAACTGGTGGGGAACACCCTTCTGGGGGGCAAGTGCAATGCGCACAAAGCGAAACCTGCGAAGCCGGCGCTAGACCAGACATTGGCAAACGCCGTTATTGGTATATTTGCAATCTCTATTTTCAAACTAATTGTGCTATGACAACAGTATAGATATGCCTTACACGGCATATGACTTCAACTGATAGAGGATTGATATGCTGCTTTTCAGGCTACGCTTGCAAGAAAACTGGTACGGATCCCGTGCGGGTCAAGGCTAGCCTGGCTACAATGTTAGCAAAAATGAAATGATGTAAACTAGGAAAATAAACTGTACAGAGTGCCAAATATTCCTTTCCTTGTCTTCACCATTCTGAATTGCGCATGTAATGTATTTGGAAGTAATTTGCTGGACCTGTAGTGGTACCAGCTAATGTCCAAACAATTCCTAAATCGTCGCCATCCAGTCTAAAGAAAGTCAAAAATCAAATTTTCTATAGCCTTTCTATTCACCAGATATCTATATACTTTCTTTTGCCTACAACCGTCTATAGAACGTCTGCACCAAATAGCCAAAGGAAGGCCAAAGAAAGGAAAGGAGCCTGTCCAAAAGAAGTCAATATGCAGTCTTTTTCTTGTCTATAACTTGTATGGACTTTTTTCTATAGAAAGTCTATAGCACGGCGATACATTTTTTCATAAGGGCACCCTGAAATGGCATAATAGATATCTTCAAAGAGCGTGCCCTGTGTCACATTTCAAGGCTCTGCTACTCTGTTCGTGTTGCTCCGCAGCGGGAGTCATCCTGATCGACGTGAGGCAAAGGAGTATTAAATACTTTAAGGTGATGATTAAGGTTTTTTTGGCGCATTAGCGAAGTATTAAATGCGATAGCATTTCTCAACGCGATCTTGAGCCTCGGTAAAGCGTAGCGGCAGTGGAGAGGGGTCCCTTCATGCTTACGATGTCTCGGTATCTCCTCTCTGGGGCGCGACCTTGAACTGCACGTAGGAATCGTTATAGATTATTTGAAATTACCGCGCCGCCACGCCACGAAACGTTACTGAAACAAAGATCCGCCCTCTCATAACGCGCGATATTTTACCGGGGACAGCGATCGTAATATTTTAACGGCAGCCGCTGGTTCGCGTTATGCGGTAACGCATATCGTTTACTTCGCTAGTTTTGTTGAAGCTGCTGTGGCTGGTAGATGTCTGAGGCGGCTGCGGGTATTCCGCTCAGCCGAGGATACCTTTGGGCATGTGAGAAGAATTTTCCAACTGATGTCGACTTCTGTATTTACAATGTGAGACGAATGTAGAGGCACTCTAAAATCCTGGCACATGGGATAAGTTACTGCCATTTTCGTGAAGCGCACTACGACCAAGCGAACGTCACTTTCACTACGTGCTTAAAGAGACTATAAAATGATTTTTTTCTTGTTTTCATCAGAAAGAAAACCGTTTTCTGAGTCTAGATCCAAAATTTTACCTTCATCACGCGAGGAGTATTCTCGGGAGCGAATTTAAACGGAGCGGCGAGGGGAGGACAGGTGGGATAACGGATAACTGGCGCGCGAGCCGCGCCGTGCCGAGCTGCGCAGCGGAGACACAGCGGGCAACTTGGCGGGACCACGGCCACGGCCGGCTCGGCAACACGTCATCGTGACGTGTTGCCGAGCCGAAGGATCCCGCCAGGAGCATGCGCCATTGGATCCCGCGTATAGCGTATATGCGGTCATCGGGAGTGGAAATCTCCATGACGGCAGCTTCCGCGCGATGGTCGCAGTCTATCGCAGTCGCATCCTGTGTTTTTTCTAATTTACGTCAATATTCACCTGGTATCCAATGTCTCATGCTGCCCGGTGACGAGACGGAGAGCTTTTGATGCCACGAAGCAATCGGACCGCCGGAGTGGAAAGACGATGTGGTGCCATCGACTGCTCGTGTTTTTAGCGGACATTTGCATGATGGAATTTACGAAGGGTACGCTGAATCTCTTCAACGTACTGGATAACGAGCTCAGTGTCGTCTGAATCAAGGTGTAGCAACGTGTCCACACCGGAGAAAGAACATCCACCTAAACGGCGCAAAGGTGTGAGTATTTTTCGTTATTGGGGCTAACAAAGGTCTCTCAGTCCGTGTGGTTCAAATGCTATCATAGATTTCAGGATTGCGTGAATGGGTTAATTCTCATCTGCGTGACTCTGAACCTTGCCGCCACTTACGGCACAAAGAGAGTAAAAAAAAGAAAAAGAAAATAGAGGTTACCGAATCTAGTCCCTAAACACAGGTGGTGCACTGTTGATAAAAGTACACTTCGCTTAGCATGATCTTAGAAACCATACTTCAACAGAATATTTATGTAATATGTTGAACATACGTATCCGTTCTTTTCTCTTCACTCATCTGCTTTCATGCTCACAGGTGTCTTCCTCAGCGGAGCCTGAAACCCCTTAGGTGAGACAGCATGATCATTGTAATCCACTATTCAGAGCAGACAAATGCTGTGCACTCTCTTTCCAGATTCCTCTTTAATGCAGTGTCTTGCCTACCATTCGGGCTCTGTATATTGTTCACAAGTTTTTTTTTTTACCTTTATTGTCATTTGATTTACAGTTTGCTTTGTCATGTACACAAATATGATATTGAGGGGGACATTTTCTTGTTTACACCTCTTATCTTATAATCATTGCTCAGTTAGATTACATCATTTGCATTCACCGGAACTGGAGTTGTATACTGTGTTATTTTCTTGTCTCAAATCAGGGCAGCCCATGTATATGGCAGCTGAAGTCTTTCACCAGGGTAACATGCCAGGACAACTCCAGCAAGTGCTCTGCAGGTCACCTCTAAATTAAAGGAACCTACCTTTGATGCACTATGTCCTCATGAGATTTTGTTCCTACTACAACTCTGCGCTTTGTTTCACATTACCAAAAAATAACCCTACCAACCATTATCATACCGGTGTACTGCTGTGTTCAACCAGTTCAACTTGCTCTGGGCATCCTGCAAGGCCGTGCAGCTACTTCAGCCCTTATTTGCTGGTAACACTGGTGCCAATACAGTTGTTAGATGAGGTGTGACAATGTAAAATAGAACATATCCTGTGTTCTATTAAAAATAAAAATTATGCATGTATAGCATATAATGTGTATATGTAGATGTTAGGTCTTAATTATTGTACTATTTGAGCTAAATGTCGACATTTCAGCTGTTTGAGCCTGATGCCCTCGTCCTTGACCCACATACAAGTGTGCCCACACACTCGGAGGAGCCTGCATAGCGAGGACTCTGTCCCAGTAGCAAATGGAACAGTTCTTTCACAAAGAAAGCAGATTTCCGTCAGAAGACCCACAAGCAGTTTACTTGAAATAGTACCGATTACTTGTTACTACCAATTACTAATTGCAAAATATTGGGCATGCTACGTCAGATCTGGGGTTTTTTGCTTCTTTCCAGTTACCTCAACTGGTGACTTCAAGCTTACGTAACACAATAATATAAGAGGGCATGAAGCAGGCGAACTGGCGTCGTGAGATTGTGTCCCCCAGTCTTAGGGATGTATTACACAGTATTGGAAACCTGGTTGAACAATAAATTTGTTAAACGACAAACACTTATCAGATGTGCAGTGACGATGTGCAGAATACTCTTACACAATACGCTACAGCTGCGTTTTGTAGGCATGGTGGTTGGCAATGCTAAATGTTCAGATTTACGACGTGCTCAACATTGAATACAGAATACGTGACGTGCTCATAAGTAAATTCTTGCATGAAACATAATCTTAGGCAAACAAGAAGTCCTTCGACGGAAGGAAATACAGCTATCTGTAGAACAATAAATGCAGAGCAAATCAAAATCGCCTGAAGGCGCGAAGCTGCTTTGAATAATAACAGTAATGATGACGAAGAACACGAGTTGAAACAAAGTAAAACAAAACATTAGACCACACAGTCTTTTACGATAATTTGTGCAAACAAATCGAGCAACAAAGGGGGCATCTTCCAAATATCACAGTCGCACTTCACAACGCACTTCCTTTGTTGTCAGATTGCCAACACGTAAACATAACTGCAACTGACGTAAATATAACTACAACGCCAAGCAACCACCAGACACTTTCCATTGGTGACGGCGATACAACCAATACACGTTGCGGTGAATCGCTAGAGGCCCACGTAACTCGTCAGCAAAACTCTCAAAGCCACGGAGGTACTTGAGTTCCTTGTTGTGAACGGCCGCAGAGCAGAGGACGAATACATCCGATGAAAAAGTACAGCTCACATGTCATACTTGCCAGCTCAACTGTAGCAAACGATTCACACGCAAAAAGCTGTCATTATAGCGTGCTATCCGAACGCCTCCAACAAAGAAAACGTAATGCTTCAACTTCAACCCTCAGACGCGACTAGAGACCTTGTGACCTTCTATGTGCGACTGGACCAGTGGACGGCGCCAGCTACAGCGGGCTCGCAGCATTACTTGCCATTGCGCAACACCGGTGACGTAACGGGGAACAGAAGTGCGGTCCGTACAGTTACACCATCGACGGGAGAATGTGCGCGGGAGAGGAGCAACGAGGAAGAGACATTCCGAGCGCGCGCTCCTCACAGAGTGGAGCGATTTCGTCCGGAAAAATTTGTGGCTTATTAGTTTCTCGGCGGGAAGAACAGTTTCCAGCGAAAAAAAGTATGGGGGTTCGGGAAATTTCATAGTCCCTTTAAGTAAGTGTCATTTATGCAATGATGACAATTACGATAGATCGGAATAAACGCATCGTGGACTCCATCATCATCTCTGTTCTTCTCTGGTCATCGTCTCTTTGTTTTCTCATCATCTCGTCATCTGTTTGTACTTTCTGTGTGTAAGCCTACTGGCGTAGCCAGTTCGACTTCGTCGAAACTTACATCCCCATTTTTCTTTATCACATCACCATCAGAATAAACGGCGGCAAGCTTTTTAGGCGTGTGCACCGATACCTTCCTCAGAATGTTTTTCTTTGATTTAGGAACACCTCCTGCTAATCTTCTTCCAACATTAAACAAACTGGCCTCAAACATGTGCCATCTTAAACTATTTCAACTACATATTGGTCATCATCAGGTACGTCGTGTACCAGCATCACCGCTTTCTCGGCAGTACACTCGACCGTAGTTTATCATGCTATGCGCTATCTAACCATGTGCTATCTACCATGCGCTATCTAAAAGCAAGAGGTGAGAGTCGTCTTGGGGCGGCCTGTGGACGACGGCGACGCGGTCTGCTGGCTGCGCGCTCCTGGCCCTGGCAGCCAGTTCTACCGGCAGCGTCCTAGCGTGAGGCCACGCACATCTGCTCGCTGGGACACTCCATCATCGCCGGTCAGGACTCATGTAGGGGTACGCCATTTCCTCTACATTCTTCTTCTAATTTTTAGAACCTAACTTAACCTAACCTCACTAAGTGAGGTGATTTAGCCCATTTCAACGACCCTACCTTTCGCAAGACGGCAAGTTTCGAATCCGTTAGGCTTAGCATTCCCGTGTTTCTCCTGCGCTAAAAGTGAATCAGATGGGGTTGTTGAAATGCATATAAAGAAACTTCTAGTCCACAGAATTTTATAAGTCTTACATTTTTAGATTCAGTATATGAACTTATTCCACTTCTATGCATATTTACCTTCCTAACCCTTTCACTAATTTTTAAAAACGAGTGGTCCCGATACGGAACTATACACCCCAACCATCATTCATGCTCTTGTACCGGTCGCGGTACTGTCGCCCACAGCAACGATGACTCAACACATTCACTCAGTAACGATCACTCAACGCAACTCAACGCACTCAACGGAATCGGCAGCCACTGAACGCAATTAGCAATCGCTTGGCACTCACACTTCATCTGTGGAACCCGCACGGGTCGCTGCGCGCTTGTTCCCGGCATCCCGCTGCTGCTCCATCAACTGCCACAATCACAAGCTCTGTGTAGTCGTCCATCATCCACAAGCAATCCTCATTCTCCTCTTCATGGTATAGACGCGGACCTCATCGCTTCGCGTCTGAGGGGGGGAGTGATGGGGCGGCCCGCGGACGACGACGACGAGCCTGTGCTACTGCGTCTGGCAGCCAGTTCTACCGGCACCGTCCTAACGTGAGGCCACGCACATCTGCCCGCTAGGACATTCCATCATCGCCGGTCAGGAATCACGTAGAGGTACGCCATTTCCTCTACATTCTTAATGTTCTTCGTTACCTATGCGGTTCGCGGTGGAACGCGTCTCCTCAGGAAATGCTCATCATTCACCGATCTCTTGTAAATCAGACCGTTGCTCATCACATTGCCCTGCTTCACAATCAACCTGTTACCAGAGAGAAAGTGTTCGAGTTCATCCTAGCAAAGGGCGTCAAACTCTGTCTTGGCCTTCCTCGAGCAACGTCAAACGCCTTAGCCATGGCAGAAGCACGGGAACAACCTGTATCAGCTCTGAGGATGCAAGAAACGTTCCGCCAGTATACGTGCGGTTGGCAACGCGTCACCATCGCCATCCTCAGCTTCGAGCCATTATGAGTCGTCACCACTCTTCCTTTACCGGAGCTATCCAGACACAGGGTGGTCTTATTCCTAAGCACAAGCAACATGTATTACCGCATATCTCAACATGAGTTCTACAGCCTCCTGACGTAAGAATTAATGTTGGACTTCCGGGAAAGAAGGATATACCAACGCATGTTCTTTGCCACTTCAGTCTTGAGTTAATAAACAGCACCGCAGGCAGAATACAGATTTTCCCGGATGCATCTACGACGTCATCCAGCTCCTCGTGAGCGTTTGTTATCCCGGAGGCGAATATCGAAAGAGCGGTGCGGCTGTCTCACGTCACCTCTGCTTCGGCCGCTGAACTTCATGGAGTCCTCTTGGCACTAAGTTTTTATTAACTCGCGATCTTCAGTTTCTCGCTGGATCATCTATAGCGACTCAAAATCTGCGTTACAGACTGTAGCTACCATGTTTACTACAAGATCTCCGGCATCAGCAGCGCAAGATGTCTTGCACACATATCATGCGGCAGTTTTAAAAGGTCATGACATCCAAATGCAGTGGATCCCTGGTCACTGTGGTATTGGAGGCTGTGGACGCTGCTGCACGCCAGGCTCTTCAACTCAGGCGCGTCCAAATGATCCCCATTTATTTCACCAAAGGTGACACAGGGCGAATGTTGAACGAGATCAGGCAACAAATGTGCAGCACCTCCTGCAGGATCTGCTCGGGATTCGCTTCTGTACAAGGTCGATCCGGGAATGCGCTTTCCAGTACCACCGACCTTCACGCGACAAACGACGACCGTCCTATACATAGGCTACGACTCAATGTTCCGTACAGCGCACGTCTTTGCTTCAAACTTGGAAAGCGAGACACTCCGGACTGTAGTGAGTGTGGCGTTGTATAGGATGTAAAACACATCCTTCTCGGGTGTCGCAAGTACGTTGATGCCCGAAGGGTATTCGAGACGAGCCTCTCTCGTATGGCCTCCCTAGCCTTCGACATCCCGAAACTGTTAGGTCCTCCGTCGTCCGACAAGGCGCTGAGGGCACTCGAAGATTTTCTACATACAACCCGGCTGATGGACATTCAATGAGTCGCTGAATCTGTGCTGTGTGTGCCCCCAGCGATTCCGACATTTTACAGTCACTTGGTCGAAACTTTTGATCTACATGTTGAACTCCAATATCTGTGTTTTTCTTTGGTCATCAACTCTTTATTTTCTCATCATCTGTCATCTGTTTGTACTTTCTGTGTGTAAGCGTACTGGGGTAGACAGTTCGACTTCGTCGAAACTCACATTCCCATTTTTGTCTTTATCACATCACATGACGTCACATCGCCACAACAAAAATGGTCGCCGCCGGATCGCCGAGACCGCGAAGCTCTCACAGGCTGTTATCGAGAGTGATTACATGTTTGTTTTTGGCACAATGTCACACGGTACTAAAACACACCAAATAAACACATTGTTGAAAATGCTTGCTTAAAAATATTGTAGTGTAGGGGCCCTTCGCTTTTTCTCAATATTTTTACCTGCTCCTCAAAGCCTGCCGTCTAGGCTACGCACTCTGTCACCGAAGAGAAGCGAAGTGAGTTTGGGGAACTTACTAAATCCTTAGCGCACTTCCTGCCGAGTGTCACTAAAAATGTCGTGTGACATCACAAAAATGACACTAAGTGCAAGTGTCACTCGTTGAAAGTGACACTAAATTTGTCCATCTGCCAGGGGTATAAGACAGAGAACTGTGAGGCGAACAACAGTGCCCGTGAAGGCGGACGTACGTTGATGGAACTTTTGCTGCATCACATATCAAAACGACGAAAGACCTGAGACAAGGAGCAAAAAGGAACACGCGCGACAGGTTCTGCACGCCAACGCATCTGCACGCCTCCGCCCTTGCGCTTCTACCGTTGATCATATACCACCCTGCTCAGGATATATTTAATGCAACAATAACAACTGCTGCTACATGAATGAGGATGGGATGAGGTGGTTCATGCAAGAATGGAGGTACCATACCTTAGTGCCCGTGGGTTAATATACGAGTGGGATGACGATTAACATTAGACACACATACAAGCGAATTCATATCAGTCATCTACATCGAGCTTCGTTGAAAACAACAACCGTGTGAAACAATAGAAATGCTCACAAGGACCTGTGGGATAGTATGAAAACAATTAAATACAATTCGTTAAGCCCTAATTGCGCTATATTGGCTTTGGAGGTCCTCATGGTGCTTATAATCCATGCAACTGTCAGTTCCCAAAGAAGCTGCTTGGACAAACGCCTACTATAGTCATTGCGCAGCCTTCTATTAATGACTGCCCAAGGAGGGTCGGGTCCGTAGGTAAGGTGCTCACAGTCCACTTTAGAAGAGGCTTCACCTCGATACCATGGCTCCCATGAGGGTGTTGTTGGTGCTATTGACTTCACATAATGACAATGTGGTCACAATGTGTCATTATGTGCGGTTGGTTGACCAGCGGCAGGCCACTGAATTCCGGCGTCCTGACGGATCTGTTACGGAAAACCCCGACGAGGTGCTCACCGGCTTTGAAGAGTTCTTCAGCAGCCTGTATGCTCGGGCCCCTGTCAATACCGAGACAGCTGCCTTCCTGGATGGCCTCCCGGCTCTATCCCAGACTGATCGGCGTTGTCTTGAAGAGCCGCTGCGCATAGATGAACTGGACATCGCAGTGCATCGGGCATCGTCCCGGAAAAATCCTGGGCCGGACGGACTCCCCCCTGAGTTTTATGCGACGTTTTTGCGACACATTCGAACATTCCTCTTTGAAGTCTTGTGTAGCTGCTTGGGCGGCGCGGATTTCCTGACATCATTCGGATACGGCCATATTATTCTGCTACCTAAGAACTCCGGTGACCTTTCTAACCCTGAAAATTGGCGACCGATAACACTACTCAATTGTGACTATAAGATCGTAACTTCCGTGCTGGCAAGCAGGATGCAATGTGTGTTCCCGTCAGTCATCCACCACTCGCAGACGTGCTCCGTGCCGGGACACACAATGTACGACACCTTATCCGGTCTGCGGGATGCCTTGCACTCCGTGGCCCCGACCGTTCCCAACGGCTGCCTGCTGTCTCTCGACCAAAAGAAGGCATTCGATCGTGTCGCCCACAGCTACATATTCACTGTGCTGGAGGTGTACACTCTTAAACCCGTACCTTTTATTGTAACTTTTAGAAACATGTAACTTCTATATACACGTAGATTTCGAGATTTCTTATAGGTTACACCACTGTAACGTATATTTAGAGGTTAAAAAGGCCAAAGTCATGTCTTTACAACACGAATAGAAGTTACATCTCGGAAACAGCTTGTTGTAACTTATAAATGTACCCTCTACACTGTTAGAAGAAAAGGTATATAAAAGGTATAAGAAAGGTATAAATAAGGTCTACAGTACGACATTTATACCTCACCACCACTGTCTATACCCTGTTTAAACCATGTGTAAGGTATAGATCACTGATTCTATACCTTCCACGGCAGCTGAGGGTATAATAAAGTACTTATATATTACGTTTATACCTTCAGCGTCTTGTATAATTTTTCTTCCGCAACATCTGGGATCACATTAATTTGTGACGGCGACTATATCATCTCAGTTAAACAATTAGTTAATTTAAAAACATAGGCAGTAATACAGTAGCATTCTAATTATATTGGGTAGTGACATCTGGAAGCCTATGATTTGATCCCAAAATAAATAAATTTACACGCCCTCACTTCTTGAGTTGCTTCCCGGGCGAAGGATGGTCTCCACCATGTGTAGCCGCGGTGTGTTGTATATGTATCTGTTCTCCAGCAAACGCCAACGGCTCCTGGAAATATTTTTCCTAATATTTGTTGGTGTTTCTTCTTGGTTTCCAATTTAATGCTAATTGTTACTTAATTTCTTTCCTCTCCGATTCCCATCCATGCTTTGTGAGTTTGTGCGCGAGTGTCTCCAGGTATTTCCTTTTCTTGTTATCGTTCCTTTGGTCCTTTTTCTTTCAATATTTGTGGAAAGCTGCGCTGGGAAGCCGCCACTCGGATATGACGCCTGAAGCAAATTGAATATTACCGTTTTCTTCAATTATGCCACAAGGTCTTCAAAATGTACCCTCTAGGAGGTATATGTTTATACCCTGAGGTGCAAATAATATACCTTCATGGAGGTATAAAGATAGTATACCTTGTGGAAGGTATAACGTTTATACCTCAAAAGGTATGCGCCCTGGGACAAGCCGTTTATACCCCAAAAGGTATAAATTTTTCTAACAGTGTACTCCGACACTGTAACTTCTAAGCGAAATCTCCAACGATAATTTCTTTGTTAGTTTCTTATCGTTTGTTTTCCTTCTGTTTTTCAGCATAATGCCGCGTTTCAGCCTCCCATTCGAGACGACAGTTGCGAATCTACGCTGTTATTTTTTATCTGTTTCATCTATACGTCGACTACATGTTATCAATGCTGTATGAACACAGATTATAAGTTCGCAGTCTGGAATACTCATAGTATGTTTCTTTCTAAAGGGTGGAAAACCATTGTCAATGCCGCAACCACCAAGATTTCCGATTTCGCTGCGTAGCCGAGCCTGGTCTAGGTTTATCCACATTGTGAGCGGTTGCCTTGAAACGCTTAACGCTCGTCGTCCGTCCGTTAACAAGTGTAATATGTTTTAATGAGTGGTTTTCCTCGCGTTTATCATAGTATCGTCAGGAACAACGGAAAAGCTAGATGTCGCTAGCAAACAAGGATATTTTCGGTGTTCTCAGGGGAAAGTGTAGTGAGTGCGAAGATTGCAAAGAATGTATAACCGAAAACGAACGTCACCACCGCAGCCCTAATTCACACACTTCATACACTGGGTAAGTGTGCATTTTGTGCTAGGTACGTGCGTTATTTTGATAGCGAGAGCTCTTAGCGCATGTTTGTTGTGATTATGGCAAGCGTTTTGCGGTCCTGCATATGAACGCCATTTACGCTTGCTACTTTTCTGCTCTTACTTGGTCGCCAAGTCAATACACCGGCGTGCATTTTGCGAGCTGCGGATATATGCTACGAGATATATAATTCGCAGCTTCCTACTTGTTGTATTCTTACGATATTCTAAGACTCAATCGCGGAGTGAACGCCTTCCCGCATTTATGCTGCTTTGTACCTTGTGCTTTGTACGGATTTGAATGGTTCCGTAAATGTTACTCTCATTGCCCAAACTTTTGTTACCAGGATCCCACATGCAGGTTCACATACCGTCACCAGCGTAATGCAGTACCTCACAAACTCGTCCCAGAGCGCCTCCAACGCTGATAACGCAGTAATGTAGTGTCTCCTGCGTTACTGCACACTCATATTCCTCAAGGTTGTGTGCGTTTTATGTAATACTGTATTGCCATTTGCGCTCGCCTCTGCAACACGAATGTGGAATAATTTTTTTTCTGCTGCAATTCTCCATTTCGTTGGGTCTGTTGAGCTCACTTAGAAGATAGTTCTTTTTTCCACATACATGGTAAAGCGACCATGGTTTCTCCTCACATCAGGATCGCACTTGTGCACAATGTGTCACCTCTCGACAGACTTCTGTTTGTGTAATACACATATGTTCAAGATCTCCTTTTCTGCTGGTTCATTTTGGTACCTTGGTGTGTTCTGTAAATGTCTGTCCATATCCCACGCACAGGGTGTTTGTTTTTATTCGCATCACACCAGCGCTCATTTGACAGGTGGGTTATGTTAATTTTCGCAAATTAACCCATCCGTAGTTACAAACATTTCCGACGTTTCCTGACGCATGTGTTTGTAACTACGGATCAATTAATTAGCAAAAATTCACATAACCCACCTGCCAAATGAGCGCTACTCTGTTGCGAATAAAAATGAACATCCTGTATAAAAAGCAGCACGTTGGCATAACCTTTACGGGCAGGTGCTGGGTTGAAGGCCGTAACCTCTAATTAGTGGGTTTCCTTGTAACTTTTATAAAAGGTACTGCTCAGAGGGTACCTGGTAGCTTCTGAAATAGAGGGTAAAATATTGCGATTTTTTACCCTTTACTAAAGGGTACCGAGTTAAGAGTGTACGGTTTCCCAGAGTGGATGGTTGGTGTCATCAAGAAATTGTACAGTAATCACCGGAGCAGCCTGTACCTCCTCCAGCGTTTTTCCGGACAGTTTTCGGTGACTATAGGTGTGCGGCAAGGTTGTCCCATTTCGCCAGCCTTGTTCACCTTGGCAATCGATCCCCTACTGTGGAACATCGACACAGCTGAGCGAATTCGTGGTTTTCCCCTCCCCTTCTCTGGGGAATGGAAAGTGGCCGCATATGCGGATGATATAACCTTGCTTCTGCGTGACGAAAGCGCAGCAGTCGAGGTTATGCGCGTATACGAATCCTACGCGGCTGTCTCTGGAGGAGCGTTGAATTATCGGAAGACGAAGTGTATGCCACTCTGTAGTCCGGCGCAGTATATGTCATTGCCGTTCGTGTGCGCCTCATCGCTTAAGATCCTTGGTGTGGTGGTTAACACACGCGGGCCAACTGCGGACAATTGGTCAGCGGCTCTCGAAGAGGTGCAAGTGAAATGCGAGTCTGCAAGCTACTATGAACTATAGTATCACGAGCGGTCCTACCTGGTGCGTAGTGTTCTGCTCGGGCGCGTGTGGCATCTCAGTCATGTTTCGATCGCCCCACACGCTGCTGTGACGCGCATCCATTCATGCCTCTCGTCGTTCTTCTGGAAGAAGCGAAGGGGACCAGTCTCGCGAACCATGCTTTTGTTCCCGCAGTCTGCTGGCGGAGTCAACCTTCCCGATGTTGGGTTGATGAACCGGGGCATTGCGCTCAGCACCACACTGCGAATTCTCAATGCGGCGGACTCTCCAACTAAAGTCTTGCTCGGCCTCTGGTGGGACACACTCCAACATGGCCATCGTGCAGCTCCTCACCGATTTCACGCGGCGGTTCGGGCTTACTATCAGAAGGTCTCGTCTCTGCTCCCCGCTGCTTCCAGTTTGCAATCCACTTCGCCTTGAACGATGACCCAACTAGTTTTGCTGGACTCTGCCGCAACCACTGAGAACCTTAGAAGACGGGTGGACTATGCTTCAGGCAGCTCTTGGACATCGTTCGTTGGCCCGTGGCTTCCTGGTCAACTGCGCGACATCATTTGGTCCTTTGCCTGGCGGATACTTCCCACACGCGACCAGCTGCATGCGTGGGACATCACATCAACTGAGGCCTGCCCGTACTGCGGCAGGGCAGAAACAAACTACCACGTGCTATACGAGTGCCGCATTTCCCGCATCTTCTGGCACTTGGTTAGACATTGCACGAATGTCCTTTGTCCCGTGCAGTGTGATCAAAGGCGCCCAAACAGGCTGGGTGTGCTATTCACTGCGTGTGGCGCTGCAGTGTTGTGGAAGGCCCGTTGCAAGGCTGTCGCTCAACGGCGGCGGAACATCACCGTTTTCCTGCTAGTACGTCAACTGCGTATTCTCGTGACTAATAGCTTGCAACAAGAACTCTTTGCACTCGGCGGCGACGAGTTTCTGCAGCGGTGGCGGTTCCACACTTCGCTTTTGGTGCAAGGGGGCTCCGCATCTGTCCGAGGTGTCCCTCCGTGAGGTGTCCGTGAACAGTACCCATCCCATCACTCATCTCTCCCATCACTCGTCTCATGCTCCATCGAATGTAAATGGTGCATATCCCTTTTGTATCATGAAGCGTAGCAGTGTGTATATCGCCCCTCATAGCCTCATGGCTCATAAATTGTAAATATTGTTTTGAGGCGCTGTCCATGTACTGACCGTTCCACGTCGTATTAAATTTTCCTACAACATGTGAATAAAGTTCTTTGTTATCAATAAACGATATCACACCTAGATATCACTTCCGATATTCCTCGGCGTGTCGTGATCAGCACTCGAATCTTGGGACATGTGTACTGTGGTAACAATAAAGACGTATTCGAGCAACCCATTTTGCCTTTGTGTAGTGATACTTGTTATATGTGCCCATCCCTGCCTTCAGCGCCGTTTATATCCTACGTTGCGAGGTAACGGGAAATTGCGCTAGAAGTGTTTAGGTCGGTGTTGGGAGGGATATATACATATATACAGGGTGTCCCAGAAAGGTCCATTATTGGAAACCAATATTGTCAATATCGCCCAATATGGCAACTTGGCTACATATTGGACCAATATTGAGAACCGATATTGGCCAACCAGTTTTGCCAATGCCCACTGACTGTATATTCTATTGTTGAATATTCCAACACGACACAATTAATCAATTTCTTATGAAGTGAATAGCACACATGCAAGGAAATAACGAGAAACACGATCAACAGCTAATAGAGAGCCAAACCCATGCATCATCGAAACAAGAGATACATGCAGGAAAATAATTGAAAAACAATCTGAAAGGGACTATTTTTTGTGGCAGCGCATTTAGTCCCCAAAAGGAGTAAAAGTACTCCTTTTTTTTTCCGTAGAGTGTAGCTTTACGAGAGATTTTCGACGCCTGATAATTTTTGGTACGATGGTTATATATGGCGATAAGGACAAGAAGAATGGGCACGTCGTAGTGATAGCACATCTTGTCTGTTTTGAGTAAGGTATAAATTAAAATGTTGGCTCAGCTGTTGTATTTTGGTCACAAATAAGGTGTTCTTCCAGAGCGCTCAAGGGCAGTTCAAGCAGTTTCATGTGTGCAACAGCACATACTTTTTCCCAGGCCTATAAAACTTTTCAGGTCAGTCTTTCAAAAACCAGTCTTGGATAGTAACTAAGCTACAAGTAACTTGTAACTGTAGGTAGTTACTTTTTGTAGTAACTAGTCAAATGCCCTGCCGTTCCTCTCAAACAGGAATTCCGCATATTTTGTCAGTCCGTCCTTCGCAACATGCACACGCCTGTATGTTCCAGTATACTAAAATAGGCAATGACGTTTATTTACACCACGATGATGTCCGAGATGTTCAATACATTCTTGTAACTAATGCACAGCAATGTGCACGTGATCTGAGCACGCATGCGGCAAAAAGAAAGAAAGAAAACGACGATGAGCTCTTGACGCAATATTTTCAATATTTACTCTAACACTTGAGCTGTTCCTCACCAGGCACGTCGTCATCGTCGTCGACCCAAAAACATAATGGAGTACAAAAAAGAACACTTCAAAAAAGAGGAACGGCTTAAAGACGAGCCACGGGGGACGCTAAACCAAGAGGAAAGCATCCACGACGTAACGACCCAAAAAAGGGAAAATGTAGACAAACCAAAGGCCAGGCATGTTCGTTCCATCCGAGAGCCAGGCGGATAACTGAATAATGACGCTTTGTTCCTCCTGAATAAGGCAACGCAATTGTCCTCCTTGCAGTTGCTAATTTAATTGAGAAATTATTAAGAATCATGCCAGCGCTACTTCCATTTACATGTGAAATCCCTGATGTCTTTTGATTACTTTTCCAACATGTATCCCTCCAAACGTGAGCTGTCTTAATCTTTTGACATTACTTCTTTGACATCTGTTGAGCATAACAGAGAAATCATGTGCGTTGTGGCAATGCGTTTATGGCAATGCGTGGCGCTTTTCTGTTAAATTAAGTTTGCAAATGTTTTTCAGCGTTTCTGAAGAAAATTTCTCGGTGACATTCATTTTAAGCTACCGCGATTCCACACACACCACCAGCTCAACTATGTTTTTGTTCCGGACACCAAAACATGTCATTGAATTATAATAAAAAAACTACACCCACCTAGAATCATGCGGTCAACGACATTTGTTCTTACTGGGTTTTTGCCACCTCATCATGTGAATGTCGTGTAACGTAAGTTTAATTATGTAAATTTTTACGAACTGAACTCGGGAAATTTGCAAAGTAACGGTCACGTTTTTACCGCACCAATGTGAAGAGCATGCCTAATTTACTCAAATTTATGATAATTCACAGGGATATTCAGGGGCTATCCTATCGAAAAAAATAGCCGAACATCATGCTCTACGGGGCTCCCAGAGGATAGCGCGCAAAGAATTTTTCAGCGCAACCGTTCTCAGTCCGACGAAAGGAGGTTGGAAACCCAACCGACACCTGCGTAGCAGAAAGAGATAACACTGGCATGGCTTATTGCGTCCGGCTTACCCTGGTATCATGCTTCCCCTCTCCCAATTTCAGGAACTGTCACTTTTTTTTTTTACTATCACTCTGTGGGCTGGGTTTGGAACCTCCTTTCGTCGGATTAAGAGCGATTGCGCTCAAAAAGTCGGAGGGCGTTATGGTCCGATGCTCCGAAAAGCATGATGTTCGGCTATTTTTTCCGATGGGATAGCTCGTGAATATCTCTGTCAAATATCATGAATTTGAGTAAATTCGGCACGCTCTTCATATTGATGAGGTAAAAAAAGTGTCCTGTATTTGGCAAATTTCCGAGTTCAGTTCGCAAATATTCGCATAATTAAGCTTACGATACATGACATTCACATCAGGAGGTGGCAAAACCTAGTAAGAACAAATGCCGTTGACCGCTTGACTCTAGGTGGTGTAGTTTTTTTATTATTATAATTCAATGACACGTTTTCTGGGAAACCCTGTGTACTAGAACAAAGAAGAAAAAAAAAAGAAGGATGAAAGGGGTGTTGGGCTATAAGCGTGATATACAGGGGACATTCCGCCGCCAGGGGCGACGCGAATATGGAATAGGTCCATTCTGCCTGGTCCACTTCATTCTGTCTTCCACTTGCGCGTACTTCGCGACCACACCGTCTATGCCCACACAGCTGAGCGGCTGTGGAGACGGTCGTTTCCGGCCAAGCATGCGATTGGTCAAGACGGACACGTCGCTTCCTGCGCTTGCCGCTCCGATCTGTTCACCTCAGATGTCGGCGTCCCCACTCGACGGCTATTGTTCGTGGAGCTGGACGTAAAAATGCCGAGTGCTCGGCGTTCTTGCGTCGAGAAAACGTCGTACGCGGGTCGCCCTTAAAGAGCGCACAACTTTCACAAGTGACCTTGAAGGTCCAGGGGGGGGGGGGGGGGGCACGATCCGCTTGCGCCCCTCGCGGTAATGTCCATGGTTTGGATACACAATACACGGTTCTGAACGCTTTGAAAAGCAAGTCAACAACGCCAGTGCTGTGTCTGCATGGGGTACAGGCAAAGTTTTCGAAGAGCCTGTGACAAAAGTTTCAGGTTACGCTTCATTGGAAGAACAACCCAAGCTGTGCTGGCGGTATTTTGGAACTTTGGAAATGTGCGTCGATGGAAAATGATGGAGACACATTGGGCGAGTACTTTTGTAATGAAATGCCTGCCTCTCTGCAAGGACGCTGACTTCAAATCCGTTTGAAGGGCGTGTTAGTTTACTTACAAAACTTTAAAAGTAAAATTGTTGCTGCGTATGCCGCATGATAATTGTTTCTCACAGGGAAAGTAGATCCCGGCTGGGACAAGGGCAGGGCTCTACTTTTGACATCCTCGGCGTAGTCCATGGCTCTTTGCGATTTTTGCTTTCTATACCACCTGTCCTGTCGCAGGCCCACTATATGTGATCCCACGGTTACCTCCACAAGTGAGCAAGTTGCAGCAAGTTGAGAGTCCTGTTTGTTGCTCTCCGTCTTCCACTTGCGCGCGAAAGTGAGCTGCATTGCGCCAACGGAGCAAATACGTCTTCCCGCTCGATGCGTCATCGCATCCGTGTACGGGTTTAGTGTCCGGGTGCGTTGTGAGCCGTTTTGCCATGATCATCGGCGGTATTTGGCAGTGTTAGCGGTAGACGCCGGTCCTGTTCACGGCAAAGGATGTCGTCCGAAAACTACGTCGTTGGCTTTTCTAAAGAACTGGACTTCAGGCCAATGCAATTTGTGGGTCTCGATACCAAGAGGTCTTGTTGTTTGTGCAAAGTAATCCCTCGAGTGACTTTCACTCTAGGATGCTGTCACTCTGTGTGCGAGGTCTGCTACCAGAATCTTCTCGATGGCGACCGACTTTGTCCCCTGGACCAGGAACAGTTTGAAGAAGGAGAAGTTGCGAGGTTCCCATTCAATCTAAAGCAACTTGAACGACAACATGTGCGTTGCTCCAACTCTAAAAATGGATGCATCGTCACTGGAACCCTGCAAGAGGTACAGTCTCACTTCTTGCAAGAGTGCATACATTATGCTGTAACATGCAACAAGTGCAAGGCGAACGTTCTTCGTCGGGACATTGTCAGTCATTACGCAAGGCAGTGTCAGCGGGACAGCTCTTTCGTTAGCGTACCAAACGTGTCGATGCGTGGAGATCTGTTCGATGTTGCGAAGAAAACTTTCGCCTTAGTGGAAAGCATGCAAGTGAAATTGTCAAGAGTTGAAAGTGAGTTGAACGGTACCGCTGGAGAAATTCAGAGTGTCCAAGAGATGACAATCAGTAAGGAACAACTGTTGAACAGAGTTCTCGAAAACGTGGGGCGTGTTGCTGCTGGCATGGGCAACGTGGAGAGAAAGGTGACGCAGCAAATGCAGGCCCAAGCGCAGATTCAGGGTTCGTTGAGACGTGTTACTGAACTGCTGTCCACCTTTGAATCGCAAATGTCTTTGATAAGCTGCGCTGATGTCACTTCAAGTGTAAAGACAGTGAATGAATATGTCGAACAAGTGAGTGAGCAAGTGGGAAACTTGACCGACATGTTGCAACAAATAAGTGCTACCGTAGATGGTGTGAAAGGAATCAAAGGGGAATTGAATCCTCTGTTGCAGTGTTCCGAGGAATTAAGAAAATTTATGAATGCTGACGACGAAGCTAGAGGAAAGATACCACTCGTGAAAGCGATCCTCGGAATTTCCACAGAGATGGGGATCGTAGCAGAACGTGTGCACGCATTGTATTCATGTACGCTGCCGCAGATCACGAAAGCTTTCTTTCGTATTCAGGACTTTGGAAAGAGGATAGAAGAAAGTATTGTTTCGCGTGGATGTTTTACGCTTGGTAAATCTGACGTTTTGGAGCTTTGCGGCTATTCTGTGAAGTTGACGCTATATGCATGGACCGAGGAAGAGCTTGAAGTGTACTTCGAAATTTGCACGTCTCCGAGGGACTCCGTTGCAAAGTGGCCCTTTACAATCCCCTTCACCTGTAGATACTTGCACCCAAAAGACTCGACGAAAGATGTCGCATGCTCAACAGTTCACCCGAAGAAAGAACCGAATGATGATATCCGCATGCGTGCGTACGGCAGGCCGATCTATTTTGCTTATCCCATTACTTGTAAACCTACACAATCGGTATTAATGCTTAAAAAAAATGGCTTCATTTACGACGATTCTCTCTGTATTGGTATTAAGCTCCACCCTGAAATGGCGCAATAAAGATCTTCCAAGAGTGCGCCCCGTCTCACATTTCAAGGCTCCCCTATGCAAACACTCTGTTCGTGTTGCTCCGCAGCGGAAGTCATCCTGATCGACGGAAGGCAAAGGAGTATTAAAACGGACTTTTGAGCCTCGACGAAGCCTAGCGTCAGTGGAGAGGGGTTTACGATACGCTATCTCCCTCTGGGGTCCGATCGTCAACTGCACAGCGCGGTCGTTATAGCTTATCTGAGATTACCGGGCCGCCCGCGCCACGAAACGAGATTCTTCAACCTTCAACTACCTCAGTTCAAATCATTTACGTCCAGTTACATTTACCCTTTTATATCCCCTTTACACGTCCACTTATACCTCTGCCTCGGTGAGGCTTCATCTCATACCCGGACACACACACACACACACACATATATACAGGGTGTCCCAAAAAATGTGTCATTGAATTTCAATTTCAATTTATTTCAATTTCTGCTGTACAGAAATTTGGTCCATGTACAAAAATGCCCAGGCCTGATACGAGGTACATGGACCAACTAACGCAGCCAGTGGAAGCGCATCAAGGTGTACGAGTGAACATGAAATGATCACACGTCATTTGAAATACAAGCAGTATTCAAGCAAAGTAATAACACCCAAACATAAGTGATTGCACATTAATTCCATTCCGCATTCCATTCCATTTCCTTTCTTTTTGTTGCTTTTTGTTTTTCTTTCTTTCCTCTGTTTCGATCCCCCTTTTTTCTTCTTCCTTCCTTTTCTTTTTCGTTTGCCCCTTCCCCCTTTTTTTCTTTTTTTTTTCGGAATAGCAAGCCGGCTCTTTGCCTGGCTAACCTTTCCTTTCTTTTTTTCTTAATAAACATATCCCTCCCCCCCATTCCGCACTTCGAGTGAAAGAAGCAACAAAACAAAGGAAGCTGAGAGAGAAGGAGAAAAAAAAAAAGCACATGGAAATAACACCTACGCAAATGCTAATTCAAAACTGGATTATAGAACAAAGAGAACGGCGAGGAGGGGAAATAGTTAAAAGTGTCTACAGGTAGAGCGCTATCTGAATTCGTTGTCAAGTATATGATCTGAACACTCGTTTAAATTGCGGATACGAATACAGAGGCTCTATGAAATGCACAAACATATCGTAATATATTGACTTGTAATAATAATAATAATAAAAAAAAACACGCCACCTAGAATCATGCGGTAAACGGCATTTGTTCGTACTAGGTTTTGCTATCTCTTGCGGGGGGGGGGGGTTAACGTTGGGTAGACGAGCGCTCTGCCTGCCTAGCTGGCGGCATGTTGCTCGAGGGGAGGGAAAAGGGAGGGAGGGGAAGCGGAGAACAGATACATTAGTTGCTGCTATGCACCACGTATTCCTACAGTCGCCCTTGTGGGTCGCGACGACCTCGAAGATGTCCAGAAGAGCCCTTTGGATGAGCTTCCGACGATGGAGGTTGCCACGAGGATAGACTATCTCCTCGAGTTCAGGCTTACCGGTAGGCTGCACAGCTTTGCTGCAGGCTGCGTCTTGCATCCGATGTGGCTGTGCAATCCATTATAACGTGCTCCTCCGTTTCCGTTTCCGCGCGGTGGGGGCATCCAGGGTTCGGGGTACGGCCGAGCTTGAAGACGTGGGCCCGTGTGTAGGCACTGCGAGAACGGATGCGGAGAAGGAGGGAAGCCTCGGCCCTCGAGAGGCCACCAGTAGCACAGAGTGGTGGTGGAGATCCGTCTCTCGTGCGCTTGTCAGGGTGCACCTCCTGACGTGAATGTCATGTAACGTAAGTTTAATTATGTAAATTTTTGCTATCCGATCTCGGAAATTTGCCAAGTAAGGGTCCCTTTTTCTCTGACCCCACCAGTGTGAAAAGTGTGCCGACTTAACTCAAATTGACAAGGATATTGAGGAGCTATACCATCGGAAAAAAATAGCCGAACATCATCCTCTACTTGTGTACTTTTGAGGAGTAATTTCATTTTTCCATTTTTGTCACTATGTATTTATTTCGCGCATCTCATAATCAGCGGTGCATATCATTGTCAGTTGAAATGAGTACACCATGGGTGCCAGAGTAGACACGCTGTAATTAAAATCATACATGGCATATTGCAGCTGCCATGGAAGTGTGGGGCCCTGTTTAATGGGTGACCTATATGGGAAACAAGCGCAGGTATTCAATGTCTTTGTGTTCCAGATTATTTATTTGTTTATTTGATAGTGAGAATACAAAACGGGGTATCATATATATAATGTACTTAGAAAATAGCATCAAGACATATTCCTTTCAATCGTGTGGGCGATTCTGCTCACTCAAAAGATCACATTACACAAATTACACCGTTGAACCTTCTCAAATTCTCATTATATTTTAGGAAGGAACGAGAAGGAAGATAAAAAAAAGTCGTCTGCATTGGATGAATGTAAACGATTGAACCAAACTATATCCGTGTTCAGCTTACGAAGGAAAAGAAATCTACTTCGACAGATCTCAAGATAATAAACAGCTCAAAAGATAATACTCTGCCACAGATATGGCTGGTCACAGAGACGTCACTCTCCTCCTCCGGCAGATAACTAATTTATTAATTTATTTATGACAGAACCTCAAAGCGCCCCATATGGGCTTGACATGAGGGCGCGGTGACAGTAACATGGTAACTACATGAACCACACTTTGCACCCAAAGTGATCAGAAAATACCGTAGTGCTAAACGCACAGTAAGTTAGCGAGATCGCGACTGAAATGATTAAAATCCTTAATAACGACTAATCACTCCGCAAGAAGTGATAGTGTATAGAAAAATGAGCGAGAAAATTGATCGGTATTAGGCCGGAAGCGCTCGACCTTGAGCACGTGGTCGAGCCTGGGGCTCCAAGAGGCTGGTATTAGGGCCCACCCGCTCGCATGGATTCGGGACTTCCTCGTTGATCGCACCTTGTTTGTGCGCACCTCTCAAAGGGACACTGCACACTACAGAGTTCTGCGAGGTGTCCCGCAAGGGAGTGTGTTGAGCCCACTGCTGTTCAACGTCATCATGGCCGCTTTACCTGCTCAACTAAGTGAACATGTCAACATCACAATATACACCGACGACCTCTGCATCTGGGCCTCCTCCACCCCTCGGGATGTAATCCAGCGTCGCTTGCAAGGTGCTTTGGACACTATCGTATCTTACCTCTCCGCCGTGGTCTTTCTATCTCACCTAGCAAGACTGTTGCCATGGCATTCACCCGCCGATCCTTCCGCAAATTCCCCCTCCGCGTTGACGACCAACAGCTCGCCCTTCGTACGTCATCACAAATACCTGGGCATAACCATTGACAGGGAGCTGACCTGGTCCAAGCACGTCAAGGTCCTGTCTACCGCGGCGACTACCATCGTGAACGTCCTCCGCCGCATCTCTGGTTCGTCCTGGGGCCCATCATACCCTGACCTTCGCCAGGTGCGTACCTCACTCGTCCTAGGGCTCTTGCGTTACAGCTTACCGGTATTGCACGGTCTAAGTTCAACGACAGAGCGTGAACTTTTGAACATCCAGGCGCGAAGCCTTCAAGTGTGCCTTGGTGTCCCCAAAACGACCGACACCTTCCTGGTCTTGGCTGAGGCGAAGGAGACGCCAGCCCACGTCCTACGCGACATGGAGACCCTGCGCGCATGTGCGCGGTACCGCACACGACATGCTGCCCACTACCTACGGGACATTCACCTACTGCATGAAAGCTCAGGTTTCGGGGCTGCTGTTTGCAGGCTGGCACAGTCTCTTCCGCCCCCTCCGTAGCGCCTGCTATACGCTCCACCTTTGTGGACCCTCGAGCTGCCTCCGACGGACCTGCATATTCCCGACATGTCCCGCAAAAACGACACTCCTGTCCTCGCTGCGCGCCAGTTTGCTCTTGACCATTTGAACTCTGTCCACGGTCAGCGTAAAGGAATTTTCACGGATGGCTCGGTTGTGTACGGCGCGTCGTCTGCAGCTTTCTACATACCTCACAGCGATACTACGCAGACTTTCAAGCTGCCGCATGAAACTTCATCCACCGAAGCGGAACTGACAGCCATCTATGAAGCGCTCAACGCCATATCCGGTTCACAGGCCGACTCGTGGTCCATCTTCACGGACAGCAAGTCAGCATTGGAGACCTTGGCGTCGTACCGGTGCAGTGCTATTTGCGATCTCCGCACGCTTGTAATCGCCAGATACAACGAGCTCTTGGCTTCCGGCCACAGTGTACGGCTCCAGTGGGTACCCAGTCACGTCGGGTTGCCCGGAAATACCCGTGCCGACATTGCTGCGAAACGTGCCCATACCACGGCTGCCTTGAGTCTCAGCATCCCACTTTCAATGTCTGCCTGCCTGCTCCAAATACGTCGCTTGCGCTCTCGCTGTGTCCAAGATTTCACAGAACGTGCCATCTCGCCCAATACATTTCTGCACTCCATCGACCCAAAAATACAATACGTCCCTCCCCCAAACATCACGAGGAGGGAGGCGTCCGTTATGCACCGTCTTCGGTTAAGCGTGGCTCGAACGTCAACACGGCTCTTCCAACTCAACACGCTTGACACCCCTACATGTGCAGCCTGCTCTACCGAGGGCAACACTTCCCACCTACTCCTCCACTGTCGCCTGTTCGCCGCTCCCCGTGCCACTCTGATGGAGCGGCTAGCTGCCCTAGGGCTCAGGGAGGTCACGCTGGCAACGCTACTGGGCCCTCTGCAACGCCCCATTCAGTGGCGCGTCGGAAGGGAACTCGTACGCTTCCTTACCGACACAGGGCTCGCGCTGAGCCTGTGACTGCGCCTCTTCTTTCGCTCTTTCCGATTTGTCTTTCTTTTTTCTTCTTTCTCTTTATTTTTCCTTTTCTCCCTTTTCCTTTTTGTAAGCGGGAATAGCAAGTCGGCTGCTGGAGCCAGGCTAACCTTTCCCCTCTTTCGTGTTTTTTGTTTTGTTTTGCAATAAACCTATACCCCCCCCCCCCCCCCCCCCTGGGTGATACATAGTGTGCAGGTGATATAAAATTAGGTCTTAAGTCACTGCAGTGAAAGAACTCACGGAAAAGACAGTCTGATGTACTTCCGGAGTAGCGCTTGGTCAGGTAGACAAAGAGATAGTTTTGTTGGAGAGATACTAGAAGGATAAGAGTAAACGTTAGAGATGAAGGCCCAATAGGCTACAAGCCTAGTCTAAGGGTGGCTGGGCACAGAGATGTCATGCCCTCACCTCCCCCAAATGATGTAATCCATCACACTTACTCTGCTTCTGTATTGGCTGTAAAGACTGGCCCAGGGATTTCTCTACACCTCCCCCGGGGGGGGGGGGGGTATACCCTCCCTGCATTTTTGCAACCGCCCCCCCCCCCCTGAAATTTCTCAGGTGACCCCACCCAGCTCAGCCGCCAACACGTTCTGGTAGTGAGTCCGGCGCAGCGAATTACATCCTGTATTCTCAAACTTGGGCTGTAGGACCACAGTCATGCAGGTGAACGTACCATGCATTCGTCCAAAATCATTTGAAAGTGACTGTTCAATGCATATATTGCGCGCATATACGAGCAAAAATGCGTGCGGGCACGCAAACTCAATGTGGATCACCAAGAACCATTTGCGCCCAACTGAAGCAAGCAAGGTCTTCTGCTTTTCTGCTTTCTTCGTCTAAGGTTTTCACCGTTGGTTACTAGGTGTTCATTGAGCTTCGGGAGACAAGGTGCTAGTGTTTTTTTCTTTGTCGGTCGTGTGATTAGGCATCTTAATGCTGAAATGCCGTTCATAATGAATCTGTATTCTAATGTACTGTGTTCTAACGTAATAACATGTACAAATAAAACGGGAAAGCTGTCGAGATATGTCAGCGTTGTGCCACGATTCTTTCCGTGTCTAAGAAAAATCCCCTAAGTGGAACCTCTATCAAGCCTACCCCCCCCCCTTTTGAAAGCTCGCCCCCCCCCCCCCAGCAGTGAATTTCTGGGGAAATGACGAGCTTGATTTCTTTTCTTTTTTAAGTTGAACACGACTATAACATTTTAAAAAATTACGGCGCTTTCGAGTTGTTCACGATGCATTTCTTGCACGGGCTCACACCACATTTCGTGGATGCACCCCCCCCCCCTTCCAGTTAAACACGGTACGTTCAGTGTCTTCGTCACAACAGCTGAACGCGCGTCCATACAAATGGCGGAAGATCACCTGTGAGCCCCATCGACAGCCGGATAGGTTTGTTCTCCGTGGCAGCCGTGGTACACATATGATAACGCAAAATCATTACAATATACGCCGCTGGCGCCACCGCGTTTCCTTCTTTTTTCGTTGCTGTTTCTGAAGAGTGTATTACAGTCAATCACAACTAAAGGGCTGCCGAGTGTGAGCACTGATGACTGTGATGCGGGTGCAGACGTCTCAGAAGCCAGCGACTAATTCGCACATCACATCCCGCTGTGAAGGTAGCAGCCAGAAAATGTAATATGAGCCCGACCGAGAAAATGAACTCTGCTGCTGTAGGTGGCACATCCGTTGCTGAGTGAAATGAACACAAACTTTATTTCTACCAAGACAACAGAGCCCGTATCAGTTCAACATGTTACAAAAACGTAAGAAATAAAACACAGTTCCTACGAATGATACCTGAAAATTGAGAACTGAAATGAACCTTCACAAATCTTGTAAGATGTGCATGTGTCGCGCGTACGTCTTTTTTTCGCCATTAGAAAACCTGTTTTTCCACCCATTAGTTTGAAAAACGATCGTTTAACCTGCTGCACTCATCAATAACAAAAACACATTTGAGTTCCCTTAAAAACAACGTACTCAATGGGTTTACGAATAGAAGGGGACTGGGGGATAATGGAGTTGGCAGAGTTTCCCCCAATGTTTACCACACGGGATAGCTGTGATGGCATTCGGACAGTACCCCTGTTTAGTGACAAGTTGTCAACAACTACTGTAACCATGAAAGATTATTTTGGAGTGCTAACGACTACCAAAGAAATGTAAATAATATCAGCGAGCTAGGATGAAATCAATGGATGAAAACGCTCGCTAGAACATGTGAGGTGGCTTCCTAATAGCATAAAATAGGAAAGACTAACGGAGTTTTTCCCGTAAACCAGTTTGACATATCAATGAAGGAGGTTAAGGAATTCGTATGCCAACAGTGATTGAGTCGTTGTACACAAAACCTCCATTTGTTACATCTTGTAGTTTGCAAAGCGCAGGTGCGCCAATGCCTCGGTTGCAAGTGCTGGTTGGCCTACTGAAATTGTGACTGTGCTTATCTATCAGTTTTTGTACATCAGCATGAGACTCAATATTCTTTGTCTCATCAGTTGGGTGAACTAACATCAATACATAAGGGAATGTAAACGGCCATTTCAAAAGGCAGTCGTTCGAGCTCTGACAAATAAACAGATAAGCACCCAAGCATAAGTCTCCACTTTGTGTACTCGTTTCCACGAACAGTTTACAAGAGTACCCAAACAAGACGAAAATTCCAGACAATCGTGTTACTTTCGTGTCAACCGATTCTTTGGCAATAGCGGCAAACCCATCAATGTGAAAATAGGCGACACCGTTTTTCAAACGGTTCACTTTGTGCAGTTCACCTAGCATTTCATGGTGAGAACACACTTGCTTAAAAATAGCGACTGCAACTTTGAACACCTCCTTCACCGTGATCTCATCGTCGTTAACGCCGGGCGCTGCTTGAGTAGGTGAGTTTTGAATAGCTTCACCTGCATGGTCGTTGTCAGATACGGTGTCACTTTCTTCTGCTGGCGTTACCACGTTCTCTGAAATAAGATCTGACGAAGCACCTTTTATCGAACTGAAAAACTTCGTCAGTTCTTCGATATGCTTCATCATGACATGTAGCTTATCGTTCACGCTTTCGAAGCTGTCATGATTTGCTACGCGTTCTTGTCGTTCCACAAAGTGCTTCAGTATATCACCATTCGATACTACAGTGTCCTTGGCAGTTCCTATCGTCGTTGCATGCACGTGGAGCTGCTCCTCCATTGCAGACAGTCGGTCTATCACGGTTCCCAATGAGGCGTCAATCTTTCTTCCCATCTCCATTGCAGAGTCCATGACATCTGTCGGCGAGCACACAACTGGACATTCCCGTGATTCGCATTGTTGCACATAGTGATTAACGATCTCCTTTCGGAGCACCTTTACTTGGCATCGACTGCAGGTGACAGCATGAAACGTACATCGACTGAAAAAGTGCTGCTTCACTTCTTCGACAGTTCCAACAAAATCACATCCTTCCCTGACGTTGCAACACCGCGCCTTTTGTTTTCCTATCTGCCCCGGCGTTAGGATCAACTTGCCCGTATTAACGTCTTCGAAGTCTTGCCCGTCTAAAGGGCATTGTCGCTTACCCTGAAGGACGTTCTCGTAGCAGAGTTCACAGAGTGCGTGAGAACATTCTAGAACAAAGGTCACTTTCGGAACGACGCTGCATAAAGCGCAAACCCTCAGCGAGATGAGATCCACAAAGTTCATGAAGCGCCAATCCATTGCCTCTGAGAAGCCGACGAGCTGTCGTTCGCACGTCATCATCCTCACGTAAAGTCGTCGAATAAGAGGATATTGAAAGTGATGCCAAGAAGCTGGATGTTTCGGGACAACTCGTAATGCGAAGGCACACGCGAAACACAACGATGGATGAACTAGAAAGAACGCTTACGTCAACTAGGCAGCAACGCACCAACGCCCCTTCACTACTTCCAGCGCGTAGCCAGATAGGAAATCACCTATCGCGTCGCGCTATACGGGCGACATCTCGTTGGGAGAATGCGCGCTACATGATAATTCCTGTTCTCGTGCAGTGGAATAGCATTGATAGTGCTCCAAGCATATTATTCCCCATCGCAATTTTCTTTCTTTATCACATCACATCACATCACATATTATTATAAAACATTCAGATTTCCTCTTCTCGGGCCCTATTCAGACCCGTGTCAGTCATATAGAGTAAGTAAGGGAGACTCTAGTATGGGGATTTCACGTAGATTCAGGCAGGTTGGTCCGGTCGACCTCTCCGATTACTTTTCTTCTAATATATCTTGAAGCCTAGTGCCTATGAAGTACATTGGCGGTGAAAATGGCTGCACGTAATTTATATTCGTTAGACGGCAAGCCCTTTCGCCATCACCTCCACCACCACCACCATAGTTGTTAAAGAAAAGTCTTCTTATATATAATCGTCTAGAATGGCGTTTTCGAACTTTGCGCTTCCTCACAACTTAGGAGGAGGACCCTGTCTCACGTCTGCTCCTTGTCATTATACAGTGTCCCATAAAACGGGTCACTGAATTATAAAAAAATTGCGCCACCTAGAATCACGCGGTCAACGGTATTTGTAAATGTCAGCTAACCGAAGTTTTATTATGCCAATTTTTACGAACTGAACCCGAAAATTTGCTAAGTAAAGGTCGCTTTTTCACCTCACCAATGTGAAGTGCGTGTCGAATTTACTCAAGCTCACGGTAATTGACACGGATATTGAACAGCTATTCAATCGGAAAAAAAAAAAAAAAAATTGCCGAACATGATGCGTTCGGAGCGCCAAGAGCCTATAGCGCTGGTCTTTGCCAGCACCGTCATTCTCAGTCGAGTGAAAGGAGGTTGCTAAACACAGCCCTCCGAGGGATAGTAGAAAAGTGACGGTTTTTGAAATTGGTAGTCGCAAGATATGATCTCAGCGAAAGCCAGATACGATAAGTCATGCTAGTCTTACCTCTGTCTACTATCACTGTGTAGGAAGAATTTAGCAATTTCCTTTCGTCGGACCGACAATCAGGGCGCGCAAACAGTGGTCGAGCGCTATGCTCTGGGCGCTCCAAAACGCACGATGTTCGGCTATTTTTTCCCGATGGGATAGCACATCACCATCCACGTCAATTATCATAAATTTGTGTAAATTCAGCACACGCTTCACATACGCAACCTTTACTTTTCAAATATTCGAGTTCAGTTTCATAAACATATATACCTAATGAGACTTACGTTAGGTATCGTTCACATCCGGAGGTGGCAAAAACATTATAAGAACAAGTGCCATTGACCACATGATTCTAAGCGGTCTAGTTTCTTAATTATAATTCAATGGCACGTTTTCTGGGACACCCTGTATTCACCCTTTCACTGTTTACAAGCAGAAGGCACCACCGGAAGATGTCTAGGGTTCCCAGCGTCAGCGTGGAGCCACGCCCGGCCACTCATCAGAGTTAGCTAGCGCTAACTGAAATGAGTGGCATGGCGTGGCGCCACATGTAGCCTCTGGCGCTGTGAAACCCTACGCAACTTCCGGTTGTGCCTTCAGTTTGTAAACACTGAATGGGTGAATACCTGCGTTACGATTCCCCCGAAGCCAAGGCCCTATCTGTACTGAAGACTGACAGGAGCATGAGGCGCTATCAAGCTGGTACATGACTAGAAAATGATGGTACTGGAGACAAGAGAGAGTGTCGTCTCTTTCCTTCACACGGGTACCGTCCTTTCGACGGACACGACTCTCTTCTTCACACCGAGGAAGCTTGCAGGTATCAGTGGCAACTACAGGATAAAGTGATGCTCTGCTTCGTAACGTAAGGAAAATAAACGCATACTGTTTGACTCATGCGAAATGCGATATCATTGCAGCAGACGAAGGGCGGTCCTTGGGCTGTGACCGTGCATGATGTGTGACTTTTCCAGTAACTAACTCCTGTTGCACATAGCAGCAATAGGCAAGGGAGCTGGTGGTTTCGTGATAAGTCACTGGGGGAGCACAGTGCCAGACATGTACAAGATACTCAAAATATATTTCAGATAAGATAATAAATGCTAACGCTAGAATGTAATTAAGATAGAGTATACATACATGGAAATTAAAGTAATTAAGACAGAGTACTAAATGCTTCAAAAAGTATTTGACATACAATTAAGATATACTAGAGTACCGGTCGCAAATAACGGAGTCTTGCGTTTTAAGCGTACACTAATTTTGCGCGCAGTAGCAATTGCATTTCAAAATGGTCGCCTGACACTTTCCCCATCTGAACACAATTCTCAAAAAGACGATAAAGAGATACTACATAACAAAGCAAGAGATAACCCAGAACAAAGCAAACTTCTAGCAGGTCACTGCTCGGCGAGGTCAGAATTTTGCGTCACCTGGTCAGGGCACACATAAGAGAACCCTCACTCGCCAAGGATTAGTATAGACACGGGGCAAGATCTCTAAATGGAGACTTTCAAGAAGGGCCAATGTCCGGATCAAGTCCGACGGACTCGGGAAATTTTCACTGAACAAGCAAGATAATGGAAAGACGAGACACAGAGGAGTTTGAGAGGCAGATCCAAAATATGTAATTAGAGTATTGAGTAGAAAATACCGTAAAATGTATTTTAAATGGAGTACAAATACACAAAACAAAAAGTATTGAGTAGAGTAGCGAAATACTGCAAATTTAATTTAACAGACAGTATTTTAAATACAATACCCCAAATACGTACAAGTCTGGATCGCACACACTTAGCAAGTCACGCCTGTTATTGCGCCTGTGTTGTCAAGGTATACACCCTTTGCACCCCAGAATGCTGCATACAGAAATTATATTTTCCAACTACTTCAATGGCATTCACTGACTCGAGTTTGAGTAAGTCAGAGTTCCCTCTGGTATATTTTTCGAACGAGATTTTTTTTTTTTTTCACAAAGTTATGCATATTCGAGAATTCAATACAAAAATGCTTGAGCTGAATCGTTTGCACACACAGAGTACTTGGCATCAAATGCACCCGCTGTGTGTGACATCCGACTCAAACTATGCACGGCCAATATATTCAACAACAACAACAACCTGATTTGTACGATGATGATTGGAGAGTTTCATCGCCAGGGGTGATATTCCCAATGTATGCGGACTTATCGCTATCGCGTGTTGTATATATACGATGCTATTTGCACCTGCCCGAAATCTAAGCTCGACTGAAAAAAAACGAACTCGGATCCTTTAAGTGAAACACCAGTCACTAAGTGAAATTCATACCAACTTTATTTCTACCAAGATGACAACTCGTGTCAGTTAGACATTTACAAAAAACAAACAAACAAACAAACAAAAAACGAATATACGAATGGTAGGCTACGCCCGAAAAGGGGACATTGAAACTGCGAGAATCCTTATACGATGTGAAACTCATTCGCGTTCACTTTTTTTCGGTAGACTAAAAAACGTTTTTGCACACATTATGTTGAAAAAAAAAAAAAGCAAAACATACTTTAAATGACGCCGCAAAATGCACAGTTCTGGCAGTTCCAGATCGACAAGCTGTCCTTGCGTGCATTCTCTAATTGCACTCATCGATACCAAGAACACTTTTGTGATCACTTAAAAACAATGTAGTCGACGGGTGTACCAGTACAAAGTGGACTGGGGATAATGGAGTTGGCAGAGTGCTTTCCAAGGTGTACCAAAGGCACAGCTGAAGGGTATCTCGGATATAAAACTTACGAGACAGCTGTAAGGATATTCGTAAATATGGCCCTCCTTAGTGACAACTTGTCGACAACTACAGTAATCGCGACGAAATATGTTGCAGTGTTAACTATTAAAAAAAACAACAAGCGAAGTAGAAAGAAATCAATGGGTGAAAACGCTCGCTCGAACATGCCCGGTGGCTTCCTCCGTTGTACACAACAGGAACGTTTCACTGAGTTTCGGCTGCAAACCACGTTGGCATGTCAATGAAGGAGGTCAAGGTATTCTTACACCAACAGTAATGGTGTCATTGAGTACAAAAACCTCCCTTCGCTACATCTTGTACTTTACAAAGTTCAGGGAAGGCTATAGACTTCATTCTTCCGCGCTCGTCCCATTGGGAATACATAGTGAATGTAGCAACAGGCCGCGAATATAGTGCGCCCTCAAACCTAACGAAATAATAGAAACTGATTTTTTTATTAATAATAAACAACGTTTAACTATTTGCTCTAGCTGTTACATAAATCTACGATGTCCCACTGATTTTCAACGTGCACCGCAACTTTATGCGTACCAACGACACAACAACTCTCAGTTCTCTATTTCTTGCGATAACACATAAGTGAGCGTGCGCAAATATGGACGGCAGAATTGTCGTTACCTTTTTCGAAAAATTCTACCAAAATTCTGCCAATGCCCAACTGCGTTTTTAATCTCTCCTTGAAGACTTGTGGTCTTGCGTCATTTTAGATTTACGGAAGCTTGACAGCTATGATACCATTTTGAATAAATATTCGTTTTCACCGCGACAGTGTGTCATCATTCATTGTATAAGGCAGCGGAAATTTACCATGTGGAAAAACCATAGAAACGCGGACGCGACATCGAAGGAACATATGTTACAGCATTTTTAAACCGACAGCTATTGAGTTATTGTACAACAAACCCTCCTTAGCTACATCTTCTAGTTTGTGTAACATATACCCAAAACCGCAGTTGGAATATCCTAGTGGCCTACTTAAAGCCTCGTTCGATCTCGAGTCATCTATATATTTGAGGATCTCGTAATGACGCTCAATATTCTTCTTCTCACATGTTGGGCGAACGAGCATCAAGGTAACAGGCAACGTAAAGGGCCACTTTAAGCAAGAGTCTATCGGACCCTGACAAATCCATAATAGAACACCCAAGTACCTAACACTGTTGCGGCTCGTTACTTTGAAGTACAGTCTAGTAGAATAGCCAAACAAGTAGAAAATATCAGAGGTGCGAGTTACGAGTTCGTTAGTGTCAACGATTCCTCCTCAACATCGGCAAAGTGTTGTACGTGAAAATAGGCCGAGATTATTCTTCAAACAATTAGCTATCTGGAGCTCCCTCAACGTTTCTTCAATGGAAGGAATCCGCTTGCAATCTTCAAGCACACGTTTTAAGGTCGCCTCAACCGTATTGGTATCGTCGGTAGCTTCAGATGCACATTGATCGGACACACGTTGCAGAACTCTAGAGCCACATTCACCTTCTTCGGTGTTGTCAGCCTCATTGCGGTTTTCCCCAGCGGCCGATGTACGACCTGCGCTCTCTGCAGAGGTTGTTGTGCGCGCTGAAAGAATATTCAGCACACGCTTTCCGATATCTATGCACTTCGACAATTCCTCGATCTGATGCATCATAACACCAGACGTTGCCTCCTGCAGGTTAAGGAGACGGCTTAACGCCTGCGCACTCGCTGATACGCCTTGCTTTGCAACGTCGATACCGACAATGTGGTCGTTGAGGTGTGCCTAAATCGCGCATAATCTCTCCATGGCAGAATCCAATGCACCGTTCATCTTGCTTTGTGTGACAACAATGATTCCGTTGGTGCTGATTTCGCTTCCGTCGTTCGTTGATGAGCTTGCAGCCTGACATCGCTGTTCGGTGCAATGACGGATCATATCATTGCGTAATACAGCAGTATCACACGTGTTACACTTCACAACATGGAAATCGCAATCCTTCAAGAAATGAGTCGTCACCGCGTCTAAAACGCCAACAAATTCGCGTCCGTGACCGGAGTTGCAGCAACGCATTTTCGGTTTGCTGAGATGACTTGGTTTGCAGGTAAGTGTCTCCACTTCCTCTTCTTGAACTGGTCCACCGTCTAAAGGATAAAGTCGGCTTCCTTGCAGGACTCTTTGGTAACACTGGTTACAGAGTACGTGGGAACATTCCATTGGCCTTCTGTGCTCGCCTCTTCTAACCAGTCTCCCGTTACCGTAACCTCGCTCGGATAAGCGCTCCACTGGCGGGCCTCGAAGGAAGCAGCGTAAACAACGGAAGTGTGCAGCGGAAGCGGTAGGAGCAGCGTGTTTGATTTGATTTCAAGGAAGTAGTAATGGAATCGTCGAGGGGAGGTCGGGTGTTCCTTCCCATGGGTCCTTGTCAACACGTGTACGAATAAAGGCTCCGTCTCGCTCACTGTCTCACACAGACACATCCACAAGAAAACTGCTTATCTGGGATTTTCCGAAATGACGATACTGTGTCGCCGCCGGATGAGCGCTTGTCTGTGGAAACACTACGTAGGCCTGTGACTCGTCGCACGTTGCTAAATGCTTCGTGGAACCTTAGGTGATTATAATAAGTTGTTTTGGGTCGGTGGAGACTGTTGACGTGCCTCTAGTGACAGCAAAGGGTCGTTAAAGGCCAGTTCCTGAGGTACCTCCACTTATCGAAACTGTTACAGTATTCTTAAGGGCCGTACCGAACTGTGTTAGAAACCACTATTCGTTTCTATAAAACGGCCGTCAATTTTTCAGAAATTGGAATGATCCATTCCGAAACGAGCATAGGGGCCGCCATTTTTTTGCGACGGCAGCTATTTTGGCCCTTCAACTTTGTGACGTCAGCGATATCAGTGTTCTTCAAGAGATTCCTCTCTCCTTCTACGGTGAACCAGTAGGGAACAGACGGAAGCTGTGGAGAACCCGTCACCCCGCACAATTACAGGATGAATGTCGTGTTTTCGAGGGCCTTCAAGAGTTCGTTTGCAGAGTGGTATATAATAACCATCCTTACGGATATCGGTCCTACACTCTAGTTGCTTTTCTTTTCACGTTGACGGCTATCGCGACTGGCAATCATCACCGATAACATTTTGCTCGCACTTCTATTAGACATAGCAGGAGCAGGCAAGGTAGCTGGTGTTGACCTGATGTTAACATTGGCTTGAGTTTGACGGAAAACACAGGATGTACACACGACGAGACTTTATGAGCATCTTTATTTTCCGACTGTCTCTCCTCTTTCGAGGACGTACACGGTATTGGCTTGCACAAACATCAGTCAGGTGTTCGGGGCCTCTGGCCTCGCCTGAATCACGTGACGGATTGGCGTCGTGCTTTTGTTTTGTCTTCAGATCGAAGTGCTCGAGTTCGCACGTTTACGTATGTGATGTGATAGAAAAAGAAAACAGCGACGTCTCGTCTCGTCCTGTGTTTTCCCCTCAAACTCAAGGCAATGTTAACATCAACACTTCTTTTGTTCACCACACATACACACAGAAATGGGATGATGAGTTGTTCACCACAACTCGCCGTTGTGGCCATATGCGTACAAAACGTTCGTATTATTAATGCAGAAGTGCAGCCTGTTCTAATGCGCATATGAGCGGTGTATTTGCCTCGCATATCAATGCAACAGGTATGTATGGAATTCACTTCCTCGTGCGTTGTTGACAAACTTTATGGCCGCCGATCGTGTAATAGCTCACAGGCTTAATAGCTAAAGAAATTTTTGCTAGACGCCGATACAATCACACAAAGGGAGTTCATTTGACGTCTGTCACACACAGCGGGGGAACTCTGAACCTTCGAGCGACCCCAAATAAGATACTTAATTCCTCGAAGGTCGTGCCCTACTCTCACTGAGTCCCAACTTAAAAAGAACGAGTTATTTCCAAGTTACCTCGTACGCAAAATAGGAAGGAGTGCAACGCGCTTAGATCGTTTTCGTTTATGTCCAACAATCCGAAAGCTTTGCATCTTAGTCCCTGTGGGCGCACAATGGTTAAGGTTCATTTCAATGGCAGCGGTTCTTACTTGGTGAATAGAATACTGTCATTGATTGAATGCCTCGGTTTATGGCCTAGAACAGCCATGAAAGCACCTGAGAGAAAGCAAGGAAATAAGTGGACGTGTGTGAAAAGCGAATTAAAAGGAACTTGGATCTTAGCTTAAGTTACTTTGGCAAAGTTACCTGAAAAAGAAACGAGTTCCTCTGAAAGTTACCACGGCGCAAAAGTACCGAGTTAAGCTACAAGTTATCGAAAAAAGGAATTTAGTTACAGCAACGAGTTACCTCGAACTCTGTTTAATATTATGCATATATATGGTCATTTCATTCCAAATGTCCCAGGCGTTGCGCTCGACCATTCCCGATTTCCTTCAAATGAATTGAGGTTGAATGTCATGTAACGTAAGTTTAATCATGCAAATTTTTGTTATCCGATCTCGGAAATTTGCCAAGTAAAGGTCCTTTTTTTTTTTTCACCACACCAGTGTGAAAAGTGTTCCGACTTTACTCAAATTGACAAGGATATTGAGGAGCCATACCATCGAAAAAAAACATCGAAAGTTGAACACGATTATAACATTTCTAACAAATTTAGGGCGCTTTCGAGTTGTTCACGATGCATTTCTTGCACGGGCTCACACCACATTTCGTGGATGCCCCCCCCCCCCCCAATTAAACACGGTACGTTCAGTGTCTTCGTCACAACAGCTGAACGCGCGTCCATACATATGGCGGAAGATCACCTGTGAGCCCCATCGACAGCCGGATAGGTTTGTTCTCCGTGGCAGCCGTGGTACACATATGATAACGCAAAATCATTACAATATACGCCGCTGGCACCAGCACCACCGCGTTTCCTTCTTTTTTCGTTGCTGTTTTTGAATGAAGAGCTTATTACTCACAGCTTATTAATTACAACTCAAGAGCTTATTAATCACAACTAAAGGTGGGGAGGGGGAATATGTTTATTATATAAAAAAAAATAAGAAGGAAAGGTTAGCCACCGCTATGGCGGCTTGCTATTCCCAAGAGAAAAAAAAGGAAACAAACAAACAATGGAAAACAAACAAAAGAAAACAAATAAACAAAAAGAAAAACAAAAGAGGAAAGATGAAAACAAACACAAAACTGGTCACAGTTCACCCAGAAGGCCACAGGACCGCAGAAACTGAGCAAGTGCCTTTGTCACCTGACTATATTGTGTGGGGCCGAGCAGCGTAGCTAGAGATAAGTCCGAAACCGTCAGGCGAGCGATGCGCGAGCGTAGGAAAAGACGATGTTGGTGGTAACGCGTGCAGTAGAGGAGTAAGTGCGGGATGTCTCCTTCAACATGACAGGTGGGGCAGTTGGGTGACAAAAGGTGGCCCATCTTAAAGAGGAGCAGTGGAGTCCACGCCACATTCAATCGCAGCCTGTGAAGCAGGGACTCTTCCTCCCTGGGATAGCGGCCTACCAGTGTGTGGGTCATCGTAGGGTCAATCGAGTGCAGAAAAGGGTTGGTCCTGGCAGCGTCTTGAAAGAAGGCCTGAGAGCTATTTCTGCAGTATCGGCGAATGGCTAGCTGACAGGCAGACGGGGTAAGTTGGACAGAAGTGACAGGCCCAACCGCACGAGCAGACCTGGCCGCAGAATCGGCGATGGCATTCCCCAAGATACCAACGTGGCCCGGAATCCACTGGAAAGACACACTGTGACCTAGAGACGATAGTTTGGCGTGCAGGCAAAGGATCTCCGTGTAGATGTCATTGATAACTTTGGGCGAATACGATGCCACGGCCTCCAAGGCTGACTTACTATCCGAAAGGATAGTCCACGCTCTTGGTGTCGACGAAGAGATGTACCGTAGAGCAGATAAGATAGCAAAGGCTTCTGCTTCGGTTGATGAAAGCGTGGGCACCAGCTTGAAACCGCGTTCGTATGATTCCTCAGGAATGTAAAATGCAGATGATGACCCATCGGATGCCACCGAGCCGTCAGTGTAAATCTCCATTCGATTTGAGTGCAGGGAGTAGAGATGTTGCAGCGTTAGTTGGCATGCCACAGCAGCTAAAGGGCTGCCGAGTGTAAGCACTGATGACTGTGATGCGGGTGCAGGCATACTGTATAAGTGTTTTTTTTTTTTTCGTGTGGAATTATTTTTCGCGTGTGGCTCTGAAATCGCGAATTTAAGTTCCCGCGAACATGACGGCCGGTATGGCGCTCAAAATGAAGAGAATTTGCATGCGGAAAAAAAGTAACAACAAGGGTAGTGAATAAGAACGTATTTATTACAATATGAAGAGTAGCTAGTATGTACATCAAATCGCACTGTCAAATTATTGTTCAAGTTTGTACAACGGGGTAAATTCCTACTTTTTCAAATCCGGAGCGCATCAGAGCTGGGCGCTGCTTGAGCGAAGTGTACACTTCCATGAGCCACGAAGCGTGCAGCGGCTTCAGGACACTAGCTCGTAAGTCCAGCTTGGTTGGATGCGAGCTCGGACCCCCCATCGATGCTTGGACGATGCTCGCGTACCAGCGCACAAAACTGGCTTTAGTGCCTTTTTGAAGACGCTGTTGAACACTAGATCATTCGGCTGGAGCTCACCCGTGCAGCTTGCCGGAACGAAGACATACTGCACATTGTTCTCTAGAAGCTCTGTGCCAGTGATTCCAGGTACGATCTTTTCATGCCGCGTACAGTGCTTTCATTGATGGACCTTCCCAGCTGCGCCGAAAACTTTGCAACTGCTGATCTGTTTCCATTCTCTGCGGCGTGCTTGCCAATTGCGTAGCGCTGTTCGGCATTGTAACCAGCGTAAGAACCCCGGCGTTGCTTGCACGTACTTGGTTGGCTTGTTGCTTCTGTCACGAGATGGTTAGCAGCTACAAATGCTTCCTACTCAGCAGCGGTCCGGCACGTCGTGAGGTCTGGTAGTCCACATGCATGCAAGCAGTCCGATATGGTGCACGTGGTTAGAAGTACCTTAGCAGGGACATCCTGACTGAGCTGTCCGACGGCTAAGTGAGTAATGGTGGTCTAGTGCCATATACAAAGCAAGCCAGAACCTATAGTCTGGCAACGATGCCGAGAAGGATTAACCGTTCCAAGCTATTTAGAGACTTTTTGGCTAGAGTCCTTGTAGAGAGATTAGCGTTCGACCTAGGAGATCCTCCTTCGTGCCTTGAACCCCAATAGCTTGTACGCGGTGTACGAGACGAAGAGCTGATCTGGGTCATCACCGAAGCTCTGCATTGTCAAATTCGTTGCCTGGAACGTCTATCGCGAATTTAAGTGCCCGCGAAACACTTTCTGGGTTAGTGCCCATTCAAAACGCGAAAATATTTTCCACGCGAAAAAACAAAAACAAAAACACTTATACAGTATCAGAAGCCAGCGACTAATTCGCACATCACATCCCGCTGTGAAGGTAGCAGTCAGAAAATGTAATATGAGCTCGACCGAGAAAAACGAACTCTGATGCTGTAGGTGACACATCCGTTGCTGAGTGAAATGAACACCAACTTTATTTCTACCAAGACAACAGAGCCCGTATCAGTTCAACATGTTACAAAAACGTAAAAAATAAAACACAGTTCCTACGAATGATACCTGAAAATTGAGAACTGAAGTGAACCTTTATAAATCTTGTAAGATGTGCATGTGTCGCGCGTACGTCTTTTTTTCGCCATTAGAAAACGTGTTTTTCCACCCATTAGTTTGAAAAACGATCGTTTAACCTGCTGCACTCATCAATAACAAAAACACATTTGAGTTCCCTTAAAAACAACGTACTCAATGGGTTTACGAATAGAAGGGGACTGGTGGATAATGGAGTTGGCAGTGTTTCCCCCAATGTTTACCACGGGGGATAGCTACAACTTACTTGAACATGAAACTCAAGTGACAGCTGTGATGGCATTCGGACAGTATTCCCCTGTTTAGTGACAAGTTGTCAACAACTACTGTAACCATGAAAGATTATTTTGCAGTGCTAACGACTAACAAAGAAATGTAAATAATATCAGCGAGCTAGGATGAAATCAATGGATGAAAACGCTCGCTAGAACATGTCGGGTGGCTTCCTCATAGCATAAAATAGGAAAGACTAACGGAGTTTTTCCCGTAAACCAGTTTGACATATCAATGAAGGAAGTTAAGGAATTCGTACGCCAACAGTGATTGAGTCGTTGTGCACAAAACCTCCATTTGTTACATCTTGTAGTTTGCACAGCGCACGTGTGCCAAAGCCTCCGTTGTGAGCTCCGATTGGCTTTCTGAAATTGTCACTGTCACTGTACTTATCTATCAGTTTTGGTCCATCAACATGAAACTCAATATTCTTTGTCTCATCAGTTGGGTGAACTAACATTACGGTATAAGGGAATGTAAACGGCCATTTCAAAAGGCAGTCGTTCGAGCTCTGACACATACAGAGAAAAACACCCAAGCACAAGTCTCCACGTCGTGTACCCGTTTCCACGACCAGTTTACAAGAGTACCCAAACAAAACGAAAATTCCAGACAATCGTGTTACTTTCGTGTCAACCGATTCTTTGGCAATAGCGGCAAACTCATCAATGTGAAAATAGGCGACACTGTTTTTCAAACGGTTCACTTTGTGCAGTTCAGCCAGCATTTCATGGTGAGAACACACTTGCTTAAAAATAGCGACTGCAACTTTGAACACCTTCTTCACCGTGATCTCATCGTCGCTAACGCCGGGCGCTGCTTGAGTAGGTGAGTTTTGAATAGCTTCACCGGTATGGTCGTTGTCAGATACGGTGTCACTTTCCTCTGCTGGCGTTACCACGTTTTCTGAAATAAGATCTGACGAAGCACCTTTTATCAAACTGAAAAACTTCGTCAGATCGTCGATGTGCTTCATCATGACATGTAGCTTATCGTTCACGCTTTCGAAGCTGTCATGATTTGCTACGCGTTCTTGTCGTTCCACAAAGTGCTTCAATATATCACCATTCGATACTACACTGTCCTTGGCAGTTCCTATTGTCGTTGCATGCACGTGGAGCTGATCCTCCATTGCAGAGAGTCGGTCTATCACGGTTCCCAATGAGGCGTCTATCTTTCTTCCCATCTCCAGTGCAGCGTCCATGACGTCTGTCGGCGAGCACACAACTGGACATTCTCGTGATTCGCATTGTTGCACATAGTGATTAACGATCTCCTTTCGGGGCACCTTTACTTGGCATCGACTGCAGGTGACAGCATGAAACGTACATCGACTGAAAAAGTGCTGCTTCACTTCTTCGACAGTTCCAACAAAATCACATCCTTCCCTGACGTTGCAACACCGCGCCTTTTGTTTTCCTATCTGCCCCGGCGTTAGGATCAACTTGCCCGTATTAACATCTTCGAAGTCTTGCCCGTCTAAAGGACATTGTCGCTTACCCTGAAGGACATTCTCGTAGCAGAGTTCACAGAGTGCGTGAGAACATTCTAGAACAAAGGTCACTTTCGGAACGACGCTGCATAAAGCGCAAACACTCAGCGAGATGAGATCCACAAAGTTCATGAAGCGCCAATCCATTGCCTCTGAGAACCCGACGAGCTGTCGTTCGGACGTCATCATCCTCACGTAAAGTCGTCGAATAAGAGGATATTGAAAGTGATGCCAAGAAGCTGGATGTTTCGGGACAACTTCTAATGTGAACGCACACGCGAAACACAACGATGAATGAACTAGAAAGAACGCTTACGTCAACTAGGCAGCAACGCACCAACGCCCCTTCACTGCTTCCAGCGCGTAGCCAGATAAGAAATCACCTATCGCGTCGCGCTATACGGGTGACATCTCGTTGGGAGAATGCGCGCTACATGATAATTCCTGTTCTCGTGCAGTGGAATAGCATTGATAGTGCTCCAAGCATATTATTCCCCATCGCAATTTTCTTTCTTTATCACATCAGATCACATCACATATTATTCCAAACATTCAGATTTCCTCTTCTCGGGCTCTCTACTCAGATCCGTGTCAGTCATATAGAGTAAGGCAGACTCTAGTATGGGGATTTCACGTAGATTCAGGCAGGTTGGTCCGGTCGACCTCTCCGATTACTTTTCTTATAATATGTATTGAAGCCTAGTGCCTATGAAGTACATTGGCGGTGAAAATGGCTGCACGTAATTTATAGTCGTTAGACGGCAAGCCCTTTCGCCATCACCTCCACCACCACCATAGTTGTTAAAGAAAAGTCTTCTTATACATAATCGTGTAGAATGGCGTTTTCGAACTTTGCACTTCCTCACAACTTAGGAGGAGGACCCTGTCTCACATCTGCTCCTTGTCATTATACAGTGTTCCATAAAACGTGTCACTGAATTATAATAATAAATTTGCGCCACCTAGAATCACGCGGTCAACGGTATTTGTAAATGTCAGCTAACCGAGGTTTTATTATGCTAATTTTTACGAACTGAACCCGAAAATTTGCCAAGTAAAGGTCGCTTTTTCACCTCACCAATGTGAAGCGCGTGTCGAATTTACTCAAGCTCACGGTAATTGACACGGATATTGAACAGCTATTCAATCGAAAAAAAAAAAAAAAAATTGCCGAACATGATGTGTTCGGAGCGCCAAGAGTGTATAGCGCTGGACTTTGCCAGCACCACTTCTTCACTTCACTTCACTTCACTCACTCACTTCACTCGCTTCATCATCACTTCTTCATTTATTGTTGTTGTTGTTGCCAGCACCGTCATTCTCAGTCGAGTGAAAGGAGGTTGCTAAGCACAGCCCTCCGAGGGACAGTAGAAAACTGACGGTTTTTGAAATTGGGAGTCGCAAGACACGATCTCAGCGGAAGCCAGATAAGATAAGTCATGCTAGCCTTACCTCTGTCTACTATCACTGTGTAGGAAGAATTTAGCAATTTCCTTTCGTCGGACCGACAATCAGGGCGCGCAAACAGTGGTCGAGCGCTATGCTCTGGGCGCTCCAAAACGCACGATGTTCGGCTATTTTTTCCTGATGGGATAGCACCTCACCATCCACGTCAATTATCATAAATTTCTGTAAATTCAGCACGCGCTTCACATACGCAACCTTTACTTTTCAAATTTTCGAGTTCAGTTTCATAAACATATATATACCTAACAAGACTTACGTTAGGTATCGTTCACATCAGAAGGTGGGAAAAACATTATAAGAACAAGTGCCATTGACCACATGATTCTAAGTGGTCTAGTTTCTTAATTATAATTCAATGGCACGTTTTCTGGGACACCCTGTATTCACCCTTTCACTGTTTACAAGCAGAAGGCACATCCGGAAGATGTCTAGGGTTCCCAGCGTCAGCGTGGAGCCACGCCCTGCCACTCATCAGAGTTAGCTAGCGCTAACTGAAATGAGTGGCACGGCGTGGCGCCACATGTAGCCTCTGGCGCTGTGAAACCCTACGCAACTTCCGGTTATGCCTTCAGTTTGTAAACACTGAATGGGTGAATGCCTCCGTTACGATTTCCCCGAAGCCAAGGCCCTATCTGTACTGAAGACTGACAGGAGCATGAGGTGCTATCAAGCTGGTACATGACTAGAAAATGATGGTACTGGAGACAAGAGAGAGTGTCGTCTCTTTCCTTCACACGGGTACCGTCCTTTCGACGGACAGGACTCTCTTCTTCACACCGAGGAAGCTTGCAGGTATCAGTGGCAACTACAGGATAAAGTGATGCTCTGCTTCGTAACCTAAGGAAAATAAACGCATACTGTTTGACTCATGCGAAATGCGATATCATTGCAGCAGACGAAGGGCGGTCCTTGGGCTGTGACCGTGCATGATGTGCGACTTTTCCAGTAACTAACTCCTGTTGCACATAGCAGCAATAGGCAAGGGAGCTGGTGGTTTCGTGATAAGTCACTGGGGGAGCACAGTGCCAGACATGTACAAGATACTCAAAATATATTTCAGATAAGATAATAAATGCTAACGCTAGAATGTAATTAAGATAGAGTATACATACATGGAAATTAAAGTAATTAAGACAGAGTACTAAATGCTTCAAAAAGTATTTGAAATACAATTAAGACATACTAGAGTACGGGTCGCAAATAACGCAGTCTTGCGTTTTAAGCGTACACTAATTTTGCGCGCAGTAGCAATTGCATTTCAAAATGGTCGCCTGACACTTTCCCCATCTGAACATAATTCTCAAAAAGACGATAAAGAGATACTACATAACAAAGCAAGAGATAACCCAGAACAAAGCAAACTTCTAGCAGGTCCCTGCTCGGCGAGGTCAGAATTCTGCGTCACCTGGTCAGGGCACACATAAGAGAACCTTCACTCGCCAAGGATTAGTATAGACACGGGGCAAGATCTCTAAATCGAGAGTTTCAAGAAGGGCCAATGTCCGGATCAAGTCCGACGGACTCAAGAAATTTTCACTGAACAAGTAAGATAATGGAAAGACGAGACACAGAGTAGTTTGAGAGGCAGATCCAAAATATGTAATTAGAGTATTGAGTAGAAAATACCGTAAAATGTATTTTAAACGGAGTACAAATACACAAAACAAAAAGTATTGAGTAGAGTAGCGAAATACTGAAAATTTAATTTAAAAGACAGTATTTTAAATACAATACCCCAAATACGTACAGGTCTAGATCACACACACTTAGCAAGTCACGCCTGTTATTGCGCCTGTGTTGTCAAGGTATACACCCTTTGCACCCCAGAATGCTGCATACAGAAATTATATTTTCCAACTACTTCAATGGCATTCACTGACTCGAGTTTGAGTAAGTCTGAGTTCCCTCTGGTATATTTTCCGAACGAGCTTTTTTTTCTCACAAAGTTATGCATATTCGAGAATTCAATACAAAAATGCTTGAGCTGAATCGTTTGCACACGCAGAGTACTTGGCATCAAATGCACCCGCTGTGTGTGACATCCGACTCAAACTGTGCACGGCCAATATATTCAACAACAACCTGATTTGTACGATGATGATTGGAGAGTTTCGTCGCCAGGGGTGATAGTCCCAATGTACGCGGACGTATCGCTATCGTGTGTTGTATATATATACGATGCTATTTGCACCTGCGCGAAATCTAAGCTGGACTGAAAAAAAAACGAACTCGGATCCTTTAAGTGAAACACCAGTCACTAAGTGAAATTCATACCAACTTTATTTCTACCAAGATGACAACTCGTGTCAGTTAGACGTTTACAAAAAACAAACAAAAAACGAATATACGCCTTTCGTTTATCAGTTTTTCAGTTACCGTGTAAAATAAAGGGAGTATTGGAATTGGATGGTAACAGAGCCGATGACAAACCCGACGAGATACGGGAAAGTACCTTAGGAAGGAGGTCAGTTTGTGCATGCGCACTTCGACTGTGATGTATCGCGTGCAGTTCTGCCTTCTTTATCTCGAGACGGGCGTGCGAGCTGGGTTAAATTATCGCATCTAAAAACCGCGACGACATATATGAATAAAGAGCGCACAACTTTCAAAAGTGACCTTGAAGGTCCGGGGGGGGGGGGGGGCACGATCCCCTTGCGCCCCTCGCGGTAACGCCCATGGTTTGGATACACAATACACGGTTCTGAACGCTTTGAAAAGCAAGGCAACAACGCCAGTGCTGTGTCTGCACTGCATGGCGTATAGGCAAAGTTTTCGAAGAGCCTGTGGCAAAAGTTTCAGGTAACGCTTCATTGGAAGAACAAGCCAAGCTATGTTGGCGCCATTTTGGAACCTTGGAAATGTGCGTCGATGGAAGACTTAGACACATTAGGGGCAAGTACTTTTGTAATGAAATGCCTGCCTCTCTGCTAGGACGCTGACACTCCAAATCAGTTTGAAGGTCATGTTGGTTTACTTAAAAACTCCAAAAGTAAATTTGTTGCTGCCCCCGTATACCGCATGATAATTGTTTCTCACAGGGAAAGTAAACCCGGCCGGGACAAGGGCATGGGCCCGTGCAGGGTTCTACTTTCGACGTCCTCGGCGTAGTCTCGGCGATTTTTGCTTTCTGTACCACCTGTCTTGATGCAGGCAAACTATTGTGGTCCTACGGTTACCTCCACAAGTGAGCAAGTTGAAAGTGCTGTTTGTCGGGCTTTGTCCCCCACTTGCGCTAGTAGGTGAGTCGCATTGTGCCGATAACGGAGGAAAATGTATTTCGAAAACCACTCGATCCGTTATCGCATCAGTGTACGCGCGTACACTGATGCGATAACGCATCGAGTGGACGGTATGTGTCTTATTAATGTTGTTTAGCTTCAAGAGTCTGTTCACCCAAGCAGCACAAGCCAAGCAGCAAAATGTACTGAAAGTCGGGTGCAATAGGGGTGGACGGGTAGGTGGAAGGCCTTGAACAGACTCGTGAAACTAAGGAACATCGATAAGACACATACCGTCCACCCCTATTGCACTCGACTTTCAGTACATTGTGCTGCTTGGGAATGTACTGAAAATCGAGTGCAACAGGGGTGGACGGTATGTGTCTTATCAATGTTCCTTAGTTTCAAGAGTCTGTTGAAGGTCTTGCACCTACCCGTCCACCCCTATTGCACTCGACTTTCAGTACATTGTGCCGGTTGCGCGGGCACCTATGTCTGGATGAGTTGTGCGCCATTTTGACTTGTTCATCGGCGGTGAGTGCAACGGCTAGACGCCGCGGTCCTGTTCGCTGCAAAGGATGTCGTCCGGAAACTACGTCGTTGGCTTTTCTAGAGAACTGGACTTCAGGCCAATGCAATTTGTGGATCTCGATTCCAAAAGGTGTTGTTGTTTGTGCAAAGTAATCCCTGTAGTGACTTTCATTCTAGGATGCTGTCACTCTTTGTGCGAGCTCTGCTACCAGAGTCTTCAGGGCGACGACCGACTTTGTCCCCTGGATCAGGAACAGTTTGAAGAAGGAGAAGTTGCGAGGTTCCCATTCAATCTAAAGCAACTTGAACGACAACACGTGCGTTGCTCCAACTCTAAAAATGGATGCGTCGTCACTGGAACCCCGCAAGAGGTACAGTCTCACTTCTTGCAAGAATGCATACATTATGCTGTAACATGTGACAAGTGCAAGGCGAACGTTCTTCGTCGAGACATTGCCAGTCATTACGCGAAGCAGTGTCAGCGGGACAGCTCTTTCGTTAGCGTACCAAACATGTCGATGCGTGGAGATCTGTTCGAATGTTGCGAAGAAAACTTTCGCCTTAGTGGAAAGCGTGCAAGTGAAATTTTCAAGAGTTGAAAGTGAGTTGAACGGTACCGCTGGAGAAATTCACAGTGTCCAAGTGATGACAATCAGTAACGAACAACTGTTGAACAGAGTTCTCGAAAACGTGGGGCGTGTTGCTGCTGGCATGGGCAACGTGGAGAGAAAGGTGACGCAGCAAATGCAGGCAGAAGCGCAGATTCAGGGTTCGTTGAGACGTATTACTGATCTGCTGTCCACCTTTGAATCGCAAATGTCTTTGATAAGCCGCGCTGATGTCACTTCAAGTGTAAAGACAGTGAATGAATATGTCGAACAAGTGAGTGAGCAAGTGGGAAACTTGACCGACATGTTGCAACGAATAAGTGCTACCGTAGATGATGTGAAAGGAATAAAAGGGGAATTGAATCCTCTGTTGCAGTGTTCCGAGGAACTGACAAAATGTATGAATGCTGACGACGAAGATAGAGAAAAAATACCACTCGTGAAAGCGATCCTCGGAATTTCCACAGAGATGGGGATCGTAGCGGAACGTGTGCACGCGTTGTATTCAGGTATGCTGCCGCCGATCACGGAAGCTTTCCTTCTTATTCACCACATTGGAATGGAGATAGAAGCAAGTAATGGTCTAGGAGATGGTCTCACGGTTGGTGAATCTGACGTTTTGGGGCTTTGCGGCTATTCTGTGAAGTTGACGGTATGTGCATGGAACGGGGAAGAGCTTGAAGTGTACTTCGAGATTTGCAAGTCTCCGAGGGACTCCGTTGCAAAGTGGCCCTTTACAATCCCCTTCACCTGTAGATACTTGCACCCAAATGACTCGACGAAAGATATCGCATGCTCAACAGTTCACCCGAAGAAAGAACCGAATGATGATATCCGCATGCGTGCGTACGGCAGGCCGAACGCTATTACTTATCGCATTACTTGTAAACCTACACAATCGTTATTAATGCTTAAAAAAAATGGCTTCATTCACGACGATTCTCTCTGTATTGGTATTAAGCTCCACCCTGAAATGGCGCAATAAAGATCTTCCAAGAGTGTGCCCCGTCTCGCATTTCAAGGCTCCCCTATGCAAATACTCTGTTCGTGTCGCTCCGCAGCGGAAGTCATCCTGATCGACGGAAGGCAAAGGAGTATTAAAACGGACTTTTGAGCCTCGACGAAGCGTAGCGTCAGTGGAGAGGGGTTTGCGATACGCTATCTCCCTCTGGGGCCCGGTCTTCAACTGCACATCGCGATCGTTATAGCTTATCTGAAATTACCGGGCCGCCCGCGCCACGAAACGAGATTCTTCAACCTTCAACTACTTCAGTTCAAATCATTTACGTCCATTTACATTCACCCTTTTATATCCCACTATACGTCCACTTATATATATATATATACACACACACACACACACACACACACACACACACACACACACACACACACACACACACACACACACACACACACACACACACACACACACACACACACACACACACACACACACACACACACACACACACACACACACACACACACACACACACACACACACACACACACACACACACACACACACACACACACACACACACACACACACACACACACACACACACACATATATATATACAGGGTGTCCCAAAAAATGTGTCATTGAATTTCAATTTCAATTTATTTCAATTTCTGCTGTACAGAAATTTGGTCCATGTACAAAAATGCCCAGGCCTGATACGATGTACATGGACCAACTAACGCAGCCAGTGGAAGCGCATCAAGGTGTACGGGTAAACATGAAATGATCACACGTCATTTGAAATACAAGCAGTATTCAAGCAAAGTAATAACACCCAAACATAAGTGATTGCACATTAATTCCGTTCCGCATTCCATTCCATTTCCTTTCTTTTTGTTGCTTTTTGTTTTTCTTTCTTTCCTCTGTTTCGATCCCCCTTTTTTCTTCTTCCTTCCTTTTCTTTTTCGTTTGCCCCTTCCCCCTTTTTTTCTTTTTTTCGGAATAGCAAGCCGGCTCTTTGCCTGGCTAACCTTTCCTTTCTTTTTTTCTTAATAAACATATCCCCCCCCCCCCATTCCGCACTTCGAGTGAAAGAAGCAACAAAACAAAGGAAGCAAAGAGAGAAGGAGAAAAAAAAATAGCACATGGAAATAACACCTACGCAAATGCTAATTCAAAACTGGAGTTTAGAACAAAGAACACGGCAAGGAGGGGAAATGGTTAAAAGTGTCTACAGTAGAGCGCTATCTGAATTCGTTGTCAAGTATATGATCTGAACACTCGTTTAAATTGCGGATACGAATACAGAGGCTCTATGAAATGCACAAACATATCGTAATATATTGACTTGTAATAATAATAATAATAAAAAACAAAACACGCCACCTAGAATCATGCGGTAAACGGCATTTGTTCGTACTAGGTTTTGCTATCTCTTGCGGGGGGGGGGGGGGGTTAACGTTGGGTAGACGAGCGGTCTGCCTGCCTAGCTGGCGGCATGTTGCTCGAGGGGAGGGAAAAGGGAGGGAGGGGAAGCGGAGAACAGATACATTAGTTGCTGCTATGCATCACGTGTTCCTACAGTCGCCCTTGTGGGTCGCGACGACCTCGAAGATGTCCAGAAGAGCCCTTTGGATGAGCTTCCGACGATGGAGGTTGCCACGAGGATAGACAATCTCCTCGAGTTCAGGCTTGCCGGTAGGATGCACAGCTTGCTGCAGGCTGCGTCTTGCATCCGATGTGGCTGTGCAAGCCATAATAACGTGCTCCTCCGTTTCTGTTTCCGCGCTGTGGGGGCATCCAGGGTTCGGGGTACGGCCAAGCTTGAAGACGTGGGCCCGTGTGTAGGCACTGCGAGAACGGATGCGGAGAAGGAGGGAAGCCTCGGCCCTGGAGAGGCCACCAGTAGCACAGAGTGGTGGTGGAGATCCGTCTCTCGTGCGCTGGTCAGGGTGCACCTCCTGACGTGAATGTCATGTAACGTAAGTTTAATTATGTAAATTTTTGCTATCCGATCTCGGAAATTGCCAAGTAAAGGTCCTTTTTTTTTACCCCACCAGTGTGAAACGTGTGCCGTATTTACTCGAATTGACAGGGATATTGAGGAGCTATACCATCGAAAAAAAATAGCCGAACATCATGCTCTACCTGTGTACTTTTGAGAAGTAATTTCATTTTTTCATTTTTGTCACTATGTACATATTTATTTCGCGCATCTCATAGTCATCGGTGCATATCATTGTCAGTTGAACTGCGTACGCATGGGTGCCTGAGTAGACACGCCGTAATTAAAATCATACATGGCATATTGCAGCTGCCATGGAAGTGTGGGGGGCCTGTTCAATGGGTGACCTATATGGGAAACAGGCACAGGTATTCAATGTCTTTGTGTTCCAGATTATTTATTTGTTTATTTGATAGTGAGAATACAAAACGGGGTATCATATATATTAAGGTACTTAGAAATTAGCATCAACAGATATTCCTTTCAAGCGTGTGGGCGATTCTGCTCACTCAAAAGATTACATTACACAAATTACACCGTTGATTCTTCTCAAATTCTCATTATATTTTAGGCAGGAACAAGAAGGAAGATGAAAAAAGTCGTCTGCATTGATGAATGCAAACGATTGAACCAAACTATATCCGTGTTCAGCTTAAGAAGGAAAAGAAATCTACTCCGACAGCTCTCAAGATAATAAACAGCTCAGAAGATAATACTGTGCCGCAGATAGGATGGCTGGGCACAGAGACGTCACTCTCCTCCTCCGACAGATAACTAATTTATTAATTTATTTATGACAGAACCTCAAAGCGCCACACATGGGCTTGACATGAGAACGCGGTGACACTAACATGGTAACTACATGAACCACACTTTGCACTCAAAGTGAACAGAAAATACCATAGTGCGAAACGCACAGTAAGTGAGCGAGATCACGACTGAAATGATTAAAATCCTTAATAACGACTAATCACTCCGGAAGAAGTGATAGTGTATAGAGAAAATGAACGAGAAAATTGATCGGTATTAGGCCGGAGGCGCTCGACCTTGAGCACGTGATCGAGCCTGGGTGATACATAGTGTGCAGGTGATATAAAATTAGGTCTTAAGTGACTGCAGTGAAAGAACTCATGGAACTCACAGTCTGATGTACTTCCGGCGTAGCGCTTGGTCAGACAGACAAAGAGATAGTTCTGTTGGAGAGATCTCAGAAGGATAAGAGTAAACGTTAGAGATGAAGCGAGCAGCACAGTTCTGTACGAACTCAAGCGGTTATTAAAGTAGCACAGAAGTCATTTTTAACACCCTGTTTTCTTCCTATAAAACTGTTAAATAGGCCAGTAAGATGCAGCATGCGAAGTAATTCACACCACAGAGTCATAATGATCTCAGACATTGAATTTAAAATACGCCGCAAAGAGCGATCATGCGCAACGGTGATGAAGAGCCAGCCTGTGCTCTGCCCGGAACCTCGCGCTGACGCTATAAGGAGAACGCTCGCTGATTGGTCTAGAGAAATGTTGTCTGCTACTCCACTGTCGTCTGCTACTCGGCTGTTCGGAGTTTTGAAAAAGTCTTTCTCCTGGCTCGGTAATGATTCGGCCGCTCCTTCTGTCCCCAATTCTCCGGGAGAACTGTGGGTTCGACTCCTACAGCTGGCTAACCTTTTCAGTGACTTTCATCTTTCATCGTTAATTTCTTAGGCAAATTGAGGTTTTTGTGTTTTGAGGTACTTGTCCCTTCTATGTTGTTCCAGCCTCAGAACATCAGTTCTCTCATGTTGTGGCAAAACTGGTTTACGGCGGCAAAGGGACCAAGGTGCTGACCCCCACTGACCGGCGAGCCGGAACGAGTTCTCCTTATAATGTCATCGGTGACTTGGCAACATACCTTCTCGTGGCGAGTTAAGAGTGAACGCACGGAGCCATGTTTACGTGAGTTTTTTTTTTTTTTTTCTAGGAAACAAATTGCACACATCAGAACCTTTCGCGCTATTCCGTAATGGCGCACACGCTTTCACCAGACGTCCTAATACGATTTTTTTTTTTTTGAATGGCCCTCTGTACTCCATTTAGCGTTGTAAGATGAAGGCACAATACGCTTGTTATGCTCTCACCTCCCCCAGATAATGTAATCCACCACACTCACTCTGCTTCCATATTGGCTGTAAAGACTGGCCGCATGACACCACGCGATCCCTCCCCCATGGTGGCGCGCGGCATTTCTTCTTATCTCCAACGGCGTATTTAGATGACCAACTTGGTTTCTTTTCTTTCTTAAATTGAATACGACTATAACGTGTCTCAAAAATTCATGCGCTTTTGAGTTGTTCACGATACATTTCTTGCACGGGCTCACACCACATTTCGTGGATGCCAAAAACGTCACGTCTGTCGTGGTTAAACATCGTACGTTTAGTGTCTTTGTCACAACAGCTGAACGCGCGTCCGTAAAAACGGCGGAAGATCACCTGTGAGCCCCATCGGCAGCGATAGATTAGCACGGCAGGATAGATTAGCATCGGCAGCGAGAGATAGGCACGAGATAGATTTGCACTGCGTGGCAGGCGCGGTACACATATGGTAACGCAAAATAATTAGAAGATTCGCGCCGCCAGCACCAACACCGCCGCACCGGTACCACCACGTTTCTTTCTCTTTTTTTCGTTGTTGTTTTTGCATTCAGAGCGTATTACAGTCAATCACAACTAAAGGGCTGACGAGTGTAAGCATTCATGACTGTGATGCGGGTGCAGACGTCTCAGAAGCCAGCGAGTAGTTCGCACATCACATCTCGCTGTGAAGGTAGCAGTAGGGAAATGTAAGCCCGGCCGTGAAAACGAGCTCTGATGCTGTAGGCGACACATCCGTTGCTGAGTGAACTTTATTTCTACCAAAACAACACAGCTCGTATCAATTCAACATTTGTTACAAGAAAGAAAAAAGAAAAACGCAGTTCCTACAAATGATACCTGAAAATTGAGAACTGAAATGAACCTTCATAAATCTTGTAAGATGTGCATGTGTCGCGCGTACGTCTTTTTTTCGCCATTAGAAAACGTGTTTTTCCACCCATTACTTTGAAAAACGATCGTTTAACCTGCTGCACTCATCAATAACAAACAAAAACACATTTGTATTCCCTTAAAGACAACGTACTCAACGGGTTTACAAGTAGAAGGGGACTGGGGGGGGGGGGGGGGGGGGGTGTCGAGGTAGCTTGCCGTTGTTGGCCGCACTCAAGTGGGCGTCGTCATGACTATAGCCAAAAAAAAGGGGATAATGGGGTTGGCAGTGTTTTCCCCAATGTTTACCACAGGGGATAGCTGAAACTTACTTGAACATGAAACTCAAGTGAGAGCTGTGATGGCATTCGGACAGTATTCCCCTGTTTAGTGACAAGTTGTCAACAACTACTGTAACCATGAAAGATTATTTTGCAGTGCTAACGACTAACAAAGAAATGCAAATAATATCAGCGAGCTAGGATGAAATCAATGGATGAAAACGCTAGCTAGAACATGTGAGGTGGCTTCCTCATAGCATAAAATAGGAATGACTAACCGAGTTTTTCCCGTAAACCAGTTTGAGATATCAATGAAGGAAGTTAACCAATTCGTACACCAACGGTGATTGAGTCATTGTGCACAAAACGTCCATTTGTTACATCTTGTAGTTTGCAAAGCGCAGGTGTGCCACGGCCTCGGTTGCGAGCACCGATTGGCTTTCTGAAACTGTCACTGACCTGATCCATCCGTCCAGATACTTCAACGTGATGCTCAATATTCTTTGTCTCGTCAGTTGGGTGAACTAACATTATGGTATAAGGGAATGTAAACGGCCATTTCAAAAGGCAGTCGTTCGAGCTCTGACAAATAGACAGATAAACACCCAAGCACAAGTCTCCACTATGTGTACCCGCTTCCACGACCAGTTTACAAGAGTACCCAAACAAGACGAAAATTCCAGACACTCGTGTTACAATCGTGTCAACCGATTCTTTGGCAATAGCGGCAAACTCATCAATGTGAAAATAGGCGACACTGTTTTTCAAACGGTTCACTTTGTGCAGTTCACCTAGCATTTCATGGTGAGAACACACTTGCTTAAAAATAGCGACTGCAACTTTGAACACCTCCTTCACCGTGATCTCATCGTCGTTAACGCCGGGCGCTGCTTGAGTAGGTGAGTTTTGAATAGCTTCACCGGCATGGTCGTTGTCAGATACGGTGTCACTTTCTTCTGCTGGCGTTACCGCGTTCTCTGAAATAAGATCTGAAGAAGCATCTTTTATCGATTTAAAAAACTTCGTCAGTTCTTCGATATGCTTCATCATGACATGTAGCTTATCGTTCACGCTTTCGAAGCTGTCATGATTTGCTACGCGTTCTTGTCGTTCCACAAAGTGCTTCAATATATCACCATTCGATACTACAGTGTCCTTGGCAGTTCCTATTGTCGTTGCATGCACGTGGAGCTGATCCTCCATTGCAGACAGTCGGTCTGTCACGGTTCCCAATGAGGCGTCTATCTTTCTTCCCATCTCCATAGCAGAGTCCATGACATCTGTCGACGCGCACACAACTGGACATTCCCGTGATTCGCATTGTTGCACATAGTGATTAACGATCTCCTTTCGGAGCACCTTTACTTGGCATCGACTGCAGGTGACAGCATGAAACGTACATCGACTGAAAAAGTGCTGCTTCACTTCTTCGACAGTTCCAACAAAATCACATCCTTCCCTGACGTTGCAACACCGCGCCTTCTGTTTTCCTATCTGCCCCGGCGTTAGGATCAACTTGCCCGTATTAACGTCTTCGAAGTCTTGCCCGTCTAAAGGGCATTGTCGCTTACCCTGAAGGACATTCTCGTAGCAGAGTTCACAGAGTGCGTGAGAACATTCTAGAACAAAGGTCACTTTCGGAACGACGCTGCATAAAGTGCAAACCCTCAGCGAGATGAGATCCACAAAGTTCATGAAGCGCCAATCCATTGCCTCTGAGAAGCCGACGAGCTGTCGTTCGGACGTCATCATCCTCACGTAAAGTCGTCGAATAAGAGGATATTGAAAGTGATGCCAAGAAGCTGGATGTTTCGGGACAACTTCTAATGCGAACGCACACGCGAAACACAACGATGAATGAACTAGAAAGAACGCTTACGTCAACTAGGCAGCAACGCACCAACGCCCCTTCGCTGCTTCCAGCGCGTAGCCAGATAAGAAATCACCTATCGCGTCGCGCTATACGGGTGACATCTCGTTGGGAGAATGCGCGCTACATGATAATTCCTGTTCTCGTGCAGTGGAATAGCATTGATAGTGATCCAAGCATATTATTCCCCATCGCAATTTTCTTTCTTTATCACATCAGATCACATCACATATTATTCCAAACATTCAGATTTCCTCTTCTCGGGCTCTCTATTCAGATCCGTGTCAGTCATATAGAGTAAGTAAGGAAGACTCTAGTATGGGGATTTCACGTAGATTCAGGCAGGTTGGTCCGGTCGACCTCTCCGATTACTTTTCATCTAATATGTATTGAAGCCTAGTGCCTATGAAGTACATTGGCGGTGAAAATTGCTGCACGTAATTTATAGTCGTTGGACGGCAAGCCCTTTCGCCATCACCTCCACCACCACCATAGTTAAAGAAAAGTCTTCTTATATATAATCGTGTAGAATGGCGTTTTCGAACTTTGCGCTTCCTCACAACTTAGGAGGAGGACCCTGTCTCACGTCTGCTCCTTGTCATTATACAGTGTCCCATAAAACGTGTCACTGAATTATAATAAAAAAAATTGCGCCACCTAGAATCACGCGGTCAACGGTATTTGTAAATGTCAGCTAACCGAAGTTTTATTATGCCAATTTTTACGAACTGAACCCGAAATTTTGCCAAGTAAAGGTCGCTTTTTCACCTCACCAATGTAAAGCGCGTGTCGAATTTACTCAAGCTCATGGTAATTGACACGGATATTGAACAGCTATTCAATCGAAAAAATAAAAAATAAAAAAAATTGCCGAACATGATGCGTTCGGAGCGCCAAGAGCCTATAGCGCTGGTCTTTGCCAGCACCGTCATTCTCAGTCGAGTGAAAGGAGGTTGCTAAACACAGCCCTCCGAGGGACAGTAGAAAACTGACGGTTTTTGAAATTGGGAGTCGCAAGACACGATCTCAGCGAAAGCCAGATAAGATAAGTCATGCTAGCCTTACCTCTGTCTACTATCACTGTGTAGGAAGAATTTAGCAATTTCCTTTCGTCGGACCGACAATCAGGGCGCGCAAACAGTGGTCGAGCGCTATGCTCTGGGCGCTCCAAAACGCACGATGTTCGGCTATTTTTTCCCGATGGGATAGCACCTCACCATCCACGTCAATTATCATAAATTTGTGTAAATTCAGCACACGCTTCACATACGCAACCTTTACTTTTCAAATTTTCGAGTTCAGTTTCATAAACATATATATACCTAACAAGACTTACGTTAGGTATCGTTCACATCAGGAGGTGGCAAAAACATTATAAGAATAAGTGCCATTGATCACATGATTCTAAGTGGTCTAGTTTCTTAATTATAATTCAATGGCACGTTTTCTGGGACACCCTGTATTCACCCTTTCACTGTTTACAAGCAGAAGGCACCACCGGAAGATGTCTAGGGTTCCCAGCGTCAGCGTGGAGCCACGCCCTGCCACTCATAAGAGTTAGCTATCGCTAACTGAAATGAGTGGCACGGCGTGGCGCCACATGTAGCCTCTGGCGCTGTGAAACCCTACGCAACTTCCGGTTGTGCCTTCTGTTTGTAAACACTGAACGGGTGAATACCTCCGTTACGATTTCCCCGAAGCCAAGGCCCTATCTGTACTGAAGACTGACAGGAGCATGAGGCGCTATCAAGCTGGTACATGACTAGAAAATGATGGTACTGGAAACAAGAGAGAGTGTCGTCTCTTTCCTTTACACGGGTACCGTCCTTTCGACGGACAGGACTCTCTTCTTCACACCGAGGAAGCTTGCAGGTATCAGTGGCAACTACAGGATAAAGTGATGCTCTGCTTCGTAACGTAAGGAAAATAAACACATACTGTTTGACTCATGCGAAATGCGATATCATTGCAGCAGACGAGGGGCGGTTCTTGGGCTGTGACCGTACATGCTGTGCGACTTTTCCAGTAACTAACTCCTGTTGCACATAGCAGCAATAGGCAAGGGAGCTGGTGGTTTCGTGATAAGTCACTGGGGGAGCAGAGTGCCAGACATGTACAAGGTACTCAAAATATATTTCAGATAAGATAATAAATGCTAACGCCAGAATGTAATTAAGATAGAGTATACATACATGGAAATTAAAGTAATTAAGCTTATGCTTCGAAAAGTATTTGAAATACAATTAAGATATACTAGAGTACCGGTCGCAAATAACGCAGTCTTGCGTTTTAAGCGTACACTAATTTTGCGCGCAGTAGCAATTGCATTTCAAAATGGTCGCCTGACACTTTCCCCATCTGAACATAGTTCTCAAAAAGACGATAAAGATATACTACATAACAAAGCAAGGGATATCCCAGAACAAAGCAAACTTCTAGCAGGTCCCTGCTCGGCGAGGTCAGAATTCTGCGTCACCTGGTCAGGGCACACATAAGAGAACCCTCACTCGCCAAGGATTAGTATAGACTATAGACACGGGGCAAGATCTCTAAATGGAGACTTTCAAGAAGGGCCAATGTCCGGATCAAGTCCGACGGACTCAAGAAATTTTCACTGAACAAGCAAGATAATGGAAAGACGAGACACAGAGTAGTTTGAGAGGCAGATCCAAAATATGTAATTAGAGTCTAGAGTAGAAAATACCGTAAAATGTATTTTAAATGGAGTACAAATACACAAAACAAAAAGTATTGAGTAGAGTAGCGAAATACTGCAAATTTAATTTAAAAGACAGTATTTTAAATACAATACCCCAAATACATACAAGTCTGGATCGCACACACTTAGCAAGTCACGCCCGTTATTGCGCCTGTGCCAAAGGTATACACCCTTTGCACCCCAGAATGCTGCATACAGAAATTATATTTTCCAACTACTTCAATGGCATCCACTGACTCGAGTTTGAGTAAGTCAGAGTTCCCTCTGGTATATTTTTCGAACGAGCTTTTTTTTCTCGCAAAGTTATGCATATTCGAGAATTCAATACAAAAATGCTTGAGCTGAATCGTTTGCACACGCAGAGTACTTGGCATCAAATGCACCCGCTGTGTGTGACATCCGACTCAAACTATGCACGGCCAATATATTCAACAACAACAACCTGATTTGTACGATTATGATTGGAGAGTTTCATCGCCAGGGGTGATAGTCCCAATGTACGCGGACGTATCGCTATCGTGTGTTGTATATATATACGATGCTATTTGCACCTGCGCGAAATCTAAGCTAGACTGAAAAAAAAAAAAAAAAAACGAACTCGGATCCTTTAAGTGAAACACCAGGCACTAAGTGAAATTCATACCAACTTTATTTCTACCAAGATGACAACTCGTGTCAGTTAGACATTTACAAAAAACAAACAAACAAACAAAAAACGAATATACGCCTTTCGTTTATCAGTTTTTAAGTTACCGTGTAAAATAAAGGGAGTATTGGAATTGGATGGTAACAGAGCCGATGACAAACCCGACGAGATACGGGAAAGTACCTTAGGAAGGAGGTCAGTTTGTGCATGCGCACTTCGACTGTGATGTATCGCGTGCAGTTCTGCCTTCTTTATCTCGAGACGGGCGTGCGAGCTGGGTAAATTATCACATCTAAAAACCGCGACGACATATATGAATAAAGAGCGCACAACTTTCAAAAGTGACCTTGAAGGTCCGGGGGGGGGGGGGGGGCCACGATCCCCTTGCGCCCCTCGCGGTAACGCCCATGGTTTGGATACACAATACACGGTTCTGAACGCTTTGAAAAGCAAGGCAACAACGCCAGTGCTGTGTCTGCACTGCATGGCGTATAGGCAAAGTTTTCGAAGAGCCTGTGGCAAAAGTTTCAGGTAACGCTTCATTGGAAGAACAAGCCAAGCTATGTTGGCGCCATTTTGGAACCTTGGAAATGTGCGTCGATGGAAGACTTAGACACATTAGGGGCAAGTACTTTTGTAATGAAATGCCTGCCTCTCTGGTAGGACGCTGACACTCCAAATCAGTTTGAAGGTCATGTTGGTTTACTTAAAAACTCCAAAAGTAAATTTGTTGCTGCCCCCGTATACCGCATGATAATTGTTTCTCACAGGGAAAGTAAACCCGGCCGGGACAAGGGCATGGGCCCGTGCAGGGTTCTACTTTCGACGTCGTCGGCGTAGTCTCGGCGATTTTTGCTTTCTGTACCACCTGTCTTGATGCAGGCAAACTATTGTGGTCCTACGGTTACCTCCACAAGTGAACAAGTTGAAAGTGCTGTTTGTCGGGCTTCGTCCCCCACTTGCGCTAGTAGGTGAGTCGCATTGTGCCGATAACGGAGGAAAATGTATTTCGAAAACCACTCGATCCGTTATCGCATCAGTGTACGCGCGTACACTGATGCGATAACGCATCGAGTGGACGGTATGTGTCTTATTAATGTTGTTTAGCTTCAAGAGTCTGTTCACCCAAGCAGCACAATGTACTGAAAATCGAGTGCAACAGGGGTGGACGGTGTGTGTCTTATCAATGTTCCTTAGTTTCAAGAGTCTGTTCAAGGTCTTCCACCTACCCGACCACCCCTATTGCACTCGACTTTCAGTACATTGTGCTGGTTGCGCGGGCACCGTTTCTGGATGAGTTGTGCGCCATTTTGACTTGTTCATCGGCGGTGAGTGCAACGGCTAGATGCCGCGGTCCTGTTCGCTGCAAAGGATGTCGTCCGAAAACTACGTCGTTGGCTTTTCTAAAGAACTGGACTTCAGGCCAATGCAATTTGTGGATCTCGATTCCAAAAGGTCTTGTTGTTTGTGCAAAGTAATCCCTCTAGTGACTTTCATTCTAGGATGCTGTCACTCTTTGTGCGAGCTCTGCTAAAAGAGTCTTCAGGACGACGACCGACTTTGTCCCCTGGATCAGGAACAGTTTGAAGAAGGAGAAGTTGCGAGGTTCCCATTCAATCTAAAGCAACTTGAACGACAACATGTGCGTTGCTCCAACTCTAAAAATGGATGCGTCGTCACTGGAACCCTGCAAGAGGTACAGTCTCACTTCTTGCAAGAGTGCATACATTATGCTGTAACATGCAACAATGCAAGGCGAACGTTCTTCGTCGAGACATTGCCAGTCATTACGCGAAGCAGTGTCAGCGGGACAGCTCTTTCGTTAGCGTACCAAACGTGTCGATGCGCGGAGATCTGTTCGATGTTGCGAAGAAAACTTTCGCCTTAGTGGAAAGCGTGCAAGTGAAATTTTCAAGAGTTGAAAGTGAGTTGAACGGTACCGCTGGAGAAATTCACAGTGTCCAAGATTTGACAATCAGTAACGAACAACTGTTGAACAGAGTTCTCGAAAATGTGGGGCGTGTTGCTGGCATGGGCAACATGGAGAGAAAGGTGACGCAGCAAATGCAGGACCAAGCGCAGATACAGGGTTCGTTGAGACGTATTACTGAACTGCTGTCCACCTTTGAATCGCAAATGTCTTTGATAAGCCGCGCTGATGTCACTTCAAGTGTAAAGACAGTGAATGAAAATGTCGAACAAGTGAGTGAGCAAGTGGGAAACTTGACCGACATGTTGCAACAAATAAGTGCTACCGTAGACGATGTGAAAGGAATCAAAGGGGAATTGAATCTTCTGTTGCAGTGTTCCGAGGAATTGACAAAATTTATGAATGGTGACGACGAAGCTACAACAACAACAACAACAACAATAAATGAAGAAGTGATGATGACATGGGATGTTTCCCCGTGGTAGCCACAGGACACTACCCCATTTCACAGTGGTTAATATGAGAGGATGAATTATGGTGAGAATGAAGCGACGAAGCTAGAGAAAAAATACCACTCGTGAAAGCAATCCTCGGAATTTCTACAGAGATGGGATCGTAGCGAAACGTGTGCACGCGTTGTATTCAGGTATACTGGCGCCGATCACGGAAGCTTTCCTTCTTAATCACCACTTTGGAATGAGGATAGAAGCAAGTAATGGCCTAGGAGGTGGTCTCACGGTTGGTGAATCTGACGTTTTGGGGCTTTGCGGCTATTCTGTGAAGTTGACGGTAAGTTTATGGAAGGGGCAAAGGCTTCAACTGTACTTCGTACTTTGCGAGTCTCCGCGGAACTCCGTTGCAAAGTGACTCTTTACAATTCCCTTCACATGTAGATACTTGCACCCAAATGACTCGACGAAAGATATCGTATGCTCAACAGTTCACCCGAAGAAAGAACGGAATGATGATATCCGCATGCGTGCGTACGACAGGCCGAACGCTAGCAAAAACTACAAATTATCGCATTACTTGTAAACCTACACAATCGGTATTAATGCTAAAAGAAAATGGCGTCATTCACAACGATTCTCTCTGTATTGGTATTAAGCTCCACCCTGTAATGGCGCAATAAATATATTCCAAGAGTGTGCCCCGTCTCGCATTTCAAGGCTCCCCTATGCAAATACTCTGTTCGTGTCGCGCAGCGGAAGTCATCCTGATCGACGGGAGGCAAAGGAGTATTAAAACGGACTTTTGAGCCTCGACGAAGCGTAGCGTCAGTGGAGAGGGGTTTACGATACGCTATCTCCCTCTGGGGCCCGATCTTCAACTGCACAGCGCGGTCGTTATAGCTTATCTGAAATTACCGGGCCGTCCGCGCCACGAAACGAGAGTCTTCAACCTTCAACTACTTCAGTTCAAATCATTTACGTCCATTTACATTTACCCTTTTATATCCCCTTTACACGTCCACTTATACCTCTGCCTCGGTGAAGCTTCACCATCCCATACACGGACACACAAACACATATACAGGGTGTCCCAGAAAATTTCTGCTGTACAGAAATTTGGTCCATGTACAAAATGCCCAGGCCTGATACGAGGTACATGGACCAACATAACGCAGCCAGTGGAAGCGCATCAAGATGTACCGGTGAACATGAAAAGATCACACATCATTTGAAATACAAGCAGTATTCAAGCAAAGTAATAGAACCCAAACATAAGTGATTGCACATTAATTCCATTCCGCACTTCGAATGAAAGAAGCAACAAAACAAAGGAAGCTGAGAGAGAAGGAAAAAAAGAAGAAGAAAAATAGCACATGGAAATAACACCTATGCAAATGCTAATCCGAAACTGTATTTCGGAACAAAGAAACGGCAAGGGGGGGAAATGGTTAAAAGTGTCTACAGTAGAGCGCTATCTGAATTCGTTGTCAAGTATGATCTGAACACTCGTTTAAATTGCGGATAGAATACCGAGGCTCTATGAAATGCACAAACATATTGTAATATATTGACTTGTAATAATAATAATAATTAAAACAAAGCACCACATAGAATCATGCGGTCAACGGCATTTGTTAGTACTAGGTTTTTGCCACCTCCTGAGGGGGGTTAACGTTGGGTAGACGAGCGCTCTGCCTGCCTAGCTGGCGGCATGTTGCTCGAGGGGAGGGAAAAGGGAGGGAGAGGAAGCGGAGAACAGTTACATTAGTTGCTGCTATGCATCACGTGTTCCTACATTCGCCCTTGTGGGTCGACGACCTCGAAAAAGTCCAGAAGAGCCCTTTGGATGAGCTTCCGACGATGGAGGTTGCCACGAGGATAGACAATCTCCTCGAGTTCAGGCTGCCGGTAGGCTGCACAGCTTGCTGCAGGCTGCGTCTTGCATCCGATGTGGCTGTGCAATCCATAATAACGTGCTCCTCCGTTTCTGTTTCCTCGCTGTGGGGGCATCCAGGGTTCGGGGTACGGCCAAGCTTGAAGACGTGGGCCCGTGTGTAGGCACTGCGAGAACGGATGCGGAGAAGGAGGGAAGCCTCGGCCCTGGAGAGGCCTCCAGTAGCACAGAGTGGTGGTGGAGACCCGTCTCTCGTGCGCTTGTCAGGGTGCACGTCCTGACGTGAATGTCATGTAACGTAAGTTTAATTATGTAAATTTTTGCTATCCGATCTCGGAAATTTGCCAAGTAAAGGTCCCTTTTTTTCTGACCGCACCAGTGTGAAAAGTGTGCCGACTTTACTCAAATTGACAAGGATATTGAGGAGCTATACCATCGAGAAAAAAAAAAAAAAGCCGAACATCATGCTCTACTTGTGTACTTTTGAGGAGTAATTTCATTTTTCCATTTTTGTCACTAGGTATTTATTTCGCGCATCTCATAATCAGCGGTGCATATCATTGTCAGTTGAAATGAGTACACCATGGGTGCCAGAGTAGACACGCCGTAATTAAAATCATACATGGCATATTGCAGCTGCCATGGAAGTGTGGGGGCCTGTTTAATGGGTGACCTATATGGGAAACAAGCACAGGTATTCAATGTCTTTGTGTTCCAGATTATTTATTTGTTTATTTGATAGTGAGAATACAAAACGGGGTATCATATATATAAGTACTTAGAAAATAGCATCAAGACATATTCCTTTCAAGCGTGTGGGCGATTCTGCTCACTCAAAAGATCACATTACACAAATTACACCGTTGATCCTTCTCAAATTCTCATTATATTTTAGGAAGGAACGAGAAGGAAGATAAAAAAAAGTCGTCTGCATTGATGAATGCAAACGATTGAACCAAACTATATCCGTGTTCAGCTTAAGAAGGAAAAGAAATCTACTCCGACAGATCTCAAGATAAGAAACAGCTCAGAAGATAATACTGTGCCGTAGATAGGATGGCTGGTCACAGGATTGTATCTCATTACGGCCGAAGTCTCATTACGGCCGATGTCTCAATACGGCCGAAAGTCTCAATACGGCCGATAATCCTTTAATCCCCAAGTGTCTCATTACGGCCAAAGTCTCAACACGGCCGAAGGCAGTCTCATTACGGCCGAAGATGTCTCATAACGGCCAAATGTGAAAATGTCTATTGTAACCTGCATTGATATGCAATGTCGCAGCCAGGTATGGATATATATTCAGCAGGGTATAAGGCATGCACTGTGCCCTTATCATATTTATATACACATATTGCGAGACAAACGGTATGTTATCATACCACAGCACAATGCAACATATTGTGTAATGTGTACTCCCACAAGGTAGTGTTGATGTTGCTGTGAAGCAGGCTACTATGTGGAGTTAGCTACTTGTAGAGAGCTAGATGAATATTGGCTTTGTTGTGACGCTTTTGGAGCCATCCTACAGTCACTGGCCAAGACGGAACACCTATCTCAGTCGATGTCAGTTTATTTCCATTCGCCTTACAATTGTACAATTCTTGCTTCTGGAATGAATAAACCTGCAAGAAGCGAAGAGCAACCATGAATAGGCTAGAATATTAAGAAAAACAAAAAAAACAAGCATTTGTCTCTACATGGCTGGTTTTAATGTGCACAAGCTGCACATGTGTTGATACGTGTCTTTTATTTCATACAAGGTTAACATAAATCTTCATCTAGACAAAAGAATGACAAGCCTTAAAAATGTGACTTCCAGGTAAACACAGAGCATGACCATTATATGAATATAGGTTCAATAGTTCATTATCTGTGTAAGAAAAAGGAAGCTGATGTTTCGTCCCTTGACGCTCGTGGCCTGTGCGCGCTTCACCCGCAGTTGTTCCCATCGTCACCCGCACAGTCGGTCTCAGTCATCTGCCATTAAACGTTACCTAAAGCCTGATTCCTGCTCCTTTCTAACATTCTGGAAACAGGTGAATATCAAATGGAAACATGTGAATATCAAATAGTGATACATTACAATTCATGAAATGATGCATGCTTAACTTTCCATTTCTGGTTTCTTTTTTATAAAGGTAGTGCTCGAATTAACATTCGTGCACTACTACAAAATTTCTCACTTCACAACAGAACCTTATGATGATCTTAACAGCTCACCTCTTCGGCCAGGACTCCCTGGGCAGCAACATCCTATTAGCCATGTTGTTGTTTTTCTTTTTCGGAATCCTCCGTGCAGCCACATACCATGCCTGGAATGGAAAACCAGCTATAAATAACAATGTATTTGAATGACTTCCTCTTGAAGTATTTATTCTAATCAGATATGCTTTTGTGCCTAGTATGGTGCGCGAAGGCACATAAGTACAACATTTGCAGACGTTCGACGTAAGCAGTTCAAGGAGATCAATTCAAGTACGCCGACTTGCGCTTTTATTTTTGAAGAAATACGACGACAAATTTTAACAAATTAAATATGGCTCACAATGATACGAGTAAATGCTGCTGTACGGTGATGCACTGTCGGTATTTTATCGTCTTCGAATAAATTTGTTGTTCCTAAACGCGCAACGAACTAGAAACAACGCAAACCTACGAACAGATACCGAGTTACATCTATTACAGGCACTTCGGCTGTTTTGATTCATTTAAATTACTCGTATGAGAATCCAACTATGTGTGGACAGCACACTACTAATCCAGACAATCTACGAAAGCATTACTCACCAGAATTCCTGCTGGACTTGGTCAACACTGCGCGATATACGTACGTTGGGGCTGTGGCGATTCATTCAACTCGATTTGTACCGGAACAACAGGCGCTGCTCGAAAGACAACGACGGAAAATAGAGAACCGCTATAAAGTCCGCTAATTTGCACATTACAGCACTACAAATCGATATATGAACACGTCGTAAACAGCAACCACTCGCTCACACAAGAAACGAGGTACCCAACGTTGCTAGACACCATCCGAACTCCAAAGTGAGAGTAGCAAAACAACAAGATATCAAAACACGAAAGGAAGAGTATTGATCCCCCTCCCTTCTATAGCATGCAAAACGTGATTTGCGCTGAGATGAACATATATGTTCATGACGCGAGTAATTTTCACTTTTCACTGATCCAAAGGAGGTCACGTGGGATTGCTTGACGGTTGCGAAATTAACAGCAATGAAAATGGCGAAACGAAACTTGTGAATCGTGCATTTGCTCTTCATGGTAGCTGCCAGAAAATCGAATCAAACTTATGGGACACTGGATTACAGGTATGTTGGCATCTTTTTCATTCCTGCATATCATTTCACATTACACTATACGTGAATACACGGTGTCATGTCTCACGATGCTGGGGAAGTAGTTGCATGGGGAAGTGTGCATGGTTGTAGACTTTTAATTTTTGATCGCGTAATCGAAATATCGGCACCTTTCGCATTGTGGCTTGCATGTGACCAACCAAGTGCTGTTCCCTTATTAGCGCTTCCTGCAAACGACAAAACGAAACATGTGGGAATGTATAATTTTGATTACTCATATAAAGCAAGAAAATGTATCGTTTTCAGGTTGCTGCCACTACTCCATGTGCCCGCAATTGTCTTGCGTGTATGATTACACTAACGACGTCGCCCACCACGGCGGAAGTGTTTTGCGTACACGCGTTTCAGCATGAAGCCTGCAGGTAACATCTGATGCTTACCCTTCTGGTATTCTGAATTTACATATTGTAGCTTAGAGGAATTCCGAATGCCCAGAGTGACACACACTTATAACATTGTGACATCAGTGCAGTGGCATAAGCCCTAATGTAGTGCCCCACGAAAATGAACGAGGGGCAATGGTTTATCCAGAATCCCAAGCACGAGAGGGGTGTTGGAAAAAATTGTGGGGGGAGGTCTTCATTATAGTTACGTCATTACAGCTTAACATATCATTACAGACGTATCTGAAGCTGAAATCACAAGGGCCCCCCTCTAGGGGGTGCACAGGCAAAAAAGTTAGGGGGGTGTAGGGGGTCTGGGTAAAGCACTGACGAGGGGGACTCCTCCACCCCATGTCAAGCCTCATAAAGCACCTCCTGAAATATTTTCCTGGCTATGCAGCTGCATCATTATGACGTAACTGTCATTGTTGTCCATAATTCTTGAATATGTTTTGAATATATGGGAAAAAAGTATGCTTGACAGCATATGTCTCATGGTCATCATCAAACGAAAGCATATGTCATTTTGTTCTGTGCCTTATGTACTTTTTTAAAATTTCAGGTGGACGTAAATTGTATAAGGCAGCTAGTGGGGGAGAAGATCATGGTCATAGGTCATGTGGCTCCTGGAGCTCCCAGTGGGCTCCCTTGTGGAGTACTTTTCAGAACACGCACACAGTTCGCTCACAGAACCAACGAGTAGGATGTTGCTTGAATACTGAGAGAAAATGGCATAGCACATACAAATATCGTGTGACACATATGACAATAAAACCATTTTTCACGAGGGATGCATGAAACACTGTCGCAATATTGTGTGCATGAACCATTGTGTGTGACACAAGCCGTGGGGGCACACCGCCTCTGACACATTTTGGGAAGCATAAAACACAGTATATACACAGCTAATATGGTGGATGCTTCTTTTTTCTTTTTGGCCGTTATGAGACATCTTCGGCCGTAATGAGACTACCTTCGGCCGTATTGAGACTTTGGCCGTAACGAGACACTTGGGGATTAAAGGATTTTCGGCCGTAATGAGACTTTCGGCCGTAATGAGACTTGGGCCGTAATGAGACTTCGGCCGTAATGAGATGTTACCGGTCACAGAGACGTCACTCTCCTCCTCCGACAGATAACTAATTTATTAATTTATTTATGACAGAACCTCAAAGAGCCCCATATGGCTTGACATGAGGACGCGGTGACAGTAACATGGTAACTACATGAACCACACTTTGCACTCAAAGTGAACAGAAAATACCGTAGTGCTAAACGCACAGTAAGTTAGCGAGATCACGACTGAAATGATTAAAATCCTTAATAACGACTAATCACTCCGGAAGAAGTGATAGTGTATAGAAAAATGAGCGAGAAAAGTGATCGGTATTAGGCCGGAAGCGCTCGACCTTGACCACGTCATCGAGGCTGGGTGATACAGAGTGTGCAGGTGATATAAAATTAGGTCTTAAGTGACTGCAGTGAAAGAACTCATGGAAAAGACACAGTCTGATGTACTTCCGGCGTAGCGCTTGGTCAGGCAGACAAAGATAAAGTTTTGTACGAGAGATACTAGAAGGATAAGAGTAAACGTTAGACATGAAGGCCCAATACGCTACAAGCGTAAGGATGGCTGGGCACAGATATGTCATTTCCTCACCTCCCCCAGATAATATAATCCATCACACTTACTCTGCTTCTGTATTGGCTGTAAAGACTGGCCCAGAGATTTCTCTACACCTCCCCGGGGGAGTGCGGGGGTGTACACCCTCCCTGCATTTTTGCAACCCCCCCCCCCTCCCCTGAAATTTCTCAGGTGACCCCACCAGCTCGGCCGCCAACACGTTCTGGTAGTGAGTCCTGCGCAGCGAATTACATCCTGTACTCTCAAACTTGGGCTGTAGGACCACAGTCATGCAGGTGATCGTACCATGCATTCGTCCAAAATCATTTGAAAGTGACTGTTCAATATGCATATATTGCGCGCATATACGAGCAAAAATGCGTGCGAGTACGCAAACTCGGTGTGGATCATCAAGAACCATTTGCGCCCAACTGAAGCAAGCAAGGTCTTCTGCTTTCTTCGTCTAAGGTTTTCACAGTTGGTTGCTAGGTATTCATTGAGCTTCGGGAGACAAGGTGCTAGTGTTTTTTTTCTTTGTCGGTCGTGCGATTATGCATCTTAAAGCTGAAATGCCGTTCATAATGAATCTGTATTCTAATGTACTGTGTTCTAACGTAATAACACGTACAAATAGAACGGGAAAGCTGTGCAGAGATGGCACCATTGTGCCACGATTCTTTCCGTGTCTAAGCAAAATTCCCTAAGTGGAACCTCCACCAAGCATACCCCCCCCTTTTGAAAGCTCGCCCCCCCCACACACACACAGCAGTTAATTTCTGGGGAAATGACGAACTTGATTTCTTTTCAGTTTTAAGTTGAACACGACTATAGCATTTCTCAAAAATTTAGTGCGCTTTCGAGTTGTTCACGATGCATTTCTTGCACGGGCTCACACCACATTTCGTGGACGCCCCCCCCCCCCCCCCCCCAAGTTAAACACGGTACGTTCAGTGTCTTCGTCACAACAGCTGAACGCGCGTCCATACAAATGGCGGAAGATCACCTGTGAGCCCCATCGACAGCCGGATAGGTTTGTGCTGCGTGGCAGCCGCGGTACACATATGATAACGCAAAATCATTACAATATACGCCGCTGGCACCAGCACCACCGCGTTTCTTTCTTTTCTCGTTGTTGTTTTTGAATTAAGAGCGTATTACAGTCAATTACAACTAAAGGGCTGACGTGTAAGCATTGAGAGACTGTGATGCGAGTGCAGACATATCAGAAGCCAGCGACTAATTCGCACATCACATCCCGCTGTGAAGGTAGCAGTCAGAAAATGTAATATGAGCTCGACCGAGAAAAACGAACTCTGCTGCTGTAGGTGACACATCCGTTGCTGAGGGAAATGAACACCAACTTTATTTCTACCAAAACAACACAGCTCGTATCAGTTCAACATTTGTTACAAGAAAGAAACAAGAAAAACACAGTTCCTACAAATGATACCTGAAAATTGAGAACTGAAATGAACCTTCATAAATCTTGTAAGATGTGCATGTGTCGCGCGTTCATCTTTTTTTCGCCATTCGAAAACGTGTTTTTCCACGCATTAGTTTGAAAAACGATCGTTTAACAGGCTGCACTCATCAATAACAAAAACACATTTGAGTTCCCTTAAAAACAAAGTAACTCAACGGGTTTACGAATAGAAGGGGACTGGGGGATAATGGAGTTGGCAGAGTTTCCCCCAATGGTTTACCACACGGGATAGCTGTGATGGCATTCGGACAGTACCCCTGTTTAGTGACAAGTTGTCAACAACTACTGTAACCATGAAATATTATTTTGGAGTGCTAACGACTAACAAAGAAATGTAAATAATATCAGCGAGCTAGGATGAAATCAATGGATGAAAACGCTCGCTAGAACATGTGAGGTGGCTTCCTAATAGCATAAAATAGGAAAGACGAACAGAGTTTTTCCCGTAAACCAGTTTGACATATCAATGAAGGAGGTTAAGGAATTCGTACGCCAACAGTGATTGAGTCGTTGTACACAAAACCTCCATTTGTTACATCTTGTAGTTTGCAAAGCCCAGTTGCGCCAAAGCCTCGGTTGCCAGCTTCGGTTGGCTTACTGAAATTGCAACTGTGCTTATCTATCCAGTCTGATACATCAATATGACACTCAATATTCTTTTTGTCATCAGTTGGGTGAACTAACATTACTGTATAAGGGAATGTAAACGGCCATTTCAAAAGGCAGTCGTTCGAGCTCTGACAAATAGAGAGAAAAACACTCAAGCACAAGTCTCCACTTCGTGTACCCCTTTCCACTACAAGTTTACAAGAGTACCCAAACAGGACGAAAATTCCAGACCACCGTCGTGGATCTTGCGTGTCAACCGAATCTTTGGCAAAAGCGGCAAACTCATCAATGTGAAAATAGGCGACACTGTTTTTCAAACGGTTCACTTTGTGCAGTTCCCCTAGCATTTCATGGTGAGAACACACTTGCTTAAAAATAGCGACTGCAACTTTGAACACCTCCTTCACCGTGATCTCATCGTCGTTAACGCCGGGCGCTGCTTGAGTAGGTGAGTTTTTAATAGCTTCACCGGCATGGTCGTTGTCAGATACGGTGTCACTTTCCTGTGCTGGCGTTACCACGTTTTCTGAAATCAGATCTGACGAAGCACCTTTTATCAAACTGAAAAACTTCGTCAGATCGTCGATGTGCTTCATCATGACATGTAGCTTATCGTTCACGCTTTCGAAGCTGTCATGATTTGCTACGCGTTCTTGTCGTTCCACAAAGTGCTTCAATATATCACCATTCGATACTACAGTGTCCTTGGCAGTTCCTATTGTCGTTGCATGCACGTGGAGCTGATCCTCCATTGCAGACAGTCGGTCTATCACGGTTCCCAATGAGGCGTCTATCTTTCTTCCCATCTCCAGTGCAGCGTCCATGACGTCTGTCGGCGAGCACACAACTGGACATTCCCGGGATTCGCATTGTTGCACACAGTGATTAACGATCTCCTTTCGGAGCACCTTTACTTGGCATCGACTGCAGGTGACAGCATGAAACGTACATTGACTGAAAAAGTGCTGCTTCACTTCTTCGACAGTTCCAACAAAATCACATCCTTCCCTGACGTTGCAACACCGCGCCTTTTGTTTTCCTATCTGCCCCGGCGTTAGGATCAACTTGCTCGTATTAACATCTTCGAAGTCTTGCCCGTCTAAAGGACATTGTCGCTTACCCTGAAGGACATTCTCGTAGCAGAGTTCACAGAGTGCGTGAGGACATTCTAGAACAAAGGTCACTTTCGGAACGACGCTGCACAAAGCGCAAACCCTCAGGGAGATGAGGTCCACAAAGTTCATGAAGCGCCAATCCATTGCCTCTGAGAACCCGACGAGCTGTCGTTCGGACGTCATCATCCTCACGTAAAGTCGTCGAATAAGAGGATATTGAAAGTGATGCCAAGAAGCTGGATGTTTCGGGACGACTTCTAATGCGAACGCACACGCGAAACACAACGACGAATGAACTAGAAAGAACGCTTATGTCAACTAGGCAGCATCGCAGCCCCTTCGCTGCTTCCAGCGCGTAGCCAGATAAGAAATCACCTATCGCGTCGCGCTATACGGGCGACATCTCGTTGGGAGAATGCGCGCTACATGATAATTCCTGTTCTCGTGCAGTGGAATAGCATTGTTAGTGCTCCAAGCATATTATTCCCCATCGCAATTTTCTTTCTTTATCACATCACATCACATCACATATTATTCCAAACATTCAGATTTCCTTCTCTCGGGCCCTATTCAGATCCGTGTCAGTCATATAGCGTAAGTAAGGGAGACTCTAGTATGGGGATTTCACGTAGATTCAGGCAGGTTGGTCCGGTCGACCTCTCCGATTACTTTTCTTCTAATATGTATTGAAGCCTAGTGCCTATGAAGTACATTGGCGGTGAAAATGGCTGCACGTAATTTATATTCGTTAGACGGCAAACTCTTTCGCCATCACCTCCACCACCACCACCACCATAGTTGTTAAAGAAAAGTCTTCTTATATATAATCGTGTAGAATGGCGTTTTCGAACTTTGCGCTTCCTCACAACTTAGGAGGAGGACCCTGTCTCACGTCTGCTCCTTGTCATTATACAGTGTCCCATAAAACGTGTCACTGAATTATAAAAAAATTGCGCCACCTAGAATCACGCGGTCAACGGTATTTGTAAATGTCAGCTAACCGAAGTTTTATTATGCCAATTTTTACGAACTGAACCCGAAAATTTGCTAAGTAAAGGTCGCTTTTTCACCTCACCAATGTGAAGGGCGTGTCGAATTTACTCAAGCAAATGGTAATTGACACGGATATTGAACAGCTATTCAATCGAAAAAAAAAAAAAAAAATTGCCGAATATGATGCGTTCGGAGCGCCAAGAGCCTATAGCGCCGGTCTTTGCCAGCACCGTCATTCTCAGTCGAGTGAAAGGAGGTTGCTAAACACAGCCCTCCGAGGGATAGTAGAAAAGTGACGGTTTTTGAAATTGGGAGTCGCAAGACATGATCTCAGCGAAAGCCAGATACGATAAGTCATGCTAGTCTTACCTCTGTCTACTATCACTGTGTAGGAAGAATTTAGCAATTTCCTTTCGTCGGACCGACAATCAGGGCGCGCAAACAGTGGTCGAGCGCTATGCTCTGGGCGCTCCAAAACGCACGATGTTCGGCTATTTTTTCCCGATGGGATAGCACCTCACCATCCACGTCAATTATCATAAATTTGTGTAAATTCAGCACACGCTTCACATACGCAACCTTTACTTTTCAAATTTTCGAGTTCAGTTTCATAAACATATACAGTCAAACTCCTTTATAGCGAACACCTTTTTAACGAAAATACAAGTACAGCAAATTTCCAATAATGGACATAACGAAATCACCTTTGCGGTCCCGCTGGAGCCCTATAGGTCCAATAATGGACATCCTTTTTAACGAAAATACCTTTACTGCAAATTTTTTTTTGCTGTCCCCTGAGCTTCGTTGTAAAGGAGTTTGACTGTATACCTAATAAGACTTACGTTAGGTATCGTTCACATCAGGAGGTGGCAAAAACATTATAAGAACAAGTGCCATTGACCACATGATTCTAAGTGGTCTAGTTTCTTAATTATAATTCAATGGCACGTTTTCTGGGACACCCTGTATTCACCCTTTCACTGTTTACAAGCAGAAGGCACCACCGGAAGATGTCTAGGGTTCTCAGCGTCAGCGTGGAGCCACGCCCTGCTACTCATCAGAGTTAGCTAGCGCTAACTGAAATGAGTGGCACGGCGTGGCGCCACATGTAGCCTCTGGCGCTGTGAAACCCTACGCAACTTCCGGTTGTGCCTTCTGTTTGTAAACACTGAATGGGTGAATACCTCCGTTACGATTCCCCCGAAGCCAAGGCCCTATCTGTACTGAAGACTGACAGGAGCATGGGGCGCTATCAAGCTGGTACATGACTAGAAAATGATGGTACTGGAGACAACAGAGAGTGTCGTCTCTTTCCTTCACACGGGTACCGTCCTTTCGACGGACAGGACTCTCTTCTTCACACCGAGGAAGCTTGCAGGTATCAGTGGCAACTACAGGATAAAGTGATGCTCTGCTTCGTAACGTAAGGAAAATAAACGCATACTGTTTGACTCATGCGAAATGAGATATCATTGCAGCAGACGAAGGGTGGTCCTTGGGCTGTGACCGTACATGCTGTGCGACTTTTCCAGTAACTAACTCCTGTTGCACATAGCAGCAATAGGCAAGGGAGCTGGTGGTTTCGTGATAAGTCACTGGGGGAGCACAGTGCCGGACATGGACAAGATACTCAGAAATATATTTCAGATAAGATAATAAATACTAACGCTAGACTGTAATTAAGATAGAGTATACATACATGGAAATTAAAGTAATTAAGACAGAGTACTAAATGCTTCAAAAAGTATTTGAAATACAATTAAGATATACTAGAGTACCGGTCGCAAATAACGCAGTCTTGCGTTTTAAGCGTACACTAATTTTGCGCGCAGTAGCAATTGCATTTCAAAATGGTCGCCTGACACTTTCCCCATCTGAACATAATTCTCAAAAAGACGATAAAGAGATACTACATAACAAAGCAAGAGATAACCCAGAACAAAGCAAACTTCAACGGGGCAAGATCTCTAAATGGAGACTTTCAAGAAGGGCCAATGTCCGGATCAAGTCCGACGGACTCGGGAAATTTTCACTGAACAAGCAAGATAATGGAAAGACGAGACACAGAGTAGTTTGAGAGGCAGATCCAAAATATGTAATTAGAGTATTGAGTAGAAAATACCGTAAAATGTATTTTAAATGGAATACAAATACACAAAACAAAAAGTATTGAGTAGGAGTAGCGAAATACTGCAAATTTAATTTAAAAGACAGTATTTTAAATACAATACCCCAAATACGTACAAGTCTGGATCACACACACTTAGCAAGTCACGCCTGTTATTGCGCCTGTGTTGTCAAGGTATACACCCTTTGCACCCCAGAATGCTGTATACAGAAATTATATTTTCCAACTACTTCAATGGCATTCACTGACTCGAGTTTGAGTAAGTCTGAGTTCCATCTGGTATATTTTCCGAACGAGCTTTTTTTTCTCACAAAGTTATGCATATTCGAGAATTCAATACAAAAATGCTTGAGCTGAATCGTTTGCACACGCAGAGTACTTGGCATCAAATGCACCCGCTGTGTGTGACATCCGACTCAAACTATGCACGGCCAATATATTCAACAACAACAACCTGATTTGTACGATGATGATTGGAGAGTTTCACCGCCAGGGGTGATAGTCCCAATGTACGCGGACGTATCGCTATCGTGTGTTGTATATATATACGATGCTATTTGCACCTGCGCGAAATCTAAGCTAGACTGAAAAAAAAACGAACTCGGATCCTTTAAGTGAAACACCAGTCACTAAGTGAAATTCATACCAACTTTATTTCTACCAAGATGACAACTCGTGTCAGTTAGACGTTTACAAAAAACAAACAAACAAACAAAAAACGAATATACGCCTTTCGTTTATCAGTGTTTCAGTTACCGTGTAAAATAAAGGGAGTATTGGAATTGGATGGTAACAGAGCCGATGACAAACCCGACGAGATACGGGAAAGTACCTTAGGAAGGAGGTCAGTTTGTGCATGCGCACTTCGACTGTGATGTATCGCGTGCAGTTCTGCCTTCTTTATCTCGAGACGGGCGTGCGAGCTGGGTTAAATTATCGCATCTAAAAACCGCGACGACATATATGAATAAAGAGCGCACAACTTTCAAAAGTGACCTTGAAGGTCCGGGGGGGGGGGGGGGCACGATCCCCTTGCGCCCCTCGCGGTAACGCCCATGGTTTGGATACACAATACACGGTTCTGAACGCTTTGAAAAGCAAGGCAACAACGCCAGTGCTGTGTCTGCACTGCATGGCGTATAGGCAAAGTTTTCGAAGAGCCTGTGGCAAAAGTTTCAGGTAACGCTTCATTGGAAGAACAAGCCAAGCTATGTTGGCGCCATTTTGGAACCTTGGAAATGTGCGTCGATGGAAGACTTAGACACATTAGGGGCAAGTACTTTTGTAATGAAATGCCTGCCTCTCTGCTAGGACGCTGACACTCCAAATCAGTTTGAAGGTCATGTTGGTTTACTTAAAAACTCCAAAAGTAAATTTGGTGCTGCCCCCGTATACCGCATGATAATTGTTTCTCACAGGGAAAGTAAACCCGGCCGGGACAAGGGCATGGGCCCGTGCAGGGTTCTACTTTCGACGTCCTCGGCGTAGTCTCGGCGATTTTTGCTTTCTGTACCACCTGTCTTGATGCAGGCAAACTATTGTGGTCCTACGGTTACCTCCACAAGTGAGCAAGTTGAAAGTGCTGTTTGTCGGGCTTTGTCCCCCACTTGCGCTAGTAGGTGAGTCTCATTGTGCCGATAACGGAGGAAAATGTATTTCGAAAACCACTCGATCCGTTATCGCATCAGTGTACGCGCGTACACTGATGCGATAACGCATCGAGTGGACGGTATGTGTCTTATTAATGTTGTTTAGCTTCAAGAGTCTGTTCACCCAAGCAGCACAATGTACTGAAAATCGAGTGCAACAGGGGTGGACGCCCAAGCAGCACGCCAATATTGGTCCAATATTGGACCCATATGGGCTGCCAAGATTGCCAATATTGGACCAATATGGGGAGTGCAACCAGGCTCCATATTGGACCAATATGGGCTGCCCATATTGGCAAGCCCATTTTGCGCCAATATTGCCAATATTTCTGTGATAACACCTACGGGGAGCCCGTGTAATAATAAAGCATTATGCTGTATAATATTCACTACTTTTGTATGATTTTTGCTTTTTTATATCTGCGGATCTAATTGATCCACGTTCACATCACTGCAAAAAAAAAAAAAAAAAGAACGAAAAAAAGGAAAGAAACACGGCATTGCCCAAACACACAAAAAAAAAACGAAGAACAGGTGCTACGCTCGCGCTGAAGATCACAAGCAGTCCCACAGAACTGCCAATGCCTAAGATCCCTCAGAAGCCTTCATCAGCCGCCGGCTCTAAAGCGAAACGCACCGCCTCGAAAATATTGTCGCCACCGGCGAGCCAGCTCGGAAGATCTCTGATTGGCTGCGCATTATATGTATAAATATTTGGATGCTCATTGGTCTCCAAGAACTGGCGTCAGTTTCCTTCGCGCTGATTGGGCAAGAGTCATTTGATTGAGGCGCGCGTATCCAAACGATCGGTCGAACGGAGGCGAAAGAAAAACGACGGAGGAGACATCGCGTCTGTCCGGCCACGCGTGTTCTCTCGGACTGCAACCGTTGTGCACGCAGACGCTAGGGGTAGTTTGAGGGTTTTGAATGCTTTAGATTTAGATTGTGGCGAACTGCTAATGTGAGAACGGAATGGCACATCCATCTGATCATCACAACAGCGCGAAGACGAACATGACATGGAATCCCTGCACCTCCAAAGGACGCAGAAATCGTCAGAGAGGAAGTCTACACTCTTTCCAACGTACTGCACGTGAACGGTATGGCAAGTTTGATTACTTTTTTGTGACCGAAGGAAGTAATGCAGGTTTATCACGTTAAGTGTATCACGTACAATATTTACGAGTCACTCGGTACGTTAGCGGCGTTTCATTGTGCAGTGCATTACCGTAACTTGTACGTTTCTGATATGCCGCTAATCAAATTATGTGTGGTTATGCTAGTTGCTCCTCATGCACGTCGCAGCCGTTCATTCACTGTGATCTACGAACATTCGTGACAAATGCGCTTTGGTGTTCAAATACGAAATCAAGATCGATTGCCTATCATAGCAGTGATTTTCGTGCAGAGTTACGGATCATCAATAGATTTTTTTTTGTTTTAGTTCTCCCGCAGCCATCGGCAACGACGACGCACATAGCTCAGCATTGGCTTCTGAACTGCCCTTCGATGTCGAAGCACCTAAAGCTCCAGTGAAGCCTGTTACAAGACAAAAGAAGATATGTACTGTAGCTTTTTCGAGGCAGTTCCTGAGGACAAATAAACTTGATTTGTCATACACCATCGCTTTTTGATTGTCTGCTTTGGGACAGCATGATCGTTGCTGTACAGCAATCGCCGAAGACAAACGGACGAGGCTGGGGGTTAGGGGGGACGAGAGGAGAGACGAAAAACCAGACGAGAGAAGGGGGAGGAGGTTAAGAAAGGAGGTCGGTCTGCGCATGCGCACTGGGTCCCAGCGTTTTTTCCCGCGCTGCAGCTCGGGGACGCTGTGAGTGGCTCCTGGAGATCACGTGGTTTAAGCGCCCGCCATTTTCCCTGGACCATTGCGTAAACGGGAGCTTCCGGCGGATGCCTTCATTGGGATCGCAATATTCTGTGAACTAACAATTTCCACACCCGCTCCGAGAATACAAAGCAGCGAAACACTTTCGTGGCGGTGACGGACACACGCCAGAGCAATTTACACTGCTTGCAGCAACTTGAAATCACCTAACTTTACAGAATAGCCATCCCTTCTTATCAAACATTGTGTTTTTTACTTGACCTGCCGCAATTTCGTTACCATTACAGCACCCAGCGACATTTTAGCCCTATGAAACGTCCGTTCGGGCTGTCGCGCATGCGCATTAGTTGTAGGACGCGTGATTACGCTCAAACTACTCGCTTGCTCACAGTCGGCTCGACCGATTGGCATTGGCATCGCGAAGGAAGATGGCGGCGACTTTCAAGACGTGGAATGTTGAGGTGTCGAACTCTAGTGAACTTTACGTTGGGAATGCCAAGTACGTTGACTGTTTCGAACAATGTGTATCATCTGCGGGAAGTTGTTGAATGTAACGATGTAGTGAATAGGGTATTTCACACGCTTCAACGTTCAATCTTGCCGTGCTGCTTGGGCATTTGTGCAACACGGCTACGTACCCTGTTCAGTCAATATGGGGTGTACGCGTGCAATATGGGGCCCATATTCCCAAGATTTTCTCAATATTGGCTCAAAGTGGGCAATATGGGGCCCATATTGCCAGGATTTTCCCCATATTGGCTGAAACTGGGCAATATGGGGCCCACATTGCCCATTTTCAGCCAATATGGGGAAAATCTTGGCGAAACGGGTCCCATATTGGACCCGTATCGCCAATGACCAGCCAATATGGGTCCAATATTGTGTGCTGCTTGGGCGGTGTGTGTCTTATCAATGTTCCTTAGTTTCAAGAGTCTGTTCAAGGTCTTCCACCTACCCGACCACCCCTATTGCACTCGACTTTCAGTACATTGTGCTGGTTGCGCGGGCACCGTTTCTGGATGAGTTGTGCGCCATTTTGACTTGTTCATCGGCGGTGAGTGCAACGGCTAGACGCCGCGGTCCTGTTCGCTGCAAAGGATGTCGTCCGAAAACTACGTCGTTGGCTTTTCTAAAGAACTGGACTTCAGGCCAATGCAATTTGTGGATCTCGATTCCAAAAGGTCTTGTTGTTTGTGCAAAGTAATCCCTCGAGTGACTTTCATTCTAGGATGCTGTCACTCTTTGTGCGAGCTCTGCTACCAGAGTCTTCAGTGCGACGACCGACTTTGTCCCCTGGATCAGGAACGGTTTGAAGAAGGAGAAGTTGCGAGGTTCCCATTCAATCTAAAGCAACTTGAACGACAACACGTGCGTTGCTCCAACTCTAAAAATGGATGCGTCGTCACTGGAACCCTGCAAGAGGTACAGTCTCACTTCTTGCAAGAGTGCATACATTATGCTGTAACATGCGACAAGTGCAAGGCGAACGTTCTTCGTCGAGACATTGCCAGTCATTACGCGAAGCAGTGTCAGCGGGACAGCTCTTTCGTTAGCGTACCAAACATGTCGATGCGTGGAGATCTGTTCGAATGTTGCGAAGAAAACTTTCGCCTTAGTGGAAAGCGTGCAAGTGAAATTTTCAAGAGTTGAAAGTGAGTTGAACGGTACCGCTGGAGAAATTCACAGTGTCCAAGTGATGACAATCAGTAACGAACAACTGTTGAACAGAGTTCTCGAAAACGTGGGGCGTGTTGCTGCTGGCATGGGCAACGTGGAGAGAAAGGTGACGCAGCAAATGCAGGCCCAAGCGCAGATTCAGGGTTCGTTGAGACGTGTTACTGAACTGCTGTCCACCTTTGAATCGCAAATGTCTTTGATAAGCCGCGCTGATGTCACTTCAAGTGTAAAGACAGTGAATGAATATGTCGAACAAGTGAGTGAGCAAGTGGGAAACTTGACCGACATGTTGCAACGAATAAGTGCTACCGTAGATGATGTGAAAAGAATAAAAGGGGAATTGAATCCTCTGTTGCAGTGTTTCGAGGAATTGACAAAATGTATGAATGCTGACGACGAAGCTAGAGAAAAAATACCACTCGTGAAAGCGATCCTCGGAATTTCCACAGAGATGGGGATTAGTAGCGGAACGTGTGCACGCGTTGTATTCAGGTATACTGGCGCCGATCACGGAAGCTTTCCTTCTTATTCACCACATTGGAATGGAGATAGAAGCAAGTAATGGTCTAGGAGATGGTCTCACGGTTGGTGAATCTGACGTTTTGGGGCTTTGCGGCTATTCTGTGAAGTTGACGGTATGTGCATGGAACGGGGAAGAGCTTGAAGTGTACTTCGAAATTTGCAAGTCTCCGAGGGACTCCGTTGCAAAGTGGCCCTTTACAATCCCCTTCACCTGTAGATACTTGCACCCAAAGGACTCGACGAAAGATATCGTATGCTCAACAGTTCACCCGAAGAAAGAACCGAATGATGATATCCGCATGCGTGCGTACGGCAGGCCGAACGCTATTACTTATCGCATTACTTGTAAACCTACACAATCGGTATTAATGCTTAAAAAAAATGGCTTCATTTACTTTGATTCTCTCTGTATTGGTATTAAGCTCCACCCTGAAATGGCGCAATAAAGATCTTCCAAGAGTGTGCCCCGTCTCGCATTTCAAGGCTCCCCTATGCAAATACTCTGTTCGTGTCGCTCCGCAGCGGAAGTCATCCTGATCGACGGAAGGCAAAGGAGTATTAAAACGGACTTTTGAGCCTCGACGAAGCGTAGCGTCAGTGGAGAGAGGTTTGCGATACGCAATTTCCCTCAGGGGCCCGATCTTCAACTGCACATCGCGATCGTTATAGCTTATCTGAAATTACCGGGCCGCCCGCGCCACGAAACGAGATTCTTCAACCTTCAACTACTTCGGTTCAAACCATTTAGGTCCATTTACATTTACCCTTTTATATCCCACTATACGTCCACTTACACCTCCGCCTCGGTGAAGCTTCACCATCTCATACACGGACACATACACACATATACAGGGTGTCCCAGAAAATGTGTCATTGAATTTCAATTTGAATTTATTTCAATTTCTGCTGTACAGAAATTTGGTCCATGTACAAAAATGCCCAGGCCTGATACGAGGTACATGGACCAACATAACGCAGCCAGTGGAAGCGCATCAAGATGTACGAGTGAACATGAAAAGATAACACATCATTTGAAATACTTAAGTTTTCAATAATTAATACTTAAGTATTCAAGCAAAGTAATAACACCCAAACATAAGTGATTGCACATTAATTCCGTTCCTTATTCCATTTCTTTATTCACATCACATCACATCACATCCATTCCGCACTTCGACTGAAAGAATCAACAAAACAAAGGAAGCTGAGAGAGAAGGAAAAAAGGAAGAAAAAAAAATAGCACATGGAAATAACACCTATGGAAATGCTAATCCGAAACTGTATTTCGGAACAAAGAGAACGGCAAGGGGGGGAAATGGTTAAAAGTGTCTACAGTAGAGCCCTATCTGAACTCGTTGTCAAGTATGATCTGAACACTCGTTTAAATTGCGGATACGAATACCGAGGCTCTATGAAATGCACAAACATATCGTAATATATTGACTTGTAATAAAAAAACCCACACCACCTAGGATCATGCGGTCAACGGCATTTGTTCGTACTAGGTTCTTGCCACCTCTTGTGGGGGGGGGGGGGGGGGGTTAACTTTGGGTAGACAAGCGGTCTGCCTGCCTAGCTGGCGGCATGTTGCTTGGGGGAGGGAAAAGGGGGGAGGGGAAGGGGAGAACAGTTACATTAGTTGCTGCTATGCATCACGTGTTCCTACAGTCGCTCTTGTGGGTCGACGACATTGAGAAAGTCCAGAATAGCCCTTTGGATGAGCTTCCGACGATGGAGGTTGCCACGAGGATAGACAATCTCAGGCTTGCCGGTAGGCTGCACAGCTTTGCTGCAGGCTGCGTTTTGCATCCGATGTGGCTGTGCAATCCATAACAACGTGCTCCTCCGTTTCTGTTTCCTCGCAGTGGGGGCATCCAGGGTTCGGGGTACGGCCGAGCTTGAAGACGTGGACCCGTGTGTAGGCACTGCGAGAACGGATGCGGAGAAGGAGGGAAGCCTCGGCCCTCGAGAGGCCACCAGTAGCACAGAGTGGTGGTGCAGATCCGTCTCTCGTGCGCTTGTCAGGGTGCACCTCCTGACGTGAAAGTCATGTAACGTAAGTTTAATTATGCAAATTTTTGCTATCCGATCTCGGAAATTTGCCAAGTAAAGGTCCCTTTTTTTCTGACCGCACCAGTGTGAGAAGTGTGCCGACTTTACTCAAATTGACAAGGATATTGAGGAGCTATACCATCGAGAAAAAAATAAAAAAAATAGCCGAACATCATGCTCTACCTGTGTACTTTTGAGAAGTAATTTCATTTTTCTATTTTCGTCACTATGTACATATTTATTTCGCACATCTCATAGTCAGCGGTGCATATCACTGTCAGTTGAACTGTGTACGCATGGGTGCCAGAGTAGACACGCCGTAATTAAAATCATACATGGCATATTGCAGCTGCCATGGAAGTGTGGGGCCTGTTCAATGGGTGACCTATATGGGAAACAGGCACAGGTAATCAATGTCTTTGTGTTCCAGATTATTTATTTGTTTATTTGATAGTGAGAATACAAAACGGGGTATCATATATATTAAGGTACTTAGAAATTAGGATCAACAGATATTCCTTTCAAGCGTGTGGGCGATTCTGCTGACTCAAAATATTACATTACACAAATTACACCGTTGATCCTTCTCAAATTCTCATTATATTTTAGGCAGGAACAAAAAGGAAAATAAAAAAAGTCGTCTGCATTGGATGAATGCAAACGATTGAACCAAACTATATCCGTGTTCAGCTTACGAAGGAAAAGAAATCTACTCCGACAGATCTCAAGATAAGAAACAGCTCAGAAGATAATACTGTGCCGTAGATAGGATGGCTGGTCACAGAGACGTCACTCTCCTCCTCCGACAGATAACTAATTTATTAATTTATTTATGACAGAACCTCAAAGAGCCCCATATGGCTTGACATGAGGACGCGGTGACAGTAACATGGTAACTACATGAACCACACTTTGCACTCAAAGTGAACAGAAAATACCGTAGTGCTAAACGCACAGTAAGTTAGCGAGATCACGACTGAAATGATTAAAACCCTTAATAACGACTAATCACTCCGGAAGAAGTGATAGTGTATAGAAAAATGAGCGAGAAAAGTGATCGGTATTAGGCCGGAAGCGCTCGACCTTGAGCACGTGATCGAGCCTGGGTGATACATAGTGTGCAGGTGATATAAAATTAGGTCTTAAGTGACTGCAGTGAAAGAACTCATGGAACTCACAGTCTGATGTACTTCCGGCGTAGCGCTTGGTCAGGCAGACAAAGATAAAGTTTTGTTGGAGAGATACTAGAAGGATAAGAGTAAACGTTAGACATGAAGGCCCAATACGCTAAAAGCGTACTCTAAGGATGGCTGGGCACAGATATGTCATTTCCTCACCTCCCCCAGATAATGTAATCCATCACACTTACTCTGCTTCTGTATTGGCTGTAAAGACTGGCCCAGAGATTTCTCTAGACCTCCCCGGGGGGGGGGGGGTGTACACCCTCCCTGCATTTTTGCAACACCCCCCTGAAATTTCTCAGGTGACCCCACCCAGCTCGGCCGCCAACACGTTCTGGTAGTGAGTCCGGCGCAGCGAATTACATCCTGTACTCTCAAACTTGGGCTGTAGGACCACAGTCATGCAGGTGATCGTACCATGCATACGTCCAAAACCATTTGAAAGTGACTGTTCAATATGTATATATTGCGCGCATATACGAGCAAAAATACTTAACTTACAACAACTTACAGCCATTGCTGGTGGCTCAGAAAAGGGCGCTCCGTATTATACTCAATTTACGTCCTCGAGAATCCGTAAGGTTTGCTTTTCCACTTCTTGGTGTCCTTAACATTTTCGACCTTTTGAAGTACAAAGTGTCTCTGATCATGCACGATCTCTTTCACACACCTGCTAGCAGGCACCAGATTCCCGTACAAAATCCTGCTCGGCCTTACCCGCTTAGGCACGACACCAATACACTGCATTTTCCCACGCCTCGAACTAATTGTGGCTCACTATCATTAGCATGTTTTGGCAGCCAGACCTGGAATAATCTGCCCCGAAACTTGCGCACAATTATCAACTCCACCGCTTTTAAGCGCAGTATTAAATACTACTTCCGCTCATCTCAATAGATCGCAACATGTTATTGTCATTTTTCCTGTCTTTGTCTTCCCTCACTCTCCCCATCGACTCGGATGTGTTAATGCATTTTTTTTTTGTATCCTAGTTTCCAACTGTACTCATGACAGTGCTCCTCGCCCAGTGTGTTTCATTGAATTGTGTTCCTGCCTGGACTGCATCACAGGGCTTGCCCTCGCAGTCCTGTTTATTATTGTATGTTGTTTTTCGTTGTTTGAGAGCAATAAAAGAAAGAAAGAACGAAAATGCGTGCGAGTACGCAAACTCAGTGTGGATCATCAAGAACCATTTGCGCCCAACTGAAGCAAGCAAGGTCTTCTGCTTTCTTCGTCTAAGGTTTTCACCGTTGGTTGCTAGGGGTTGATTGAGCTTCAGGAGACAAGGTGCTAGTGTTTTTTTTCTTTGTCGGTCGTGCGATTATGCATCTTAAAGCTGAAATGCCGTTCACAATGAATCTGTATGCTAATGTACTGTGTTCTAACGTAATAACACGTACACATAGAACGGGAAAGCTGTGCAGAGATGGCACCATTGTGCCACGATTCTTTCCGTGTCTAAGAAAAATTCCCTAAGTGGAACCTCTATCAAGCCTACCCCCCCCCCCGTTTGAAAGCTCGCCCCCCCCCCAGCAGTGAATTTCTGGGGAAATGACGAGCTTGATTTCTTTTCTTTTTTAAGTTGAACACGACTATAACATTTCTAAAAAAATTAGGGCGCTTTCGAGTTGTTCACGATGCATTTCTTGCACAGGCTCACACCGCATTTCGTAAATGCCCCCCCCCCCCCCCCCCCCCCCCCAGTTAAACACGCTACGTTCAGTGTCTTCGTCACAACAGCTCATCGCGCGTCCATACAAATGGCGGAAGATCACCTGTGACCCCCTTGGACAGCCAGATAGGTTTGTTCTCCGTGGAAGCCGTGGTACACATATGATAACTCAAAATTATTACAATATACGCCGCTGGCCACACAGCGTTTCCTTCTTTTTTCGTTGCTGTTTCTGAATGAAGAGCGTATTACAGTCAATCACAACTAAAGGGCTGCCGAGTGTAAGCATTGATGACTGTGATGCGGGTGCAGGCATATCAGAAGCCGGCGACTAATTCGCACATCACATCCCGCTGTGAAGGTAGCAGTCAGAAAATGTAATATGAGCTCGACCGAGAAAAACGAACTCTGCTGCTGTAGGTGACACATCCGTTGCTGAGTGAAATGAACACCAACTTTATTTCTACCAAGACAACAGAGCCCGTATCAGTTCAAAAATGTTACAAAAACGTAAAAAATAAAACACAGTTCCTACGAATGATACCTGGAAATTGAGAACCGAAATGAACCGCCATAAATCTTGTAACATGTGCATGTGTCGCGCGTACGTCTTTTTTTCGCCATTAGAAAACGTGTTTTTCCACACATTACTTTTTACTAACAGTTGACTGCATGACGGTCGACATCTTTTATTTTGAGCTGCGTCCGGCGCCGTACATATCGTGTTCGCAGAACGTCTCTTACCTCATATGCATCGTGAACGAAACGTGCGGAGTACGCGCACGCGTGTGACAATCAGACCTTTTGTTGAAGATGCTTCGAGTATGTGACTCCCAACAGGTGCTTTTCTATATCCACTTTCGTCACATTGTCGTCGACAAAAGAGTTGTTATACACCCGCGTTATGTTTCCACCACTTCCGTACGGAATATTCTTTTCGCAGGGAAGACGAACTAGAAGTGCTCAAAATACCGAACGATACGAGACAATAAGTTAGTAAATAAGCGTCAACTGCCTTTATTAGGTGGAGTCATCCACGTAAACTCCCGCTCGAAAGATGCGAGACGTATTGACATTGTTGTTCGGCCACATTTTACAATACGCGTCCTTCGTTTGACCAGACCACATGCAGCGAATTTATTGCCGTCGCCGTGATCCTCGAGCAGCTTTTGGAAGTCGTCTGCTCTCACCGCTGCAAAAAGGCGCGAGAGCAGACGATTTGTTCATCCAATAAGCGGTCTCCCATCGTAGCGGATATCGCTGTTGCCAACAGAAATCGCAATGTGCTGGCGCTGTTCTTATCAAATTAATTCGTTTATTTAATAACCGCGACGATTCTGGACGAGCGAATTCGCAGTATTACGTTTTCAGCAATGAGGAATCGAATGGTACGCTTTGTGGATGGGCCAGGGTGTACGAGACCATCCCTTTAACCGGCTGCACTCATTAATACCAAAAACACACTTGTGTTCCCTTAAGAACAACGTACTCGACGGGTTTACGAGTAGAAGGGGACTGGGGGATAATGGAGTTGGCCGAGTTTCCCCCAACGTTTACCACAGGGGATAGCTACAACTTACTTGAATATGAAACTTCAAGTGACAGCTGCGATGGCACTCGGACAGTATTCTCCTGTTTAGTGACAAGTTGTCAACAACTACTGTAACCATGAAATATTATTTTGGAGTGCTAACGACTAACAAAGAAATGTAAATAATATCAGCGAGCTAGGATGAAATCAATGCATGAAAACGCTCGCTAGAACATGTGAGGTGGCTTCCTAATAGCATAAAATAGGAAAGACTGACGGAGTTTTTTCCGTAAACCAGTTTGACATATCAATGAAGGAAGTTAAGGAATTCGTACGCCAACAGTGATTGAGTCGTTGTGCACAAAACCTCCATTTGTTATATCTTGTAGTTTGCACAGCGTAGATTTGCCACGGCCTCGGTTGTGAGCTCCGATTGGCCTACTGAAATTGTAACTGTGCTTATCTATCAGTTTTGGTACATCAACATGAAACTCAATATTCTTTGTATCATCAGTTGGGTGAACTAACATTACGGTATAAGGGAATGTAAACGGCCATTTCAAAAGGCAGTCGTTCGAGCTCTCCCATATACAGAGAAAAACACCCAAGAACAAGTTTCCCCAATGTTTACACGTTTCCACGGCCAGTTTACAAGAGTACCCAAACAAGACGAAAATTTCAGACCATCGTGCTTTATGCGTGTCAACCGAATCTTTGGCAAAAGCGGCAAACTCATCAATGTGAAAATAGGCGACACTGTTTTTCAAACGGTTCACTTTGTGCAGTTCCCCTAGCATTTCATGGTGAGAACACACTTGCTTAAGAATAGCGACTGCAACTTTGAACACCTCCTTCACCGTGATCTCATCGTCGTTAACGCCGGGCGCTGCTTGAGTAGGTGAGTTTTGAATAGCTTCACCGGCATGGTCGTTGTCAGATACGGTGTCACTTTCCTCTGCTGGCGTTACCACGTTTTCTGAAATAAGATCTGACGAAGCACCTTTTATCAAACTGAAAAACTTCGTCAGATCGTCGATGTGCTTCATTATGACATGTAGCTTATCGTTCACGCTTTCGAAGCTGTCATGATTTGCTACGCGTTCTTGTCGTTCCACAAAGTGCTTCAATATATCACCATTCGATACTACACTGTCCTTGGCAGTTCCTATCGTCATTGCATGCACGTGGAGCTGATCCTCCATTGCAGACAGTCGGTCTATCACGGTTCCCAATGAGGCGTCTATCTTTCTTCCCGTCTCCAGTGCAGCGTCCATGACGTCTGTCAGCGAGCACACAACTGGACATTCCCGTGATACGCATTGTTGCACATAGTGATTAACGATTTCCTTTCGGGGCACCTTTACTTGGCATCGACTGCAGGTGACAGCATGAAACGTACATCGACTGAAAAAGTGCTGCTTCACTTCTTCGACAGTTCCAACGAAATCACATCCTTCCCTGACGTTGCAACACCGCGCCTTTTGTTTTCCTATCTGCCCCGGCGTTAGGATCAACTTGCCCGTATTAACATCTTCGAAGTCTTGCCCGTCTAAAGGGCATTGTCGCTTACCCTGAAGGACATTCTCGTAGCAGAGTTCACAGAGTGCGTGAGAACATTCTAGAACAAAGGTCACTTTCGGAACGACGCTGCATAAAGCGCAAACACTCAGAGAGATGAGATCCACAAAGTTCATGAAGCGCCAATCCATTGCCTCTGAGAACCCGACGAGCTGTCGTTCGGACGTCATCATCCTCACGTAAAGTCGTCGGATAAGAGGATATTGAAAGTGATGCCAAGACGCTGGATGTTTCGGGACAACTTCTAATGCGAACGCACACGCGAAACACAACGATGAATGAACTAGAAAGAACGCTTACGTCAACTAGGCAGCAACGCACCAACGCCCCTTCACTGCTTCCAGCGCGTAGCCAGATAAGAAATCACCTATCGCGTCGCGCTATACGGGTGACATCTCGTTGGGAGAATGCGCGCTACATGATAATTCCTGTTCTCGTGCAGTGGAATAGCATTGATAGTGCTCCAAGCATATTATTCCCCATCGCAATTTTCTTTCTTTAGCACATCACATCACATCACATGACATATTATTCCAAACATTCAGATTTCCTCTTCTCGGGCTCTCTATTCAGATCCGTGTCAGTCATATAGAGCAAGTAAGGAAGACTCTAGTACGGGGATTTCACGTAGATTCAGGCAGGTTGGTGCGGTCGACCTCTCCGATTACTTTTCTTCTAATATGTATTGAAGCCTAGTGCCTATGAAGTACATTGGCGGTGAAAATGGCTGCACGTAATTTATAGTCGTTAGACGGCAAGTCCTATCGCCATCACCTCCACCACCACCACCATAGTTTTCAAAGAAAAGACTTCTTATATATAATCGTGTAGAATGGCGTTTTCGAACTTTGCGCTTCCTCACAACTTAGGAGGAGGACCCTGTCTCACGTCTGCTCCTTGTCATTATACAGTGTCCCATAAAACGTGTCACTGAATTATAATAAAAAATTGCGCCGCCTAGAATCACGCGGTCAACGGTATTTGTAAATGTCAGCTAACCGAAGTTTTATTATGCCAATTTTTACGAACTGAACCCGAAATTTTGCCAAGTAAAGGTCGCTTTTTCACCTCACCAATGTAAAGCGCGTGTCGAATTTACTCAAGCTCACGGTAATTGACACGGATATTGAACAGCTATTCAATCGAAAAAATAAAAAAAAATTGCCGAACATGATGCGTTCGGAGCGCCAAGAGCCTATAGCGCCGGTCTTTGCCAGCACCGTCATTCTCAGTCGAGTGAAAGGAGGTTGCTAAACACAGCCCTCCGAGGGATAGTAGAAAAGTGACAGTTTTTGAAATTGGGAGTCGCAAGACATGATCTCAGCGATAAGTCATGCTAGTCTTACCTCTGTCTACTATCACTGTGTAGGAAGAATTTAGCAATTTCCTTTCGTCGGACCGACAATCAGGGCGCGCAAACAGTGGTCGAGCGCTATGCTCTGGGCGCTCCAAAACGCACGATGTTCGGCTATTTTTTCCCGATGGGATAGCACCTCACCATCCACGTCAATTATCATAAATTTGTGTAAATTCAGCACACGCTTTACATACGCAACCTTTACTTTTAAAATTTTCGAGTTCAGTTTCATAAATATATATACCTAATGAGACTTACGTTAGGTATCGTTCACATCAGGAGGTGGCAAAAACATTACAAGAACAAGTGCCATTGACCACATGATTCTAAGTGGTCTAGTTTCTTAATTATAATTCAATGGCACGTTTTCTGGGACACCCTGTATTCACCCTTTCACTGTTTACAAGCAGAAGGCACCACCGGAAGATGTCTAGGGTTCCCAGCGTCAGCGTGGAGCCACGCCCTGCCACTCATAAGAGTTAGCTAGCGCTAACTGAAATGAGTGGCACGGCGTGGCGCCACATGTAGCCTCTGGCGCTGTGAAACCCTACGCAACTTCCGGTTGTGCCTTCAGTTTGTAAACACTGAATGGGTGAATACCTCCGTTACGATTCCCCCGAAGCCAAGGCCCTATCTGTACTGAAGACTGACAGGAGCATGAGGCGCTATCAAGCTGGTACATGACTAGAAAATGATGGTACTGGAGACAAGAGAGAGTGTCGTCTCTTTCCTTCACACGGGTACCGTCCTTTCGACGGACAGGACTCTCTTCTTCACACCGAGGAAGCTTGCAGGTATCAGTGGCAACTACAGGATAAAGTGATGCTCTGCTTCGTAACGTAAGGAAAATAAACGCATATTGTTTGACTCATGCGAAATACGATATCATTGCAGCAGACGAAGGGCGGTCCTTGGGCTGTGACCGTGCATGATTTCGACTTTTCCAGTAACTAACTCCTGTTGCACATAGCAGCAATAGGCAAGGGATCTGGTGGTTTCGTGATAAGTCACTGGGGGAGCACAGTGCCAGACATGTACAAGATACTCAAAATATATTTCAGATAAGATAATAAATGCTAACGCTAGAATGTAATTAAGATAGAGTATACATACATGGAAATTAAAGTAATTAAGACAGAGTACTAAATGCTTCAAAAAGTATTTGAAATACAATTAAGACATACCAGAGTACCGGTCGCAAATAACGCAGTCTTGCGTTTTAAGCGTACACTAATTTTGCGCGCAGTAGCAATTGCATTTCAAAATGGTCGCCTGACACTTTCCCCATCTGAACATAATTCTCAAAAAGACGATAAAGGGATACTACATAACAAAGCAACAGATAACCCAGAACAAAGCAAACTTCTAGCAGGTCCCTGCTCGGCGAGGTCAGAATTCTGCGTCACCTGGTCAGGGCACACATAAGAGAACCCTCACTCGCCAAGGATTAGTATAGACACGGGGCAAGATCTCTAAATGGAGACTTTCAAGAAGGGCCAATGTCCGGATCAAGTCCGTAGGACTCGGGAAATTTTAACTGAACAGGCAAGATAATAGAAAGACGAGACACAGAGGAGTTTGAGAGGCAGATCCAGAATATGTAATTAGAGTATTGAGTAGAAAATACCGTAAAATGTATTTTAAATAGAGTACAAATACACAAAACAGAAAGTATTGAGTAGAGTAGCGAAATACCGCAAATTTAACTTAAAATACTGTATTTTAAATACAATACTCCAAATACGTACAAGTCTGGAGCACACACACTTAGCAAGTCACGCCTGTTATCGCGCCTGTGTTGTCGAGGTATACACCCTTTGCACCCCAGAATGCTGCATCCAGAAATTAGACTTTCCAACTACTTCTACGCCATACACGGACTCCCGTTTGAGTAAGTCAGAGTTCCCCCTGGTATATTTTCCAAACGAGCTTTTTTTTTCTCCACAAAATTATGCACATTCGAGAATTCAATACAAAAATGCTTGAGCTGAATCGTTTGCACACGCAGAGTACTTGGCATCAAATGCACCCGCTGTGTGTGACATCCGAAACTATGCACGGCCAATATATTGAACAACAACAACCTGATTTGTACGATGATGATAGGAGAGTTTCATCGCCAGGGGTGATAGACCAATGTACGCGGACGTATCGCTATCGTGTGTTGTATATATATACGATGCTATTTGCTCCTGCGCGAAATCTAAGCTCGACTGAAAAAAAAACGAACTCGGATCCTTTAAGTGAAACACTTGTCACCAAGTGAAATTCATACCAACTTTATTTCTACCAAGATGACAACTCGTGTCAGTTAGACATTTACAAAAAACAAACAAACAAACAAAAAACGAATATACGAATGGTAGGCTACGCCCGAAAAGGGAGCATTGAGACCTTGAGAATCCTTATACGATGTGAAACTCATTCGCGTTCACTTTTTTCCGGTAGACTAAAAAACGTTTTTGCACACATTATGTTGAAAAAAAAAAGCAAAACATACTTTAAATGACGCTGCAAAATGCACGGTTCTGGCAGTTCCAGATAGACAAGCTGTCCTTGCGTGCATTCTCTAATTGCACTCATCGATACCAAAAACACTTTTGTGATCACTTAAAAACAATGTAGTCGACGGGTGTACCAGCACAAAGGGGACTGGAAATAATGGAGTTGGCAGAGTGCTTTGCAAGGTGTACCACAAGGCACAGCTGAAGGGTATCTCGGATATAAAACTCACGAGACAGCTGTAAGGATATTCGTAAATATGGCCCTCTTTAGTGACAACTTGTCGACAACTACAGTAATCGCGACGAAATATGTTGCAGTGTTAACTATTAAAAAAAAGCATGTAAATAATAACAAGCGAAGTAGAAAGAAATCAATGGGTGAAAACGCTCGCTCGAACATGCGAGGTGGCTTCCCCGTTGTACATAACAGGAACGTTTCACTGAGTTTTGTCTGCAAACCACGTTGACATGTCAATGAAGGAGGTTAAGGTATACTTACACCAACAGTAATGGCGTCATTGAGTACAAAAACTTACTTCGCTACATCTTGTACTTCACAAAGTTCAGGGAAGCCCATAGACTTCATTCTTCCGCGCTCGCCCCATTGGGAATACATTGTCAATGTCACAACACGCCGCGATAATAGTGCGCCCTCAAACCTGACGAAATAATGGAAACTCTGATGTTTTATTAGTAATTAACAACGTTTAACTAACTATTTTCTCTAGCTATTAAATAAATGTACGATGTCGCACTGATTTTCAACTTGCACTGCAACTTTATACAAACCAACGATACAACAACTCGCAGCCCTCTATTTCTTGCGATAACACACAAGTGAACATGCGCAAATATGCACGGTAGAATTGTCGTTATCTTTTTCGAAAAATTCTACCAATTAATCTCTCCTTGAAGGCCTGTGGTCTTACGTCATTTTAGATTTACGGAAGCTTGACAGCTATATGATACCATTTTGAATAAATATTCGTTTCCACCGCGACAGTGTGTCATCATTAATTGTAAGGCAGCGGATATTTGCCATGTGGAAAAACCCACAGTCATGTGCCCGTGAACAGTGCGCCGCACAGCCTAGCCTAGTCATCTCTCTTTTTTGTTTTGTTTTGTTTTCTCGGAGTAGCAGAACTTGTCAGGTGACAAGTTCAACCTCTCCGTATTATTTTTAGTCCGCCCAAGTCCAACTCCAACCCACGGAAACCCGGACGCCACATCGAAGGAACACCTTACAGCACTTTTACACCGACAGTTATTGAGTTATTGTACACAAAACCGTCCTTAGCTACATCTTCTAGTTTGTATAACATAGGGCTCAAGCCGCATTTGGAATATCCTAGTGGCCTTCTCCAAGCGTCGTTCCACTTCGGGTGATCGATACTTTTGAGGATCTCGTGATGGCGCTCAATATTCTTCTTCTCACAAGGTAACAGGCAACGTAAAGGGTCACTTTACACAAGAGTCTGTCGGGCCCTGGCAAATACATAATACAACACTCAAGTACCTAACACCATTGCGGCTCGTGACTTGTAACTGCAGTCTAGCAGAATAGCCAAACAAGTGGAAAATATCAGAGGTACGAGTTACGAGTTCGTCAGCCAACGATTCCTTCTCAACATCGGCAAAGTCTTGAACGTGAACATAGGCGAGACAATGCTTCAAACGATTAGCTATCTGGAGCTCCCTCAACGTTTCTTCAATGGAAGGAATCCGCTTGCAATCTTCAAGCACACGTTTTAAGGTCGCCTCAACCGTATTGGTATCGTCGGTAGCTTCAGATGCACATTGATCGGACACACGTTGCAGAACTCTAGAGCCACATTCACCTTCTTCGGTGTTGTCAGCCTCATTGCTGTTTTCGCCAGCGGCCGATGTACGACCAGCGCTCTCTGCAGAGGTTGTTGTGCGCGCTGAAAGAATATTCAACACACGGTTTCCGATATCTATGCACTTCGACAATTCCTCGATCTGATGCATCATAACACCAGACGTTGCCTCCTGCAGGTTAAGGAGACGGCTTAACGCCTGCGCATTCGCTGATACGCCTTGCTTTGCAACGTCGATACCGACGATGTGGTCGTTGATGTGTGCCTAAATCGCGCATAATCTCTCCATGGCAGAATCCAATGCACCGTTCATCTTGCTTTCTGTGACAACAATGATTCCGTTGGTGCTGATTTCGCTTCCGTCGTTCGTTGATGAGCTTGCAGCCTGACATCGCTGTTCAGGGCAATGACGGACTATATCATTGCGTAGTACAGCAGTATCGCACGTGTTACACGTCACAACATGGAAATCACAATCCTTCAAGAAATGAGTCGTCACCGCGTCTAAAACGCCAACAAATTCGCATCCATGACCGGAGTTGCAGGAACGCATTTTCGGTTTGCTGAGATGACTTGGTTTGCAGGTAAGTGTCTGCACTTCCTCTTCTTGAACTGGTCCACCGTCTAAAGGACAAAGTCGGCTTCCTTGAAGGACTGTTTGGTAACACTGGTTACAGAGTACGTGGGAACATTCCAGGATGAACGTCTCTCTTGGGACCACGTGACATAAAGAGCAGGATCGTACAGGTCTATAAACCCAATGGGACGCCAATCCATCGCGTCTGAACATCCACTCATGTCCTTTACGGATGACATCCTGTACACTTAATCCGACCGTGCAACTCGAGCAGCAGAGGAAGAAAGAAGAATGTTGATAATGTGGAGTTTGAATATGGTACTCTAGAGCGGTTCTAGCCCGCCATGCTTTGAGCTTCTGTGCTCGCCTCTTCTAACCAGTCTGCCGTTACCGTAACCTCGCTCGGATAAGCGCTCCACTGGCGGGCCTCGAAGGAAGCAGCGTAAACAACGGAAGTGTGCAGCGGAAGCGGTAGGAGCAGCGTGTTTGATTTGATTTCAAGGAAGTAGTAATGGAATCGTCGAGGGGAGGTCGGGTGTTCCTTCCCATGGGTCCTTGTCAACACGTGTACGAATAAAGGCTCCGTCTCGCTCACTGTCTCACACAGACACATCCACAAGAAAACTGCTTATCTGGGACTTTCCGAAATGACGATATTGTGTCGCCGCCGTATGAGCGCTTGTCTGTGGAAACACTACGTAGGCCTGTGACTCGTCGCACGTTGCTAAATGCTTCGTCGAACCTTAGGTGATTATAATAAGTTGTTTTGGGTCGCTGGAGACCGTTGACGTGCCTCTAGTGACAGCAAAGGGTCGTTAAAGGCCAGCTCCTGAGGTACCTCCACTTGTCGAAACTGTTACAGTATTCTTAAGGGTCGTACCGAACTGTGTTAGAAACCACTCTTCGTTTCTATAAAACGGCCGTCTATTTTTCAGAAATTGGAATGATCCACTCCGAAACGAGCATGAGGGGGCCGCCATTTTTTTTTTTGCGACGGCAGCTATTCTGGCCCTTCAACTTTGTGACGTCAGCGATATCAGTGTTCTTCAAGAGACTCCTCTCTCCTTCTACGGTGAACCTGTAGGGAGCAGACGGCAGCTGTGGAGAACCCGTCAACCCGCACAATTACAGGATGCTTGTCGTGTTTTCGAGGGTCTTCAAGAGATTGTTTACAGGGCGACAGGCCTAAATGATTCATTATGACCCCAGCAGTGCCCTCGGACATTCCCACCATCACGATCACGTCCAGCATCGTCATCGCCACTTCGATCATTCCCGTCATCTCTCATCGTCATCACCACTCATATTAGACCCCTAGCTATGGGGTAGCGTTCCACCCCTAGAGTGGAAAACCTCCCCACTTCATCATCACAATATATATGTTGTTGTTTACAGGGTGGTATATAATAACCATGCTTGCCGGTATCGGTCCTACACTCTAGTTGCTTTTCTTTTCACGTTAGCGGCTGTCGCAACTGGGAAGCATCACCCATAACATTTCGCGCACACTTTTATTGGACATAGCAGGAGCAAGCAAGCTAGCTGGTGTTGACTTGATGTTAACATTGGCTTGAGTTTGATGGAAAACACACGACGAGACTTGATGCGATGTGTAGAGAATTTCTCTCTCGATTACCGCGGACGCAAGTCTGCTCGTGAGCAAGTTTACTTTCCGACTGCCTCTCCTCTTTCGAGGATGTACACGGTATTGGCTTGGATAAACATCAGTCAGGTGTTCGGGGCCTCTGGCCTCGCCTGAATCACGTGACGGATTGGCGTCGTGCTTTTGTTTTGTCTTCGGATCGAAGTGCTCGAGTTCGCACGTTTACATATGTGATGTGATAGAAAAAGAAAACAACGACGTCTCGTCTCGTCCTGTGTTTTCCCCTCAAACTCAAGGCCAATGTCAACATCAACACTACTTTTGTTCACCACACATACACACAGAAATGGGATGATGAGTTGTTCACCACAACTCGCCGTTGTGGCCATATGCGTACAAAACGTTCGTATTATTAATGCAGAAGTGCAGCCTGTTATAATGCGCATACGAGCGGCGTATTTGCCTCGCATATCAATGCAACACGTGTAAGTCCGTCGAACTCAAACGTCGGGGGGCGCCCGAACTTCGCAGAGACCAGAAAACACACGACCACTTCGTAGCTTTGAAAAGAGACGACTGTTTTATTTACAAAAAGAAGGGAGAGACAGAGGCACAAGAAACAGTGACCAGATGCGCCTCTCGGAAGACGTTGCTTTGGGTATCGGGTTACACTGACCCATTCGGGGACGTTCCAGCGAGGGGTGCAGGTGCAGCGCCCCATAAATAACATGAACTGGTTGACAAGCCCCCGTGGCTCACATGAACAGTCAAAAAAACACAGTTCGACTGGCATCGTCAACAACATTCTCCGTTACTTTGTTACACGTTGTGATATTCGCCACATTCGGCCATCCTTATAAAATTTCGTCCTCGAAATTTCCATCATAGCAAAAACGTAGAGTTATACATTGCTAAATGAAGACACATAAGACACATAACAGGCTATGCTCTTAAACACATGGTGGGTACATCAAACATTGAACAGGTGACATGCTTTCATCGATTAACGTAGCATTTGAAACATAGCATCAAAAATAAGACACTTCAATGTCAATTGAACATACGTTTACTCGGAATCCGAGTCTATGTCGTCGTCATCATCTTCATTCCCTGAACGCGAACTCCATAGCTTGAGTTGGTCGGCATGCGCCGTAGTGCTATAACGGCGGCCTTTTTGTCCGCTCAGACGAGTGATGCGGTATGTGTCGTTAGGTAGCACTGCTTCGATAACCAAGGGACCACGATACTTTGGTTGGACCTTGGTTGGCTTTCCGCCGCTTACGGGTAGTCTTCGCACTGCGACTATATCGCCAATTTCGTATCTTGGATCTTTTGATCTTTGCAAGTGCTGTCGAGATTGCTTTTCTAGTTGTTACTTTGTCGTTCTTGTTGCTTCTTGGCGGATCGTTTGTATGTTTTTGTTGAAACCTTCGTCTGAATCTAGGTACATGAGCCTTTGCGGCATTCATGTAGAATATGGCACGCATGTGCTCTCTTTCGTCGTGCGTTGCTCTGTATGGTTTGCTGTAGACTGGCTTAGAACCACCAATTTCTTCGATTTTCACTCCAGCCATCTTTGTTTTTCCGAGTTCGTGGATGTCAAATATAAAACCATCTGTGGAAGAGGTCAGCGATGTGATCAGATGTCTGTTCTGTTCTTGTGTTACCGTCGGCCCGCATTGTACTTCGAGTTCCGTGGTACATCGCTCACTTACGGTATCCTCGACTATGAGGACTGCAGAAACATCGTGAACTTGTTCTACGCCCTGCTCCTGTGTCGTGCTTTCGTCAACGTCGTTGAATACGCAAGCGTGCGTGGAAACTTGATCCACTTTCACCGCTTTACCGAATGAAAAGTTCTTCTTTGTTGTTATTTCATCAGGGCTTCTGTGTATGATCGGTATTTGCGTCCTTCCATCTCGTAGCTCAAGCAGACATCCGATATCATGCTTGTGGAGGTTAAGCTTAACAGTCCCTGAATTATGGCTGCCTTCGGCCTTTACGTTGATAAACTGCACGGAGTTTAGCGATGATGTAATAGAGCCTTCGTTCACCAGAGTATATTTAATTTCACTATCATCCAGTGTGAAATCCTTAAAGGGGCCGTCCTTACGACTGTCGATTAGTTTCATGGAATTCTTCGCTTTAATCATGACAACGTTGTCAAGATCGATCAGCGTTCGTCCCACGAGTACATCGTAATGAATGACATTATCGTTCACAACATAGGCTGGGACTTCAGCTGTGACGTCGTCGATGCATATCTTAATGGCGGTCCTGCCAATTGGCATGGTTTTCTTTTGCGCGAGTCCATATAGCGCATCCCTCTCAGAGACATCGAAAATTTTCATTCCACATTTTGCTCCTGCGGAAACTGTAATCATGCTTACGGCACTACCTTGATCAATAAATGAAGTCACCAATATTTCGTCGTTGATGACGGCTTGTTTTACGTATTTGCTGGGGCCATTGTCGCCGACGCAGAGGGATTCTTTCGTCGCTTTGTCACTTCCCGACTTGCACTCTCGCTTTCCGTGACCATACTTGTTACATGACGTGCAAAACTTTACTCTCTTCTCTTTGGGGCAATCTTTAGCGATGTGATTGGCGTATTCGTTGCAATTGAAACATTTTTGGTTGCCCTGCGAGTCCTTTGCAGGGGCCCACATTCCTCCTTTACAGGTCTGGACTGAATTTTCAGCTGCATTGATACTGACATTCTTCTTGTTTTCGGGCGTTGATTTTTGGGTTCCTGTGCCAAACATGTCATTTCTTTCTTTTTCCAATCGGACGTGACGCTTTAGATCATGCAGTAGCTGTTCTAATGAGTTGTGATGTTTAGGCATAAGCATTTGGTACGCTGACCTGTCGGCATTTCCTTCGTTTCGTCGTCCTTTAGCTCACAGCGTTTACAGAGATGCATCTTATCCATAAAATAATCGAGCACTGATTCGCCCTTAACTTGAACTCTGTTGCGCATTTCTTCGTACTTAGTTACAGGATTAGTAACAGGCACAAACATATTCCTAAAATGGTACTCAAAATGTTCCCACGTGTCACATTCCTTTGACTTACTGCGATACCACGTTGCTGCAGGTCCCTTTAACTTCGTCTGTACCACGGTTAGCCTCATAGGCTCAGTCCATTGGCACTGGATGGACAGCTGCTTAAATGTCTCTAGTCACGCTTCTGCTTGCTTCTCGTCACCGGCGCCGTCGAACACATGGACCTCCTTGGAGATATCCGGCATGATGCGTGCAGAAGGGGCTTGACCATCGGTCCTCTTCGATGAGATTAAGTCGTAGAACATCTTGTCACGAACTTCGTCACGTTCTTGCATATACTTGATAAGTTTTTCCAGCTCAGTCATCGTTTTTGCTGGAACGTCGCTGCCGTCGTGAGCTTCGATAATCGTTGACGAGCCGTCTTCGTCGCTTAAACCAGATTTCTGCTGGTGTTCGTCGCTGGTCGTAACGTTATCTTCGGTGCCGTTAGTTTTCGATCCCATAGGGCGTCTTCGTTGTGATCTCGGCATTGTCTACCTTCGGTGCGTACGGGCAAAAGTCCAGATGAGTCAAAATTGATGAAAATGTTCACCTGCTCATCAGTCCAATCAGTCCTTATCCCACTTCTGATAAAAATGTAAGTCCGTCGAACTCAAACGTCGGGGGGCGCCCGAACTTCGCTGAGACCAGAAAACACACGACCACTTCGTAGCTTTGAAAAGAGACGACTGTTTTATTTACAAAAAGAAGGGAGAGACAGAGGCACAAGAAACAGTGACCAGATGCGCCTCTCGAAGACGTTGCTTTGGGTATCGGGTTACACTGACCCATTCGGGGACGTTCCAGCGAGGGGTGCAGGTGCAGCGCCCCATAAATAACATGAACTGGTTGACAAGCCCCCGTGGCTCACATGAACAGTAAAAAAAAACACAGTTCGACTGGCATCGTCAACAACATTCTCCGTTACTTTGTTACACGTTGTGATATTCGCCACACACGTATGTATGGAATACACTTCCTCGTGCGTTGTTGACAAACTTTATGGCCGCCGATTGTGTAATAGCTCACAGGCTTAATAGCTAAAGAAATTTTTGCTAGACGCCGATATAATCACACAAAGGGAGTTCATTTGACGTCTGTCACACACAGCGGGGGAACTCTGAACCTTCGAGCGACCCCAGATAAGATACTTAATTCCTCGAAGGTCGTGCCCTACTCTCACTGAGTTCCAACTGTGTTCGCGCAAAATGATATGATTGAGGTTTTGGACGGTCTACTGGTACAGTGAGCACTTCTGGAGAAGCGGGAGCGGAATTAACTGGAGGCCAAACACAGGGGTAATCTTCATAATAGAACAAATTTACTTAATCAGAACAATTGCCAGATACCATAGATAGTATTCAATTACACGACACTATTTGAATACGAGTGAAATCCGAACAATAGGTAGAAGGGCAGTTAGGCAATGGTCAATGAACTTTTAAGCATATGGAATTATCGATTGAGGAGGGCATACATTAGTTCTGTCAGAACAGGATTGAAATAGTTTAGCTGTATCGGCGCTATCGCTAAGAAAGGGAGCATCCCCAAAACCAATTAACGTGAGCGCCATAAACGACACGCAGCTGCGCTTCGGTTTGCTCTATAACCGACTTTTGGCAGAGGCAGGACCCATAACCGGGCACTGTTAACAAAAGAAAATCCAATTGCTTGGTCTGTACGTATCCGCAGACCCCTCTTTTTACTGAGAAGAACACATGAGCTTTGTGACAACGTCATATGTCGTAGAATGCGTTACTTTTCTTTCTGGGCACCCTTTAACAGCTCTCAGTCATCTGATTATCTCACTGGGCTGATTATTTGATGGTATTATGTAGTTCATCAGAACTTTTGAAACAGAGCACGCAGCAGGCAGACAGCGATACGTGATTGGCAAGAATAAATATGGGCATAATTTTAATTGTTTGTTAGCGATGTAGTACCACTATCACTAACAGTCACGTTTTATGGGAATACTAGAAAGCGAGGAAATGCTTTCCTGAGGGTAAAAGTTGTTGTCACAGGCCAATTTTACGTTAGAAACCTTTCATAATTCACTTTGCATCTGGATATTACCTCCTCTTTTGTGAACGTAAAGGGCATTTAATACTATGGCATTTTGCATGTTACGTCTTGGGCAATTTAATATCATAGATCGAGAAGTTCCCGTCAAAAAGTACCTCAGCTACCTCAAAGGTACCTCAGGTACCTCAGCCATTGAAGGTACCTCAGGTACCTCAGGAGCGGAGTTCGTGCGGGCTCTTTCTTCGGGATCATGTATCGTCGAAATTGCGGTGGATTTCGCCCACCGACGCTGTTGACACAGCCGCGAACAGCGGAAGGCGCTGGCGTCACAGTCACACCGATCACACCAGATTGCAATGGATTGCAAAATAGAGGGCATATAGCCTAGCAGCTAGAATATACACCCTCAGTTGCCTCAGGTGTTTCGGATCTGGATGTGAATGACCAAGACCGATTGCCACAAACAATCGCGGACGCATTCATTATCATAGCGATATGCGGCGATCCAGTCGCTCAGACTGATATTTCAAGCATGTTTCTTTGAAGTACTACCGTAAATCTCTTTCATGTGTAGAAAAATATGAAATAAATTAACCAATTACTTCAAGGAGACGCGTAAAATAATCTTCTTGCAATATTTGCTTTCTGCTGTCAACAGCATATTCCTGCCGTTGGCATGCAATGCCGTCATCGTGGCTGTGGTGTCAATTGGGATAATAAAACAATCCACCCGACACTGTTCCTTTACTGTACCTAATACAATAAGGAAGTAGCAGGAGGCAATATTTCTTCCTAGCGACGTGCGACAACATCGTTCCCCATTTGGGAACAGCTGGAGGTAGCAGACGACGTTTCCGTAAACAAATCAGCGGAGGGCACTACGATGACGTCAGAGCGCCTTCGGCGGCTGCATGGTTTCATTCTTCGCCACTGTTGCGCGCGGTCGCACTTGGCGGCGCAATCTAAAATTAAAGTCTACGATAGATATCAATTTGCCGAATGAGTCACTTCACATCGTGCATTTCACCCGATAGATTAACTGCATGGTATTGAAAAAGAAAAAGAAAACTAGTGACATGGGAGGCTTCTGTAATCCTTTAATGCGAACGCGTTCCTTAAGCATTAACCGCTAAATCGCCACTGAATTTCGCCACCGGCTGTGCTTTCGGAGCTTTTGCAATTTCCAGACGGATATGGGTACGCGGTTCTACCTGTTCGTGGCCCAGGGCGCACATCAACATCCCGCCTCCCCTTCTTCCTGGTACCCTGTCTTGATTTGTCTGGATGACGCTCACAGGTAGAGTCACGGTCCTTTCATACTCCGGAGTATTGAAGAACCGCGGTACAGTTCATTCACGAGTCGTGCGTGTGTCAGACGCGCTTCTGTTCTATGCCCTCATGCACTTTCCTTTTTTGTTTTTGTTTTTGACGTTGCAGAATTTGTGGGGTGCCAAATTCAATTTCTCCGGGTCTTTTAAAATCCACTTATTAACGTATCAACCGGATAAAAAGATAACGTGTTGCATTTCAAGCAGACTTTATTATTTTCCAAAGTTATGTTACATCATCAGTTGCATATTTGTAGTTGCAATTGGATTTCAATCTACAGTACGACAGAACGCGAGTTCATTATGACTGCGGTTTCAAAGAAACTCTAACTAAAACGCAATTTTCGTGGACATACCCGCGGTCTATCATTTCTCTGTGGCTGAGATTCAGCGGAAAACACTGTGATAACCTGACAGGCTCACTTTTTGGCCGATTAGCCCAGACATCCGAAGACATGAAACCAGAATCAATATTCGAACCGTTAAGTGCGTGCAACACCACGAATCTGTAAGGAATACAAAATGGCCACTCGAGGAGATGATCGTGTACGCTCGGGCAGATCTGGAGGAAGAACTGCATGTAAGGGAAGCCGCATCTGGGGATACAGATTCCTAATTGCACTGAATACCCACAAATCACGGAAACGTCTGAGTAACGTAGAATCCTTACCCCCATCGATATTTTCGTAAGCCCAAGAATGCCCCGAATACAAAACAGCGCCTCATTTATTCTAACCCTCCCAACATGCTCCAGTGTCTCTAGGTGCCGGCTAATACTGCTCAGTTTCTCAACGACTTGATCAGTAGCTATATTGGTAATTCCCTGGTTACCTTGCGTATTAGTTGTGGGGCGCTGAATTTCCTCTTTGATGGACTTTAAGCTCGCATCTACTGTTTCCCTAGCCTCTTCTCGCGACATCATATTTGCGGCAACGTTCCTTAACTCTCCATGTATGCGCTCCAGTGACTCCAGAAGTAGATCCAGTGGATGCTCCTTTGTAGATGCGCCCTGTTTTCCACCGTCGATGCAAGCAGCGTGATTGTTGAGCTGTGTTTCAATCGCACAAATTCTATCCGTGATGGTCTCCAACGAGTTGTGGATCTTCCTGCCGATGTCCAGGACGCTTCCGTCGGTGCTTACTTGACTTCCGTCGGCTGACGAACTTCCCGCCATGCATTGTCGTTCACTATAATGACTGACGATATCACGACGTAGCACTGCGGCACTACATCTGTTACAGGACACAACATGGAAGGCACAGTCACTTAGGAAGTGGTTCGTCGCTTCCTCCACATTCCCAACGAAGTCGCACCCGTTGCTTGAGTTGCAACAGCGCATTTTCCATTTCTGGAGGTGACTTGGCCTGATCAGCAATGTCTGCACTTCGCTTTCTTGTATGCTTTCTTCATCCAGTGGACAACGCCCACTGCCTTGAAGGACGGCCTTGTAGCAGTGACTACAAAGTGCGTGATGACATTCCAGAAGAAAGGTCTCTTTGGGAACCACGTTGCATAAGGAACAGGATCGGAGAGAAGGAAGGCCCATGAACTCGATGGGACGCCAATCCAAGACCGATGAAAATCCACTCAAGCATTTCGCGGGACACATATCCGATACTTAGGAGACAAGCATGAACCTACTTCAACTGTGTACCCGTAGCCTGTATAGCAGCTCCTTCCAGCACGCAGTCAGATAAGGCTATCGCGTCGCGCGATACCGGCGACATCTCGTTGAGAGAATGAGAATGAGAGAAGTTCTCACCCAGTGGTGGAACCTCACTGAGAGGTATTCTCTGTTCGGAGCATATTATTAGATGCATTTAAACTTTATCTTTTGGTGTCGGACGGATTGAGAAATGAATAATACTCTGGTGTCGTCGTCGTCGTCGCCGAATCATGCGGCACACTGGGGGCGAGGGGGGGGGGGATATGGTTAATAGAAAGAAAAGAAAGAACAGAGGAAATGTCAGCCAGGCTGATGCTGGCTTGCTATTCCAAAACACAAAGAAACTCAAAATACATAAAACAAACGGAAAGAGAAAGATAAAGGAAGGGAAAAGAAAAGAAAGAAGAACAGACAGGTGTAGCACAGGCACGACATGTCGAGAAAAAGCCGTGTCAGAGAGGGGACGCAAGGCCCGAACCTTGCAGGAAGCGGAGCAGGGCTGTGGTGACGGGCAGGGCTGCGGTGATGGGGTGTGGCAGGGCAGCCCAGGGGACGGGGCGAAGGAAGGTGACTATGTACAATGTGCTGCACTCCAGCTGCATTAGAGGGCGACGGAGAGCTTGCCGTTGGGGAATGTGCCGCTGGCAGTGCAGAAGATAGTGAGGAATATCGGCCACCTCGCCACAGCTGGAACACAACGGGGATCTTGATTGAACTATTTGGTATAGAACCAATGGAGTGCGGGCAACGTTGAGGCGGAGGCGGTGCAGAAGTGAATTCTCGTGGCGACTGTAGCGACACTCAACGAAGAAGGCAATCGAGGGGTCCGTGGACTGCATGCGGCTCCTGTAGGAGGCAGCCTCAGATCTGAACGCTTGGGCACGGGCATCATAGCGGCGGCGAATAGATAAATGGCAAGCCAAAACTGTAAGGGGCAGACGTGCAGTGCATGAGCGCACATTGGAAACACAATTAGGAGAGACGTTGAACGACTGACCGGACGTTATTCAAAACTGAAAAAGATAATGCAGATATCTCAACATGAAGAGTTTCTCCGGAAGTATTCTTTTTTTTTTAATTTCATGTTGCCGCAGCGAAACAACTGTGAACCCATATGAGCGTCGTCGTACGGACGTGCATAGAGAGGGAGCAGCACGAAGTAGTGGGAAACAGCTACGGTTAAGTATGCGTCCTAGGTCGACTTCATAGGGGACTGTGCCTCGACATTCGCCAAGAAAGTCTGCCGGACAATTCAGGCAAAACCTCAGGCAGCGCATAGCCGGTCCCGACATTCACATTCAAGTCCGTGTCACAGCCCAGTGTCGGCGTGAAAAACATTAATAACCACAATGCCGCGGGAGCGCGCTTCTTCGGAAGTACACGTAAGACTCGGAATATTAAACGTGTTCGAACATATCTAATCGCCTCTTGCCGCTGATTTCAGTGCTACTCGTCACTTGATTACTCAGCTACTGCTAACGAATGAGCGTGCATTGTCTTTGCTCGGCATGCAAGGTGCACTTCCAGCGTCACCAACAGGAGCAAACGAATGACACACGTAGTTATCACTTCTGATATTTCCCTATGGCGCATCGCGATAAGCACTCGGATCTTGGGACATGTGTACTGTGATAACGATAACGCCGTATTCCGGCAGCCGGGTGGCCCTTTGTGTAATGATAGTTCTGACATGTGCCTATCCTTCCCTTCAGCGCCCTTTGTATCCTTTAGGTTGCGAGGTAGCGGGGAATCGCGAGAAAAATGGGGCGCGTTAGATTCGTGCTCCGTGAACGTTCCCTCTTTCACGGGATCACCTAACACCTCGAAAGTGACTTTCGGTGCACGTTCCTGGGAGCACCCTGTGCACCCCTTCGGGGAAGAGCGGGGCCAGTTCCGGAGCGTGACGCATATTCCGGTATACTGCTTTTCGAAATGGCCCAACTGTTGCAACACGTTGTAACCGCCCATTCTGTTTGTGGTTCCGGAATCATCGGATGCCGGCGGTAAATAGTGATACGGAGATAGAAGACTGTTGCATAACTTAGAGACGGACGATGGCCGACCAGGTGCATGGGATTACGATGGGCGCGTGGCTCCTGGCTCGAGTTCGGATTCTGGGACTTGTTGATTAAAGCTTGTTGGGGTTGGTCACCTGGAGCTTCGGTGCGTCTGACTCATTTACGTAATACATTTTGGTGCCGAAACCCGGGATCGAACCAGGGACCTTTAGATGTTATGCTATGCTTTAGTTGCTATGGTTTACTGCTATGTTTACTGAAAAGCAGACGACAGAATAGGCTCCATAATAAAGCTCGATGGGTGGCGCGCGCTCAGCGGCTGTGGATAGCTCCATTATGTGAAATCCTCAGTCGGGGCACACAGAGGGACGACACGAACACACACGACACGTGTCGTCCCTCTGTGTGCCCAGGCTCAGGCTTTTACATAATGAAGTTCTTCTCCACCAGCCTGCCTGTATATACGCCATCAGTTGCTTCCGGATAGTCTCACAAACACCATTAAATGGAGACACCAAGTGTACGTTTCCCTGGAAACCCGGAATACGGGAGCCTGCCTAACGCGCCCATGGTCGGTCTTGGGGGATATTTTTATTTTTAAAAAAGTGGAGGAAAGGGGTGTTAGGCTATGAGCGTGATATATATATTGTAACGTTCCACTTTCATCAATAAGCAAAATAAACACTCCGAATTCCCCCCAAGCCATCAGATTGTTCCCAACCTCTCACTCGAACATCCTCGCTTCTTCTTCCCCCTCACCTTCCTCTTCCTCCTCGTCCCGGTCCATTTCCGGTGTCTTACATAAGTTAGGGACCATTTTGGATTGAATTATGTTCGGACTAGTAGAACACATCGGGGGACGAGTTCCATTTCTCCTCGTTTTATTTCTTACAAACAAATATTTATGAAAAGGTTCTTACAAATGGTACGTGGACATTCCTACAAAGTTGGGCAAGTGTTTGTTGTCTGTATCTCCTGGCTGCACTCATTCATACAAAAAAAATAAAAAATTGTGAAACCCTAAAAACAAGGTATTGAACGGACGGAGACTGGGGATGACGGTACCAGCTTCTAGGATAATTCAACAAATAAGTGTTCTTTCCAAGGTTCACTAAAAGGCACGGCTCAAACTGAAAATTGAAACACATGAATATGAAACTCGACTGCCACCCGTGGTGTCGTTCAAAATATACATATGCGATATAGTACTCTTTAGTGACAACTTGTTTACGGCGATAGTAACGGCGACGTAGTATGGTTGTGGTATTAATTACGTAAAGACAAAGAAACCGGAAAAAGTATGAGCGAGCTAGAAAGAAATAAGTGGCATGGATGTAATGCCCAGTCGAAGATCAGGTGGCTTCCTCATCGCGTCAAATACGAAAGTAAGTAAATAAGTTTTGGCTCAATACCGTCTATAGATTACCATATCAATGAAGGAGATTAGGGAATCCTTACACTGACAGTGATAGAGTCGTTATGTACGAAACCTCCCTTCACTACATCTTGTAATTTGCAGAGCACAGGTGTGCCAAACATTGGGTTGCGATCTCCAACTGGTTTGCTGAAAACGTCGCTGTGCTCATCCATGTGTTTTAAGACGTCAATATGATGCTCAACGTTCTTTGTCTCATCGGTTGGGTGAACTAACATCAGGGTACAAGGGTATGTGAACGGCCATCTCAAAAGGCTGTCATTCGAGCTCTGACAAATGCATAGGAAAACACCCAAGTACAGGTCTCCATTACATGTACCCATTTGCACGTGCAGTCTACAAGAGTAGCCATGCAAGACGAACACTCCAGACCATTCTTGCACTTGCTTGTTTAACGATTCTTTCCTACGAGCGGCAAAATAATCAAAGTGGAAATAGGCGACACTGCCCTTCAAACAGCAAAATTGATACATCTCGCTCAACATTTCATGGAAACTGGTCACTTGCTTATAAGCACCGAGGGCAACTTTGATAATCTCCTTCAATTTGGTCGTATGGTCGTTAGTGCCAGGCGTGGTCCCGCTGGGTGAGTTTTGAATAGCTCCAACTTCATACTCGTTGTCCGATATAGTGGTACTTTGCTCTACTGGCGCTGCCGCGTTCTCTGAAATAAAATACGACGAAGCATCTTTTATGGTGCGCAAAAACACGGTCAGTTCTTCGATGTGCTCCATCATGCCATGTAGCGTATCTTTCACAGTTCCGAGGCTGTCATGGTTTGCTATGCGCTCTTGTCGTTCCACAAACTCTTTCAGTATAACACCATTCGATACTACAGTGTGCTTGGTAGTTCCTATTGTTATTGCATGGCTGTGCAGCTGATTCTCCACTGCAGCCAGTCGGTCTGCCACGATTCCCAATGAGACGTCTATCTTTCTTCCCATCTCCATGACATTTGTCGATGAGCACACAGCATCCCGTGACCTACATTCTTGCACGTAATGATCAACGATCTCTTTTCGAAGCACCTTTACTTGGCATCGGCTGCAGGTGACAGCATGAAAGGTACAATGGTTGAAAAAGTGCTGCTTTACTTCTTCAACAGTTCCCACAAAATCACATCCATCCTTGAAGTTGCAACACCGCGCCTTTTGCTTCCAAATTTGTCCCGGTTTCAGGATCAACTTACTTGTATTAATCTCTTCAAAGTCTTCATCGTCTAAAGGACATCGTCTTTCACCCTGACGAACATTGTGGTAGCACAGTTCGCAGAGCGCGTGCGAACATTCCAGAACATACGTCACTTGGGGAACGACGCTGCACAAGGAGCAACCCCTGAGCGAGATGAGATCCATAAAGTTCATAGAACGCCAGTCCAGGGCTTCAGAAAAGCCGACAAGTCGTCGTTCCGATGTCGTCATTACTCAAACGGTAGACGATCGACCGTTGCAAATGGCGTCAAATGACATGAGCTAGAAATCCTTCCAGGAGAACGCTTTCTGACGTCTTTGGCGCCCGTTTGTCGAAGACGGAATCCGGAAGGCGCCGTGCCGCCGCGCAGCGTTTGCAGTCCTCCTGCCCACGTGATCCTTCGTCGCGGCCTCCTTACAATAGAGCCCTGTGGTTATGGTTTTGGTTTCGGTGTTCTTTTTTTTTTCGGCCTACGACAATGTGTAGCAGTTTGTTTGAGATATTTTAGCATATACTATAACGTGTTGGTAGCTTTGGGGTGCACATGAATTTCTGTCCGACTTATACTCCAGATGCTTCTCAATTACGACAAGCAGGTGATATACTTAGTCTTTTGATAGACGAAACCTGCCATGAAATCGCTTCTTTTAAGCACGTGAAGGGGTCTGAAGCGATGCCTTCCGAGCTGAACTTGGATACTGAAATGTAGGTCCTCAAAGTTCTGATCGAAGTATTCGATCACTTTGTCTTTCGTAAGAAGCAGTAAAGGTGCAGCGGTTTTTATGACATTATACGAGACCGCGGAGGAGAATGATCAAACATTAAAAATTCCTTGTTGTGACAACAATGATATTTGTTTATTTGCACGCGTGTGCTTTTTTTTTTCTTTGCGCAAATGACTTCTCTAACAAATCAAGCCTTCTCTGTGCTAACGCACGGGCTTGTTCGTTGCTGACGACGGCATTCGCCTGCGTTCACGTATGTTGCCTTCAGTTGGTGAACAGAAAAAGTTACACAACAGCAATAGCTATGCTCTATTTCGGGATCTTGACATATTCCGCTTTCTGTGTTTGGCAGTTTCAAAGCCAACCTTAGAGCTTAGGAGAAGCCGTAAGACACGAACAGGTAAGTGTAATTTCACTTCGGCCGTGCTTTGGTTCCTTTTCTACTCGTATTCGGTGCTCTTTGTGAAGACATGCCACAGCGTTTAGGGATGCACACATCTTTTGGAGTACTGTCAGAAAGGGTGCAGTTTAATCGGAACGAAGTGCCATTTATTATTGTAAGCGAAAGAACTAGCACACACAAGTATTCAGTCGAGGCACAAGAGTGCGTCATGCCCCCTTCTGTAACGCATATACAGACGTCGTTCACAGCATATGGAGCATGAAACTACACGAAGGAATACTTTGTTTTTGCAGAGTTGAAGCAATGTTTCCGGTACAGATTTCGCCTGTTCTACTGTAAGAATGTCGCCATGTTGACGGGCGATTAAGAACGGCCGTCAAACTTTACGGGAGATTAAACCGGCGTTGGTGAAATGGAGATAGGGGTAAATCCAGGTTTAGGGAAGCTTAATCATGGTTTCATTGCAAACTGGCGGTGGTAAAATCGGGGATCTACAAAGGGGCCACTCAGTGCCTTGGAACGTTTTAGACCTTATTGAGAGAGAGAAAGAAAGGAAAAGGAGGCCGCTCGCTCCAAGAGACACACTACATTAAAAAAAAAAAAAAAAAAAAAAAAGAAATCACTGGACGGTTAGGATAGTCTGTAACGCGAAATTTGAGCGCAGCTGTCGAGGTTGAGTCATACACCACTGGTTTTATTTTCCACACGTCGTACTTTCTTAGGTAGCATTCCTATCCCAGGTAAAGTCACTGCCGCGATTTCGCGGCTGCCACGGTTCCAGCCGCAAGTTTGAAGCCAAGCTCGCCGAACTGCAACCAGATACGTTCCGGCTTCTCAAGCGTACGCCTCCTTCTTCGTTTTCCTCCCCTGTTCACTTTCGACATACGCTTCCCTGCTGCTTTCCTCCTCACGCTGTGCCCTACTTTCATCCTTCCCTTCGCTTCCCTTTCGCTCTGCCGGTCGGTTGTCCGTCGAGCTGACGTCACAACTGCAGAGCTGGACGCTTTTCAACGAGTAAAACATCGTATGCGGGTCCCGCTCGCACCCACATATACGACGTTTTACTCGACGGAAAAGCGTCCAGCTCTGCAGTTGTGACGTCAGCTCGACGGACAACCGCTGAGTCCACCCGCAAACGGCGATTTCTCGACGTTTCCTTGGGCGGCGTCGGCGATGCTCGGCGGCTTGGCCTTCGGAGCCCCTTGCTTCGTTTTTAGTCACCAAAGTTGAGTAGAAAAATGTATGGGAGGGAGAGCTGAGGTTTAAGGTGGAAAATGCAAAACAACATACTGCATACATATAATTTTTACGCTATCTTCCTTGAGGACGAAGAAAACACGACAAGAACCAGACGATAGAAACGTAGAACTAGCATTGACTACTTTATTTAACATCGTGGGGTCAGTTTTAGGAGAGGAGATTGTAAAAAGAATGTACAGGGGCTGATTACAAAAGCTTTTACCTTTGTCACAGCTCAACAAGCATCCGAGAACAGCGGTATAGTGAATATGTGGTTCTTTCTAGAGTCAGTGACTCTAGCTCTTTCGGGGTACAGGGAGCGTGTAACGCCTGAGGCTCCCGTCCAGATGTGCTGGCCAAATGGATGGCCCCTCCTGCACCCCAGGCACAAGGAACCCAAAAACGGATTGGGGGCTTCAGTTGCTTGTTGAGTAATTAAACACGTATTCTCCGAGTGACACTCACGTCAGTTGTCTTCTGCGGAAACAACCATCGCAAGAATTTGTCTTGCAACTGGGACGACTTGCCTTTTTTTCCTTGCACTGAAGGAATGTTCCTACTTCCTCCATTGGAGTTCATACGCTATCTCCCAAATCTGTTTCGTTTTGTACACATTAAATGGTAAATGAAACGCCCGGTGTGCACAGCCGTACGCCATGACAGCTAGCAGCTAACTGTCACGCAGGGCCGGCGGCAGCTTCCGGCAAGACGCCCAATTGGTCAGGAAGGACGCGCCACTTCCGGCGCCAACCGTCGAGCCGTCGAGATCTGCTTACCACAGACGTCGGCGAAACAGGCCCGCGCCTATTGTTCTCGGAGCCCAGCGGAAAACCGTCGAGCCGTCGACGCTTTTCCGTCGAGAAAACGTCGTATGCGGGTCGCCGGTTACAATGCCGACGCCGTTTTCCTTTCTTTTTTTCTTAATAAGCATATATCCCCTTACCTGGGAACGGGCATATAAGAGCTGCGCTGTAAAAAAAATCAGCGGGCGCTACAGCGACACAACGTGGTGCAATAGGCTCGATCATCGGAGATAAGTTATCTGGAGTTGTACGTCTAGCTCCAATAGCTGTCACTCCGCAGAAAACCACCGGCATCATTTTGTTTAGTAACCTTGTCGGTAGTCGTGGTATCGTTGCGCGACTCGACTTCAAAGGTTATTCAGTTTATTTATCCCATATGACATAACGATCCAGGAGAATAAGCAACAGGAAGTGTACAATTATTCTTGAATATATGGTCAACGCATAGGAAGATGAGGCACCTGCAGAGGCGGTGGCAGAAGAGGACCCGTGCTCTTGGACTGGAAGAGAGCAAATTAACTTTTAAACATGGATATACTTGTGCGAGAATGGTACAGATGCAGCGCGACACGCAGCAGTTCTACAAAGCCCGGGAGATTTGCAACCCCAGAAGGAACTCGCGAGACCTTTATCGCGAATTACGCAATGAGGGAAAGATAACAGGCGTAGTACCCACAATTAAGACGGCATGCAATGCACTACTGTAATTTTTGTTGAGATCTACTCAGTGTTTACACACACAATCATCACTGCACGAACGTTGACGCTCAGATGTGCGTCACACTGCCATACTGCAATACACGGATATGTGACTTGGTATTTATGAGGTGGAGACACATTACCGTATTACATGATACGTATAGACTGAGAAGTAGAGTAATCAAAGCGTTGCAACTAGACTCTTAAAAATGAACTTCACCACATAGCACGCTCCTAGCCAACCATCATCCCGAATGACAACGTTCTCGCCCTAGATTTGTTGAAAACGGGAGGAGGAGCCTATTTTGTGCCGTGCATAAAGGCACAAAATAGGCTCCTCCTCCCGTTTTCAACAAATCAGGGGCGAGAACGTTGTCATTCGGGATGATGGTTGGCTAGGAGCGTGCTATGTGGTGAAGTTCATTTCTAAGAGTGTATAGGTAGGACTTCGCAGCTTCTATCGAGTAGTTACTGATGACAACAACAGCACTGACTTAGTCTGCACTTAGCTACAGTAGATGTTAGCTTGCCTTGCTCATATAGAACACTGCGCGCTTATGATTCACCTATTAAAAGATAGTCAAGGAAGCGCCAGCGCCATTGTAGGAGGGGTTACAGGATATACCAGTTACTTCGACACGACGTGCTCGGCGTGGGACGTTAAAGACCCACTCAAGCGCAACACTGTCGGCTCGCGGGATGAAATATGCGTTTCGTCGGTTTCATTCCTCATGATATACGATCAGAAATAAAAGCATAACACCAGCTCCTGCGGGGCATATAAGACGAACGCTTTCGATCCCGAGGCTGGGAAGTGAAACTAGTTCGAATCCTCGCATCAGCTGTGCAGTCTAGGATTTTTCCTGGGCTTTCGGGCGGTCTTTCTGGATGGATATCGGCACCGTTCCCCTTGAAGTCCGTCCAGGACGCGTCCTAATCTCCTGTCCTCCAGTCCTTCCTGCTCGCTCTCTCTCTGTTGCTTCGCGGCGCCAGCATAAAAAAAATAAAAATAAAAAATAAATAAAAATAAAAGAAGAAAGAAACGCCAATCTACTCTTCTCTTTTTCTTCTCAACATTCCGACAATGCGATGGCGGTGTTGGTGAAAGGGCTTGCCGTTGTCGGCTTCACATATAGGTGGGCAACGTCACCACTAACGCCCTGGGGGAATGTGCGTCCTGGGCTGCCTTCTATAGAGGAACTGCACCGCCATATGTCTAAAAGCGTCCGAGGAAAACCCAGCAAAACCGCAGGCAGCACAGCTGGCACCGGGATTCGAACTCGGGTACCTCTCAGTCTCGTTGCGATATGGCCCACACGCTAACCAGCGTGCCATGCGAGATGGTCCGACATTGCGGAGAGGCCTTGCGTGGATCACTTGAAACGACCTGCAGCTATTGGAGATATCGGTTGTGGCGGCGAATGGGAGCGCGCTCCACAATGTCGGCCTTCTTGAGAAAGAGAGGAAGAAGGAAACGTAAAGTGCGTGCTCTTTCGCTCGTAAAGCACGACAAACACGATGGATGAAAAAAAGTCATACCTGCGACCACTCTTATTGCGGGACGTCTGCTTCCAACTTCTTACACACTCCGACGAGATGATTTTTCTCGAAAGTGCATTCACCTTCGATACACTGGCAAAGAACGTCACCATATAAATTTTGTGCCACTGTGCATGGGTCACCTTCCTTAGGCCTAAGTTGACACGTGCCAGGTTCCGTGACAGGCGCATAACAGCAAAGGTCCCCTGCGCAATCGATGTCCCTTTCGCACTCCGGTAAATCCTCCGTCGTCTCGACGGTGCAAGCAATCTTTAGAAAACACCATAATGTCATTGCTGTAATGAAGACTTTCGGCGAAAGCATAGCTATAGTGTGCTAAGTGCGACCTCCTGCAACTGTGACGAAAGGCAGACTGGAGCCCCCACAGGCGGTACCACGGAGGTCAACTGCATGCAGCCCCGATGCGCAGGTGTGATTCGTGTCACGAGGGGCAGTCTCGACGCACCTGCATAAATGTCCGTGTGTTACAATGACAGCAAAGTTGGATGCAGGAAAACACGTCAGTTCTACAACAAATATATATGGCGTCCACGTAGACGAAAAACTTGAAAGATAAGAAATATATAGATGAAAAATATGGAAAAATGCGGATAAATGGCGGAAATAGTGATGAGCATGCATCACATTGTATATTACTTACGACAAACTACCTCAACGTAAATTGCGCCACAAGGACCCTTACTTTGCCAGGGGGACTTCCTTCACGGCACTGTTCCATGTTTATGAATACAACAACGAAATAAACAATGCGACGCTCTTTCAAAACACTGTGGACACCGTCCTTAAAACTACATCGGAATATAAACGCAGCATGGTTCCCATAGATACGTCCAAACAAGTCCGCAGCGGGATATCTATTGAAAGCATGCAAGATGATGCATTTTGCGTCGTGGTCCTCAGAGAAAGAAGGAAAATCAATTTCATAAGAAGTGAAGCGTTGCACAAGGACAAGCGTGGTCTTACTTAGTTGAGACATCAGGCCCCGTAAAAGGGGTTTCATCTTCCTACTTGAAAGTGGGAAACACGTAAAGTTGACGGCAGTCCAGTAGCCTGTGCTACGGAGTAGCTAACGGACGTTCCTCGGTTTCATCTTCAAGTGTTGTTGAGGAATTCTACATCTAAATACACACAATACGTTCATTCCACCCATATCATGCAACCATCTAGGCTGAGAAACAACAGGAGGCGTATCATTATTCCTGGGTACAGAGACAACGCGAAGGAAGGTGCAGCAACCGGTATTCCACAACTGGAAGCACCTGGAAGAAAGTAAAGTACTATTTATGACGTTTCTAACGTCGGCATACTTGTGCGAGAAGAACACCAGATGCATCTCAGAGCATGTAGGTTCAGAAAGTGACTGGATGCTACTGAGTGCTTGCGCGACATCAAAATTCCTCGATAACTTCTGAAATACATTTTATGTCTTCGCAGTATCATTTCAACTTGAAACGTAAAGTGCCTTAGAACAAGGTTCACCCTATGATGTATTTCTCTCTTTTATCTTTTTTTTTTTCTTTCTTTTTCAAACTTGCGTTGCTTGGTGTCAGTAACAATTGCGGATCACCCCTGGGACATTCTAGACCAATTTATTGAATATACGCGTAGATGGACCACGCCAGGGTGACCCAGGGTACTTCGCGCGAAAGAGCTCAACTTGACCCCGCGATTCCTCTGCGCTGCATTTAAAGGGACGAGCAGATTTATCTGCTACATTTTCTAAACGAGACCAGTGCATCCTTTTTTGGCGCTGTACATCCGGTGGCGTGATGCAAATTTTCTGTGTCTGTATAAAAGCGACAAAAAGACTCAAGAGCATGCTCTTGTCAGCGTATGTCACCTGCTGCATTTACGAGTTCTTTTATCTGTTCCGCATTGCGACCTGAACGTTTTAATTGCGTAAGAAGCTTCTACCAATAAGCACAATGGTCATTGCTGTAAGGAAGGTCCGAGTTGCAAAAATGGCTTTGTTATGGATGTAGTGGATGTATTTGTAGTGTACGCTGTGAACAATACACTGTCGAGGCTGTGCCACAGTGCATGGCCTGGCCACAAGGCACTACCGGCTGTGTCACGACACATCTGGGCGTAGTACGATCTGACCGATAAAGTCAGGTTCAATGAACTACGTTGCGTCATAAACTACGTCGCGACCTAGGTCAATAAGCTACGTAGCGAGTTAAGCTTCCCTGCCCATCTGTCTCTTCCGCGTTCCATGGAGTGCCTTATCAACCGGACCCGGCGGAACGTTACCTATACTGCTCGGCTGCTTCACAAGATAGGGAAGGAGGACTTGCCTAACTGCGCTGACTGTGGTGTCCCCGAGGGTCCAGAGCATATACTGGTGTTGTTCCACGCGATACTCCGATGCCCGATCTAAACTTCAGCTCTCGCTCGCGGCCCTAGACAGTCGTCTCTTGGGTTGTCTACGGTTTAGGGTGCCAAGGGAGACCGGATGAGAGTTAGCAACATAGCCACCTGACCCTGGGCCGACTTTACTCGCGAATTTTTTGCCGCGCGTGCGGGGTGGCGCGTGGGCGTAGAGATACCTGTGCCCTTACCGGTGCTCGGAGGGCTGCGAGTGCGCTTATCGTCGCACATTTTTCAGCCTGGGCTGACATCGTTAGCGATTTTTCCGACTGAGCCGACTTCGCTCGCAATTTTTTCCCGCTACATCAGGTTTCCGATGGGCGGTTTACATGCAAATATAGACATGCAAAGGACAGTCATACACAAAAGTACAAGCGAAAATCATTATTAACGCCAACAGTGCCAGGAATTATGTTGTGACTGTGTGAAGGAGAAAAACCAAGTAAAAAAAAAAACTTAGAACAGAAGAAACAAAGTACAGTACACATAATAAAGAATATACTTACTTATGACAGGTATGATGCAATAGCATTGAAGAGATATCACACAAAAAGAATCAAACAATATATTTTTATTGGTAATCATGGACACACAAGTTTTCAATGAATCGGAACTAAAATGCAATGGGACATTTAATCCAGGGTGTCGAACCGCAAAAAATACGGGTTCGGTTCGGATTCGGGTTCGCGTTGTTTTGATTTCGTTCCGGTTCAGTTCCGGTTCGGCCACGCCAAAAACCGAACCGGTTCGCAAACCGGTTCGCAGCCCCGAACCGGTTCGCGAACCGGTTCAACGCTTCCGTTTTATATGTTCCATAAAACTGCTTTTATCAGGAAATGCGTGGCTAATAGCTTACTGCTGTTGTCTGCATTGACGTCTTTAGCGGTGAGGTAGCTCTTTAGCGAGAGACATAAGAAATGGATGAACACTTATTGCAAATAGAGTCCACGCTGATGAAGCGGTGTTGTCCCGCTACTTTCTGTTCTCAAAATCTCTTTTTCACACGCACAGTGCCAGCAAGATAAACTTAAACGAAGCCTAATAAGATGGACAGCGTAAGATAGACGACAGTACTTGCCGGCACACTGCCTTCGCAGCGTGAACCGATCTGAAACCGTACTGAAGAATGTCGAAAATAAGCCTGCCAGCCTTACTCTGTCCGAGCTCACAGCAGTGTACTAGTTAATCCACCTCATAAAGGCGGTGGTGGTGATGGTGATGGTGATGGTGAAAGGGCACACAGGCAATGTATCACGACACAACTGCACTACCAATAAGCAGAACCACATTTACTTTTCAAACCACGACCAATCAAACAGGCACCGTTCTGCGTACGCCCCTTCTCCACTTCTCATGTTTCTGACTTGTTTAATTTTTACTGCTCACGTGTAAAAAGAAATCTTGGGCGCTTATTTGATCACATATTCGTCGTGTAGAGCTACATAACTGGCCTACTCCATTCGTGTTGCATTCGTCCGCGTGGCACCTCGTCTCTGAAGAGTAGGCGCCGCATCACCGCGTGCGTGGGGCGCCAGCCGCGGCGCTCACAAGGACAACTGCGCTTCAACATGTTAAAAAGATGCTGAAAGTATACTTACTATACGTCGTCGTCTGATTGGTAGGTGAAAATTTCTGAAATCCATGATATAGGCGCGTGATGATGATACCGATGTGTCTTCGTTCGGGGATAAAGAGGAACTCTTGTGCGGACTTCTATGTCCGAACCGTTTTGTTGCAAACCGGTTACCGCTACTATTTTTTATGGTTCTGCTCCGGTTCAGGTTCAGCAGTGTTCCGAAAATTTCGGTTCGGGTTCGGTTCCGGCAAAAATAACGGTTCGGGTACAGTTTTCGGTTCGGGTTCGGGTTCGGTTCGACACCCTGATTTAATCAAAGAAGATATTCCTAATCAACATGATTAGGATCAAAATTACAAGTTGTATTATAAAAAGTCGAATATTCCTATACGCGAGCACCATCATTGCAGTAGTAAGTGGCGATGTGCCGAATTACAAGTGCCGATGATGTAAGTATATTAATCGTGCAGAAGAGAGACCCGGGAAGACAATGGGACACATAGAACAACGACACTGCATTTAGTTAAAGAAGACAATCTTAATCAATACAATTACGATCAAATTACAAGTTTTATTTCAACGAGTCTGAGTCGCAATCACTATTATTGCAACACTAATAATTTCCTCATTATCATGTTTCTTAAGTGTTTTAAGAAATTTCGAGCACAACATGGAATCTAAGTTACATATGTTTTGTTCCAACATTACACATCTTCTTAATAGTCAATTTCTTATTAAGTGAACAGCGCAGGCGTAAGGAAATAAAGAAAAACACAATAAACAGCTACCACTAATAACGGGTCAAACCCGCACATCATTCAACACACAAACAGCAGATCCATACAGGAAAATAATAGCGAAACAATCTATCAACACGAGAAACATTACAAATTTAATACCTTCCAACTGTGACTAGCACAGGCTTAATGCTGAAGAAGAGAGGAACACTCTAAGCGGCACGCTCTCGAACACGTAAACAACAGAAGAGAATAATCTATCATTTGAACCATCATAAAATCATCTTCGTGGCTTAATCTAATCGAACACTATCGAATTTTCATTCTAACGAACGCTAACCTTACATTGATGAATTGAGATAGGCTCTTCGGGTTTTCACCCTTTTCATCAGAGCCCGGAGGCATTGGCTGCGTTCCAATACCTCGCTCCCGCGAAGCCGTCTGACTAGGCAGCTGAGACCCCTTTGCTTGTCACTATTGGAACAGGCTTGCCTAGCCGAGGCTCCATCTCGTTGCTCACACAAAAAATGCGTACGGCGCACGCGCAGCAGGTACTAGCGTTTCCCGCTGTCAGTCATCCCGGCTGTCAGATGGTCAGGCGTATAACTAGACTGCATCGACGCGCACTAGGCGGTAGCCGACTGAATAGCGGACTTGGCGAGATTTGGAACGAGACTTAACATGGCGGCACTTCCGGTTAGACCGCTAGGCAGTCGACTAACCGGGGTATTGGAACGCAGCCATTATCTCACTGTCTATAAGACCAAAGCGAATCAACTGTGCATGCTTTATCACTCCAATGGGTGGGGGTACATCACTATTTCTTCTTTCAGCAAACAGGATGCTCTCAAGGCCACACAAGATAGTACAAAGGCGACATATTTTATTGTACAATTATCGCAAATAGATCTTGGCATTATTGCCCAAGCAGCACAATGTACTGAAAGTCGAGTGCAGTAGGGGTGGACGGGTAGGTGGAAGACCTTGAACAGACTTGTGAAACTAAACAACATTGATCAGACATATACCGTCCACCCCCATTTCACACGACTTTTTTAGTACATTGTGCTGCTTTGGTGGATTCTGAGGAACAGAACAAGAATTCTATCAAAACAATCAGTAGCCAACAAAAAAATAAGAACAGACATCAATATCAGAGCAAATCGGTTTTAGACAAGCATTTTCTATGCAAACGAGAAACATCAGCGAAACAATACCCAATCAAAACGAGAAACATAAGCGAAATAATGCTCAATCAAAACGAGAAACATTGCAAATTTAATTAGTGTACTTCAAATTTTTCTAATACAGAGAGTTCTAGGCAGATGAAGCACACAGAAACATAATGTCTGAAACGCAACTCAAAAATATGAGGCGTTCCCAACTGAGATATTATTTCTCTTAATGTCAATCGAGTGAACAACTGCAAGAAATACATGCCAATAAGTACTTCAGGCAGCCATTTTCTAAGCAAACGAGAAATATTTAAAAGTTACCTACAGAGGAAATCAACAGACACAACTAATACATAATGCATACATAATTCCCAACTCACATAATATCAATCGAGTGAACAGCTGAAACAAAGTCAAAAATATAATTAATTCATACAAATCATTTCTAAGCAAGCAGCGTGAATACATCACAGGATCTGTACAGAAACTTGTCTTTTTCAAGCTGGATCAACTAGTGGGGGTTTCAGTAAACATATCCCCCCGTTCAAAATGGACAAGCAAGCCACACCCTTCTGTTCTACCTGCAAAATTGAGGCAGACGTTCAACACCTTGTTCAAAACTGCCGCCGTTCCAAGTCCTTCCGCGACAACGTGGCAACGTGGAATTACCATGTGCACGTTTGAGCGGATGGCGTCAGAAGGTCACGTGGCACGTGATGCCTCCCGTCAGGGTGTCCTCAGACACCTCTGAAAGGCCAGTGCAAAGCCAGTCAAGTGTATAAGGGGGGAAAAAATAGCAGGAGCTCTTTGTCTGCACGTATAGCATATGTTTGTAAGTCCAAGGCCCATGGCCCAAGAAGGCCGAAACAGCTGTCCAGTACTGGCATGGCGACGTTTGACTTTCAAACATATGCTATATGTGCAGCCAAAGAGCTCCTGCTATTTTATCCCCCTTATGCACTTGACTGGCTTTGCACTGGGCTTTCAGAGGTGTCTTAGGACACCCTGACGGGAGGCATCACGTGCCACGTGACCTTCTGACGCCATCCGCTCAAACGTTGCCTGCCTGCGTACGGCTGATGAGGCCCAAGAAGGCCGAAACAGCTGTCCAGTACTGGCATGGCGACGTTTAACCTACATACATACATACATACATATATATATATATATATATATATATATATATATATATATATATATATATATATACTCATAGAGCGATGCGACAGCACCAGTGGACACGTGTTTCGCCGTGTTTGGGGCTCGTCAGCTCTGGGTAGCTGCGCATCGTTCGGAATTGGCAAACCAGGGGTCGCTCAGCGAGCGATATACTCCTTGGAGGGTGACTGAGCACTCCTCAGTACCACAGTGCAACGAAGATAAGACATGCGGCCACGTGCTTCATGACGTTCTGATACCTTTGGCTTCAGCTAGGCAGACGTGACGGCAGCAATTGTCACATGATTTCGTCACAAAGAACTGCGGATGCTAGTAAACGATCAGTTCGCAAACCAAAGTAGTGCTTGTCAAAATATGTTCACTCTAAAAATAGTGAAAATAGTCAAGCATGCACACACCGTCACACACGAGACATGTTGGACTAGTTCGACGAGAACCCGCATGGTTCGCAGCGAGCGCATAGCGCCGGAGCTCAGGAGGTTGGCCTCAGAAAAGGGGCACCAGGCGTTCTCTGTATTGGATATGGCGGTATGAACAGCAGTCTTTCTAGCCCACCGTAGTTTCCCTACGAACGCTACGCCATGTGAAGCAAGTGGTCGAGGCGATGCAGCAGTGGACGCTTCCTGAAACGGTTGTCTCACACCTTTCTCTTACAACCGTGTTGCGGTGATGGTAAGCTCGTTTTCATGTAGCAAAATTACTGTCGATGAACCGGTTAAACCAGGACCGAAAAAAGTAACGGTTCCAATTTCTGCAAGTACCCTGACCGCTTTTTTTTTCTTTTTCGTTTCTTCTGAGCCGAACACGAACCGGACCGAAAAAAATACGAGTTCCGATCCTTGCCCCTCACACCAGATGCAAGGCCTACGAGTTGTTGCTGAGTTCCTCTCCAGCATTGCACTAATGAACAGGGGCGGATCCAGACCCTCGGTTTGGGGGGAGAGGGCGGTTGCTTTGTCGGAGCGCATAGTGGGGGAGGGGGAGAGGGAAATTCAATGTATAAACTGACGTTTTTGACTCCCCTAGATCTTAACTTTCGGCCGTCGTCATTCCTTCATCTGTTATCACATCATCTCATTTCGATGCTGCCAACATAAGTGAGAACAACAACGGCAAGCCGGATTTCGTCGCCGCCACCACCACCTACAGGGTCGTCACCATTGCCTTCGTCTACTTTCTCCAAACTACGGACCTTACAATAGAGCGGAACGCGGGTGCGGGTATACCCGCGGGTACCCGCAGTTACCCGCACATCGTCACGATCTGCGGGTAGGAATTCGCGATCGCTGCGGGTAGCGGGTAAAATGCGGGTGTATACCAGCAATGTGACCGCGCGTAACGCGGGTATACCCGTATTACCCGCACTCCATGGCCAACTAAGTGATCCCCCTCTGTCTCACGCGAGCTCAGCAGTGCCCTATGTCGTTAGCCGTATAAATCCATGTGCCAGACTGCTGCAGGCAAGTGCTGGTGGGCGAGTTCGATTATTAATGCAGACATATCTGGCTCTTTGTTGAATTGCAGTTTTACTGGCATACGATTCAAGCCGTCCGAGACATGTAGCCAACACTAAGAATTTCCATTGTTTTAAAATAGAAACAGCGGTAAAGTGGACGAGGAACACTTCCCCCTGCGGGTCCCAATGCGGGTATGAGGCTATACAGACAGCACTGCGGGTGCGTTTCACACACGTGCGGGTACTGTGCTGGTCCAAGTTTGCTTACCCGCACTCATCAACACCCTGTGATCGTGTGTGTGATTTATCTTGCTTTTCTCCTTTTCTTGGGGGGTGGGGGGAATAGCAAGCCGAGCTCTGTTTGGCTGACCTTTCCTTTTTCTCTAATAAACTTTCATATGCACCCCCTCCCCCAATTCGTTGACCCGAAACTCTTACCGCGTGAAGGCGATTGGCGTTCATCTTTTCTTTCTTTTTTTTTTCGTACTAAGGAAGCACTTTCTTGAGACGCCCACAATCAGAAAAATATAGAAAAATACCGCGCGCTAATCAACAGTACAAACTGTTACGAGCCGAGGGTTGACAGGACGCTCACCAGTGTGCATACCCTCCTTTCAACGATCCACAATGAGGTGGTCTTGATCTTTAGTACAAGAAGTGCGAACAAGACCAAACTCTCAAGTATTTTAATTCAATTATGTCGTCGTTCGTCTCAAGTATTGTAACGCGTTTCCCTGAGAATTCAAACAATCGGAGTGCTTTACGAGGTCCTCCAAGCTTCTGTAAAGTATTGGACGAGTAGCGAAGTTTGCAGTTTTACAGCAGCCACGTTATTCGGAACATAGCGGAGCAGTTTCCTGCGAAAATTTGCACGGTAATCACAGTAACGGCGACAGAATATGTTGCGACGGAACACTGCCGAAGCAAGGATGTCATAACTAATAAACCTGTTAGAAAATCATTCTTACAGCAACAGTGAATGAGTCATTATGTACAAAGCCTTTGCTAACGGCATCTTTCATTTTGCAGAGTCGGCGACTGCCAATGCCTTTGTTGGTATCTCTTAGCGGCTTTGTGAAGAAATCGCTGTACTTTTCTACATATTTTAAGACGTCAACGTGATGCTCAATATTCTCTGTCTCATCAGTTGGGTGGACCAACATGATGGTATAAGGCAGTGTAAAGGGCCATTTCAAGGACGAATCTTTCAAACTCTGACAAATACATAGAAAAACGCCGATGTACAATTCCCCATCCCATGTCCTAATTTCTACCAGCAGTTTAGCGGAGTAGCCAAACAACTGAAACACATCAGAGGTACGGTCTACTGGCGATTCCTTCTCAATGTTGGCAAAGCCCTGAATGTTAAAATAGGCAACATTGTTCATCAAACGTGTAACTGATTGCAGCTCACGCAACATTTCTTCAGCAGAACGAGGCTTCTTGCAACTTTCAAGCACAAATTTCAAGTTCCCCTTAACATCGTTCGCAGCGTCTTCAACCTCGGATGTACTTTGACCAGGTGAGCCCCGCAGAGCTCTAGCCTCATCGGCGTTATCCCGTTCGGGCGACGTATGACTAATAACGACATCTGCAGACGACACTGCACTCGCCGAAATAATATCTAGCACCACGCGTTTCCCGGTGTCAACGCACTTCGTGAGTTCCTCAATCTGACGCGTCATGTCACCGGATGTTTGTTCCAGCAGGTCAGTAAGTCTACGTAATGCCTGCCCATTCGCAGATAGGCCTTGCTTTGCACCGTCGATGCTCACAACGTGAACGTTGAGCTGTGTCTCAATCGCGCATAGTCTCTCCATGACAGTATCCAGGGCAACGTCCATCTTCCTTTCGAAGTTGAATATATTTGTGGTAACTTGGCTCTCGCTGTCCCTTGACGAACTCGCAGGCTTACATCGCTGTTCAGCATAATGATGTACGATGTCCCTGCGTAAGATGGCAACGTGGCACCTGTTACATGTTGCAACGTGGAAAGCACAATCCTTCAAAAAATGAGTTTTCACTTCGTCTAGAATCCCAACATAGTCGCATCCGTGACGAGAGTTGCAACAGCGCATCTTCTGTTTCTCGAGGTGGCTTGGTTTGAAGGTAAGTACTTGTACCTCATCTTCTTGAACTGTTCCGCCGTCCAGGGGACACAGTCGATTGCCTTGCAGGAGTGACTTGTAGCAGTGGCTGCACAAAGCGTGGGAGCATTCCAGGAAGAACGTTTCTGTGGGAACCACGTGACATAAAGAACAGGACCGCACCGAAGGAAGGTCAACAAATTCAACGGGACGCCAATCCATCGCGTCCGAAAATCCACTCATGTGCTCGTACTTTGGCATGTTGCAAGTTGAAGCGACCACCGTCGAAGTAGAGCCCGATGCTATGCGAAAGGTGCTACACACCCGTTCCAAATACCACCTTGGCGCGAACGACAGAGTTCTGTGCCAGACAGTGCGTTCGAAACGATGGTGCTGACACCAGTCGACACCCTGCTGAGAGATTACAATGCTCCGTGTGCTTATCTCTTGCTAGATCATTTGCCTCATGCGGCTATCCTTTCCCTTCTGTGTTCTCTTTTTTTATCAGCATTAAACATGCCTCCCCCCTCACACACACCCCAAGCAGCACATTGTACTAAAAATCGAATGCAATAGGGGTGGACGGTACGTGTCTTATCAGTGTTCCTTAGTTTCAAGAGTCTGTTCAAGGTCTTCCCCCTACCAGTCCACCCCTATTGCACTCAACTTTCAGTACATTGTGCTGCCTGGGACACACACACGCATGTGCGTAAGCGATAATAATGGTGACAGATAAAAAGAAAAACCTTGGGGATATGCTTTTACGGTTTGCATGGCTGCTCGTAGACAACAGAGTATGTAAATTGCTCACTGAAAACAACAACGTAACTACTGCGAAGAATGGATACGGGGTGTGGCATACTTATTAGAACTAAGAAAAAAAGGGAGGAAATGTCAGCACTGGACGTCGGCTTACTATTCCGCAAACAAAAAAGAAAAATACATGAAATAATAATTAAATAAATAAAAACAAAATCATTAAAAAATAAAGGATAAACTAACAAACGATGAAAGAAGCATGAGCTAGATTAAAGACGAAGATGACTTTAAAAAATCCGTACGGATCGTAGCATGTGCTCGTGATAGATCATAAAGTGTGGTTCGGGAAGGTTGGTATAGTGTGGGCAATGAAGAAGAGTGTGCTCTAGAACTAGATCTTCCAGGTCACTGCAGTGAGAGGATCTGGGTGAGTCAACTTGTCTCAACCGGTAACGCCACTAATCTGTAAAAGCCACATTGAGTGGATCCGACGAATTAATGCAGCGTCTTGCCGAGAGGTGGTCCGGAAAGCGAGCGTTGGATCAACTCTTCTAAGCATAGATGTGGCGGAGAATGTCATTGGTTCATTGGCGAATGGGTCCGTTGACAAACTGCGCAGGCACACCGAAGGTACATTCTGAGGCTATCGTGTTTCTATAAATTAGATATGACGGGCATAGTAGTGTGTGTTGACCACGAAGACATCATGAGAACCACAGGAGTTCTTGAGGCTCTTCTTTCGCCTGTGACCTCCGTACTCGGGATCCCGACAGTCGTAAACTATAAAACACGTGGGTAAGTGATGCTTCTTGCTTCATTGATCTAGCGCAGTGGACAAACTGAGTGCCATCCCGTTAATAACCAATATCAAACAGCAACAACCCTTTTCGCGGTGCGACTACCAGGTCCGATAACGCTGGACATATAGGCACCCTGATTACACTTCCATTAATGATCAAACGTTGATTATGATTAAAGCTTTAAAGTTCCACACATTCTCTGACTGCCCTTGTGTTACTTTTGTCGTCTACGTCATCTCTCTGTCATCATATGCCGACCACTCCTGCTCGCCTCTTCATTAGAGAGTTATCGACTGTTACAGTGGTAGCAATTTCCTAGCATTAGTTAATGCAAGAGAAACTGCACGAGTACAGAGCCCAATGATAAGGCCACGAGCGTTCATGAACCTTGGGAAGCCGATCGTTTTCCTCTCCCTTTTCTTTTGCTGAGGGTCACGCGGACCGCATGCAGTCGATGCCCCAAAAAGTTAGTGAAATGCTGCAAGCAGAATGACAACAGAAATGAGCTCTCATAAGGCAATGAATCAACGCGTCACTTAGGAGCAGTCCTGTGAAAAGCTACTTTGAAAAGTAACTAGTCATAGTTACAATTACCCGAACCAAAAAGTAGTTAAGTTATAGCTCCAGTGACATCGCGAAAATAGTAACTAGTTGTGTTACGGTTACTAGTTACAGTTACAAATTACAGTTACTTTCAGAAAATTTAGTATCAACTTTTATCGCAGAATTACTTTGATTACACATATTATCTGTGCATATTGCACTTACGGAGCAGCTGCTGCTCGAAGTTCGCATCACTGAGTTTGCCTCTCTTCATTGCGAAAATATCCCGGCCCACTTTTGAAAGCATGCAAGATGATGCATTTTGCGTCGTGGTCCTCAGAGAAAGAAGGAAAATCAATTTCATAAGAAGTGAAGCTTTGCACAAGGACAAGCGTGGTCTTACTTGGTTGAGACATCAGGCCCAGTAAAAGGGCTTTCATCTTCCTACTTGAAAGTGGGAAACACGGAAAGTTGACGGTAGTCCAGTAGCCTGTGCTACGGAGTAGCTAACGGACGTTCCTCGGTTTCATCTTCAAGTGTTGTTGAGGAATTCTACATCTAAATACACACAATACGTTCATTCCACCCATATCATGCAACCATCTAGGCTGAGAAACAACAGGAGGCGTATCATTATTCCTGGGTACAGAGACAACGCGAAGGAAGGTCCAGCAACCGGTATTCCACAACTGGAAGCATCTGGAAGAAAGTAAAGTACTATTTATGACGTTTCTAACGTCGGCATACTTGTGCGAGAAGAACACCAGATGCATCTCAGAGCATGTAGGATCAGAAAGTGACTGGATGCTACTGAGTGCTTGCGCGACATCAAAATTCCTCGATAACTTCTAAAATGCATTTTATGTCTTCGCAGTATCATTTCAACTTGAAACGTAAAGTGCCTTAGAACAAGGTTCACCCTATGATGTATTTCTCTCTTTTATCTTTTTTTTCTTTCTTTTTCAAACTTGCGTTGCTTGGTGTCAGTAACAATTGCCGATCACCCCTGGGACATTCTAGACCAATTTATTGAATATACGCGTAGATGGACCACGCCAGGGTGACCCAGGGTACTTCGCGCGAAAGAGCTCAACTTGACCCCGCGATTCCTCTGCGCTGCATTTAAAGGGACGAGCAGATTTATCTGCTACATTTTCTAAACGAGACCAGTGCATCCGTTTTTGGCGCTGTACATCCGGTGGCGTGATGCAAATTTTCTGTGTCTGTATAAAAGCGACAAAAAGACTCAAGAGCATGCTCTTGTCAGCGTATGTCACCTGCTGCATTTACGAGTTCTTTTATCTGTTCCGCATTGCGACCTGAACGTTTTAATTGCGTAAGAAGCTTCTACCAATAAGCACAATGGTCATTGCTGTAAGGAAGGTCCGAGTTGCAAAAATGGCTTTGTTATGGATGTAGTGGATGTATTTGTAGTGTACGCTGGGAACAATACACTGTCGAGGCTGTGCCACAGTGCATGGCCTGGCCACAAGGCACTAACGGCTGTGTCACGACACACCTGGGCGTAGTACAATCTGACCGATAAAGTCAGGTTCAATGAACTACGTTGCGTCATAAACTACGTCACGACCTAGGTCAATAAGCTACGTAGCGAGTTAAGCTTCCCTGCCCATCAGTCTCTTCCGCGTTCCATGGAGTGCCTTATCAACCGGACCTGGCGGAATGTTACCTATACTGCTCGGCTGCTTCACAAGATAGGGAAGGAGGACTTGCCTAAGGGTACATTTATGCTGCAGCATCGCTGCTGGCACATGGCACACTGCTGTTTGGCGATGACGAAACAAACACATGTATCTCTGTGGGCGCGTTCATGCTGCAGCATCGCTTCTTGCCAAAGATGCACTCCATGATCATCGCCACAACAATGCTGCCAAACATGTTTGAACATGCCCGGGGACTACCTGACTTCTGGCGATGACAGGTCAAACACGGAGCTTTCTGTTGGTGCATTTACCCTGCAGCCTGGCTGCTCGCTTATCCTCGCCGCTGCTTGCCGCTCTGCTCGCTGCACCTAGGAATGTAAACATGTTTGTCTTCCTGGTATCATTGATGACTGGCGTCTTGAAATCCGACCTGCGATTGGTTGTGATGAAGTCGGTTTCCTCCTTCCCACTTTTCCTCGTTTCCATCCTTCCACAGTGAACGCTGCTAGGCGACTGATATAGCGAAAGCGAGCAGCATCTTGAGCAATCTGCAGGGTAAACGCACCCTAGCGGTTATGCGAGCAGCGATGTGCTTGAAGCTGCAGCGAGCAGCGAGCAGCGATGCTGCAGCATAAATGTACCCTAACTGCGCTGACTGTAAAGTCCCCGAGGGTTCAGAGCATATACTGGTGTTGTTCCACGCGATACTCTGATGCCCGATCTAAACTTCAGCTCTCGCTCGCGGCCCTAGACAGTCGTCTCTTGGGTTATCTACGGTTTAGGGTGTCCGACCACCGCATGAAAGTCTGTTTGCGGTGTGTGGCTTGGTCCCGTTCCTGTATGATATTGGTGGCGACGATAAGTTTTGACTTTTGTGCCTCTTTTTCCGTTTCCGTTCTTTTCTTTTCTATATTTTTTATCTTGACTTAGTAATATATGGTCTGGCCAAGGGAGACCGGATGAGAGTTAGCAACATAGCCACCTGACCCTGGGCCGACTTTACTCCCGAATTTTTTGCCGCGCGTGCGGGGTGGCGCGTGGGCGTAGAGATACCTGTGCCCTTACCGGTGCTCGGAGGGCTGCGAGTGCGCTTATCGTCGCACATTTTTCAGCCTGGGCTGACATCGTTAGCGATTTTTCCGACTGAGCCGACAGGCTCTGGGTAGCTGCGCATCGTTCGGAATTGGCAAACCAGGGGTCGCTCAGCGAGCGATATACTCCTGGGAGGGTGACTGAGCACTTCTCAATGCCACAGTGCAAGCCAGTGAATTATAATGCAGAAAAAAAAGCCACTAATGAAACAAGTAAATGACACTAGACGTGTTTGAAATTCAAAATTACATATTAAGATGGCTTCTATGGCTGCACGCAGAGAAACAGATACTCATAGAACGATGCGACAGCACCAGAGGACACGTGTTTCGCCGTGTTTGCGGCTCGTCAGCTCTGGGCAGCTGTCGCATCGTTCTATGAGTATCTGTTTCTCTGCGTGCAGCCATATAAGCCATCTTAATATGTAATTTTGAATTTCAAACACGTCTAGTGTCATTTACTTGTTTCATTAATGGCTTTTTTTCTGCATTATAATTCACTGGCTTGCACTGTGGCATTGAGGAGTGCTCAGTCACCCTCCCAGGAGTATATCGCTCGCTGAGCGACCCCTGGTTTGACAATTCCGAACGATGCGCAGCTACCCAGAGCTGACGAGCCGCAAACACGGCGAAACACGTGTCCTCTGGTGCTGTCGCATCGTTCTATGAGTATCTGTTTCTCTGCGTGCAGCCATAGAAGCCATCTTAATATGTAATTTTGAATTTCAAACACGTCTAGTGTCATTCACTTGTTTCATTAATGGCTTTTTTTCTGCATTATAATTCACTGGCTTGCACTGTGGCATTGAGGAGTGCTCAGTCACCCTGCCAGGAGTACATCGCTCGCTGAGCGACCCCTGGTTTGCCAATTCCGAACGATGCGCAGCTACCCAGAGCTGACGAGCCGCAAACACGGCGAGACACGTGTCCTCTGGTGCTGTCGCATCGTTCTATGAGTATCTGTTTCTCTGCGTGCAGCCATAGAAGCCATCTTAATATGTAATTTTGAATTTCAAACACGTCTAGTGTCATTTACTTGTTTCATTAATGGCTTTTTTGAAATAAACGAATACGGTTGACCACGAAAAATAAAGGTATTCAATAAAGATCAGAAGTGGAGACAGTGCTTCTATAGGACAAGGAATAAAAGGGGAACTTTATTAACCATAGGGGATGAAGGGACATGACCATGAAGGGACAAAGCAATACCATTGGCACGGAGTCCGTTATACGTCTGAATGATCATGCTGGGTATATCCTGTATGAGGTTGGGGCGGGCCGACATCAAGCGGAGGAGGGACGCGTTGCTGTCGGTGAGGATGACCCATTTCCCAGGTGGCAAGTCAGTAATGTATTCTAGGGCGGTAAGAATGACGAACAGTTCAGCCTCGGTGGACGACATGGGGTACACAGTAAATTTTTTTACACCTTTTTAGTGTAAATGGTTTGTCCCATAGCGCACCTCATATCAGTGTAAATTTTACACCATACACCAGGGTGTAATTTTTTACACCTTTTTAAAGGGTGTAATCGGCACAAAACACCCTTTCAAAAGGTGTAACGTGCACAAAACACCCCTTCCATAAGATGTAAGCTGCCAAAAACACCGATTGAAAGGGGTGTTTTGCAGAAGAAACACCCTTACAATGGAGTGTTTCGGACGCAGCATTGCACGGACCTCCGCTGTTGAGCTGGTTGTTGCATAGCTGCACATGCTGGTTACGGAAATCTTGCGAGGCCTCGGCTTGTCACCTTGTATAATCTGAGATTTTTGGCGCACCAGACGAGCAATAGAAAGCCATTATGGCAGGTCACTGGAGGACTGGTGTTCCGCAGATTGGAAAAGAAGGACAGCCCGACCAGCTCAACAGCGTGCCTGAATGTGAGGAATATGCCTGGAACAATGTATGACGACAAAGTTATGTTTATTGGCGAAGTACAAGTGCATGTACACATGTGAAACTGAATTCCTTATAACGTTGCCCAGAGTGGAACAATATGCACAGTATGTGGAAGGAAGGCAAAGCAGAACTGAGTCCTTGATGACATAACTAATTGAAACAGCAGCAATGAGACAAAAAATAAGATGAAAAGGCATATTAAATGTTTAAATCCACATAAGGCACCACTACAGATCCAGTACACCAAATAAGAAGCTACTGCAAATAGCGTTGATGCGAAAGGGTAATGAAAACAGCCAGCAAACAACTTTTACAAAAGAAAACAGCTTTTCTGGCAAGCAGAAAAAAGAAAACGGATAGAAGACTATCTCTTAACAAGAGCACATACTAAAGACTAGAAATGGAAGCACAGAATACCCAAAGTAATTTCCCTAAATGTAATGCGCTGTGCCAGGTATGTTGACAAATGGACGGCTACATTGCCAGAAGAATGGTAATCCCCCAGGCTTATGAGAGTTCAGTGCCAAAGAACATGAAAGAACACACCCGTGCTTCCGAAGAATTTCCAATTCCTTGACGAAATGGCTGCCTGTTTGGGAGGTGGGCGGGGGAGGGGGGGGGATGCAGGGCTCACTACAAGTCAGTTAAAGTAGCAAATGTTTTAGATGTTCGAAGCATCCACAAGCTCTTTTCCGTAACTGTTGAAAAAATTGATCCACGGGGCTTCTTACACGAGAGTCACTCACTTTCAGGCACCGCTCTTCCAGGCTTCAAAATGTACGGTGCGGCTTTGCACTGTAGACAATATGAATTAACCAATAGCTGCAAGAATGGCAGCCAAGCCCTCTTCAAGGTCGATGGTTCTGAGAAGGCGCTACTCGCCGACATAGAGGTCCATATGCTCCGCTTCTTCAAAGCTGCTCCCAGTGAACATGATGCACGGTGTCACCGGCACAGGTGCATCCTATGAAAGGGGGAACACAGGTTTAGGAATGCGTATGGTGTGAATAGTGTGGCCTTGAACATTGGATAGAATTGTAGTACACAAATATATGACCCCGTCCTTCTTTAACTGCTCAGGGAATTTGCATAGCAATTTCAGAACTGTTATCATCTAGGACAAATGTTGTCTGAGATGTTCATACAGTTCCCATATGCAAAGAGACTGTGCCTTCCAAATGGAAACACTGCCTCAACTGCATACTTGTACGACTGTTGTGTAATTACTACAGGTTTTCTCGCTCATTTTAATCCACTGGTCACTCCCTTTTATCCAAGCGCTACCCAAGTTAATCCATTGGACAACCAAAATAATCCAAACACCAACCAATTTAATGTAAACGCTACGTAGTCTAATACGAGCAACATGTGTAAAGGTATTCTGTGTTATTCCGTCATGGTAACTGTAATGACTGAGACTTTCATGGTTACGCCAATGTATCACAAGTTTATGAATACTGATCCAACAACCCCTGGTTTTTGCATGTTATGCGGTGTTTATGACTGCTTTTTGTCATTATGACTATTTTCATGATATGGGGCCATGAATTGCTTTTAAGGGACTACCGCTGCTTCAAACAGTGTCATACAGTGTTTTGTGACTAACGACGGTCATTATAACATTCCATAAGTACTTTCATGATATGTACCATGAAACAATGCTATGGGACTACCACGGCTTCAAACGCTGCCATATATTGTTTTACGATTACAGTTGTCCATTATGACATTCTATGACTATTTTCATAATGCGGGTCATGACTCTATGCAGCTATACTGCTCCTTCACACAGTGTCACACACTTTTTTATGACTGCCGATGGTCACTAAGATGTTAGTAGATGGTCATAAAACACTGCATGACATGATCTGAAGAAGCTGAGTTGCATTGAGTCAAGCCATTGTGATATTATGAAAATATCATGGAATGTCATAATGACTGTTGGTAGTCATAAACGCTATATGACACTGTGTGAAGCAGCAATAGCCCCATAACGACGTTTCATGACACAGAACCATGAGAATGGCCATTGAATATCATAACAGCCGTCTGAAGTCATAAAACACTTACAACACGGCATGGAAAACGGTGTTCAGACAAAGCATAGTCATGATCCAATTCATGAATAAACTCATGGAGTGTCATAACAACCATTGATAGTCAGAAAAGAGCTATGACACTGAAGCAACAGTAGTCCCATAAAACTGATTCGTGGCGGCACATACGAAAATAGTCATGGAATGTCATAATGACCGTCAGTAGTCACAGAACACATATATGACACTGTTTGGAGCTGCAGTAGTCCCATAAAATTGATTCATGGTATGCCATTCAAATAGTTATGGAGCGTGATAATGACCATCCATAGTCATAAAACACTGTATCGCACTGTTTGAAAGAGTGGTTGTCCCATAACATTGATTCGGTACACATATCATGAAAATAGTCATGGAATGTGATAATGACCATCGGTACTCATAAAACACTATCACACTGTTCGACGCAGCGCTAGTCCCATAAAATCGATTCATGACACATGGCATGGAAATGGTCATGGAATGTCAATATGACCGTCGACAGTCATAAAACACTGTATGACACTGTTTGAAGCAACAGTAATCCGATATAATAAATTATTGGAACAAATCCTGAAAATAGTCATGAAAACTCAAACAAGCAAACAGCAGTCATAAGACACTGCAAAAGCAAGGGGTTGACAGATCAGGTGTTAAACTCAGGATACATTAACAGAATGGATATCAGGTATCAGGTACATTGGCATAATCACAAAACTCTTAGTCATGTCTATATCCATGAAGGAATATATTTACACACGTTGCTTGGATTAAATCGGGTAGCTTTTGGATTAAATTGGTTGGTGTTTTTTATTAATGTGGTGGACCAGTGGGTTAAATTGGGTAACGCTTGGATTAAAATGTGCAGGAAAACCTGTAGAGGAGCAAAGATATCAAAAAAATTTCCACATATATCATTATCGAGATTGGATAAAAATATTGATTAATTATCGAGATTCGATAAAGATATTGATGAACACAATCTTACATCGATATTGGAAATTGTTAGTATATCGATATGTAAGTGGACATTCAATGAAAAATATCAGTACCAGATCTACAGCTTTTGAGATAGTTGTGCGACGTCATCAGCCTTCAAATAAATTGCACTTGTACGTTGCGCTTAGTTGGGCATAACCATGCCTTATCGACCTTCCACCTCTAAGACATCTGTCTCTGAACCGACAAAACGTCAATATTTATATACATAGCTTATCTATTTCAATATCGATAAAAATAGTGATAGATATTCTCTTACACGACCCAGTAATTCAATTACCATGAGATTCACTGGTACCACTGCGTACTCTCTAAATTTACCAAATTGCAGGACTATGATCATGATTATAAGTGGAATATACTTACATAATGCACAAACATGTTCTTTATTGCTTCGGAACCCTTCACGCACGAACCCAGTATTCGCAGGGCGTGGACAGCAAGGAGGTCTGTAAAACCCCCAACAGGGAACACAACTTACTGTTTTCAGTAACTTTACATGTAAATATACTCCCAATTTGAATTTTTACGGTTTTCAGCGAGAAAACACCAAGTGCACACAGCACAGCAGATATGTACCCAATACACACTGATTTTCCAACAGAAACCAATAGCTTTTGCTTGATAGGCAACACTTCAGTGCTCGACGTCTTCCCCTTGAATCCTACTTAGATGGGTAGAAATCCAGCGAACAACCCAGCCCAGAAGAAGAACAGTCTCTGTTCGAAATATCGGCGGCTTCTGTCCTGAGGCAACTCCCTTGAATCCTACTGTTCTCCATGAACTACCAGCATGAATTACCAGAAGGGAGCCTGACATTCCTTTTCTGCACAATGTCGAACAATGCCGTGGCGAGAGAAAAGGAATATGACATTGGCGACGACAACGACGCGCAATTTTACGTTTCCAAACAAGCTATTTCAACACATGGTAGTGGGCTCCGAGGGACGCATGAGAGTCTGAGCAACACTACTATTATATGATCACAATATAGCTTAAATTGCAGAGATAGGATAACAGTCGACTCATACGTACTGAATCCTTCGAGCGTTCCTGGCGGTGAGGTTGGGTTGAAGACGGGTACTGTCGCCGTATGCATTATCTCATCGCCCTCCGCGAATTCAACACCCACCGAAGTCGCTATCCCGAACCTAGAGGTGACAGCAATGTTGTTACTAAGTCATCACAACGCTCTGCATGTGTAGTTCTGTGTTCTACTTCAAGCGTATATGACACCTGAAGCCTGATAAGAAGCAACATACCTGAATCCTGTCAGTGGCGTTCACGTATGACGCCAAAATTCTCGAAGCCGAGCTAGCACTCCTCAAAGCAGTTGGAGTGTCCTCTTCAAGCAGGCACTTTTGTCTAATGTCCGCATGAAGCACCACAACTAGGCACGCTACGTATGCCATCTTTGCTGAAAAACAAGCTCTATCTCACTGTAACGGACGCGGCCTCACCATACCAGACGAACCAAAACGAACGCCGCGCCGACGGCCTTGACTTGGCTTGGCTTGCCGCCCACCGATTCCAACGTGCGTCGGTCCCCTGGCGGGGTTTTCCGCCAGGGAACCGACGCCTGTTTACCTCTTGGAAAAAAGAAAAATAACGAAACGAAGCTAATTGCACACATCTGACTTTGGCCTGCCATAAACACTATATCTCGTCAGTGTGTGCTTCCTTCGTGCCTTCTAAAACACTAGTGATAGTAGTATAGCCTTTCTCTCAAAACCATCATTGACGTCTTTTAACACCATTTTAACACCCTTAACTCGCGCAAAAAGAGTAAAAATCGTGTAACAAGGGTGTTTTGGTGTTTACACCCTTTTTCACACTCTAGTAACACCATTTGATTTGCCTGTAGGCGTAAAAATCCGTGTAATTTTCAGAACACCTTTTCTTACGCTGTTTTTTACGCCTTTTATTACACCTAAGGGAGTAAAAAGGGGTGCTTATGTAGAAAAACACGGATTTGGTGCAAAACTGGGTGTAAAAAAATTTACTGTGTAGGGCAGTTTGTAGGCCTGTTCATGGTCTGTATCGGCAACGTAAAAGTCCGCGCCCGATGCGTCAGACATTACGGAAGCATCGGTGAAGATTTGTCGGCAATGGGGATGGGTAGAGGTGAGATGGGCCAAAGCGAGTTGTTGGGCTACCACAGGGCTGATTGCCTGTTTTCGGGGAAAGTCTGGTATAGTGGCGTGAATGCGAGGCCGTTTTAAGGTCCACATTGCAGACGCAAAGATAGTGGCAGGTGTCGAGGACGGGAGACAGTCTCGTAAGCGGGCAACTGCTTTGGCAAAAGCGGATGCAGGGCAGCTCACAGCAATGCGGCGAAGAGAATGAGAGGGTTGCGTCAAACGGGGTTATGTGATATATATATATATTCAGGTATAATATATACCCTCACAAAAAGACTGCTGGGGGCGTTGCCGTAATTCACAATACGATCTATTCGCTATGACAAGAAAGGGCATTTCGAGACGAACACAATGATGTAGATTACTTTGGGGTATCACAACTTGACAAATGAGGCAGCTTTGCAATTTTTTATTTCCTCAAAGGCGAACCTTAGGATCTTCTTGGGATCCACCCCACACAATAAGTGGAAAACAATTCAGCTGAATATGTCAAATAGTTATGAAGATACGTGGCGTCAAACTGCGTAGGAAGCGCAATGGTCGAAATCACAGGGGTGGCACTCAATGTATTGCTCCATAGACGAAAGCGTGCTGGGCAAACGCAATGCATCCTGGACAGGTCCTGATCGCACGTCACAGCAAACGTCGAGGCACACGTGACCTTAAAGATGGCGGCGGCCGTGACCGGCGGCAAAACCGTTTGTAAACAATGCGGTTGCTGTTTCTGCGTGACGTTTTGGATATCTTTCGATGACGGTAATTATTTTTATCTGATAATCTCGCAGTAAAACCCACAATTTTGCACATATGGCCTCGTACTGTTGACGACTTCCAAAGATGTGATGACGACCGCGCGTTAAGACTCACCGAGCCAATGCGATGTACTTAAACTAAGGAGAAATGGGCTACCATGTTGCGGAAGAAGCATCGCATGGTATACGCTGGCAAAATATGTTCATTTCTTGGCTTTATGACGACCGTGATATGTCGGTAAGCGGCAAAACGAGATGTAAACAAAGTCACATGACCTCAAAATGACGTTTTCTATGACGTGCGACCAGGACAAGATGGCAGTTTTGCCAAAGGCACCCGCTTGAGGGTAGTTACAACAATGGCGAGTTTGTGTCACCCCTGTGGTCGAAATGCTTTTTTGATTGCAGATGGGGGAGCAAGATGTGTCAGCTGCCAGTCCATTGGTTTAACGCGGAACGGAACGGAAAAGGAGAGGGAGTTTCGGAGCTCGTTTTTAGTACGTTCGTCTCATGTCAAATAAATTGTTGTTAGTGCGCCTTCCGTGTGTGTTGTCCTTGTCTGATTTTAGCACTCTTGATTCGGTATGCAGTGCCAACAGGCCCAATTCCACGTTTTGAGAACCACCAATTATTTTCAACTACTTTCAGCGCCAATATGCCTCCTAGGGACAATGCTTTAATACATGTCTGAAAGAAAAAAATTGGAGAGGTCGACCGGACCAGCCTGTCTGATCCGGCGTGAAATCACTCAGCTGCGCCCCGGTTTGCTCTCTGTCCAACTTTCGGAAGAGGCCAGACCCATAAACGTGCACTGTTAGCAAAAGAAGATCCAATTGCTTGGACTGTACGTATCCGTGGACCCCTCTTATTACTGGGAAGAACACATGAGCTTTGTGACAACGTCATATGTTGTAGAATACGTTACTTTTCTTTCTAGGTATTTTAACAGCCCTCGGTCGTCTGATTATCTCACTGGGCTGGTAATTTGATGACATTATGTAGTTCTTCAGAACCTTCGAAACGGAGCACACAACAGGCAGACAGCGATACATGACTGGCAAGAATAAATATGAGCATAATTTTAATTGTTTGTTAGCAATGCAGTACCACTACTGGAGAAAATATCTCTAAAAAATCCGGATAAAATTGTGTGGATAAAATCCAAAAAATCCAACGGATTAAAGCCCCGAATTATTATTATTATTATCAGAGAAGGGAAAGGTGATACAATGCAAACGAGTTGCGCGAATGTAAACCGGGTGCATGCATGGCTCGAACACGCAAATATCGCTAAATCCAGTGTAGAATGAAGTTTCATTTTTTATCGCTGATAACGTGTTTCTTTATACCTGGATAACTACATGAGTTACATAACCAGCAAAAGAATTACATAATAAAAAAGATGTGCGCTGAGGTACACTGTATATAATGCGCCATAGTTTAGCTAACTGACAATTTAGTTGGACCATCTACTATGGGCTTATGTTCCGTGACAAAATGTTCCAGGCTTCCTGTAAACAGCGACTCGATAATCTAGGTTGAAAACAATCAGCAAGGCAAGCTCTCAGGAACAGTAATCATTTCCCCCCCGTCTGTCGTCACCCAACGGAGATAAGACATGCGGCCACGTGCTTCATGACGTTCTGATACCTTTGGCTTCAGCTAGGCAGACGTGACGGCAGCAATTGTCACATGATTTCGTCACAAAGAACTGCGGATGCTAGTAAACGGTCAGTACGCAAACCAAAGTAGTGCTTGTCAAAATATGTTCACTCTAAAAATAGTCAAGCACGCACACACCGTCACACACGAGACATGTTGGACTAGTTCGACGAGAACCCGCATGGTTCGCAGCGAGCGCAAGCGCCGGAGCTCAGGAGGTTGGCCTCAGAAAAGGGGCACCGGGCGTTCTCTGTATTGGATATGGCGGTATGAACAGCAGTCTTTCTAGCCCACCGTAGTTTCCCTACGAACGCTGCGCCATGTGAAGCAAGTGGTCGAGGCGATGCAGCAGTGGACGCTTCCTGAAACGGTTGTCTCACACCTTTCTCTTACAACCGTGTTGCGGTGATGGTAAGCTCGTTTTCATGTAGCAAAATTACTGTCGATGAACCGGTTAAACCAGGACCGAAAAAAGTAACGGTTTCAATTTCTGCAAGTACCCTGACCGCTTTTTTTTCTTTTTCGTTTCTTCTGAGCCGAACCGGAACCGGACCGAAAAATACGAGTTCCGATCCTTGCCCCTCACACCAGATGCAAGGCCTACGAGTTGTTGCTGAGTTCCTCTCCAGCATTGCACTAATGAACAGGGGCGGATCCAGACCCTCGGTTTGGGAGGAGAGGGCGGTTGCTTTGTCGGAGCGCATAGTGGGGGAGGGGGAGAGGGAAATTCAATGTATAAACTGACGTTTTTGACTCCCCTACACTCTTAGAAATGAACTTCACCACATAGCACGCACATAGCCAATCATCACCCCGAATGACAACGTTCTCGCCCTAGATTTGTTGAAAACGGGGGGAGGAGCCTATTTTGTGCCGTGCATAATGGCACAAAATAGGCTCCTCCTCCCGTTTTCAACAAATCAGGGGCGAGAACGTTGTCATTTGAGATGATGGTTGGCTAGGAGCGTGCTATGCGGCGAAGTTCATTTTTAAGAGTGTAGATCTTAACTTTCGGCCGTCGTCATTCCTTCATCTGTTATCACATCATCTCATTTCGATGCTGCCAACATAAGTGAGAACAACAACGGCAAGCCGGATTTCGTCGCCGCCACCACCACCTACAGGGCCGTCACCATTGCCTTCGTCCACTTTCTCCAAACTACGGACCTTACAATAGAGCTGAACGCGGGTGCGGGTAACTGCGGGTAACCCGCAGTTACCCGCACATCGTCACGATCTGCGGGTAGGAATTCGCGATCGCTGCGGGTAGCGGGTAAAATGCGGGTGTATACCAGCAATGTGACCGCGCGTAACGCGGGTATACCCGCATTATCCGCACTCCATGGCCAACTAAGTGATCCCCCTCTGTCTCACGCGAGCTCAGCAGTGCCCTATGTCGTTGGCCGTATAAATCCATGTGCCAGACTGCTGCAGGCAAGTGCTGGTGGGCGAGTTCGATTATTAATGCAGACATATCTGGCTCTTTGTTGAATTGCAGTTTTTCTGGCATACGATTCAAGCCGTCCGAGACATGTAGCCAACACTAAGAATTTCCATTGTTTTAAAATAGAAACAGCGGTAAAGTGGACGAGGAACACTTCCCCCTGCGGGTCCCAATGCGGGTATGAGGCTATACAGACAGCACTGCGGGTGCGTTTCACACACGTGCGGGTACTGTGCTGGTCCAAGTTTGCTTACCCGCACTCATCAACACCCTGTGATCGTGTGTGTGATTTATCTTGCTTTTCTCCTTTTCTTGGGGGGTGGGGGGAATAGCAAGCCGAGCTCTGTTTGGACCTTTCCTTTTTCTCTAATAAACTTTCATATGCACCCCGTCCCCCAATTCGTTGACCCGAAACTCTCACCGCGTGAAGGCGATTGGCGTTCATCTTTTCTTTTCTTTTTTTTTTTTCGTACTAAGGAAGCACTTTCTTGAGGCGTCCACAATCAGAAAAATAGTGAAAAATACCGCGCGCTAATCAACAGTACAAACTGTTACGAGCCGAGGGTTGACAGGACGCTCACCAGTGTGCATACCCTCCTTTCAACGATCCACAATGAGGTGGTCTTGATCTTTAGTACAAGAAGTGCGAACAAGATCAAACTCTCAAGTATTTTAATTGAATTATGTCGTCGTTCGTCTCAAGTATTGTAACGCGTTTCCCTGAGAATTCAAACAATCGGAGTGCTTTACGAGGTCCTCCAAGCTTCTGTAAAGTATTGGACGAGTAGCGAAGTTTGCAGTTTTACAGCAGCCACGTTATTCGGAACATAGCAGAGCAGTTTCCTGCGAAAATTTGCACAGTAATCACAGTAATGGCGACAGAATATGTTGCGACGGAACACTGCCGAAACAAGGATGTCATAACTAATAAACCTGTTAGAAAATCATTCTTACAGCAACAGTGAATGAGTCATTATGTACAAAGCCTTTGCTAACGGCATCTTTCATTTTGCAGAGTCGGCGATTGCCAATGGCTTTGTTGGTAGCTCTTAGCGGCTTTGTGAAGAAATCGCTGTACTTCTCTACACATTTTAAGACGTCAACGTGATGCTCAATATTCTTTGTCTCATCAGTTGGGTGGACCAACAGGATGGTACAAGGCAGTGTAAAGGGCCATTTCAAGGACGAATCTTTCAAACTCTGACAAATACATAGAAAAACGCCGATGTACAATTCCCCATCCCATGTCCTAATTTCTACCAGCAGTTTAGCGGAGTAGCCAAACAACTGAAACACATCAGAGGTACGGTCTACTGGCGATTCCTTCTCAATGTTGGCAAAGCCCTGAATGTTAAAATAGGCAACATTGTTCATCAAACGTATAACTGATTGCAGCTCACGTAACATTTCTTCAGTAGAACGAAGCTTCTTGCAACTTTCAAGCACAAATTTCAAGTTCCCCTTAACATCGTTCGCAGCGTCTTCAACCTCGGATGTACTTTGACCAGGTGAGCCCCGCAGAGCTCTAGCCTCATCGGCGTTATCCCCTTCGGTCGACGTATGACTAATAACAACCTCTGCAGACGAGACTCCACTCGCCGAAATAATATCTAGCGCCACGCGTTTCCCGGTGTCAACGCACTTCGTGAGTTCCTCAATCTGACGCGTCATGTCACCGGATGTTTGTTCCAGCAGGTCAGTAAGACTACGTAATGCCTGCCCATTCGCAGATAGGCCTTGCTTTGCACCGTCGATGCTCACAACGTGAACGTTGAGCTGTGTCTCAATCGCGCATAGTCTCTCCATGACAGTATCCAGGGCAACGTCCATCTTCCTTTCGATGTTGAATATATTTGTGGTAACTTGGCTCTCGTTGCCCCTTGACGCACTCGCAGGCTTACATCGCTGTTCAGCATAATGATGGACGATGTCCCTGCGTAAGATGGCAACGTGGCACCTGTTACATGTTGCAACGTGGAAAGCACAATCCTTCAAGAAATGAGTTTTCATTTCGTCTAGAATCCCAACATAGTCGCATCCGTGACGAGAGTTGCAACAGCGCATCTTCTGTTTCTCGAGGTGGCTTGGTTTGAAGGTAAGTACTTGCACCTCATCTTCTTGAACTGTTCCGCCGTCCAGGGGACACAGTCGATTGCCTTGCACGAGTGACTTGTAGCAGTGGCTGCACAAAGCGTGGGAGCATTCCAGGAAGAAGGTTTCTGTGGGAACCACGTGACATAAAGAACACGACCGCACCGAAGGAAGGTCAACAAATTCAACAGGACGCCAATCCATCGCGTCCGAAAATCCACTCATGTACTCGTACTTTGGCATGTTGCAAGTTGAAGCGACCACCGTCGAAGTAGAGCCCGATGCCATGCGAAAGGTAATACACACCTATTCCAGATACCACCTTGGCGCGATTGACAGCGTTCTGACAGAGTTCTGTGCCAGACAATGCGGGCGAAACGATAACGTCGACGCCAGTCCCCAAGCAGCGAAATGTACTGAAAGTCGGGTGCAATAGGGGTGGACGGGGATGTGGAAGGCCTTGAACAGACTCGTGAAACTAAGGAACATCGATAAGACACATACCGTCCACCCCTATTGCACTCGGCCTTCAGTACATTGTGCTGCTTGGGTCGGCACACTGTTGGGAGATACATGCTCCGTGTGCTTATCTCTTGTTTGATCATTTGGCCCATGTGTGCGTAGGCGTTAATAATGATGACAGCGAAAAAGAAATACCTTGGGGATATGCTTACACGGGTTGAATCGCAGCTCGTAGACACAGAATGTCAATTGCTCACTGAAAAAAAAAAAAAAAAGAAAACGAAAAAAGAAAGAAAAAGATAGGTCCCTGCGACAGACCACATGCGTGTGCATACCACGGCACCAAACGTATAACTTTATTTGATGATGATGATGGTTGGGGAGTTTTATCGCCAGGGGGCGATACTCTACCTCTTTGCTGGCTTTAATGTGGTGAAATGAAATATGCAAATGAAAGTCACCTCACAGTGAGTACCGACGTCCTACGGTGACCAAAAAGGTCGGGAGAGCTTTTGTTGGGCAAAGCGTTGGTGAGCTGGATTTGGCAATGGACCAAACAATTTTGATGAAGAGATAGGGGAAGGTCCAGCTGATTGAGAGACCCGGAAAGTTTTTTTGTACATTTATTTATCTGTTGCCGACATATACAACATAATTACTGCAAATAATCCATAAGGGATCATAGCATATGTGCTAGTGATAAATCATAAAGTCTTGTTCGGAAAGGTTGGTAGGGTGGGCAATCAAGAAGAATGTGCTCTAGGGCAGTGTTTCCCTAATTTTTGGCGGTGACGGACCCCCAGAAGCGATGAGAAGCAATTCACGGACCCCCCCCCCCCCCCCCCCCCCCACACACACACACCGTCACAGCCAGTGCATAACCAGCAACCTCGTCAGCTGCTGCGTGCTTTCGATACAGCTTCAGAAACGATTCCGGACTGGTTTCTTCTTCTTGTTTGTATGTGTATGACGCGGACAAACGTGCATTGCAGGACTTTTCTATCAGAAATTAGAAGCTAGCCGTTGAAGCGTGCTTGAAGCAATTTTGGAAGTTCTGGGTGTTTGGAAATCGGGCAGCATGTACGAGCGCGTGTTTGTGGGGACGAAAATCCTCACTCAAATGTGAGAGACGGTCGCGGACTCCCACGGACACTCTCGCGGACCCCCAGGGGTCCGCGGACCACACTTTGGGAAACACTGCTCTAGGGCTTCAAGATCACCGCAGTGAGAGCATCTGGGTGAGTCAACTTGTCTGAATCGGTAACGCCACTGAGCTGTAAAAGCCACATTGAGTCGATCCGACGAATTAATGCAGCGTCTTGCCGAGAAGCTGTTTCGTGCCATCCGGAAAGCGAGCGTTGGATCAACTGTTCTAAGCATAGATGGGGGGAGCATTGGTCCATTGGCGAATGGGTTCATTGACAAATTACGCAGGCACATTGAAATTCGATGCAAAAAGCTTTTGTGTTTCTATAAATTAAATGTGACGGAAAGTGCATAGTGTGTGTGTTGACCACGAAGACGTCATGAGAACCACAGGAGTACTTCAGGCTCTTCTTTCGCCTCTGACGTTCGTACTCGGGATCCCGATAGTCGTAAACTATAAAACACGTGGGAAAGTGATGCTTCTTGCTTCATTGATCTAGCGCAGTGGACAAACTGAGTGCAATCCCGTTAATAACCAATATCAAACAGCAACAACCCTTTCCGCGGTGCGACTACCAGGTCCGGTAACGCTGGACATAGGCACCCTGATTACACGTTAATTAATGATTAAACGTTGATTATGATTAAAGGTTCAAATTTCGACATTGCCTGACTGTCCTTGTGTTACTTTTTTCACCCACGTTGTTGTCATGTGCCGACCACTCCTGCTTGCCTCTTCATTAGAGAGTCATCGGCTGTTACAGTGGCAGCAATTTCCAACCATTACTTAATGTAAGAGAAACTGCACGAGTACAGAGCCCAACAACAAAGCCACGAGCGTTCATGAACCTTGGGGGGGCGATCATTTTTCTCTTCTTTTTCTTTTGCTGAGGGCCACGCGGACCGCATGCAGTCGATGCCCCAAAGAGTAATGCCTGGTTCACACTGTTGCATTTTCATGCGTTACGGATGCGGCGCGACACGGTTGTCATGACAACGAAGCACGACACTCCGAAAAGCACACGCACCGCAAGAGTTGAGCTCGACCGAAGTCCATGCGGTACGGGCTACCTGCGGAGATGCAGCTGACCAATGAGCGAACGCGCTCCGCGCAAGCGCATCACTGCTGTGCTGTCGCGTGCTTTTCCAACATGGCTGCCTCCGGTGAAAGCACGTTGGCAAAACACCGAGCCGAGTACAGAGATTCATTCAGAGATTCAAAGTTTCGCCGACCACATCACGTTGCCCGTTCATGGCTGCCTGTGGAATGGAGACGTGATGGAGTGGAGACGTGATTGGTCAACCACAAGCGTTTGACGTATCAAGAACGCATATGTCTGAACAGCGTGTCGTACGACAGCCGCCTCCGCACTGGATCCGCACCGTAACCGCAACGGAGAGAAGTTGTAGTGTGAACCACGCATTAGTGAAATGCTGCAAGCAGAATGACTACTGAAACATGCACAGAAATGAGCTCTCATAAGGCAATGAATGAAAGCATCACTTAGGAGCAGTCTTGGGAAAAAGTTACTTTGAAAAGTAACTAGTTATAGTTGCAATTACCCGAGCCAAAAGTAGTTAAGTTATAGCTACAGTTACATCGCGAAAATAGTAACTAGTTAAGTTACAGTTACAAATTGTAGTTACTTTCAAAAAATTTAGTAATGAGGATGACGTATCAACTTTTATCGCAGAATTACTGTTATTACATATATTATCTGTACATATTGCACTTAAGGAGCAGCTGCTGCTCGAAGTTTGCATCACTGAGTTTGCCTATCTTCATTGCGAAAATATCCGGCCCACGCTGAAAAGCCGCTCAACTAGGGGCGCTGGATGTAATGCCGGTATTGTATTTAACGGATATTCTTCTTATAATTGGGAGATCATTCAGGGCAGCTAGGGTGCTGCGGCTGCCTTCTTTCCACCTGTCGAATACCTCGGCCTCCTGTACAGTTCTTCTTTGTCCCGTCCTGATTTTCGTTGTTTCTTCCGCGTGTAGAAGCTCAAGGCGGTCATATGACACATGCTTCTTTTCAGTGGCAGCCTAGGCTGTGCCACGGAAGCGATATTCTCGCATCCCTGCAGTTTGTTCCAGCAAATGGGGCGTTCCAACTACTATTATGTCGTACACTGACTTGAGTTTGAGTAAGCCAGGAACCAATGCTGTGGTTCACCTTTACTGCATTTCTGTGTACTGCTGGTATGCGATACCCGCATTTTTTAAAACTTACTACCTTAATTTACTTCCTTTTCACTATCAAAATATGCAAAATGTCTCGCAGAAGTACAATATTTCAATTCGCTATCAAATGCACCGCCGTATGCGATGTCCGACAAAAAATATTCACTCGCGCCGAATGTTTACGAAGCTGTTCGCACCTGCGCGAAGTCTAAGCTCGACTCTGAAAACAAACTCTCATGCTGTAAGTGAAACATCCGTTGCTGAGTGATATGTATACCAACTTTATTTCTACCAATAATATAGCTCGTGTCAGTCCTAACACTTGTTGCAAAAAAGTAGATCCCACAAATGGTAGGCTGTGCCTGAACATGAACCACTGAAATGATGAGAAACCTTGGAGAATCTGAAGGTCATTCACGCTCAATTTTTTTACTATACTAATACTATAAGAAAGTACTATACTAGCGTACTATAAGAAAACCTGTGTCCAGGCATTTCGTTTAAAAACGATAATTTAAAAAAACGCGCGGTTCTGGAAGTTTCAGATAGACAAGCTCTCCTTGTGTTTAGTGCACTCATCGATACTGAAAACACATTTGTGATCCCATAAAGAAACAATGCATTCAACGGGTGCCCAATGGGGGAATGGGGATAATGAGGCTGGTTTCTTTCCAAAGGTGACCCCTGAAGGTATAGCCAAAACTTACTTGGATATGAAACTGAAGTGACACCTGCGATTTCATCTCAAAAGCATATACCACTCTTTCGTGACAACTCTCAGCAACTACAGTAACCCGAATGGAACATATTGTAGTGCTTACTACTGATAACGAAATAAGAATAATATCAACGAACTAGAACGAAATCAATGGACCCAAACGCCCGCTCAAACATGTGAGGTGGCTTCCTTATACTCTCACTGAGTTTCCGCTGGAAACTGGGCTGGCATTAGCAGTGAAGGAGGTTAACGAATTCTTACACCAACAGTGATGGAGTCGTTGTGCACAAAACCTCCCTTCGCTACATCTTGTAGTTTGGAAAGCGTACGTATGCCCAGGCCTGCGTTGCAATCTCCTGACGGCTTAATGTCGCTGTACTGGTCCATCCATTCTAATACTTCAATGTGATACTCAATATTCTTTGCCTCATCAGCTGGGTGACTAACATTACGGTATAAGGGAGTGTAAACGGCCATTTCAACAGACAGTCCTTCGAGCTGCGACAAATACATAGAGAGACACCCAAGTACACCCCATGCACCCGAACGAGAAGTTTACAAGAGTAGCCGAACAAGACGAACATGTCGGACCATCGTGTTATTTGCTTGTCAATCGCATCTCTGGCAATAGCGCTAAACTTATCAACGTGAAAATAGGCGACACTGTTCTTCAAACGGTTAACTTTCTGCAGTTCACCCAACATTTCGTGGAGAGAACACACTTGCTTACAAGTAGAGAGTGCAACTTTAAACACCTCCTTCACCATGGTCGTTCACCCCGGCAGAAGTTGGATTAGGTGAGTCTTGAACAGCTTCACTTTCATGGGGATTGTCCGATTCGGTGTTGCTTTCCTCCATTGGCGTTACCGAGTTATCTGGAATAAAATCTGACGAATCATCTTTTATCGCACCAAAAAACGTCGTCAGTTCTTCTATGTGCTCCATCATGACGTGTAGCTTATCGGTCACGCTTTCGAAGCTTGCATGAGTTACTTGTCGTTCGATAAACTGCTTCAATATATCGCCGTTCGATACTACAGTTTCCTTGGCAGTTCCTATTGTTAGTGCATGGCTGTGGAGTTGATCCTCCATTGCAGACAGTCGGTCTGTCATGATTCCCAACGAGGCGTCTATCTTTCTTCCCATCTCCATTGCGGCGTCCATGATATCCATCGACGAGCACTGAATTGGACCTTCACGTGACTCACATTGTTGCACGGGGTGACTAACGATGTCTTTTCGGAGCACCTTCATTTGACATCGACAGCAGTTGACAGCATGAAAGGTACAGCGGTGGAAAAAGTGCTGCATCACTTCTTCCACAGTCCCAACGAAATTACATCCTTCTTTGAAGTTGCAACACCCCGCCTTTTGTGTCAATACTTGTCCCAATTTCAGGATCAACTTACTTGTACCAGCTTCTTCGAAGTCTTCATCATCTAAAGGGCACTGTCGCTTACCCTGAAGGACATCCTGGTAACACAGTTCACAGAGCGCGTGAGAACATTCTAGAACAAACGACACATTTGGGACGACCCTGCACAAAGCGCACGCTCTCAATGACTTGAGATCTACGAAGTCTATCAAACGCAAATCGATTGCCTCTGAGAAGCCGACGAGCTGCCGCTCCAACGTCATCATCCTTGGATGAGGTGCTCAAACGACAGGATATCGAAGGTGATTCCAAGAAGCTGAAAAAAAAAAAAATCCGAACAACACCGAACGAGATCTTTCGCGAAGCACAACGACGATGGGGTGCTTCCGTCGACTACCAGCTTGCGTTTCACCTTCAACCACGTGAGCACGGCCTCCTCATCCACAAAGTCAATGGTTTCGGTTTCAGTTACACTGACCGGCTGACCTTCAACCTCAGAAGCTCAAGTAGTGAGTAACAGTTTTGTCGAACGTGTTGCATGATCGGTAAGGTAGGGCGTGCGACTCCTCTTGTATTTGAAGCTTTTCCTTTACTGTAGGTATTTACCGATGGTAGGTATTTATGTACAGGTCCCGACAAAAGTTTACGAAACACGCGAGCGGTGTATTTTCTCCTCGGTACGACACCCTAGCGGCAAGCGGAAGCTGGCGAAATCAGGCCAGTTCACTGCCTCCGAGGGTTGGACGACTGTGCTCTTAGCGACACACAGCAGTAGTTTCGGCATGACTAACTGTTGTATGTGCCCGTAAAGTGAGCTGGATTTTACTGTTGTGCTCGCCAACACGTGATTCACCGATTGTTGATGGAGCTCGCCGCTATCATCGTGATAACAAGGATGAATCATAGTGGCAACACTTTACGGTGTATTGTTTTTATTGGAAAGCCATGATATGTAGACAAGAGAAAGAAAGGTATCTGGTAAACAGTTGCTTTATTATGGACGACGCGTGACGAGCTGATAAACAATTGACGCTGACATTGATAACTGATTGATTGATAAACAACTGACGTGAGTCTCGAGTTGTTGACGAGCACAACAGTTAAGTCCAACTCACTTCGCGGGCACATTCAACAGTAATCATACCGAAACTACCGCTGTGTGTCGCTAAGAGCGCAGTCGTCCACCCCCCTGAGGCAGTGAACTGGCCTGATTTCGCCAGCTTCCGCTTGCCGCTAGGGTGTCGTACCGAGGAGAAAATACACCGCTCGCGTGTTCCGTAAACTTTTGTCGGGACCTGTACTGTAGGTTCCGCGTTCGGCATTTATTTCTGCGAAGACTCGTCTGGCATTTTTCGGCATTTATATGTTTTGGAAAATTTGGCATTTTCAAAGGTTTGTGCTAAAAATTTACGAAAATGTAAGTACCAGAAAGAACTTGTTATCTTTTTGTTTATCCGCTGTTGATGAGTACTGAACACCCCCCCCCTTTTACTTCCCCAGCCCCTCTTAATCCCCCATAAATAGTTCATCTCATCACAGGTGATTGCCACAGAGGCTGGAGTGTCACATTTTTCGCTTACTGCCTTATCAATATGATTAGACTCCAAAGTCTTTCTTTCAAGTTACCCCTAAATCTTCCAGAAGGCTTGTTGTGTTTATCAAAGGTACACAGCCACACCTATCTCATTGGAACGCCAAACGTCCGTTTGGGGAACCTTTCAGAGAAGTCGCGTGCTCTTTAACCTAGCGGGTTGGTTGGTCTTAAGAAAAAATAAATGGAGACCTTGGCTTCACGTCAAGGGGGTGCAACACCCTCCGCGTTTCGTCAATTCCGCTCGATAGATGGAGCACAGGGGGATCTAATTGATTACCTAGCGTTCACTGCGGAGGCTCCTGGTACTATACGGCGGCAGACGGTTACATGTTACATTACGCGACTGATCCACCATATCAGCGGAAGAGATTACAAGGCACTCTTTTCCTCTTGCTTTGTTCTTTTACCTTCGACCTCTAGCTTGCCTTTATCACCTTGGGTACAGCGTCCGCGTGTTATCTGTTACTTGTACATGTGATAGCAGACTGATCGACAATTTCATTCAACAGAACCTTGCAAGCACACCAAATGTTTCCAACACTCGTTGTGGAACCGCGGAGAAACAAGAAAGAACAGTCGCTGATTGCGCAGACCTTTGCATGAATTTGAAAACAATCGCTGGCCTATTGAGAAAGCAATGGAGTGGTATGACTTGCGGATGCCCCAATGAATTCATGAATAAATTCGTGGCAGGCTCACATGTGCTTCTGTGTATTCGGAATCATCGGGATCATTTCGCGAACAGGAAAATTACTACACCATCGTCAGCCCCAGATCATTAATGCACTGTCCTGTAAAATTATTGTTGTGACTGTTCTACGATATCACGGAGCTTTGACACTGGCACATCTAAAGCTGCATTTTTGGTTCAGTGTGATCGGTAAAGACGAGCCAAGTTGTGTAGTCGTCAGTGCGGTCTTACGTGGCGTTCATTCTCAGTTTTTATTTATTTTATTTATTTATTTAACGTACCCCTAAGGCTCATAGGAACGCTACATGGGGGAGTAGGACGATAGAAGCATATCGGCAACACAAAGACGATAAAAACAAATATCAGTAAGTACAAAACACTGAACGACTCACATAGCCTGACTATTGTTGTTTGCCAGTTGGCTTTTTGTACAGGGTTGTGGTGAGGTTGCCGTCGTCTAGTGATAATGTGGTATCCAGAAAGTTGATTGAGTGAGTTGAGTGTTGTGATGCGAACTTTATAGTGCTATGCGCGGTGTTCAGTAGATCTACGCATTTTTCAAATTCATGTTCCCCGTTTTCCCATATTATATCATCGATGTATCGAAGATACCCAGCTCATCATCCCATCCCATCATCCCATTTATGTGTGTGTATGTATCGAAGGTACATAGTGGGTTTTAATGCTGAAGAGTCCGTCTGACATTACTGTCGACGGGGGTGTGAGCAGGAACTTTTTAGACTAATCAGGCTTTCGGCGGACTTCGGAGGCGCGAAGTTTAAAACGACACAAGCAAACGTGGTTCGCGGTTCGAAAGATCCGATCCGTTTTGGGCACTGGGATTCGAACTGCCCAATGTCGAATCCCTGCCTAGGATTGCAGGATTCGAGGACACACAGATTCGGTTGGCCCATCCCTACTAAAAAGCTATTGAAACAATTTATCGCGAATATAATTTGCGCTGTCAGCCGCTCTACCAGTTGACGCACGTGACACTTACCTCACCAGATATGGGACAACTGACTCCTACGACACCCGCAGTGACTTTACATAAGAAATGGACTTCACTGTGGAACGTATTCCGCTGAAGATCCATGAAAAGATTTCCCAAAGCTGAATAAGGATTACGAACACGTGCATTCTTTAGAGCTTTAGTGTGTGTCGTGCAAAATTTGAAAATTGCAAGAACGAAAAATTTTACTTACTAGTCACTGAAAGAAGTGTTGTGTTGCGTGCAGCTTGTCATACTTTCCATGGCAAAGAAAGTTTCGTCAGGTAGTGGTTGTCGTGCACAAAGAGCGAGAAAATGTCTCAGCTACACTGCTTCGTTTGCTTTAAGTAGCGAGTGTAAGAACTGACCCTTGTCACAACTCTTCCCGGTCTCCCCTACTTATTTACAACTATCGGGCCCAGAAACGATATTCCATAATCCTTCGAACAACCTGACTACCCTGGAAGGCGATACCGGTATATTGCAAATGCACCCGTTGTATGTGATAGCTGACCAAAGCTATGCACTTACGTCAAAAGTAATCGAGGTTATTAGCACATGCGCGAAATCTAAGTTCGTCCCAGAAGGCAATGTTGCTCAGTGAAATGAATACCAACTTTATTTCTACGAAAATTACAAGTAGTGTCAGTTCAACATTTGTTAGAACAACAGTTCCTACGAATGGTAGGCTATGCCGAAAGTGGAGCACTGAAATCATGAGAAACAATGCACGATGATGGTCATTCAGATTCAGTTTTTTCCGGTATATTAGAAAACGTGTTTCCACGCATTACTTTGAAGAACCACAGCTTAAACGGCTATAAACATGTGCTGTTCTGACAGTTTCAGATAGACAAGCACTCCCTATTCACATTCTCTAATAGCACTAATCGATATCAATAACATATTTGTGACCTCTAAAAAAAAAGAATGTATTCAGCGGCTGTACGAGTAAAAAAGGGACTGGGGATACTGGAATTGGCTTCTTGCAAAAAAAATTCGACAAATAAGTGTTCTTTCTAAGGTTTACCAGAGGCATAGCGAAAACTTGCTTGGATGTGAAACTTAAGCGATTACTGTGATGACATTCGAGAAGTATACCACTTTTGATTTAGTGACAACCGGATGCTGAGGCGACATAATATATGTTGCACAGTGTTAACTAGTGACAAAGAAATAGGAAAAGTATCAACGCGCTAGAAAGAATCAAAACACTCGCTTGAATATGTGAGGAGTGGCTTTTTCTAAAATAGGAAAGTCCTATTGAGTTTTGGTAGAAAACCAGCTTGCCAGATCAGTGGATGAGGTTAAAGAATTCTTACACCAACAGTGATGGAGCCATTGTGTACAAAACCTCCGTTTGCTACATCTTGTAGTTTGCAAAGTGTACGTTTGCCCAGTCCTGGGTTGCAATCTCCTGATGGCTTATTGAAACACTTGCTGCCCACATCTATGCATTTTAAGACGTCAACGTGATGCTCAATATTCTTTGTCTCATCTGTTGGGTGAACTAACATCACAGTATAAGGAAATGTAAACGGCCATTTCAAAAGGCAGTCCATCGAGCTCCGACAAATATGCAGAAAAACGCCCAAGTACAGGTTTCCAGTACATGTAACCGTTTCCATGTGCAGTTTACAAGAGTAACCAAAAAAGACGAAAATTTCAGACCACCGTTCCACTCCCTTGTTTTGCGATTCGTTCTCAATAGCGGCAAAATCGTCGATGTGAAAATAGGAAACGCTGTTTTTGAAACGGTTCACTTTCTGCAGTTCGCCCAGCATTTGATGGAGAGAACACATTCGCGTGCGTGCAACTTTGAACACCTCCTTCACTGTGATCGTTTCGTCGTCAATGTCGGGCGCTGTTTGCGTAGGTGAGTTTTGAATAGCTTCACCCTCATCGCTGTTGTCAGACTCTGTGTCACTTTCTTCTGCTGGCCTATCCGCGTTCCCTGAAATAAAATCTGCCGAGGCATCTTTTATGGTCCGCAGAAACTTAGCTAGTTCTTCGACGTGCTCCATCATGACATGTAGCTTATCGTTCACGCTTTTGAGACTGTCATGATTTGCTACGCGTTCTCGTTTCAACAGGTCACCATTCGATACTACAACGTCCTTGGCAGTTCGTATTGCCATTTCATGGACATGGAGTTGATCCTCTACTGCAGACAGTCGGTCAATCACGGTTCCCAATGAGACGTCTATCTTCCTTCCCATCTCAATTGCATCGTCAATGACGTCTATCGTCGAGGGCTCAACAGGACATTCCCGTGATTCGCATTGTTGCACATAGTGATTAACGATCTCCTTTCGGAGCACCTTTACTTGGCATCGACTGCAGGTGACAGCATGAAACGTACATTGATTGAAAAAGTGCTGCTTCACTTCTTCGACAGTTCCAACAAAATCACATCCTTCCCTGACGTTGCAACACCTCGCCTTCTGTTTTCGTATTTGAATAGGGGTTAGGATCAACATGCAAGTATTAACATCTTCGAAGTCTTGCCCGTCTAAAGGACATTGTCGCTTACCCTGAAGGACATTCTCGTAGCAGAGTTCACAGAGTGCGTGAGAACATTCTAGAACAAAGGTCACCTTCGGAACGACGCTGCATAAAGCGCAAACCCTCACCGAGATGAGATCCACAAAGTTCATGAAACGCCAATCCATTGCCTCTGAGAAGCCGACGAGCTGCCGTTCCGACGTCATCATCTTCACACAATATGTCAAATAAGTAGATATTGAAAAGGATGCCGAGAACTGGACGAACGCACACACGAAACACAACGATTAATCAAGAACCAAGAACGAACGCTTACGTCACCTAAGCTGCCAACACAGCTCCTACAAGCGTGCAGCAAGATAAGGCGCAACGCCCTATTGCCTATCGTGTCGCGCTATACCGACGGCATCTCGTTGAATGAATGCGCACTACATGATAATTCCTCTTATTCTCGTGCAGTAGAAGCAGTCCTCCTCAGGTACCCGCGGCCGCGGCTGTAGAGTATGTACCACTGCGCCCATACACCATGTTGCAAGCCCATTGGCCTAGACTGTGAGCGCGCTCCGATTGGTCCAGAACGCTTTGAAATCGCAATTTGTACGCGCGCATGTGCGTACAGCGTCTCGGCCGTTTCAGCATAGTTTCGAAATAGCATGGCCGGCATGTCGTCCATGTGTTCGGTGGTGTCAATCGACAGAACAATTTGCAGAAATATGTTCGCGGATTTATTCGTGCGTTATTGTGAGTCTACGCGTGCTGTGCTGTTCCTGGACACAACTATTATCCCACGAACAATTTGTCAACTGCGGTACCGGAATGCTTCATGAGTTGGAGCGTGAAGAAAAAGTTCGGGCGCCGTTGGATTTCGAGGACTGTCAACAAACACAGGATTACGTGCCACACAAGCGCTTTTCGCTTCGCTATAATGGATGCACCGCAGGCAGCGAAAGAAGGTGTTCATCATGAAATGGTACGCACTCATGAGACTGGCTCTCGGTATTAGAAGTTGAACGGTGTGTTCGTTCTGCTTCGTGTTCGAACTTTGTCCCAGCGTGTCAGCAACGCAGTGGGCTTTGTACGCACAGGGCACCCATGTATCAGATCTTTGAATTAGTGCTTTGTATCAAATAAATCTTTATTTTACCCCAAAATCGCTTTAGTTATTTTGAATACCGAGTAACGGCGGCAGGCCTGAAATCCAGTAGAAGTCGATGGTAGCCAGGACTGACCGAAAAGCCAGCCAGACATGGGAGCTCCTGATTGGCCGACTGGTTGTGCATAATATCCACCACGTCGCAATTTCATTGGTCGTGTGCCCAGTGTTATGTGAATTATCTCAAACTATGGGCTCTATGGGAAGCTGTTGGAGCCTGGTAGAAGTGCGTTGAAAGCGCTCCAAGCATATTATTCGAAGCATTCAGATTTTCTCCTCTGGGAGACATATTCTATCAGTCACAGAGCTAGCAAGGAAGACTGTAGGGTGATTTCACGCAGATTAATGGATTATTTTTCTCCTAATATACATTGAAGCCTAGAGCCTATGAAGTACAGGGTTCGCCAAGATAAACTTCGGGCTTTCCAACGAAGATAAAACAAATAAGAACAGGGTCGGGAAGCTAAAGTAGATGCTAGAGGACGTATTATGCCCCAAAATTTTATGCCGATACTGCCATTTGGTCCGTTTCTCTGCGGATAAATCGTGAAAATTGGAAAACCGCCGCTGCCTAACCGGCATACCTGTGTTTCAGCTTCTTTCCGTCAGATGGCGAAATGGTCGAACGCGGCGTTGCAGACGACATCGAAACGAAGTGAACAAGTGGAACCGAATGCAGAGTCGTACTCTGTAACGCCGCGTTCGACCGTTTCGCCATCTGACGGAAAGAAGCTGAAACACAGGTAAGCCGTTTAGGCAGCGTCGGTTTTTTAATTTTCACGATTTATCCGCAGAGAAACGACCAAGCGACATTATCGACATAAAATTTTGGGGCATAATACGTCCTCTAACATCTACTTTAGCTTTCCGACAGCGTTCTTATTTGTTGTATCTTCGTTACAAAGCCCGAACTTTATCTTGGCGAACCCTGTATATTGGCGGTGAATATATATATATATATATATATATATATATATTTATTTATTTATTTTATTTAAGTCTAATCTTCAAGAATGACGATATAGAACTTTACGCATCCTCACAACTTTCAGGCCTGGTATTTTCGTGACAATTAATGTTAAGCCGTTGATTTGTTTCACACTGATTGTCCATGTGCTTATGCTCAGTTTGCTGTCTTCTTGGGTTCTATGTTTTGGAGGTGTCCAGATAAAATATTGCAAAGGCGATTCATTTGTAAAAAAAAAGAAAAAAAACGAAAAAGGAAAGGAAACACAAAAGTCGCTCTTTTTAGGCCCGTTACCGATTTTTCCAAATCGATGAAACTTAACGCCATTGACAGCGTTAACTATTCTTTCCATTCGTACGAAACACGCTGCTGGGAGATCCCGCAGAGTTTCTAGCGCGCGTTTAGTGAGGGGCGGTGAGGCGGACCAGGTTCATACTCGTCACATCTGTGTTTTCCTCATACATGTGATTCACCGCAGGCTCATGTAGCGCACTGAAAAACAACAACAAAAAACAAATCACTTCAGAAGTGACCGAAGCGGACTTGCGGACACTCAAAAGTGACCCCGTTACAGCAACATGTACGGCGCAATGTAGAGGCCGTAGTCGCGCTTCATGGCGCCGTAATGCGACGAAGGTGACATACAACGTGCAAGTTAGGAAGCTTGGCATGCCCTCTAGAGCGACTGAGACCAAAGGGCATAAACGTCTGCAACATAATCCGCTTCCTGTGTATAGGTGTTTGTAGAGTCGAACAACGGAAGAGGAGAAGGCGCCTCTTTCCGTCGCGCAAGTTGAATCGCTCTCAGACACTTGATCTAGCCAAAACACTTTTGTTCCTTCAGAGAACCTCCAGAACGTCGACCCCGACCGACCTCAGTGCTCCTTTGTATGTCTGCCGCCCTGCTTGAGCTATCACTCATTATAAAACAAGCGAGAAGGCGGACCGCTGCGCAGATCACCCACAGTTACATAAGAGATCTCCAAAGCAATCCACGGCGTAAAGAGCGGGCTTCCAGGCACAACCATCGCCCTGCACTTTGACTGCACGGAGAACTGGTGTTGCCACTTTAGCCTATTGTGTCGCTAAATTTAGCGACTTTTTCCTCTGTTTATCGGCCTTTTTAGCATGCTGGGTTTAGCGACCTCCTACAGCAGCTGGATCATGAGATTTTTAGCCACAGTGAAAATCTGAAAACATGGTGAAAAAATTGGTTCGTGCGGTCGCGGAGATTCCACGGCGTCGGTCTAAGATAACGTGGAAACAAGAGACGATTGAAATTGAAGGCCTCCTGGTTGGTATACTACTTCAAACCTCTCAAGCCAGCAACATTGACATGCGCTCCTCCAGGAAGCAATGTTTCAGCGAATTCTCCCAGTCAGTAACAGCGCTGCAGCATCGCCCCTTGAGAGAGGGGGGGGGGGATATGTTTATTATATTTTAAAAAAGGAGGGAAAGGTTAGCCACCGCTACGGCGGCTTGCTATTCCCAGGAAATAAAAGAAAGGAGAAAAAGGAAGGGAAAGACAAATAAAAATAAAAACGAATAAAAATGAAACAAAGACGAGGAAAAAAAACAAAGGGAACGAAAGGTAGGCAAACAAAAAGCAAAACAAACAAAAACAAGACAAACAAACAGAACGGAACCCGAACCTGAAATTGGTCACAGTTCTACCAAAATGCAACCCATGCGTAGAAACTGAAGAAGTCCCTTTGTCACCTGACTATACTGTGTGGGGCCTAGCAGCGTAGCTAGGGAAAGGTCCGGAATCCTCAGAGGAGCGAAGCGCGACCGTAGGATAAGACTATGTTGGCGGTATCGGGTGCAGTGGAACAGCAAGTGCGGGATGTCTCCTTCGACATGACAGGTGGGGCACTTGGGTGACGAAAGGTGGCCCATCTTAAACAGGAGCAGTGGAGTACGCGCCACATTCAGTCGAAGCCTGTGGAGCAAGGACTCTTCCTCCCTGGGGTAGCGGCATACTAGTGTGTGGGTCATCGTAGGGTCAATCGAGCGCAGAAAAGGGTTCGTCCTGCCAGCGTCTTGAAAAAAGGCCTGAGAGCTATTTCTGCAGTAGCGGTGAATGGCTAGCCGGCAGGCAGACGGTGTAAGCTGGACAGAAGTGGGAGACCCAGTTGCACGAGCACTCCGGGCCGCAGAATCGGCAAGGGCATTCCCCGAGATACCAACGTGGCAAGGAATCCACTGGAACCACACACTGTGACCTAGAGGTGACAGTGTGGCGTGCAGGCAAAGGATCTCCTTGTAGATGTCGTTTGTGCGAATACGACGCCAGGGCCTCAAAAGCTGACTTACTATCCGAAAGAATAGTCCACGCTCTTGGTGTCATCGAATAGATGTACCGCAGAGCAGATAAGATAGCAAAGGCTTCTGCTTCGGTTGATGACAGTCCGGGCAGCAGCTTGAAACCGCGCTGGTATGCCTCCTCCGGAATGTAAAATTCAGATGATGATCCATCGGACGCCACCGAGCCGTCAGTGAAAACCTCCATTCGGTTTGAGTGCACGGAGTGGAGATGTTGCAGCGTTAGTTGGTATGCCACTACAGCTGGGACACAGCTGCACACGGGACGCCGCACTGGGACGCCCGCACACCACTGCTTCTATTCAAAATGGGTCAATCATGCACTCCCCTCTGCACAAGTTGTGGGGTGGTGGCTGATATCTCCCACTGCGTCCTACACTGCCGCCAACACCTACGCCACCGTGACGCCCAGCGTCGTCGTGTATACCAACTTGGCTACCCTACTGGATCCCGTTCCTCAGCCCACCCAGTAGTACTGAGTAGGCTGAGGGACGGGAGTAGAGAAACGAGCAGTACTCATAGCCATAGTACTGCGCCAGTACTACGACCACGAGTACTGCTGGGACTTCTCACCAATTCTGGCAGTGACTCCCCTAGATCTTAACTTTCGGCCGTCACAATTCCTTCATCTGTTATCACGTCATCTCATCTCATCCTGGCTACAGTCCCGACGCTGCCTACATGCATAAGTGAGAGCGACAACGTCAAGCCGGATTTTGTAACCACCACCACCGCCACCACCTACCCGGTCGTTCACCAGTGCCTTCCTCCACTTTCTCCAAACTACGGACCTTATCGACGCCCTGTGATCGTGCGTGTGATTTATCTTGCTTTTCTCATTTTCCTGCTTTTCGTGCTGCTCCTTTTCTTGGGGGGTGGGGGGAATAGCAAGCCGACCTCTGTTTGGCTGACCTTTCCTTTTTCTTTAATAAACCTTCTTTCGCACCCCACCTAGAGATGCGAAGCCCCCCCCCCCCCCCCAAAAAAAAAAAAATAATAACGGAAATTTTGCGGAAAAAGTTTTTTTTTTTCGGATTTTTCCTTCGTCTCCGGAAAAACAGCCCAAAATTTCCGGGCGAGAAACTTCAAAAACGTAAAGTTTCGTGCCTTTGATGCGTTCCAACCCGTCAACAGTGCCTTAGGTGCCTCTAATCCGCCAACAACCACAAACTTAATGCTCCGTCTGGCCGCTCCAAGCGATCGCCACCGCATTCACATAATGTCGGAGTGGACAGGTTGTTCTAATTACCTATCGATGAGTAGACAGCAGTCTCATGGGATGCTCTGCTCTCCATTTATGCCAACAGGATGAACACTACTAGAGCTTCTAGCTCATTGTATGCTGTGGTTTGGCCGGCAATGCTTCGACTCAGCAGTAACCACATTTGTTTCCATTTTTTTCCAATTTTTCGGAAAGAAACGGTTTTCTTTCGAGCGATTCAAAATTTCCGCATCTCTAATCCCACCCTCCCCCAATTCGTTGATCCGAAACTTTCATCTCGTGAAGGCGATTGGCGTTCATCTTTCTTTCTTTTTTTTCGTACTAAGGACGTACTTTGATGAGGCGTCCACAATAAGAAAAATATAGAAAAATAACGTGCGCTTATCAACAGTACAAATTGTTACGAGCGTTGGGTTGACAGGGAGCTCACCAGTGTGCATACCCTTCTTTCAACGATCCACAATAAGATGCTCTTGATCTTTAATACAAGAAGTGCGAACAAGATCAAACTCTCAAGTATTCTAATTGAATTATGTCGTCGTTCGTCTCAAGTATTGTAACGAGTTTCCGTGAGAATTCAAACAACCGGAGTGTTTTCCGACGTCCGCCAAGCTTCTGTAAAATATTGGACGGCCTCTGAAGTTCTACTCCAGCTATGTTATTCGGAACATAGCAGAGCAGCTTACGGCAAAAATGTGCACGGTAATCACAGTAGCGGAACACTGTAAACACATAAGTAATCACGAAACAATGGCCGAAACAAGGAGGCCATAACTAATAAACCTGCTAGAAAATCACTCTTACAGCAACAGTGAATGAGTCATTATGTACAAAGCCTTTTCTAACGGCATCTTTCATTTTGCAGAGTCGGCGATTGCTCAAGCATGTGTTGGTATAGCTTAGCCGCTCTGTGAAGAAATCGCTGTAGTTCTCAACACATTTTAAGGCGTCAACGTGAAGCTCAATATGCTTTGTCACATCAGTTGGGTGGACCAACAGGATGGTACAAGGCAGTGTAAAGGGCAATTTCAAGGACGAGTCTTTGAAACTCTGACAAATACATAGAGAAACGCAGATGTACGATTCCCCATCCCATGTCCTAATTTGTACCAGCAGTCTGGCGGAGTAGACAAACAACTGAAACAGATCAGAGATACGATCTACTGCCCATTCCTTCTCAATGTTGGCAAAGCCCTGAATCTTAAAATAGGCAACATTGTTCATCAACCGTGTAACTGATTGCAGCTCAAGCAACATTTCTTCAGCAGAACGAAGCTTCTTGCAACTTTCAAGCACAAATTTCAAGGTCCCCTTAACATCGTTCGCAGCGTCTTCAACCTCGCATGTACTTTGACCAGGTGAGCCCCGCAGAGCTCTAGCCTCATCGGCGTTATCCCCTTCCTGCGACGTATGACTAATAACAACCTCTGCAGACGACACTGCACTCGCCGAAATAATATCTAGCACCACGCGTTTCCCGGTGTCAACGCACTTCGTGAGTTCCTCAATCTGACGCGTCATGTCACCGGATGTTTGTTCCAGCAGGTCAGTAAGTCTACGTAATGCCTGCCCATTCGCAGATAGGCCTTGCTTTGCACCGTCGATGCTCACAACGTGAACGTTGAGCTGTGTCTCAATCGCGCATAGTCTCTCCATGACAGTATCCAGGGCAACGTCCACCTTCCTTTCGATGTTGAATATATTTGTGGTAACTTGGCTCTCGTTGCCCCTTGACGAACTTGCAGCCTTACATCGCTGTTCAGCATAATGATGGACGATGCCCCTGCGTAAGATGGCAGCGTGGCACCTGTTACATGTTGCAACGTGGAAAGCACAATCCTTCAAGAAATGAGTTTTCACTTCGTCTAGAATCCCAACATAGTCGCATCCGTGACGAGAGTTGCAACAGCGCATCTTCTGTTTCTCGAGGTGGCTTGGTTTGAAGGTAAGTACTTGCACCTCATCTTCTTGAACTGTTCCGCCGTCCAGGGGACACAGTCGATTGCCTTGCACGAGTGACTTGTAGCAGTGGCTGCACAAAGCGTGGGAGCATTCCAGGAATAAGGTTTCTGTGGGAACCACGTGACATAAAGAACACGACCGCACCGAAGGAAGGTCAACAAATTCAACAGGACGCCAATCCATCGCGTCCGAAAATCCACTCATGTACACGTACTTTGGCATGTTGCAAGTTGAAGCGACCACCGTCGAAGTAGAGCCCGATGCTATGCGAAAGATGTACCTATTCCAGATACCACCTTTGCGCGATCGACAGCGTTCTGACGGAGTTCTGTGCCAGAAAATGCGGGCGAAACGATAACGTCGACGACAGTCGGCACTCTGTCGAGAGATTACATGCTCCGTGTGCTTATCTCTTGTCTGATCATTTGGCCCATATGTGCGTAGGTGATAATAATAATGACAGAGGAGTTTTTTTTTACATTTATTTACCTGTTGCCGACATATACAACATAATTACTGCAAAGAATCCATATGGATCATAGCATGTGCTAGTGATAAACAGTGTTGTGCCCGCTACTCAATTTAGGTAGCGAAATACCGCTACCCGCTACCCTATTTAAAAGTAGCGCGATACTAGAGGCGCTACAAATTTACGAATGTAGCGCGATACCGCTACCGCTACCAAAAAAATGTAGCGCAATTACCCTTCCACTACTTTCTCGCCGAAGGCCTATGAATATGTGATTCGATACATTCAAAGGTATGTGCTCTTGCTCATACTTTATTTCTTGCGATCAGTACTTTCTGAAAAAGTCATTACACACTTGCATTCAACTTTAAGAGCAGTTGCCGCTCAAAGTTCCCGTCACTCAGCCTAAAACGTTTCTTGGTGAACGTATCGGCGCAAACACTGAAAAGTCAACGATGAAATATGACAGTCACTGAAAAGGTTAGCCACCTGTAGGACTCGAACCCACATATTCTGGATTGCCGGTCCAGGGCTCTATCAATTGAACTAAGCTAACACGCCTATTCAGCGACTTCCAGGGTGCGTCATCTGAAGGGACAAACCAGACACTCTCTCATCCAATCTCTTTCATCGTTAATTTCTTAGGCAAATTGAAGCTTTGTATGTGTTTGTCCCTTCTATGTTGTTCCAGCCTCAGAACATCAGTTTTTTCATACTGAAAAGTCGTTCGGCAGACGCACTCGACGGAACGTCGATATTCAGCTTGAGGAACGCCCCGTGCACTCTTGGATATCCCTGCTTTAGCGATGTCAAATTAAAGTTATCTGGCACAAAGAGGTACTGAGTAAGCTCACGATCAGCTGGATCTGCTTTAGAAGTTGACTCGCCCAAAGAAAAGAAATCATCTTCATGGAGCTCGTCATCATCGTGCAGCTCCGCTGCTGTTCCGAAAGTATGAAGACGTTGTGATATTAAGAACCGTGGTCCCAACTTCATTCATAAACACACATTGCTTTCCAAATTTCCATACTCCTTCGTGAGAAATTTGAGAAAAACTACCGGGCGGCGGTTCCACTTGTGACGTCATACTTGGAACTGCGCAGATTGGATAGCCACACCTAGCCAGCTCTGCCTGGCAACCAGTTTGTGTTTACACTCCGTCATGGCCGCTGTATCGTGCTGAAATAGCTGTCACGAGCTATCGGGGACCACCGCACCGTTTTATCATGTTTCTTATAAGAAATACTTCGTCTTCGAGCACGTACTCGTTCTCGTTCTCAATAGCTTTGGTGGTGCTTTCTGCACGCGCAGCAAGTCCGCGCATAGTGCGCTGGCAAAGCTATTGAGAATGCGTACGAGTATGTCACACGTTAGGTGTTAGGTCTTGTTGGTAGCATGAAGCACAGTGCGGACACAGAATGTCCGCTCACGACGGCCGTCGTTGCACAACGAGGCCATCCTGTAAGGCTTGTTAAAGAAGACCGGCAAAACTATCTTTGAGGGTATTAACGACAGCAATTATCACGGAACACACCCAAAACATTCACCTTCGCCCATAGATCTCCACCATCGCATCGACGATTTGGCGTTAGCCAAGCCACGAGCGCGGCTAAGCCAGGACGAAGCCGGGATTGGTCAGGGTTTGCCGACCACAGGACCGCTGTGCCAGGGAAATTTAAAAAATTGTTTTCTTAAAAACTACAACCAAACGGGTGAAAATTTTTCACATGTATGCTCCCTGTGCGGAAACGAACGCACAGCCCAAGCATGGCTCCATTCTGTCGCAGTCGAAAATCGGCGGAGCTGAGCTTTAAGACAGCAGCGATTTGGAGGCTCTGGTCTGACATGAATCGGTCGAACCTAAAGTGAATATCATGTATCGTTTCCGGTTTCGCAGTTGAATACGATACGGAGCATGTAGCAAAATCACCTTAAGACGCTAGAGACTAGCGTCTAATTTATTTTGTTTTCTCCCTCAAAAAGAGCGGTATCGGAGGCGGTTCCGCTACTCAATATTGTAGCGGAAATTACTTTCCCGCTACAAATAACAAATGCAGCGGAATTACACCTCCGCTGCTGAAAAAAGTAGCGATTACAGAAGCGCCGCTACGCACAACACTGGTGATAAATCATAAAGTCTTGTTCGGAAAGGTTGGTAGGGTGGGCAATCAAGAAGAATGTGCTCTAAGCTTCCAGATCACCGCAGTGAGAGCATCTGGGTGAGTCAACTTGTCTGAATCGGTAACGCCACTGAGCTGTAAAAGCCACATTGAGTCGATCCGACGAATTAATACAGCGTCTTGCAGAGAGGTGTTGTCATGCCCAGTGAGGGCATGCAGTTTAACTTGCGGTTCTGCCGACCCTTTGTTGAGGGATGTTGCGTGCGTGGCCTTGTGGTGAGATGAGCTACCCCGGAACAAAACAAAGTTGGAAATGCGCGACGGGGCAGCGAAGGTCGCCGTCACATTATGGGAAGTCTTGGAAGACATAAACAACGACCGAAAAGAGGGGACCCAAGTGGCTGCCAGACAGCAGAGCTTGAAAAGTCTGGACCTGGCATTATGGGCCTGAGACAAGGTCGGCCAAACAGCAGAAGGAGAAGACAAAAGAGAACCTCCCTTTAAAACCGGGTGTCTGACCTTCAGAGGGGGAGATCGTCGAAGCGAGAGTCGTCGTCAGGGCTTCGATAAGCGGAGAGCCACCAGGTGTGACCAAGCCTCACCCAGGACCTGTGGCCAAGCGTCGAGGACACACGGAGCTTCCAACAAGACGGGATCTGCACCTGCACCAACCTACAAGATAGACAGAAGCGCAGAGGGTCCGAGAGGCTCGACCGGGCAGCGAGGCGTCGGCAACGGAATCGCCCACTAAGAGATAAGTCTCAACGCACGCACACCCTTAACATAAGGTTAGTCAGTCCCGTAAATGTGTTTTGTAAATAAATCGTTCGTTTTCCCGAACGTTTCGGCTCTGTCTCTCACTCAAAAGCGAACCGAGATTCGTGCGACCACCTCCTCGGAGGCCTGAGTCGTCACAGTGTTTCGTGCCATCCGGAAAGCGAGCGTTGGATCAACTGTTCTAAGCATAGATGGGGGGAGCATTGGTCCATTGGCGAATGGGTTCATTGACAAATTACGCAGGCACATTGAAATTCGATGCAAAAAGCTTTTGTGTTTCTATAAACTAAATGTGACGGAAAGTGCATAGTGTGTGTGTTGACCACGAAGACGTCATGAGAACTACAGGAGTACTTCAGGCTCTTCTTTCGTCTCTGACGTTCGTACTCGGGATCCCGACAGTCGTAAACTCTAAAACACGTGGGAAAGTGATGCTTCTTGCTTCATTGATCTAGCGCAGTGGACAAACTGAGTGCAATCCCGTTAATAACCAATATCAAACAGCAACAACCCTTTCCGCGGTGAGACTACCAGGTCCGGTAACGCTGGACATAGGCTCCCTGATTACACGTTAATTAATGACTAAACGTTGATTATGATTAAAGGTTCAAATTTCGACATTGCCTGACTGTCCTTGTGTTACTTTTTTCACCCACGTTGTTGTCATGTGCCGACCACTCCTGCTTGCCTCTTCATTAGGGAGTCATCGGGTGTTACAGTGGCAGCAATTTCCAACCATTAATTAATGTAAGAGAAACTGCACGAGTACAGAGCTCAACCATAGCCTGCCCACTGAGCACGAAACACATGAGGAGGGGCCGTTCACTTTGGTGGCGCCAGTTTCTCAGGATCGTGATGATCATACCGATGGGTGTGCTCGCTGGAGAACTGCGCTTGCTGTTATGTGATGTAATGCGTGGGCGCTTTGTCGTCTGCTACTCCGCGTTGAAATGTGCGCCACGTGTGTCTCGCGCATAAAAACCGTTGTTTTAAGGTAACTGCGCAAGAATGTCTAAAGGTGCTGTCATTAGATACGGGTTTCTGATACATGGCATTGCCTGCCACACGTGCAGTTATGTCTGTTTCCTCTCTGAATATTTTGATTACATTTGTGTACTTCTCCCAGTCCTAGAGACACCCGAAAACGTTTGGGATGGCCGGTAGCCACTCGTGATAAAGCAGGCATAACGGGGACACGGGTTGCACAAAACAAGCTTTTCTTCTAAAGTAAAGTATGCTACGACAACATGTGAAGTAAACATGGAAATGATATGATGGAGCTAAGGACGTGGGAGATGGGGTGGGATGGGGATAACTGTACATTTCTGATGTCCCTTGGCCCAAACTATGGCTTGTATTTGTTTGTCTGTTTGCGTGGAGTCCGACCACAATCTCGCCTGCCTCGTATGTTATGTACTTTCTACATATGCAGACGACGGACCCTTTTCGGGTGTTCGACTACTGATCACCTCTCATCTCTCTCTCTCAGTTGTTTTTGCTTTTGGCGCAGAGTTTTGCGTGAGGGACGGTCGTTTCTGCGCAAAGCATAGCACGCGCTGTAAAAGCTTACAGGCACTGTGCAGTGCGGCTACGCCCTGTTTGTTCCGCGGATTAACGCGCGCGGACGTGGAATAACGCGCTAATTCACTTGAGACATGAGCAAAATTGGCACGACAAAGTAGGCGACGGGTCCAGCTACTGTCACACGTCCAGACTTTGGAAGCAATGCCATAGTCACAGAAGTTTCCTTCGCTGTGCTGACAACCCAGACAGGGTGCGTACGGGTGACTGTGGGTGGAACACCCAATCATGGATTTCCCAGCATCCCACATATACACTTACATGTCTGTACAAGCCACAAAAATAAGTAAGCTGCAATTTCTGATGAGTGATACGGTGCTTTATTATCATACACCAGGAGCGAAGTTATTTAGTGGCTTTGACATGCTACAGCTCAGTGCAGTCCACAACCTCAAAACATTTATGTCAAAACTGGCCAACACGCTTAATAGGGAACTGCAAATACGCTTGAAAGCACAGCACAGCTGTGGCGGCCCGGAAAGGTCCCTAAACCACCCTAGCGCGGCTGCCCTTCCGCAGTAGAAGCGGTGCGCAAAGCGTAAAGTTGACGAGGTTGGCGAGGGAGGGAACTGGGAGAGTGCGATCAACGTGTCACGTCCGAGTTACCGACGAAGTTGTCGCAGCCCTGCTTTATGAAGGAGCCCGTGTATCCTGAGAAACTGGCACCCCCCACTTAGTGCGGTGAACGGCCGTTTCGCGCTCAGCGGGCAGGCATGATCAGTATATAGGAGGCTATGGCCCAACGATAAAGCCACGAGCGTTCATGAACCTTGGGGGGGCCGATCATTTTTCTCTTCTTTTTCTTTTGCTGAGGGCCATGCGGACCGCATGCAGTCGATGCCCCAAAGAGTTAGTGAACTGCTGCAAGCAGAATGACTACTGAAACATGCATAGAAATGAGCTCTCATAAGGCAATGAATGAAGGCATCACTTAGGAGCAGTCTTGGGAAAAAGTTACTTTGAAAAGTAACTAGTTATAGTTGCAATTACCCGAGCCAAAAGTAGTTAAGTTATAGCTACAGTTACATCGCGAAAATAGTAACTAGTTACATTACAGTTACTAGTTACAGTTACAAATTGTAGTTACTTTCAAAAAATTTAGTAATGAGGATGACGTATCAACTTTTATCGCAGAATTACTTTTGTTACACATATTATCTGTACATATTGCACTTAAAGAGCAGCTGCTGCTCCAAGTTCGCATCACTGAGTTTGCCTATCTTAATTGTGAAAATATCCCGGCCCACGCTGAAAAGCCGCTCAACTGGGGCGCTGGATGTAATACCGGTATTATATTTAACGAATATTCTTCTTATAATTGAGCCTCTGTATGCAATAGGGGGATAAGTGGAAAAATCCCAAACCGAGAAAACTACAAGTAAATATTTGGTAAAGTAATTGCAGATCAGTTTCCTCGAATAACGCAAATGCAAAATGTGTAACATATATGCATGTGTCTACTCTATACGCATGTGTCTACATGCATGTCCTGTTAGCATCGTTTCTAGGTGTGTCACTTAGCAGAAATTGAACAAAATCCAGGAGCATGACATATGCCCTTTTTCTATATAACACCGCACGCACACGGTTTTCGTGCAGGAAAAAACAGTCTTCACGAGTCGGACTTTCATGATGACGCCAGGACAGCTGGTCTAAACGAGCAGTCTTGAAAATAATGTTCTGTGTGGCCAGCAAATTATGACTTATTAGCATAGTACAGACGTTTTTCCGATTACAACGCTCAGTAGCATTGCTGACACGGTCACGTGAGGTAGGAAGAACATGTTTTTCGAGTGGCAGTCGAAGTTGATTCCCGCATCGTAGCAAAATTTAAGCTACACCATTTGTATGCATGTGTAGAAAAGGGGCTTCATCTGACTGTACATACCATTGACACGCATGCATTTCCCGTCTCTTATCATACTACAGCGCATCAATAAATTGCAATACGGTCCTAAAATTTCTTTGACAGGTACATACTGGTATGTACACTGTAAACTGGAAAACAGCCTTATGGGTGTAAATGGCTTGTCCTATAACTGACACCTCTTTTTACACCGTACATGGTCTGGAACACCCTTTTTAGAGGGTGTATTCCGTGTAAATCACCCCTGGAAAGGGCGCTTTTCTTTGAAAATGCCCTCTTTTGCACCCTTTAAACACCCTTTTAGGAGGGTGTAAGATCGTTAAACACCCTCCTAAAAAGGTGTATAAAGGGTGCAAAAGACGGCATTTTCAAGGGAAAGCACCCTTTCAAAGGGCGTTTTACACGGGATACACCCTCTAAAAAGGGTGTTCCAGACCATACGGTGTAAAAAGAGGAGTCAGTTATAGGACAAGCCATTTACACCCATAAGGGTGTTTTTCAGTTTACAGTGTAGATGTCATTGCAACAAAAATACTAGAAAGGGGATAATTCGACTTATCCCCTTATCGCATACAGAGCTTCAATTGGGAAATCATTCAGGGCAGCTACGGTGCTGCGGCTGCCTTCTTTCCACCTGTCGAATACCTCGGCCTCCTGTACAGTTCTTCTTTGTCCCGTCCTAATTTTCGTTGTTTCTTCCGCGTGTAGAAACTTAAGGAGGTCATATGACACATGCTTCTTTTCAGTGGCAGCCTAGGCTGTGCCACGTTTATATTCTTCAAGGGTACCAGTCCTTACTGTTTTGAGAGCAAGGAAATGCAGCATAACCGGAGAGGCGGTCAAAAGGTCGTTAAAAAGAGAAAAAGGCAAACAGAAGACAAATGAAGTGTGATGCGAGGTGGCTCCGAAGTGGAAAATCTGCGATTTCGAAAAGCAGTAACTAGTTACCCAGAAGTACCTAGTTACAGTTAAAAGTTACATTTCCCGTAACTAGCAATAGTTACATTTTTTTTAACTAGGTACTTGTAACTAAGTTACTTCCCAAGACTACTTAGGAGCAACTTGACGAGGCTCTCAGTTGGCATACATGAACACAGTGAGTAGACCAGGAAAGGCAATCACAGTTCTTCTTCTTCTTCTGTTGTTCTGCTTCTTTATTGTAAAGGAATTGCAAGTCGGCCTACGCCTGACTAACCTTTCCTCCCTTTCTGTTTTCAATGAACATATCCTCCCCCCCTCCCACCGCAACCACAGACACTTCCATACTATTTCCGCACACAGAATTGAGAGGATATTGTACATGTTACATAATATGCATTCAAATAACATTACATGCATTACATAAGCACGCACTAAAATGCTACTCTCACAGGAAAGATTGACTGGGTGTTGTTGAATTGTTAGAAGTTTGCGAAATTGTTTGCCCTTGAGTCTACGGGATACTTACTCAGAAAGGGAGATGCGAGCTGGCATTAGCCTGGTTGACATTTCCGTTTTTCTCTCTTTTCATTCTATGAAACATATCCCCCCGTATGGGGGGGGGGGGGGGGGCTGGAAGCGATATTCTCGCATCCCTGCAGTTTCTCGAGTTTGAGTAAGCCAGGAACCATGCTGTGGTTCACCTTTACTGCATTTGTGCGTACTGCTGGTATGCGATACCCGCATTTTTTAAACTTACTACCTTAATTTACTTTCTTTTCTTTGCCAAAGATATGCAAAATGTCTCGTAGAAGTACCATATTTCAATTCGCTATCAAATGCACCCGCCGTATGCGATGTCCCACCAAAACTATGCACTCGCGCCGAATGTTTACGAAGGTGTTCGCACCTGCGCGAAATCTAAGCTCGACTCGGAAAACGAACTCTCATGCTGTAAGTGAAACATCCGTTGCTCAGTGATATGTATATCAACTTTAATTTCTACCAAGAATACAGCTCGTGTCATTCCTAACACTTGTTGCAAAAAAGTAGATCCTACAAATGGTATAGGCTGTGCCCGAAAATGAAGCACTGAAATCATGAGAAACCTTCGAGAATGTGAAGGTCATTCACGGTAATCTTTTTACTATACTACTACTATAAGAGAGTACTATACTAGCGTACTATAAGACAACCAGTTTCCAGGCATTTCGTTGAAAAACGATAACTTAAAGGGCGCTGCAAAACGCGCAGCTCTGGAAGTTTCAGATATAGACAAGCTCTCCTTGTGTTGATTGCACTCGTGGATACCGAAAACACATTTGTGGTCCCATAAAGAAACAATGTATTCAACGGTGTACGGGTGTACAAGGGGGAATGGGGATAATGAGGCTGGTTTCTTTCCAATGTTTACCCCTGAAGGTACAGCCAAAACTTACTTTGATATGAAACTCAAGTGGCATCTGTGACGTTATCTCAAAACTAGATGCCACTCTTTCGTGACAACTTCTCAGCAACTACAGTAACCCATATGGAGCATGTTGTAGTGCTTACTACTGACAAAGAAATAAGAATAATATCAACGAACTAGAATGAAATCAATGGACTCAAACGCCCGCTCAAACATGTGAGGTGGCTTCCTCTGAGTTTCCGTTGGAAACTGGGCTGGCATTATCAGTCAAAGAGGTTAACGAATTCTTACACCAACAGTGATGGAGTCGTTGTGCACAAAGCCTCCCTTCGCTACGTCTTGTAGTTTGCAAAGCGTACGTATGCCCAGGCCTGCGTTGCAATCTCCCGACGGCTTATTGACGTTGTACTGGTCCATCCATTCTGATACCTCAACGTGATACTCAATATTCTTTGCCTCATCAGCTGGGTGAACTAACATTACGGTATAAGGGAGTGTAAACGGCCATTTCAACAGACAGTCCTTCGAGCTGCGACAAATACATAGAGAGACACCCAAGTACACCCCATGCACCCGAACGAGCAGTTTACAAGAGTAGCCGAACAAGACGAACATGTCGGACCATCGTGTTATTTGCTTGTCAATCGCATCTCTGGCAATAGCGCTAAACTTATCAACGTGAAAATAGGCGACACTGTTCTTCAAACGGTTAACTTTCTGCAGTTCACCCAACATTTCGTGGAGAGAACACACTTGCTTACAAGTAGAGAGTGCAACTCTAAACACCTCCTTCACCATGGTCGTATGGTCGTCCACCCCGGTACAAGTTTGATTAGGTGAGTCTTGAACAGCTTCACTTTCATGGGAATTGTCAGATTCGGTGTTACTTTCCTCCATTGGCGTTACCGAGTTATCTGAAATAAAATCTGACGAAGCATCTTTTTTTTTTCGCACTAAAAAACGTCGTCAGTTCTTCGATGTGCTCCATCATGACATGCAGCTTATCGTTCACGCTTTCGAAGCTTTCATGATTTACTTGTCGTTCCATAAACTGCTTCAATATATCGCCGTTCGATACTACCGTGTCCTTGGCAGTTCCTATTGTTATTGCATGGCTGTGGAGTTGATCCTCCATTGCAGACAGTCGGTCTGTCATGATTCCCAACGAGGCGTCTATCTTTCTTCCCATCTCCACTGCGGCGTCCATGACATCCATCGGCGAGCCCTCAATTGGACCTTCACGTGACTCACATTGTTGCACGTGGTGACTAACGATGTCTTTTCGGAGCACCTTCATTTGACATCGACAGCAGTTGACAGCATGAAAGGTACAGTGGTTGAAAAAGTGCTGCATCACTCCTTCCACAGTCCCAACAAAATTACATCCTTCTTTGAAGTTACAACACCGCGCCTTCTGTTTCAATACTTGTCCCGATTTCAGGATCAACTTACTTGTACTAGCTTCTTCGAAGTCTTCATCGTCTAAAGGGCACTGTCGCTTACCCTGAAGGACATTCTGATAACACAGTTCACAGAGCGCGTGAGAACATTCGAGAACAAACGTCACTTTTGGAACGACCCTGCACAAAGCGCACGCTCTCAATGAGTTGAGATCTACGAAGTCCATCAAACGCCAATCCGTTGCCTCTGAGAAGCCGACGAGCTGCCGCTGCAACGTCATCATCCTTAGATGAGGTGCTCAAACGACAGGATATCCAAGGTGATGACAAGAAGCTGAAAAAATCCGAACAACACCGAACGAGAGCCCTCGCAAAGCACAACGACGATGAAGTACTTCCGTCGACTACCGGCTCGCGTTTCACCTTCAACCACGTGAGCACGGCCTCCTCACCCACAAAGTCAACGGTTTCGGTTTCAGTTACACTGACCGGCTGACCTTCAACCTCGGGAGCTCCAGCAGTGAGTAGCAGTTTTGTTGAACGTGTTGCATGATCGGTAGGGTAAGGCGTGCGACTCATCTTGTATTTGAAGCTTTTCCTTTACTGTAGGTTGCTATGTACTGTAGGTTCCGCGTTCGGCATTTATTTCTGCGAAGATTCTTCGGGCATTTTTCGGCATTCATATGTTTTGTCAAATTCGGCATTTTCAAAAGTTTGTGCCAAAAATGTACGAAAATGTAAGTACCAGAAATAACTTGTTATTCTTTTTGTTTATCCGTTGTCCATGAGTACTGAACCGCCTCCCCCCCATTACTCCCCTAGCCCTTCTTAATCCCCCATAAATAGTTTATCTCATCACAGGTGATTGCCACAGAGGCTGGACTGACACATTTTTCGCTTACTGCCTTATCAATATGATAAGACTCCAAAGTCTTTCTTTCAAGCTTATCCCTAAATCTTCCAGAACGCTTGTTGTGTTGATCAAAGGTACACAGCCACACCTATCACACCTAACGCCAAACGTCCGTTCGGTGAACCTTTCAGAGAAGCCGCGTGCTCTTTAACGTAGAGGGCTGGTTGGTCTTAAGAAAAAATAACATGGAGACCTTGGTTTCACTTTAACCTAGTATTCAGGCACCTCTCCGTTTGGCCAATGTAGACCTTCCAGAAACTGAAGGGTATTGCGTATACCACCATGACTTGGCACTCCTTGGTCCTATAGCCGATTTCACACTTGACCCATCCCCCATTCTTTTGTTACTCACTTCAACACATTTCCACTTTTATGCCACATTTGGTTCCGGTTTCTTGAGGGGCGAAAACAGCAAAACCTGTGTCAAACTTCTTGCAGACCTTCTTGGGGTTATGGGTTAAGGGGGGCACATATAATATGAATCCCATGTTTTCATATTTTGTAATTCGCCCCTATACCCTTCCCCTCCCGTGCGCGATAAAAACCGAAATCATTATCATTATCATCACAGTGAAAGATGCGGATCGGTGGTGGTGATCCGAAGATGATTCGGTGGTGGACGCGGTCAACGAAGAGTCAGCCGATGATCGATGAAGACAGCAGTTTATTTACAGTATCTACGTGGCGTCTCGTAGAGACCAGACTTCAGATTGTAATCCAGAATCAATAACACAAAGAAAACTTCAGCTTTTAAAGGTTTCTCGCCGGACTGGCGTCACGTGCTGCCCACGATGTGACATCATATTTTCTGACCAATCAATACATAATTAACCAGGACAAACTCCCTTTCTCAAGTTTTCGTTGAATTACAGCGTCAGGAACTGACGTGTAATGAGACATCCAATCAGGGGTTACAGAGCTTCCGCAAATCAAATGTAAACACAGAATTGTACGTACTGAGAGCGAAAGTGTTACAGTTCCCAGGAAAAGTGAGCAGGATTAACAAATACAAAAGTGGCCGTGCAGCGGCATTCCACGTTGTTTATTAGGAGGATAGCACTGGCTTACATAACAAACAAAGTAACAAAATTTGTCTGGACGTTTCGATTGTGGAGATTGAGATTGTTATAAGACCTTAGGACTCGCGCGCAGTTTTTTTCTTTTTCTTTGCTGATGATGACGTCTGCATAGACGTCGAAACGTCCAGACAAATTTTGTTACTTTGTTATGTAAGCCAGTGCTATCCTTCTATTAAACATGACTCCTGGCTTCTGGTCTATCTTCATTCCACGTTGTACTTACAGCTACACTCCACCACGTTGGGCGCCAATTGTGGGGGCCTCTTCCGACTCTCGGGGCAACGCCCATCTGTTCCGTCCCCGTGGAAGGCACAGCAAGAAATACAAGATGTGCCAAGAAACTTGCCATTTTATTAACTCGCATCTTACAGCCTATCGCTTCCACGTCCAGACAGCAAACACTTAACTTCCTCATCTTCTCTCTTTCCCACTGTGTCCTGGGACGACTTCACCGGGAACTGTGCCGACGTTCGTCTGTAAAATGTCGGAAACCCCGGGGCAAACCTCACCCAGCGCAGACGGTGGTAGGATTCGAACCCGCGACCTCCTAGTCTTCAGCATTGCCTTGGCTACCATCAACGAGCGGCGCATCATGGCGCTGATCGTTAGCATTGCTTATGATGTGAACTCTCTAACTCAACAGTTGTGTTGAGATACTACGGTGGGTGTGGTGATGACGGAAGTCCCGATTTCCGCTGTTGGCCTCACTGGAGTAGACAGCGTCATGACTGTAGCAGTGATGAGAAGACATGGGACGACGGTTGGAAGGTGATGAAGATGAGAAAAAACCACGAGGGTTCGACTGCGAAATAGGCCTCTCACGGTTTAAAAACAAAGGACGTCAGATGGAACAACAACGCCATGAAATTGGTAGACTCGAACTACTATAGTGAAAAGTCAGTAAGTCAGAAGAAAGCCGCCTTAAAATGTACCATTCTATTATATAAAACGAATTATATATAATTTCTTACATATTAATGATATTATTACTTGTATGGCCTTGTTCTGTTCCTCGGACCCTGAGGAGTACGCGTTTACATGGTGTTTTCTCTACAAAGCAAGCGCGAACTAAGTCCTACGAACAGACGACATTCAATACACGATTATGGCATTGACTTTCGAGACGAACGTGAAGCCCATGCCAGTGAAAACACCAAAGTAATCTCTTTTGACATGACCTCATTTTTCGAGCCTTATTGCGGCGCTCCTGCTCTGCCTTCACTCAGGCTATCCAGGTACGGTTGATTCTCTCAATGCAGAAGCAGCACATGAACCCAGCTACTATTTCAACGTGGGCCCTGCAACAACCTGAAGTGAGGGTAGAGTTCAACTTTTCATCAATACATCTAAATGACATCTGGCTCGTGATGTGCGTGTATCATTCTTGATATGGGTGTCGAAAGATCAGCACGGCTGTCATACACCACCTCGGCATCAGCAGCTGAGCTCGACGGTATTCATGTGGCACTAAGCGTCATCATTTCTCAATCTACGTGCTCTCAGTGGTCTGTGCAGAGTGACTCAGGATGTGGCCTAGAATCATTGGCCTCTGTACTTATCACAGGGTCTCTCGCATAATTGTTCATGATGTGCTGCAGCTATATGATGCCGCAGTGTCACGGGGATGTGATATCATATTCCAGTGGATTCCTGGTCACTGCGGCATAGCGGGTAACGAGACTACGGGTACTGGTGCGCGCCGAGCGCTTCAATATGGTAACGTACAAACAAAGGCCATTTATTTCACCATAGGGGACGCAAGGAGTATTATACGTGAACTGAGACAACAAATGTGCAACTCTTCTTGGCTGACAGGATCTGCTCGATCTTCGTTGTTGTACTGTGTCGATCCCGAGGTACGCTTCCAGGTACCTCCGTCGTTTTTTTTTTTTTTTTGCAAGCAGCGTGTTTCCTGCACAGGCTCCGACTGAATGTTCCGTACAGCGGTCGGTTGTTCTACAAAGTGGCCAGGTCCCCATCTCCAAACCGCAGTGAGTGCGATGTTGTCGAGGACACAGAGGGCATCCTCCTCAGGTGCTCCAAGTATGCCCACAGTCGCAGGACACTAGAAATAAGTCTGGCTAAGCCATTGAATCACCAAGAGGCTACATTGAAAGCTCTCCGGCGTTTCCTCGAAGAAATTCATCTGATTCACATGTTGTGAGACTTTCCGGTCCCTGGTTTGTGACAACAACAACAACAACAACAACTTTATTTCAGGATGATGGGTGGGGAGTTTCATCGCCGGGGGCGATGCTCTACCCCAGTGCTGGAGGAGAAGCGAGGAACGAAGTAATGGGTCCCGTTACATTGAGGGTCGAAGTCCTGTGGCGTCCAAAAAGGCGAAGAGAGCCTTGAGGGCAGAGCGTTGGTGAGCTGGATGCGGCCAGGGGCCGAGCAATTTTGTGAGGGAGAGGGGGCGAGAGTCTAGCTCGTTGAGGGACGTGGAGAGTACGGAGCGGGAAGGGTGGTAGTGTGGACAATGGAGAAGAATGTGCTCTAGGTCTTCTGCAGCACCGCAGTGACATGGGCCTTCACAAAACCAGCACGTATGCCACTGTCACGGGATTGGAGTTTCACAGTAAGCCGCAGCACTTCGTGTACTGCCAGTGCAGTATCATGAGCCCCCGACTTTCCCGATCCCGCGATTTCCGCTTCTAGACGAATTCGCGAGGTTAAGGTCCCGCGAAATATTCCCGAAACGCGCTCCCACACGAATTCGCGAATTATTAAGACCGTGAAATTAACCACTTTTACAGCATTGTATTTTCTGTGGCGCATACATACTTTTTCGAATGAGTTTGTCACCGTTCATACATTGATAATTTTTATTTGCTTTGACGTGTTCATGTTGACAACACTGACAGCAGAATCGCTACTTTTGGCCGCATGTATTTTGTCCTGCAGTTGTCCTTGTCGTCTTCTCCCCTCTTTGTCCTGCTTGCTACTTCCTTCACTCACAATAAATCGTTACTGACTACTCCGCCTGCATTCCTAGACTCTCGTATATGTAGCGCACGTATCGGCACGTCTTGTGCAATGAGTAGGCTGTGCGAATAATATTCGAGGGTACTTATGACAAAAATTCCTCGATACCTTTATGCAAACCTACTTACCGAAAGCCTTTACAGCAGCTGAGAGGCAAGAACGCATCAGAGCAGAAAAGACAAAGAATAAAAATTCACCAGCTCGCTTGCTTCCCAGCCATTTTTTCACGAGTATGTTTTTTGATTTGTTCGTATCTCCCTTCCTGAGCAAAATATATATTTTTTTTGTATTTGTTCACTACTTGTAGTACCTGTCACTGACAGGTGTTTCGTTTTAAATTTCGCACTTAAAACTTCGTTTTAAGCATTGGCACTGGGATTGGGATTCCCGAAACTCGGATCCCTTCCTAGGATTCCAGGGTTCGAGGATACGCGAACTCGGTTGGCCCACCCCTACTAAAAAGCTACTGAAACAATTTCCCGCGGATATAATTTGCGCTGTCAGTCGCTCTACCAGTTGACGCACGTGACCACTTACCTCACCAGGTATTGAACAACTGACCTCTACGACACCCACAGTGACTTCACTTCTACAGCGGACTTCACTGTGAAACGTATTCCGCTGAAAATCCATGAAAAGATTTCCGAAAGCTGAACAAGCATTACGAACACGTGCATTATTTCATCCTTTAGTGCGCGTCGTGCAAAATTTGAAAATTGCAGAAATGAAAAATTCTATATCCCAGTCACTGAAAGAAGTCTTGTGTTGTGCGCAGCTTTTCATACTTCCCATGACAAAAAAGTACCTTCGGTTAGTGCTTGTGCTCGAGCCTAAGAAACACCTAGAAAATGTCTCAGCTACTCTGCTTCGTCTGAAATAGCGAATGCAAATGTTGCGGGACAGAAGTGTTGCAATGACCCGAGTCACAACTGTACGCTGACTCCCCTGCTTATTTAGAACTAGTGGGCCAGAAACAATATTCCATAATCTTTCGAACAACCTGCATACCCTGGTAGGCGATGTCGGTATATTTTCCGATCGGGTTTCGTTTTTTTTTTTTAATTTGTTATCAGGTGGACCCGTTGTATGTGATAGCCGACCAAAGCTATGCGTTTAGATGTTCAAAGTAATCGAGGTTATTAGCACGTGCGCGAAATCTAAGTTCGTCCCCGAAAACACCGTTGCTCAATGAAATGAATACCAACTTTATTTCTACGAAGGTTACAACTAGATTCAGTTCAACATTTGTTAAGAAAAACAGTTCCTACGAATGGTAGGCTATCCCGAAAATGGAGCACTGGAACCACGAGCAAGCGTGCACAATGTGAAGGTCATGCACATTCAGCTAGCTTGTTTTCGGTAGGATAGAGAACGTGGTTCCACGCGTTACTTTGAAAAACGTTACTTCAACACGTGCGGTGCTGGAACTTCCAGATAGACACACACTCCCTGTGCGCATTCTCTAATTGCACTAGTCGATATGAATAATATATTTGTAACCACTTAAAAACAATGTATTCAGCGAGCTTAGGAATACAAAAGGGACTGGGAAGAATGGAATTTGCTTCTTGTAAAAAAATTCGACAAATAAGGGTTCTCTTTGAGGTTTACCAGGGGCACAGCGAAAACTTATTTGGGTATCAAACTCAAGTGGCAGCCGTGATGACATTCGAAAACAATACCACTCTTTAGTGACAACTTGACGACAACGATAGTAATGGCGAGGTTGGCCTGAATGTTGCATGATGTTCACTAGCAACAAAAGAAAAGAAAGAAAGAAAAATAAAAGGCACAAAAAGAAAAGAAAAAGAAATCAGAAAAGTATAAGTGAGCCAGATAGAAAGAAATGGATCAAAATGCTCGCTCAAATATGTGAGTTGGCTTTCTCTACAACAGGTGAGCCCCACTGAGTTTTGGTAGAAAACCAGGCTGTCATATCAATGAAGGTGTTCAAGAAACTCTTACACCAACAGTGATGGAGTCGTCGTGTACAAAACCACCCTTCACTACATCTTGTAGTTTGCAAAGTTTAGGTGCGCCAAAACTGGTGTCGCGATCTACTGTTGGCTTACTGAAGCATTCCCTGTCCTTCTCTATGTGATCTAAAACATTAATATGACCCTCAATGTCCTTTTTCACATCGTTTGGGTGAACTAGCATCACGGTGTAAGATAATGTAAACGGCCATTTCAAAAGGCAGTCGCTCGGGCCCTGGCAAGTAGATAGAAAAACACCCAAGTACGAGTCTCCATCACGTGTAACGAAAGACGCAATCAGCCTACAAGAGTACCCAAACAAGACGAAAATTCCAGACCATCGCCATACTTCCTTGTCAGACGATTCTTTTGCAATAGCGGCAAACTCACCAATGTGAAAACAGCCGACACAGTTTTTCAAACGGTTCAAGCGCAGCAGTTCACCCAACATTTCACTTTGAAGACACACGTGCTTACAAGCAGCGAGCGCAGCTTTGAACACCTCCTTCGTCGTGATCGTATCGTTATCAGGGCCGTTCGCTGTTTGAGTAGGTGAGTTGTCAGTGGCTTCACCTACATGGTCGTTGTCAGATACGGTATCAATTTCTTCTACTGGCGTTACAGCGTTCTGGGAAATAAGATCTGACAAAGCATCTTTTATTGGACGCAAAAACTTTGTCAGTTCTTCGATGTGCTCCATCATGGCATGTAGCCTATCGCTTTCGAAGACGTCATGATCTCCAGCGCGTTCTTGTCGTTCTACATACTGCTTCAACAGGTCACCATTCGACACTAAAGTGTCTTTGGCATTTACTATTGTCATTCCATGGCTGTGGAGCTGATCCTCCACGGCGGCGAGTCGGTCTATCACAGTTGCCAATGAGTCGTCTATCTTTCTTCCCATCTCCATTGCAGCGTCCATAACATCTGTCAGTGAGCACACAGTTGGAATTGCCGGTGGCTCACACTGTTGTACGTAGTGATTTACGAGCTCTTTTCGGAGCACTTTCATTTGGCATCGACTGCAGGTGACCGCATGAAACGTACATTGATTGAAAAAGTGCTGCTTCACTTCTTCGACAGTTCCAACGAAATCACATCCTTCCCTGACGTTGCAACACCGCGCCTTTTGGTTTCCTAGTTGCACAGGCGTTAGGATCAACTTGCACGTATTAACATCTTCGAAATCTTGCCCGTCTAAAGGACACTGTCGCTTACCCCGAAGGACATCCTCATAGCACAGTTCACAGAGCGCGTGAGAACATTCCAGAACAAACGTCACTTTTGGAACCACCCTGCACAAAGAGCACGCTCTCAATGGGTTGAGATCTACGAAGTCCATCGAACGCCAATCCATTGCTTCTGAGAAGCCGACGAGGTGCTGCTCCGACGTCACCATCCTTAAATAAAGTAGTCAAGCGACAGGATAATGAAGATGATGCCAAAAAGCTGGGAAAATGAGACAACACCAAGTGAGAAACCTCGCGGAGCGCGACGATGGAATGTTTCCGTCGACTACGGGATTGCGGATTGCCGCGTTTGACTTTCAATCACGTGACCTTTGAACACGGCCTCCTCACTCACAGGTCAGTGGTTTCAGTTTCGATTACGCTGACCTTAAATCTCGGAATATCCTGTAGTGAATATTAGTTTTGTTGAACGTGGTGTGCATTCGGTACGATACGTCGTGCGATTCCTCTTGTATTGGGGGAGACACACACAGTCATTTACGCAATATTTTCATTTCGGGAAAGGTGTTGGGATCGTTGGAGTTTCGTGGGGGAGGAGGGTGACACAAGTACGTTCTCTTGTTTATCACCGAAGAGAGTGACAACAATACCTCCTGTATGTTGTGTGTTGTTAACCTGTTTTGGACACATTCGGGCCTTTCTGACAGAGCTATATACCTGTATTTTTGGAGGAGGGGTTGTTGCCACGGTGTACGAGCGAACCGAAACGAAATCGAAATTGTATGTTTTTTTTTGTTTTTTGTTTTTGCGCTCAGGAGGGAAACCGTAAAATTTATTTAACGGTTTTCGGTCCAAGGAAAAACTTCGCCGGTTTAGACTACGACTAGACTAGACTAGAGGTAGAGCGCGTTCAGGAGGTGAGTGTTGCAGACCTTTCGCGGGACCACGCGGGTGAGCCCTGCCGATTTCTTGTTTTATTCGGTGTGAATGCCCCTCGTTGTTTACAGAGCACAGGTGATGTTTGTACAAGCGCCAGTGGAGAGATGGCAGAAACACCATCAACGTATTTAGTCGGTCAGCTGCGAGGACGCTGTCAAAACTGCGCCTGTTCGGGATACCTGCGGGCTGTACACGCGTTTGCCTATGCTAAATGCCCCCTGGCTGGTGTTTGATGTGTGGCCACCCACCAGCAGACCACAGTCTTGTAGGTGAGTTACCCACACATAGGCGTACACTGTGATTCGTTCTGTTGTCGCGTGTCGAGGTGCCGTCTACTCTCTCTACATATGCCACTGTCTTCAATTTCACGAATGATGTTTTTCATTATCAAAGATATAGGTGCAGCTGTTGCAACGGTTCGCCTAGTTGCCCTTATGCAATTGCCGATTTCAGAACCAAGATGGAACGCATGAGGCGGCAACAACGTGCCTTCTTCGGATGTCGTCCTTCTTTGTGGGCGGTGCAGCCGATGCGAGCGCAAGAGGAGCACGATGTTGCCTTTGGGGGACGAAGGGAGGGCACCTTGCACCGTTGACGGCTACAGAGATTTTTCGTTTACTCATGCTATGCGGTATACGTGCTGCAATAGGCGGTAATATAAGAGTAAACATCTGACGGATGCCGTAACCGTCAGCCGTTGCCGCTTAAAATATACGAGTATGAAAACGAACGATTCTTGACCCTTATTATCCGTCATCGCCTCAAGCGTAAGGCGATGACACGTAAAATAGCGGTCAAGAATCGAACGTTTTCTTACTTTTACTATCCGTTGCTTTTCCGAGAGTGGTGTAGTCGCTCAGGATGGCTCTCCTGCCAACTTCCGTCTTCCCGATACCTAGAGTGTGCTAGATTTAAGCATTCACTCCTCGGAAGTATCCCCGTCCTGGCAGGTTGAGGCTGCCGAATGGGGAAGAGACCACTTCCCGATCTTCATTACATTACTATACAGGGTTACACAGGCATCAAGCACAAAGATTCCCGGGTGATTCGAAAAGTGGCAGTTTTTGGATGAGTACAGGAAGCGGCTGGAACACGATAAAGGGCCCATCACTGATGCATACAAAGCGCAACAAGATTCACCACATCCAAGAGGTCTTACCCGTTACCGGACCTGAAGTTACTAAACCTGCTAGCTGCACGCCGCACGGGGGGTTAAAGAAAACCACCATTAAGAATAAACCACTTAAGAATAAAACGTCCAAGATTAAACCGCTTAAAAATACACGGTTAAAAATATATCCCCTAAAATAAACCACTTACCATCCCCGCTTAGAGATCACCGTTTAATAATTTATTTATTTATTTATTTTATTTCAAAAAACCCCAAGGGTCCGGAGGACATTACATGGGGGGTGGGAACATTATATTGGAACACATCATGGAACATTGAGAATGGAAACAGTAATAACAGAAATAAACAGAAAACAGAAATAAGGAAACAAAATAACAACAACATCTTGGAATAACAGGATAAGAACAATACAAGTAAGTATACAAAGCGATAAACTCAGCAATACAACAGAACGAACACTAGTATTGAAGATGAAGAAAGTGAGAGAGGGAGCTACGGAAAACTGTATGGTCGTCAATGGTAGCGATTGATGATGGGAGGTTGTTCCACTCAATGGTAGTTGTGCAAAAAAACGATTTGGAGAACGCGTTAGTAATACAGAGGAACCGAGTAACCTTGTTAGTGTGATCAAAGCGAGGAAAAATGACACTCGAGCGTGTGATGGGTGATTGTCGAGCAGGCAAGGTGAAAAAAAATCTATGGTAGAGGGTTAACTTGGCGAAGCGACGACGATGTTCGAGCGGCTCGAGGTTGAGACTTAGTTTTAACGCGGAAACAGAGGTAGTGAAAGAGTAATCGTTGACAATGAAGCGGGCAACTCGATTTTGAATGGCTTCGATTGCATCACATTCACATTGAACACATTCACCATTAAAAATAAACTGTTTCAAAATCCCCTCACCATCTAGCACGGAGACGGATTAATTGCAATTTGCGCCGGGTTAGATCAGGTTATGTTAGGTTAATTTTGTTTGGTTTCGGTTAGTTTGGAATAGTTTAGGCTAGTTTGGTCCTGTGAGGTTAGTTTAAGCCCCTTGCTTGCAGCAGACCTTCAGTTGGGCCATACCACATGACTCTAGCAACTGTAGGGTGGATTTGGGGAGATTCTGAAACGATTTATTTTTAACGATATATACTTAACCGTGGATTCCTTAGCGTCTTTATTTAAACGGGGATATTTGAGCGATTATTTTTGTGCGTTGATTTTTAAACGTATATGCTGGGAGATGTATTCGTAACAGTGGCTACTTACGCGTTTATTTTTGAAATGTTATTTTTAAGGGTTTCAAACGAGATACACCCCGCCACACAGCACAGCGCCGACATAGACAATCCCGTGTCCGCTCCCACCTCGTGGAGTACAGACGCATTTCCGCCATCATCAAGCGACACAGCATTGAGCTTCGCTGCCATCAATGGGCTTCCTCTTGCAAGTCCCTCGGCCTACGTACCCCTCGCTCTTTGGTGTGGAAAACCATCAACGCTCTCACTGGAAAGGCCAGCGAAAACCTTCTCTTCCCAACCCTAGCAGCGCGGCTTGGGATGTCAGTACAGGAAACGGCTGAAGCCTTTGCGCAAGTTCTCATAAAAAAGGCCACCACGGTCCAGGATCCTTTACATCGGTCCTTTACATCGCCGAAGAACCACACATCTTGGACCGCGAATCCCGCATGTGCTCTACGGCTCACCACGGCGAAACCCGCATGTGCTCTACAACCGTGTCGGCGTTGCCTCGCTCCAGGAATTAATGGATGGGATTTCCTATCAGGCATTCAAAAGCATGGCAGATGGCGCTAGGTCCCGGCTCCTCAGGTACTGAAATGACATATGGGAATCCGGCATGATTCCCACCTCCTGGAAACAGGCTGTTGTCGTACCCATCTCCAAGCATGGGAAACCAAGGCTTCGGGTATCCTCGTACCGCCCTGTTTCCCTCACGTCCACTCTGGCTAAATTGATGGAACGTCTAGTGCACGCCAGGCTACAGTGGTTCCTAGAATCGAAGAATTTGCTCCCGAGCTGCGTGACAGGTTTCAGAAGGGGCCTCAGCGCCGCTGATAGCGTGCTGGAATTATCACCTGCAGCGGACAGTGCAAAGGAGCGGAGGCTGGCAATGCTCAGTGTCTTTTTGGACGTGAGGCAGGCCTTTGATAATGTCAGCTCGGCGATCGCTGTTAGCTGTCTACCCAGCACTAGTGTCACTTGGACGACACTCCGCTTCGTGGCGAAGCTACTCACAGGCAGAACGGCGCAAGTTCGTCCTTAGTGCCCCTTGTGAGGTTGGGGGCTTACCTCAGGGCAGTATCTTGAGCCCTATGCTTTTCAACATTGTAATCGCAGCCCTGCCGAAATCTTTGCCGAAGGCTAGGCCACGAGTCTCAATTTCCATCTATACCGACGACATAGCCCTGCGATGCATACGGCTGCAAGATGTGCATGATGAAGAAAACTATTGAAAAAAACATTAGAAGCCGTAACCGACTATCTCGAGGGCGTAGGCCTTTCCATCTCCACAGAAAAATCCAGCGTCATGATCCTCAACAGAAAGCATCGCCGCACACTGGGAATCAAGCTTCGAGGACACAGCATTCCTCTAGTCAAGACACAACGCTTCCTGAGGATCACCGTGGACGAGAAGCTCAGCTGGAGTCCTCAGATTGCAGTCATCAAGTCATCCATCGGGTCCTTCCAGAACGCTCTGAAGCACATCCGAGGTACTGTTTGGGGATGTTCATCCGGAGCACTAACCTCGCTACACAGCTCACTTGTGCTGTCCCGTATTATGTACACGTTGCCGTACATGTTGCCCCCGCATACAAGACAAACACAGCTGGAAGCAGCCCATCGAATGGGCCTGAGGAACTCACTGGGTCTCCCTAAACAGTCAACAAGCGTGCTTGTCTATGGAGTAGCGGGATCAATGCTCCTTCGCCTTCTCGCTACCGAATGCCTCCTAAGGGAATACGACATGCTACACAGGTCCCCTACCGGAAAGCAGATCATGGCCGAATCCGGGGCCACCGTGGATCACGGTTCAGAGAACTGGGGAAAAATACGGACAGGATGCTAGTGTGCAAAAGGCCGATCACTCGCCCGGAAGGCCCTCCCTTTCTGCTTTAGTGTCCTGACTGCGCTTGCGCCTTGCGATATACGCGGACTACGACAGAAATCTCAACTGCCAGACATACTGGCCAAGGCACTCGCCAAAGAAGCCATCGTCGAGAAGCATGGAAACGCATTGCAGATACACACCGATGGGTCCACCAACCCTGTTTCCGGAAGCAGCACTTCAGCATTCTGGTGCCCTGCAATGGCACTCTCCTCGGGTAGCAGCATCGACAGTCAAGTTTCCCTCAGCACCTCAGCGAGTCCTCAACACTGGCTGAACTCGTCAGCATCCAGCGAGCCTTGGAGAGTCTGTCCAGCCTCACAGGACAGCGTGTGGTTTTCCTGACTGACTCGAAATGCGCACTGCAAAGCATCAAAAATCCTCGGGCCGACGACCCTATTTCACGATCAATCCTGGAGGCAGCTTCAGTGCGACGGTTTTGCTGTGGGCTTCCAGTGGATTCCTTCACACGTGGGAACGTGGAAATCCCTGGGAACGAGGACGCGGACCGCATCGCCAACAGCTGCCATAACCTTTCCCTGGAGAGATCCCTACACCTCACGATCCGGAACACAACTGGAAGCAGTATTCAGAGTTTGTTCGTGAAGTCCCCCTTGCTGAATTTCCAGAATTCCATCATTTCGCAGAACCCTGCCCCTTCAAGGACCTCAGCCGCGACCAGGCTGTCCTACTTCACAGACTGAAATGCAGGGCTGTACTAACCCCTGCCTTCCGTTACAAGATTGGCCTTGCTCCATCCCCCCGGTGCAAGCCTTGTTTCACCCACGGCGATCTGTCGCACATCGTTATGGAATGCCCTGAGCACCAGGTCGCACGAGAAGTAATGATGGCGCAGTTGGGGAAGCTCTTCCAATATCCTGTGTCACATTGGAAGACATCGTGTACCCGCAGGGTCCTACACAGATTCGTTGAAAAGGACGGGATGGGTTGCTGACCTTCGTTTCGTCCGTAGGACTGTCTTAACTTCTCTATCTTTTTTTCCGTTTCTTTTCTCTTTTTTCAGGGGTGAAACTTGCCTCCTTGGCTAAGCAGGCAGACCTCACTCTATTTTTTTTTATATTTAACGTGATTGCCCCCCGTACTAGAAATATACGTACTAGAATATAACGTATAGAATATAGAATAACGCTGAAGATTCCACGGTTTGTTTCATGATTTATTAGGAGAATTAGTTAGGAGAAGTCATCGTGGCCAGCTTTGTTAGCCGCGAGTTGAGCGAGTCATCGGAAAACAAAGCATCGGCAGACGTCATCAACGCAGCGACTGTAGGCGAAGGTTGAATAGCGTGCCAGGCAGTAGCGATTGCAGCTTTCCTCAGGCCCGATGTCTGTCCTTCTGCGTTGGCACAGCTTCATGCTCTTGTCGGCGTCCAGTACAACGTACGAACTTCTCTCACGGGGCCATGAAACGTAGTCTGTAGTCAAAGAAACATCGAACGGGAACAGTCAGGGATATGAGTGGGGGTAGGACGTAGGTTGATTGGACGATGGTTGTGCGTTGGAGGTCTACCTGTTCGTGTTTGCCCAGAAATGTGGCCTGCCATGATGATTCTCGTTGTTTCCGCGTAATATAAACTCAAATTAACGAGTTTGTCACTGTTTAAAAATGAATATTGTGAAAGTAGAAATTTTGGGAGGAATGTAGAAATGTTTGGGAATTTCATGATTAAACTTTTTCCGCGAAATATAGGTAGAGGGGATGAAAGAGTGTGGGCACTGGAATTCGCGGCGATATGAGTTCCACACGGACAAATCGACCTACTTGACGATCGTTGTTCTTACAAATTTGTTCTTGTCAAGCATTTCGTTAATTGAAATGCCACTTCAACGTCAGTAGTTTATTCGCATACTGTATCACTTGGCTTTGCAGGTACCTGCTTTCACAAAACCAGTACGTACACGCCATTGACATGGGATTGGAGTTCACAGTAAGCCGCAGCAGTTGCAGTACTGCCGGTAGTGTCATGAATTCCCGACCTTCCCGATCCCGCGATTTGCGCTTGTACACGAATTCGCGAGATTAAGGTCCCTCGAAGTATTCCCGAAACGCGCTGCCACACGAATTCGCGAATTATTAGGACCGTGAAATTAACCACCTTTACAGTATTGTATCTTCTTTGTCGTATACATACTTTTTCGAAGGAGTCTTTCACCGATCAAACATTTATCAATTTTATTTGCTTCGACGAGTTCATGTTGACAACACTGATAGTCGAATCGCTGCTTTTGGCCGCATGTATTTTATCCTGCAGTTGTCCTTGTCGTCTTCTCCCCTCTTTGTCCTGCTTGCTACATCTTTCGCTCACTATAATTCGTCACTGACTACTCCGCCTGCATTCATCAACTCGCGTATATGTAGCGCACGTATCTGCACGTCTTGTGCAATTAATAAACTGGGCGAATAATATTCGAGGGTACTTATGACCAAAATTCCTCGATACCTTTATGCAAACTTACTTACCCAAAGCCTTTACAGCAGCTGAGAGGCAAGAACGCATGAGAGCAGAAAAGATAAAGAATAAAAATGAATATACCAATTTGTGAACATCGGTTTGCGTAGGACACAATAACGAACCCAAAGCAGCGCAATGTTCGAAAAAGAGAGCATAAAACTTTTGTTTGTTAAGCTCAAACTCAAACTCAAGAACATAAAATAAGCGAAAAGCACAATACCTGTGGACAAAATTGCGAGGAACGCGTAGCTTTTCCACATGTTCCACTTTATTTTGTTTGTAGCCCTTCAGAGCATCATGCTTAGTTTGGCGGTGTGTCATGCCGAAGTATAGGGTTTATGACCTTTTTGTTTTTTACGCAGCAGCAAAATAAGCTCACGATCTTTGCTCATTCCGTTATTTGTTTCACGACAGACCGCTGTAAATCGTGCTTGTTACTCGTCAGGTCGTCGAATACGGGGGGTCACGAACGAGCAAAAGACGGCCGTAAAAAGGTAACGAGGCGTGAAAGTAACGTGGCGATAAGTCATCAATCAATCGGTTCATGCAAATGAACGTTTTGCGTCCTCACGCAGGGACGAGAGGAATACAAAGAAGTAGACCCGTGCGAATAGTGGTTTGAAAACCCAAGCGAATGCGAAGCCAATGGTTCGCAAAATGGAACTGTTTGAACGCATATAGACGGAGTGGAAATAACGTGCAAGCGTACAGGGAAACGTTAGCAGAGAACAGATATATTTTAGTTTGCAGCGATATACAAGCGCCAAATCTCCGTCAGTATGCTTTGAGAAGGTGGCGCATTCGAGAACGAAACAGAGTTCTGCGCCTGCGCCACCTAGTTTTGACTTAAGGAAAGGAATATAGGACGAGCCTACTATGTGCACGTATCTGGTGGTTTCGCTGTAGATAAATTTTTGTTCTTTCGTGGCTGTTTGGGCGTTAACGATTCGAAAATTCGAAAATATCCGGTATGGAAGAGACATTGGATTCGGTTCTGAAATTCGAATAACGAACTGGAACGAACGAAAGGTACTGGGAAGCTGAGCAAGGCAGCACCAGCAATCTGCGCTATGTGCCCTCACGACCTACCTCAAGGACATACGTGCTGATATAATCTTTTAATTCATTCAGTGCTTTAACACGTCAAGCGTCCTGGAACAGCTAGTCGCACCAGTGCGAACTACGTTTCCATTTTTTTCTTCTATTTCTATTCTATTTCTATTCTATTCGAATAACGAAATTACGCTTTCGATGAAGGATGAAAGTCACTGAAAAGGTTAGCCGTTAGTCGTTAATTTCTTGGGCAATTTGAGGCTTTGTATGTATTTGTCCTTCTATGTTGTTCCAGCCTCAGAACATCAGTTCTCTCATGCTACATTTTCGGTTTGGAATTCGAATCGAACATACAAGTATTCGCTTAGAGTTCGAAAAATTCTATATTCGCACGCCACTACGAATTAACTTCGTAGATTGAATAAATTACGCCTTTCCAGACGCTGCAAAAATGGCTGTGAATGGCTGTGTGTATTTGCATGGCTGGTGCCGTATTAAATGCTGGGCGGTGCTGTTCATGGCTGTATTCGTTGGTTGTGTGTATTTGCATGACGAAGGTATTGGTTTTGATAGTTAGCAATACCTATTTACTATTACGGCATACCGTCTCCTCCTACATGAGTCCCGATGACGGTGTTGGGGGATCTTCCCATCACGTCGCTTTACCACCAGGACAGCGTAGGTTAGAACTGATAGGACATTATCTCCTCTAGCTGCACTCTGCACTATTGGTATTACCAGCGGCATGGACGAGTGTGCTACGTCGTCACGTTCGTTGGTAATAGCCAGAGTCGTGCTCAAGACAGGGAGGTGGTGGGTTCGAATCCCACCACCGGCTGCACTGTCTGAGGTTTTCCCTAGGTTTTCCGAAGAGTTTCCAGACGAATGTCGGCACAGTTCCCCCCGAAGTCAGCCCAGGACGCATACGTTCCCCCTACTCCTTTTTGCTGTCATCTCTCCATCTGTACACCGCTCATAGCCAGAGTTGCTTCGCGGTGCTAACGCGGAATGAAAGGCTATTTGTATTGCTCATCAGGCTTCCAAAATTACAGTGCGCGTTCCAAACATTAGGTTGCGCTAGCTCTTGGAAATGTAGGCTGCCTTATACGCGTGACGTTGCCTACGGTTATCACCTGGCGGACAAGAGGGAGTTTGAGGAAAACGTAGAGGTTTCGGGATAATTTTTCCCAAAACATGATAAGCCAATCACATGATTCCTCCGGAGTGGCTGACACCACTTTGCTGATATCTGATTTACTGACCGCAATACGGCGTCGTGGTCCGAGGACACTTACGACTTCCTAAAACTCCCTAACGTGACTGCATTAGAAAACGGAAATCGTCGAAATAGATACGCTATTTCTTATATCCACGCAGCATTCAGAATGTTACCACGGTGGCACAATTACACAACTATAACAGCTTTCGTTTCGCACGTTTTCTTCTTTCGCAATTTATTGCAGAAATACCTCGCTGACCCCAGTACGTCTCAGACATTAGCGTCGTTATCTTCAACTGTCGTCGTATCAGCTCCTTAATCAGCACGGCCGAAGAGGCAGCCACATCTATTATGAGCACACATGGCCGTCCGGATGACTCGACCCTCTGCAATGCGGACGCAGAACTTGTAGCAGTGTGGATCATCCCAGTCTATGCATACCGGCACATCGTCCATGGGAGCTTTGTACGGTGCCGTTGTCTGTATTTCGTCCGGCTCTGTATGTGCGGAAAGATACGGGCGAGATTTCGGTTAGTTGGCATATCTGTCAACAACATGATGGTGTAGACGGTGACGTGCTCCACAGGACGCGTACACACTTGTGGGCCTTGCATGTGTGTCATGCATCTTTCTTTTTCTTTTTACAAGTGAGAGAAAAACCAATGCAGGACAGTACTTACTGCTACGATCTGTGTATACCACTGCAGGAAAAAAAAAAAAAAAGTAAAGAAATTACAGATTGCGCAACACAGACATTCCACGAGTTACACATTTTGAAGAGAAAGAAAGGGAGTAATTCTGATCCCTTTTGGGGACCACCGGGCATTGCCGCGCAACTGTTATTCCTTTCGGGGGCGAAATCCACACAAGTGAATGCGGAGTTCACTCATTACTTTTAGTGTTGAAGAATAATTTCCAACGTCGGATAATTAAAGGGGGAGTAATTGCAATTGAGGTGAGCACTGTAATCGCTCCTTAATTGATTCCTTCTTGCTCCGGAGGTGTGCCATAGACAGCATGAGGTGATTTGTATGATATGTGAAGAGGAACGAGGAATAATTAAATTAATTAGCCAAATTTGCTAATTAGCCATAGATGCCCTTCAGGGTCAATTTACGGGTTATCTCCTTCAAAACCATGAAGGATTACCAAGACGTGATTTCGGATACACTAACCCAGTATCTTCCAACTACGATAAGTTGCCCTTCTTGTGCGTAACGTATTGACAGTTAAGCCGTATTTGCAAATGCGTAACAGAAAGTTTTGAAACCGGCGTTTTCGCCGCGCAACACACTGAAACTTTAAACACTATCTACCAAAAATAGTCGTTCAATTATGTGCCACCAACATTCGCATAAGTAGTTAGAAAACGTGTCACAAACCTGAGAACAGAAAGGCGAGGAGAAGATAAGTCCTCATTGTGTTTTCTTTTTTTCGATGGTCAGGACGGCTGAGCGTCACACGAAAGAAAAACTTTCGACCGTAAACAGCTCACCTCTATATTCCGAACAATAAAACGTTCAGCCAAGGGCTACACTTTGTCCGTGTCACAGTAACTATGGCGGGAAAACAGTAACTTCGCTAACGAAGCCAAGGTTTACGACCCAGGCGTGGAAATGTACCTATAGCGTTCCGTGAAGCTCCATAGTCGACGCAGTAGTAGTTCACATCTGTTCTCGCCCTAACTTACTCGGAACATTTCAGCCCACTTTCACAGTATTGAGAAAGAGAACGCAGACCGCGTTTATTTGTGGATGGAAGTTTTTTTCCTTCTTATTCTGGGGTTAGCATCTCGTAGCACTGTGACCGTTGAGCGCTGCAGAGTAGTATCGAAGAAGAAGAAGAAGAAGAAGAAGCAAAAGGGAGCAAGGGAGTTACGCGGCAAGGGAGTACGTAGATAAGCCTACTTCAGCGGGAATAAACCCGAACTGTGGGAACAGACTTCTAGGCGAAGCACGTCGCAGCCTAGCGACTCTCCGGCGAGCCAAAAAATGGCGGCCAAAAAAAATTTTGGCCTTGGCGCGGGCAAAAAAATAAAATAGAAATATAATAAAATAAAAATAACAAAAACACACAAAATTTAAAAAAAATGGTCTTGGAGCTGCGCGAGTCGAGGTATCGTTACTCCTGAGCATGCGCGACACTAGGAGGGAGATGTTTTGCATGAATCCGATGCCTATAACGCCATCTGCCGACTGCTGAGAGAATGTTCCTTGGCGCCTTGAAGGGCACAAGCGCCGCGGCCATGATGAAGGTAATCCCTGGAGTGACGCTCAAAACCAGTGAGGAAACCTTGAACAGCAGGGTGAACGTTTGAAGCACTCAGCAGCACCACAAACCCACTGCCACTTTGCGGTCCGCATGGGCCGCATTCATTCATATGAATATAATTAATTCATTAATTCATTAATATTAATATTACTTTTCTTTTCAATCCAATCAATCCAATCTGCACCATCTGTGGTCGGATTCGGTCGCATCGTCCGCGACTCTTTGGCGCGACGTTGGAGTCACGACTCACGAGCGCGAATCCGCACGCGCGCGTTTTTGTTCTTCTTTCTACCGGCCGGTCTGTAAGCCAAACACAAGCAGGGACAGTGAATCTAATAAAATATTGTTCTCATATTTGGTACTCACGCAGTACCACCACAAGCGAACATCTTTAGGCACACTTTATGTAGAGCGTTTATTTTTATCCGTCACATATTTTTGTTAAAAAAAGGCTATGGAGGCTACACAGATACCTTTTCCGCAGGTGGGCTATGCGGCCAGGCGGACGTACTGTTGGAAAGTGTATCTAAGTACTGTATGACTAATTAGATAAAAGTATTTAGTAAACTTAGTAACTAAATGTTTTTGACAAATGTGAGTTAGCATCGTTTTCTCCTACGGTCGCGCATCGCTCGTTTCAGGGTCTCGGACTTTTCCGTAGCTACGCTGCTAGGCCCCACACATCTTCTTTCACACACACACACACATCACACATCATCTTTCTTCGTCTTCATTCATCTTCATTCTTCTTCTGTTTTATTTATTTATTTAATTCTTCTTTCTTCATCTTCATTGATTTGCTTTTTGTTGCGGAATAGCAAGCCGACGTCCGGTTTGGCTGACCTTTCCCCTGTTTTTTTCATTTCGTCTAATAACTATATCCCCCCCCCCCCCGCCCACACACACAGCATAGTCAGTCACGTGACAAAGGCACTTGTTCAGTTCCTGCGGAACTGTGGCCTTCTTGGGTGAACTCTGATCAATTTCGTGGTTGTTTTCCATTTCTGTTTGTTTGTTTTTGTTTTCCTTCTTTTCTTTCTTTGCTGGGAGTAGCAAGCCGCCGTAGCGCAGGCTAGCCTTTCCCTCCCTTTTTATTATATTTATTTTTATAATAAACACATTTCCCAACTGAGGTAGCAGAAATGGAGCCAGCCATTATTTAAATCCATCGTCCTCATTAAATATGCTGAGGGAGTGATACTTTCAAATTTAAATTGCCAAATTTTCCTAAGCAATTAAGCCAAAACCAGACTAAGACACGTACCCAGCGAAAAAAGAGCGACGAGTATTGCACGTTGAAGGTCCATGCTTGGAGCGATTGAAATGAATGGACTAGATGCTGATCTGTTGTTGATCCAGATCAAGCGCTTTCAGGCCCAGATAAGCGGCGGTGGCATAGGTCAGGAGCTTCTCAGAAGGGCGCTTTTGGTTTCGGCTCATTCGCATAGGAAGATTGGGCAACCAATATCTCAACGCACGTGCTCGTTCCAGCAAAGTCTTCTAACGTAAAGGCTTCCAACGATGGTTGTGTCCCCACTACATCATCATCACGAATTTGTTGTTGTTCTACTGACACTATTCAACTGAAGTATACAACTGGGCGTTGTGAAGCTTGTGTTGCGTTTGTCCTTCTATGCCATAATTCATTCTCTCGTATTAACCGCTGCGAAGTGGGGTAGGGTCCTATGGCTACCACGGGGAAACATCCCATGTCATCATCACTTCTCCTTCATTTATAGTTGTTGTTGTGTCCTTCTATGTTTTCATTATACTACTTGTCGCATTATTTGTCTCATTATACTACTACGTTACATTAGGAAGATGGCACCCGCCAGGAGTGTGCGAGTCACTGACAACAATGTAAGAGAGAATGTTTTGAGGGTGAGTGCATGTTCTCGTGCTTCCTCGCGTGGTTTGGCAGGTTGAGGAGAGGGTAGCCAGCGTGGTGTAATTAGGGGCATCTCTGACCGGCACGCAGAGGGCGTGGGTTCGAATCCCTCTGCTGGTCACTTTTCTTGAGCTGCCACTGCTTGAATGAGATCCCTCTATGGAAACCCCATGCACGTGACGTCATGGGTGTCGCGCGCGGGTCCGCTTTATTCATCACGCCTCCCGCAGTTAATATACATGCTCTCCACTTGGTCACCAACGCCAGTGATGGCAGAAGTGAAAGGCTATTGATAAATGTGAAAAAAAAACAAAAAAAAAAACGTAATTTGTATCGATGTGAACCTGCGTTGAAAGTTTCGCAGCGAAGAGGGCAATAGAAACGGTGAATATGGGCACCGCGGGTATACGGAAACTCATGCGGCTCTGACGTCACAGAGCGTCTCGGCCGCCAGTGAGGCGGCGCACGAGAAGTCACGTGCTTATGGCTGCCAATAGGAAGGACGCAACTCTGAGGTCCGTGACGTCTGCGCTTTGCACGGAAGGGCTTGTATCTCGCTAAGCACGACACGTAGAAGAATAATATTTTTTCCCTCGGTATTCTGGCTCGCAATGCACCTGCGTCCATGATGTAATAACCACATCGATGAAGGTGTCTCAACCCCTTTATTGTTATACTCTATTCTCTCATCGCAAGACAATCTTTCTTTTTTAAAGTCTAGTGGTTACCCATTGTCCTTCAATCAGCAATAACTGAAAGCGATAGCAGCACTTTGGGAATCTGCATCAAATGTGAAATGCGCTTCTGTTATAGCAATGATTTTAGCAGAAGAATTGGGAAGTGACGACTTCGTTTAACACCGCTGGTTCTTTACAGTTTATTGCAATTGCAGTTTTTAACAATCGCCAACTCCGTCGCAAATATCGGTACCACTGACGCGACTACATTTTGTAGTCACCACTAACAAAGTCACAGGCGCAACTGTTGTGAAAGCAGAAAGCCCTCCGTACTCTCAGAACACCTTTGATGCGGTCGCAGAACTTGTAGCAGTTGGGATCATCCCATTTTATACATACGGGGATATCCTCCGGGGGTACATGCGGCACTGCGCAGTAAATAAAGGTAACGACAGTTAAACACTAAACCGCAAAAGGTTCTTCTCGCGAAATGAAAAGTGCGGTTACGTTCGCAGCAATACAGAGGGAATGGCATTCAACTTTTGCGTCGTTCGCTCGAAGGAAAGTGCTTTGCCTCTCTACGCTTTCCTTCTTCTCTTCCAGAGCAGCTTCCCATTGGTGCACTCGAACGTTCTCCCGCGATGATTGGGCAAAACGTTTGCGGAGACCAATGGGAAGCACCCCCGCCGCCTGGCGCCTCTTGAAGTATGCAAGAAGGAAGGCGCATATCGTGATTCCCTTCGCGCACGAATCCCAAGCCACGCAACGAATAAATACCGTTCCGTTTGTACCGTTCCTTTTGTCTCAACGTAACGGCATCTCTCATTTCCGCATATTTAGCACTTGAGTGCCCCTTTAAGTTAGATTCCGGCAGAATGCACCTGATTCACCTCATCCGTGCACATAATTCTTGCATAAATATGATGTGTTCTATAGTCGTGTTCAACATAAGAAGGGAAAGAAATCTAGTCCGTCAACTATATGCGCCGTTACAGATGAGGTGAAGGCACAGCGCCAGGAGAAATACTGCAGCGCCACCGGGCGCCATCAGTAGGAAACCGTACTTTCTGCCGCAGCGTAGTGTCATGCGGGCAGTCTTAACAGCCAATACGGTAGCAGAGTGAGCGTAATGGATTACATTATCTGGCGCAAGCAGGGAGCGTGACCAGACTGTGTTCAGCCCTCCTATCCGTGGCGCAGTAATATTTTGAGAGCTGACGGAATAGATTTCTAAGGTTGAATACGACTACAGGCGATATTTTTCTTCCAGTTTCATGGAAAAGGTTAACATGATTTGTCGTAATTTGCACAGATGAAAGTAAAAGGACAACTGAACTGGCATATGTCCCGTACTTATTCAAATAACAACAATGATTATCATCTGCTTCGTCTTCTCCATTTTCATATAATTGCTGCTTGAAAGCGCCACGAGCCACATAAAGTGAATATAGGACAACTTTTTCATCTGAGGAATTCATAGAGCCTGGGATTTTAGACGGTAGCAACAATATTGGTACGGTCCAGCTCATTGTTGCGTTGCGTCACTCGAAGGTTTCGTGATATAAACGCGATGAAAATGAAGCAGACGACTGGATTTTCCCATTCTTTGGTCCTTCCATTCTGCCTTTACTTCAACAGGCCATCAAGTCGCGCCACGACAGTGCCTTAAGAAGAACTGTAAGGAATTTACGAGAGCACATCGGTGGGGTACACGAAATCCACTATTAAGAATAAACCGCTTAAGAATAAAACATTCAAGGATAGACCGCTCAAAAATACGCGGTTAAAAGTATATCTCCAGAAATAAGCCGCTTACTATTCCTGCGTAGAGATCACCGTTTATTAATCCAGTATTAAAAGTAAACTGTTCAAAAATCTCCTACCATCTAGCACTCACCTACCATGTAGCACGGGGGCGGATTGATGGCATTTTGCATCGGGCATAAGTTTATGTTGGGTAAACATCTACATTGTGCGAAGCATGGAGCAGGTCAGATTGATTTTGTCATCCTATTTTTGAATGAAAATCTGTATCTGATGGGAGAAGCATCCGGCATATCAAGGCTTGATTCTGTCAATATATTATGTCATAAAAATACGTCTGTCGTGTGGGTGAAGGAGGCCGTAACCTCCAAAGTAGCGTTTCACTCCCTTTGTATGTAATTCTCAGTTTATCAAGCTCAACGCATGCAGAGAATGACCTAGCAGAAGGTTGGCTCGGAAGACGCCGAATGCAAGGAACGTAAGTTTAAGAGAAGAACGAAGGTGCTTCAAAGAACAAGTGTGTGTTAATATGACAGACCGGTACTTACACGATCGGTATGGCAGCACCGCTACAGTAAGAACACGAAGACATTGTAATTGCTTTCTCTCATTTCCAATTGTTCTCCAGCTACATTAACGCGACAAATTCATAATGACAACGCTCTTTACCCCATTATGATTCAATTACGGTAGCAAAAGGGGAAGTCTGGAAGTGACTTACGTGCCAGTTTTGCCAGAACTGCAAAAGATACAGAGTTCATGTCAGCAGGGGTCGTTCGTTATTGGTCACGCGCTTTCGCACATTCGTCCCAGTACCATATACGGCAAGCATGCAAGTCAACACTGAAACGTGAGGTCGACAATGGCGAGCCCTGTCACCATCACCATCACCACCACCCCCATCAACATGGAAGGAAGGGGCGTTGCTGGTCCAGAAAGCAACGACAGGTCGGACACACAAGAATAAGAAACAATTTGGTTCGACGATGACGCATGGGTTGTTTCATGACTGTCGTCATTTTTGCAGTAAAGGCCAGGCTATTGATATTACGGCAACGTATTATCTCCAGTATCTGACGAGAATAACAGTTGACAAAGAAAGGTAAAAAAGCACAACGGCTCAGTCAGCGAAGCTCAATCTTCCCAACGGACGTGCACGTGCGGATGCATGTGCTCGAAGCACGAGCAACAGACCACCTGTAATGGCAGTTCACCGCGCCGAGATGTTCATCTTAGGGCAGTGGTGGATCCTGAGCGGGGTACGATAACCCACCTCCCCGAAACTTCGGTTTATACACTGGATTTTCCTTTCACCCCTCCCCCCACTATGCACTCAGACAAAGAACCCCCCTCCCCCCCAAAAAAAAATATTGAGGATCTGGTAATTGCTTTCTCTCATTTCCAATTGTTCTGCAGCTACATTCACGGGACAAATTCATAATGACAACACCCCTTCGTCTAGAGTAAACAAAAATTGGCATCGAGGGCTACTCTCTGTATGTATATTAGTTTTTTGAAAGACTTAGGCGGGGGGAGTATGTTCGTTGATGATATAAGAAAAAAGGAAGTAAAAGACTTGGGGTCACGCAATATAATACATGCATACAACACAATACATAAATGCATACAACATGTAGAATGCGTAGAACACGTACACACGATACATACAGTACAGTACGCCTACTTTTTCGATAAAATGTCCCCGTTATTGCCCAGCATACTATAGTATACTACTATCCCAAGCAGCACCACAACATCTTGGCAAAATATTGGACTATTGCCAATACTTTTCCAATATTGGTCCAGTATGGGGCCGGCATTGCCAACATTGGGTCAATATGTTGTGCTGCTTGGGATAGTAAGTTTTAGCAGACCGTTGGTAACGTGGCTTCCGTCGGACCGTATATCAACCGCAACCAACAAGTGGACAATATCCCGTGTCACGTGCGACTGCGATTGCTGCGATTCCGATATGCAAGATAACCTTATCAAAGCTACACTAATGGTATCTTCGACTGGCAGCACACCGATGACGTACTAGAACACTCTGGAGCACGCGCTCTAGATCTTGGACTGATTAAAACTGAACTGCCAACATCTTCGGCAGTTGTTTCTTTCTTCCATCTTCTCTCTTCCTCCAGCTCCGTGCGCTCTAGCTTGAAGCATTGGTACCGCCAGTAGAAGGTACAGGTCCCGACAAAAGTTTACGGAACACGCGAGCGGTGTATTTTTTCCTCGGTACGACACCCTAGCGGCAAGCGGAAGCTGGCGAAATCAGGCCAGTTCACTGCCTCAGAGGGGTGGACGACAGTGCTCTCAGCGACACACAGCGGTAGTTTCGGTATGATTGCTGTTGTATGTGCCCGCGAAGTGAGTTGGATTTAACTGTTGTGCTCGTCAACAACTCGTGACTAACGTCAGTTGTTTATCAATCAATCAATTATCAATGTCAGCGTCAATTGTTTATCAGCTCGTCACGCATCGTCCATAATAAAGGAACTGTAAACAAGATATCTTTCTTTCTCTCGTCTACATATCATAGCTTTCCAATAAAAGCAATACACCATAAAGTGTTGCCACCATGATTCATCCTTGTTGTCACGATGATAGCGGCGAGCTCACTGTCTCAACAATCGTTGAATCACGTGTTGTTGGCGACCACAACAGTAAAATCCAACTCACTTCGCGGGCACATACAACAGTAATCATACCGAAACTACCGCTGTGTGTCGCTAAGAGCGCAGTCGTCCACCTCTCTGAGGCAGTGAACTGGCCTGATTTCGCCAGCTTCCGCTTGCCGCTAGGGTGTCGTACCGAGGAGAAAATACACCGCTCGCGTGTTCCGTAAACTTTTGTCGGGACCTGTACCACTAAGCTCGCTAATACTACACGCAAATCGAAATGCGGCGCAGCCACTGCGCAGTGTCCATTAATAGAAGTGAGAAGAATAGCCACAAACCTGGCATGATTACGAAGGCGAGGAGGATAAATGTGTTCATCGTGCTTCTTGTACACACCACACATGAAATGACAACATTTTCTGAAACCTTTGTTCAAATTACCTTTCCTCCAATAGTCTAGGAGCACGTTTTAGTCTCTGGAGACTGAAGCTCTAATGTGTTCTCTTTTTACTAACGGGGTCAGGATTTACGATCGACCTGCAAAAACGTCAGTTTTGACGCTCTCGCTTCATACGCTCTTCTTTTCAGTATTGTACTTAAAATACTGTATTTTAAATCCTTTTCTCTGTGTATGGTATCTTAGTCACTTTTTCCGAGGTCTATTTTGTACTCTATCTAAAATTTCTTTTTGTGTGTTCTACTCAGTAATTCAATACGTTGTCACTCGTCTTGGCATGCTGCTAGGTTCGCGCAGCCCTTCACAGTTTTTGTTTGCTTGTTTGTTTGTTTGTTTTCCTTCTCTGATTCTGGTAAACTTCTTGTCCATTTTGTCCTTGAGTGATATGAGGACAAGTCCCAGTAGATTTAATTTAGGTAGGGGGCCGCCCATATTCTCAGGTTGCACCATGAAGGCAATCCTAGCAGCCGGCGGCATTGTTGGTGATGTGTCGAGACCTTTTTTTGAAGAGATTTCCCGAACGATAAAACAACATTTTAGTGCAGCCCGAACTGTGCTTACCCGAAAGAAGATTTGCCGTCTTGAAAAATCCTGGAAGTATCTTAAAGATTTTTTTTAAGTATTTGGTACCGTCCTTTAAGTACTTTTGTTTTGAAGTATTTTATTAACGATTATTTTAATTAGAATCAGGTCTGAGAAATTGGTATCTTTTGTGCAGTATTTTGTACGTTTTGCTTTTTCTTTTTCGCTTTCCGTGTTGGTGTAGAGACAAACAGTTCTTTACCATAAGCGCCCCTCTCCTTGCCCGTCTGGGTACTCTCTCTCTCTTTTTTGGGGGGGAATAGCAAGCCGACACCCTGTCTGGCTGACCTTTCCCTCGTTCCTCTTCTTTGTTATCATTAAACATATCCCCCCACCCCTCTCCTTGATGAGCTGGGTCCACTGGGGAGGCCTTTTGCTCTGAAATTATTTAAATGGAGTCCCGTATAAGTAAGCTCTCTTATATCTGCGTTTTTGTATCTGCGTGTGGTCGAGTCAGCACAGGATCCCCTGGTTCGTGATTATTCTAAGGTCAAGGTGATGACTGAGGGATGGCGAGTTAGGATCATGCGATAGCCTGGATCACAGGCGGATTGGAGGGAGTCGTTCGTTCACGACCCGCATGAGGGCGCTGGTATAGCTAACTCCCTCCCCTTGCGACGTCAATACACGTAGCGACAGTCGCTTCGTGGTGTGAACATGAACCAATTTAAAAGGATTTACATAACACCCGCAGACAGAAAAACGACAAGCCGAGCAACATTGTCTTCCATGCAGTTTTAATTCACGTAAACACTCGTTGAGCGTCGTCCGCTTGAAGGATTCCTTCGGGTGACTTCAGAACCACCTTGATCTTCTGCCATGATCTGAGGGGCGAACGAGAAGGCACTCGCATTGCTTCTTATAGCAGTAGCCATGCAGGATCTGTCCAGGATACGTGTTATGGCAGTAGATGTTGCACACGTGATCCTTCAGGTGCTTGCAGTGAGGGGCCCTGCCTCGTGGGCTCCGATATCCATCTGCGTATGAAGCATGACAGGAATGTAATCAAGGTAATCAGTTCAAGCTAAGTTCATGGCGAATTACACAGGTTATTAATGGTCACACCGAGTCACTGTCGTCAATTTCGCATGTTGCAAGGCCGAGCAAGCGTGAGTCTTATGGGACGCGGCTAGCTGAATTTGCGGACGCCAGGCTACGACTGCGGACAGTCTCTTTTCTGGAACATCATCCAACAGAGTAGGCATGCGTGGTAGTTGTTGTATATTCGTTCTACTAAGCAGCAATCGACATGGACAAGAAGACGGCCAGAGTGGCTGCTGCCAGAACGTCTTCTTGTGCTGGTGGTGCCACAAAGAAGCAGAAAAAAAAGGAAAAGAAGGAGATGTCGTCTTCTTGTCCTTGTCTCTTGTTGCTTAGTTGAATAGATGATGATGTTTTTTTTTTTCGCGGGCGAATTCCGATTCGAATCATTGGTACAGGATTTTGTTGCTTTATAGCGGATTAAGGTGCGCGCTCCAGATGAACCAGGAGAATTTGCCAATAAATTGCTACGGGTCAATTAGCGCTACAAGGAACCGTCGAAATGCTGTTCAAGTTATTGTGCAAGGTGAATACCGTTCACTCTTGAGAAGTTCCTTTTGACTAAGTACACTAGGACACCAGGGTATGACTACAGTGGATGAAATATGATCATAAAAGATAATATGTGAGAGCGTTAATTCGGCTTTTACCAACAGGAATTTTTAATCTCGTCTATGTATTTGTGCGTTATAGTTTTACTTATTCATTATTTTAAATGCGTCTGTATTATTCGCCCGGAACTGAAATATAATACACTGTTCAATGGCTCGTGGTGCTGCCCGTTATGAATAAACACCAGAGAAATTGATAATATTGAACTTATGTGGGAGGAAAGATTTCCTTGTGCGAGCGAATCTAGATTGATATCACATGAGATCCAGGTGTCAATAGTGTTCTGAAAACGCCCACGGGAGTTTGCTAAGCTCGTCGATTTCATGTTTTCTAATGGGGTACTCTATCAGGGGTACTCTATCCACTCCCTATCCTTAGCAATCACGCGTTAGACATTCCGCATGTCCCACAACGCGCGTCAATGGACCAGAGCGATACAGCCGGATTGCTTACATTTTGTTAGTTTCCAGCGCCGCGTATTGTGTCGGTATGGAGTTATGGATGGGTCGGTATGGATATTTCAGGCACCTATGGTTCTGCACATGTTTCTGCTTGGACACTGGACGCTTACGACGAAGCTAAGAGACTATATGAACTGGTCGGCTTTCACCCGTCCAAGACGCTGGCTTATCGCTGAAACGTAACGTTTGGGCGAAGACAAACCACTTGAATGCCCAGCGTTACTCAGTAGGTGTGGGACATTGCGCATGGGCCCCTCTTTACCCCATTATGATTCAATTAAGATAGTAAAATGGGAAGTCTGGAAGTGACTTACGTGCCAATGTTGCCAGAACTGCAAAAGAAACAGAGTTCATGTCAGCAGGGGTCATTCGTTATTAGTCGCGCTCTTTCGCGCATTCGTCCGAGTACCATATACGGCAAGCATGCAAGTCAGCACGGAAGCGTGAAGCCGACAACGGCAAGCCCTTTCACCATCACGTACCACCCCCTTCAACACGGAAGGAAGGGGTGTTGTTGGTCCACAAAGCAACGACAGGCCGGACACACAAGAATAAGAAACAATTTGTTTCGACGATGACGCATGAGTTGTTTCGTGACTGTCGTCATTTTTGCAGTAAAGGTCAGGCTTTTGATATTACGCCAACGTATTATGGAGGAGGAGGAGGAGGAGTGTCGTTGGGAGGAACCCGAGAGGTCTGCCTGCCTGATTAGGCGGCATGTTTCTCGGGAATGGAAAGGTGGTGGAGAGGAGGAGAGGAAAGGGTGAAGTGGAAGACCGAGCGGAATCCGCTCGGGGGGAGGATAGGTGCGTCCATGGGCCGACTTCAGGGGAACTGTGCCGGCATACGCCTATTACACATCTGAGGGAAACCCAGGAAAAACCCCAGACGGCACAGCCGGCCCGCGGATTCGAACCGCGGACCTCCCAGTCTCCAAGCGCACGCGTTACCGCTGCGCCACCGGAGCTGGTGCCAGCGTATTATCTCCTGTATCTGACGAGAATAACGGTTGACAAAGAAAGATAAAAAAAAAAGCACAACGGCTCAGTCAGCGAAGCTCAATCCTCCCAATGGACGTGCACGCGCGTTTGCATGTGTTCGAAACACGAGTAACAGACCACCTGTAATGGCAGTTCACCGTGTGGAGAAGGGCACTGGCGGATCCTGAGCTGGGTGCGATAAGCCCCCTCCCTCAAACTTCGGTTTATACACTGGATCTTCCTTTCACCCCTCCCCCCTCTATGCGCTCAGACAAAGAAACCGCCCCCCAAAAAACAAAAAACAAAAACAAAATAAAAAGTAAAAGAAATGAAGGTTTGGATTTCCCAGTGTGTTAGAACTCCAGCGGACTGTTGCCACAGAAGTCAATATAAAATGCATTCTTATCAGGAGATTTGAGGGGGAGGAGGCGTCGAAGGCGCTTGGCCAATTACGACAATCGTAGCCTGCACGTTGCGCCTTCGTCACAGAAACTGTACACCATTGTTAGAGCTACTTTTTTTTCGTATTTTAGTTAAAAACACCACGATTCTCTTTTTTTTTTTAAGTGGTGCAAGAGAGAAGTGTTCAGCTGAAGTATAGGACTGCTAGAATTTGTAGCGCAGAAATTTTAACACAGCGTTGACCACGCAATTACGAACGTTCCTGATAACGCGCTATGCTGAATACCCTTTTTCGCCCATTTAAATTCCCCAATGGAAGCGTAACATAATGAAGGTTGTTACAGGGGACGCAACGTACCTGTGATGCAGAGGAACAGACAAAGGGCTGTCTTCATGATTCTCAAGTGTACAACCTCCACGATCCTACAACAGCGTCTGAGAAGAGCGGCGTTTTTGTAGAGAAGTTACGACGACTCCTGTCTGTGAAAAATTTATGAAGGTAGGGTTCGACCCGTGTAATCTTTCCGTCGTCATCATTGTTTTAGCGGAGAAAGTGTTATTTGCTAATTAATGTCACGCGTTGTCGGCGCCTGTTTCCTGGCTTTCTCATTAGCGCTTTTGTTTCGAATGATGGGACAGAAATGAGGGTACGCAATACGTAATACACGCAATAAATATGTAAAAAGAGGGGGAGATAAAACAAAGTGAGCGAGACGAAATATGAACGTGTCACCTTTCTTGAAGTCGAAAGCTTCAAGGCTTCCCCTTTCTTGAAGCCGAGGGCGTGTTAGACCGTTGTTCGCTGTAATCAGACACGTTAGTTGCCGCGTTTCCGTTTGGTTCACGTTACCTGGAAATTTGATACAGGCGCGTGCGTCATGCTAACGATACTGAAATCGTACTCAGATGTGAAGTATTGTGAGACCGCGCAGAGAGAAAACAATCATGATAGGGAATGCGCAGGAAGTAACGGCATTAAAAATGAGCTCTTGTCTGAAATAAGGCAGCTGTTACGAAACGAGTGAAAAACACAGGGGTCATAAAACGACAGAAAGAATTACGAGTTCGGCTCAGGCCTGAACAAAAAGACGTGGTTTCTGTGTGCGCAATCACAAACAAAGACAGGGGTCCGGCATTTGGAGTCAACTCGTTGCCGCCACCGAAGATGCTGACATTCGTGACAAAACGTAAGCAGCACTATGCTTCAGAGTTGAGTTCGCAACCTTTGTTGATATCACTATCGATATGAGCAGGTCTAGTGAATGCTCGAATTTTCGTTTTGTGGCTTTATAGAACCTGCGCAAACATTGTGTGCGGCTCTAGTCATATGGGTCTGCATAACAGGTAGGGTCCCTCCGATGGTTTACTCTTGAGACACAAGCTAGATTTGTAGAAACCGGGAAAATTTCCCGTTCTAAATGCCTCTGTTGAATTGCGTTTTGCAGGTCTGGCAACACCGGCATGTGAGTTAACATTTTTGTCTGCACTTCCCGGGCTAGTTTGTCCCATTTCAAAGTGCGTCCGAGGAAATTGTATGGAACGGGTGTAAGAAATTGAACATGATGATTTTGAATGCAGTACAGGTGCCGACAAAAGTTTGCGAGCGCGCCGGTAGCAACACACCGCGGTAGTTTCGGTATCGCTTGAATGTGCTCCAAACGCGGTTTGAATTGGTGTCGCTGCGGCGCACTCCTCCACCCCTCTGAACGCGTAAAGAAGCCCGCTTGCGCTTGCCGCCAGGGCGTCACACCGAGGGGAAAATACACCGCTCGGGTGTTCCGTAAACTTATGTCGGGACCTGTACGTTGGTTAGTCAAATGTTTTATGCTGCCTGAGTAGCAGACGACAGGATAGAGAGGGAATAGAGGGCGCAACCGCCTTGGCGAGGCTCCAAGCTTTGATGCCAGTATGCGAACCCTCTCCTTTGTCCCTCGCACTCCTTCTGTCAAGGCAAAAAGGACGGAAGAGCGAACGGAAGGACCAACGAAAGTTGGGTTGAAGCGGCCGCGCGATATACGCGAGCCACTGCAACTTTTTCGGAACGAAAACGATCACCTGAATTCGCTATCAAGCGGGTTCCTTATCACACAGCGCCAAAGACAGAACGTCCAAAATTACGTTATATTTCGGCCTAATTATTCGATCTAATTCAGTCTTATTGAGACATCTCGCCGTCACGTAGTTTGAGTATGCGACTATCATAGTATCTCCACGGAATTTCGACGCTCACCATTTGGGTCCCTAATGTCCGCCATATGCAAAGAAGGGAAGGTGAGGTCAACATGGCGCCATCCATAAGGTGGCTTCAAATGTGGCTGCCGGTTTATCTCTCTATTACCCTCTCTATCTCGTTGGTAGCAGACACTACGCCCGGTTCCCTTGGAGCAGAAACGCTCCCTGGTGTCAAGCATGTAACTTTTGCTTACTAACGCGTTGCTGATAATTTTGCCTCCTAAATTTTTATTGATTTATATACACATTAATTAATTCATTATAAATATTTATCCTATTTGAATTGTACAACTCTAATGTCCTCCGCAAGCAAGGGAGTACAGAAACATGGTGCTGTCAAGTGCAGTGGTGCAGGATTTGAACCACATATTCACTCATCATCGTCGTGATCATCATCATCATCATCAGTCCCGTATTCGCATTCAAATAGAACCGTCTCGCTAAGAGCAAAAGGTACAAAAACTTAACAAAGCCTAAAAAACAAGGCTTAAGGAGCTTAACATGGCGGTTACACAAGGAACTTAACAAAGGCGCAAAAGTCGGAGTGGAAGCGGTTGCTGACACTCATGAATCGCACATGAATATTTATCAACAACTGTTATCTTGTTCTGTCTGTGAGGGAAGGACACGTATGTAAAATGATTTATTCATCCTGGTCTTGAGACCACCGCGCGACTTAACAGGTGTTGACGTGTAAGTATCTTACGCACATGGTAGTTATAATGGACTGAAAACTGTTCCCTAATCCGTCGTCACCCCTGCTATTATTGCAGACGGCCAAGTCCGGAAATGTATTGGAATTGATGATCCCAGTTGCAATCGCCACTGCCACCTCAAGTATGGGATCTACAGTGCCGGCGGAAACTGCAAGGGAACTGTTTGCCAGTGTACCATGGTCGATGTCGAGGTAGCGACACTAAATTGAGACCGTGGTTGACGAACTCTCCACAGAGGCCGACTAGGATGAGGTTCACATTCGCACGGAATAAAGTCTGTACCTGCGGTCCGTGATTCATGTTGGTCTGTCTGCATATGTATTACTTGGAAGCTGGTGTCTTTTTAGGAGCGTGGCTGTCAGGTGTCATTTGCACAGCCCCTGATTTCGGGATTTCGTTTAGGGATCTCGGGAGTCCCGAGATCCCTAAACGGGATCCTGGGATTGAGAATAATTCCACAAAGCGCACATACACAACCTACTACATTATCCGGACCTATGTCTCCTGTCACTGTTACTGTCACTGTCAGTCAAGGCGTTCATCGTAAATAATTGGTTTCTATTCTTTCGTTTTTAGCATGCAACGCTTTTTATGGAAAAACTGTATAAGTCTTTTTATGCTCTTGTCAAACAAGAGCTTGGGCTTATTCGCAGTCGTAGGCCCGATTCACCCACATCTATACCACCACCAATCTGCAAAATTCAATCACTGAGGCAGGAGAACGTGGCACGCAATAAGAAGTGAAGGCTCCAGGTTGCGTAACGTTACAAAAAAAAAAAAAAAAAGAGCAACGCAGACATGCTGACTTTCGAAATTGCTGATGATCCATGTGCCGTTTGCGTTCTCGTTTTGTCACTCCCATAGCGTCCACTCCACCTTCTTAGCGTCCAGTCCATGCGAGAAGTAGAGCCACCTGCTGATTGGATCGCGTGACATCGCCTACAGCGCGACACTATACTTCGTCGCACTAGACATATGTCGGCACAGTTCCCCTAGAAGTCGGCCCAGGACGCACATTTCCCCAGGGCGTCAGTCGTGACGTTGCCTACATACGTGAGGCCGACAACGGCAAGCCCTTTCACCACCACCACCACCTATACTTCGTTTTTCTCCTCGTCGTAGAATCTAAACTCACCCCCCCCACACACACACACACGAACTTGTTTTTGCCAGTTTTCTTTCTGTTTAGCGACACGGCGATCACGCTGCCACACATTACGGCACCCATATTCTTCAAGGGTACCAAGCAGCACACGGAGCTCCAGTCCGTGTGTCAGCCGCGCCAGTCGACTCTCGGTCGCCGGCACCGCGCATGGAGGGAAATACGCGTACGGAAGTGCTTGGGGGGGGGGGGGGGGGCAATTTATGAACAGGGAGTAGTAGACAGACCAATCCAGTACTAGAAATAGAAACCTTGCTATTATTTCGCTGTTCTGAATCGTGACTGCATCAAAGGTTAAATCTGCAGTGTTCACTTCGAGTACCGAAATTCTGAGATTCGTTCGAGAAACCCTCCAGCTTTGGACGTGAACAGCATCCGAGACCCCGCGTGACCTTGTAGTGGATGAGTGTCATGCGTCGTCATCAGCTTCAGAGCGAATCCTGACGCAGTTAAGCTGCACAGGTAAATGACAACAGCAGGTAATTTCGGACCTCGACACGGTGGAGAGTGAGGAACAAGAAATCAAGTTAACAGTTAGAACATTTTGCTAAGCCAGGTGAACATAACATGAAAACAATGGACAAGCCGCGATACATGTCTGTTCTCTCACACTATTTTCTTTTCTTGTCTTCAACATCAACTCAACATGTCTCTTTTACAACGGTGTGGCCTTCGTCGAAGTGCAGCGACTTGATGGTGCTCCTCGACGGTGCCGCAATCAACACTCACACGCGATACCCGAGCGACGTTTCGCCTCAGTCCACTTGCGTAGCCAACGGTGTTAGGGGGTTCAAATCCCCCACATTTGGGAGAGGGAAACGAGGTGGAATCCTCCTCCCTCATGTAAGGTCCCCATAGAACCCCTACCGAACTATTTTGCTCGCTCTGCTGCTGTCTCAGTCCATCGCCCCACTTGCCCTCCCACAGTTCTTACACGCCGGCCCGAAGCGCCTGCGGAGGAGGGCAACGCGCTTAGATAGATCGTTTTCATTTATGTCCAACAATTCGAGCGCTTTGCATCTTCCTCCCTGTGGGCGCACAATGGTTCAGCTTCATTTCAATGGCAGCGGTTCTTACTTCCTGAATAGAATACTGTCATTGATTGTATATCACGTTCTGTGGCATAAAATGCCACGAAAGAACCCGAGAGAAAGCAAGAAAATAAGTGGACGTGCGTGAAAAGGCAATTGAAAGTAACTTGGAACTTGACTTAAGTTACTTTGACAAGGTTACCTGAAAAAGAAACGAGTTCCCCTGAAAGTTCCCACGGCGCAGAAGTACGGAGTTAAGTTACAAGTTACCAAAAGGAGGAACTTAGTTACAGTAACGAGTTACCTCGAACTCTGTTATATTCTATAAGCATGTATTGTATAAATCACGGAATGCAGGACTCCCAGAAGCAAACATTTAGAATGTTGTGCTTGCAGACCGAACTATCCCTTTAATCATACCAGAAAGGTTTTACTACATCGCTTTTCACTCTGTCTACTAAGTCTAACCTTCAAAATGGTGCTGCATTTCCAGAAACCTCTGAACGATTTGATTTGATTTGATTTGTAGAAGGAAAAAATGAAGACGTTAGTCTCGAACCAATCGGGACTGGCTACTCCAGGACGCGTTATTCGGAAAAGAAAGGGGAACTACACAAATCTATACATTTTGAAACGGAACAACAACAACAACAACATAGATGAATGGATGATGATGATGTGGGATGTTTCCCTGCGTTGAGTGCAGGACCCTACCCCATTCCAAAAAGGTTCACATGAAAGGATGACGAGGGAAGGAAACCCCTACAGTTCGTGAAGGAGGCCGGTGGCCCTCAGAAAGGAAAGAAGAGCGCCAAGTGCACGGCACTGGTGTCCAGGGTTACTCCATGGGCCGAGAACTTTGCAGATGTTGAATGGCCTCTGATCCAGCATTTCAAGTTGAGATTTAAAGGCCCGTCGCTCGCGTACGTACTGGCTGCAGTCTTCGAGAATGTGTCGGATTGTTGCCGGTAAACCACAAGTTGTACACAGCGCCGTGGTGCTGTGGCCCAGCCCATACCGGAGTGCAGGGGTGAATGCGACGCTAAGTCGTAAACGACGCACTAGAGACGTAAAGAGGCGAGGGAAACCGCTTGGCATGTCAAATGAAAGCGTTGGGTCAACAGCATACAGAAGCGACCACCGGGTGATGTCATGACACCATTCCTGATGGGCCCAGGGCGACGTCAAAGCGGACAAGAGGGAGCGCCTATCTCCATTCGAAAGTATGATTGAGACTGCTGAGCGGCGATGGTGAGCTGCAGCAGCTGCCAGATCCGCTACCTCATTGCCTCTTATTCTAATGTGGCTAGTGACCGATTGGAGGGTGAGCCGGTGGCCGCTGTCTTCTAAAACCTTGAGTGTCGTCAGGATGTTCACTACGACCGGAGCCAAGGAGCCACGGATGCCCATGTTGGCTATGCACTGCAGCGCTGCCCGCGAATCTGTGTAAACCACCCAGAGGCGGGGGTGGTGACCCAAAATAGACCTTAGGAATAGCAGGATGGCATACAACTCCGCAGAGGTGGCCGAGGTGCGGTGCGATAGGCGGAACCCACGTGAAATTGACTCCTCTGGGATTACAAATGCCGCAGATGAGCCGCCTGTAGTGGAGGAACCGTCCGTATATACAGCGGTTTGGTTTCCGTATGTAGCGTCCATCCACTCCAGAGTAGCCTGCTTGAGGACTGGAGCAGGGGTTTGGCTCTTCGGCCCCTTGATCCCCGGGATGTGAGACAAGATGGATGGTTTCGGCAGTGTCCATGGCGCTACTGAAGAAGCGGATGGGGCAACAGTGAAGGCAGGTATATGGTCCGTTAGTTCTTGCGCACACTGCGCGATTTTGCTGCGGTTTCGCTTACGAAGCTTCTGTACCAGTGGGTGACGGCGATGGTGAGCGCGCAATCGCAAGTAGTGGCGGAAAGTTTCTCTCTTGCGGAGGACGCCAATTGGGAGTTCCCTGGCCTCGGCTACCACCATTCTCGTCTCAGCGCAACGCGGAACGCCAAGACAGGTCCGCAAGCTGCGCGCCAAGACGCAACGGAGCTTGTGTTCGGACGTCCGCGATAGTCCGTGCAACACAGGAAGGCTGTAGACTACTGAGCCACGAACAAGCGCTTTGTGGAGTGCAAGAAGGTCCCGCTCAGTACATCCCCAGCGCAAGCCGGCAAAGTGACGTATCACATTTCCCCAACGTTGCGCCTTTGAAGAGAGATAGTCAATGTGTCTTGCCCACGACAGGTTGCGGTCCAACACAACACCGAGGAACCTGTGGTGCCTGACCTGCCTTAACGGGGACCCCCCGGCTTGTACTTGGAACCGGCGCATCTCTTTCCGGGTAAACCGAAGGGTAGCACTTTTCTCAGTGGAGATGTCCATCCCTGCGTTCAGGAAGTAGGCATGTATGGCATCAAGTGAGCGCTGGAGCCGATGCTGAATTGCAGGGCGGGACTTGCCAACAGTCCAGACACAAATATCATCAGCATAGATGGACAGATGCACCCTCCGAGGAAGGCACTCCTTGAGGCCCATCAAGACAATGTTAAATAACAGGGGGCTAAGGACACTTCCTTGGGGAACTCCCTGTGGCACAGTGATCTTTTCTGTGTCCCCCTCGCCTGTAGTGACGAAAATCTTCCGTTGATGGAGGAAGTCGGACAGCCACGTCAGCGCCCTATGAGGCACCTGGGCCTGCAACAACCCATGAATAACACAAGGGTGGCTTACGGAATCGTACGTCCGTTTGATGTCCAGGAAGACAGCCATCGCTATTTGTCTTCGCGCCTTCGCTTCTTCGACCGAAGAGACTAAATCGAGCACCGAATCCATGGAGTTACGGTGTCTGCGGAAACCCGCCATTTCCTGAGGAAAAACAGATCTTCGCTCCAGCCACCACTCGAGCCTGTGAAGTATCATACGTTCAAGGACCTTGCCTAAGCAGCTGGTGAGGCTCACGGGTCGGAAAGACGCCAGATCAGAGGGTTGTTTCCGCGGTTTCAGGATGGGGACTACCCGTGCCTCCTTCCACGCAGCAGGGACCTGCCCATCCCTCCATGACGTGTTGTAAGCCTCTAAGAGCGCCAAAAGGGATGCGTCGTCCAAATTGCGGAGCGCCACGTAAGTGACTTTGTCTGGACCGGGCGACGACTTCTTGTGGGAGAGTGCCAGCGCAGCCTTGAGCTCGGCAAACGTGAGGTCTGCGTCCATGTCAGGGTCAGACACTGACGGGGCTTGACTAATAGCATGCTGCAGCTCCAATGCGTGGCTCCGAAAGGCTGCACATTTCGCTGCCTCAGACTTTGCTGCCAGAATTTTGCAGAAGTCGTAGGCAACATCCTTCTCAGGCCTAGATACTGAGAGTGCCAGAGATCTGAGGGGATTCCTCGCAGGAAACGGAATGGATGAAAACAAACCGCAAAACTCGTGTGCCAACAGTGTAGGAGAGCCCACGTGCGAAATCTCAATGCACAGAAAACAAAGAGCTTCATAAAGTGTCAAAGAGGTCCGTCGAGACGAGAAATTGCACAAGGGCGCACATGGCATGAGCTGATTTACGGGCCGACACCCAACCAGCTTTTCGGTGGAGTATGGTCGATTATCCACAGGCGGGCCACCGATGACACAAGGGTACAAAGTTGTGCACTGTCCCTCGGGCAGTCTTGCAGTATATGATCCACGTCCTCAACTACATCACACAGACCGCAGTTGGCAGGGGGACGAGACCATGCCGAGCTTAAACAAAAGTCGGCCACTGTATGTGGGCACGTTGAGGCGAAGCCTGTAGATGAGCGACGTGATGGGTCGAGGAAGCGCTGACGGCGTATAAAAACGGAGATCTGGGTCTACCTTGCGCAGAAACGACGTAGAAGGGACATTTCTTCGCCAGTGCTCACTGTACAGACGTCTCATGAAGGTACCAATTGCTTGCTTCGCGTCCGCTTGGGGGAAATACGTAGGGTGCGTCGGTACGCCACGTGCCACATGAGCCCGCCTCGGAAGTAGGTCGGCAGCCTCACTCCCAGGGACCCCACAATGACCTAGGATCCACTGCAAGGTGATGTTATGTCTCTGTGTGACAGCACACGATCTTCTAGACGAAAATTCATGGGACATGGTCTCTCCATTGCACCCGGGCGCAGAGACACGAAATAGTAATGCTGAAAATGCTGCTCATTGCACGAACGCTCCGATGAAGCTGTCCTGATCATGAAGACCTTAAAGGTGGCCGAGATAGTGGGCTATCTTGTTTTCACCTTCTCTCCTCCATCACTTCCGCCACTCCCTTCTTACCTACCAGCAGGATCGTCCCTTTAAACGAGGCGTGTTGCTGTGGTCTTTTAGTTTGAGTCCATGAAGTATATTTTTGTCAGTTTGTTACCGGCAAGGGGAACCGATGATGGCACTTACTTGCAAACGCTGTCAGAACTAGGAAAAAGGAAAAAAAAAAAAAAAAACAAGAAACGAGTCAGAATAGTGATGATGATGACGACGACAATATAGAGACGTGTACCACGCTTAGCGAAGACCGACTGTTACAGAACGATTACAAGACAGCCGATTACAGATGTAACAAAGCGGCACAAAGGCTTGAGCAGCAGTGCTTTGGTTCACCGCAGTCGGCAGTTTTGGCATGGGTACGACGCAGTGAATCACATACGGGCTTACGGCGCGCGTTGCGTCAAACACTGCCTGTGATCTGGGCATGCGCACTGACTACCAACTTATTCCTTTTAAGGCCCCAAAGTGCTTATGTAGTGGTAAAATAGCATATGTCAGGAGAGCTGGTGGACGAAATCTATCGAAGGGAAAGTCCTTGGGTGACACGGAAGCCCAGGACAGCTAACACAGTGAGCTTCCTGTGCCGCAGATGCAAATGTGGACATGAGCAGTGTACAGATGGAGACAGTACAGCAGAAAGGAGACGGGTAGGGAGTGCGTCCTGGGCAGGCTTCAGGGGAAGCCGGGACTTCGACGCGATGCGATACTAGCCGCATCAAGCGCCCAGTGGAAGTACGAGATCATGCGATAGCTTGGATCACAGGCGGATTGGAGGGAGTCGTTCGTTCACAACCCGCATGAGGGCGCTGGTATAGCTAACTTCCTCCCCCTTGCGACGTCAATACACGTAGCGAGAGTTCCTTCGTGGTGTCACCACGAGCCAATTCGAAAGGATTCACGTAACATCTGCATAAAAAAAAAAAGAAAAAAAAACACGATGCCGAGCAACAAGGCCTTCCATGCAGCTTTAATTCACGTAAAAACTTGCTGAGCGTCGTACGCTTCAAAGATTCCTTCGGGTGACTTCAGAACCATCTTGATCTTCTGCCATGATATGGGGGTTGAACGACAAGGCACCCGCATTCCCACCTATAGCAGTAGCCTTGCAGGGTCTCTCCAGGAAACGTGTCATGGCAGTAGACGTTGCACACCGGATCCTCCGGGGACTTGCAGCGAGGTCCCTGATATCCATCTGCGTACGAAACATGACAGGAAGGCAATCAAGGTAATCAGTTAAAGCTAAGCAAAGAGGCTAAAGCTAAGTTCATGGCGAATTATATACGGGTTATTATTATTATTATTAATATTATTATTCTGGTTATTATTATGGTTACGGTCATTATACAGGTTGACATGGAGCTGCCTTGTTTTACTTATCGGCAGAGAGTGCGTCTGTGGTTAATTCAGATGAACTCGCTGGGCAACAGGACCTCTCCTCATCCCCCGGGAAAGCTCAGGTTCAGCAGAAACTCCACCGGGTCACTGTTGTCACTTTCGCATATCGCAGGGCCGAGCAAGCGTGGGCCTTATGGGCCACGGCTAGCTGAATTTGCGGACGCGGGATACGACTGGGGGCACTCTCTTTTCTGGAACATGATCCAACGTAGTAGACAGGCGTGGTAGTTGGTGTATATTCGTTCCACTAAGCAGCAAGAACATGGGCAAGATGGGCAAGAAGACGAACAGTGACTGCCGCCGCCTGAACGTCTTCTTGTGATGGTGGTGCCATAGAGAATAAATATTATAATATATATACAAAATGAGATGGTCGTCTTCTTGTCCTTGGCTCTTGCTGCTTAGTTGAATAGAGCATGATTGTTTTTCGCGGGCGAATTTCGATTTGGCTCGTTTGTGTTGTGTTATGTTGACTATATACAAGATACAGGTACGCGCTCCAGATGAAGCAGGAAGATTTGCCACTAGATTGCTACAGGTCAATTAGCGCTACAAGGAACCATCGAAATGCTATTGAAGTTCTTGTCCAAAATGAACAAATTTCGTTCTTGAGAGGTTGGATTGGTCTGGATTGGATTGGATATGGAAGAAAAATATGGAGAGGTTAGTCGTGGTCTAGTTAGGACAGGCTATTCCAAAACGCATTTATAGGCGGAACAACGAAGCCACACACACACACACAAAAAGCATAAGTTCATTTGGACTAAGCACAAAAGGGTACCAGGGAATGACTAGTGTTGATGAAATATGATCAAAAAGATAAGAAGCCAGAGCGTCCATTGGGTTTACCGACAGGAATGACAAATCTCATCTACCTATTTGTGCATCATGCTTTTAATAATATATTATTCCGAATTCATTTCTATTATTAGTCCGGAAATGAAATATAATGCACTGTTCAATGCACTGTTCAATGGCCTGCGGTACCGCTCGTTATGTAGAAACACAAGAGAAAATTTTAATATTTAACTCATGTTTGGAGTTCAATCCTGTTCGTCGTCGGTAGCTCAGTCGATAATTTCCTGGTTTGACGAGCTGAATATCGCAGGGTTCTATTAGGGCAGAGGGTGGTAGCAATATGGGGGAGGTAAACATTGCTTCCAGCACCGTGGGTCGGAGATCTCCGCCGCACGTCAAAGGTATTCCATGCAGGTAGTCCAAATTATCCGCAGTCCTACCCTGGGGCACGTGCAACATGCCCCATTTGGCCCAACATGCCCAATTGCTATTTTGTAATTTTGCAGCGCCGCGGGCTGTGACGCTGTAGAATTAAACGGATATCTCAGGCGCCCTAATTCTGCGCATACGCCTGTTTGTTTACTGGCCGCTTCATCTTGCGACGGGGCTAAGCGACAACATGAGCTGGTCGATTTTCACCCATCCCAGACGATGGCTTATCGCTGAAGCGTAATGGTTGAGCGAAGATCAGCTTTGCCACTTGACTGCCAGCGTATTATTCACTTTGCTTAGTCGGTCTCGGACGTTGCGCATGGGCGGCTCTCTACCCCATTATGATTCAATTAAGATAGTAAAATGGGAAGTGTGGAAGTGACTTACGTGCCCGAGTTGCCAGAACTGCAAAAGCAACAGAGGTCAAGTCAGCAGGGGTCATTCGTTATTGGTCACGTTCTTTGGCGCGCTCGTCCCAGGGCTTCAAGCATCATATGCGGCAAGCATGCACGTCAACACGGAAGCAAGGGATGTTGCTAGTCCACAAGCAACAGGACGGACTCGCAAGAATAATGACAATTTGGTTCGATGATGACGCATGAGTTGTTTCTTGACGGTCGTCATTTTTGCACTAAAGGCTAGGCTATTGATATTACCCCAACGTATTATCTTCTGTACTGCTTGCACACGGTTGTCTGGATTCAGCTCCTCCTGATTTATCTCATCTCAAATCTGCAGGGGTTGCTAGAGCATTTATCTCGAGTAACAAACAGGTGAAGCGAATGGTATTTCTGTAAGTACAGCATTGGAACAGCGCTGCTGGTGACAACCACGTAAATATGGGCTGCAGAGCTACTGACAGGCGATTCCACACCAGACTTGTGCCCGTTACTCGAAAAATGTAATTGATTACCGTTACCGTTACTTCTGTGGAAAAAGTAATTGATTACCATTACCAATTACTCTACTTCAAATGTAATTGAGTAACGAGTAGAAAAGTAACGCGTTACATCGGTCGTTACTCTGCATTCACGCAAATTATAACCGTCTTTGTCTGCCTCAGAAAAAAAAAAAAAAGGCTCAACAGCGGAACAGCTGAAATAACAACACAAACAAAAACACGTAGGACAAGGAGATCTGTACTTCCGGGAAGACGTTGACCCGATTGTGGAAGAGCATTGCGTGGAACTTCCCCATGACTCACTAAACCGCTTCAGGTACCATCACACTGGTGTAGGAAAAGATTAGGGAGAGCGACTCTGAAATTCCAGAGCGTTATTACAATGACCTCCGCTTGCTATAGTAGAACAGCCCAACAAAGGCTGATGGTACAAGGGGCTTGACTTGGGGCAGAACATCTGAAAGATAAGCTAACCTCTGCCGGAAAAGTAATCAATTACTGAGTAATCGATTACTCAGAAAAGTAATTTATTACTCGAAAAATTACTTTGACAGTAAAGTAACTGATTACTCGAAAAATTACTCAAAAAGGTAATTGATTACAAGTAACGCAATTACTAGTAACGCGTTACGCACAAGTCTGTTCCACACAACGGCGTCGCAAGCAGTACCTGGAGAAACACGGAAGGAACGCTGAACAATTCACGAGAACAATGACAGAGAAAGAAAGACAAAGTGGCGCAGCCGATGGCCTACAGTTCCAATACGAGGCACAACGGCTCAGTCGGCGCAGCTCAATCTTCCCAACTGACGTGCACGCTCAGATGCATGCGCTCGAACGACGAGCGACCGACCACAGGTAATGGTAGTTCACCGCGGGGATCCAGAGCGGGGAACGATTACCGTCCACCAAACTTCGGTTTATACACTGGATTTCTTTTTAACCCTTCCCCCCATTACACGCTGAGACAGAAAAACACCCCCATACCACCTCAAAAAATAAAAAAAAATAAAAAAAGGAAATGGATGTCTGGATCTGCCACTGTCTTAGGGAGCTGCTGGAACACTCCCTCCAGCGAACTGCTGCCAGAAGTCAATATAAATGCATTCTTACCGCCATTGTTGGAGGTACTTTGTTGTATTTTAGTTACGATCACAACGATGTTTTTCAAAACAGGTGTAAGAGAGAAGCGTTCAGCTGAGGTATAGGACCGCTAGAATTTGTAACGCAGACATTTCAACACAGTGTTGACCACGCAAACACGAACATTGCTGTGAAGGAAGGCGCTATGCTGAATACGCATTCCTGCCCATTTAAGTTCCCCAATGAAAGCGTAGATTAATGAATATCCTACAGGGGACGCAACGTACCTGTGATACAGAGGATCAGGCAAAGGGCTGTCTTCATGATTCTCAAGTGTACAACCTCCACGATCCTGCAAGAGCGTCTGAGAACAGGGGCGTTTTTGTGGAGAAGTTACGACGACTCCTGTCTGTGAAAAATTTATGAATGTAGGGTTCGACACGTGAAATCTTTCCGTAGTCATCATTGTCTTAACGGGGAAAGTGTTATTTGCTCATTAATGCCACGCGTTGTCGGCGCCTCTTTCTCGCTTTCTCATTGGCGCCTTTGTTTTGAATGATGGGACAGAAATGAGGGTACGCAATACGTAATACACGCAATAAATATATCAAAGTGAAGAGAAGGAGATAAAACAAAGTGACCGAGACGAAATATGGACGTGTCACCTTTCTTGAAGTCGAAAGCTTCAAAGCTTCCCCTTTCTTGAAGTCGAGGGCGTTTTAGACCGTTGTTCGCTGTAATCAGACACGTTAGTTGCCGCGTTTCCGTTTGGTTCGCGTTACCTGGAAATTTGATACAGGCGCGTGCGTCATGCTAACGATACTCAAATCGTACTCATATGTGAAATATTGTGAGACCGCGCAGAGAGAAAACAATCATGATAGGGAATGCGCAATAACTAACGGCATTAAAAATGAGCTCTTGTCTGAAATAAGGCAGCTGTTACGAAACGAGTGAAAAACACAGGGGTCATAAAACGACAGGAAGAATTACGAGTTCGGCCGAGGCCCGAACAAAAAGACGTGGTTTCTGCACGGGCAGTCACAAACAAAGACAGGGGCTCGGCATTTGGAGTCAACTCGTTGCCGCCACCGAAGATGCTGACATTCGTGAAAAAACGTAAGCAGCACTATGCCTCAGAGTTGAGTTCGCAACCTTTGTTGATACCACTATTGATATGAACAGGTCTAGTGAATGCTCGTATTTTTGTTTTGTGGCTTTATAGAACCTGCGAAAACATTGTGTGCGGCTCTAGTCATATGGGTCTGCGTAACAGGTAGGGTCGATGGTTTACTCTTGAGACACAAGCTAGATTTGTAGAAACCGGGAAAAATTTCCCGTTCTAAATGCCTCTGTTGAATTACGTTTTGCAGGTCTGGCAACACCTGCATGTGAGTTAATATTTTTGTCTGCGCTTCCCTTGCTACTTTGTCCTATTTCGAAGTGCGTCTGAGGAACTTGTATGGAACAGGTGTAAGAAATCGAACATGGTGATTCAGAATGGAGTACAGGTCGCGACGAAAGTTTGCGAGTGCGCTGGTAGCGACACACCGCGGTAGTTTCGGAATCGCTTGAATGTGCTCCAAACGTGGTTTCAATTGATGTCGCTGCCGGCGCACTCCTCCGCCCCTTTGAACGTGTGAAGAAGCCCGCTTGCGCTTGCCGCTAGGGTGTCACACCGAGGGAAAACACACCACTCCCGTGTTCCGTAAACTTATGTCGGGACCTGTGCGTTGGTGAATCAATGTTTTACGCTCCCTGAGTTACAGATAACGAGATAGAGAGGGAATAGAGGGCGCAACCGCCTTGGCGAGGCTCCAAGCTTTGATGCCAGTATGCGAACTCTCTCCCTTGTCTCTCGCACTCCTTCTGTCAAGGCAAAAACGAACGAAGAGCGAACCGAAGGACCAATGAAACGCGAGTGTGCAACGCAAGTTGGGTTGAAGCGGCCGTGGGAGGTGCACGATGGAGCCAGTCAAACTGTTTTCTGCACGAAGACAATCAGCTGAATTCGCTATGAAGCCGGTTCCTTATCAGAGAGCGCCAAGAACACGACATTCAAAATTCCGCTATCTTTCGGCATAAATGATTTATCTGGTGGTCTTACGCATACATCTCGCCATCACACTGTTGGGTTATGTGACTATCATAGTATCTCTTCCGTAGGCTGAGTCCCTTCCGCATGAGTCCCTAATGTCCGCCATTTGCAAACAAGGCAAGGTGAGGTCAACATGGCGGCATCCAAGGTGGATTCAAATATGGCTGCCTATTTATCTCTATTACCCTCTCTATCTCGTTGGTCAGCGGACACCACGCCGGTTCCCTTGGAGCAGAAACTCTCCCTGGTGTCAAGCGTTTAGCTTTTGCTTACTAACGCGCTGCTGCTAACTTTGTTTACTAAACTTTTATATATTAATTAATTATTTAATTATAAATATTTATCCTATTTGAATTCTACAACTCAGATGTCCTCAAGTAAAGGGATACAGAAACATGGCGCTGTCGAGTACGATGGTGCATGGTTTGAACCAACACCACATATTCAATCATCATCATCATCATCATCATCATCATCAGTCCATAATTCGCAATAAAATAGAACCATCTCGGCAAGCCACAGTGCAAAAGGTACAAAAACCAGCTTAACAAAGGCGCAAAAGTCGAAATGGAAGCGGCTTGCTGATATACTCATGAATCGCACACGAATATTTATCAACAACAGTTATCTTGTTCTGTCTATGAATCAAGGACACGTATGCAAAATTATTTATTCATCCTGGTCTTGAGACCACCGCGCGACTTAACAGCTGTTGACGTGTAAGTATTCTACACTCGTGGTAATCACAATGGACCATAATTCAACTGTGCCCTACTCCATCGTCACCCCTGTTATTATTGCAGACGGCCAAGTGCGGAAATGTGTCGGAATTGATGACCCAAATTGCAACCGCCACTGCCATCTCAAGCATGGAATCTACAGTGCCGGCGGAAAGTGCAAGGAAACTGTTTGTCAGTGTACCTTGGTCGACGTCGAGGTATCGACGCTATATTGAGACTGTGGTTGACGAACTCCACAGATGTCGACTAGAATGAGGTTCACATTCGCACGGAATAAAGTCTGTATACTTGCGGTCCGTGATTCATGTTGGTCTGGCTGCATCTGTATTACTCAGAAGCTTGTGTCTTTCGAGGAGCGTGGGTGTCATTTGCACAGTCCCGTGATTTCAGGATTTTGTCTCGACGAGTCCCGAGGTCCCTAAACGGGGATTCTGGGAATGAGATTGATTCAACAAGGCGCACGTACACAGCCTACTACATTATCCGGACCCGCTACATGTATCCACATTGTCAGTCAAGGCATTCGTTCTAACGAAATGCTTTATTTTTTTTTCTTTTTAGCATGCAACGCTTTTTGTAGAAAAACTGACTAGGTCTTTTGATTCCCTCGTCAAGCAAGAGCTTGGGCTTATTCGCAGTCGTCACATGTTGGTTCGATACGTCCACAAGATGGTCCATCCGCAACATTACACCAAGGGTGAAACCAACCACCGACTTGCAAAACTCAATCACTGAAGCACGACAACCTATAGCACGTTCAGCAAGTGAATGCTCCAGGTTTGCGTAACGTAAAGAAAAAAACAAAACAAAAAGAAAACACACACACACAGAGAAAAAACGAAAACAAAGAACATGCTGACTTTCGAAATTCCTGATGATCCATGTGACAAGCGAGTGCTCCGCGTACTTAGCGTTCACGAAAAGTAACGAGAGTAAAGGCACAGAAGTAATGCCACACGCTGATGGGATCGCTTGACATCGCCTGTCGGGGGACTCCGTACTTCAAGACTGGGTCTCTAGACAACGCAAACTGCATATATTGTCAGCAAATTGAAGCTATCGAACATATCCACTGCTGTGCATATGCTGCGGTACGAGAGAAATACCTTGGCCATTGCAAGAATTGTACGGTGGAAGGTGTCCTACATACCAGAGGCGCTTTCACAGAAAGATACTCCAAAATTCGCAGCCCGGTCTGCTTTCTCCTGGAATCGGGCCTCGCTCAAAGGCTATGAGTAGTGCTCGGACTTCTCATCAACTCTGGCAGTGACTGCCCTAGATGGTAACTTTCTGCCGTCATCATTCCTTCATCTGTTATCACATCATCTCATCTCATCCTGGCTACAGTCGTGATGCAGCCCACATTCGTGAGGCCAATAACGGCAAGCTGGTTTACACCCCCACCGCCACCCGCCACCACCACTACGTACTTTATTTTCCCCATCGTCGTAGAAACTAAACTGGCCATCCACGAACCACCCCCTCTAAGGACACTTTTGTGTGTGTGTGTGTGTGTTCTCTTTCTTTTTTCTTGAAGGTATAGCAAGTCGTCGTACGCCTAACTAACCTTTCCTCCCTTTCTTCTTCTTTTTTTTCTTCAATAAACATATTCCCCACACCCCCAACAACTTTTCCCCCCTGTTTCTTTCTGTTTAACAGCACGGCGAACATTCCGCTATACATTCAGTTCGACGGCACCCATATTTCTCAAGGGTATCAAGCAGTACATGGAGCTCCAGCCCGTGTGTCAGACGCACCAGTCGACTCTCGGTCGCCGGCACCACGCATTAGGAATGAAGGTGCTTGGGGGGGATGTTATGGACGAGGAATAGTACAGCGCTCAATCCAGTACTAGAAATAGAGACATTGTTATTATTTCAAACACAGGTAATGCTTCCGATTGGGGGCGGTCTTTTGCGGGCAAATTGCACGAGCTGCGTTATGAAATATTAACTCTGGAACGAAGATCGTATTTTTTGATTGACAGTGAAGCCTACCGAACTGTAATGTAGCCGTTCATTGTCGACATGGTTGTAAAACGACTCGGAGATTCGGGTTGTGGCTGCGATGCAATGAGCTTACCCGATTCTTCTTCAGAAAATAGTGAAATTTAGTATGTATCGTACGCTCAGTCGCCCTTGCGTACGTAAGGCATCGCGGTGGTTCTGCACAAAGCTGTCTTTATATTCTTGCGGAGGCGCAGAACCACCAACGCTATCACTTGCGTACGCAAACACGATAGCGTACGATATACTGAAGCACACTAGAGAGTTTTAGCAGACCGTTGATAACGTGGCTTGCGTCGAACCGTATCAACCGGATCCAATCAGTGGATAATATTCTGAGTCACGCGCGACTATGATTGGTTCCGATAGACACGATAACCTTATCAACGGTATACTAACCCAAGCAGCAAAACGTACTGAAAGTCAGGTGCAATAGGGGTGGACGGGTAGGTGGAACGCCTTGAACAGACTCGCGAAATGAAGGAACATCGATAAGATACATACCGTCCACCCCTGTTGCACTCGACTTTCAGTACATTGTGCTGCTTGGGAAAACTCACTACTATTATCTTTTCCTACGTCGTAGACAACTTACGTCGCGCCGTATTTCTACTGATTACCAGTAATATAAGACAGCGTGGTTTGTTGTCCAAGCCGAAGCCATGCACCACGTGATCCCGCACCGGGTGGTGGTGGTGGTGTGGGGGTTGTGCTCCCAGTCGCCCACGATTGGCTGAGGAGACTGTGTGCAGATGATGTAATACCGTATTGACCGGATGTATCGCGCGGTCGCGTCCTGACATTTGTGCGTGGTAACTGCGCGCGATGGGCACTGAATATGGTTAACAGTCTATGTGTTAATTTTTCTTTCTACTTCTATTCTGTTCTGTTCTGTGTTCGTCATAGTGCCGGATAGTAAGAACCGTTTCTGGCAGAGTACTTGGATTCACGAGAATGATTTAATGTTCCCTTTAAAGAAAAGGCAACACTGGGATTCGATCAAGTTGGATCCGGAGGCAAGTACAAGGAACGTCAGGAGCAGTGATGTTTTTGTTTTAATTTATAGTACACTGTGCTCGGCCATCCCTGTGCAATGAAACTCTTGGTATACACTGTCCCGGGTGGGAGCGAATACAGGAACTAACAATCACTACGATAAAGGCTGCATGTGAGTCTTCATATGTCGCTACACACTGGTATGTCTTCCTGCAGCACAAATAAGAGAACTACGATCTTGGAAAGCATTCCAAGCAGCACAATGTACCGAAAGTCGAGTGCAATAGGGGTGGATGGTATGTGTCTCATCAAGGTTCTTCAGCTTCACGCGTCTGTTCAAGGCCTTCCACCTACCCGTCCACCCCTATTGCACTCGACTTTCAGTACATTGTGCTGCTTGGGAGGTCGATAAGCGTATCAGATCGATAAGGGTAGGATGCAGGTGCTCTGCTGATAATACCACGTGCACGGTTACTTGCCGTGTCCTGCGTCAGTGTTGTGTCTTGCTGCTTGTGGAAGTGGACGTGTTTTGTGAGCCGTGTGTTGTGTTGCTGCGTGGGAATGGTTCATGTGTTTGTATGTGAGTGGGTTATTGTGCATCGAGACATACTTTGTGGATTATACTTCGCAAGCTTTGGGCGTCATCAACACCGTGTCATAGTGAGTCGTATGCAAATATTATTCTCAGCAACGCTCTACTTCGGAGTTGAGACCAATTAAATAGGGGAAGACGAACGAAACCAGCCTTACAAGGCCCACCTACATAGTTCGATTATGGAACAGCATTGGATGCGAGCACGCAGGCTCAGCTTTCCGGTCGTTGTTTTTACCTTTTCAGCAACCGCCGTTCTGTAATCCTTACTATGCGATATAATGATTGGAGTACCCCCCCAGCTGGTGAAATAATCGACAACTGAACGGTCCATTCGTCTTCGAGATTGTATGATCTTGCGTGACTGTCCGTTGCATATCAGTACGGTATTGTTCTCTGTGTTGGCCTGTTCGTTACTACGTCAATTACGAAATTGTGTGATTGATGAACCACATAGATTTTTCTGTATGCATTTTTGTGGTCCCCGAGATGTGTATCTGTCTGTGTCCGTATTTCTTCTTGCCAGGACAAAAGTTTACGCAACACGTGAGCGGCGTACTGCTTGCGACACGGTTGTTTGAAATCTCCAGTCTGCGGCGGAGCGGTCCCCTGTTGCCGCTGTCGCGCTCGAAGGACCTATACCAATACCGGGTCTAAGGGGAAGCCCCACTCAACCGCCACCTGTTAGACAAGATAATCGAGATAACAGTCGGGTACCGGGACGTCGTCAGCTAGCGAGAGAGTGCGAGAGAGGAACAGCGGCCTCCCCTAGGACACTGTATTGGTGTAGTTCCTTCGTGTGCGACACTGCCGGTAGGGCACCGGTCAGCCACCGGCTGGAGATTTGAGACAACCGGGATTGCGAGCAGTACGCTTTCCATCGTCCTAGGCACTCATCAAAATGAACAGAAGAGTAAGTCTTGAAAAGAGGCGGGAAGTCATCGGACTGTCACAGGTCGGAGTCTCTCGGCAAGCCACTGTGCAGCGGATAGTCTGTTGCCTTTCGTCTGCAAATAGAGTCAGAAGAATCAGAGACGACTCTGAGATCAAGGTCGCGTTGAGGACTTCGGAAAGAAGCGGTAGGTCAGCAGCCACCGCGGCCGAAGACGACAGAGCCATTTTTGCCGCACGCGACGTGGACGAGTTCTGCACCGCGACAGATATCAAGCGGGAACCGAACCTCGGCGCGTCATCCAAGTCTGTTAGACGGCGGCTCTGGCATCTTGGTCCCAATTTTTCTTTTTTTTTTTGTAATCGTAATTATTGTGCGCCAATGTGCTGCCCTCTGCAACGTAAACTAGAGATAGATAGGGATAGATAAAGTCATAATTGATAGAGATGGATGATGTCCCAACCCAGGGACTTTAATAGGGACTTTAATGCCTTCGAAGGCAGTAAACTCTCCCGCTTCTGCCTGCCGCTAGGATGCGCACAGAAGAAAAAGTAGGCAGCTCGCGTGCTGCGTAAACTTTCGCCTGCACCTGTATAACGATCACTAGTACCGCCAAGAACACAGAATGCTCCAAAGCGGCAGTACAGAAATGCCGTTTGCAGTTTCCATTCAGTTTCAAAGTGTAGAGATTTGTGTAGTTTCCCTTTCTTTCCTGAGTAGCGCGTCCTGGAGTAGCCAGTCCCGAGTGGCTCGAGACTAACATCTCCATTGTTTTGTTTTACAAATCAGTCAAATGCATGTTATACGGTGGGATTCAATTCGTTATTTAGTGTGCCTAATGGACACAAAACATGAAACCAATTTAGCAGACAGTGTTGCACGTTTTCATGCAAATTGTAGGGAATGATCTATCGTGTGTCTGTCCCTTCTGTGTTGTCCACACTGAAGCTTCGATCTTCGTGGTCTGCAAGATCCTATTAATCGATGACGGCACCATTGTGATCATCAAATATGTTTCTAAAAAATATTTGATTCAGCTACCGTTTTTCTAAAACTGGGAATGCCGACGTGCGACGCATGAACGAAGTAGACAATTTCCTTTCTTTTCTTTTCCTTTTACTCTTTTTTTGAAGAGTAGCAACCCAAATATTGGCTGACCTCTCTCAGCACTTAAAAACAACAACAACAACAAGTAGACAATTTCCCCAGAAAAACAGTGGCGTGCTTTGTGCTAATAACCGCGTTCGTTCTGGCGATAAAATCACGATTATTTTGCAGATCGTCATCAGATCGTCCTTATTGTCGTTTCACAACATCCCTAAGTTTTTGAATCTACTTGTGATAAGGATCCCCCATTGGATTTCTGTATGTATGGTACCATGTCAAGGCACATGTGTTAGAGTCTTCGTGTACTTTTGCGTAATACACTACAGTTAGCCGTCATCGGGACGCTTGCCTATGGCGTTAGGTTATCCTAATGGAGAACCGTTGTGCGGGTGATGCCTAGTCTTTTATTACGCAAACACATTTCTGCTGGTAGCCGCAGAATCCAGTAATGTGCTTCTCTTCGGGATGGCGTTCTCGACAGTAATGGTTGCAAGGGAAGTCTCCCCTGGTCACCTCACAGTCGGGTGCCTGCGTTGTCGTTGCGTCATCTGCCGTGACAAAAGAAAGACAAAACATTGACACCGTGATACTATTGTCTTGACCATCCTCTCCAATTCGTCTAGTGTAAGGTCACTAAATAAGCTGTACTTACTTACTACTTATTTACTTATTGCAAACAGTATAGTTGAAATACATGGAGAATTGGGGCATGGGAAAAATTGGAATGACAGGGCAAGCCCTGGACGCCTTACTTCGTAACGGTCTGCTTCAATGCTCATATAAACATCTATTCAGTCTATATTGATCTTGGTTGTTTGCACATTTAATGTATTTGTGAAAGCATTTAGGGCATTTAAATACCGCATTTATATTTCGTATTGAAATACTGAACATACATAATAATTAAGCCAGGTATTTGATTACATACTTCAGCAAAGCATTTTGTATTGATATTGAAATACATAAAACAAAAACGTATTTATGCCTATCCCTGCTTCACGACGCTTGGATTGTAGTAAACAACAGCTACACTCGTATCTTATGCTCGTGTTCATATAGGGATAGAAATCTACGTTACGGTTGGGACTGAGTAATCCTGCAGAGTAACCTATAGGTGTGAAGTGGAATTAGAAAGTAGGTCATAACAGGAAGGAGGATAGACAAAGAAGAACAAGAGGAAAAAAAAAAACACGATAAAATTCACACCCACAGTGATCGAACCAATGTCTGTGTCTGACATCTTCGGGGACATTTTGTCCGGGGACATTTTATCCTACACCCTTCGGCAGTGCTTGGTGTCCGGTTTTCATCACCACCACAACAACCACCACCACCACTACCACCACCGCTTTGTGTCTTTTTGACGCCATCACCATGCTTTTCGTATGCGTACCATTGAAAGTTCACAGAATACAGTATTACCTATTGAGTTGTCAGGTCTTTTGGCGGCCATGCAGGACACTTGCTGCACTATTGAATAAATGAAGGTCACTATTATTACAGCAAAATGAGGAAAGGTACTTCGGGCTAGCAAGATAATCTCGCTATCAGCTCTCGTGACGTGTCCACGGCGTGCCCGCTGAATGACCACGTGTTACCATCTTGATGCGCACCTCCTCGTCAGGTGTTCTCGAAAGCGCGGGACGCAAAGAATTCCGCGGCAGGAGCGACCGGAGCCTGACGCCAAAGGAACGCCCCCGTGTCGTCGCTAAGTCGTCACAGAGACGTCGCGCATACGTCACTCTGCGCGGGAATATTTAAAAGCACGCGGTTACCGACGATTTGTATGTCCGACATTGCGTTAAAACCGCTCAAGTAGGCGACAATAGAAATCTGTACTATTTTTTTCTTTCTTTTGCTATTCTATTCTATTCATGAAACATGTATCCCGTAAATCAGGGAATGCGGGAGCCCTAGAAACGAAAATCTAGAATTTTGTGCTTGTAGGGCGAACTGTCCCTTTAATCATACCAGAAAGGTTTCAATACAACGCTTTTTACTCCGTCTAGGGAGCTTCAAAGAGGGTCCCGTATTTCCTGAAACTTCTAAACGAAAAAATTCATGGAACATGGTCTCTCCATTGCATCCGGGTGCAGAGACATGAAATAGTAATTTTGAAACTGTTGCTCATAGCACGAACGCTTCGATGAGGCTGTCCTGATCATGAAGAGCTCCAAGTTGGCCGAGATAGTGGGCTATATGGTTTTCTCCATCTCTCCTCCATCACTTCTGCCGCTCTCCTCTACCTACCAGCGGAATCATCCCTTTAAACGCAGCGTTTCGCTGTGGTCTTTTAGTTCAAGTTCCTTATGTATATTTTTGTCAGTTCATTACCGGCAAGGGGAACAAATGGTGACACTTACTTGCGAGCGCTGTCAGAACTAGGAAAAAGGAAAAGACAAGAAACGGGTGAGAATAGAGATGATGATGATGACGACGACGACAATATAGAGACCTGTACCACACTTAGCGAAGACCGGCTGTTACAGAACGATTACAAGACAACTAAAGATGTAACAGAGCGGCACAAAGGTTGGAGCAGCAGTGCATTGGTTCGCCACAAAAGGCAGTTTTGATATGGGTACAGTGCAGTGGGCCGCAGACGATTTTTCACCGCGCATCGCGTCATGCAGACCACCCTCTCTTTCTTATTTTTTCTTTCTTTTTCCGAAGACTTTCCAGACGAACGTGGGCACAGTTCCCCCTGAAGTCGGCCCAGCACGCATACTAACCCCCCCCGTCCCCCACCCCTTCCTGCTGTCCTCTCTCCACCTGTCCACGTCTGTACGCCGCTCATAGCCACACTCGCTTCACAGCGCTAACACGGAATTTAAAGAACTAAAAAAATAAATGAGGATGAATAAAATAAAAAATAAATGACTTAAAAATATAAATGAGGATGCTAACATGGGCATAGCGTGTTATTGCTGGAATGCGGCACATTAATTTGTCGACCTGCGAACAACAATAACTTTATTTTAATGATGATGATGATTGGAGAGTTATCGCAAGGTGCGACGCTCAGCTCCATTGCTGACGGTAATGTCGTGAAAAGGAATAACGAGCCGTCTCTCTCTGAGGACTCTGAGGTCATACAATGTCCAAAGTGCTTCGAAGTGCTTTTAGGGCAGACTGCTGGTTGGCTGGATTCGGCATGCCAAAGAGTTTCTTGCGAACATGAACAGCAGCTATATATGTCACTTACCTGTTATCGTGAGCAGCAGGATCAACATTTCTCTCTTTTCGTTGAACGGAGTTTTCGTCAGCCCTTATTTCGCAGGTGCATCTCCGTTGCTCGAAGAAGAGGGAAATTAACAACAGCAGCAACAACAACAACAACAAAAAAGTTTTACACGTTTCAACGCGGATATAATTGCGTGGAGAAACGTGTCGTAAAAGCTAGCTTCAAGTGTTTGTAGGCGTGAAGGAGAAACACATAACACAACTTTCAGACATATGTCTGGCGTTGCTCTTAGTTTCATAGTTGTTTATTAGGTTTCCACTTCCTGCACCTTCCACTGAGTTTTATTTTAATTCAAGCGTCGAAGCCAGGTATGGCTGGTTGAAAACATGTTTACCTTCCTATAAAGGTTGCGTCATGAATACTCTCTCTTTTTTTCGGTCGTAGGATTGGAGGCGCGCCTTTTCAGAGATTGCATCGCTGTTCATCACACGAGTTATATATATACGTTCTGTTTAAAACCGCCGATGGTTTTAGAATACGACACATGATGGCGTTGTTTTCGCAACGAAATCGGGTGTTGTCACTGCGCATGTGCAGAACCCAATTCATGGTTTGGGTTTCGGGTGCGCACGTTACCTTTGTGTACCCAGTCGGTGACACAATATGCATTTCTGTCACCCTCGCACTGCGCGAGATTTTGCGACGGAGCCGGGGCCTCGGAAAAGAAGCAAAAGATAAGCTAGAGTCACTAAATAAGCTACGCTTCAGAGTATCGACACTGAGCCGCCATGTTGTTTCGGATGGCCTCCAGCGCCATCCATTTAGCGCTCTTCGAAGTGTTGTCTTCTTCCACTGCGGAACTTCACCTTCTTCTATTTCTACTGCCAAAATAGAGGTGGGGCTGGAGGTCATTCGAAACAACATGGCGGCTCAGGCCCGGATTCTCGCTCCGCCCTGAGGATTAAGTGCACGCGCAGGGACCCTTCCGACCATTCACGAAGCATGGACAGAAGGGCCCCTTAACACCCAGGGCGAATCGAGAATCCGGGCATCAGTGTCGATACTCTGAAGCGCAGCTTATTTAGTGAAGCACATGGCTTGGTGCGATACAAATGCAATCACAGTATTTGGGACCGAAATTTTTATTTTTCGCATTGGATGACTTCAATTCCAATATTTATTCAGCCACGCGCGGTGACTGGGACCAAAGACAAAAAGTAACTGCGTGCGGCTTGACGAGGCATCCGATACGGCGGCAGCGTCATGGATTCCGTGCATAAAATGCATACTGTAACTGCCGCTGGATGGCGCAGGAAACTCGTGTGGTGCCTGCGTTTTGTGTCGCGGCGCTCATAGACATAGTTGCTTCGCGGCGCTAACATGAAATAAAAACAAAGGCGAAAAGTGTGGACGAGAAAGACCAGTTAATGATTAATGATTCCCCCGATACACGCAGCACATCTGGCCACGAGGCCAAGACGTCTGCATCTCCTATTCTGGGTCTTACCTCCTCCTTACGATTGGATCCGTTCTGCTTTCGTTGCTATACAGCTCGAATAAAATAAATGCAATAAATAAAATAAATAATAAAATAAATGCTCTACGTTTACGAGCCTTTACATCTACAAGCTCTACCTTTTCACCATCCCTGAGTTTTCTCTCGTTTGACATCAACAATGTGTAATGTGTAACGTGATGTGTAATTACCGTCACGGACAACAAACTGTCTCCAGTTACTGACTGTCCATACTGAGTGCAAGTGTTCTCGACCTTCTCAAGATTTCTAGTCGGGTCAGTTTTCTTTTTATCTTTCACGATGAGGGATCGTATACAAGTACAAAGAAAGAAAACTCTAGCCCGCTCGAAAGAAGAGCGCCAATCCACATTACCGCGGGAAATGGGATTGTGCGCCACCTGCGAGACGATGAAAAACCCGACTCATCATATATTGTCATCCGAATGAAGTCGCTGTTTTTTTTTTGTGTTTTTTTTTTGTTAGACTCTTAACACGTCGTTAGCGAACCGAAAGAAACCAACCGGAAGCCGCCTCAACAGATGCTTTGAGCACGGCGTGTTGAACGCTTTGATCATTAGTGGTCGTTAAACCTGAGAACAAACTGTAATTAGTTTAGTGTGCATGTGTTGCGTAGTCATCATGTTGCAACGTAGTCACCTTAAAGGAGCAACGTGCATCCTATAGATAGAACTGGCTAAACGCGTGCTCTAAAACGCAAATTCGTTACGTCCGTGTAAACCATAGAAATTTAACGGTGAGAGGCTAGAAGGAGAGGCGGGGAGGAAGATCGGAGGAGAGCGAAGAACTAGAACGGGGCTCTTCCCTCTCACACTGTATATGTACTCTCGGAGGCAGCCATATTGGATCAGGCGAGGAAACGTCGTGTATTCTTAGCCCGTGAAAGGAAAGGCGCAATTCCGAAAACTGTTGGCAGCACTGGCTTCGCGGCTTCCGTTGGCTACGGATTTTGTCACTCTCCGCACCTGTCCAGGCTCGTAGCCAGGGGCTGGTCGAGGCAGTCGAGGCAGAGACGGAGACGGCGTCCCCATGTGGCGGCCATGTCGTGTCTGTGTTTCTTCGTGTCTGTTTCCCTTTTTTTTTTTTGTCAAATGTTAGGGTTCCATGGATTTGGGCTGTGTGTTACTGCTCGGAAAACATTTTTTGGCGTTATGCTTGGCGTGTGCTTACCGGATTATTATTTTTGCATGCGGCGGTCCAACAGTAGCTGATTCAATATGGCGCGCCCGTCGCCCGTACGCTCCAGTTTCGAAGGTTTCCTTCTTGCATACTCGTTAAGATTCCTATGGTGTCAACTGATTCGCCTTACACGGAAATCTACTTCCGTTTATTATTTCCTTACATTAAGTCCTAACACGTAACCACGTCAGGCAACAGTGAGCAGTTGTTTATTGTGTTCTCGATGACTTAGTGGCTGAAGCATTGGCATCGCACAGTATTAAGCTTCATTGCACACCACATGGATTCATAGTACAGATACACATTTTCCGTTGTGAGTCGCAGTTGCCTCTCACGTGGCAATAACGGTCAGCGTAGGCGAAAATACAGTAGTTCATGCAGAAGTATTCTTCATTCTCAGCTGGGTCGCACATAGGCCCATCTATGGATTCTGCACCTGCGTAAGAGATTGTTTGCATTAAAGAATAATGCAAGAAAACAAAATACGTCCGGAGGAGCAGCAATTGGAATCATATCCGCAAAGTAATTTCAATCTCGCCGGTCAGAAAATCTCTTTCCTTATTGGCTGATAGTCTGCGACGTCACATCAGCTGCCCAATAGCGAGACGCGAGGTTTTCTCCCTCTCATTTTGCTGTTGTATTTGGCACCTCCCGTCCCGCCTCCGAAGCAGGGCAGTCGACTGGTTGCCTCTGTTAGCGGGCTGGAGCAGACAGTTCTCGACAGCCAATAAAAGTTCCCGGATGACCTGACGTCGCAACATATCAGAAAGAACTGGAAGAGGTTGCCGCCGCTGCGCTCTTCCTTGTAAATTTTCTCAAGAAACGCACACAACCGCAAAGCAAATAGTTTGCATGAGAGTTTGATTTGATTTGATTTCATTTGTAAAAAGAAAAAAAAATAGATGTTAGTCCCGAGCCGGTCGGGACTGGCTACTCCAGGACGCAAAAGAAAGGGAAACTACACAAATCTATACACGCGGGAGTTGTGGAAGGCAGTATGCAGTAAATCTCAATCAAGACTCTTCCATGCTCCCTTCAGCATAGTACATGGCGCTAACGATACCGCTAACTCGCTTACGACGCAGACATTGTAATGGATTGGTTCATGAAAAGACGAGAGTTGAGTGAGGCCTACCTTATTGTCGAACGCGAGGAAAGTGAACATTGAGCGTTTGTATTATTGCCGGAAAACGGGCGATAACGTTTTGATTAATTCATAGTATTACGGCATACCAAACTTAGCAGATACGGTATCGCTATCATTAATGTCAACAGCTGAACGCCGTACATGTCACAGAAAATGGTCTGTGAGTTAGAGTTAGGGCCAGATTTTTTCGGATTAAACACGATTAGACCCGAATTAGTTTAGGGCAAATTCGGGTTAAACTCCCTATCTCCCCGAATTCCAATTGCGTACCAAGTTTTACTGCATGTCACGTGCAGTACTATTTACTGGCAATTCATACGAATGCGCCACGTAGATACGAACAATAGGTATGCGAAGCACATTTTATGGTACAACTTCTGGTGGCTGGTCCCTATCAATACGCGAGGTATGTATGTTTCATGAATTCATGCACCCTAAGCGCGGGCGGCTTTCTGGAGAGAAAGCAGAACATAATCCCGACGACACCCAAACGTGTCAGCAGCACCCAATGTCATCCCGAGTTACAGATTTCAAAATAGCTTTTACCTCTTGCTGAATGGGGTAAACGGGTTTAACTAAAAAAGGTCACACTCTAATCATAGTTTAGGGCAAGGTGGAGGAGCGATATATTTATTGTAACAAATGAAAAAAGAGGGAAAGGACAGCCAAACGGGACCCCGGCTTGCTATTCCAAAAAGGAAAAAAAGAGAAAATACAAAAACAATAAAATAAATAAAAAGAAAAGAAATAGCAACTGAATAATGAACTAACAACCAGTGAGATAAGGATGAAAAGAAGGATGAGATGGGTTACAGAAAAAGATGACATGAGGTTAATGCGTTGGGGTGAGAGTGGGGCACCGAAAAAATGAGACGGCACGACATAAGTTCACAGGCTGGCAAGGTGGGGCAAGATGGGAATTTTTTTTTGCTCGACGTCGTCTGTCTCAGAGTGGCCTTGCCCCATGCGCTTGAAACTTTGCTCATAGCTGGCTCTCCATCTCCGGTTTATTGCAAGTGAGAAGTGTCCGGATTGGTACGTCCGTTGAAGAAAACAAAAACGAAAGTGCATGAGAGCCGGGGGAGGGGAGAGGGAAAGATGTAGGGCCGTGCCCCCACCTTCCGACGCCCCTGTTATTATGTTCCGATGGTCCCGTACTGTATGTCAGCCCACAAGATCTACACAGAGCAACTAGTTCTTGTACGTCTTCATCTCAATAGCGATGCAAGACGGGCTTCTGTTATGGGACTACGAGGGAAATCATGCAACCTGACAAGGGGTCGTCACGTGATCAACATCAGGGGCTCAGAATAACAAACGTGATAACCACCGCATGACCGTGATCTTCCTTTATTTTTCGCCAAGACGACGATGTTTCGATTAAATGTCGTCAATTAACGGTACTAAAACTGGGAAAGTCGTCGATGCAGATACATCGTCCTAAAATCTCGTTGCAAAATCCTTGGGTTGTGTTCTCGTAAAGAACGCAGAAAAAGTTGCAGTAGCGGTCGTCGTCCGGGGACTCAATGCAGTCCGGGCCTTCCCACACTCTCCTTTCCACTTTCCACCAGAAGAAGAGGAAGAAAAAAACAATTGTTACCAGTCTCGCAGAGCACAATGTTGGAAGGGGCAGTTCTCACTTGGCGACGTCCGATGCGGCGTCGTGAGCGGGCAGCGGAAACAGACGCACATTTCCGGAGTCGGGAGAGGGGAGACGTCAACCCAAAAACTGCCATGCCGACCTTCTTCTACGACGTCGGCGAGAGCTGCCGAGAACGACAGCTGGCGACCAATTAGGTGACACAGAAAGGTCACGCCTCCTGATTTTTCGTCTGCTTTGGACGACGGAATGCCACTGTGGTGGGAACATGAAAATCGTGTCGTCTGACGGGGCGGTGGAAATGCGCCTCTACTACCGCCGCCCGCTCACGACACCGCGTCGGGCGTCGCCAAGCGAGAACAGGCCCTAATACACAAAAACGCGAAACAACGAATGAGCCCCGCCCTGCCATTAGCGCTGCCGCCCCGTGGGTGTCACAGGAACTATGCGCGTGCGCAAGGGCTGCCGTTAGTTGGGGGGGGGGGGGAGGGGTTGTTAGCCGAGTTTCTTCGTTTTCCTGTGTGTATGCGCACTCGTAAAAACAGAACTTCACCGCATAGCACGCAGTGCGCCAATAATTGTCGCGAGCGATAAGGGTTATCGCTTTTGATTCGACGAGACGAGGAGGCGTACGCCTTTTTGTGGCAATTACCATATATCCAAATCGCCACAAAAAGGCGTACGCCCCCCCCCCCCCCCATCTCTTCGAATCAGAAGCGATAACCCTATCATTCTTGCAAATGGTTGGCACACAGCGTGCTATGCGGTGAAGTTCTCTTTTTAGAGTGTGCTCGTTGATTTTCGTGTTCATTTCGTGTCGATTCATTTTCCCCCACTCGGGAACCGGTGTAGAAACGATATCGCATCGGCTGGCACTCCTCACGTGGAAAACTGTGCACATCGCACGCGGATGCAAGCAATCTTGTTTTCCGCGATCTTTCAAACATGCATACGCTGCTCATGATCAATCATGAATCTGATGTGCCGTCAAGGCGCTTCCTTGGAATTCGGTAGCTACTTGACTGCGAATCCGTTGACTGACCACGTTCAAAATAATGGAACTGCTCCACATGACAATATACATTATTCGGTTTCCCTTTAGGACATTTTAAAACATCACATGCGTTTTTATAAGCGTGTTGAACCTTTTAAACCGTTGCGTAACTTTTATTTTACAGCGTATAAGTGGGCCTCGTCGGGTCATCGCATTTAGTGACATAACAGAAAACGACCTGCGGCACGGAATTCGTAAATAAGGTCATTCGACGCCGGGATGCCATTAGAAAATAATGTCATTTTCCGTGCCCGCATAGCACGAGTATCATCAGACGAAAAGAAGTACGTGGAGGAGATCGCTGTTAAGAAAATGACACTTGTAACGGGGAAAAAAAGTTTATGGTATGGCTGTCGTCATGACTATAGCGGCTTAGCAGCCAGGGAGCCTCAATAAATTGATGAAAATGATCGTGACAATATAATGTGTCAGTATATCACTTGAGTATAGTAAGGGCAAGCGATAGGATATCAGTAGAGTCTCCGGTTCGCGGTATTTAGCGAAGAGCGCCGATAAAAGTACGCCAGTAATTTTTCTACGCGGTGCAAACAATTATGCACTGATGAAAACCGGAATGTGCACTTTATATTTTCTTGTGCATCACAGTATATGTTTATCGTCGTAACTTACAGTATACATACATTCATCACATGCGCATATTACTAACGCACCATATGACTTCAATCCTTATTGTGAAGGTTCCCATTATTTCAATTCCCCACATCGCCAACAGCGATGCGGTAGAGTATCGCGCCTGGCGATGAAACTCCCCATTTCTTATCTTAAAAGATAAAGTTATTCATACCAACGCAGACCCTAGATTTCTGGTAAGCCACCGGTTCTTCCCCAAGCAGCACAATGTACCGAAAGTCGAGTGCAATAGGGGTGGACGGTATGTGTCTTATCAAGGTTCTTTAGCTTCACGCGTCTGTTCAAGGCCTTCCACCCACCCGTCCACCCCTATTGCACTCGACTTTCAGTACATTGTGCTGCTTGGGTCACTACCGAATTTGCGAATAATTATACACCGTAAACAGGGGACTCTATGATATCAGTTTCTCCGTTGTCTGCACGGCACGCGTGGGCTTCACCAGAGCGCTTGTCGAGACAATATACGCTACATCACCTAAGCATTTATCCTTGTACCACGGCGTAAAGTATTAAAGTTCGGAATCGAAACGTGCGTCTTACGGCAAAGATAATGTGCGAAGTTTGTGTTTTTAAGTTATGTCCACCTCTCGGTTTTCTTATGCTTCACAACGTATGAAGTAGCGTAACATGTGCAGTACGTAACCACCAGCTGAAGGCTTATGCGTAATTTCTTTGAACCTCCATGCGAAGATCGTCCTTTTTTAAATAAATTACACGAGGGTGAACTACATAGAGGTTATTACATCCGTGGCTAGCTAGTGAATGAAGGTGATTGGATGGAGATTCTTTTCGGCAATTGAGTATCTTGCGCATATGATGGATAACATGAGATGGAGATGAGCCTGGTCTATGGGGGCGGTGAGGCTGATTTCGCACTGCCATTTTTCTCGCACGTGTGCTTCAAAAATAGAACTGAAAAACAATCGAGCTCCGTGAAAAACACAGGCAAGAAAAACGGTAGTGTGAAATGGGCCTAATACTCCTGTCAGACGGGCACGGTCAATGTCATGTCAATGCACGATGAATGCTACACGAAGTTGTATTCACCGTGCGCTTATGTGTCGGGTATAAATCGAACGACACAACACAAAGCCCTGGCGTCGTGTAATTTTTCGAACCTTTGCGAAAGTGAGTATTGATACCGACAAATTATTTAAAAATGGTAACGAATTTGTGGCAACCATCCAACGTGGTCTATAGGCACGAGTTCGCATGTATAAATCTCTTGTTGTTTCAAGTCTGTGATTTTTCGTTATCGAACACTGATAGCTATACGTGACCTCGAAGCGCTACACTCTTAAAAATGAACTTCACCGCATAGCAGGCTCCTAGCCAACCATCATTGCCAATGATATCGTTATCTGCCCTGATTGGTTGAAAACGGGAGGCGTACGCCTTTTCTGTGACAATTATGAACAGCATAAGTGTCACAAAAAAGGCGTACGCCTCCCGTTTTCAACAAATCAAGGCAGATAACTATATCATTCGAGATTATGGTTGGCTAGGAGCGTGCTATGCGGTGAAGTTCATTTTTAAGAGTGTAGATCGTCCACGAACCCATTGAACACCCCTCCGCGTCTGCGACATAATTATTACTACGCACTTTCTTGTACTAACTTACATGTAGCCGTTGCCAGGGCTGCAAGGAATACGGGCCGATAATTAGCGAGAACGACGTACAAATCTGTTATCAACGTGAAAGAATGCCAAATATCGTACCGCATAGGGCAAGCAAGCACAGGTACATGGTGGAGAACTTCGTTACGGTGTTTCACGTCCGTGGAGGGCGGTGGCGGCACGAAAAGAAACACCGAGCTGACAGAAACAGTTGCTCCGGAATTTTACATCACTGAGAGGAGGCGCGAGTTCCGTTTTCAAATACATTTTCTCGGGAAGCTCTGGCAGGTCATAAACCAATTGCACTCACGTAACCGCTGCTGCCGTCGTTTTCGATTTATAGGTTGTTGGATGTTGTCACGTGATGGATTGAGACAAGAAAGGTTATAAAAGTGTACACATGTAATACGGAAAGAATGAAACGCTAGTGTCATACAAAATGAGAAATAATCCGCTCCCACTTTGGCGCTGCAACAGCAATAGGATTGTTGCAGCGAAATTCGCCAAACCGAGCGCATTTCTTGTCCAAGCGACCATGGGTACAACAGTAGGGAGCTTCAAGCGGTGTGGCGCGAAAGAAAGCTACAAAACCTGTAGGAAATCCACAGAAAAAGTTGCGCATCTTGCCAAGTGCGAAGAACTCGATACCAGTTTAGTACGAGTCTCATACCGATTCTCCATAGCCTTGGCAGCACTTTTCGCACCACTTGCGCGTGCTTGTTCAATACACAGCCGAAGCTATTAAAGGGACCATGAAATGATTTTCGCGATTTGCGAGTACTCTGAAGGAAGCGGTTCTCACGATCCCTCACTATCATAAACACATCGACTTTTAACCGTATTCATTGCACCGGGGTCGCAGTTACAACGCGAAAATAGCGGGCCGTGGACGCCGTGAAGCGGGCTTACGTCATCAATGTCCAGTCCTCTCAGCCAATTGTGGACGACCGGGAGCACACACCCCGCGGGACCACGTGGATGCATGGAATCGGTTTGGACAACAACGACGTCGTGTATCTACCGTCGAAATCGGTAGAAATATGGCGAAACGCAAATTGTCAGCGATGGAAGAAGGCACTGTGCGACGCGTGTAATGGGGTAGTGTATTGTTCTCCAGCGGGGAGTCACCCCGGGCCATAGTCATGATATATTTGTTGTTGTTGTTGTTGTTGTGTGACGCACACAGCGTCTAGGAATCGTTCCGTACGCAGTAGCTCCCAAAAGGCCACCGACAGAGACATTTCCTGACGCAGCTCAGAAAGGAAAACGTGCTCCGGTAACCATACTGGCAATCAAGGGCTACGTTACACTTCAGGTAGGATCCTGTGTCGATCTTAGATACGATCTTAGACACAGGTCAAAGTAAAACATTTATATTTATAGTAAAAAAGTATGAAAGTTTACTTGCAAATTTTTCAACTTGCTCGTGAAGGACCGTCCGCGAATCGGCAGCATCCCCTGTGTACGATGACGCAGCCAGCTCGCCTCGCAGGCGGGGTCGTAGCAGCCACCGCTCGCGGCTGGGGTTCATGCCTAAAATTTTCGGTGTTTGAACGATTTTCAACTCCATATTTCACAGGGTGGATGCTTTAATACAAACGAACAAATTGTAAATGATCGTAGCATTGTTAAATATCCTTTCATGGTCCTTTGAAGATTGAATCTGAGACTCGCACTGAATACTGCTCATGTTGAACAAGAGAGAAGCTGGACCGGTAATCCAGAAGATGTGGGTTCGATCCCTACAGCTGGCTAACCTTTTCAGTGACTTTCATCTTTCACTGCTCATGTATTTGTAAGCTCCACCGTCGTAGAACCGTCGCTCCATTGTCGCTCCACTTGAAAGCTCCACCGTCGCTCCATTGCGTCGTCTGCAGAACTAGAACACGTTGCGTATTTTGGGGCGCCGACATTGCTGCTCACTCGCGCCACCTGGCTCACAGAAACAGGTCTCGTGCGAGTTCATTTTACAGGTTACTTTGTCAAGCGGCTCAGTTTCCTTCGCTGTAGCAGTGTCGCCGGTAAGCGTCCAGAGGAGTTGAATTCGAGGACTTTGCCAACGCCACCTAGATAAACAAGGCCTGATCGACGGGAAGTATAGTCAATAAGTGTCTCCCAATCACGACCGTCCTGGGGCAACAATGGAGACGAAGATGAGCCGCCATCTACAGGTACAAAAACGCAGCCAACGTCACCTACACTCTTAAAAAAAAAGGGTGTACTTTAACTCATTTTTTTGCCACATATATAACACCCTTTTGGAGAGTACAATCACGGTCAAAAGGGTGTCTCCTCACTCCCTCAAGGGAGTAGCATAACACCTTTCTCCCTACTGGAGAGTAATATTATTCCCCGACAGGGAGAAGGTGTTACGCTACTCCCTTGAGGGAGTGAGGAGACACCCTTTTGAGCGTTATTGTACTCTCCAAAAGGGTGTTATATATGTGGCAAGGAAGGGAGTTAAAGCACACCCTTTTTTTAAGAGTGTAGATACAGAAGACCTGCTTATTGCCTCCTCTCCCTGCTTTGCTACGTGGACACATATAGTCAAAATTCGTCCGCTACTGCAATTCGCACTCCTGCGAATTCAAGAATCCGCATATGATTGCAGCTTACTTGGAACCCGCACACCTGAATATTTAGACAAAAAGTGCAACACGCATTCGAGAAAATGAGTTTTGAGAACGATTGGGACCGCTTTGCGCTTATTTCCAAGTTTTCCCATTTAGTACGCGGGGACGTTCAATCACAACTCGCAGACGCCGGTGGCTCGTCTCCATGACCACGACCGGTGAAAGCACGTTCGTGATTGGCTGCCGCCGTTCAAAGCACGATCCTGATTGGCTGACTATTAGTTGTTACGTCACGTCGACGAGTAAGCAGACTTTCTCTATCTGGGTTGTGTTGATACAGTCCTGTGTCCTCTGCGGTGATCCACTGAAGCAGACATCATCCTTACTTTGTTCCTACACATACGTACGTACACGAGTGAGAGGCGTGTCTCGGTGATGTTGTCCTTGTGTGACCTTGGTGTTGTCCACGTCACAAATGACTCCATGGCTGGCCAGACGGCTGCCGTGTCCTGCACTAATGTAGGGCTTACCTTGCAATTTCGGCCTAGAGAAAACTCGTAATATCGAGAAGGAGACGTGGATCTTCATTTATTGATAAACGTAAGAGATTCAAGCTTGCGTATCGTACACACATCTACAGAGGGCTTCGTACCCGCAGAATCCTCTTGTATGCAAATAAAACTGGCAGTAGCCGTTGCAGTACTGGTTGTCCCTCGGAGGTTTGCATATAACACCTTCCTGCACCTTTACTCCCGGAGGGTACATCGGATTCACTTGAGGTTGAAACGGAACTGGATAGGGTTGTGGGAACTGTGGTGGAAGCTGTCCTGCAGGGCCGGGTGGTGAAGGAAACGACGGTTGCGGGAACTGTTGTGGTGGGAACTGTGGTGGGAACTGTGGGGGAGGGAACTGTATGGGAGGGAACTGTGGGGGAGGGAGCAGTGGGGGAGGGAGCAGTGGGGGAGGGAACTGTGGGGGAGGGAACTGTTGGGGGAACTGTTGGGGGAACTGTTGGGGGAACTGTTGGGGGAACTGTTGGGGGAACTGTTGGGGGAACTGTTGGGGGAACTGTTGTGGGAACTGTTGTGGGAACTGTTGGGGGAACTGTGGTGGAGGCTGTTGCTGCGGGAACAACTGTTGCTGTGGTGCCGGTAATTGAGGGGGAGCTGACTGCTGCGCGTACCCTTGGCGTGCAGACTCTGCAAAATGTCGCTTTGTGAATGGGTTGTATCCTTGTTTTGTAATAAGGGTGCGCTTCTAAAAGATGAACGCAAAAAGGAAAACAAGCGTTACGCAATATGGCTCCAACAGTTTTCTCATTACTATGCTACAGTAATTGAGTTTTGAATACCGCATCACAGTACGTCATCGAGGGCAAATGGATGTCTATAAGATTTCAGTCCTCCGTACAGATATAAAGCCAAAACACACACACACACACACACAAAAAAAAACGAAACCTAAGAACAGAATGGGCAGTGTCCGATGCCAGCTAGTGCAGTCGTCTGGCAATGTTCACGGGCCCTATCTCTTGGTCGCTTAATTTGCCCCGTAAGAAGCTTTCCTACCCGATTTTCTACAAACCTATGACAGGTTGTGCCAAATACTACATGTATACAGGGTGTTTGGTGCCACTAGTGAAGCAGTACCTGTTTCTTACTCAACTAGCAGAAAAGTACCACTTGCTTTGCTTTTATCGCTTGCTTTAAATATAATTTCTGGACACGTTAGAGCAAACACCCTGTATACTCTGAGGCACACATAGCTATTCTTGTGTCGCATGTAGTACCACAGCGGAGTAGAGACACGAGCGAGTGTCACGTAGCGGTATTATGTGTTTAACTATGTATGTATACCCAAAGCTGTGGCCAATGTCGACATCCAAAGGAAAGCTGTCTCAAGTTTCAAAAGATAATACGTGTGTCTTATATTAGTGATGACGTGTTCAGGTTATTAAAAAGGAAGGTGACGTGTCACCGTACTGCTCTGAAACGCTTTCTCACAGATTGTAGCATAGCTATCGCTCACTAGTTGAGATATACTGGTGCCGATCATAATTAATATTAGTTTCATTTCATGCACACGAGTAATGTGCCTAATACCTAACATCCAAATGTTAACAGACGCTGTGAGTTTATGATACGACATACGATAAGAGCATCACATTTCATCTCATTCAAACTAATAATGCGTGGGGCAATTCAACATCGTGAACTCAGTTGAACACACGACAGGAAAACACATCTCATACTTACTGTGATGCGTAGCAGGAGCTACACCTGTAAGAACGTAGGTGCAAAAATATTAAATTAATGTAGTATTTAGCAAATGGTAATTGCTGTTTTATCTATTATTCCGATAAATTGAAACAAGAAACGAAATACCAAAAAGGCTTACCAGCTAAGCAGAGAGCGGCTATCAAAAGTTTCAACATGATTTTATCATGCATGCCTTGCCTAACCTAGTGCAAGAGAGAGCGAACAAGAATCGCTTGTTGCGAAAACAGTTGGCTTAACCTGATTGCCTGCAGTCTCTTAAGTATCCACCAGCTGCCGTTCTTTGGCCACGAGCTATAAAACGTGGCATTTACCGAGGCTGCTGTGTCACGATGTTAATTGGTGTGCAGGTGGCTAATGAGCAGACGGGTATAGTTTGCTCTTTTACTAAGGTACCACTGGTTTCAAGTGAGCTGAAAGCGTCAGACCCATTAGAGTTGCCCAGGCAACGCGGACCTACCTCATTAAACGCTCGTTACTGAACAGGTGTTATTTGCTGAAGGCTGCAATTTTGGGGTCGTCTTATGTCTGTGTGAATTTCCATGTCTCTATCTCTTTTCCGTGTCTGTCTGTCTTGTATATTTGAGCACGTCCCAACCAAACGGGGCAGTCCATCATGTTCGGGTCACCAAATGTAAAGGCGATATTGTCCCCCTACATGACCCCCGAACGACAGTGATGCAATCTCCCGGAACTTCTCATCCCAGGACCCGAGTCCACAACGATGTCGATAGGAGAACTGAACTCTTTCTTTGCTGGTCCGTGGCGGTAGTGTCACGTAGTTCTCGTTGCCCACCAAGCGCAACGCACGTACCATATCCTGTCCTTACAAACCGTTACAAACTCTGTCTCACGATGCTGGAGACCAGTGGCTGAGGTGGTAGCCTTCCAATCAAGTCTTGAGTATGAGAGAACTGATGTTCTGAGGCTGGAACAACATAGAAAGAACAATTACATACAAGCCTCAAATTGCCTAAGAAATCCAGAAGGTGTCCCGTAATCCAGAAGATGTGGGTTCGAGTCCTACAGCTTGCTAACCTTTTCAGTGACTTCCATCCTTCTTCGTTAAAGTCTCGAGTGTTGAGTTGGGTGGGTTGATTCGAGACTGAATCTCGGCACTGACTATGCTGTCTGGGTCTTTTTCCTGGAGTTTCCGCGGGTACTGTAGGGAACATGACAAGTCCGTTCTCTACGGCCAAGACGCATTATCCGCTTGATGCATATGCTGTGACACCGGCAGCGCTCGTCAATGAAGCGCTATCACCACGCAGGTGGAAATCCTCGTGAGGGGGGGGGGGGGTATGTTTATTAAGAAAAAAAGAAAGGAAAGGTTAGCCAGGCAAAGAGCCGGCTTGCTATTCCGAAAAAAAAGGGGGAAGGGGCAAACGAAAAAGAAAAGGAAGAAAAAAGAAAAAAAGGGGGATCGAAACAGAGGAAAGAAAGAAAAACAAAAAGCAACAGAAAGAAAGGAAAGGGAAAGAAAACAAGAAACAGAACGAAAGGGAAGGAAAAGAAAAGAGTAACAAAAAGAAAGGAAAGGGAAGAAAACAAGAAACAAAAAGAAAGAAAGGAGAAACACAAAGAAAGAAAAGAGGAACAACAAGAAAGAAAAGAGAAACAGAAAGAAAGAAAAGAGAAACAAAAAGAAAGAAGAGAATAAACACTAGCACAACGTTACAGGCAGTTCACGAGTCCTGAGACTCGGAGAAAACCGAGGAGAGCGGCAGTGACAGCCCACTGGTTGGGGTGCAAGACGGGGCCAAGAAGAGCGGCCAACGAAAAGTCGTTACAGCCAATCTGAAGCAGATGGCAACGGAGGGTGTCCCTATGTTGAAGGTGCTGCTGGCAATACAGGAGTTGGTGTGGGATGTCCGCTTCCACTCCACAGACAGAGGGTTTTCAGAGAAAGTAACAGTAACATGGACGCAGCCTGATATCCTAGCAGCCTCATCAGCACCAGCAATGGGGTAGAGTACCGCCTCTGGCGATGAAACTCTCCATTCATTATCTTAAAATAAAGTTGTTGTTGTAGACCAGCTTTGCATCCCCTTCTGCCGCTGAGAGATATAAGCTGTTATGTTATTTATTCAGTTTGTGAGCCCCACTACATTTTGGTTTGATTGATTCGTAAAAGAAAAAAATGGAGATAGTAGTCTCGAGCCACTCTGGACAGTTTGGTTTCTTTGTATGTATCGTACCTTTTACCTAGCACAGCCTAGGAGTCGTATAGAAGGTACGAAGGATTTTCGTGCTAACGCACAATTGTTAGGGCCTGACTTTTTAGGGTTAAACCCGTATCCGCCCGATATTTACCCCCCGAACGAAATCTGTAAAATTCGGGTTTAACCCGAATCTACCCGAAAACATCCGGGTCGCGTGGCACACTCATAAGCATGCATTAAAATAAAGTTTGATAACATTGCTAAACATTAGTTCCATGTTAAGACAAATTTTTATTAAACAAACAAAAAATCACCCGAATACACCCGAATTCCTGACAACATAATATGCCGGAACGGGATTTAACCCGAATACACCCGAATTTTCAAATGGAAAATATCACCCGATATTTACCCCCCGAATTTGGCCACAAATAAAACCCGAAAAAGTCAGGCCCTAACAATTGTGCACCACGGAAGAGTATACCAACCTTCCGTCGCAGCTAAAGCTGGACATGTTTGGTTTCAGAAAATGTATCTGGAGCAGTGAGAACATTCCCAGTAATGGTGCTTCAGCTTGCTTTTGGTTTGTTTGTGTTTGCTTTTGGGAATAGCAAGCCTACAACATGGCTAACTTTTTCCTGCCTTTTTTCCCCTATCAGCATTAAACATATCCCCCACCCCCGCAGTAATGGTAGATACCCCAATATTCCGTGGTGGCCAACCAGTTCTAAGGACGGGTACCTCTCAGTATTTTCATCAGCAAGAATGCTGACCAGCGTAGGTTTTCTACCAAAAGATCGATTTCAAGTACGAATTCTATGCGTGCGTCACAGTGGCAACGTCAATGATACTACAGTCTTTGTAGTCCGTCGCGTCTGGGATTTTTTTTTGTGCATTGTGTTCCACGACCAACCCTGCACATGTGATTCAAAATAGAGGAATGTAACATGACATTAGACTTCACTTTATTGTTACTGCTGTAATTTTGGTTATCTTCATTCAAGAATCATTTGAACACCAGCACTTCTTGGCCGTATCGCACGTTCCAGAAACGTTGAAGCGGCGCTTACAGGACGCGACGCATTCGTCTGGACCGTTTTCGCACAGTGTATGTGTCTGTCCTTCCTGGCTCTGAAATGCCCCAGGACTCCTTTCGTAGGGTTGACCATTCTGGCGGCGCATTGGTCTCTTGGGAAGTGTTGGCCCTCCTCGTTGCCTTGGGCTCTGGGGACCTATTTTAGCCTGCTGGGACAATAAGCCACGAGGACCCATGTAGCCTTCGGCCTGCTGCGAGTTGTACGGTTGTGTTCTAGCTCGTGCTGACGGTGGGCCGTACGGATGTCTTCCCCCTTGGTTAGCCATTCGCCCGTACAGTTGCCTTCCTCTCTCGGCTGACACCGGGCCGTATGGACGCGTTTCCCCTGGTCTGAGAGGTGGCTCATCTGGTTGCTTTTTTTCTTGAGGTGATCTTCGGCCGTATCGAATTCTTTGTCCTTGAGTATTGGTTGTGCCGTATGGTTGCCTTTCTGTTTGGGCTGATCGTGGGTCATTGGGACGCCCTTCCCCTTGGGTAGCCACTGGTCCATACTGTTGCCTTTCTTCTTGAGCTGTCGCTGGGCCGTATAGACGCCTTTGGCCTTCTGTGGGAACTAGTCTGTACTGTTGAGGTGACCTTGGACCGAAATGAGTCATTTGTTTTCGGGTACCCATTAGGCCGTGCGGTTGCCTTTCGATTTCGGCTGAACTTGGGTCGTTGGAACGCCTTCTCCCGCTGGTATCCATTGGCCCATGCAGCTGCCTTCCTCCCTGGACCTGAACCGGAACGTATGAACTTCTCCGACCTCGCGTGGGAACTGGCTCATACAGTTGCCTTTTTTCTTGGGGTAAGTTTGGGCCATATGAAATTCTTTGTTCTTGAGTACCCATTGGGCCGTATGGTGGCCTTTCCACTCGTGCTGAATTTGGGTCATTTTGACGCTTTCGCCCATCCGTAGCCATTGACAGGTAATGTTTCGTTTCTCTTTCTGCTGTTACTGGGCCATATGGACGCCTTTGACTTTGTGTATGAACTGGCCTATACGGTGACTTTGGGCCGTATGAAACCATTTGTCTTTGAGTATCCAGTGGGCCGTACGGTCGCCTTTCTAGTTGGGATGAACTTTGGTCACGGGGACGCCTTTGTCCATGGGGAGTCACTGGTCCCTGCGGCAGACTTTTTCCTTGAGCTTTCGCTGGGCCGTGTAGAAGCTTTCGTCCTTGAGCAACAACTGGCCCATACGGCTGGCCATGTGCTTGGGCTATCGTTGGGGCGTATGGAAGCCTTTGTCCCTGAGCAGCAACTGGTCCACGCGGTTCCTTTTGTCTTTGAAAGGACATTGGACCACTTGGACGACCTTGTTCCCCCTTGGCAAACTGGTGTGGTGATGCTACATGGCGTCCCATGCGGTGTTGGAATTGATGTGGAGGTGAAGGGACACGTCCTGGCGCTGTACCTTTTGGTGTTCTGACCTGAAGCTGACGCCATGTACCACCTCGATCAATTGGTTTTGGTGGACCTGTGGTTTTGTTGGGGTCACGATACCGTTCTCCAAAACTCGGTTGACCAGGGTGACCAAGCGGTGGGCCATTATAGCCAGGAAACTGTTGCTGCGGGCCTCTGTACGGACGGTACCCCTGTGGTGAATTGGGATAGGCATGATAGCCTTGTTGCGGATTGGGGTAAGTAGGATACCCTTGCGGTGGACCGGAGTAAACAGAGTACCCTTCTTGTACATTAGGGTAAACTGCGTAACCTTGTTGTAGACTGTAGTATCCGGGAGGTCCGTGGGGCGAAGGTGGAGCGCTTGACTCGATGTATGGGGGACCATTGGTGAAAATCCCTATATACACTAGAGGGGCTTGCTGGTAAGCTGTGCTTTCTCCATCTGGATACGAATGAATATATTATCGACAGGAAATGAGCACTGACCGGCAGATAAAATAAACTGTAATATCGTAGACTTTTACTTAGTTTAGTGCACGCATCGGTGAAGAGTGACTACATAATATTTCTTGTGACGGTGGGAAGCTAGCTTCACAGTGCCCACTTAGGTCTTCATTGTGTCTTTCTCCCTCTCTCCGGTGACTTGTAGTACAATGTGCGATTATATGCAATGAACTTATTAATTGTTTGTACGGGAACGAACATAATGTGTTTTTACTGGTGTAAGTGTTTGGGTACATCGCCGTGTCCTAGCCTCTTCTTTGCTACTACTTGCCATATGCAGCCAGTGTCGTTGCGCGAGAGATAAGGCTTTTGGAAAATCTTCGGAAGGTTCAGCTAAGGTTGGTAAGGGTTCGCGCATTTGACGAGTAATCAAAGGGAGCGGGACGGAGTCGCGGTGGTGAATAATTTCTGTATATTTTCGGCCGTCTTTCCTTATTCAATAGCAGTTGGAAGTTAGCAAATGGACCTAGTGAAAACACGTGTCACGGCTGAACACGTAGAAGTCCCTTACAACGAGAACCTAGAATATTGTGAGCCGTAGGTCATTGAAGCATTGAGAACTACACTGTATCACTCTTGCGAGGCAAATTTTACTGAAAATGTAGGGCGCTCGTGTTTCTAAACAACTTTATTGAATGTGGTCAACCGTGTGATGTTCGCGCTCTCTCGCTACCTACAGTCGGTCAATAGAGTCGTAACCTTGCATTAAACACAGCTGAAAATAAACGAGCCAGGAAAGCCATTCTACTCACTTGTCGACACCAAACCTGAAATAGAAAGTACAACAAGCAACAATAATTAAATGTAATGCATTCAACCTCTCGTGTTTTTCTCAACCATAAATTCAAGCGTAATTTCAATAAGCGTAAAATGAGAGCTTCGATAAAATGACGTAGGTTAAGAAATTTATTGCGGAAGAATGGGACAACTTAATGGAGCAAATGTAACGATCACGGTGCTTAAATAAGTTCGCACAAAACTATGACGACCTTATTGGCAATCCAGCGTCAAGCCCTAGTTATGTTTATAGGGAACTCTAGCTGGACGCTTGGGAAGTTTATGAAGTATGTATATGAAGCGTCTGTCAAAAAAGCCTAACCAATAGGAAGAACAATTTTTAGCTACGGACGTGCGTTAAATTTTCGCAACTTACAGAACTTACAGAACAGCAAGAAGATGACCACGGCAGCGTCCATCATCATGTTTTCGGACGGCCAGAAACCCTCGTCTGACTGCAACGGACCTCGCACCTGTTTGCGGCTGAAGCCTATGCCTTAATTGCTTCCATTTCTTTACGTACAGCTGTGAACTGCGTGCCGAGAGAGATCTTTCTCTTCTTGATGCTTGTTTTTGAAAGGATGGAGGGTTAAATTGTGTTGAAACGCTTTGAGTAATCTGGGATTGTCAGAACATCAACTTTATTTGAATGATGAGTTGGGAAATTTGATCGCCAGGGGCGATACTCTACGCCAGGGGTGCCGAACTGATTCGTGTCTCCGGGCCGCATTGAGCCGTGGAGGAACCACGCCGGCCACATACCACGGCCTTGGGGTAGCCTGTTTCCGATACAGATGGCACAGCACATTTACTCAGGAGATCGCCAAGGCTGCGACTGAACAGGTCCGTTTCTGGTTGAATTGAAGGCACCGATATTAAAAATCAGCAATGTAGGGTATGCTCAGGAATTTTGGTACGTTACTGGTGATGTCAATCGCGAATCAGGCGCAGGAAGGGGTTTAGAAGATGACGAAAGCAACACAGAGACAGACAGAGAACATCGGAGTCTTGACCTTTTACCATATGATTATAGCTTGAAAGTTCGACGTTCCTCGCTTATTTTAGGTCTCCGGATATTATTCATGGACAGGAAATCTATGCATGTTGCTTAGTGCAGAAAGTATACTGTCAGGCATGGAGTAAAGAAGGAAAGAAGGCTCCCCAACGGCATTTCGACAGAAGAGAAAAGCGTGGTGACGTTAAGGATAGGAGATGAACTATAGCTTCTTTGGAACCATGCGGGAGTCACGTTACATGAATAGCGCAATGAGGTCGGTTTGCACGCAGCACTTTGGGGGCGACATACTCTCTTTTGGGGGCTACCAACACACCTCTCCATGTATTCCGAGACTATGCTTGTGAGATCCCATAGATATGTATGTAACCCAAACCGGAAAGCCAGCGGTGATGTCATAGGAGTGGCCCCCAATCTCGGCTTCGCTTCTCGTGCAATACGGCTCCTCCTCTCTTATCTTCCGCCATGCTGTGAGGCGACAACCAGTGCCATGTCCTCCATCACGCGTTGACTGAAACGTTGGTCCCATACAACGGTAGGTTCTCAGGCCGTTTTGTGGTACCATTAGAGAACAACTACAGTACAAAGACTTTACTTTATTTAGTCCCTGTCTTTGTTATGATATCAGTGGTCTGGGTGGTGCTACCCTTGGCACTTCACATCCCTGTAGCCCTTGAATCGTCGGAAGATCCAGCTCTTGATGTTCCTTTTTCGCTAACACGGAGATGATGGCTGCCATCCGAAGCTTCTCTGCTCACACTTCTCCTGGACACGACCAAATTACGAACAAGGCGCTCCAGAACCTTCCTCCGATCGCTCATGAGATCCTTTTGTCCACTTATAACGACAGTTGGCAGAGTGGCACTGTCCCAAACGACTGGAAGCTGGCATTGGTCATTCCACTGTTAAAGCCTGGCAGGTCGCCACACAATTTGGACGCGTTCCGACCAATAGCCCTTACTAGTTGTGTTGGGAAAACTATGGAACGGATGGTGCACTCACGGCTGAATTGGTATCTCTATTCGATTTTTCCCGGAAGTTATGGCTGGTTTTCGTCAAGGAACATCGCGACGGACAACATCATCGACCTAGTGGCGGCGGTGCAACAAGCGAAGTCCGAGGGCAAGCTTACCGCCGCTGTCTTCATTGACGTGAAGAAAGCATACGACAGTGTTTTTCACAGCAGGGTTGTTGTCGCGTCACGTCAAGACGCCGGCGTGGGAGGTCGCATGCTTCTCTGGCTTCAAGATTTCCTCACTGACAGACACCTTTTTGTGTGCACTACTGAGGGAGATAGCGCCGTCTACCCTGTGCAGCGTGGCGTCCCACAAGGGAGCGTTCTGAGTCCACTTTTATTTGACGTCATCATGGCTTTACTCCCAGCGCAGCTACGTAGCCATACCAGTATCACCATCTACGACGACGATATCTGCATATGGACTTCTGCTATTCGCCGCGATACTCCTCAGTGTCGTTTGCAGCAAGCTCTGGCCCTGTATCGTTGATCTTGTGTGTATGTTATGTGTGTGTGTGTTGTGCTTGTTATATAGTACCCACGTGGAATCCGTTTAGTAAATCTCTCCAACACAGCTCTGGACACGACGGTCTCCTATCTCGCGGAACGCGGTCTCTCCATTTCGCCAAGTAAGACAACAGCGATGGCGTTTACGCGCCGCTCTTTCCACAAGTACCCTATATTTGCGTAGGGCCCTGCTCTGCAGTTTGTCTCCCACGTCCGCTATCTTGGCGTGATAATTGGCCGCGGCCTCACGTGGGCACAGCAAATTCGGGCGATTGGTGCAACCGCAAACAAGTTTGTCAATGTCATCCGGCATCTATTGTGGATCATCCTGGGGCCCATGCAGTGCTGACCTCCGCCAGGTTCGCTCTTCGTTGGTCCTCAAGCTAGAAGCCTTCGCCTTTGCTTAGGTGTGCCTAAAACAACAGAGGCCTTCTCTGTTTTGGCAGAGGCGCGAGAACCCCCAGTCCACATTCTGCGCGACAAAGAAACTCTTGGTGTGCACGCCCGATTCGTCAGCCGACATCCCCATTATTACCTGCGAGATCTCTGTGTGACTTCCCCGTCGTCCGCATTCTGTCGTGCTCAGCTCCGTCTTAACAGCTACATCCCTCACAGTGCTGCATACGCGCGCCACTGACGTGGACGCTGAATCAGCCCATCGTACATGAGTCTGTGCCTGGCATTGCTAACAAAAACAGCATACCACCTGTCGCTGCATGTCAACTTACCCTGGACCACATTCATGCCTTCCATAGCCATAGAACGGAGGTGTACACTGACGGGTCAGTGCGGCAAGGTTCGTCGACGGCGGCGTACTATGTCCCTAGCGACGACTTCGAGCATGCGTCTCTGCTCCCATATGAAACGGCATCTGTAGAAGCTGAGCTGTGTGCTATTCTTGCTGCCTTGAATCATGTCTGCTTCTTCTCGCCTAGTGCCCGGACGGTACTGACTGACAGCAAAGCGGCCCTAGCTATCCTGGTATCTTTCTCTGTTAAGATAGTCTGCGACGTGCATGCCCTGATCCTTGTAACCTATAATGACCTCCTGTCCTCCTGCCACACTGTGTAGTTTCCGAGCGATGTCGGCATCCCTGGCAATACTCGCGGTGACGCCGCTGCGAAATGTGCTCATGCGTTAGAGCCGGTTTCTGGAATACACATCTCGACATTCGCCTGCCAACTGCAGCGACGCCGCTTCCTTACTGTCAATACTAAGCTGTTTGCCAAGGACGCTGTCAGGACCAACCCAATCTCGAGGTCCATTGAGCCAACGATGGACTACACTATCTGCGGCCGCGTCTCAAGAAGGGAAGAATCTGTTATACATCGGCTCCGCATCAACGTCGCCCGCACTCCGTCACTGCTATTCAAAATGGGCCAGCAAGCAACACCCTTATGTTCTACCTGCAACGTTGAGGCAGATATTCGTCACTTTCTGCTCGAATGCCGCTGTTTTAGGTCCTTCCGCGACAACCTCAAGTCTCGCCTGGCCAGCCTCGGGTACTCCATCTCCCTCGCAACACTACTTGGGTGGTGTAACCGCGGCGCTTCTCCACTACCTACGTGATGCCGGTCTCCTCAGCAGCCTGTGACAACGTGTGTGAGACGGCGGAAGACATCTGACTCCTAATCGCCTTACTTTTAGCTAGCGCAGGGCCACGCTCTAACGAATCATTTATTAAGGAATAGCTAGCCATCCTTTCTGGCTGACCTTTCCTGTGGAAATAAATAGATTCCCCCACGCCCCCTCAGTGGTCATTTCAGAGGACAGTCGTCATTCCACGAGCCACGCGTGCTCTATAAAGCGATGAAGATGATTGGGGGAATTGGTGCTGATCTACTGGTCAGATCGACTGCTTTGCGCTGCAGATAAGCCTTCATGTCCTCTCTACGCTCCTGATGAGCCCGGTTATGGTTTCATTTGAATAGCGAAATTTCGCGATGGGTATTGCAACGTGCGTGTTGGTTGAACTATTTTTAAGAGTTGGAATGACAGGTCAACCAGGCCGCTCTCCCTTTCTTGTGTCTCACTTTCGGCCGATGGCCATTAATTACAGTTGATTAGCAAATTTTAGATAATTAATCATTCAGTGGTTACAGGACAGTAAGAGAGGATAAGAGATAAGAGAGGATCGCCCTGGCTTGCTCAGAAAGTGTTTGCCTAAATTAATTACTGCTTTGAGTTTGCTTCAGATGATCGCTCGATTGATATTATAAAAATATTCTACTAGATGGGAAGGTATTTTTAAGTTGTGTACGTTGATTTTCGCTGTAGAAAGCTTTTACATCGCCTCGCCGTATAGCTCACTCGCAAGAACGGCACCTATATGCTGCTCTCATAGCTTTTTCATCAGAAATATGTAACGAATAAAAGACACATATATAAAGAAAAGTTATTATATTTAGCTCGAAGTATATACAAGGGAAAACAGTGAAGGACTGCATACGTATATCCCCGATGCCCAAGCTCTTCTTGGTTTGTTCCCATCTCATCGTCATAATCTATTTTTGTTTTTGTTTTGATCGGTCGTGCTCGTCAAAATCCGAGACTATTAGTCAGATGCTTATTTTTGTTGAAATGTACAGCGGCAATATGTAGTTGTCACCCTTGCAGTGCTGCTCCTAGTCTTCTTGGGTGCCTCAAGCGTTTCGGTACTTCCCATCATATCTTCGCGGCTTCATAAACTATTCCGAACAGGGCGAATCGCCTTATTCACTGGAATGGCTTAAGTGGGCCTGTTGGTACACAGCTATACGAATAAATTGGAACTGTAAGGACAAGGGATATAAAGAACACAGGTACACGGGACCGGCTGCTCCGACTCGCTATATTCGCTCAAATCACTCATTTAAGTGTCTCGGCTAAAAAGGCGTCACTTAACCTCCCCCTCTCGCTTTACGTCACAAGTTCTTCAGTTTGTGCGTCTTCCATTTAAGGCGGACACATGCGGTCTAGTAAACTTCCGCTTCCGGAGAGAGTTGGCTGTACATTCGCAAAATTGTTCACTCCCTTTTGCTTTTCTCCCGCGCTTTAAGGAAGTAATCTGCGCTAGCGTTCAGAACATGCTAGCAAGCAACAGAGCCATTGTTTTCATTCGCAGGGGTCTGGAAAACTACACTAAGCTTGTCGAATTTATTCATTGCAGTCGATTCCCCGACTGTTACTGTAGGGAATGACATCATTTTGATATTGCAGGAGGGCGTGCCCAGAGAAGCGATTTTGTTGCATCTCCCATAGACTCCCATGTATTGAAAATTTGACAAACTTTAATTCGCCAAAAATCAGCGGATCGCGTCGGACCTTCAAAATGTGTCATTCGCTAGATAAAGTCGAGGGGAACACGCCTGTACCTGTTTTGTGTAAAAAATTTAGCTAGGTTTTCGACAATCCTGCGAACAAAAATTCCCCATAGCCTTTTTTAGCAAGTCAGTCCGCCTTAAGCTCATTTACACGTCTTCCTTGTGCGGCACGTATACATCCTACCTGCGCCACGTCCCTCACTACATCTTGACCATTCCCATGAAAGTCAGCCATGCAACTAGTCATGCTTCATATTATTCGAAATCATTCTTTCCACAAAGAGACAGTAGCTGGAACGGCCTTCCTTGAAGTCCTCGTTCTCATCTGGCTTTCGAGAGTTTTACCACGCTGTGCCCTTTGGCCCTACTCAGCAAGCTGTAGTCGCGTCTTCGCTGACACGATTCCTTCGGGAATCTTAATTCTTGAGCATTCTCTGATACCTCCTATATGACTGTCTGCACAACAACCAGTGAAGGAGAGCCGGCTTCTCGTGTATTTCTTCATAATTTTCTGTCTCTCTGCTGCTTCATCTTCCTTTGCGTTTGTTTGTGTTTGCTTTTGGGAATGGCAAGCCTACATCATGGCTAACCTTTCCAGTCTTTTTGTTTTTCTACCAGCATTAGACATACCCCCACCCGTTATCCCATGTATCACGCGCTAACTTGTACTCTTGTCTTTATGACTGAATCATGTAAATTGTACATGCGTGTTCTGTGTGTATACCCCGTTTCTTCTGTTGTCCCTGTTTTTTTTTATTTTTAATATTGTCTTTTGCGTTTTCCCCAAGTAATCTACCCTCATGTACCTCCCGCTCTGGCCTTTGAGGTCAAGTCAAAAATAAATGAAATAAATAAATTTCGTAATAAATAATTAAATCGGAACATTCAGGATTTTAATTTGGATTTACAAGAGACTACTTCTTTCGGATGATTGTTCCGTTCGTTGTAAGGTTAGCACGTCATATAAAGTTACAAAAATATTACCAATTGAAAAGACGTCCGCACTACAAGGACAAGGTCAGTGCGTGGGATCTAGAGATATTGAGAGTAAAGTACCTCTAAAAATAGTCACTGTATTGATTACACTGCTGTCTTTTCCCTCACCTTTGTCCCGAGTACTACAAGGAAAAGTATTATATGCGTAGAGATGCCGTCAGTCTCAAGCAATACGCTCTGCAAGTAACCGAGAGGTCTGCGCATAACTCCTCTCCCGGTTACTCCGCTCGGGAAGCTCCATTGGCTACGGCGGCGCCCTCCCTCTTCCCTCTGACTGCCTCCTCTCATGCGCAGAGACGCACTTGCACAGCGTATACTTACTGCTGTGTAGGCGACTGCAGAAGCCTTTTACCTACCTCCCATTTACTTTGTTTTCTATATCTCACCGCACATGCTTATCCACGGGAAGGGTTTCCAGCACCGCTGTTGGTCTTAAAGGACCCCTTCCCTCATCTCTGCCACCAAAGCAGGCCAAAGAAGCCATGCGGCGGAGTTGCAATTCTTTATTGCGGTTATCACACGTAGCCCACGTCACCGGGCCTCCTGACACAATGGCAATGATCAGCAGAACTGCAATATCCCGACGCTTGGTACGCCATGCCACAGGCATACATGCAAAACGCGTTCGCTTGCTCTGACGCCGGGTTACATCTATATTTGAAATCCTCGAGAAGTCCCACTTCACTATGATCGTCATACGGAGGTCGATACTGTGGCTGATACTGTGGCTGATACGGTGGCTGGAACTGTGGCTGATACGGTGGCTGGAACTGTGTCGGGAATTGTGGCGGGAATTGTGGCGGGAACTGTGACGGGAATTGTGGCGCGACTTGTGGCGGGACTTGTGGCGGGACTTGTGGCGGGAATTGTGGCGGGAACTGTGGCGGCAATTGTGGCGGGAACTGTGGCGGGAATTGCGGAGGGAATTGTTGCGGGAACTGTGGTGGGATTTGCGGCGGGAATTGTGTCGGGAACTGTGGCTGATAAGGAGCTTGGTATGCTACATGAGGAGGATACCCCGGCGGACTAGCGAGTGGAAAGCCAGCGACGAACGGTACTGGCACGAGATGCTTTGGTGCTGGACCGTAATGGAACTCGTGTGGAATTGGTACTACTTGCACAGGCGGGGGTCCGGGAGGCGTTCCCAGTCCTGTGCCGGTAGACTCGTAAGGACCTTGATATGGATCTTGCACGTGCGGTAGACCCTGCAAGAACTCGTCTTCCCTGTGTTCGTATGGGGGCCGTCGAGATGGCTCCATTGGGGGAGGGGGCTCGTCACCTCTGGATATAAGCTCTGGCAGCCCGTACGGGGGTGCAATTCCGGGCGCGCCGTACCCTGGCTGTAGTGGTGGTGGTCGGGATGCCAGGTTGAGTTGCGCGTATGGGTTGGGAAACGTGAAGATGCGAACGACTACTTGAGGCGGGAAAGGTTCCATTGCGTACCCACTTCCTTGCGACGGGACGAATCCTTGACTTCCTGTTTGACCCCATCCTTGCCCCCATCCTTGCCCCCATCCTTGGCCATATCCTTGGCCATATCCTTGCCCCCATCCTTGGCCCAGTCCTTGTCCATATCCTTGGCCCTGCCCTTGGCCATATCCTTGTCCCCATCCTTGTCCCAGTCCTTGGTCATATCCTTGTCCCCATCCTTGTCCCCAGACGTGTACATCTTGCAAGAAAACGTAGCTGAGGTTAGTGCGATAAAAAATGCACGAGAACGCTGCTAAACTTATACTCTTCTTATACTCTTCGCTTATAATTCTTTCCTTTTTATTTATTTTATTCTTCTTTCATTTATTTTATTTCTTTGCGGAATAGCAAGCCGACGTCCCGTTTGGCTGACCTTTCCCCGTTTTTTTCCCTTTCGTCTAATAAATATACCCCCCCCCCTTTATACTCTGGCCACACGGCAAACTTGTTCCATTAAACGGAATGATAGCCACAGTTGCTTCGCGGCGCTGACAGGCAATAAAAAAAAAAACGGAATGGTAGTAACTTCACCTCCTAACCAACCATCCTCTCGAATGACGCCACTCTCTTTCCCCTGATTTGGTGAAAACGGGAGGCGTACCCCAGTTTTGTGACAATTATGCGGGGCATAATTTTCAGAGGAGACGGCGTACGCCTCCTGTTTTCAGCAAATCGGGGCAGAGAACGACGGTCTGTTAGGAGGTGAAGTTACTGTCCTTCCGTATAATGTATTGTGTTTGCCGTGTGGCTATAGGGTATTCGTGTACAAGTATATGGTGGAACACTCGCATGGCACCCGAGCGTGTCATGCTTCACTCTTAGAAATGAACTTCACCGCATAGCACGCTCCTAACCAACCATCATCTCGAATGATATCGATATCTGCCCTGATTTGTTGAAAACGGGAGGCGTACGCCTTTCTGTGACAATTATGAACAGCATAAGTGTCACAAAAAAGGCGTACGCCTCCCGTTTTCAACAAATCAGGGCAAATATCGATATCATTCGAGATGATGGTTGGTTAGGAGAGCGTGCTATGCGGTGAAGTTCATTTCTAAGAGTGTTGTGCATGACAGGGAAATGATAAAGCCCGGAACTCTGTACTGTGACTGCAGCTGACCACACATCGTTCAATGTCAACGATGTCATCGAACTATAGAATAGAATGGAAATTATATTCTATAATCATCGCATTAGTTTGTGTTGAGTACAGCTTGTGTATTGCGTTCATAATAAATCTTCCCATAACAATGCCAACGACTGAAATCATTGCACAGTTTCTTCATGCAAATGTCCAAGAATAGCCTTGTGGTTCATAAGGGCCTTACGTGACTGGTCGAAAAACGAGCTTTGTTTTCTCGTGACACGAAAAAGTTTTTTTTTCTTTTACGACAGTTAGTTTAAGACTTCAGCGCTAGATTTTGTGGCTGTAGAAACTACTTCGGTGACAGTCATGCTATTAATGTCGCCTACTCATTAGACCTATCTAATGTACTTGTCTCTGTACTCTATCTCTGTCAACTTTAGCGGTGATCAAGTTAAATGTCTTTTTGCCATGCCCGTACTGTAGATATGGACAATTTTGCCAGGGTTCGAAGATAGATATCACGGGACAGGACGTGTGGTGCGGTAACTAATATGTCCACACAGGTCCTACGTGGAGGCGTTGCAACTATAGACGTTCAGTCGATGTTAAAAGCAAAAGATATTTTTGAGCAATTTTCTGTAGTCGATTGGCCTCCGAAAAAGGCTATACCTTTTTGAGCTGCAGTTTGCTACTATAGTAATTTCTAATAAGTACTTTAAAACATTGCTACCTTCTATTTTGCGTTTGTTGCCACTAGTGATTTTATCTATAGCATCGTCATGTGTGAGTATTTAGCACAAGCTATCTCCTTTTGGGACGCAGAAAGAATCATAAATACGTGGGCTTCGTAGAAGTTTGTGCGTCGCATCCCGCATTTACTACATGTACAGCCCTCTTGCAGAATCGCCATGGTGACGTGTCACCTCGTATCACATATATTTGTTCACTGCCGTACACAGTTTTAATCTAGAGAAATATTAAGTAAGTTGAATGACAGGTTAAAAGACAGCATTGACTATACCTCTACAATGCAGTGCTACGGAACATTCTGGCTGTTCAATGGGACGCAGAAGGTTTTACTTACCTTGAAGTAGTACGGCTCCTGAAATGAAAGGAAACGGAAAGAAGAAAAAACAACGTGAGAATTGTCAGCACCCTTAATCGTGTCACTGAACAAACGACATAGTTGCAGCCGTTTTCTTTTACTCACCCCAGAAACAGAGGACCGGCAGCAATGACTTCAACATGGCTGCTCCGGGTTGCTGCTTAAGAAACGTCTGATACGAGCTCGACTCACATTGGACTGTGTGCTGTTGACGTCACTGGTGCCTTTAGTGTGCTCATAGCTGAGGTACAGCAGTTGCACTTGCTGCCCATTGGAAAGGAGAGATCGTGCAGGTGTAAAAGCAATTACGGTACTTTCTTCGTTCTAATGAGTCAGTAAAAAAAAAAAAGGATACGGTCACGATTCGATGTTGTGAGTGATGCGTCCAAATGCGTCTAACGCGATGGGCTGCCTGAGTCAAATTGGTGCTGAGGATTAGGGCAACATGGGTGCGTTCCACCAGACATTGAAAAGTGCTCAGGGTGCAAGGTTCGACCGTTCCTTTCCTGTTCGTATAGGTCGTGTTTGGACGACTAATGTTACCGCTCCAGGAGCATTCTGAGTTACCAGACAGCGCTTACCTCGTTTAGGGTAACTCCCGGAGCGCGTTCGCAGAAGCCAGTTCTGTGCGTTTGTTAGTTCTGGAATATATTGAAAGGTTAGCCCATTCAACGTGGCCCCTTCACTCACGCTGGGGAAAACGTTGGTCACACATGCCGATTCGCGCGCATAAAGTTTGATGAAGGCAACATTTCCTCGTGCTTGAGGAAAGAAGGGTGGGAGGGGAAAGGGGTAATGGCGCACGATCGGCTCGCCGGTGTTGGCCAGAAAGAGGTGGGTGTCGTCACGACTACAGCAAATAGAAAAAAAAAAAGAAAAAGGCGGATGGAGGATGAAGGTGGAGATGCGTAGAGGGTGTGTGAGTTCGTCGGAGAGAGCAAAGTGAGGAACGAAGAAAAATACAGAAGAGGGACACTACACAAATCAGACACAACTGAAAGAAATGTTGCCCTCACCTAATGCCCACCAGTGCGCTTGCACACTCCTCATCTGTTCCTTTACAAAGCTTGACGGGCGAAGGCTGTGAGAGCTGTGCATTGCGTAGTCGAAAGGCTCATCATAATCAATTAACACGGTTATCGCTCCTACAAGATACCGAGGCTTTGCTTTGTTTACAGAATAGGGCGCAGGGACAACACACCACACCAACCGTAGTGCTTCATTGCTAGACCTGTGCTGTCAGAGAGCAGATTTTCTTCCTCGGCCTCCTGTACAGGCCTATCTCACAGTCGCAACCCTGCCGTGCGTTACGATAAGCGAGCCTCTGCAAACCTTGGGCGCAGTTACGAATGCCGTGTTAGATGTGTAGCATTTGGGTACTGAAGTTCCAGAAATTTTTTGCACTTTATTTCATTTCTTGGTTTCTGGGTTTTATTAATATTTGTTGCATACGAATAAGTGCCGACGTTCCTAAGCGTGTGTGTTTTCAACGAACATTATTTCACTTAATATACATCACTGCATATAACTCTCAGGACTGAAAACGGCAGTCTGTCCACTAAATGCAACAATAACAATGCAGCACCCGACTAAAAGCAGCAGAATACGAAGATAAACTTAACGACTTTTTTTTTTTTTTATGCCGGCGGCCCCAAGTCTGCCTCCCATGGGATTTGTCGCATACAGGTAACCCGAAATGCCTCCTGCTGGTTGCCTTTCGGCCCGGCATCTCATAAGGTGGAGCTCCACAAAAAGTTAATGACACGCACTCTAGCGTCCACACTCTCTAGGATCTTTGTTTGCCCGCTCCCCCTTAGTTTGTGAACTTAGGTTAGGTAATTTTTCATAGTAATAAGGATCATAGTACAAACTGTTCAAGCGGAACTCGCAACACAACACTATTTATAACTCATTTTGTCGTTAGTGGCTCCCCCAGCCTTCAGCCGATTCCATACGTGCCGTGTGCAACGCTCGAGCCTATTATGATAACTGGATAAAGAGTTCCGCTTCGGGAAATCTGAACAGCTTCTCCTTCGTTTTCACACAGAACGGTAAAAAATAAATAAATAAATAAATAAAAATAAAAACAGCACTGCTACCTATGCTACTTCGGTCGACTAGGCTTGCTCGCGGCACCTTGTTTGCCATTCGTAACGCATTCGCAGAAAGCCCTATTACATGCGCTAATATACGACAGCGTCCATTCGCAGTGGACAGCGTACTTCCGTGCAAGTCATTGACTGTAACCTTCAAGTATACATTGACAACGAACCGCTGCTTGTACAAGAAGTGTACATTGTGTCCCTTCCAGATGGAATCGTGTAGTTTTGAGTCTTGAAGAGCATGACGACGCCTTTCTGCCTTTACTTTAACGTCTGACACCACATACTTCATAAAACTACTGCTCCAAATATCTTCAATGTTATCCATTGGCTGCATGAGGAGAACTGCAAAGCGACAGAACTCCTTCGAAGCCACAGTCCTGACAGAACTGCCTCCATCTCCAATGCCTTCTATCTCCAGTGTCCCGTACTGAACATTATCATGCGTTGAAAGATCGTGTCTTTAGAAGACGCACCAACTGCATGAGCGCGGTGGAAGACGCACGTCTAGCGCGTGCTTTCATTCGCAATGACAGCGTACTTGGGAGTCTACTCCGTGATATATTTTGTGCGCAATAAAAGGTAGCAGAAGCAGTAATACACATACAATGCCATGCTGTGTGCCCTCATTGACAGGGTTCAGCCCACGTTTGACGCCTTCCATGGTCCGCATGGACCATGTCAGACATGGACATGTCATGGACATGTGTCCGTCCGCACCTCTTTATACATTTAGGGAGTAACTAGACCGTGAAAATAAGCCACGCGGATACCAGGCTTGAAACTTATTTATTGGGATGCCCAACCTCCGCATGCTTTTGATGTAGTTTCCTATAACGTGCGCACGCGCACTTGTTTTCCTTGCGATTGCACCAACCAGGTGAGTTGTAAGCGTATTTACAGAACGCGTAGCAGAAGAGCTCTGGATCATCTGTAAGGCAGTCCGGCCGAGACGGGCCCCTGGTAGCCGGGGGATAATGTGGCAGCTGTGGCGGTTGTGGGTGCTGGGGAAACAGGGGTGGGTGAACACTCTGTTGGGGATACGTAGGCATATAAAACTGGGAGGGGTACGGAGGCATGGGGGCCTGGATAGGATACTGAGGCGTAGGAAACTGTTGCGGCTGCTGAGGCATGAAAACAGGGAAAGGTTGGGCTGGTAGCGGTACTTGAGCTGGGTGGGGTTGCAGGGGTGTTTGGGGAGGCCATTGGTACGTGGGGGCCCTGGAATATGGGTACGGTGCCTGTGAGGGCCACTGACGCGGTTGTCCAAGTTGCCTTTGTCGTTGACTGAGAGGCTGGGCTGGTGGGTACTGATAACCAGGTTGAACGTGCCTGGAGTACTGTTGTAGGAATCCGTAGTTCGGGTTCAGCATGGCTGCACGTTGTTGAAAAAAGTTTGTAGTTAGAAGGATATCACCGATAAGCGTAGCAGATAAGTGTTATCCATGGCTCTATGCGTTTTAGTGCAGCTGGAGCCGTTCTCTCTATTTTATCCCCACTCACTATCTCATTCTCAGATAACACTGAAGAGCCTACACCCAATCGCGTCTCTTTCAATCCAGTTAGCAGAAAGAGGAAGTGCTTGAGAAGTGAAAGACGGAAAGCTGAGCATCCTCACTTTATCTTCCGGTGAAGTGAAGGCAAGGCAGGAATATAATGAAACAAGAACCGCACATCCTGCCATGCACAAAGAAGCAATGTGAAACAATCATAGGCATGCCTTGAAACAAACGTAACGAATAAGATGATAAACGGAACCCACCTAATGACGTTGCTACCATGATGGGACTGTTACATTGATCTTATGCAGGAGAACAACATGAGAGACGCCGATGCTACAGTGATATCATAACTCTGATATCGTATTGCTGGTAGACATATTTGATGACATATTGCTGGTTGGTTCATGAGACATCAGACCCACGATGACCTGGGAGGGGGCTTGCCACACTAGAGAATACACTATTTTTCTGAATCTCGGTTCTTTCGGCGACCTTCCCACCACTCAGGCATCGCTACTGGCCTTCACACACACAGTTAACGGGCAGCTTTTGCAGGCCGCACAAAATCGCGATTTAGTTGTGCTGGATTTGGAAGATGTTACCGTCGATAATATGGCATGCCAACGGCAGCGCCCCGTACTGACCATACAGCACAAGCTTTCTCCAATCTCGAATCAGCTGCTCCTGCACATGCTCTTGCGCTTCCACCTTCATGCTTCTTCTACCGCTTTGGTGACCTATTGCGGCTCCATTTTTAAATCTAAGCGTACATGTATTTTCCCTTCTACTTTTGACGTATTTCATGTCTAACGCAAATTGGTCCTAGTCGCAGAACAGGTGCATCCAAAACCTCCTATATAGTATATAGCAGTATAGTATAGTATATTGGAGGCTATGGTCCATTTCAAATACCCCACGAGTAGCACACACGCCCTTCTGATCAACCTGGGCCTTCCAACCTTGGACAACTAATGACAACAGCAACTGAAGCCAATACACTGTGACGCTGAACCTCGTCTTGTTCACGTGGCGTTGCAGGGAACACTTCTTTTACTTGTAGGCTCATATGTATTTGTTTGCCTTACCACGGTTTACCCTTGGTGGCTGTGGTGCCACAAATTGACGTTCATGCAGTTGTCGCGCTTGAGGCTGAGGAACAGCAGCGGGGCTCTGATGACTGAAAGGATCCACCAGTTTGGAGTATTCCCGGAAGAACTCATAACGGGCACTACCTGCAAGCATGAAATAAAGAAATACTGTGAAACGTCCTGTTCCAACTTCTGCAATAACAGTGTTATTGACGAGTTGTAGACCATCAGATAGCGCACTGGTTGCTTCTCAGTGAGACAAAACACGGGTGGCGGATGAGATAACAGAGGTACTCCTCCCGCACGTCACGATGAACATACATGTGTTAAGGTATGCTTCATTTATGAAGCGTATCATCAGGTGCCACTGCAAGGGGCTTTCAGAACAGATACTGAAGCTTAATGAGTCTAACGGCGCACGAATTCCTTCTCTCTTACCAGGGGCCTCTTGTTGCAGCACTGGCACAGTCGGAGTTGCAGGTCGTCCTTCCGGGTGTGGCGGACGGCCCACTGGGGAATACGGGTAGGAAGGGTCCACCAGTTCGGAGTAGCGCCGTAGAAAATCGTAGTTGTAAGCTAGCACTGGAAGAAGACAGAAAAAAGTCAAGTGCGAGACGGAGAGGAACGTTTAATGAGGAACGGAATTCCGTTAACCGCGTACAGGCGTGAGCGGGCTGGATTGGATTGGATTGGATTGGATTGAGAATAAAAACAATGCTGATGTCTAGATTTCACCAATGTGGAGCCGCATACCTCGGAACGCTTGTAGTTGACTGCACGGGGGACCACTACAGGTTGGCGGTGTTATATTAGGCTAGGTGGCATTTTTTCGAGTACTTTGAGGAGACAGGGACGCAGTCTCACAGCCTGTAATGGTCACCGTTCACCCTAGATAGTTTTCTCGAATTAACTGCTCCTACATGCTGTACCGCTTCTACCTTCATGCTCCCTTTACCGCTTAGATGATCCCATGCCGCCACATTTTAGAACTTGAACGTGCGTGGGATTTTCCCTTCTACTTTCGACGTATTTGATGTCGCACGCAAATGGATCCTCGTCGCAGCACAGGACCACATCAAATACCCCACGACCAGCTCTTCTGACCCGCTCTTCTGACCGTCTTGGACCTTGGACGACTAGTGACAACAGCAGCAGAAGCCATTACACTGTGACGCTGAACCTCGTCTCGTACACGTGGCATTGCAGGGAACGCTTGTTTCTTTTGTAGGCTCATATGTATTTGTTTGACTTACCACTGTTTACTCGTGGCGGTTGTGGTGTCACAAATTGACCTTCATGTAGTTGTCGCGCTTGAGGCTGGGGAACAGCAGCAGGATACTGATGGCTCTGAGAATCCACCAGTTTGGAGTATTCCCGGAAGAACTCGTAGTGGGCACTACCTGTAAGCGTGAAATAAAGGAATACTGTGAAAGGTCGTGCCCCAACTTCTGCAATAACAGTGTTATTGACCAAGTTGTAGACCATCTGATAACGTGCTGATTGGCTTCTCTGTGAGACAAAACACGCGGGCAGATGAGATAACGGAGGTAATGGAATACTGTCGTCTCCTCATTCTGTAACTTCACACACAATGTCTGTATGAAACGGAGTAACATGTACAGTATAATATGCGTGTGTAATGCGAGATCTCGTCATGTTGTATCCAGTATGCCTATGCGATGTCGACTGTAAATGTCAGTAGAGTAGATGATAAACTATTTTTGAGGGCTTTACTATTATTTTAGTAATGCGATAAAACTCTTACCCCGTGACCGCTCTATTGCAGGCAGTTTAAGTTACTTGATACTTTCAGAGGTACGTATTTTGCGGAGCGATTCCCTTCCAATAGACATCAAACACTGGGGCAAGCTTGATCATATATTTATCTTCATATTTCTATATAATTAGCGTGTCCTGAATCCTAACCCGAAAAGAAACAGATAGCGAAAGTGTGCGTTTTGCGGTTCATTCATGGCAGTTGTAGTAGCCGCATTGCAATGTCTGGCAATACCCACGCTGATGCAAGAGGAAAACGTGCCCACACATAAGAGCTGATTGGTGGTTTGCCATCTGCAGCTACGCCACTCTGTCACTGTCAGTACGAATCTTTTTGTCAAGGACGTTGCAAAGACCAACCCCTTCTTGTAGTCCATCGACCGAATCATGTATTACGACATCTGCGGTCGTGTCTTCAGGATGGAAGAATATCGCCTTCACCAGCTCCACCTTAACATTGCCCGTACTCTAACGCTACAATTCAAAAAGGGGCAGCAAGCCGCCCCCCTATATTCTGCCTGCAACGTTCATGCATACATTTGTCACCTTGTTCCCATTTCAACACCTTCCTTCCGTGACACGCTCAAGTCTCGCCACACCAGCCTCGGATACTCTCTAGCAACCTTACTTGGCCCAACATGCAGCGGTGGTATAACGGCAGCGCTTCCCAACTACCTGCGGGATACCAGCCTTCTCAGCAGCCTGTGACATCGTACGTGGTACCGCGGTAGTTCCATTACCCCACACCGACTCGGTGAACGACTTTGACAGCCGTTGGAGGTTGATTGCTGATTAATGAATTTTCTACTAAGGAAGAGCAAGCCTTCTTGTTCTGGCTGACTTTACCTGCCGAATAAATCCCCCTCCCCCACACACACACATGACCATGTTTGTCATGCTTCGCTCCTCGGTCCCATGAGGTTACGTGGTTATGAGGTTACGTTCGTTGGTGGTAACCACGGTCGTGCTGAAGACTGGGAGGTGGTGGGTTCGAGTCCTACCGCCGGCTGTGCTCTCTGAGGGTTTCCCTGGGTTTTCCGAATACTTTCCAGACGAATGTCAGCCCAGTTCCCCCTGAAGTCGGCCCAGGACGCATACTAACCCCCCTGTCCCCCACTCCTTCCTGCTGTCCTCACTGGATCTGTTCGCGTCTGTACGCCGCTCATAGCCACAGTTGCTTCGCGGCGCTAACACGCAATCAAATCAAATCAAAAGCTCTAATGTTGAGCAATTGACAACGTTCCTTCTTTTGTTACTAGAGGACCCTCTTTACCGCTGTCCCCGAAGCAGAGGACAATCTGCAAGTTGGCTGGCCTTGAGTTCTGGTTCAAGGCAGTGTGTTACAGTGAGTGTACGGCTTACCTCCTGGACCAGTGTCCAGCAGGTAAGAGTATTAGTAGAGGTAAGAGTATTGCTGCAGAAAATTCGCAAGTTCCTCCCGCACGTTGCAATGAACATATACAGGGTATCCCAGAAAACGTGTCATTGAATTATAATAAAAAAAACTACGCCACCTAGAATCATGCGGTCAACGGCATTTGTTCTTATTAGGTTTTTGCCACCTTGTAAAGTTAATGTCATGTACCCCAAGTTTAATTATGCAAATATTTGCAAACTGAACTCAGAAATTTGCCAAGGGAAGGCCACTTTTTTACCCCACCAATACGAAGAGCGTGCCGAATTCACTCAAATTCATGATAATTGACAGTGATATTCACGAGCTATCCCATCGGAAAAAATCGCCGAATATCATGCTTTTCGGAGCACCGGACCATAACACGCGCTGTCTTTCTGAGCGCAATCGCTCGCAGTCCGACGAAAGGAGGTTCCGAAGCCAGCCCACAGAGTGATAGTAGAAAAAGTAACAGTTCCTAAAATTGGACGAGGGAAAGCATTATCCTAGCGAAAGTCGGAGGTGATAAGCCATGCCTGCGTTATCTCTTTCTGTGATGCCGAGGTGGGCTGGGTTTCCAACCTCCTTTCGTCGGACTGACACAGATTGCGCTGAAAAATTCATCGTGCGCTATTCTGTGCGACCTCCGTAGAGCATGATGTTCGGCTATTTTTTCCGATGGGATAGCTCCTGAATATCCCTGTCAATTATCATTAATTTGAGTAAATTAGGCACGCTCTTCACATTGGTAGGGTAAAAAAGTGACCTTTACTAGGCAAATTTCCGACTTAAGCTCGCAAAAATTTACATAATTAAACTTACGTTACACGACATTCACATGAGGAGGTGGCAAAAACCCAGTAAGAACAAATACCGTTGACCGCATGACTCTAGGTGGTGTAGTTTTTTATTATTATAATTCAATGACACGTTTTCTGGGACACCCTTTATGTGTCAAGGAATGTTTCATTTATCAAGCGTATCTGCAGGTGCCATCTGCAAGTGGCTTTAAGAAGAGGTACCGAAGCTTAATGAGTCTAACGGTGCACGATTTCCTTGTTTCATACCAGGGGTCTGTTGTTGCTGCACTGGCAGAGGCGGAGTTGCAAGTCGTCCTTGCGGGGATGGTGGAGGGCTCACCGGGGAATGCGGGTAGGAAGGATCCACCATTGTGGAGTAGCGCCGTAGAAAATCGTAGTTTGAAGCTTGTGCTGTAAGGAAGCAGAAAAATGTGAAGTGCGTGACGGAGATGAACGTTTCAGCATTACGCAGCGTGCACGTGCATTCAGCACGTGTACAGATGTGAGTGGTCTGGATTGGTTGGATTGCGCAAAAAAAAAAAGAAGAAGAAGAAAGAGAAACAATGCGGATGTCTAGATTTCACCAATGCGGGGCTGTATACACCGGAACGCTTACAGTAGAGTGCACGGGAACCACTAGAAGTTAGCGGTGTTATATTAACAACGTCAGCAAGTGCAAGTTCAATTCACACAACTGTGAGTGAGAGGCATAACAGGTTGGGTCGAGGACGAGGCTTGAAGGATGCTATAGCCAGGTCTATCTGGGGAACAGGGGTCAAGAAGGGCGAGGAGTCCTTCCGGAAGAACAATGAACGGGTGGCTAACACAGCTATGAGTTTTCGCAATAAAGGAAGATTGGAGTAATGAGCGAGACAACTAGTTCGTATTAGTTGCATCCTGCTATTGACTACAACTCTAAAATCAAACTCCACTGCACTACACGTTTCGCTACTGATTAGCCCTCGAACGGTGACATTTTGATTCGAGGTTAGAGATAGGCGAACGGCCTTGGTGTGGCCATTACCTTTGCCGAAAACAGCAACAGATATATTCTGATGATGAAGTGGGGAGGAAAATTGCACGCAAAAAGCCTCCCATTTTCAATAAATGGGGAAAGAGAACGGTAGAATTCGAATGACGGCTGGCCTAGAACGTATCATGCAGTTCTCTCTCTCTCTCTCTCTCTCTCTCTCTTATTTTAAGTGTAATATGAGCACAGATTCAATTACACGAATCGTTACAACAAGGTCCTAACATTCGTCTCTTACATTCTTCGAATTTACTTACCCGCGATCACCTCTACATGTGGAAGGTACGCACAAAATTCTTTGCTTACCAGAGAAACCTGCTTGTGGGTTGACTGGCGGTATCGCTTGAGTCGCAAACCTCCTTTGTGGTTGAAGTTGAGGACTGACCGCAGTGTACGGGTAATAAGGGTCAACGAACTGAGAGTATCGAAGCAAAAAAGCGCGGCCGGGGTAGACAGTGGCTGCATGGTTTAAGAGAAGAATGGCTTCGGTTGGTATGCACATGGTCATGAAAACGAGAGTCGACTGTCTGCGGAGTCAAATGATTAGTGAATCCGCATATGAGGAAGCATGACCAAAGAATGTGCACCTACCTTGTACTTGGAAAGATTGGAAAAGTTGTAACTCGTTACGTTTTACAGGATTTGTTATTTAAGCATTGCGTAAATAAGTTTTACAAGTCAAGTCGGAGACAGAGTAGTTAACTTGAAATTACGGTGCTTGGACAACAAAAAGTCATGGGCAGACAAAAGAGGACCACAGCAGTCACTGCCGACTTCAAACAGGTCTATTGAAAAAGTCGGCGGTGATTGCTGTGGTTCTCTTCTATATCTGTCCCCTTGTTCTGTTGTCTACGCGCTGTAATTTCAAGTAAAGTATGTACCAGCTATCTCACGCACCAACATTTAACAAATTAGTTAGCTGTATTAGGGGAAAGTGGTTAAAAGTTGGGCTGTTCTGTAGTTCTTACTTTAAAAGCGATAAAAAGCCCCGTGCAGGGAAACAACCAAAATTACGACACAACACACAGCGCAGGCCAGGCAGCACAGTGTACTGAAAGTCGAGTGCAATGGGGGTGTACGGTATGTGTCTTAACAATGTTCTTTAATTTCACGGGCGTCTTCCAAGGCCTTTCACCTACCCGTGCACCCGCATTGCACTCGACTTTCAGTACATTGTGCTGCTCAGGAGACTGTCTCTTGCCTCTTGTCTGTGTTGTTTACTACTGGCACGGCGTGTTTTATCACTTTAAAAAATGCTTCAGGAGATTTTTCAGTACATCATCACTATATACGTGCAAAACCGAGACAGGTGCTGGAAGGGATGCGAGGCAAATCGAGTTAAATGCTAAAGGCACAGGTCCTTCTTCAGTAACCCGCAGGCAGACTTAAAAAGAAGCAGGCTGCATGTCAGCAATCTTTACCCTTTGACGCTGACTCTAAAGCTCTGTCGGATGTAGCTGTGTTCAAGGAATGTACACGTATCTCACAGTAGAATACAAGTTCAATCTCACAATCAGTCGACGGCTGCCCCTTTACGCCAATGAATCGAAATTATAAAATAATGTCCTTACCAGGCATATTTCCCTGTGGTTGGGCCACTGGCACAAGTGGCCGTTCAAACAGAGTTCGTGGCTGAAGTACGGAGCGGCGCGTGGAGCGTCGATAGTCAGGGGTGACGAACACGTTGATCTGATGTGGAAACTCCTTGTGTGCATTGACTGCATATTTATAAGCAGAGAGAAAGATAACGATGATAATTTGTTTCTGCACGTCGCGAGACAACTAACGGAGAAAAGATCAATTTGTACGGTTATCACAGGACGCGTGCGGCGTGATATATGTATAGTCGTAATAGTCAACGTAGGACAACGGCCGAAGTGTCGCGTCGTAAGGTCTATCGTGATCAACAATTTGTTAAGGCATATTAAAGGTCAGCCCTAAATATGGATGGATAGCGCTACTGTTCTTCTATAGGTGAAAGTCGTATAGAGTGGATAAAATTGCAATATAATACAACAAAAACAACATATAATTAATGATGATGAATGGGGAAGTTAAAAAATGAAGGAGGCGCACACAGAAAATGGTTAAAAATTGGGCTGTTCGGTGTGGCATACTTTAAAAGCGATAAAACCCCTGACTTGCTTCCCCGGCACGGGGTTTTTATCGCTTTTAAAGCACACACAGAAACATTGTGGTGTACACTTGTGTGTGTCTGACTACAACAACTTTATTTGGGTGATAGTGATTGCTGTGTTTCATCGCCAGATAAGGTAACAAACGTGTTCATTAACACAAAAACCATTCATTGAAATGTCGGCACGTGATTGTCGTTAAGTTTGTAGTCGGAACACTAGTCCTCATCCGAAGATTCCTAGGCTGAAATGCTGCGTTAGTAACGTGAAGCACCAACGTCAAAGATGAACATGAACATGGACATGGCTTCCCGTACGAAACATGCACAGTTGCTGGAACATGGAAGATCATTTGAATAATGTTTGCGTACTCACCCTTTAGAATCATCAAAACTGAAAGCGATATGCACAAAGAAACAAAAGTAAGGTAAAATTGTCACATGCGTCGCAATATCATAATTAAAGAAAAGAAGAAAAAAACGGTGTCAGAAAACTTACGGCTAATACAGACGCCTAGGAGAAACACGTTCGCCATAATTATCCTGCCGGACACGTCAGCTTCGAGAAGGGTTCATGCTCTCCTTAACGCATTCTGTCGAGGGCATGCTTCAGTCCAGCTGTTAAAAGTTGTTAAACAGAGCTTCTTATCCGGTGCTCGCGCATACGCAATCAATGTGCGACAGTTGCACGCATTATCGTATTTTGAAGTGCACGTGAATTGAACTGATTGTGTCAACACGTGATTCAATAGCGCACATGAGTATTAACTTCTATGTGTAGTATTTCGTTTGTGAAAATTTAGTGACATGTCTATCGACAGTATTTACAACTCATTGCGGCCACTATACTTATACGCGATGAGCGATGGAACGAACGAAATAATACGAATGTTAAATAAATAAATAAATAAGTGATTCAAATAGATGTATCATTATGCAGTCCTGCGCTTGGAGGCTGAACCACGAATATGTTTTATTACATTACAATTATCTACAACTACGGGCATTATACGTACGGATACTACAGCATCAGTGCGGGTAAGCTGGTGGATAATTTCCATAGTTGAAGAAGCCTGAGCTTGCGCACTAGGAACAACGACAGACAGACACACCGTATCTCGTATCTTCAAAGATATGAGGATACTTGGCAACGCTGTACATAAGTATGCGACAAATTGTGCTTACGCAAAAAAGAAAAAAAAAGTATTCCAACAACCAAGCAGCATACAACATATTGGCCCAATGCGACTGGCTCGACATTAGCAACACTGGAACGTTGGTAGATTGGACCAGTGCTGCCGATACCCAGCGATACTGGTGTAATATATTCTGCTGCTTGCTATGTACGTGTTTGAAACTTTAAGGCACATTAAAGCCGCATTTGAAATATTTATTTTGTAATATTACCGCAATGATATTCACTGAATGACCCATTTTCCTTGCTTGAGTTTCGTTTTGACGTGACAAACCGTTAATTAATATCAGTAACCTGTTGTTACTTTCTATCCGTTAGAGCTAGTAATCAACACAGAACCACGTCAAGAATTTCGCCAAAGGCGCGAGGGCGGCCCCTTGCTTCGTCGTGGCACGGGCCTGCCGACATGAACAAATAATGGTCGTTCTGTGGCATCCCATCTTGGTGACCGTTGTGTACGCGTTGCAGTAAATCCAGTTAGGCGATGGTGGTGTGAGTCACGACGAAGTAGGACTGGCTACCCGAGGACGCTTACACACAGAAAATACAAACGGATGAACGAGTTAAAGTGATGGTATGGCATTTCTACATCGTCACAGGTTTCACGTGAATGCTTCAGATAATTAAAATCAATGGCTCTTCAAATACGTGGTGGTGGTTGGTTGGTGAAATAACAAAGGGAGGTTGAATTCGCGCAAGCGAATTCTGCTACCTCAAAAAAAAAAGAAAAAAAAAGAAACGGTACGATCGCACCACAGAAGGTGCGAGCGCACCGCAAAAGTTCACCGGGGCGAGCGTCACGACCGCGACCACGCAGGACCGAGCGCGCCGTTCACATCAAGGATCATAGCAATGTCCACGCACTGTCTAGTATAGGGTTTCTAGTCCAGATTTCACAATGAAATTGACAAGAGCATTGAAGGCCGCGTCCCTGTGCTTAGCGTCCCATACGCCTAAGACTTTCCCTATACGTATTTCAGCACTCATCAGCCGTTACCTATTACCTATGCCTACTGCACAGTGTGTTTTTCTGAGCGACAGCAAGGCTTCACTCTATCTGCTGCTCCCTTTTCGCCCAAGCGTCATATGCATTCTCCAGGAGCCCATACTTCATGCTCTCACCCAACTCGCGGCCACTGGCCATTCCGTGACGCTTCAGTGGATCCCGAGACACGTAAGCATTCTTGGTAGCACCCGCGTAGACACAATGGCGAGACGCGCAACGTCTACCAGAGCTCTCCCTGCTTACCCCTCTACCCCTAACGGCCTGTGTCTGTTCCCCGCCCACTCGCCGTTGGCGCTGTGTCCGTACCCAACAGATCCGAGCGGACTCTACCATGGGCGTTCCCAGGATTTTCTACAAGGGGTCAAAGTGCCTCCTGGGGGAGGCACTTTGACTCCATCCCCTCCGTTTCACTCCATCCCCTACCACCTCTTTTTCTGGAGGCGGACGTTGCGGACTGTGCGGGTTTTCAGAGGTTCTTGTGATGGTTCTGAGAATAATCATTACGACCTATGACTAAAGAGCGCACTATATTTCACAAGCTAGCCACAGTTCTCTTGAGGCCGGCGCTAGCGCAGAATTTAAAAAAAAATATTTCACAAGCGACCTTAGGTCTCTAGGAGGGGGCACGGCCACCCTTGCCCACCTCTTGGTACGCCCATGGACTCCACCTCATGCTCTGGTCGCCATTCAAGTCCGCGTACCCAGGGGAGGGAGGCAAAGGTGGTCCGGTGATGTATCGGAGAAGGGCCCTTCGGTAACGCGGTCCGGGTGGGTCGTGTCTTGAGATGCGTCGGGGCAGTACCCTTTGTGATACTGTTTCCTGGAAGATTTTTTTCTCATAACCTACCTAATATGACAATTTCTTACGTCTCATTGACCCCAAAGGGATTTACTATTGTCTGTCGTTGCAATAGAGCTGAAGAGTCACCCCTCCATCGTCTTCGAATGAATGTTGCACGCACACCCTCACTCCTGTATAAAATGCGCCAGATTGCAGAACTCCCCCAATTGCACAACTTGTCACGTGGAAGTCGACATTGAGCACTATCTATTATCCTGCAACCGGTATCTTTCTCGACGGCTCGTCCTCCAAAGCCACTTACTACAACTTGGTTACCCCAACGTCTCTGCCCACTCTGCTCAGTCCAATCCTCAACAACCGGGGGGCGGTCAGGACTAACCCCTTGCGCTTTCTCTCCGCGCCCTCTCGATCAGCCTCATAGGCCTCGTTTTTGTTTTTATTTTGTTTGTTTCTTTGTGTCCTTTTCTTTTCTTTTTTTTTAGGAATAGCAAGTCGGCCTACGCCTGAATAACCTTTCCTCACTTTCATTTTCAATAAACATATCCCCCCGCCCCAATTACTATACATATGCTAAACCTGTGTACATAACGAAGAAGAAACAAACACACACGTTATTTTGTAATTCGGGTCAGTGGATCTTAAACGCGCTGCGGGGTTTAACCCCGCAGCGCGTGACCCTTCCTAGCATTACATCATAACTCATTGCAGACCTGCTGCTACATTTGATCCATATCTGCGAGCCATTACTTGCAATTCAAAATTATCTCCGCTATCTCCGTATTTTCTCAACGGTTCCACGATTGTTATCGCTGTCTTCGCATGCTTCTTCTTTCCAGTCCAGCATCGCGCCGTAAGTATGTCTACAGGGTGTCCCAGAAAACGTGTCATTGAATTATAATAAAAAAACTACACCACCTAGAGTCATGAGGTCAACGGCATTTGTTCTTATCATGTTTTTGCCACCTCCTCATGTGAATGTCATGCAACGTAAGTTTAATTATGTAAATTTTTGCGAACTGAACTCGGAAATTTGCCTAGTAAATGTCACTTTTTTACCCCACCAATGTGAAGAGCGTGTCTAATTTACTCAAATTAATGATAATTGACAGGGATATTCAGGAGCTATCCCATCGGAAAAAATAGCCGAACATCATGCTCTACAGAGGTCGCACAGAATAGCGCACGATGAATTTTTCAGCGCAATCTTTGTCAGTCCGACGAAAGGAGGTTCGAAACCCAGCCCACCCCGGCATCGCAAAAAGAGATAACGCAGGCATAGCTTATCACGTCCGACTTTCGCTGGGATAATGCTTTCCCTCTCCCAATTTTAGGAACTGTTACTTTTTCTACTATCACTCTTTGGGCTGGCTACGGAACCTCCTTTCGTCGCACTGCGAGCGATTGCGCTCAAAAAGACATCGCGCGTTGTGGTCCGGTGCTCCGAAAAGCATGATATTCGGCTATTTTTTCCGATGGGATAGCTCGTGAATATCACTGTCAATTATCGCGAATTGGAGTGAATTCGGCACGCTCTTCATATTGGTGGGGTAAAAAAGTGACCTTCCCTTGGCAAATTTCTGAGTTCAGTTCGCAAATATTTGCATAATTAAACTTGGGGTACATGGCATTAACTTTACAAGGTGGCAAAACCCTAATAAGAACAAATGCCGTTGACCGCATGATTCTAGGTGGCGTAGTTTTTTTTATTATAATTCAATGACACGTTTCCTGGGACACCCTGTATATAACGTTATAGCCCATTGTAAAATGTTCAGCCCGCTAGCGCTCTGTCCAAGAAGCTCTTTTGACCTTGGGCGTTGTAGGACTTCGATCCTTGTTGTGAACGGGTTCATTATTTTATCTCTCGTATCACCACTAGGAATGGAGTAGAGTGTCGCCCCTGGCGATGCAATTCCCCGTTCATCATCTTGAAATAAACTTGTTTTTGTTGTTGTCGTCATTTGCGTTTCTTTTCTTTTTTGTACGACACATTTTGCAGTGGCCACTTTTCGAGCACGCGTACACCGGGAGGCAACAGATCACCACAGGCTCGTGTATCACAGTGGAGCCTTGTAGCAATCCTCTGGGAATGCCTCCTAACATATACGGCTATAAGCAGACCGGAGTAGAATAGGGCCAATCGACTAAAAATATGTGACAAATTCTTAAATAAAATACAGTGCTTTAATATAACCATTTTGTTACCTGCTACTGTTCCATGGTGTGTCACATGTCGCCGCGGCAATGGCCGTACCGCCAAGCAGCTTCGCCACGATGCGGCTGCTCAGGGAACTACACTCAGTGGGGATGCATGCCTTGAGCAGTGTAGTTTGTGACAAATGTGCAGCGGAAGCAGTCTCTCAGATATCGGATCTTCGAGTGACCTTGTGCGTTCAAAGGAGATGTTGGAAGGCGTTTCGAAAACCTGTCAAACCGAGGGCTTCAGGCCCCTTTCCCTTACAACTGACACCTTTCCCACGGCAATAGTTTTTGTGACCTCGTAAGAACTAATCCTTTTGTTCAATACTGTAAGTACTGCATACGAACACGCCACCACATGTAACCAAGAACCTCGGCAGTTCATCCAGAAGGACACGGCAAGACTTCTAGTTCGACACGTTGAAAGGGGAGCTTCTCGCATGTTATGCCACATACTAACTGAAAGACCGACAGCAATGCTACCTCATGCTTTATCCAAAGCTGATGGCGGTGTACTACGAAGGTACGTACACTTTGGGACAAAAGTTTACGGAGCAGCGAGATGTCACATTCTCCCTTTCGAGCAGCACCCTATAGCAGAAAACGGGAGCAAACACACATACTGAAAGATGGATATAATAGGTGGTCTCCCGTTTCTTATTCAAGGTATTCCTTCCAGTTATCACTGAGTCGCTCCGATGAAGAAATTCCGTAAACTTTTGTCCCAGGCTGTACTGCTGCATACCGTGTTCGGTATACCGTTGAATGAGCCGTAGTCAAGGGGGAACGGGATTTGGGGTTCATACCCCTCCAAAAATGTTACCTTTTGTAGTGCATTCGCATGGGGCAACCTTGAAACCTTCTCCTCCATGTAAAGTTACTTTAGAAGCCCTCCCTAAAGGCTAAATCACATGGAGCGATGTTTGAGAGCGATCGTCGTGCACGGCGACGTCGCAACAAGCGCGACGAGATGGCTTGTCGCGTCCCGAACCACAAGGCGCGACAACAACGCGATGTCGCGCACACATTACCCAGACGCGCAAGCCGTATGCCTGCTCACACGACGTTGATAAACGTGTACAAAACAATTAAATATGATGACATGTTGGCTCATATATCCCTTATTACAAAAGCAAGCCTTGTGCCGACAGGAAGTGGAGGTGTATTCAATACTGACAGAAGAAAACGGCATGTCTGTAGGTGTCTGGGCATCATGAATGGGCATCAGTGAGTGGGCCGTAATGGGCATCATGACTGCGCACCCCACTTTGGTCCTTTCACCATCACCACCACCACCACCACCACCACCCCACTTTGGTTTCTTCTTCGTTTGGCGCGTTCTGTGTATTCTGTCGTAGCCTTCGTCGCCGCTTTCAGTTTTTCAGAATCGTTTTTTTTCTTCGTAGAATCGTTTTTTTTAATTTTAGGCCGACATTGATTTACACAACGCCATGATTGCACAGATTGTCCTTTTTGCCAACTCCACCTTTTCGAAAGAAGCGCGTTCGTGACGCCACTGACGGTATGTCCTGATTGGTTCCCTGCGCTCTGCTTTCCGTGTCGCGCCGAACGACCGCGACACAAATCTGACAGAGACGGTCGCTCGCGACGTCGCGAGGGGAGAACAGAGTGCGGCATCGCTGGCCCGTCGCGCGACAACAGATGCGTCGCGCGACGCGAACATCGCGCTTCATGTGGTTTAGCCCTAAATGTTTTTTCTTGCTACGTTACCGGGATCAAGTAACATAAAGTCATTCCTTGCTGCCGTCAGAGACAATCTGTATTCAATTATCTTTGCGATAGCTAGTGCATTCACAATTTCCAGACTGGTCGCACCATCCATCGGAGTGGTAAGACGCCCTACAGAACGCGTAGCAGAATGCCATCGGTTCGTCGGTCAGGCATTGTATCAGAGTCCTTTCCTCCTCCTCATCCTTTCCATGTCGAGGAGTTGTCGCAGGGGTGGTGAGTCGCGTTGTGCGCTTTTTCTCTCCTGGCTTGGGTGATCCCACGAGTAACCTGTGACGATCGCGATTCTTATGGCGACGCGCGGACTCGGGCAGCACTGGAAGGTACACGACGCCTCGCTTGGGTGATGTCAGGGAACGCTGCACGTGGGCACCAGACTGTTGTGATGTTGCTGCTCCTTCTGAAAGTTGAGAACAGGAGCATTAGTTTACAGAGGAAAGGTGAATGTAGACGAAAAGGTTTGGTACGGAATCTATGCCCTCTCATACAGTACTCTCGCTCTTGCTAGAAGCATCCCTAGGGCCAAGGGTTCTTGAGAAGGACTTCCCTTGCTGAGTCACGCAATTCTCACCATTGAATGATATGATTGTATTCACTTAACTTCACGACACATCCCACAAACTCAACGACAATGCCTCCACAACCGTCTGCTCTGCTTGAAGCGCACTACGCTCTCGGGATCTTCGAGAACGGAGTGAAAATACGGCGGAATGCCAAGTACCCTTAACAGGCAAACAATGTTCTGAGGATCCCTATTGGTCGATGGCCGTCACGATAGATGCGACAAACAACTCTGGCCGCTAGCGTTAGCAGAAGGTGACAGTAACGTTTGTCGTTTCCATAACGTAATCCATTTCAATATTCATTCAGATATGTTAAGGAATGGCAACACCATACGCAGACAAAGACAGACAACGCAGGGCGAATGTGGATCCACATTGCGTTGAACGAAAGGTTACCTCTTGCATTCCTTAACATGATCAAACATGATCAGTGCGGTCTTTGTATTATATCGCTCAGACATCCAATCCTTATTTTCCAAGCGAGCTACCTGGCCGAGCTGTGGTTGTCCCTTCCGCTATCATTCGTCTATACTTGCATTCCTTGCATTCACTTTAATTTCTGTAAGTTCATAAGTGATACGGAATCTATCATGGGTGATTGAAATGTCAGCTTTCGCCATCTTTGCTTGGTATTTAGTTCTATAGCTAGGAAGGGGCCAGGTGCACATAGGCATAGTTAAGACGTCGACAGCGGCAGGCGTTGGTTGAATCTTTAAAGCAGGATTTAGTGTTGGTACTACAACTTCATTTCGACAGGATACTCTATGTACTGAAATTTTGGACCTTTGAACAGCTTTCTATGGATCAGCAATATATTATGCTACTGTGTGCGTGGGAACAAACATCAGAATACAAAACTTTACAGAGAGAATCCGCGCTGGGGGTAACACCTCGAAAAACAACTATTGTTGTACCACTAACGCACGCATAAATAACACCCTCTAATTTTTCAACACTGGACAGCAGTGAGACAGTTCAGCTGTTGAAAACAGGCCCAGTACGATACAGGAAATGTTAAAGCACACAGTTAAAAATAGAAAAAATAGTGACAGTTTCCGATGAAAGGTAAATACAACATTCTGAAAAAGAAAAAAAGACTTTTCTGACAATAAAAATGAAAAAAGTACTCACCAGATAACATTGTTGCAACTGAAAACGCGGGTGAAGTGACGCATTAAAAAGGGTGATGCACCCAGATGTAAAAAGGACTATAATGGTCATTGAATAGAATGAATGAAGGCTTACGGGTAAGCAAGAAGGCGAAGAGCGATACCTTCCACATGGTAGCCGTGAAAACCGACACGTCAAACATGTGCCGAAGAATCATATTCTCGTTTCCAAACGCAGTCTACGTCCAAGAAGCCCTCCAGCAGACAGCTGTGAAGAGCAATTAAAAGCGTTTTTACACGTTATTTTGCGTCGACGTGGGCGACGGAGAACGTTGCATATATTATGATGATTTCACGCGGAACAGCTGTAGGGGCAGCATGCATGCATTAGCATAATTTACTCATAACTTTTAATTATGCGCAGATATTAATTAGCTTGATATATCTGTGGTTTGGCTGAAGCTGAATTGTAGATTTGTGGTCGCTCGTTAGGCTGTTGGGATGAGGAAACCGCTGAAGAAGCTGTGACAAATGAATGGATTTCCAACTGAAGTCGACCGGACATGCAGTGTGGCCTCCGCATTTGCCACGAGTAGTATAGATAGGAGCAGTGTGACAGGCAACTCGTCGTATCAAGAAAGAGGTCGCCACCAGATAGCCCCATGCGCTGTTCACTTGCGCCCCGTCGACCACCTCGGGACACGGTTATTTACATGTGTTGTTCGGCATACAAAGATTGCTCATTGCTCATCCTCTACATTTTAAATAGGTAACAAAAAAAGTATTTACGCTACAAATATGGGTAGAGGTGGACTCTTTGTCTGTTGCTGTTACATTTCTTGATGTGGAAGATGCGAAACAAAGATAGAACAATGTGGTATAACGGTGTAGCAGAGTTTTTCTTGTTGTTCGTTTTAGGTAGTTCTTAATCAGGCAGATTGATGTGGCGGGCTTGCTCAGTTTCACTAACTCTCATAACGTGGGTGCAATCGGATATTATGGAATATAACTTGTGTTATTCTGTAAATTTTAAACTCTTCTAGCTCACATTTGTAAAACACAGACAGGTGTTTCGCTTTCATATTCCCCAGTACAACTAAGGCCCCGGATTATCAGCGACTCTGCGAAATTTCGCGAAATCTGGAATTAATCGCGGAATCCTTCGTTTGGTATGGAATTTCACGGAATCCCGTATTTTTAGGGTTCTGAGGATACTGGAGTCGCGAATTCGAATCTAATACCAATCAGCCGAAGTATTCGGTTAGCGAATCAAATACCCAATACTCGGGTTTTCGAATATTCGACTGTTCGCCGAATATGAACGAGACCTCCCGAAAGCGGGCTTTACTTTAAGCTTCCCTGCAAAAGGTGAAGCCTGCCTTACAAAATTGGAGCCCGGTTTATGAAATTGCCCATGCTGCAGAGCCCACACAGTAGATTGTAGTTTACCTTAAAATAATGTTAGCCCAAGTCTATTCGGCGTACTTCACCTGTTGAAAGGGTGGTGTCCCTCCCGTGTGCAGTTTAGAGGTGGCACGAGGGGATATTGATTTGATATCTGGGAGGTTGCCTTCAAAATGTTGAGACTCTTAAACAGTGCCCACAGCCGAGGAACAAAGAAGGGTATCCTAAAGATGTAACTTCTCCAGCGCATGCATTGTAAACTCTGAAGTCCCTATAAACTCTGTAGATGCTGAAAGATATATTTCAGAAGGTATAAAATGATTGCAGGCGACAAACCATATGACAGGTGAACGCAAGATATATTGTATACGCTGAGCCAGAGCAGTTCTTTCAATTTTTCATTTTATAAAATATTTTTTGCTCTCACATTATCTAAGAAAATATAGTGTTTCCTGTTCCAAGCAGCCGCTGACTCCTTGCCGCGCAAATCGCAGAATTTGCAAGTCAGTGCTGCAGAATTTTGAATTTACCGCAGCAGAAAACCGGGGCCTTAACATATACTCCATTATATGGACTACAAAGCTGGTTTCTGTCACGCAGTCAGTTGCAAAACTAGCGTGAGCACGTGAGTAGTGCATTTCAAACTGTGTTTTGAAACTTCATTGTTCAGAACAGATAAACAACGTGCCATGTCTTTTGGAACAGGAATACAAAAATATATCAGAAACGCAACGAGATGTCGGTACAGTCACTGCATTCCAAACCCACCGACTGTCCTTTAAAGGGATGATCGCATATGGAAAACTATGAAACGAATACCGCTATGTTTGGCATCGGTAAATAATCTACACAAGCAGCACAACATTTTAACCCAATATTGGACCAATACTGGCAATATTGGTCCAGTATTTGAGCAATATTGGGCTAGTATTGCCAATATTGGTCCAATATTGAGCCAAGATGTTGTGCTGCTTGTGTAGATTGCCGACTGATGCCAAACGTAGTGGTATTGGTTTCATAGATAGTTTTCCAGATGCGATCGCATCGTCCCTTTAAAGTACAGTCGGCGGGTTTGGAAAAACAGTCGGCGGGTTTGGGTTTGTGACGAAAAAAATTGCTGAGTATACTCAGCAATTTTTTTTCATCCGAAGGTAATAAATATAATAAGGTAATATAATACGGTTTTCGTCCGGAGGTGATATATTCCTTCGCTCTGGTGGCGTGACATCATTGCCAAAGCGGAGGTGAGAGCGCGGCTTTCAGAGGAGGAAAGGCGCCGTCCAGACGCTCTATACCTGTATGTAATGCCTGCAGAGCGCTACATTCCTTTTCGTAAGGGTCTGTGCCCTCCTTGGTTCTTAGGGAGTGAGGTTTTCGAGTTTTTCACATTGTTGAGATGCCATTAGTTGGATCATCGCCGACAAGAAGGCGCTCCTGTCACCACGGGTCAACATATTCGGTATCACTGTCTGGCATTGTCTGGCAGCAGCAGCCTCTTCTCTGTCAGTCTCTTCATTTACGCTTAGTCCACAGTGACCTGAGTCCACAGAAAAGTGATGGAGTGACCAACGTCGCACAGACGCTGAGCGTCGCTGAGGATGTCTGTGACAGTTGGAGCTAAAGCACCTCGTGTACCCATGCTCTCTATGCACTGCAGGGCTGCCCTGGAGTCCGTGTATGCAACCCACATTCGCGGAGGCTCGTCCAGAGCATACCACACGAACGACAAGAGGCCGTAAAGCTCTGTGGACGTAGAGGAAGTGCAGTGTGACAGGCGATACCCGTGAGATACCTGGACAGATGGAGTAACGAAGGCGGCTGATGAACTTACAGGTGTAGAGGACCCGTCGGTGTAGACGGCAATGTGCTCCGCGTATAGACGCTTAACATCATATCCAATGACATCTAATTTTTTTAACATTGAATCCCGGAATGCCTGGGGAGATCCTGGGCAGTAACAGAGACCATGGGGGAGATGAAGACACTGTTGGCTTTACTACAAACGAGGGAAATTTAGATTTTGCTTCCAGAAAGTTTTTGTAGAGGTTGAAAGTTTGTGCCAATAAAGTTTTGCTACCAATGGGTGATGGCGGTGATGAGCTATAAGGTGCAAATAGTGACGTACAGTCTCCCTCGTCCTGAGGACTTTAATTGGTATGTCATGAGCTTCGGCTATGAACATCCTCACTTCTGCAGCTCTGGGGACACCAAGACAGATCCTTAGGCTGCGTGCAAGGAAGGATCGAAGCCGCTGAACTTGTGCCGTGAAGAAATGCCGTGAAGAACAGGAATGCTATATACACAAGTGTACCACGAACAAGAGCGTTATGAACAGCCAGGAATGATTGCTCATCCCTACCCCACTTGGCGCCAGCAAAATGACTAAGGACGGAGGTCCACCGCTGAACTTTCTTGTCAAGGTGATCGATGTGTTTTTCCGGCAGAGGTTGCAGTCGACGACTACATCAAAAAATCTGTGGTGTTTCACCCGCTTGAGCGGCGAGCCAGCGAGGAAAAGCTAATAGCAGTGCAAATATGCTTCCTTGTAAAGGCAAGAGCTGCAGACTTGTCCCTCGCTATATCTAAGCCGACCTTGGTGAAGAACTGCATAATTCTGTCCAGTGAACTGTGCAGACGACGCCAAATTGCAAGTCTTGATTTTCCAACTGTCCAGATGCAAACATCATCAGCATACATCGAGATATTGAGCTTGGTCATTATGTAGGACTTCGGACCCACCATGACGAAGTTAAATAATATGGGGCTTAACACCCTAACTAGTGGTGCCCCGTGCGTTACCACGACTTCCGGTGTGGCTCCATCACGTGTGCGCACTAATACAAATTTCTGCTGTAGAAAGACAGCAAGCCACAGGAAAGGTTCAGTAGGAACACTAGCTTGTAATAGCACGACCCAGCATGACAGACAGTGCCGTACGCTCTGTTCACGTAAAAAAAAAAGAAAAATACAAGAAAAAACGATAGAACTAGTTCTATATAGATTTCTTACAGAACTTTGCTTGTTCGACAGTGGTCACAAGGTCAAGGACTGAGTCCACTAAGCTCCGGTGTCGACGAAAGACAGACATCTCGTTCGGAAGCGCACGATGCCGTTCCAGCCACCATTCTAGTCGATGAAGCACCATGCGCTCCACCACTTTGCCGAGGCAACTTGTCAGGATGACAGGCCGAAGCGATGCAAGGTCTGAGGGATGCTGACCTGACATTAGCAAAGGCACAATTCGACTGAGATTTACGTATATTCGTTTAAATGCTGCCAATATCGCGATATAAAAGTTGTCCGCTGAGCGCTCCAGCCCCTGATGAGAGTCGCCGCGCCGCCGTAGCAGGTCACGGAAGCGACGCATATTGTTCGCCCTGTAGGGGTCCCCAACGTTCATCTCGTGGTTGTTTTGCGATCGGATGTTGATTCTTGCGACAAAAAATAATAACAATAACAAGAAATTTAAACACGTTGTTTTCAGCACTGTTGCATTTCGGCGTTTGTTGAGGCTCATGGATTCCCCGAATGGCTCTGCAGAACGATTAAGAGGCTCTATCTCAATCCTCGTAGCTGTTTATACATGATTCAGCGTATGTCTGGACAGTTCCCCGTTTCCAGAGATATGCAACAAGGCTGCCCTCTTTCACGAGTGCTGTTCACTTTAGCGATTGACCCGTTCCTATGGAATATAGACACAAATACCAACATTCGTGGCTTTCCTCTTCCACAATCTGGAGAATGGAAGGTGGCTGCCTATGCCGATGATGTCACAGTTCTCCTAGCCGAAGAGGATTCTGCAATAGAAACTCTCCACGTTGATGACTCGTACGCAGCGGTGTCAGAAGAAATGTTCAACTATCACAAGACGAAGTTAATGCCCCTTCGGAGACCTGCACCACATTTGGCTCTGCCCCCTCTATACACCACTTTACTAAAGATCCTAGGTGTGCTATTCGACAATCGTGGCCCCGAGGTCAGAAATTGGACTATGGGCCTGGGGGAATTGCAGTCCAAATGTGAAATTGCCCTACCCCATGAACTATCATACCGCAAGCGAGCGTACCTTGCTCGTAGCGTCTTATCGGGGTGTTTGTCGCATCTTAGTGACATCTCGATTGCCCCTCATGCAGTGCTGGTACGAGTTCATTCTTGCATCCTTTCCTTCTTTTGGAAGAAACGTAGAGGGTCTATATCGCGCACAATGCTATCGTTCCCCGAATCAGCAGGTGGAGTAAATGTACCGGATTTTGGCCTCATGAAGCGTGGGATCGCCCTTAGCACAGCGTTGCGAATCCTTCAAAGTGTGGAAGACCCGCCATCAAAAGTACTATTGCAACACTGGATGGGACAATTCGTACGACAGCCTTCCTCACGCGCTGGTAACCAGCGATCACCTGTAACGCCGCAACGCTTCCATGCAGCTATATTGGCATATCAGCAGAAATTATCGTCCCTGGTTCCAGCTGGTGTCTAGTTCGCCTTCATCTATGGCAAAAAAAGTACTGCAGAGCACCATTGCAACGAATGAGAGTCTATCGAGGAGGATGGATCATGCGTCAACCACATCTTGGACAGCTGTAGTGTGCTCCTGGCTCCCCGGGCCTCTGCGGGAAATTATATTGTCACGAAGCGAAATGGGTCGGCGAATAAACAGCGAACGGTTTATTAGACTACTTGGTAGCAAAACACAAGAGTGATAGCTCTCTGAACACAACTGAGTCCAAAGAATTAATGATCCAGCCTGGAGCGCACAAGCATTTAAGCATCGCGCCGAAAAGTCTAGAAACAGCACGTGCGTTTGCCAGAGAGCAGGCGATGTGTCTGGAAGCTTCTTCTTCAGCATGCGCCGGGATGAGATGTACCGTTTCGTGCCTGCCCTGGAAGTTTCGCGATGATGATTCGTGGCAATATGGTGTTTTGCTTGGGGCATTCAGCCAACTCGGGACCGCCTTCACTCGTGGAACATTTCTACATCTGAAACTTGCCTCTACTGCACACAGCGGGAGACCAATCAGCATTTTCTATTCAACTGCCACATTGCACGCACATTCGCTGAACGTGTAATGTGTGTCCTGTGTGTGTCCTCAGCGATTCCGACATTTTACTCTCACTTGGTCGAAACTTTTGAACTTTTAAGCTACATGTTGAGCTCCATTATCATCTCTGTTCTTCTGTGGACATCATCTCTGTTTTTTCATAATCTCATCATCTGCTTGTGTAAGTGTACTGGGGGTAGCCAGTCCGACTTCGTGCAAACTCACATCCCCATTTTTTTCTTTATCACATCACACCACATCAGGAACTTATCTGGGCGATCCACATTCATCTGTTGTCTGGCGCAACTTAGTCAGCGTCATCCACATCGCCTAAGTGTGCTGCTGACTGCCTGTGGCGCAGTCGTGTTGTGGTCTGTTCACTGTCGAGCGGCAGCCCAGCGCCGACGTACAACTCATGTATTTCTCTTGATGCGCAGCGCGCGTGTACTACTCACGAATGTCTCGCAGCGTGAGTTACTTGCCCTTGGTGAACAGGAGTTCCTTCGCAAATGGCGGTCCCACCCTTCCTTCCTTGTGCGCAACGGGTACCTAGCCCTAAAGGATGCCCCTCCGTGAACATCCTCTTTCATTTCCATATATGCATATTGTGGTGAGTGTACAACAGCAACAACATAGATGAATGGATGATGATGTGGGATGTTTCCCTCCGTTGAGAGCAGGACCCTACCCCATTCCAAAAAGGTTCCCATGAAAGGATGACGAGGGAAGGAAATCCCTACAGTTCTTGAAGGACGCTGGTGGCCCTCAGAAAGGAAAGAGAAGCGCCATGTGCACGGCACTGTGACTGTAATTATATGTACATTTCGTTGTAGGTAATGTATAGAGAGCTGGGTTTTATGCGCACATCTCTCTTGAGTGTGTGTCTGTGTGGCTTGTTTATATAGGGAATCTGCAGACTGTGCTACACGTGTGCAGTGCAGTATACAACCGTTGAGTCCCTTAGTTAGTTGTTGCTTGATAGGTTCCTTGCGTATTTAATAAATTTTCTATAACAGGAAATACTGTTCTACGATCTTTTTGTAATGGGTTCCAAGTGTTGAAGTTAATATGTAAACAGCATGTACTCACGGCTAATGAAATACTGCTTCGCATTTTATTACTTTATTACATATGAGGTGTAGAGTTAATCACAGTAAGGTACCAGCACTGCAGTCGTTACTAATTGTGTGCAGCACCCAACACGCCATAATTGCCTGTTAAAAAAAAAAGAAAACGCAACCTTCCACATCGCAACATAGGATAGCCAAGTGTTATCGCCCATATTCCTAGAGCGCCCTTTTTAGAGCTGCGTAGTCTCTAGACGGTGCGAAGTTCATAAGCGCGGCGATAACAGTTCCACCTCTTCCGTGCATACGTGTACAATATGGTATCTCCAGACCGCGTCAACGTGTGGTGTAAAAGAATGACCGCTGGGAATTCACGACCACTTTGAAAAAAATTATCAAAATCAATTTTTTCCGGTAAGTGCATGTTACTATGATCGTAAGTGTTGTGGCAGATCTTGCAAATGTTTATAGCGCTCATACTGTGCTGATATCCAACACAGGATCGATACCCAGCGAGAGCGACGTCAACTTTCGTTATGTCTGCGGAACGGTACCTGGTTGGATTTTCGGAAGCCCTCGACTGGCGTCCCATGCACTTTGTAGATCTCCGTGCGGTTCCAGCATGTTCTTTGTGCGGGATGGTCCCCAAAGAAACCTTCGAGTTGGATTGTCTACACTCACTTTGTCCGCCATGTTATCAAGGCGTGTGTGGGCATGACCGTAAATGTCCGATAGACGATGAAACTTTTCAACAAAGTAACGTGCGAAGTGTGACACTGAAAGCGACGCTCGTTCAGCAACTAAATGTCGGGTGTCCCAACTCAAAGCAAGGCTGTGATTTTGTTGGATCAGTGGAAAGAATGCAGTGTCACTTTCTGCAGGACTGTGCTTACCATGTCACTACCTGCAAAACGTGTGGCGATAGAGTGATTGGAAGGGATATGGTGCGACATCTCAGGGAACAGTGCGCGACGCGACGTGCCTCTCGTGGCGGCTTGCCTGGTGGAAGCATGTTCGAAATGATAAAACATATCAAAAAGTTCACTGAAGGTATCTCTGACATTTTACGTGCCATTGAAGCTCGGCAGGACAGTCACACGGATGCAATCGATAGTACTAAAGAATGTGTTGCAGCTAACGGGGAAGAAATCCGTAAGTTTGCAGCTAACCGAAATGAACCAGGAACGAAAATGTTCCATACCATCGTGGCCTTGGCTGTAGCGTGCTTTGTGCTGCTCTGGATGAGAAATAGAGACGTCACAGAACAGTTAGCTGCACTAGAAGAAAAATTGAGCTGTCGGTCATCTCTGAGTGCTGGTAAGACCCAAACGGAAGCTGAATTACTGGCAACCATTCTTCAACATCAGGAACGCTTAGCAAACGATGCGATGGCCCTATGTGTTCAGCAAAAACAAAGTCACGCGGAGACGCTACAGATCGTCAAGAATCATAATGAACAAATGCAGAAACGTATTGAAGAGCTGCCCATACGTCTCGAAAGCACAATGTTGAATACATCTGAACGCTCGCTGCTCAAGACAACGGAAAAGCTTAACTACATGGAAGGAGTGCTACACATTCTGTCCGGTTCCGGTTCGGCTTTCTTCCACGTAAAAGACTTTGCCGAAACAAAGAAACGCTTGATGACACGTGACTCAGAGAGTTTTGTGTTGCACGGATACTGCGCGAAGCTGCAGATTGACTTCAGAGTGTCCAACGGTTGGACATACTTGGGTCTGTACGTAAGGTTTTGTTCCAGTCCGAGAGATTCACTGCTGAGGTGGCCCGCAAACGTCGCCATCGCTTTGACGCTGGTGCATCCGAGGGATCACGGCCAGGACATTGATGAAACCTTCTCTATATTTGTTCCAAGGCCATCACCAGATGTTAGCTACGGAAGTCCTAGATTCGCCAAAGTTGAAGACATCGAACGACATGGACTCATCCATGAAGATGCCATTACAGTAGCTGCAAAGATCAGGAATGACGATGCTTCGTAATCTGTATTGCACATCTTGCACAATGAAATAGCGCATACTTCAATTAGCATAACGAAGGTGGGAGCGTATTTAGGTAAGATGTACACCACGCAATATTGTACCGTAGACAGGATGGCACCTATATATTCCTCTGTTTTGGGGCAGACAGGTATTTTTAACTTAGTACTGAGAAGGCATTCGCACGACCGGTAAAGAACGAAAATTAAATTACAACGGAAGAAATTGCGATCAAAGTAGTGCAGGTTGAAAAAGGAAAAAAGGAAAGGAGTGAGCGAGAGGAAAGCTGAGACAGACACGATATATTACGCCCGTAGTGTTTTCACTTCTTCTTCTTCTTTTCTTTTTTTCTTCTTCTTTCATTTTTTTCTTCTTGTACTCGTCCAGCGTCGAGTTGCTTTGTTGCTTCAAATTGCACGCAAGCTGACCTCTAGACGGAAGTTCCTTTAGCCGTGATGCCTGAGGTTTTTAAGCTCAGGTAGAAATTGAGGTTTAAAGGAGTGCAGAGGGCCATCCCAAAAAAATTCCGATTAAGACGTCTGGTGAAAGTGAGTTTGTCATTTTACCGAACAGCGCCAAAGGTATTTGATGTGTGCAATTTGTTTCCCCCCTCAAAAAAAAAAAAAAAAAAGAGAAAAAAAAGAAACAGCACATAAACTCTGCGCGTTCACCCACTCCAGGTATAACGAGGAGGAGGAGTTATGATGCCATGTCACCGATGACGGTACAAGGAGAACTCGTCTTAATCTTAATCGTCTTAGTCGTTTCACACGTTCAACTTAACGGAACGAGACAGTTGAACGAGTCGTTCAGGCTAACGAAACGAGCAACTTTATCGATGCTTTGCTGTGGTCACAATCTCTGCACGTTGCGAGCGCTCACGTGTTGTGATGTCACCACCCTGCGCGAAGAGCAGGCTGGCAGCGAGGCTGCATCTTCTCGGACCAATAGGACTGTTCCATTTGTTCCGATAGCTCGCATTCTCGTGCTCTCTTACATGCTCATTGCGTTCCAATGTTCGTTCCCGAGCCTCGTTCATCATCTTCTTTTTCTTCCCGTCTCAATATATGGCTCGCTAGTCGTGTGAAAATAATGAACAAACATGTACGTCACTGTAAGGATAATCGCCGAGGAATACGCAAAAAAGTGTAAATCATTTTCCTACCCTGACGATGGTGGCGGGTGAGTACGAGAACTATAGTGTGTGCTGAGTTCTAGGGCACGTGGAAGTCCGAGACCAGAAAGGAAAGACGTAGTAGTATCAGAAGTATCAAAAGAAGAAAGAGGAGGAGGCTGCCCGTTCTCCTCAACGTGTACACTTATTTCATTAACTTTATATACATTTTTCCTGCAAGCATGGAAGTACAACGCGCAGCCTTACTGCCAGGCTTCATAAACAGTGCGAACAGCAATTCTTCCCGGACGGAACAACTTTATAAAATCTATCTTGTCCAGTTGAAAGGCATTCTGACGCCTAAAATAAAATAAATTCGCAGTGCAACGTTTTTCTAGTGAGCTTGAACAGAACGCTAGTGAACTGTTTTAATTCGATGTTAGTACTGCGAAGCAAGAGAATGTTATGGAACTATTCAAGACAATCGACATGAGAAAGTTCACAGAATCCTTTACTCTTCACGTTCATTACTATATCAACACTATATCCGCAATATACTGTTAAAGAGAACAATTCGAACACTACTAGATGGATCCATTTCGCCTTTGTTGTTCATCACAACACCCGTAGCTATCAAGACGGTGTGAAGTACACGGTCGGAAGTCCTCACAAACGGTGCGGAGAGCGTTTCTTGGCGGACGGAAGAATTTTACAAAATCTGTCTCGTCCAATTGAAAGGCATCCTGACGCCATCACGTCCATGGGAGCCACTTGTCTGATCGCCCAAGCGACGAATCACTCCGACATCTTTCTTGGGCAGCTTCAACGTCAGCGAGTCGTTACGAATAACGAAACGAAGAAACTTATCGACGCCCTGCTGTGGCACAATCTCTGCTCCTCGTTTAACTTCGTCGTTGAAGCTATCGTGCTCGTAACGAGCCGTTACGTGTTGTGATGTCACCGCCCTGAACGAACTACAGCTGCCAACGAGGCTGCAATCTTGTCGACCAATGAGGTTGTTTAATTTTGTTTGGATAGCTCGCATGGTTTGTCTATGGTTTGTCGTTGTCACTTCTTCGTCTTCTTTCTCGTCTTCATCTGCATCTTCTCGACAATATCTCACAGCCCTCATGTAACCACTGGTGTAAATACGATGAAAGGGGGAGCATGTCATTTTGTACACAGTCGTGGAGCAATACATGTTCGTTTCTCCAGAAATTCCGTTTCTGCAAATCTCCAAATGAAGATGTTTCACATTCTAACGAGTGGGTAGACCCACTCGTTAGGCAAACCATCTCATTCGATCGTAACTGGACCGAGAGATTACGCCCCTGTCACTTTAACGAAAAGAGCGCGTCATACACCACGTGCTCGAGCTCCCGAGTGCCTCGCGCCTCGTTAGATCATGAGCCATGTAGGCGATGAAGCCTATGAGCACGTGGACGCATTCGTTAGGCAGGCGACGCCGTCGGTCGTTACGCGAGCAAGAGATTACGCCTTTGTCCCGTTAACGAAAAATGCGCGTCACGTGAAACGTGTCACGTGTTCGTATTAACGAGAGCTCCGCCCTTCGTTGGCTCGCGAACGATGAAATCTCTGGAACTGTGGCCCCCTGGTTCACTGGTCAGTGGGGGTCAGCGCCTTGTCTCTTTGCCGCCGTAAACCAGTTTTGCAAGTTCTCCCAGAGAATTGGGGATAGAAACAGCGGCCGAATCATGACCGAGCCAATAACAATGCTTTTTCAGAACCCCGAACAGCCGAGTAACAGATGACAGCGGAGTAGCAGACAGCATTTCTCTGGACCAATCAGTGAGCGTTCTCCTTGTAGCGTCAGTGCGACGTTCCAGGCAGATCACAGGCTGGTAGACCTGTGCGCCGATGCCACTTTGACCGGCGGCAGCGTAGAGCCGGTTTTTGCCACCGGCGTCAGCGGCGCGAGGGCGTAAACGCGTAAGCGCTGTCCACAAGCGTACGCAAGCGCTGGTGGCCTGCGAGGTGTATACTGTTTAGACTACAGTCGAAACCACATCCTAAAAAGGTTCCACATTTTATTTGAAGACAAAAAGGTCTAACCGTAACAAATTTATCACAAACAATAGATCTACTTCGATCACATTTTGACTAGAACAAGCCGTGAAAGCCCGTAATTTGTGCACAGTAACATATGGTTGCACACGCGCGGTACCCTAAGAGGGAATTTTTACATAGGGCATAGTTGCCATGCACAAAAGTCAACCCGACCAGCGGGAGGAGGAGGGGCAACGGCCCTCATTGCACCCCTTCGCGATTGCCCATGGGGATCGACCTAATACTATCACGAATGAATGAAAACATAAATAATAATGTGTTAGAATTGGTTGTTTTAAGTGCTTTAAACCAACGTAACCAATGTTTTGCATTCGTTCAGCAACGGTGAGAAGACTTTCATGTACCAACATACTCACTTATCGAAGGGCTTATCTCCATCCTTCTCTTTTGCGTTTGTCAGGCACTCATCGCCGAAGAAATCCCAGCCAACCTTCCACTTCTTGTCACCGTCTTGCAAAACTAAGGTGCCAAAGTAACGCCACACCGCGCTCGTTTTAAATGTACTTGAGTCCTTATCAACAGAGAACAACGACACGCGCTTCAAAAACGGAGATCCAGTCTCTGATGCCATGACAGTTCAGTACTCGTGAGGACAAGACCGGCAAAAGTGCGTGAAACCACTTTGACCTTCCCGCTCCGCAGCGGAACCGATCGGGACACGGAACACACGCGGGATATCGGCGCGCGGGTGGCGCCAGTGGCGGCGTCAGCGCGCGGAGAAATGGCGGCGGCGGGGACGGCACGGCGCGGCGGCGCACAGGTCTACAAGCTGGTACTGCTCTCCACCAACGTTGCGCTCGGTCGCTTTTTCGGCGTGCTTCAAATTCAATTTCTGCGATAATTATGACTCTGTGGTGTGAATTACTTCTCATGGTGCATCGTACTGGCCTACTTAACAGCATTATGGGAAGGATGCAGGGTGTTAAAAATGACTTCTGTGCTACTTTAAGGTGTTTTGCTGCAACTGAAAGATTTCTGCAAGATAGAATCACCATAGGTTACAGACATGAAGGGAAGTGCCTCAGGATAGGAGCCACCGATACTTCGAACAGACGCTGTTCTTCTTATGTACACCGTCTTCATGTTTGGTATGGTATTTAAAGGTTTAGATATGACATGGTAAAGTGTCAACAGCCCGGGGGAAGAAAAGGTCCATTGAGGCTTTTACGACCGAAGTGGATGACCACTTTGTTGCAGCGTAGATGGGATTATGTGAATGAAGGCAACTTTGCATCAGACCGTTTATGAAAATGTTAAGTTCAATAATAACGGGACGAGACGGGACAAAAGGCAGGCATGGGCGAGGGGAAAGTTCCAGAACAAGCAAAGTGTTTTTTTCCCTTTTCTTTTTATTTGTAACATATATATTTGCAACATATGTAAGATAACATATCTATATTTGTAGCACAAATATATCTCACATCTATCACGTATGGTCTTGCCCTGAGGCACTTCCCTTCACACTTCTTTACCGGTTCGCTGGATTTCGTCTCGTCTACTTGGCTCACAGAGGTTGCCGAATACGATCTAGTTATTTGCTCACATCACAATAGATTAGCCTGTAGCCATATGAGCCACACAAAATGAAGACGTAATATTATTATTCGTGAGTCAGTGTATACCGATAGCTGCACACTTGGTTGGTGTCGTCACACAGGCGATTAATCTGGAAGCCTTTGAGTGCTCACAGCGTTTGACATGTTTAAGGGAAAAGTTGAATGATTTTTTTTTTCAGTAATTGCTACGGACGGAGGTAATATCGCACGGGTACACAACAACAACAACCAATAAATTGATGATGATGAATGGGGAATTTCGCCAGATGAGGTGCGGCGTAGTACCCCAAAGCACAATGGACGGAATGAGATGTGACATAATGATGAGCCGATGAATGGCGCTGAAGTGAGTGGTAGACAGTCAGCGGGGTCTGTGATTCTTAATTAGGTCGATGAGACAACGACGACAAGAATAAATTATGACGATGAGATGGGGTGTTTCACCGCTGTGGTACGGTACCCTACCCCATTGCACGTGGAACATGGGGCGACGAGAAGATCAACAAAACGTTGGGCAAAACACAACACAGAGAAATACCCAGAACACCAGTCTCCTCTCTATCCTATGATGTGGTTTCGTAGCCACATCAGAGAATAGAGAGACTGAGAAACTCAGAGAAAGATCAGGAGATCACGGAGAAAGATCGGGAAAAATTGCAGAGCACAATGATGTTCGGTCATGTTAGACCAAGGGTTAAGGATGGTTGCCAATCTGAATGATGCAGCAGCGATCGATTACAGGCGACACTGGGGTGCAGCTCTTTGGGAGATCAAAGCTAATACTCGTGTGACACGGCAAACTGAATGGCACAACCACCGAGTGACAATCTATGCACACCGCAGAAGTCACAGGTGGATCCCCGAAATTGCAATGCTCTACTACTGCCAGGCTTCGTTATCGTGCCACGTGTACCCTACCGACGTCCCGTTTTGCTGACCTTTCCTCCGTTTTTTTCCTTTTCGTCTAATAAATATATCCCCCCCCCCTCACACACACACGCATACCGTCTCTCGCGCCGCACATCGTCCACGTCTGCAGAGTTGCATGTCATTTTGTCGTCTCTCAGTCACATTCCATCCATCTACATCAGCAGCTCGATACACTGTGACCCCACGGCAGCTCTTCAGTGTATAGCGAACATGGGTATTCGTGGATCGCTGGCGCTAGTGGTCCTGAAAATACTTCAGGGACTAAGCCGTCTTGAGATGAGCGGACGCTCTGTCTACTCCCAGTGGATCCCTGTACACTGCGGCATCAGCGGGAATGAAGAGGCTTGATGCACTGCGGCAGCTGCGTATTATTCCAGATCAACCATGCAGATTATCCTTACTAAACACGACAGGCGAATCTTCCTGAATGATTTGGTGAGGCACATGTGCAATGGTCTCGTGCGTTTTATCAAGAACTCTGATGCGAGAAGTGGATCCTGATCTATGTTTCACCGTGACTTCCCGCGTGCTTTGCTATTTTGCATCGCTTATGCATAAGCTCCGTCTCAGAAATACGTTCACCCCCACCCCCCTTCCTCCCTATTTCAAGCATCTGCTCGGCCGCCCCATCTCTATGCTCCGCTCTCACTGTGCCGTGTTGGCACATACCAAGCATATACTACTCGACTGCCATCTTTACAGCCTCTCATCCACAGCGCATTTCAGTCTCATTCATGTCATTCATCCTGCCCATCACCCCCCTATTTTTTTAAAGGACGACGGAAGCGAACATAACCTGCAAAGCTGGTTATTGGATTTGGGTTGGATGGCTATGGATTTAGGTATATTCGTTTCGATGCCGCCATTATCGCGATATAAAATTCGCCCGCTGAGGGCCCCGAGCCTCTGGTGAGAGTCGCCGCGCCGCCGTAGCAGACCACAGAAGTGACTCATATCGTTCGCCCTGTTTAAACAATTTAAACACGTTGTTTTCACTGCTGCATTTCAAGAAGCACAAGATATCAGAGTTCGAGGTAACTCATTACAAGTAACTCGTTACTGTAACTAAGTTCCCTTTTTAGGTAACGTGCAACTCGGTACTTTTGCGCCGTGGTAACTCTCAGAGGAACTCGTTCCTTTTGCAGGTACCTTTGCCACAGTAACTTAAATTAAGTTCCAAGTTACTTTTAACGCGCTTTTCACTAACGTCCACATATTTTCTTTCTTTGTCTCCGGTTCCTTCATGGCATTTTTTGCCACAAAACGAGATATTCAATCAACGACAGTATTTTATTCAGGAAGTAAGACCCGCTGCCATTGAAATGAAGCTGAACCATTGTGCGCCCACAGGGAGTAGGATGCAAAGCGTTCGAATAGACCTCTACCAGAGAACGTCATCATGACATTGGTAAATAGACTGAAACCGAAACGAATCCGAAGGAGGGTGCTGGGTGCCACGAACGGGTACTTGTTTGCTTCCCTCCCATTGAAAGAAAAGTAGGGCCGAGGGCCGCAGGCAACTCAAGGTCTAACTAAACTGCTCACGCGCGCTGCACCTGCGTAATGCTATTTTGTGTCTGAAGTAACTTGGAAGTAACTCGTTCTTTTTGTTAAGTAAGTCAGTAACTACGAGTTATATTCCAGACTGAAGAACTTCCTTATTAACTTAGTTACATTTTGCAGACGGTAACGTAACTTGTAACGAGTTCCTTTTGGCGGGTAACTTCTCAATCTATGCAAGGGGGGAATATGGGGGGGAAACCTATATCCCCCCCCGCAAGATATACTGTTTCACGTTATTTTTTGTAACAAGTTCCAAGTGTTGAACTTAATATCTAACCAGCATGTACTCATGGATATCGAAATACTGCTCGTAATTTTATTACCTCATTAGAGGAGATATAGGGTTAATCACAGTAAGGTACTAGTGCTGCAGTCGTTACTAATTGTCTGCAGCACCCATCACGCAACGATAGCCTGTTTAAAGTTACCGCAAGCTTCCACATAGCAACCTTCGGCTTGCAACATAGGATAGCCAAATGTTATCGCGCATAACATATCCTGGAGCACCTTTTTTTTAGAGCTGCGTAATCTCTAGTATGTGCAAAGTTCATAGGCGCAGCGATAACAATTCCCCCTCTTCGGTGCATACGTGTACAATATAGTATCTCCAGACCGCGTCAACGTATAGTGTAAAAGAGGGACCGCTGGGAATTCACGCCCACTTTGAAAAAAAATATCAAAATCTATTTTTTCCGGTAAGCGCATGTTGCTGTGATCGTAAGTGTTGTGGAAGATCTTGCAAATGTTTATAGCGCTCATACTGTGCTGATATCCAACACAGGATCGATACCCAGCGAGAGCGACGTCAACTTTCGTTATGTCTGCGGAACGGTACCTGGTTGGATTTTCGGAAGCCCTCGACTGGCGTCCCATGCACTTTGTAGATCTCCCTGCTGTCTCAGCATGTTCTTTGTGCGGGATGGTCCCCAAAGAAACCTTCGTGTTGGAATGTCTACACTCACTTTGTCCGCAATGTTATCAAGGCGTGTGTAGGCGTGACCGTCGATGTCCGATAGACGATGAAACTTTTCAACAAAGTGAAGTGCGAAGTGTGACTCTGAAAGCGACGCTCGTTCAGAAACTAAAAGTCGGGTGTCCCAACTCGAAACAAGGGTGTGATTTTGTTGGATCAGTGGAAAGAATGCAGTGTCACTTTCTGCAGGACTGTGGTTATCATGTCACCATTTGCAAAACGTGCGGCGATAGAGTACTTGGAAGTGATATGGTACGGCATTTCAAGGAAGAGTGCAGGACGCAATGCACCTCTCGTCGCGGTTTGACTGGCGGAAGCATCTTCGAATTGATAAAACATATCAAAACGTCCATCGGAGGTATCTCTGACAGACTACATGCCATTGAAGATCAGCAGTGCAGTCACATGAATGCAATAGACACTACTAAAGAATGTGTTGCAGCTAACGGGGAAGAAACCCGTAGGTTTGTAGCTAACGTCACGGAACAGTTAGCTGCACTAGAAGAGAAATGGAACTGTCAGTCATCTCTAAGTTCTGGTAAGACCCAAGCGGGAGATGAATTACTGGCAACCATTCTTCAACATCAGGAACGCTTAGCGAACGATGCGATGACCCTAAGTGTTCAGCAAAAACAAACTCACGCGGAGACGCTACAGATCGTCAAGAATCATATTGAACAAATGCAGAAACGTATTGAAGAGCTGCCCATACGTCTCGAAAGCGCAGTGTTGAATACATCTGAACGCTCGCTGCTCAAGACAACGGAAAAGCTTAACTACATGGAAGGAGTGCTACACATTCTGTCCGGTTCCGGTTCGGCTTTCTTCCACGTAGAAGACTTCGCCGAAACAAAGAAACGCTTGATGGCACGTGACTCAGAGAGTTTTGTGCTGCACGGATACTGCGCGAAGCTGCGGATTGACTTCCAAGTGTCCAACGGTGTGACATACTTGGGTCTGTACGTAAGGTTTTGTTCCAGTCCGAGAGATTCACTGCTGAGATGGCCCGCAAATGTCTCCATCTCTTTGACACTGGTGCATCCGAGGGATCAAGGCAACATTGATGAAACCTTCTCTATCTTTGTTTCAATTCCATCACCAGATGTCAGCTACGGAAGTCCTAGATTCGCCAGAGTTGAAGACATTGAACGACTAGGATTCATCCATGAAGATGCCATTACAGTAGCGGCAAAGATGAGGGATGGCAATGCTTCGTAATCTTATTGCACACCTTCCACAAGGGAATACAGCTGTGGTGACAAGGAACGAGATGAAAAAGTGCGTGTTCCTCTAGTTTTTATTACCGTACGCTATCAACAACGTATCAACAAGCCGATTTGTTGCCCTTGTCGCTCTTTTCGCTTCCCTTGCCCCGCTGACACTACTAGATGTCCATGCTTGTCCGAGAAGGACTGTGTCATAGGGCGCGGCGGGGCACATGGTTTGAATGCGGGAACTTCACTGAGTGAAACTTTCGAGTTTGATGTAGCACACAGGATTAGCAAGCAAGCAAGCAAGCAAGCTGGTGTCACGGACTTGATATCAGTCCATGTCTGTGTGAGTGTGTGCCTTTTCTGTGGCTCCTCATACTGAAGGGGTATGTTGCCTACACGTCTGGAGTTTGGCTTTCGCAGTGCTGAGTATCACACCATAGCTTTACTTTTGGTCTTGTGGTTTTCGTGTCGAAGCGGCACTTGAGCGCATACTTCAATTAGCATAACGAAGTTGGAAGCGTATTTCGGTAAGATGTACACCACGCAGTATTGTACCGTAGACAGGATGGCACCAATATATTCCTCTGTTTTGTGGCAGACAGGTATTTTGGACTCAGTTCTGTGAAGGTTTTATCTCATGACAGGTAGATAACGAAAAGTAAATTACAAGCCCTCCACCTCTATACAGAATGCACACGGTATGTATATACAAAGCCCTTTTAGTATATTTCCACACATACTCAGTTTAAATTATTTTTGCGTTTTTTGTTCAATCGAATGCGAAGAGGTTGAATCACACCTTGCCAATGTCCCGTGGTTTGTATTCAATCGATCGTAGCTGAGGCTGCATTTACAAAATGTGTTTGCTTCGGCTCTGTCTGAGAGGTTTAGATTCAGCATCTGACTTTTCCATACACGAATGTTCTGAGCGAACTTTCTGTTATTTCGGTTGGTTTTTTCACGATCAGGTATATGATTGTGACAATAAAGTAAAACAATGCGAAAAGTCGCTTTGATCCTTACTGAGGTGGTATTCTTATTTCTGCTATACCGAGTTCTCTACTTCAGGATATGTCCACAGCGAGAATGATGTTCAATTTGCTGTATGGCTACCGGCAGCGTAACTCACCGTACAAGTCGAGTTCTTTTTGAAAAATGCACCCCAAAACGCTGTCCCTCGGCTAAAATACGCAGGTCGAAAAATAAATAGAGAGAGAGAGACAGGCAGGCAGACAGAGGGAGACCGAAAAAGAAAAGCTGAGACGGACACGATACCTTGCGCCCATAGTGCTTTCTCTCTCTCTCTCTGTCTCTTTTTCTTGTACTGGTCCAGCGTTGTGTTGCTTCGTTGCTTCAAATTGCACGCAAACTCACATCTAGACGTCAGCTTCTGTAGTCGGACGTGGTTGAAGTGGAAGCTGTGATTTTAAGGTTCACAACTTGAAAAACAACTCGAACACTGTCCGTGTTAGTTGTCAAATTTGGCTACATATTTGGCAACATAAAAGACTGCCATTATTAGGAAATTCGAAAGTTTTTCTTAAAGATGGAGATAAGTTTGAAACAGTATCTTAAGCCAACGAACGAACGAACGAAGGGCGGGCTCATGAAACAGCGGCTGACAATAAATGAAAAACAAAATGTACAAAATGTCTTACTAACGTATTTAAAAAATAGAGCGTTCCAGTTTGCATGCACCAAAGTTCAAAATGGACAAATAGCTCTGCACGAGTGAGGCCGAGTGAATATTAGCAGTGGTGCATCATAGTCTCCAGCATTTTCTTCTTCAAATTGTACCTAACGAACAATAAGATCAATTAGCGAAGTACGTAGTACTTCTATTTCGCGGGCCTTCTTTCGAAGCATGAAAGAAAAAGAGGAACGCGTCCACATAAAGCGAAGATTATTGGAAATACCTGGGTTTCTGAAGGCGCCCTCGTTAATTCATTTAATATGCACAACAAAGAGAAATCCTTGCGACTCACGCTACAATACTGCGAACAACCTACAGCAGGTTCCATTCACGTAGAGCACTCACTCGTTTTAAAAACTTGGTGCAAGCATAATGTTAGGACATCCTTCTTAGTACCGCACTGCACTAAGAAAGAGAGCGAGAGAGAGAGAGAGGGCGCATACGCACAATACACATTTATTCCGGGAACGAGGACTAGGTTTGTAGCTACAGTAAAATAACGGTTCCCACAGGGTTGCTCTAGCTCCATCCCACCGACGTAAGGGACTTGAACAAGGACTCGTTCAGCGGACGTCTCCACCCAGCCGTCATGTAGATATAATAGCGATAGAGACGTAAAGGTAGACGATACGAGGGGTAGTCATAAAGTTTTAATGATCGAAAAAGAATAGTTGGATACTTATTTTTTGGTTTGTTGGTAGATACATGTCTGCAGTCTTCGTACACTTTGAAATCCCCGCGTCACACGCCGCTAGAGCAGCAAAAAAAAAAAAAAAAGACGCAGCCCATTAGTAAAGTGGAGTATCGCGCGGTAATTCGTTTTCTGTATTTGAAGGGCAACAAGGCTGAAAGAATCCATGCTGAGTTGGTGGAAGTGTATTGCGACAATGCACCATCATATGACACAGTCGTTAGTTGGCACAGACGCTTCCAGTGTGGTCAAGCAAGTCTGAATGACGAACAACGAAGTGGGAGACCATCTCTCTCTGAGGAACCGGGAATCGCAACACAAGAGGAGACCCTGGTACTCGAAGAGAAATCAGCCATGGATCAGTTCTGCACATCTTGCACGGTATTTTGAACATGACAAAGGTCGCCGCCCGCTGCGTTCCGCGGCTGCTCACGCCCATTAAAAAAGTGCGCCGAACCGAGTCGGCAGCGGTAATTTTGCGGCTGTGTCAGGCCAATCCAGATGACTTCTTTAGCCGCCTAGTCACCATGGACAAGTGCTGGGTGTACCACTAAGACCCAGAGACAAAGGAGCAAAGCAAGCAGTGGAAACATGCGGAATCACTCCCGCCAAAAAAGGCGAAGACCCAACCATCATTTGGCTAGGTGATACTGAGTGTTTCTTTGGACTGCCATGGTGTGGTGCTAACAGATTATGCTCGTAGGGGGCAGCAAACCATCACAGGAGCACACTACTGAAATCTGCTGACGAGGTTGTGGGAGGCTGTCAAGAGAAAAGCGTCGCGGGAAGCTGTCCAAGGGGGTGCTTTTGCTCCACGACAACGGTCCAGCTCATTTTCCAGAAGACACAGTTACACGTGCTTCCTCTTTGGGCTATCAAATTTTGCCTCCCCCCCTCCCCCCAATTCTGCTGACATGGCGCTTCTTCCTCTTTCCTCGGATGAAGAACCCAGTGCTTGGCAAGTTTTTTTTTTTTTTTTTTTTTTTTTTTTTTTTTTTTAGAATGACGGCGAGATGGTTTTCGAGGTAGAACCTTTTCCTGAACAGCCAAAATGCAGACTTCTACAACTAGGGCCTCCGCCAAGTTATACATCCTTGGGAAAAATAGTGAGGTTTAGTAATACCGTTGATAAAGTTATCGTCTCTATCGGAACCAATCGCACTCGTGAGTGACTCAGAATCTCATTCACTGATTGGTCCCGGTTGATATGGTGAGACGCTAGCCACGTTATCCACGGTCTGCTAAAACTCTCTAATCCCAAGCAGCACAATCTACTGAAAGTCGAGTGCAATAGGGGTGGACGGTATGTGTCTTATCCATGTTCTTTAGTTTCACGGGTCTGCTCAAGGCCTTCCACATACCCGTCCACCCGTATTCCACTCGACTTTCAGTACATTGTGCTGCTTGGGAAGGGTGAACATGTAGAGAAGGACTACCACCATCACCAAGTTTCATGGTCGCAGCTTGATTCTTTCGAGGTGATAATTAAAACTCCATGACTATCCCTCGTATATATAGGCATGTGATATACAGCGGACGTCGTTTGCAGATTATGTGAAGTGCACTAAAGGCTTCCAACAGAAGCACGTCTCTACTGGCCAGCAGCACAAGCCAGTGTTTACAGGATCCAGCTGTCGGCACACCTTATCACAGTGCCTGTCCATGTCGTCATTACAGGGCCTGTCGGTCAGCCAAAGCCCGTCACCTCCAGAGGGTGTGCTTGGAAAAAAGGTGCAGGCGATCCCGCCTTTAGAACGACCGTTTCCCCAAGCTATGTTCTCGGTTAGAGACCAGGGAGTGAGCGTAGACAGCGGTGCAGGTACATGTCCCGGTAGAAGATCTCTTTCGAATCTTCGGGTCATTGCTGTAGAGAAACATTCTGGTGAAGAAAGACAACGATGTGAGTTATAGTTCGTGCTAAACGGACTTTGATGAGAACAGCAGGACTATGGGAAGAGCCGAAACGTAACGAATTGTGCCAAAAGCACGAGACATAGACACAGCGTCGTGGCCGCACTAATCTAACACTACCATGACGCGCGAGCTTGTAACCGATGGACAGTGGACCTCTAGACATAGTTTGTTTTTCTTGAACACGTAGTTAAAATTACATGAAAGCAACTATCTATTCAGACACTGGTGAGCGTGTGAAACAACACGGCGGTTGCTTAACCCATGATTATAAAGAACGAGATATTGCTCGCCCTCACGAGTGCACGAAATTGGTGGAAGGTCATGAAGAAAGTAATTGAACCGTCTTAACCGTAATGTTTCTTGATTACCAGGATTCTCGTGAAGGGCCTTTTCAAGCTTGACATTGGAGCTTCATACCTGTCACCGATTCTTAGACTGAGGTACACGCAAAGAACCTTCAGAAAAAAAAAAAAGAAAAAACACCTCCGGGCAGATGCATGCATTGTTGCGTCGCTTGCAATTTATAAGCAAAAAAAAAACACACAAAAAAAAAACATCCTTCCCAAGGTACGGGACAATGCGGAATGGCCTGAGATTGGTCACCTGAAAACGATGTCCGACGATGATTGGCCAAATCGTTTGAGAAGACCAATGAAAGCCCACTCCACATTGTCGGTGTTCTTGAGAAAGAGAAGTAGAGGGAAGGCGTCGAGGGATGGCGTTTTCAATCGCTCAAAAGGTCACTTGGGTACAACACGTATGAATCCTTTTCCTTTTGTATTACTGTCAAGGTAACATCTTTCATTCGGCGAGGAGAAATTTTCGCTGCTTAATGTCCTTTTAAATGCGGGGGAGGACAAAAGCAGCTGTTCGTTCTTCCCCCTCGCCTTGCGGGACTAGACAAGGACAAGTTTCACTCAGAAGCAAAGCCTCGAGAGGTTGCTAGTGCAGCAAGAAGGTGTCCACTTGACCTGCACAGGGTACATTGCCGATCCCTGTAACCGAAAAGGAAATGTTCCCCAATGTAATCAAATAGTGTCCATAGCTAGCGTTAGCAGCCTACATTTCCCTCACATTTGCTCTGCTTCCGAGGTTTTTTAGCACGTTGTAAGAGTCATGTACGGTAACATCAATACCTTACCTACAGTCGTCGATGCAGCTGGAAGGGTAAACAAAACGTGAATGAGTCATAAACTGCCTCTTTTGAGCAATGTGTTGAATGGCCGTTTACGAAATAAATCGCTTATTTGTGATTTAGTGTTCGACAAAATGATTCATAAGGCCTTACTAGTGACGATGAGCGTGATTACTGATAGTATGTGTGTCATCAAGCCAGCATCCATGTCTGTCTGTCTGTGGTCTCAGTAGAACTATATGCACACACGTGTGCGACGGTTTCAGAAAGGCAATAAAACATTTCCCTTTCGCTGATAAGAGCCAGTGTTCGTGACATACAAGTAGAAGCTGACGTGTCCAGCTTGTATCCCAATCGATTTAAATAAGAGGCAAGCGCATATACTTACAGACAAGAAACACTATCCATCTCATACCAGTGCAGATTACAGCTCAGGCTTGCCTTCTGACCATTTCGATCTCGATGGTCCTGAGGGCTCACTTTAACATGTGGCGCACCTGAATTCCTAACAATTCAGCATTTTAGCAACCCTGGTTTTCTTCAGGTGCTGAAGCGTTTGGGAGACCTCCGGCTGCTGCGGGTCGTCGTAACTGGAATCCTCACAATCATCGGATCGCTCTGCATAGAAATACATTCACGTACAGAGAGAGAGAGCAAGTGAGCAAAATGAAGCATGATGAGATTAATGAAAGGTTGTAGGAAAATGAAGATTCACAGGGAACAGACTGTCTAACGGTGTTGGAGCCAGTGATTTATCAAGACTCACCTACCCCCCCCCCCCCCCCGCTCACGCACACAATTTCGCGGACGTCCCATAACATTTTTTTAGATTGCACAATATTTTGTCAAAAACATGAAAATACGCGGGAGTAGCCTACATGTTGTGAAGCCCCTGCGAAACGCAGCGCCCCTAAGGACAATATTCTGGGCAAGCCATCGGTTGGAGTGACGCAACGTTGCCATAAAACCTGGACCTGGATGCCTGGACCCGTCCAGCCTATGTAAGGGCTGTACAATGTACGCCGGCGCTTTTTGATCTATTTTATGAAACGTGTGGAATTTGTGCATGTTCTGTGTGCTCCTGAGTGCAGACACGCGATACAAGTCAGCCTTTCAGTGGAGGAGGACCTCAATTTATTGCCGGGGCGCACACGGTGTTTTCCAGAATACATGTTCTATATAGGGACGTGGGGACGTATTGTAGGGACGTTGATTTTTCGGATACTTCATAAAGTTTGGGGTTGGACTGTTTTCTTCAATATCGCAAGATCATACAACCCAGCTAATTATGCTCAAGTGATAAGCTGCATACGTAGAAAGGGACGTTCAATTCAATTTTCATTTCTACGGAGCCCATGAACAACCGCTGTATGAATAGCTAGTCATGTTAGCCTGCTAACCATGACGTGCCTCACGCTCAGCTCTCATTAACCAAACGCATACTTCTTTTACGGCAGTTCTGTAAAGCTCCTTAAGACTTCTAAGACTGTTACGGTTGCTCCTAATTCCCTTCGCCAAAAGACTTTCGGATAGATGAAGAGCGACCATGAACTAAAACTACTTGGCTCGTCGTAAAATATTCATTGAATGCGTTCGAGCGAAGTCCTCAAATGCTGGCCTCGAACTCACGAACACTTAGATCCCATTAAGGAAAATAACACGTCTTTCATACATTTTCTGGGAACGCCACGCAGCTGCAAAGGCATCGTTAAATCCTAACAAGAAAGCCGACCACTGAAGCGCACATCGACGGTAACCTTCAAGCCTTCGCACTGTTAAGTAGACCTTTCACGACCTGTCATTGAGAGCATGGCGATGTTGAAGATATCGGTCGTCCTCCTGCTCCTCACTAGTAAGTCCTTGCTCTGAATTTGTTTCGTTATGGCTTAACTTCCCCTTTTTATTTCCTTAAATATGCGCTGAAACGAAACATTTCATGAAGCGTTTACTTCTTTAAACTTCCAGGTGTCTCGACGCTTCTTGGTAAGTTTGAAGTAAGTTTGAAGTCGTGGGGCAACCATAGAGTCACACGTGGTTTTCGTAGTACATTAGAGCAATCCCTGTCTTTGAGTGAGCCAAAATCATATCATGTTAACCACTCATTTATCCTCTGTAAGATGAGCCGCGGGGGATTTGTATAGGTCACACGGGTAGGTGTGTAAACACACGCATCAATGAACGCAAGACTAACATGTGAAATAATGTGGCAACTTTAGGGCAACACGTGAGGATGCGCTGCCGCGAAGGGACTTTTTGGCAACACCGTAATAAAACATACTTGCGCCCAGTGAACAGGTGGAAAGGGAGATTTGAGAGCAGTTCTGGGGAATTGGATGACAAGATCACACGTGTGCTAGCACAGCATCGCTTTCACTGACAGAGAAAGTTCTGAAATTCCTCTGCGCTTAAAAAGAAGGGTTATAATGTGAAGGTGTAATGTACGGTTTGAAAACGTATGCAAAAATGCGTAAAAACGAATGCGCGGTGCATGTTCACGGTACTGCCATAGAGTGACCACACCACTGGGCAATAGCGGATCCAGTGGGAGGGGGACATTCGGTTTTCTTCTTCTCCCGCCCTTAGCTACGCGCTTCGGCAAAGAAACCTCCCCTCACCACCACCACGATCACCCCAAATGAGGGCCTGGGTCCCCTCCTGCTGCTGGGTGTATTCCATGTCGGTCCCTCCTTTGCTACAGCTCTTTGTCGCTAATTGGATGTTTCTACACAATACAGCCCAAAGATACGGAGGAGGATACCAGCTTTTACCAGGATTTACCAGGATTTACCAGCTCCCGTGGCTCAGTGGTTAGCGTGCTAGCCATGTCACGTCGAGACTGGGAGGTACCCGGATTCGAATCCAGGTGCCGGCTGTGCTGTCTGGGGTTTTTCCTGGGTTTTCCTCAGACGCTTTCAGACATATGTCGGCACAGTTCCCCTAGAAGTCGGCCCAGGACGCACATTTCCCCAGGGCGTGAGTCGTGACGTTGCCCACATACGTGAGGCCGACAACGGCAAGCCCTTTCACCACCACCACCACCGGAGGAGGATACGGACCTGTACGGCCGAGAGAAGTCGCGTACCCAACCGGACCGGAACGTCATACGGCAGGGGACCCCTTTTGCGCAAACTGGCCTCTTGCACCCCAGCCAGGAGACGTAGAGAGACGGGTTTTGACTGACGTCCCATGCTTGGACGTGTTCCACTTTCAAGATCGTTACTGCAATGGGACGTGCCGGGTCGTGGATCGTGCAAACTACGGCCTGTGTTGCGATTATACAGGAACGTGCTACTGTTGGCGTCCCTGGGTAACCAGGTCACACTTGCAAGATGTCCGCCATTACCCGTAAGGCTCAGTCGTTTCAGGTCAGAGAGACCGTTTTCGTTTTCTTTTCTTTCGCACCAATACATTACTGTCTGTACGATGTTCCCGTCGAAAATAAAGATGAGCGATGGTGTGTGTTCGTGAACGCAAGTTATTGATATATTTATTCGATGTACCACAGGGGTCCTTGTGGACATTGCTTGGGGCCCTGCGATAATAATGTATGCAGCAACGCTGTCAACATACTGATAATTTTAGATATGTCAGAGCCAAATATCAGGCAAAGTTAATGCTAAAATTCATATAATATACGAAACACACGTTTCAGCTGGAGAGCTCTAATGTTTTACTAACTATGGGTACGTTCGCAGGAATTAGAGGTTTATGCGTCACCAGGTATGTGCCCTACTGAAAGTTTGGTGACCCCTGATATAGGCTATCTGTGTGAGATGACAGCTCCAATCAGGAGGAGTCTTACAGCAAAAAAAAGAAGAAAAATAACAGGATAAGAAAGAGAGAGAGGGATAAGAAGTGTCAGTAGAAGAATCGAGGAGAGTAGCCCACGTGTGATGAAGGCGGCGGAAAATTCTTTGTCTACCTTTCTGAGAATCGCCGGCCTCGGTGGCTCAGATCGCGGGTTCGAACCCGGCCGAGGACTTCCAGCATCTTGGTGGCAGGGTACCAGTAGCTTAGACACGCCGTCTTCCGCCGTTAAATGCAGGATACTGTGTGATGAGCTTTTATCGCACGTAAAAGAACCCTCAGGTGGGCGAAAGTAGTCCACAGACCGACCGCTGTGCCGTCGCTCATGATCTGAGTTCTCTCGCGACGTAAACCCTCAATTATTATTATTAGTACTTTCTGAGAACCGCAACCGGATGGAATCGTACCGGGTGAAGGTATCGTATCCGTCGTTAAGTCTGACCTATATGAGTAACATACGGCCTTTTATTTGTATTTTTGTGTATGTCCGCGCTACTGGGCAATAACATATATAAATAAAATAGAGAAGAATGACAGATTGGGCAAACATCAGAAGGAACTAGTAGTTCGACACATGAGCAACAATAGTATACACTATACACACTATTCATTTTCATTCTCATTCATTCTGGTCATCTAGTTCATCGAGTCCTTTTTAGTCATTCATCAATGTTTATACAACGCATTATGAAGGGTACCGAACAATAGCAGTGATGCACACTCCGCGTTATGTCGCAAATCGAAGGCTCTTGGGTTTCCGAATAATAGTAACCTCCGTGTATGGGTGCGGTTAGAGTCACTAAATAGGAAGCAGAGTAGCGACACTGAGCAACGCGGGCGAGCAAGCCCGCCATCTTGAGTCAGGCGCGGCTGCGTCGCCTAGCAATGGTACGCAAATCTGCCCCTTGAGCTGGAGGGCAACGCGCAGTCGAGCCAGAACCCAGGACACCAGTTTTGCGGGGATGTGACTCAACATGGATGGAGAGTTCTTGGAAGGAGAAACCACGTGACACGAAAGGCCCAATCGTGGACACCGAACGGCGGCTCCGGCGCGGAAAAGGAATGCGATGCTCTGTACCCCTATTTAGTGACTCTAGGTGGGGTCGGCCCTTTGCAGAAACAAACGTCGCGAAGCCGCCATTTGTAGGCGGTTGGTCGTTGCTGGGGGGTTCTGTTCTGCATACAACGATTTCTCCATTTATTTGAGCATCTATTCATATTCATCTATTTCACTTCATCTATCGATTTATTCATCTATTTATTTATTTATAAATAGCCCGCTGCTGTTTATTTACTCAATTCCAAAGTGTGGTGTATAGCTTATGCTTTGTCGCGGCCCGTGCTGTAAGTGGACGTCAAGATGGTTGATATCATAGCAGACGACACACTTGTCTTCGTCCGATGCAGAGGGAGCCACGATACCATGCAAACAAGAATGCTAAAGAGACCAAGTGACGTAATGCTGAAAGAAGCCGGGAGTGTCCTCATTTATTACGGGTAGGAAACCACTTCGCGCTAGAGCCCGTGGACTCCTCCTGGCGCTTGTAGCGGTATTCTCCAGGCTCGGTGTCCGAACCTATCACACAAATGAGATCTCGGTTGGTTCCGACGGGCTTCTCAGACTGAGTCATCTTTCTTCTCTCACCTCATCTTTCGTCTCTCTCGCCATGTTGACCCAGGTGAGTAGTACTTGCAACTTCACAGACTGCATCGGCAAGGCACAAAAGCGTCAGAACAAGGCTCCCATGCACATTATCACATTGCTTCATTTAGCATCTCCCCGAGCTCTCGAACATCAAAGAGGGTTTCCTTGTACTGCGGCAGCGTTTGGGAGTACAGCAAGTGCACATAAAACGCTGCAAAATCCATGGAATCTGTATGGAAATGGTAAGGGAGGAGCTCAAGGACGCTGTCAAGCACATGCAACTTATCAAGACAAGCTGCATCTTCCAAACGGAGGCAGTTCTTCTTCTGGGCAGGGTTTCCGTGATTGGCATGGCATTTAAAGGGTTAGGAGTGGCATTTTAAAAGGATGCATGGGTATTAAGGCGTCAACAGCTTGAGCATATGGGAAAAATCCCACTAGGCTCTACAACCTGTGTGAACAACTGGCTTCCTTGAGAAGTTTCTTAGGTTGCCGATGTGCGTTATGTGTGTGAATGCACCTTTGCAGCAAAGCTAGGGGTTACGTGGGGGAGGCCTCAGGAGCTTGCAGGTCTTTCCTCTCCCCTTTTCTCTTGCAATACTTGAAGAAAATACTAGTCAGGCAAAGAATAACAGCGTTGATATACGATAAAGACGACAAAAGTAAACAAGGAACAAAAGGTCTGGCGATGTTTAATTTGTGAAGTGTTTCTAGGGTCCCATGTCCATGGTAGATGTTGAGCAAGTATTAAATTTTTGTATTAGATATGACATCACAGCGTGCCCCTTCCGCTTTGGTTTGGAAGCCGGCTTCTAAAATGTACAGTTTAATCCCATTACATCGTAAAACTTGAAAGTGCAAAAATTTCGCAGCTCTGTGCACAGTAAGGCGCTTCTGCATTGGCTGATCGGTTTCACCAACGTACTGCTTTGAGCAGTTGCCACATTCAGTGCAGTATATGATATTGGAGTGTTTACATGTAAACCCGTTGTTTGCTTGATAGCTTTTGGGAATAGCAAACAGTGGCTAACCTTTCCCTTCTCTCTCTCTCTCTTTTTAACATTGCACTAAACATACCACCCCCCACCCGTGGTCAATGACATGGATGTCATCTCTAGCAGTAGCTCTCACGTAACCAACCAGTTGAAGCATAATGAATAATGTAAAAACCCCGAGACTAGGGAACACGAAGGGACAGACACAACGCGAATTTTTTCATTTTCAGTTGGAAGCGTTTGCGTGTTTTGCAAAGATGGCGGTGGCATTTGAGTGTTCCATAGTTCTTGGTAAAACTTCGAGAAAGCTTCGACTTGCTTCGACAAAACTTCAACTTCGTGAAAACCGGGCTGAATCGAGCACTTGTTGACTCACTCGCTCCAACCTTTCATACAGTTGTGCCGCAATAATAACACTGTCACTCGCTTGATGGATTCGCCACGTGCTGTTCACTCGCAAGCAGTGCTTCTACTTTGTTGGGACGCTTTGCTTTCACACTAGTTTGCGTTTGTTCATCTCATTGTTGCTGAATATTGCTCTTACTGTTGCCAGCATCACGAGCAAGGTCCTCGAGAGGTCTGTTCAAGAGGTGGTTGTAGTCGATAGCCAACTTCTAAAAACTATCGAAATCTAATTGGTCAGCCCAGTCATTCACACCCGCGGAGCAACCCTCTGCAAGCTCCTCCCAAGTTGTACAAAGTGGTTTCTGGACACCAGCACACGATTCTCTGTAATGACTGACAATGTCTCGATGATGTACTTCAGCTTTGCACATGAGGCATATCACGCCGTATTCAGTACATTCTCCGATGAAATGAGACTGCACCTGTGCAAGCGTTCCCACGAAGTTGCAACCGCGTTTTGAGTTCACGCACGGGTGTTTTTCTCCTTGAAGTTCACTTGTCATTTATTTATTTATTCAGAGAGCCCTGCAGCGCCGTGAGGCATTACAGCAGAGGAGTGAGGAAGTACAATGGTGATGCTACTTGCATCATTCTCAGGAAAAACACACCAATATTGTACACTGACTACACACAGTATTACATGGTAGAAACGAAAAAAAAAAGAAAAAAGAAGAGTAACAACAAAAACAAAGAATCAGTGCATAAGACACCTAATCTTAGCCATAAATAATGTATCATTGGCAGCATTAACGGCTTCTTGGGGCAGAGAATTCCACTCTCGAATGGTGGAACAAAAGAAAGATTGCTTTAAAACACTCGTAGAAAAACGCAATGGTTCAATTTTTTTTAGGGTGATCCATCCTGGACGATACATACACAGGTGGTAGAAGAAATTCATCCTTATTTAGACCAGTGTTTCCGCTATGAATATCGTACATTAATTTCAATCGATTATGTCGCATTCTATTCTTTAAATTGTCCCACCCTAAGTCGGCAATGAGTTTATGAGAGCGGATACGAAAAGAATAATTACCCGACACGAACCTCGCTGCCATATTCTGAACTCCCTGAATCCTTTTCTGTAAATATTCCTGCTGTGGATCCCACACCACCGAAGCATACTCTAATATGGGGAGAACGTATGATTTGAAAACGGTTTCCTTTACATTACGCGGCGCCCGCTTAAAGTTCTGTCTAAGAAAAAACAAAGTACGACCTGCCCTGGACACAACCTGATTGATGTGACTCCCCCAGTGTAAGTTAGACTGGAATAAAACACCCAAGTATTTGTATTCATTTGTCAGCGCGAGAGGGACAGATCCTATTACATACGAATGTATTCTTGTGCGACTAGTGCGGTTAAAATGAAGAACTTTACATTTACTAGTATTTAGGGTCATGCCCCATGTAGCACACCTGGCAGCAATAGCGTCAAGGTCTCTCTGAAGTAAGAGAACGTCATTCGGTCCTGATACCTTGCGATACACAACGCAGTCATCTGCGAATAATCGGATGTTCGACTGAATATTCGTTGTAATGTCGTGAGCATATATTAAAAAGAGCAAGGGCCCCAGAACGGACCCCTGAAGGACACCCGAGGTCACGAAGGATCGACACGAATTAGCACCATTAACTACAACACGTTGTGACCTATTCATCATGTAATCTAATAACCACCTAAAGACAATTGAATCTAATCTTAGCATTGTATTGTAGCATTGGTCATCTTCGAAACTTCTCCCTCTTCAAAATCCTCACGGTCAAGAGGACAACAGTCGCACAAGAATGTTCTAGTTAGCAAAGCTCACACACAGCGCGAAAACATCCAAACAGAAAAGTCACTGGCATAACTGCGTTGCAGAAGCAACGGTGAAATGGGAACAAACAACAATCTTCGCGGCGGGAGGTCTACTCCTTTTGGGGACTCAACTGATCGAGACTCAGCCCACCGGACTTGATTACAAATTTCAATTAGGAATCAGTAAATGAAATGACCTCACAGTAATCATACAGATGCAGCATTTCATGTTGTGGTAATACGGATAATTCCTGGAGCGAAACTAAATTGCGCACAGCTAAAAAGAAAAAAAAAAACGAAAGAAAAAGGAGAGAAAAAAAGGACAAATCCACGTGTCCCAGACGTAAGCAGTCCAAACCTTCCACGCGCTTTGGAGGCATTGATGTGCGCATCTAATCGCGTAAATCGAGTGGTCAACGTTGGGGAAGATGTAGTCGATGTTCTCGCAGTTATCTAGTAATGGGCCCTGGTATTTCGATTAGGGTTACACAAATATAACCCGCGGTGGGCTAACTGAACGTCACCGGTACAGTAAGTATTTCAAACTCTTCCACTGGTTAGGTTAGGTTAGGTCTAAAACCTAAAGTTTTGTTTTTAAATATCTGAAATATTAATATTCCATATTATTCCAATATTCCGCATTTCTACTTCTGCGTAACGAATGAGAAACCTCTCACAACCTGGAAATAATCGTAATGGTATAGAGCGACCCAGAGCTGAGCTCCTTGACTCACTGGCATCACTGTTTGGTACGTGATGATATGACGTCACCACAGGATGAATGAATCGACAACTTACTGAACTGAATGGAAGTTTATCAACGTGAACTACGTCGCCCATCACTGCCGACAGCCAAGCCAGAGTCACGCGGCGCTTTCTATTTTCTTACTCTTTCTGCCCCTACATTTCCTGTGCGCATTGCACCTTCCTGGGCAATGGGCGAGAGAGTCTCGCCGCCGCTCAGTTTGGATTACTGCCATGAGTTGTAGTAACTGTCACTGTTAACATTTCAGGGGCAACAGCAACAACGACGCCAAGACAACTTTATTTTGGTGATGACGATAATGGTGATTGGGATGCCCCATCGTCACAGGAAATGTACTACCCTATTTCCACCCAAACTACCAGAAAGGTCACTCCGAGGTCACACGAAAGGTCACACGAAAGGCTTTAAAACCAGGGGCGTTGGTGGTGGTGGTGGGGGGAGGATACTTATTAGACCAAAGTAAAAAAAAAAAGAAAACAGGGGTAAAGGTCAGCCAAATGGGACGTCGGTTTGCTACTGCGCAAATAAAAAAATAAATGAAGGAAGAATAAATTAAATACAGAGAAAAGAAAATAATTAGGAAATACAGTATAAACTAACAAACGCTGAAAGAAGGATTAGATAGATTAAAGGCATAGATGACAAAAAAAAAGGTGGTGGTCAGGATTTGACTACAGACAAAGCAGTTTTATTAGAGCGAGGGTGGTTGTCTAGCTGAACCACCGCACTGAATTTGAACCACCGCAAAAAAATGGACCGGTACCATTTTCACAAAGTTCCAATTACAAAAACCTGGCTATTATGCTTCCTGGGTGACTCTGGGCACTATAATACTCAGAAAAGGAACATCCCCTTTGGTCAATTCACACGTCTACAACGGATATGCTCTAACCCAGAAGAGGCACGCGCTGAAGAAATCTCGAACGATTTTAGAAAAGGAAATTTCAAAAGAATTCAGTATATCGGAGCAACCTCGAACACAATGAGGGAAAGGCTTTGCGGCCATAAATCCGATACTGTGAATAACCATCCTACACCCGTTTCTACACATTTTAATCTTCCTGGACACGCTTTGGGTACAGACCTCAAAATCGTTATCCTCGAATCGCGTTATAACAGTAACATGAAGCGCAAAAATCGCGAATCCTGTTTAATCGCAAAATTCCAGTCTCTGAAGCCTCGCGGTTTGAACAGCCACGCAGGCCCACTACAATTATTCAACCCGTAAATATCATTTCTCGCATAAAATGAAGTAAAATAAAATAATGATAAACAAACAGACACACACACACAAACTGTAAAACAACTCAAATTTTCTTTCCATATTCTCTTCGTTTGACTCTCTCCTGAGACCACCTCTGTCTTCACGTTCTCACGGTCCACTGGTCACCTTTGTACTCCGCATCTGTGTCCTCATTCCGTCGCCATTTTCTACGCTTAAGCTCTACCATGGGGAACCTGGTTTATAGATATGAATTGATATAAAAATATATATAGTGATATAAATATATATATATATATATATATATATATATATAGGGTGAGGTAAAAGGATTATCAAACGGCCACGAAGTTTTACAGAAGTTAAAAAAAGACGCGGAAACAGATTTTAGGGAAGTTAAAAACACTAGTTTATTACATGGGGAGACGTTAAAAAGTAAAATGGGCAAGGGGTCGACGTTTCGACAGTGGCACTGTCTTCGTCAGGACAAAAGATGCGTAGCTGATTACACATTTCTTAAATAGGTTTGCTACATGACGTCATAATCGGTACGGGCACGCCACAGGCGTTTGTCAGTGAGTCAGGTTCGGGAATATTCCAGAAGGTCAAGTCCGGGTGGTGATGTCATTCGCCGTAGGTCACTGTCCGCTTTGGGGAAAATTCCGGGAAGGGTGAGCGCTGCTTCAAACTTTGCTGAAAAAAAAAAAAAACCAAAAAGAAAGAAAGAAAGAAAAACAGAAGGGAAACGAAAAGGAGGAAAGTGTAGCTCATCTAGGCGGCCAAATTTCTTACCGTTGAAAGTGCTCCCAGATCTTCGTTAATGGTTGATTGGAATTTGTAAATGAGATAAGATTCGCGTTGTTCCCTGCACCGATCTGAGCTAAAATTTGACTGGAGAATAAAAAGTGACACGTTATTTAGTGAATGACCTGGTTGTTTGAAATGGCGAGAAACCGGGAGGTTTGGCTTTTTGGTAACGTCAGATCGGTGGTTGTTGAACCTGATCCGAAATGATGTTTTAGTCTGACCTACGTATTGTGCTTGGCACATGCCGCACTGAATGACATAAATGACGTTAGATGAATTACAGTCGAAGTCACCATTAATTTTGACGGAAAAATTGGAATTAGTACTTTTAAGTACTTGGGTGCTTTGCATTAATTTGCATATTTGACACCTTCGACCATCGCACGGGTGACAGCCGTTTCCTGGATGCGCTGCTTTGCTAACTTTAGAGCTAACTAGATTATCGTGCAGGTTGCGCGCACGCCTGTAGGTTACCCGCGGTGGCTGAGGGAAAATTTGTCCCATGCGCTCTGATTGGAGAAGGATACTATGATGACGGTTTAGTATATTGTTAACGCTTGGAATATTGCTGCTAAATGTTAAGATGAGGTTTACGGAACCATTATCTAACACGCGTTTGTGGTTTTCGAACAGGGATTTGCGATCTGCTTTGCGTGCCTCTTCTCCTTCTCCTGCCTCTTCTCCTAGCATGCCTCTTCTCCTTCTGAAAGTGAACCTCCCCCAAGTACGCAAGCTTTCTTTAAACTTCGTAAGCTAGCCGATAAATCAGCACGCTATAATTCCCATCGCACCACTTTACAACTCTACAAAGATCAGGACAAAATTCCCAAGGGTCTCGCCATTAACCTTAAAGGAGCTAGGAAAGCACTTTAATCACTAGCATTTTTTTGAACCAAGTGGTTAATAAGCATATTAAAATGCACCATGCGAAGTAATACTATCAACAGGTGCATAAATATCGCAGAATTCGATTTTGAAAATCGCGACCGTGCGCAACGGTGGCAATACCCGGAACGAGCCGTCGAGCCGCTTGCGTCATTTTGACGTCAGAAAGGTGGATCCCCTGATTGGTTTCGAAGAACGTCGTCTGCTATTTTTCACTCGGAACCCCGCTGCAACGGTGGAAGAAGTTTCTTTTGCTTTTTTTCTTTGGTTTATCAGATACAGTAAACGAAGACTGGTCTACAGACACAGTTCAAGGTTAGACCGTGAGATTGTAGAGGCCTCCTCATTGAACTCCCCGAGCGAAGTCAACCAAAAATCGGTCAACCTCTCCCCGCTTGACCTTGCTTTCCCTAAAGCGACCTTCCGGAGTAGGTGGATTATGAAAATAAACTTCAGGTGCCAGTTGAGCGCTGTTCTGTCCGTGTCTGTGTTTTGTATGCTGTTCGTTATCGTGGTGACTGTTTCTTGTTGTGTTGTTGGTGGCAATACGTATAAACACAGTGCGGCGCTAAGCGCTGCTTCACTTCACGCCTCGAAATGATCGCTGCATGACTATGACCACTAATTCCGTCCGCTATATCATTATATCAATATACGCTATATCACTAATTCGCTATGATCACTAGTGCCCGTCACTTTGACTACCAACTTTGTTAGCCATTCAGTTAATTCCTTATTCAGCTGGAGGAGTGTTCTTGTCCGTACGTTGTCAGATACAATCCAGTGAATCTATCGCAATATGCCGTCGCCGGCACATCGTGGCATCAGGAGTTGAACATTCATTGCCTGAGTTACACACCAACAGAGCCAAGCAGTGTCATAAGACCACCACAATTTATGGTCAACTTACCAACCATCGAGCTAAACGAGAATTGGCCGATGCAGACTACAAATGTGGACGACGCAGACACGCAAGTTTGAGTTCATCCGCGCTCGGCGCCATTTGTTTTGTCACCATATAGTGCATCAGTTTTATCCACCATATAGTGACAGACAACGCCGGTTAAGTTTGCGTCCGACGACATATATCAGCGTGCACTGAAACAACACGTGACTAGCGTAAATTTTAGCTGACTATAAAATGCACATGTTGCGCGCGGAAAACTGCCAACGGCAAACTGTGACTAACCCACCCATAATATTGCAAGCACACAACTAACCAACCAACATGCCGCCCTGCTTAGCCAAATGGCTTCTAAATGTGTCTTTCGTTCGCTAAGGCGACTTCAACACATATAGAAAATTCCTGAATTTGAGTGGTTAAATAGTGATGTTATGTTCTTAATCGCGGCATAACATCTTACGAAGCAGCATTTCCCCTTTTCCTTGTTTCCAGAACATGAATTTCGAGAACGGGGGTTTCACGACCATGAATATCGAGGTCCTTCCTTATTCATCCCTTGACAGAGAGAAAGCAGGGTGAAAGAAAACGGAAAGAAAGAAAAGAAAACCAGTCAGCACTGACCCGGATAGAAGCGCGGTCGCCGCTTTCAACTTTTATTACGTCACCAATGACGTTTTTTTCTTTCTCCTCCTCGTTTGACCCGGAGGAGCGAGTCGAGTGGGAACACGCGCGGCGATGTTCAAGCGTCTTTTTTTCTACGAAAAACATCGCGCACAGAGAAAATTTTCGTGTTAATCATCAAGTTAAGTTACCTGCTTCCACAACGCGTTCGGAACGGAAAATTTTTGAGATGGCTTTCAGAGCTCCTTTAAACCCACCTTTCCCCTAAAATCTGCACATCAGAATAAGTGGAATGAGATCCTCAACAATGCTTCGGCCGCGTTAATCGAAGTACTTATATCCCATTGTTAGGACGCCATAGACCAATCATCCCAGCAGGCGAAAACTATCGACTGTAAATCTGTTTTAACAGACAACCACCAGTTAGAATTAGCACAATACGCAAAAGAAAGGGAAGAGGCAATTCGCAATGCTAAGCGGAGGAAGCTAGTCAGGGACAACGTTAATACTCCAGCTACGCTTGAACCCAGTGTGTCAGCTCAGGACTGTGATCCTATAAGTAATGCAGGTACAACCAATACGCCGTCGCAAAATCGTCAACCGCTTGCTAGAAAAACAGGTCCTACCCCAGCAGCCTCATCTGCAGAGATGCTACCTCAGAAGTCCCATAACGTCGTTAATTTATCGTCCCACGAACTTACCGATTCGGAAATATCACTACTCAGCCGTGGCCTCTCATTCTGCCCCAGTAACAACAAGCTAGATGAATACCAACTTTATCTGGACTTAGATAATTTCGCCCGCCGTCTACGCCTGAAGGAATACTTTCATGACAAACCTAAGTCAGATTCCAACCCATTTAAACCGCTATCCAACTTTACGCCAGAGGCTAACTGTGAAAAGGCTCTGGACATGTACATCCGTGCAGTTCAAAAAGATATCATTAACGCTTACAATAAATCATACAACAGCAAACCGAAGCCAAATCTAACGCCGGCTGAGCAGCGCAGCCTTTCTGAACTTCGGGACCGCAGTGACATAGTCATTAAAAAAGCTGATAAAGGTGGTGCAATCGTAGTAATGGACAAAGAAAACTACATTAACGAAGGTATCCGGCAATTATCGTGCGCATCGTTCTACAAACTCCTCGAGGCTGACCCTACAGAGGAAATTACGGCTCATATTATCCGCAGTCTAAAAGATCTAAAAGCAAGTAAAAAGATAGATTCCACCCTATACGATTATCTACTCCCCAAAGACCCCGCAGCGGGCAGGTTTTATATGCTCCCTAAAATCCATAAACCTGGAAATCCAGGGCGCCCAATAGTTTCATGCAACGGTACAGCTACCGAGAACATTTCAAGCTTTGTTGACCACCTTCTTAAAGATATACCTCCTAAACTACCATCCTACATTAAGGACACCAATCACTTTCTTCAAGTTCTAAGCGAATGTCAGCCTCCTTCTTCCAGTTTGCTAGTCACGCTAGACGTTTCCTCTTTATATACTAACATCCCCCACGAGGATGGCATTGCTGCAGCTGAAAGGGCATTTTCAAAATATTCTGATACCTCATACGATCCTTGTGTCCTATGCACATTTCTCAATCTTATTCTGAAAAATAACAACTTCGAATTTGACGGTAAGCACTACTTGCAAGTTCAGGGCACGGCTATGGGTACAAAAATGGCACCTAACTATGCAAATATATTTATGGGAGCTCTAGAGGAAGAATTTCTGTCTAAGCGCCTGAAGAAGCCCACGCTTTACAAGCGGTTCCTCGACGACATCTTCATGGTGTGGCCACACTCAGAAGATGACCTAATCACATTTATCAGCGACTTTAACAAAGCGCATCCGGCCATCAAGTTCACCCATTCTTATTCCCCTTTAACTGTTAACTTTCTCGATGTCCAAGTAAAGTTAACAAACGGAGCCTTGTCCACAAACCTGTTCCGTAAACCTACGGACTCTCAACAGTATCTAGCATTTAACAGTTGTCACCCGCGTCATACTAAACTTGCCATCCCTTACAGCCAAGCACTTCGATACAGGCGCATCTGTTCCAGCGACGCTGACTTGGACAGAAATCTAGCTCAACTTAGGGAAACATTCATCGGTCGTCAATTTCCACCTAGCTTAGTTGACGACGCTCTAAACAAAGCCCGCAAAGCAGATCGCAAATCCCTGTTCGAAAACCACAAACGCGTGTTAGATAATGGTTCCGTAGACCTCATCTTAACATTTAGCAGCAATATTCCAAGCGTTAACAATATACTAAACCGTCATCATAGTATCCTTCTCCAATCAGAGCGCATGGGACAAATTTTCCCTCAGCCACCGCGGGTAACCTACAGGCGTGCGCGCAACCTGCACGATAATCTAGTTAGCTCTAAAGTTAGCAAAGCAGCGCATCCAGGAAACGGCTGTCACCCGTGCGATGGTCGAAGGTGTCAAATATGCAAATTAATGCAAAGCACCCAAGTACTTAAAAGTACTAATTCCAATTTTTCCGTCAAAATTAATGGTGACTTCGACTGTAATTCATCTAACGTCATTTATGTCATTCAGTGCGGCATGTGCCAAGCACAATACGTAGGTCAGACTAAAACATCATTTCGGATCAGGTTCAACAACCACCGATCTGACGTTACCAAAAAGCCAAACCTCCCGGTTTCTCGCCATTTCAAACAACCAGGTCATTCACTAAATAACGTGTCACTTTTTATTCTCCAGTCAAATTTTAGCTCAGATCGGTGCAGGGAACAACGCGAATCTTATCTCATTTACAAATTCCAATCAACCATTAACGAAGATCTGGGAGCACTTTCAACGGTAAGAAATTTGGCCGCCTAGATGAGCTACACTTTCCTCCTTTTCGTTTCCCTTCTGTTTTTCTTTCTTTCTTTCTTTTTCTTTTTTTTTTTTTCAGCAAAGTTTGAAGCAGCGCTCACCCTTCCCGGAATTTTCCCCAAAGCGGACAGTGACCTACGGCGAATGACATCACCACCCGGACTTGACCTTCTGGAATATTCCCGAACCTGACTCACTGACAAACGCCTGTGGCGTGCCCGTACCGATTATGACGTCATGTAGCAAACCTATTTAAGAAATGTGTATTCAGCTACACATCTTTTGTCCTGACGAAGACAGTGCCACTGTCGAAACGTCGACCCCTTGCCCATTTTACTTTTTAACGTCTCCCCATGTAATAAACTAGTGTTTTTAACTTCCCTAAAATCTGTTTCCGCGTCTTTTTTTAACTTCTATATATATATATATATATATATATATAGATACTCATTGAACGATGCGACAGCACCAGAGGACACGTGTTTCGCCGTGTTTGCGGCTCATCGGCCCTGAGTAGCTGCGCATCGTTCGGGATTGGAAAACCAGGGGTCACTCAGCGAGCGATATACACCTGGGAGGGTGACTGAGCACTCCTCAATGCCACAGTGCAAGCCAGTGAAATATAAAGAGGGGGAAAAGCCATTAAAAAGAATAAGTAAATGATGCTAGACGTGTTTGAAACTCAAACTTACAGATTAAAATGGCTTCTATGGCTGCGCGTAGAGAAACAGATACTCATTGAACGATGCGACAGCACCAGAGGACACGTGTTTCGCCGTGTTTGCGGCTCATCGGCCCTGGGTAGCTGCGCATCGTTCGGGATTGGCAAACCAGGGGTCACTCAGCGAGCCATATACACCTGGGAGGGTGACTGAGCACTCCTCAATGCCACAGTGCAAGCCAGTGAAATATAAAGAGGGGGAAAAGCCATTAAAAAGAATAAGTAAATGATCCTAGACGTGTTTGAAACTCAAACTTGCAGATTAAAATGGCTTCTATGGCTGCGCGTAGAGAAACAGATACTCATTGAACGATGCGACAGCACCAGAGGACACGTGTTTCGCCGTGTTTGCGGCTCATCGGCCCTGGGTAGCTGCGCATCGTTCGGGATTGGCAAACCAGGGGTCACTCAGCGAGCGATATACACCTGGGAGGGTGACTGAGCACTCCTCTATGCCACAGTGCAAGCCAGTGAAATATAAAGAGGGGGAAAAGCCATTAAAAAGAATATGTAAATGATGCTAGACGTGTTTGAAACTCAAACTTACAGATTACAATGGCTTCTATGGCTGCGCGTAGAGAAACAGATACTACATGAACGATGCGACAGCACCAGAGGACACGTGTTTCGCCGTGTTTGCGGCTCATCGGCCCTGGGTAGCTGCGCATCGTTCGGGATTGGCAAACCAGGGGTCACTCAGCGAGCGATATACACCTGGGAGGGTGACTGAGCACTCCTCAATGCCACAGTGCAAGCCAGTGAATTATAAAAAGGGGGAAAAGCCATTAAAAAGAATAAGTAAATGATGCTAGACGTATTTGAAACTCAAACTTACAGATTAAAATGGCTTCTAGGGCTGCGCGTAGAGAAACAGATACTCATTGAACGATGCGACAGCACCAGAGGACACGTGTTTCGCCGTGTTTGCGGCTCATCGGCCCTGGGTAGCTGCGCATCGTTCGGGATTGGCAAACCAGGGGTCACTCAGCGAGCGATATACACCTGAGAGGGTGACTGAGCACTCCTCAATGCCACAGTGCAAGCCAGTGAAATATAAAGAGGGGGAAAAGCCATTAAAAAGAATAAGTAAATGATGCTAGACGTGTTTGAAACTCAAACTTACAGATTAAAATGGCTTCTATGGCTGCGCGTAGAGAAACAGATACTCATTGAACGATGCGACAGCACCAGAGGACACGTGTTTCGCCGTGATTGCGGCTCATCGGCCCTGGGTAGCTGCGCATCGTTCGGGATTGGCAAACCAGGGGTCACTCAGCGAGCGATATACACCTGGGAGGGTGACTGAGCACTCCTCAACGCCACAGTGCAAGCCAGTGAAATATAAAGAGGGAGAAAAGCCATTAAAAAGAATAAGTAAATAGGTGTATATCGCTCTCTGAGTGACCCCTGGTTTGGCAATCCCGAACGATGCGCAGCTACCCAGGGCCGATGAGCCGCAAACACGGCGAAACACGTGTCCTCTGGTGCTGTCGCATCGTTCAATGAGTATCTGTTTCTCTACGCGCAGCCATAGAAGCCATTTTAATCTGTAAGTTTGAGTTTCAAACACGTCTAGCATCATTTACTTATTCTTTTTAATGGCTTTTCCCCCTCTTTATATATATATATATATATATATATATTCTGACGCCATCCACTCAAACGTTGCCTGCCTGCGTACTTTTGATGAGGCCCAACAAGGCCGAAACAGCTGTCCAGTACTGGCATGGCGACGTTTGAGTTACAAACATATGCTATACGTGCAGCCAAAGAGCTCCCGCTATTTTTTCCTTGTACATATATATATATATATATATATATCAGTTTATACATAGCTTAAAACATATCAGGCAAAGTCGCATATACTCAGTGCTCGTGGTCAGATGCAGGGGTGGTCGTATAAGTTTGGCAACTTTCACACAGCTGACGTGCACGCAATATAAATGGTCTAGAAAACAGGACTCATAGTAAATTGACACGCTATTGCTTGCATGTACCAGAGGTACCGTGGTCCAGTATGCGGCATTCTAGTGGACCAGTATAGGCGAAAGCGCTCACTTTGCTGAGTTTTATCAACTTACCAGGGACCTGGGAACGCGGAATACCTTGCAGGACAAGAGAAAAAAAATTATATGCACGAGCCACAGAAACAAAATTCAATCACCTTTCTCCGCGAGGCTTAGCAGGGAGGCGACGCTCATCTGAACTCCATCTACATGGTTATAGCCGGTGTTGTAACCGAGGGGCAAAGAGGGGATATGTTTATTACGAAAAAAAAAATGGCAGGCAAAAAGGAAATGTCAGCCAGGCAGAAGCGGACTCGCTATTCCTTGTAAAAAAAAGACAAAAAAAAAGAAACGCAAAAACAGAAAAGGACGGAAGCGGCACATGGGCAGCAGGAGGGCATGCGTGCATGATCGCTCAAAGGCAGTCTATAGGATGGTAGCTGTCAAAATGAAGGTACTGGCGTTTATCAGTGGGTTTCTTGTATGGACTAGTGACCAGCTTACCAGACTGTATAGAGACAGTCACGTCTAGAAAATTCACTGATGCTTGAGCAAGGTTACACGTGAACTTGATGGCTTGATGTACGGAGTTAAAATGCTCGAAAAACGCAACTAATGATGGTTCATCACCCGAGCATACGATGAAAATGTCGTCAATGTACCTTAAGAAGACTAAAGGTTTGATCGGAAAGGATGCTAATGTTTTTTTTTCTTCAAATTGCTCCATGAAAAGGTTCGCATAGTTGGGAGACACGCCTGATCGCTTTGCTGCGCCTTGAACTTGGACAAAACGTTTCTCTTAAATATAAAGTTGTTATACATGAGCACAAGCTCAAGAAGCGAGAGGACAGCTGATGTCTGGAGAACTTCCGCCGGGAAAGATTCAAGAAAAACTTTCACCGCATCAAGACCGTCATCGTGTGGTATGTTTTTATAAAGGGATGTAACATCCATAGTAGCCAAGATGACGTTGCTAAAATCGCTGTTCTGCTTATTAATCGAATTGACTTTAAGGAGAAAGTCATTGGTGTCTTTTACGTGACAGGGGAGAAGCGGAGGAACGTGCTTAATACAATGATGTAAAAGGAGAGAAATGTTTTCGGCGGGTGTGTTTATTCCCGATATTCTATAGACCTGTCGGGGTTATTTTTCTTGTGTACCTTAATCAATAGGTAAAGTGAAACTGGAGTAGGATTTTTGAGTATAATGAACTCCGCAAGGTTACGTGGAATTGAATCGTTAGAGATCAGTGCGGTGATCTCCTGGTTAATTGTGCGACAAAATAGTGGAGTGGGGTGAGAGTCAAGAGGCTTGTATAACATAGCATTACTGAGGTGCTCATTTGCTTTGCTTATGTAGTCTGAACTCAGTCTATCAGTATTTATTTCCGTCAACATCGCCACCATTCTTGAACCATCCAGCAGGATCGCTCATGATATCCAGTATAAGTGAGGGGAGATAAGAGTGAGCGAGAGAGGTGTAATTTTGTGAGGCGTACAAGGAAAGCGACTTTGGTAGAACCATTTGGTAGAACTGTCTAAATATATCTGATACGGCTCGAACGAGTCTAGCGACAGTACAATCTCACGCGAAGGCCACAGCTCGGCATTTTGGCTCGTGTTAGCTCTCAAAACACAATCATCTAATTGGCGCGAATGGTTTCTGTCACACGAGGGACTAATGGCAAAAATAATAGCTCAACATTTCGACTCGCGATAACTCACAATTACGAGCAACTGATACGGCGGAAATGATTTCTGTCGCTCTACGAACTCATGCAAAGGCCTCCGGTCTTTATTTCGATCCGCGATGCCCCTAAGTAATGGCGAATTCGAGTTGACATTCGGGTGGTCGACCTTATGCCGAAACGGCAAAAGTGCCTGAAACAAACAAAATATCCGACGCCCGTGATGGTTGATTATAAGCGTCTCATGCGGTGAAGTTTTGCTTTAGTGCTGTACAAAGGAATACGTGTTGGAAGTGGTAAAAGAAAACTAAAACAAACATTATCGAAAGAAATATATAAGAGAGTCAACCCTGTTGAAAAAAGTACCGCAATCCGGCACGCTTCGAAATTTGCACCTCAAACGACGAGCTAGCAGGTAGTGCGCCCTGCTGCATGAGCATGAACCAGTATCAGTGTTGCCGATGCAAAGATTCCCCATACTACGACGTCCTTCTTCTGGAGTCCTTATTTAGAAAACAAAAGTAGGAAAACTTCTTGTTTGATGACCTCAAACAAGACAAATTGAAGAATGTATTTCCAGTACTTGCTTACGACTCCATCCCTATTTATAACCCCTCCTGCACATGAAGGCAGGCAAATATGAGGAAGAAGTGGATAACCTCACGCGAACGCTCGTTTGTTCTGTGCCAAGAAAGCAGAGGATTTGGTAGCTCGGGTGTAGAGCACCTGAGTAGGATCGGTTTCAATCGACGAACCAGCAACTATACTTAAAACGCAGCAGGAGATGCGCAAGCAGCCACTCACAGATCAGAAGAAGATGACTGCAACTGTTAGCGAGCGGGCACCGGTTACGCAGCAGAACCAGTTTCCAGTGGGGCACCCCAGGGGAATGGCACAGTCCCCCGCGGCACATCATCAGCAGCCACTCACAGATCAGAAGACGATGATTGCAGCTGGTAGCCAGCCTACACCAGTTGCACAGCACAACCAGTTTCCTGTGAGTCAGCCGAGGGGAATGGCACAGTCCCCTGTGGCACATCATCAGCAGTCACTCGCAGATCAGACGACGATGACTGCAGCTGTTACCCAGCCGACACCAGCTGCACAGCAGAACCAGTTTCCTGTGAGTCAGCCGAGGGGAATGGCACAGTCCCCCGTGACACATCCTCAGAAGCCACTCACAGATCAGAAGACGATGACTGCAACTGTTAGCCAGTCGACACCAGTCGCACAGCAGAACCAGTTTCACGTAGGTCACCCGAGCGGAATGGCACAGTCCCCAGTGGCACAGCCTCATCCAATACCACAGGGCCAAACGCGACCCCCCGCGCCGCCCTACCCAGTACAACAGTGGGTTCCAGTGGGCAAACTGGGAACCATTGGACAATCACCGATGACACACGATTACTCCAGGCAACAACAGTCACCCACTGCACGGCCGCGTCCTGCTAGGCAAGAGCACCCAGTAGTGCTTCTTATAGGCTTTGCAGGAGGATGTATATTCACTTACTGCTTCTGTTTTTGGCTGCCTTTCTTTCTTGTTTGGATAGGAATCCTGCCACATGGACTATTTCCGGAATCAAGTACGGCAGTGCACAGTCAGTTCACGTCTGGAACGTGAGGCCATTTTATTGAGGGCTTAATGAGTGCTCTATAGTACAAAAATGAACATATAGACCGAAACTGATGATATAATAACGCCAACATTCAACACTTCGAAAAGGATGCAGGATGGATACGATTGGATGAACCACGAGGTTAATCAGTACAAAAAAGTGCAATAAATAAAATGCTGCTCAATCAACAGCGCTCGGTACAACAGTCGCTCGACATGATTCCTTTATTGCGTCTCCACCCGGCATAAAGGTCCGTCCTTTTGCAGATAATTATAATTTCAATTGGACGAATGGCATACTTATCGGCACCACATCTTCCACGTCGAGAAGCCGGCTGGAGCAAGGATCAAGTGCCTTAGGTAGGACGGTAGGACGGAGAAGTCTATAGGACTGCTTTTCCATCGTTGTGCACCGTGCACATGCCATGTACAGGCAAAACGTAACAGACATACACGCATAAGAGACGCGAAGAAAATGACACGGCGAACAGTAACGTCTATATTACGGGCGAAGTGTCATTACGGACAAAAATTCTTTAATCCCCCAAGTGTCTCATTACGACAAAAATCCACCATATTGGCAATCGTTGTGCTGTATCGTTGTAGTAAGCGTTGTGTTGTGCTGTGTGCTTCCCAAAGTGTCTCTGAGGTGGGTGTGCCCCCACGGCTTGCGCCCCACACAACACTTCGTGCACGCAATACTGCGACAGTATTTCATGGATCCCTGGTGAGAAATGTTTTTATTCCCACACTGTGCATGCGATATTTGTGTGTGTTGCATCATTTTCTCACGGTATTCGAGCAACATCCAACTCATTGGTACTGTCAGCAAATTGTGTGCGTGTGTACAGGAAAGAACTGATGTTCTGAGGCTGGAACAACATAGAAGGGACAAATACATACAAGCCTCAATTTGCCTAAGAAATTAACGATGAACGATGAAAGTCACTCAAAAGGTTAGCCAGCTGTAGGACTCGAACCCACATCTTCTGGATTGCCGGTCCAGGGCTCTACCAAAATTGTGTGTGTTTATGTGGCGTTTACATGGGGGGGGGGGGGGGGAGACATCAGATGTTCTCATTGGAGCAACTTCGTAGCTTTTATAATTAAAAAGTTAATAAATTATTGAAAGTTAATTAAGACATTGCCTTAGGAGTCTGTTAATGCCCCCCTAGGGAGTGCCCTTCAGCATATGCTATATTGCAATTGATTTCATCTCGGAAAAACTGATTGATATATTTTTAAAAAATCTGTTCACACTTAGCGTGGACACCCTGTATATGGCGGGCTAGTATATATAACGTTCATGCGCTTCCTCTTTTTTTGTCTTTTTTCTTTGTATTCCTTCGCTCTCACATTGCACTGGCGTTCGGTGGACACTAACTCATCATCCTCATCAATCATGGTTAGTCACTAATAGGTTAGTCTTGGCCAGTCTTCCTTGCTGAATAACGGTCAGCGACTGAGGTGGAAGAAGAAGAAGAAGAATCGGTAATCCCTGTTGACTACTTCTGACGACGCCGACGAAGAAGAACAAGAAGAAGCACTCGCTCGCACTACTCGCACTCTCAGGACGAAGGACCATGGCCGGACAACCGTTGTTAGTGGCACAGCAGAAGCCTTATCCCGTACAGTTGGGCAAGGTGGGAATGCCGCTCCAGCCAGCGCCACTGCGGTATCTAGTGATTCAAGCGGGAACTATGGGACAGCAAGTTCCTCCCAAGGTGGATTTTCCGCAGCGCGTCTACCCTCACGCTAGTCAAAGAAACGCTATGATGATTCTCGTTGGGTTTCTTGTAGGTTGCGTATGTCTCTTTGTGGGATGGTTGCTCCTGATCGTTCCGCCGCCACGGATGTCCCTATCCCACAATGTCACGACAGTGGCAGGGGGTGAGCAGGTCCCATTTCGAGAAAACTACAGTTCAGTGGAAGATTTCAACGCGTCCACTTTGATCGCCGAGATTCGCCTGGGCGGCGGACGAACTGTTGAAGACACTACGACTTCATCGGTTGTTTTCCAGCGGATACAGCGCACCGTGAACGACGAAGCCAAGACGATACACGCTACTCCATTGTATTCCTAATACATACGTTATGACCTGGACCAACATTTATTGCGTGTCGTTGTTTATCATTATTTGCAGGTGGATGTCTTGCACCGGCTATTTTTGTAGTAACTCCCAAAAGTATCATCATCTTGTAGAACGAACCAGTCTTAGTCATACGTCATAAGTAATATCAGTGTGAGGTCACGTGGTCGTCCATATTAATGCGTTGCCATTAGGAGTGTCGAAACGGAAAACACTGTGTATACGAGAGAGTAAGAGAGAGAGAGAATGCCTCACCGAGTCAGAGGTATAAGCGGACACAATGTGACGCCAGGAAGGCGAATGTAAGTGAAGGTAAATCATATGAAACTGAAGTACTGGAAGGTAATTAAGAGTAACTAAAGGTAATAAAAGCACGGAAGTTGAGTTTATGGGCAATGAATGTAAGATTTATGTAATTAAGAGAACCACTAAATGAAACTAAAGATGACCCAAGGTTATATAGGGTTAATAGGTAAATACATCAGTCCTTCTAGTTCACCATAATCGCTGTGTCCGGGATGATGATGATAATGATAATTCGGGTTTTTTTTTGGCGCATTGCAACTACGGTCATGACCACCGGTTTCGCCACGGTAGTCACGTTCATTCCTCGGTTAATTCGCGCTTTTATTTAATCGCCTGTGAAACGCCATAAGTGCGAGTGCGAGAGGTCACGGTATAAATAAACGGATGAAAACAGTTTCAATGTAAATATATCTTCGCCATATGAAAGCGAAGGGAGAAAACGACCGTGTCAGTGAGTTGGCTCACTGTCATATTTTGAGAGGAAGAAGAAGCCTGGAAAGCTGCTACGCGTTCAGACTGGAACTCTGAAAGACGAACTCTTCGAGGTGCTGTCAGACTATCGACTGTGTACACGGAACAGAAGCACATTCACCTGGCGCTAATTAGGAGACGATGACCGCATCGTCAAGACAGGCCCCGCGTGTGCCACAGCAGAACCAGATTCCAATTCAGGGACAACCGGGAAGTATGGGACAACTGCCGATGGCCCAACCTCAGCCAGCGCAACAGGGCCAAGTGGGGCCCATGGCACCGCAGTACCCAGTGGCACAGCAGGACAACTGGGTTCCAGGCGTGCTGCCGGTAGCGATGGGACAAGCCCCTATGCAACAGCAGTACCCCATGGGGCAACCGGTAGTCATGGCGCCGGGTCTGCAACATCCTAGTGGTGACTATTACGCCACAGTGCTTGTCACATGTGTCGTTGGAACTTGTCTGTGCATTTGCTTCAGCATTTTTATCGTCATGTGGTTTTCTACGCGTTTACGCCGGTTCACTGAAACTGCGTCATATGGAATAAGTACAGAAACAACATGGAAACTGCGCCACCGAATCTCATGGGAACCAAACCCTCATTTCCCGGAAGGTTTCAATGCCACAGGGGTGCCTGATGTAATTTACAAGGGCAACGCTGGAACCCTTCAAGCCGCGTAGTCTTCATCCGTCGCTTCAAAGAGCCTGCTTTTCATAGCGAATGACCGTTCGGTCAAGACGCGGCATAGGGTTGCTCAGTATTGCGAATAAATACAATACGACACTGACAACACATGTTGTGTCCGGATCTGTGTGAGTTACTCAAATAATCTGATTAATGTACGAGCGACGTTACCCCCCTCTGAAACAGCAGTTACCGCACACTGTCAATAACGAATGTCTAGTGTCTGGACGCGTGACAGAAACGTCGCACACTAGATCATGTGACTTTGTTTCTATTGCGTTTGGCCGTTTGGGTTCAGATTTTCGCAGCATTATGAACCTGTAACATGGAATATTTTGCTGGTACAAGTTAAAGCGATATGCTTCTTCCCCGCCATGCGTTCTTGGCACATCCACCAGTTTGCCTGCGTCGGTCTTATTTTACGTGGCGACGTCGTTCAGCTTTGTTTCGAGTCTGTGGAGGCAACTTGGCGTTCCCACATTGAGAGAACTTTCTGTGCACTCCAAAGCAAAATTTGTTAGTACCGTTTTCAATCATGGGAATGCAGTGGCTTTCATAGAGTCCCAAGAGGCCTACCTTACGGTTGAGTGTATAAGACAACATCTTTGACTTTACGTCCATAACATAACTGAAGCCAGTGTTTGCAATACATATCTGCACAGCACATCAGTTTCACGCATATAGCCTTACACGTAGCATAGGGAGCTGAAAGGAGTTGGGACACTTTCGTAGATCTGGCTCATTACATCATGGACGCATAAACTTTTTTTCTTTTCAGGAGTGGATCCCGCCGTTGCCTGATGGATCAAAGGTGCGCACCCGTAAGATCTGCAGTGCACTAGAAGGTGACCTGATGGTATATCGCACTTCAGGGCAGGTGTGTGTCTCACGTTAGTTACCCAGTTTTGCCTAAGCTTGATATGGCAACACTTTTTTTTTCTCTGCTTACCGACGAGGATAGGTTAACTATGTGGAGTTGTTCGAACCTCTCTGCACCATGTCTCTGCCTTACTTTCTTTTAGGACGGATATGAAGATTTTTTCTTTTTTCAAATGTAGAGTGACAAGAATGCTTCTGAACCTTTCACTTGTGTGTGCTTTTTGTTTCAAGCTTTTTTGTTTTTGTCTTCTAAAGGCTTTCGGCAACCCGAGTCAAAAGACCCTCAAATAACCCCGTCTCTTAACCGTATCAATTTGCTCGCAAAAGCTCCACTGGATAGTGTGCTCACATAATTTTTCCTGAGCTGTTGAGATAGCTGTCTTTCCAAGTGCTCTTTTCACAGTTTTAGTGTGGGCAGAATCATGGTGGTGTGCTTGTCTTTTAGTGCGGGATTGTATGCTCAACAGAGGTGAGGAAGTGATTCTGAAGTTATTATAATGCATATAGAAAGTTTATACACCACATTTATTGTATAATTCTTATATCTTCAGACTCAGTAGATGACCTTGTTTCGCTTCCACGCATGATTTCACTTTTAAACACACTCACAAATTTTAAAAGCTATAAGTTGCCCCGCTATTGCACAGTCCAAGCAGGCAACTCCTGATGATACCGACCATGGCATCGGCTAAGCAACCTCCCGCTAGTAACCCTCTGTCGACCACGGCTCTTGCATGTTTCGGAGGAAGTTGGTTGTTCATGTACTGTAGCTGTATTTTCGTCTTAATCGTGTACATGCATTTTGTTAATTTCTCAGGTGAGCGACCAGCGCACGTGAACTAACTAAAACGGCGGTCCATCGCGATGAAGCTCCCCCAAACCTTGGGGGGAGCTCGTTTTTGCCATCGGGTGCCATCGTTTATGTGAGCAAGTTGGAGGAGTAGGACAATTCCCGATGGCACAAGCCCCGATGGCACAACTCCGGCCCAAGGGGGAGCGCGATGAAGCGCCCCCAAACGGTATCTGCGTCAGGTATGAACGAGACCCACCAGAGTCACCGAAATTTTACATAAGCCGGGCCGAAACTGGTGACGCCGCCGCACTTTCATCAATTCTTTGCAATGGGGCACAGGGGAGAGGGAAAGATAATGCGGACGTTGCCAGGACTAGATTGCGTGTCCCAAATGAAAATCCAATACCATGCCGACAAACATATCCGTGCCCTTGTCCGTGATTGCGTCTCTGGTTTACATTTCAGCACCGTTGTGACCAGCGATTTCCTCGCGAGTTTCATCTCGAGGGAAGAGGTGTTTTGGGGTGTTTTGCCGGTTAGGGGAGAAAGGGTTGATGTTAATATCTGTGTCCATTGCCCTTCTGTGTTTTTACCTTTTACTGACAGGTACTTTTAGGTTTTGGGGACGAAGTGACATGGCCAGCACGCTAATCGCAAGTTATGACTGCATTTCAACCTATCCACAATTGTAAACGGAAGCTAATTCGGTCGAACGGGAAAAGGCGGGCATGGCCCAAGGGACGACCTAGTGACCAAACATGAAATACAAGACCAAACGTGGAATACACAGTGTACAGCTGCTGACACGACTGCTATAGCCTTGAATACAGAAATAGGCCTCGTAGGCATTTCTGCTACTTTTGCTGATTAAAGAAGCCTTATGAAGTCGATGGAAATTCACCGATTCACTTAGCATTCCCTGTAAGGCAACCAAGAGATACGTACAAGCGCCTTCAAATTAAAGGGTGTAGTTGTCATACCCTTGCAGAGATAGCGTCTTGTAGCATGCGTTAGCCCATGTGTCAGGTTTATATACCGTTTGGCAGGTTGGTTGCGTTAAACCTTGAACTTCTGTTGTAATTTTGGCGACGAAATCGAGAGAGGAAGAAGTTAATTTCCTCAGAGGAACACCACTGTACCTAGTGGTGGAAGAAGAAGAAGAAGGAACATCCATTTGGTAGATGCGTGGAAAGACGATCATATATAGCTTCTGAGGTGCGGAAATCTGTGCAGGATCTGCGCAAGTCGACATCAGTTACTATCGACCGCGAAACAGGAGGAACGCCTGGTGTCATCAACAGACTATCAAGGAGCCATGATCGTGCCTGTAAGACAGCCGATGCGATTTGCACGGCAGAACCATTTTCCATTGTGTCGAGTTGGAGGACTGGGACAACACCCGATGGCACAAGCCCCGATGGCGCAACACCGGCCCAAACCATCGGGCCAAGCGAAACCGACGACATCGCCCTACGTAGTGGCACAGCAGTTCCCAGTGGGAGAGCCGGGAACAGTTCGGCAACTCCCGATGGCACAGCCTGAACCCACGCCACCGGGGCAGGCGTTACCCGTGGCAGTGCCCGATGCGGTGGCACAGCACTTTCCAGTGGGTCAGCCGGGGACAATGGTACCGATGGCACAAGCAGATCCACGTCCTGTTGGTCAAGACAACGCCGCAGTGTTTATTGCGTGTTTGGGGGGAGGTTGCGTACTCGCTTGCTGCTGCATTCTTGTGATGCCTATCTTACTTGTTTCGTTTATAAAACGTAACCCTTCTACGGACTTAATAACCGACCCGCGCAGTGAAGTTCCTCCTAATGGGTACGGCCGTCTCGATGAGTACTTAAGCGAGTCCACGGCGGTCACCGAAATTCAGGTCGGTTGGAGTGAATCCGAAGACACAACAATGCTATCATCCGTCCTGTTCAAGAAGGCACAACGTAGAGACTACGCCATGAAGACTCTGCACGAGGAGAATCAGTAGCACGCTGGTCAACATCATTCAATACAATTGCCCAACCTAGTCCGTACGTTACGCGTCCAGTTTGCAGCAGACAGTAGTAGAGTAATGTCTGTGCCATCTCTGATATCGCCATAACTCCTCACCACGAGCAGTAGATGTATATCGCTATATCTCCATGCGGTTTATTGAGCGCACATGCCTACTCAAGGGGAACAGTGACAACGCAGCGTTTTAGTGTTAAAAGATGTGTTCAGATGACAGATATAACCATACTTTCTTGACGATTTCAGTATGATGTTTTCTGACAAGAATAAAGAAAGATTGGAATTCGTGCACCCTGTTGGACATATTAATATTATTAATAACAAAAGTAGCGCATCTTTATTTTAGTGATGATGATGATGAAGATGCCTCATCGGCACAGGAGATATGATACCCTATTGCTCGCGGAAGTTGGGGTAGAAATATAATGATGAAAATTTACCGAGGTGACCGCGATCTAGGGCTCATATTTCAGACTTATCCCGGTTTTTATTATGGGCTGCCTCAACCGGCACATCCAGCAAAAACTAAAGATCAATGCGCACACGATAACTGCTGCAAGATGACTGCTCATAACAAAATAGTTCAACTGTCTTCAACATAGCCCACTTTACCCTACTTTGTTACGTGCGTCTGTCTCCAATTCATATTCCCCTCCTGCACATGAGGGCGAGAGAAAGTGAGGAAGAAGTGGATCGCCTCGCGCGAACTATACGCGAACGCCCATTTGCTCTTCGCGAGAAAGCGGAAGATTCGGTTGGTACATCATTATAGTTCGGTCGGCACAGTTCCCTCAGAAGTCGGCCCAGGACGCACATTCCCCCAGGGCGTGAGTCGTGACGTTGCCCACATACGTGAGGCCGACAACGGCAAGCCCTATCACCACCACCACCACCTGGTACATCATTACCATACTATCGGTTTGAATCGGCGGACAAGCAACTACTAACCACGCGGGAGGAGGTTCGCCAGCTGCCACTAGCGCACCTGAGCCCGATGAATGCACCTCTTAGCCAGCCAGACACCAGCTGCACAGCAGAACCAGTTTAAAGCGAACCAACGGAGAGGAATGCCACAGCTCTCCATGGCACGGCCTCAGCCCACACCACAGGGCCAAATGAGACCATCCGCACGGCCCTACCCAGTGCAGGAGTATCCAGTGGGTCAACTGGGAACCATTGGACAATTACCGATACCACAAGCTTACTCCAGGCCACTATCGTCCCTCACTCCACGGCCACGTCCTCCTAGGCAAGAGAACCCAGTAGTGCTGCTTATAGGCTTTGCGGGAGGATGTATATTCACTTACTGCTTCTGTTTTTGGCTGCCTTTCTTTCTTCTTTGGATAGGAATCCTGCCACGAAAACTTTTTACAGAGTCAAGTACGCCCGTGCACATTCAATCCACACCTAGAACGGGGACTTTGTGAACGGCTGAATACGTCAACCATAGTCGCTGAAACGAACATGAACCGGACTGCAATTGACAATATAATAACGCTAACATTCACCACTTCTGAGTAGTAGTGTTCTTGTAGAACTTACAGTGGTCTCACTTCTGGCAGTATAGATACGTTTCGATGAAAGCACTGCACGAGGTTAACCAGTACCAAAGAAACGCAATCAATGAAAAGCTGGCACAGCAGTGCTCGGTACGACAATCGCTTGACAAGATTCGCTCACTGCGTCTCCGCTCTACATGAAGGTCCGTCCTTTTGTGGAGAATCAAATTCAATCAGACTAACGACGTACCTATAAGGACCACATGATACACGTCGACTCACCGGCTGGACGTTGCGCCAACGGTGTATGACGAGTGGTGACGATCTACAACCGACGAATCTAGATTAATGACGAGTGGAAACTCCAAAGAAAGGAGACAGCGGGTAAGCTATGCCGTACAATTTAAAGGACCACCGGGTACGACATGTAGAAAAATGTGTGTGCTTTTTTGTATTAGACGTCGTGCTGTAGCGTGCGTGCACCTTGTAATGAACCGGAAGAACCTTTTAACAGGAGTGTCAGCGAGTACGAAAGGTTTTCTGTTGAAAAAAGGAAAGAAGACAACGACAGTTCATAATCCACAACGCTTCTGCCTCTGACCCTACTGCATGAGCCAGCATCAGTGTTGTCGATACATCCCACCGAAATTCCCCAACCGTGACTTCCTTCTGGTGGCTCCCTTGTGAGGACAACAGAAAAGTAGGACAACGAATTTATTTTTTACCTCAAACAGAACCTGAGGGGTAGTTCCAGCACGCGGTTATGATTACATCTGCATTCATAAGAGATTCCATCCTCCTGCACATGAAGTCGTGGTGTTGGTGATACGTGGTGGTGGTGGTGGCGGTCGTGGCGTTCTGTATCTGAGTCGCCTGCTTGGCGGTGTGGCTCAGTGTTACTCGGGAGGGTTGTGCGTTCTCGACGGACTTCACAGGGAGTTGTATCGCCATCGGCATCGCGGGGGTAGGAACAGCCGGCGCAAGGATTCTTACCCTCTTCAGTCGAGCGGCGATGAGGAAGTGAAACCTCACACGAATCTATATTGTTAGCCAAATCATTTAGCGCAGCTATTAAGGCATACACATATATAGGCGTGTAGGCCTGTAGCCCGCAGACGTGCTATATTTTATATATAACTCCAACCGCTCTTAGTTTCCTCCCAGGTATCCACATTTCAGTGACACATGATGTATTCTAGTGGTACTTTTGCTTTGCGATCTCACTTGTCTTCCTGATAACCGTAATATATAACCCACAGTATATATGAGGAAAAAAGAAAAGCGAATCATTTGTTTGCTCGGGTGCATAAGAGCTAGCTCTGTAGGATTTACGTAAATAGCTATCTAACTGTCACACACAGGTAAGCAGACGATGGTTGCACCTGTAAGAGCACCGCCGCTAGGTGCACAGTAGAGCGAGCTTGAAGTGTGTCATACAAGAGGTATCTCACACCTCCAGATGGCACAGCCTCGGGCCACGCCGCTGGGCCAACTCTGGCCCATATGGCATCGCCTTACACAGTGGCGCAAACAGTTCCTGGTTTGGGTCAGTTTCTGGTGACGCATGCATCTGTGTAAGCTCGTCTATCAGTCCAACATGGCCACCATAATGAGCGTGACTCCGACCGAAAGGGACGCTACCGCAGTGCTATCGTCCGTACTTTTCGAGCAGCTACAGCATAGGCGGAAGATGGTACGATAAAGATGTTCCAATTTGCGTCGAATGTAATTTCGAGTAGACGGTTGCCAATATAAGCTGCTCGCCATTTTTGTTGTGTCCCAGTTCTCTATGTAAGGATCGACCTCGTGCAGATAATCAGATTTGAATTCGTCCACATTTAATTTATTTCTCCCCTCGTCAAAATACGTGCACGCAAGTTTCGCATAAAGATCGTAAGTGATAATTTATTGAGGTTATTCTAAAGTAGAAGGGAAGCAGTGTTCTGCAGTTCCCCGCATTGCGCACGTAAAAAAATAATAGATATTGTTTCTGGCAGTATTTCGACTGGCGCAAGTCATTAATGCGCGCCAGAAGAGCTTATCACAAATTTGCGGGACGCACGCAGCCTTTTATCCTTCCAAGGGTGGCACGATGACAGCTCCATAGGCGGAGATCGGTAGAGGTATGTCCTTGAGGCGTTTCCATTGGAATTTGTTGCTGGACAGCTCCATGGCTGAGACGTTTGTCACTGGATGGTCTGGCTTCTCCACGTCCTGGCCGCCCACGACGAAAGTTTCGCCATCTGCAGATGATATTTATAAATGTTAGTTAAGGAGCTTTTAGTTCTTAGGATTCCATCGTGATTATTCTTTTCCTGCCTCCCAGTACAAGAGCCTTCGCGACATTTTCTGGTCGTTTACAGCCGTTCTCATCCTTCCTTGTAAGTTTCTGTCTGGATATAGCGTTCCGCGTTTGTAGTTAACCTTGTGCTTTTGGAGCAGGAAACCGGAATACACAATTTCCGGGGCGTCAGTTGACGGGGTCATTACATCATCTGCACACGTTGCGTGGTCATCGCAGCGTAACCGCGGTAGTTACAAAGCAGTCCTTTGGACAATAGCGCTGGTGTGAAGCTACATCGCTGGTTCAGACAACCTCCTACTTTTCAAAGGTTCACCCAACCCCTTACACTTTAGCTGCCAAACATTACCCTTGCATTGGAAGACATAGGTTGACCAAAACCAAACTGGCATATGTAGGTTGAAAAAAATAAATAAAAAGCTCTGTCAACAGTAAGTGGAACTCACTGTGCTGTATGATGTGTGCATTATGGCGTGGTGCAGGCATGCTGGCCACCTGTTTCCACGCCTTTTTGCCGTCTGTGTACGCCAGGATGTCGTCGATGGTGAGCAACTTTCGTGTTGCACCCGCGGAGTTGTAGAAGATGCCGCCGAAGCAATATAATTCCGTGTCGTTGACGTTCAGAAGCGACACACACGTTCGTGGAGATGGTAAGTAGCTGGCTGCGTATGTCCACCTGCGCAGAAAAGAGGGCGTCGTTAATTTGCCAACCCTTTCCAGCCGCGTAGTTTTCTAGCTAGTAGCCAACCAGGAAAAAATTATAATGCTGCTATGAGGCACTGAGACAGATGTGGGGCTACCATAACCCGTGCAGCTTGTTTCACTCGTCACCGAATGTCGTCGCTTTTAAAACTAGTGGGCTGGAGTGAAGGACTCAATGCTTAACAGTAATTTGCTACAATGTTCTAAAAATTGAAGTTTCAAGCATCGTAAGCATGAACCTCTGCTACGATGATGCACAGAACAGGACAGGATGCATATAAAAAAAAATCCAAAAACAAAACAGGCACATCAAGCACCCATGTGGTATATAAGAATCCTCCTTTTGCTCCACTTAGAAATAGACCTCTACCTGTTTGTAAACAAATGACGTCATAATGTTGAACTACGTTCAATGCTAGTGGCGAACAAGGTCGCGCCCGAAAGCCACGGTCTTGAGGGGATTACGATGGTCTCTGAAAAGGACGCGACCTTCGGTCCTACTTTTCTTTTAATAGGAGGCAGGGAACAATTGCCCATTCGTGGAACCCAGCTCTCCCCTTCCGATCTGTTTTGGTTTCGGTGTGTCTACCAACGTCATGATGACGTTTCTCGGGTAGAGGTTTACTGGGTGGTGTTTCCTTCATAGGCCATAATTGGTAGTGTTGCTTACTGGTTTGTTGCTGGATTGTAGACTTCAACGTATGCCGTTGAGCATGTCTGCTGGCCAGTGATCTGCACGATGCCCCCGACGACCCACAAGTTGTTCTGAAACGCTGTCACTCCCATTCCCATTCGACCGCAGTACAGGCCCTTGTCCAGTACGGTCCAGGAATTATCATCGTGGTTGTACCATTCCACGCTGGACAGCAGCCTTCAAGAACTGACTGTCAGACACACCTCAGCTAGCAAAAGTTGTCGAGGCTACTTACATATCATTAGCGTCAACGCCGCCAACAGCGTAGATGCGGCCATTGACGACAGTAACCCCGTGATATCCCCTTGCGTGCTTGAGCGGTGCCACCACGCTCCATTCTCCGGATCGAGCATTATAACGAAAACAGAAGCTGGTGGATATCCGTAGCCCGTAGTTAGCGTCGCGGTTATCGAAGCCCCCTGCACAGAATGTAAGGATTTCAGTAAGTAACTCCCCAGTTAAGTCCCGCAGACACACGAGCAATGAACGAAGCACCCAGAAAACGTCATTTGACGAAAGCTTGCTTCCCTTAGGGAAACTGTATCGCGGGTGTGTTGCAGATGCTAGCAAAGCGTAGCAGCTTGTGTGTTTCTAGAAAGTCACTAGTCTAAGCATTTACTGTTCAAGAGTTAAATGTCCGTGGCTTGAAAGTACGTACATATAGCGGATGAACAGTTACAACACTTTTTTTTGTTATTTCCTCAATCGGATCTGTTACGCTTTTCGTTTTAGGAAGTACGTGTCACGTCAGAAGCCGGTGGGAGCACACGAGAACAACCCTACCTGTTGTAACCAGAAATAAGCGTCACAATCGTGGGTGAATGGTGGGTGGTGGTGAGAATTAATTTACAGACGCTCCTGGAGCAAACGCGCACGTTCGACACTTTGCCCCCTCCTTCATATCCCGAGCTCATGTTGGCGTCCGTCATACAGGCTGATTTTTGAAACATACCAATGATGTAGATCTCTCCATTCATGAAGACGCATCTGTGTCCATAACGAGGAAGGGGCATCATGCTGCAACGTCTCCATTCATTTTCTTCAAAGTTGTAGCGAAGAATTACGCACCCTATAAGGAAGGGTTTCGTTATTAGTATTTAACAAGCGATCAGAGATCGCCACCTGTGAGGACTTGGTCCAGTGCAGTCAGGTTGATACCCCCGAGAATCAAAAGGGATGGTGAACGGACGTCTTGAACACAGGGGGAAGGCCACTTCTCTAGGTCCTTGGCTGGATTCACCTTCCAGTTGAGTGGAATAGTTTCCTCCCACTCCTCGCTACATGGTGTCATCTTCTGAATCATATCTGCTATTGAGGGCTGTAGCAACAGAGTAAAATACACCACTAAGCGTAAACCGAGGACGCGAAGATCATTTTGTGTCATTAAAATTTGTCGCCGTTATCAACATCTAATAACATTATGTTAGACATGCGAAAATCCTGCCATACAAATGCTTAACAAAAAAGCGAGCGAACAAAGCTAACGAACGAAAGCGAACATCGAATGATGTCAGCTGTCAGTGATTACTACGAGCTCGAAAGCGCCAAGCATACTGTTTTCGTTCAATTAATAATATGAATCAGACCTTTGAAGAGGTAGCCAATCCAATAATAACACACAGCTTCTCTTTCAGGGAAGTTAGTCCGACTAGAATCAGAACTACCATAGAACCACCATAGTCGACCAGCGGTACAGTGGAGAAAGCAGATCAGCCAAATCTATGAGAGGAAGCTTACCTTATCATTGAGCGTCACTCGATGCAAGTAAAGTGGGAGATAATCATCTGGAACTCTTCGGCCATCATCCGTGTCTTCGGAAAGATATGCGTAGGTGGAAGCTTCGCGAAGGTCCTTGCTATGCACGCAGGTTTCTATGGACACACCCGACGGAGTGGCACTCACTTCCGTCTGCGTATCAGCAGTACGAGTGCTAGGGCGGGCGGGAAGGCTCTCGACAGGAGCAGCTACAAGGAATACTGAGGAATCCTGGCATGGGATTTCGGCGCCTGCTATTGATGGTTCGTCATGAACAGGAGATGGGCCACTTAAGGTTTCATAGTGCAAGACAGTTCCCCCCGCTAACAAATCAACCATGTAAGATTCAATCAGGTCCAGCTGACCATGTGAATCTAATGCGTTTCTTGCTAGCTCGGATTCGTCTATCACTGCGCTGGCTGCTGGTTCTGATGCAGTGACGTCTCGCGTTTCTCGAGGTACCAGCGCTTCCCCAGCCGGTTCACCAAGAGAAGCAGGTTTCGCACCCGGAGTGTAGGGCATGCTAGGCCGTTCCATTTCCGCCAAGAGCGTATTTTCAGGTTGTGTATCCAAACGCGCTTGCACATGCTTTTCGTCCTCTGTTGATATATCATGGGAGACGTATTCTACTACAGCAGTTTGCAGGTCATCATGAAGTGGTGACTTTACACTTGCTGACGATAGACCAGTTAAGGTTGCCTCAGGCAAGACAATTCCTCCTTCTAACAAATCGGCCATATAAGATTCAATATGGTCCAGTTGACCATACGGCTCCTGCTTCACTAGCTCGGGTTCCTCTAACAGTGCGCTGGTAGCTGGCTCATATGCAGTCTCGCCTCTTGTTTCTTCTGATATTTGTCTTTCCTCATACGGCTCTATAAGAGAAATAGCTTTGACATCCCTCTCTTCAGTGCAGGGCATCTCCGTAAAGAGTGCGTTGTTCAGCGTGCATGTTTGCAGAAGTTTTGTTTCAATCTCCTTCAGTTCTTCCAGCGTGATCACTTTCTTCAGTGAAGCGTAGTCTTCGGGTTGCGTATCGAGGGGTGCCTGCACACGTTTTTCGTCCTCTGTTGATATCTCACGCGAGCCGACTTCTGCGACAGGAGCTTCACTGTACTCGACAGGTAGTCCACTGGACGACGCAGCTATCAATGGGACGCTTCCTGGCACTGTTTCGTTAGCGCTAATGCGATCTTCATGCAAGTCACTTTCTCCGACGGGTTCCGCTTTTGCTTCGGTCTCCGGGGGCTCTGGGCCTTCTTGCACGGGTATGGCTTCGCTCTTTACCACGGCCTCGTCCTGCAGAATGTGCTTTTCATTTGCACTCACAACTTCGAGCGCTTTCGTCACATCAGGAAATTCTTCCATAAGGGCTACTTGGGAAGGCTCCGGCAATGCAACCTCAGTATTTGTCCTTTCTATGATCTCATTCGTTTTAACTGCAATAATTCTAGTTTCACCAGAGGCCACTGCACCAGCAATCTGGTCCTCTGTGGACTCTATGCGGGGCAGTGCACTTTGCTCTTCAGGGAGCACAGGCTTGTCATCCACGTTGTCCGCTTTTCCCTCAGGCACTGAGCCTGCTTTCTCTTCGCCGATGTCTGCGGTGTGACCTTTAGCCTCCTTCAAAGGAGCCACGGTTTCAGCTACTGGCGTTTTGCGGCTCTCTTTCTCTGGTGTGGCCCGTGAATCTTTTGTTTCGTGCTGCTGAGGCGGCAAACGTGTGTCTGTAAGTGGAAGTTTAGTTGCCGACTCCGTGACAGACACATCTTCCAGAGCTGGTTTTTTCTCTGAATCTTCTGTGCCCAGAATGGGTTCATGAGGTGCAGTTTGTAGCTTCGGCTCGGGGCCTACCCCAGGAGACGCAGGCAGAAATTGACTGGGAACAAGCTCCTTAAAAACATCTTTTCTCGTTTCCTTCGGAGCTGACACATCTTTGGTAGCAATTTCCTCCGGAGGCTGTACTTGTGACGTGACGATTTCCCGTGTGGCCTCCGACGACAAAGGCTGCTTCGACACCCGTATATCTCGAAAACGCTCTTTCACTTCTCGCTCGCTGTGAATGCGAATTTCGTAATCTGACGTCAGAAAATTTAAAATGTCGCGCTCGTAGACGATTACAACACTGTCGTCACTGGTCACTGTGGGTGAGAAAGACGTGAAGCGCTGAGGTCCCGGCGCACCCTGTCTTGGTCCTCCTCCTTCGACCACAGTCGTAATGACGGTTTCATTTAGTTGTTCATCACCAGCTCTGGTCGGTATATGTGACACTGGAAGAGCTTCGGGACCCGCTTTTAGTTGTTCAGCTTCATGAGGGCTGTACTGCAACCGGGAGTTACGAAGTTGTCGTAACTCCGTCTCCCATGAGTCTTGGCTGAAGGCGCGCCGTTCTGCTTCAACATTGCATGGTGCTTCTTCCGTGACATTGCTGTCGGGTTCTATTCTCTCGGTTGCAGCTAGTTCAGAGTCATCAACAGAGATTTTACCTTCTAGGCCTCCTGCTGTTTCCTTGTCTGGGTGGACGACTGCATCCTCAGGTGTTTTCGATACAGCCTCCTTTTCGGCTTCCACGCTTTGTTGTTCCTCAGCCTCTTCAATTGAGGGGAGCTGTTTGTAGTGTGTCTTTTCCGCGGTAGGTTTCCGCACTATATCATCGCTTTCAGTTACCCTTGTTTCCGCAGGAAGTGGTCCAGGGGATGCTTTTCTTGCGGCTTTCGTCGCTTCCTCTTGTTCCTCCTCCCCTTCTGGCGATATACCGCTTTCATCGGGAACTTGCTTTGCAGGTTTATGTGGTATCACGCTTGCAGTCTCGTCTCCTTCGTCATGCTTTGTTCCTGAATCCGGCCTTGCTCCAACTAGGTCGGGTTCCCCAGTTGTTGGGACCTTTGTTTCAGGCTTCGCGCTCTCTTTTTGTACGGGTATGCTTCCCGTATATTCGATCGTTTCTGGCATCCGTTTTTCTTCAAGCTGTAAGTCTTGAGCTTCAACACAAGCATCAGGAACATCTCTTGCTACCATAGCCTGTGGAGATTCTTCCCTTAAAGCAATCTCGGTTGGCGTTATTTCCACGAGAGCACCTGATGCTTCAGCCTCTCTGGGACCTGTCGCTTCACGTGTGTGAGTTAGCTGATCTCCGAAGTTAACTGGTGCATATCCAGCTGGTGCAGTCTGCGGGTGGCCTTCATGCTCTTTTTCTCCTGGTGCACTTCCGCGTCGTCTATCATCCCCTACTTGCTCTTCCGTACTTGCTCCCTTGATGTCTGTGGCTTCATATTGAGTCTTGTCTGCTACAGTTGGTTCTTTCGGCGCTACAGGGACTTCGGTAGCCATTCTTTTTACGTCAGCTCCGACAGGCGTCCTTGATACGGTAACATCCGGGGCATGCTCCTCGTTTCCTGCTTCGACTGGGGTCCCTCCCTCCGGTTCTCTAATCTTCTCCTGCACTTTGTCACCTTGTGCTTCACCCACCCGGGGTTTTGCAATAACATGAGCATCGGGCACGATTCTTTTGCAAACATCCTCTTTAGGCGACGGTAGAGTTGCATTTTCACTTGACGGCACCTGCTGCCGCGCAGCCTCACCGTCAATTTGAGGCGCTCCTGCAGTTCTTTCTGTGCTCACAAGCATTTCAGAGGCAGCTGCGGCGTCAGGCAAATGCTGTATTATTTCTCGCTCGCACTGAATAAGGATGTCGTAGGCGGACGTTGATAAACTGAGAATATCATTCTCGTGCAAAATTACTAGAGACGAGTCGTAAGCAGGCGCAAATGAGGTTAACCTCTGCGGTCCTCCTCTTGCCTTCCGCACACCTTGTTCGTCGCTCTTCAATTCGGCGGAGCTGGTCGACGCGATGGGAGAAGGCGTAAGAGGTTCTGCAACCGGTTGCGCCTGCTGTACTTCAGAAGGACTGGTCTGGAGCCGCGATATACGCAGCTGGTGTAGCTCCAATTCCCAATCGGCTATCGGGCCTTCGTTGAAGTCGCTTGCCTGTAATGCATTGGCATCGTCATCAACATCCACGGTAGGTTCGGCCTTTCCCCCAGGCTTTAGTTCTGAAGCATCTCCAGGCACAGCACTTTGCTCGTGCACTTCTTTTTTATCATTGGGTGGCGTGAGGACTTGAAGGAATTCTTCGGCTCTGGGGACAACGGAGCGCCGTTGATTCGACAGGGCAACCTCGAAGTCGAGCAATGCTCTCACACGCTCTAGCTCCTCCATTACTGTGGACGGCGCTTCAGCTGTTTCGTGAGATAAGGCGTCTTCCTCATGAACAACTGGAAGACTGCTGGTATCTGGCTTCACTTCACGGTCTTCCGAGCTTTCTTTCAGCGTAACAGTATGTGTTAACGTTTCGTCTGACGTTTTCACCGGCAATTGCTGCAATTTCTCCTGCGTCTGTTCGGGTTCATTATGCTCTCTCACAACCACATCAGGTTCGTGGGCAGCCTCTTCCGCGTCGGTGGACGGCGATCTTTGTATTGTTTCTTCTGCACGCATTGCAACGTCATGCTTTTCGATGCTTTGATCGCCTTGTGCGGGTTTGGCATTGCGGGAAGGTTCCTCATCGTGTTTTGCAGCAGGTTGCACAGCGAGGGCTTTCTCTAGATTATCCTCCTTGGATATGGCGGCACTGGTCGACGCTTCTTCAGCACGCGCTTCTTGCGGTTGAGCGTGTTCTCGTCGTTGCACATCTTGGTCACCACTGGACACCTGCTGGGTCGGGGCAGGTCTTTCTGCCGGTAAGGCATATTCTGCGCTTGGTTGCTGCACAACTATCTGCGTCAAGGTTTCGTCAGATATTTTTTCCGGCAGTTCCTGCAGTTTGTCTTGTGTGCGTTCGAGTTTATTACCGTCCTCTTTCTCAACGACATGAGGCCCCTGGGCTGTCGGAGTTTCGGTGGGCAGTGGTCCCAGGGTGATTTGTTCTACACTTGCGTAAGGCTCGGGAACGTCATGCTTCTGAATGCCTTGATCACCTTCTACAGGCTGTGCGTTAAGGGGAGCTACCTCACCGTGCTGTGGAGTGGATTGTACAGTAAGTTCCTCTTCAAGGTTATCCTGTTTGGATACGGTAACGCCAGTCGAAGTTACGCCAGCATGTGCTTCGCCCAGTTCAGCATGTTCTTGATGTAAATGTTGATCGTCACTAGGCACGAGCTCCGCTGGGACAGCTGGTAACTGGGATTCTACTATATCTTTCTCAATATAAGGTTGCATTGTTCCCTCGCTATATTCCGCCCTAAAAGCCTCTGGGACAGCTGGTAACGGGGATTCTATTATATTTTTCTCAATATAAGGTTGTATTGTGCCCTCGCTATACTCCGCCTTAGAAGCCGCTGAGGCAGCTGGTAACGGGGATTCTATTATATTTTTCTCAGTATAGGGTTGTATTGTTCCCTCACTATACTCCGCCCTAGAAGCCGCTGAGGCAGCTGGTACCGGGGATTCTATTATATTTTTCTCAATATAAGGTTGTATTGTGCCCTCGCTACTTTCCGCCCTAGAAGCGGGCAAATCTTCGTCAGCTTTCTCTTGAGACGCCGGCTCACTTATTTTGCCAACTGACATCATTGTACTTGGTGCTTTTCCGTGGACTTCACCCTGCATATCAGGAGGCGCCGTTGCAGACAAAGCCTCCTCTGCCGCTTCGGTACGTTGCTTCTCCTGTGGCTCAGTAGCAGACTTTTCTCCTGTTTTCACGTGCGGCTCACTCTCAACTGCTACCATATGTTCTGCTACAGGCATATCTTCGGACTTTTCCCTGGTCAATAGTGTAGGTCGCTCGTCCGACAATGACGGCTGGGTGGCGGAGACGACTGATGTAGGCGGTGAAGCAATTGAAGCACTTGTAGCTACAGGCTCAGCAACAGTTTCAAAAGATGCAGGCGCGCCTGGTGCTAAATAGTCTTGTGCTCCATGGACGTCAGAGGTGACAGCCCCAGGCTTCCTGCGATCAATTGTAGCGTCACGCTTTTCATTGCGGTCATGTTTTTTATCAGTTTGCGATTTCGTAGAAGGTACTTTTTCCTCGTACAGACGTCTCACAGTAGAAGTGCTTGTTACTATTAAACCTGTCATGGCAGTGAGCTGGTCATGTCGGATAGGCGACGAAGAAGTCATTGGTGATACACTTCCTAATATTTGCTTCACTGGTGTATGTAGATCCCTCACTGCAGCAGCATCTCCTGCCTTGATTTCTTGCGTATCCAGCTTTTCGCCTGTAAGTTCACGTGTGTGAGATACAGTGTCTGCCACCAGGTCCTTCATTTCCGGCGTGGGAGGAGGTATAGTTTCCTCATCACGTTTGACGTCAACTTTGAGAACCTGATACGAAGAAAGCAGCTCAGATTTTAGTGTTTGAACATCTTCCTTGAGGCGTGAGTACTCCGGCTGTTCCTTGCCAGATGGTGGAGATGGTTCGCTTGTTTTTTGTGAGGCATGCGTCGTCTCAGTATGTTCCACTTCAGGTTGCGGTTGAACAGGTAGGATCAAGTCTTCGGGCCCTGTACGAGGCTCCTTAATATTCAGGGATGTCTCTGGCTGCGCGTCAGCTAACGACTGCGAAACAGCAGACGGAACGGAGCCGCTGATGTCTGCGGCAGCAGGTGATTGCTCTGCAGGATAATACTTCTTTGTTGCTTCCATTTCGAGAGGAAGCGAGGGGTGTATCGGTACCAACACAGGCGAGACTGGTACTACTTCTGGCGGAAGCGATGCTGCAGAGAACGACTCAGAGGCCTGTTCTTTCTGGGTATGCTTCATAGCAGATTTCAACGGCGATGCCGCAAGATCTGTGGCTACGCATGTCTTAGTCTCACTCGTCGGCGACACGTCTTTGGGGGCACCACCTGATGGCTCTTGCGTTGAGAAATACATGCTGTCCTTTGATGGGGAAGAAGGGCTGACCTGGTCCTTTGTGTGCCCTAACCTGGCCACTGTGTGACTAACGGTGCACGGTGGTTCCAGAGGTTCATATGTCAGGCTCTTGTGGTCTCCCACATGACCAAAATCAACGGACTTTCGTTTCATGTCTTCCGGGAACGGTGTAGATGGCGGAACAGACCCATATTTCACGTCCATGCTAGCTCGCTTTGGCGTTTGCAGAACTGAAGCAATGGAAGGAGGTTCAAACACATTTGTTTCGTCCGCCTCGGCTTCGTCTTCAGCATTCGCGTCAAAAGTCATCGTAACATGCCCTTTACCGTGAAGCTCTATCTTGGCCTCCATGGTTACAGTCGGCTTCCTGCGCGAGCTGGCAGCGGTGACTGTCCTTTCTGGCTTAAGGCCTCCCGGTGGAAAGCAAGACCCTCTTCTGACTTTTAGGTCCTTCGCAAGCTTCATGTACTCTGCAAGTTCGTCTATCGTGAGGGCTTCATCTTGGATAGACTGTCTAGCAGGCCCCTGTAACTCGCTAGTCTCACTATTATTCTGATTTGGCGGAACTCCAGGCATTTTTTCTGCTATATTCTGCGTAGCCCTTTTCTCAGGAGATTCATCGCTTAGGAGGCGTGTCGTGTTCTCTGTTCGTTCAGGTGATTCTGGCGCTAGAGGGCTGCCGTGAACCACCTGCGACTCCTTTGCTTCTGTTATATTTCTGTATGTGCTCGGTTTTCCACAGTGCACACTCACGCTGTCTCCCAGCCTCAAGCTACCTTCTCCAAACACACATAGGTCGGGAATAACTGTGTTATGCTTCTTCGTCCCCGGGACATCTGTAGGAAGCTTTGCTGTTATTGCTTCATTCATTAAAGCAGGACTCCGATGCAGTGGGTTACCTACATTCCTCGGCTCTTTCGACGTCTCTTTTTGTTCTTGTTGTCTACTTCTTTTGTTTTCAGATGGCTTCGTGCTCCAAAATATAGTTTCCTTCTTGTTGGTTTTGAGAGAGTTAAAATAATCATCCGTCGATGTACGCTGCATAGAAAATGATGAATAATTCTCAATTCCCCCGATGTCGTTTATCATGGAATGACGAGTGGGCGTTCCATCGTTGTCTCTTTCATTATCAGGCCAGGCCAGCGAAGGACGATCATGCTTGAACAGGTCCAACATTGACTTACCGCGCTTACGAGGTTTAGCTGCCGTTCCGCGACTGTTGTCTGCCGCGGACAGGAACGTTCCCGGATGCAATTTGTTCCGAATTGACCCTCGAGTGATGGTAGGCATAACAGTAACGTCGTGGGCGAACCTTTCTTCAGCTGCCGAGTTCGGTGAAGTGTAATGAATACTTTGCGGATGTTCAATTTCGTCTCGAATAATCTCACCAACATCTGTTTGAGTCGGTGGCCATGCTGCAGGTGGTGCATACGCAGGACATTTGAACTCTTGAGGTGTGACGACACTGGAGTGAAGCTGCCGATTCATTTGACGAATTATGTCGCGGACTTTCGATGATCTCGTAGGACTCTTCCGTACCCCCTGGGCTTCCTGGGAGGCGCGGTTCTTTCCTGATGTCAACAATGATGCCGTCTCTGCAACCCGACTTAGCAGATTATTCGTATATAGGAGCCCTTTTTCAGCAGGTTGTAATGAGGCAAGAGGCGCCATCCTACGTTGGAGGTCTTCCCACGGCACAATGGCTCCCGCTTCTAGCTTCAAAGAGCCTTGGTTGTGTGAAACAGTCGTTGCGCCTGAAGTAACTGCATACGGTGACGGTTTGGGTTGTTTGACTACCGACCTTTCAGTGCTCTTCGAAGTAGTTTCCCGGGTTGCGCTGCACCCGGTCGATGTGGTCTCACCTTGTAAATCAATGAAATTTTTAGGGGCCCTCAGGACTCCTGCAGAGTGAGGACCAGATGACTTTTTGGAAGTATCACTGCTGCGAGATAATTTAGTTGCAAACGTATCTTCCTTATGATGCCCTTCAATAGGTGTCCTTATGAATGGAGAGCCTCCATGTGTGCAATGACCTCTGACTGTGACGTTGTCGGCACGTGAACGACTTTCAGTGCTCCAAATTCTTTTTCTTCCATGCATTGTTGTTGCAGTTTCAAAGTCGAAGTCCCCGAGGTCGAAAGGCTGTCGTAGGCCCCTTCGAAAGGGGCCAGTGCAACCGCGTGTAGCTTGAGAGAAACAGTCTCACGACAGGCGCTACGTCTTGCAGATAGTTTATCAGGAACTCTTTCAAATAGTCTCGGTTGCTTCGTAGCTTTCGAGCATGGTTTCAATTGAATTTTCGATCGGGAATGTTCTTCTGCATCGGTTGCCACAGGTGATTCAACAATTTCATGAGCATGCTGTGTGCATGAAAGATAACTTGCAGATGTGAGTTCATGCGTCACGCGTGAAGCGATTTGCTGTGTTGTGTCAGAGCTGACATTGGTGTTACAACTCTTAAGCATGCTGTCGGAGGCGTGAAACGTCTCAGCTATTGAAGAAACTGGAATTTCCCAAGGGACAAGTGGACCTGGCGCCACAGCAAAAATTTCCTCTGCCCCACACGCAGCTGTATGTATTTCGGACCGCAGCTGCCAAACAGACATCGAGCCATCTAATGCACAGCCCTGATGTACACGGGGTTGAGTAGACGCGCTATGTGAAGACATTCCCATCCCAGGTGGAGCGGCTTGTGTTATGCACTCGCATACCACAGCTTCACTGCTTGCAGATGCATTTCCCGCGTTAACGGTACACTGCTCCACAGCCCCACAAGCTTGAAGTTTCTCGTCCACTTCAGCTAACAGTGACAACTGACTTTGGTTTACTTGCGCGCTCAGTACACTTTCCAATATACCGGTATGGCTTCCTGCAAAGCGTTCACCCGTTGTTGCGCGGGGTACGGTATCTGTATCACTGCTCTTCCGCACGCTGCTCAAGGGCTTGCAGACAACCTTGGTCATCCTTTCCGTGTGTGGTACCTTGATTATACGAATGTCCTGTTGTTTTTCTGAATCTCCCACGTAGCCTTCCATGGCTTGTGACACCCGCCTTTCATTTGCAACTGGTAGAGAGCTGATCATCTCGTAGTTTCCTGTAACTGCCTTCATAGACGCGTCTGTGCGTGCCACAATAGATGTTGCTGGAAACACCCAATCACGTTACGTGCAATTTCTCTTGTTTCTTCTGGATCCGTGACGTCTTCTGATATATTATGGGCGCTTGTGGTCATCGCTGCCAGGTGCTGAGTGCTGTCAGGACTACTGTGGGCTTTAAGGCCATGGATTGTCGTCAAGTCATCGCGCGTCAAGTATGTCATTCGGCGTCCTGCAACTCTTGCTTCTCCAGCCAAAGGTCCTGGCACTTCCACGTTTTCTTGAAATCGTTCCGCAACGCGTGTGCTACCAGATGATCTTGTGCGTGCTCGTGCCAAGGGTGAAGCTTCTAGTCCAGCGGGTTCATCACTTCTGTCCTGTTCCTCGTAATGCTGCATCCATTGGTGATCGCCGATATTTTTTGGTCCCGTGCACTTCCCTACAACAGGGGAAACTACAGAAACGTTTGCATCGAGACCAACCGGCGCTTCAGGTTTGGTTTCAGGTGCTTCAGGTTCCCATTCAACGATTTGTGTTCTCCGATCTTCTGGTCTTACGCTTGCTTCTGCGTCTGTGCAGACATCTCAGCGATTACACTATTGTAACCCTGGAAAACTCCCGATGAAACCTCTGTCATGCACCTGTCTGTTATGGTGTTCTGTGTCCCCTGCTTGAAACAGTCTACTACAGGGGGAATCTCATCAGAAGTGTAGTAAAACGACTTGCTCAGATTCAATGAGAGTCTGGGGGAGTCTTGAACGTCTTCTGAAGTACCTGCGACACTCGCCTCAACAGTAGGCAACTTACTGATGACAAATTGGGCAGCGTCGGTAACTCCCTGTGGATGATAGGAAGACGGCATTCCTACAACACATTGGTCGTCGTTTGTATCAGACAAACAACGCAATGTTGTTCCGCCAAGTGGATCGAATGAGTCCCTCACTGCTCTAAACTTGTGTGAACCCCTGTTTATAACACCTTGTACCATTTTCTCTTCAGTCGTGTCGCGTTCTTCTTTCGTCTCAACACTTCCTGGGGCACTGACGTCTTCGACGGCCCCATGAGTGGCAGAAGCCGATTCGTGCGTATCACTCACGTGAGGTGGCACAGCTGAGCCTTTCAATGCTGCTTGTGAGAAATCAGTGAGTTTCTTCATTTCGTTTGGCTTTTTGGTTACTCGAGCGCACAACTTGCTTTTCGTCGTCGCTACCCCATTCTCAACATACATCGTTAAACTTGGTTTAGGTGGATGTTCCGTTGAAGTTTTCTTCTGGCTCCTGCATTCTGTATTTTCTTTCATGTGCGCACCGTCCAATGAAACTGCGTCGACGCACACGGGAGTGACAGGAACATTTGCCAATTCTTCGTCGGCCTCCCGCAGTGACGATTTATCGAGCATCCCATCGCCGAGAGTACTTTCATCGCGACTTTGCCCACATCGTTTGCGTGAACATGCAAATTCTTCCACAGGCCAGTATTGTAGTCCTGGGTATAGCTCATCCGTGTAATCTTGTCTCGAAATGGTGTTCACGGATTCCAGTATGCCTCGCTTGTAAAGGTCCAGGGTTTCTCGCGCAGGCAGTACGGCATCTGCACCTACTAAACCACCGGTGGTTTCGCCAGCAATAGCTTCGCTTAGTGGAAGGGTGGAACCATCATGTTCCTCGTAGATAATATAAGATTGACTTTCAGATATATCTGTACATTCCAGCAGAATCTTTGACATAGACTCAAATAAGTGTCCTTCAACATTCGCATTTTCTGACAAAGCAGAAGAAATTCTCTCCACGAGTGATTCTTCGTTGATGTCCCTTATGGTACCTTGCAGCTGTTCCCGTGTTTCTTTATGTCGGTCACCCAACAGAGATGCTTTCCGACGATGAATATCGGATGCAAGAAAAGTAATAACGTTTGCGGATGTCACACCACGGATGCTTCTTTCCATAATGACACATGCTGGGATCCCTAACGATGTTTCACCGGTACATTCATTCATAGTTACTTCCACCACATCAGGTGCGACACCTTCAGCTTCTATGTCTGTGTGCTCGTTCATGCCTTGAGATGCTGACGACACTAGCCCGTCCTGTCCAGTGGTAATCCATTGAACTGCTATGTCTGAGGATGGATCTGCGTTTACAGCTTCATTATTAGCTATCGATGCCTGACGTGTACACGGCAGTTTTGTGCCCTCGTCATGGACTAGACCCTCTGCGGGAAGCAGTTGTTTTTCACTTTGTTGCGGCTTCTCCAGCACGCAAGTGACAGATGAGGATCGTTGACACAGAATGCCAGAACCGTCATTGGACGAAGCGAATGGGACAGAATTTGGATTAATGTCACACGTGTCCGCATGAGGAGCTTCGACGCGTGTGTACGTCATCTCATCCAGGACCGCAGGTACGACTTCGCAAAACTTTAGCTTCTCGTCCAGTATCGTTTCCTGCACAGAAAGGCCTTCGTCAGGAGAGGTCAGCGCAGCCTCATCGCTGCGCTCTTCTGTTTGAGGTTCGGTCGCGTTTGGAAACGACGTTACTGCTGCCACCACAGCCGCCGTAGTGGCATCGTCAGCCACCACATTTACGCGCAAGCTATTCACTTCTTCGTTGTAGTTCACTACCATACTCCTCACGTCTGGTAAAGTAACATTACCGTTGATGGCATCAAGGTGCGCATGTCGCACGCCCGATACTACTTCGTTCATTGCTTCGTCAGGCGATCGCGGCTCGACATCCCAATACTTGTTTGTGGCAGGCAGCACATCGCTACGAGTGTTTTCCAACACAGTGTATTGTACTCTACGTTTGTCTGTAGTGCTTAAGAACTCCGCAGGACGTTCTGTATGATGCGTAGAGCACAAACGTACTTCGGAAGATGCTATTTCGTTTGCTGGTTTAAACGGAATTGCTGCCACGCACCCCTCCACGTCTCTGGGCCGCACAGTCATCCTGCCTTCTACGGACAGCTCTAGTAAAGTTTTGTCTTCCTCCTCAATCAGCATACCGGTCCCTCGTGTCGAGAACTCTGTAACTGTACTGTTATGTGGGTCTCTGATTGTACCCGATGAACCTGCTCCGATGGCTTCCCTAACTGTTTCGGCAGCTTCAAGATTTACACAATCGTTGTTGCGTGTTTCGCTAGCAGGCCAGGCGCCGTCCGCATTGACTCCTTCGAGATCTCTATAGGAAGGCGTTCCTCTGTGTGTTGCTAATTGATTAAATGAAGGATCGGGTGGTCTAGGAACGCAAGGTTCTGTCACGCATTCGAGAGCGTCGTGTTGATTTGAAACCTGAACCTCTCCTTTCCATTCTCTAGGTTGATATTCGGCAATGCCTCCTGGTAACGGAACCAGTTCAACAAACCCCGAAGGGCTAACGACCACGGACCGTTCCAAACTTTGTCCAGCTTCTACGTCATGTTCACTCAAAAATGCAGCTTCTCCTATTTGTGAGATATTTTTCTGATAACTAGTTTCTTCCGTTTTAGGGTTAGCATGAATGTCGTTTGCTGGAGGGATTTGGAAAAGACATGCCTCTTGTTGTGGCTCCCTGCATAACGGCAGTTTTGTGCCAGACTCCGCAATATCTGTTGCTTCCCTTCGTATTTCCAATAAGGTATTCAAGTCAATGGGAGACTGCTCCGCTTCTGCGGTCTGATCACACATTTCAGCACAGGCAGCGGATTTCTCTGCTAGAGCACTTTTCATACCGGAACAGATTTCGTTTCTAGGAGGTAGTTGTGGGTTGCCACAACTTCTTTCATCAAGTTGGCAATCCGTACCCTGGTCTCTCGAAGTGCAACGTGCGACTAAAATCATATTATTGTTCGAGTCTACAAATTTGTCGTGCCCCGCCTTTTTCCTGTGGCTGGACATCTCAGGAGTTTCACTGCACGAACCAGGTTCAACAGTGCATTGAACTACCGTTAATACGAGCTGCATATCTTCATTAGATGTATTCGTCTCAATCTCCTTAAGTTTCTGTGTTGCCTTTTCGTGCCCTTTATTGATGTCGCTCACGTATTCGTCGCGTTTAAGTTGTTCAGTCAAAGTCAGTGGGCTATTTACATAAACCACTGAAAGTCCATGCGTCGTGCCCTTGCATATAAGCGTTGGTATGTCTTCGTGTATGGACGTTAAAGGATCGTGAGGTTCTTCGGTTACCTGTCTTCCCACCCCTTCTACAACACAGGAGTTAAACCCTTGTGAGCACGATTCGACCACTTCTCTACGAGCGCATTCAGAAGGGGCTCCGTATACTGCGACTGGGGCATGATGGATTTGAACAGCTGCTGGTGTAGAAGGATACAGCTGGAGCACGTCCTTCAGTTCCCCATTTTCTTTTTCCATAACCGCACGCTCAGTCACAACTTCTAGAGCGAGGGGACTCACCGCCATTCCGTTCGCCGTCCAGCATATCACATTTTCATGCACCGCGACTTCGCAATTTGATGCAAAGCGGCGCAGTATAGGTGAGGCATGGGGCTTGCCTTGGTAGACTTCTCGTTCTAATGCGTCAACGCAACGTGGTTGAAACGAACCGGACCTTTCTTGGAGCGCATTCTCTCGAGACACGATCTCGCACTGTGCGATGCGCTCCATTATAGCTTGCGTACATTCTGAACTTTTCAATAACGGCAAAAGTTCCCCGGTTTCCAAGGGAAGAATCGTACCTGCAGATACGTAAATCGAGTCTTCAAACTTTGCCTCGCGTGTGGATTGTGCGGTTGCTGCGACATTTGCGTCGGCTTGGCTGCTTACAAATGAGTAATAGGTTGTCGTCGGTGAAAAGCTTTTGTATGAATCCGACATTTGCGGCTGCGTACTGGTGTGATCCACTCCTGCCAGCAAACTGCTAGGGATCTGGTCTAGGACGAGTGACGTGCTTTCTGTGTTCCAGGAACATATTTCAGTAGCCACTGTCACGGTTGACGGTTCTGTGCCACTATGTACTGTGGTATCGCACGGAACCGTCGATTCTTCCAGCTGAAATGGTTGCACGTGCATGTCGCAGTCAGCTCCCTCAGAGTCATCTGTTCGCCCTGTGTTAGAGCGCTCCAAAGAGTATTTTCCCACTTGACACTGGACAGAGTTGGTCTGACGTTCGCATAAATGCTCGCGTACGCTTCTACCCAGCTCTGGAATCATCGAAGAATTCTTGGTGATCTCAGGGCCAGCCACATTGAGGGACCCAGCACCACCGATGCTACACGCGGTTTTATCTTCCAGTTCAGCACTCCTTTCATGTATCTCATGATCACTCTGCTCTGTACTGTACATGTGCCTTTCTTCATCCGTAACACAGATGTCCTGGAAGACCTCGGGAGCTTTCTCTTCGAAAGTAGGCTTAGACGCACTCAACTCATTTGACTGCATTTTGTTGAGACATGATGACTGGGCAGCACCGTCTGAACAAGGCATTTGTGCCGGTGGTGGTTCTAACTGTGTAGAAGTCGACGTTTCGTACGATATCTTCTGATGTTTGGGAACCGATTTTTCTTCATTATCCAATGGCTGCTTAACCATCAAGGACTTTGCCTGACTGCACTGCAGCACACCACTGCTCGCTCCTCTAAAGCCTTCAGTTTCACGGGTATCTGCAGACACGGTGCTCACACTGCATGGCAGTTGTTTATTCGTGTCCTTCACCTCAACTGGCCCTTCCGGTGCAGTTTGCTCCGGAATAGCTTCAACACAGCCGCTACCACCTACGGGTTTATACTTTAAAGGCTCTACCTCTTCACTTATTGCCGGCATCTTGGGTTTCAGCGACACATCACTGGTATTTCGTTCAACTACGATTTCGATGTATGAGCGAACTTCGCGCAGTACCTTGGTTTCCGATATGCGTTTTTTGGTTATCTTCTCCTTCGTGTAGTAGAAAACTTCTTGCGTTTCGGCCATCGTGACAGAATTTTCGCGGTTTCTGACCTCTTTAATGACCTTGCTGGAGGGTCCATTCGGGGGACCTTTCAGCTCTGAAGTTTTTACTCGAAAATCGACGGTGTCACTTGTAGTGTTAAAATCCGAAATCTCTGGTTGAATATCCAGCAGCAATGGCGTCTTTTCTGTGTCGGAGACTTCTTGTCGAAAGACTTCTGCGGAAGTGTCGCCAGTCACTTGGGTTGCGTCTGGCGATTCCTCCGCAGTTTGTCCCGTACCTCCTTTACCTTCCCCTCCGTTACTATCCCCTAAAAAATTACCGTCTTTCTTGTCTTCACCTTCGTTCGTCTTGCTGTCTGCACCCTCTTCCTCCACCTCCGTATTAATATCCGGTTTCATCAACCGAATTTTAGAGACGGCGATGGAATCTTTTCTGCCTAGCTTAGCAAATAGACTCGCTTGCTCTTCGAACTCTTCCTCGTCCTCAACTTCCTCTTCTCCCTCGTGCTCTGCCTCCGTCACCGCAACGGGTTCCACAAAAACCTCGTCGGATTTACCAAACTCCAGCTTTTTGCTTTTTTCGTGATCAGGTTCCTCTTTTCGAGACGACTTTAGGATAGAATGGTGATCAGGATGGCCTTCAAGGGTTGTATCACTGCGACTTCCCGCGAAATGGTCGTCAGTAGACCGAACCGCGTGCGGTCCTTTAGTAGGTGGTTGGTGCTCTGGTGGTGCACTCGTCATGTCTGTGGTCGCGCTACGCATCGTGGATTTAATACCCTTGTCGATGGCCCCATCGCCAGTGACTCCAGAAGGAGAAGAATGAAGTATTTGGGAATCGTAAGACTCGACAATATCTTCTTGTCTATTATCGTGAACCTCTTCTTTCGTTGTGATTTCCACATGAGAGTCCACTTCCTGCACTCCCGTGCGTTCGTTTAAGACAGTTTTCGTGCTCACTTTTTTTTCTATAGTGGTAGTTGTGACGGTTTCCTGCACAATCGTTCTCCTAACAACTTTCAGCAACTGCTGCGACGAGTCTTGCTTAGGAGGCAACGCCGTAGCTGCGCCCATGCTTCGCGTAGCCTGCGGCGGAGCGGTTGGTTTGACGTGCGACGCAGTTGCAGTGTCGGAGATGAATATCGTGTCGGCAACATTTGTGTTGCTCGTTGACTGCTGAGAGGGCTGCGCAGTATTAAACATCAACCGGAAAGTCTCTGCTTGTTGTCCTGAGGCCCTTGTCCGATCTGCTTCATTCCTGCTTGCTTCCACAGGTTGCTCTGTAGTTGGTCTTGAGCTAGACAGGCTGGGTTCCGACACGCTCTTTCGATCTTTTGGTGGGATCTTCAATGATTCATCCAGTGTGGGATTTTCAATTGTACCCCTTTCGTTGTGGGCAGGGATGCGGCTGTTGTGGGACCGTTCAGTGTCTCCACTGGGTGTTTTCGTAACCGTCGTTTCCACGACAACGGCGACCGACGACGACAGCGTTGACTTGTCGTCAGGCAAGCCGTTTGGTGAATGCGTTTCTACACAAATCTTTGTGTGCATGGTATCGTGCGAGGAGCTAACAGTACCTTCATATATGGTTCCTGGTAACAAAGTGGTTACTGGCGTCGACAGTGCGTCCATCTTTGTCTTGAAGACGGATGAAGAGATGTGGCCGAAAAATGACTCGGACTCTTTTTGGGTGTCGTCTCTATTTGTTGTACTGAATACTTCCTCGGATCTCGTGGGAAACGTCGGCGACGACATCGAGTTCGCTAGCATTTTGAGTGCTCTGTACAGGCTGTCTTCGCGCTTTGTTAACTTTTCCAGGTTTTGCTCAATGTTCTTCAACCGTTTTTCGCAAACCTCTTTCCTGTACTCGTCTTCCAGCTGGCGTTTCTGCAACGCTACGTGTGATATTTTCCTCATTATCACTTCAATCGCCCTGGGCACCTCTTCTTTCGATGTCCCGTCTAAGGTAAGAATCTCATCGTTGTCGAGGTTACCTTCTGGGCGATCGGCGTCAGTATGCCCATGTGCGCACCGTTTTTCAATACTGGTTAGGTAAATATCCTCGTTGTGCGGTTCGGATATCAGCAGTGATGGCATGAACGGACCGCAACGTAACGCTTCCAAGTCGTCTTGCGTGACGATGGATTTTTCACTTACAAGCTCAACAGAGTGGGACAGGCCTCCTGCGAAGATGCGCGTTCGTAGCAGGCTAGGAGGTATTGAAACACCGCCTTTTTCGGCGAATTTCCCGTGGTTCAATTTATCCGCTCTGCACACTCCTGGGGATTCTTGGCAGGGATGCGGCGTTTTTCTGTCGCTCTCTTTGCCGAGGGCGTTGTGACATGCGCAAATGTTCGCGCTTTCAGCATGTCTGCATGCATGGCGGTCAGCCTCTTCTGATGTCTGCAAGCTGGCAGGAGTCACGTTTTCTTCCACCAGTTCTACGGAGTGCGTAGCAGTGGTAGCGGTTATCTTTGTTTTTTGCAAGATATATTTTCCTCTACGAGGAACGTCGTGTATCTGCTGAAAGGATGGAGGTTCTTTTGAAGGATATTCGGGCTCCGTCGTGCCCGTTCCTTTGATTTCAGAAACTTCGTGCGGCTGCGTGCGGTCGTCTGGAAAAGCTCCCAGAGTAACCCGTTCATCCGGTAGTTTTGAGGACAAAACAGCATCTTCCTCAGCGCTCGGTGCAAAAGGTGCTTCCTTTTTACGCACTGAAATCCGTTCGTCGGGTTTAGCTGCAATTTGACTCCATTCACCGGCAAGTTCTCGAGAAGAGGTTACTTCTACTATGCCTTTTGTGCCTTCAGTTGCCGAGGTGACTCTTGCTGCCATTTCTAGAACGTCGGGAAAAACAACAAGTGGACTCCATTCTACTGGGAGTTCCTGGGGTAAAATCCATTCATCCTCAGTTCCAGCAGCCAGGGGAGAACTGAGAGTATGTACCATGGATGTTCCAGACGGCATCTCAGCATCTGAGCTATAAACAGATGTGATTCGTTCGCCTTTTCGAGGCATCATGGCCTCAGCAACCATGGTATCCATGCTTCCTGCTTGTACGAGTGCTTCATTTATTGTTCGAAACTCTTCGACCAAGCCATCAAGAGCCGACTCGTATGTACGGCTAACTCCCGAAGAGATCTCGCCTACAGATATAAACGGAGGTGGGGATGCCGGCCACCCTTGAGTAGAAGTGCTTTTGAGATATTCACTAGGATGTGACGCCTCTCCGGCAGAGCTTGGGATCTCTTCGGAAGGCTGAGATGCTGTCCACTCTTGAATAACAGAGCTGGGGATCTCCTGAAGAGGCGGTGATTCTGTCCACTCCAGAATAGCAGTGTTTTGAAGATCTTCAGTTTGAGGTGGCTTCACAGACGCCTCAACGGCGGGGCTCGTGATCTCCTCGGGAGGTGGAGATGCTACCCACTCTTGAATAGCAGTACTTTGGATATCTTCGGTTGTAGATTTCTTCACAGACGACTCATCGGCAGAGCTGGGGATCTCCTCGGGAAGTGGAGGTTCCTTCCACTCTAAGATTGCATGTTCAAGTTCTTCTGTTGGAGGTGTCTTAGCAGGCGCCCTGACGGCAGGGCTCGGGATCTCCGCGGGAGGCGGCGATGCTACCCACTCTTGAATAACAGTACCTTGGATGTCTGTACCAAGAAGTGACGTCACAGGCGCCTCGACCACAGAGCTCTGGATCTCCTCGGGAAGTGGCGATTCTGTCCACTCTAGAACGGCAGTGCTCTGGAGATCTTCAGTTGGAGGTGTTTTCACAGGCGCCTCAACGGCTGGGACCGGGATCTCCTCCGGAGGTGGCGATGCTACCCACTCTTGAATAGCAGTGCTTTGGATGCCTGCATCAGGAGGGAACTTCACAGGTGCCTTAATAGGTGGGCTTCGGATCTCATCGGGAGGTGGAGATTCTGTCCACTCTTGCATAGCAGTGCTCTGGAGATCTCCAGTTGGAGGTGTCACAGGCGTCTCAACGGCAGGGCTCGAAATTTCCTCCGGAGGTGGAGACGCTACCCACTCCTCAACAGCAGTGCTCTGGACATCCTCATCAGGAGGTGTCTTCACAATCGCCTCAATGGTAGAGCTTGGAACCTCCGTGGGGGGTGGAGATTCAGACCACTCTTGAATAGCAGAGCTCGGCATCTCCATTGGAGGTAGAGATTCTGCCCACCCTTGAATAGCAGTGTTCGGAATCTCCTCGGGAGGTGGAGATGCTACCCATTCCTGAACGGCAGTGTTCTGGATATCTGTATCGGGAGCAGACTTCACGGACGCCCCAAGGGCAGGACTGGGGACCTCAGGAAGTGGAGATTCTGCACCCTTTTGAATAACAGTGCTCTGGACATATTCAAGAGGAGGAGATGGCACCATATCTTCGATTGCAGCGACCTGCAGGTCTTTATGAGGAGCAGATGGCACCACCTCTTCAATCGCAGCGCTCTTGACATCCTCAGGTACAGGAGATGGAATTACCTCTTCAACTGTAGCGCTCTGCACAGTTTCAGGAGGGGGAGATGGTACCAGCTCTTCAACTGCACCGCTTTGAATATCTTGAGGTGGGGGAGATGGAACGACGTTTTCAATTGCAGTGATTTGAAGAACTTCAGGAGGAGGGGATGGCACCACCTCTTCAATCACAGCGATCTGGAGATTTTCAGGAGGAGGAGATGGGACTACCTCTTCAGGAGGAGAAGGCACGATCTCTTCGATTGCAGCGACCTGAAGATCTTCAGGAGGTGGACTTTGCACCACCTCCTCTTCGATCGCAGAGATCTGTTCATCCTCAGGAGGAGGACATGGCACCACCTCGTCTTCGATCACAGCGATCTGGAGATCTTCAGGAGGAGGACATGGCACCACCTCCTCTTCCACCACAGCGATCTGGAGGTCTTCAGGAGGAGGACATGGCACCACCTCCTCCTCTTCGATCACAGCGATCTGGAGATCTTCAGGAGGAGGACATGGCACCAGCTCTTCAGTTGTAGCGCTCTTGACTTCGCTGGGTAGAGGTGGTACTACCTTTTCAATTGCAACGCTCTGGAAGCTTTCAGGAGGAGGAGAGGGCACCACCTCATGCATTGCAACGCTCTGTACAACTTCAGGAGGTGGTGATGGCATCATTTCTTCAATTGCAGCGCTCTGGATACCTTCAGGAGGAGGAGATGGCACCACCTCTTCCATTGCAACACTCTGTACAACTTCAGGTGGTGGTGATGGCACCATCTCTTCAATTGCAGTGCTCTTCTCATGTTCAGGTGGAGGATGTGGTATTATTTCTTCGATTGCAGCGCCCTGGACACTTTCAGGAGGAGGAGATGGCACCACTTCTTTCATTGCTACACTCTGTATAACTTCAGGCGGTGGTGATGGCACCCTCTCTTCAATCGCAGCACTCTTCTCGTGTTCAGGTGGGGGATATGGTATTACTTCTTCCATTGCAGCGCTCCGAACTTCCTCAGGTGGTGGAGAGGGGACCGCCCCTTTAATTACAGCGCTCTGGACACTTTCAGGAGGAGATGATACAATGTCTTCAGTTGCTGCGATACGCCGGTCTTCACGAGGAGGAGATGGCGTCACCACTTCTTCAATTAGAGAACTGTGAATTTCCTCAGGGGGAGGAGATGGCACCCACTCTTGCACTGCCCAATCTTCCGTTGTCTTCGAACGTTCTGTTTCAGTTGACGCTGCAAGCGCTGTTTCAAACGTACCTTCTGTAGCCTCTGTTTCTCTTGTTACCGGTAACCGGTGCGGTGCCGGGCACACATCAGTTGAAAACTCAGAGGTTTCGGATGCTAGGGTATACTTTTTCGTAGCACCACCGGGTGGTACTTCAACTTCATCCAGTTTTATATTTGGGAAAGATTTAATTTCAGAGCTACCTGTCTTATAAGCGGATAAATCTGTGGTTTCCAGCCAGAAGGCCGGTAGAAATGATTTTTCGGATTCTGACGAGGGCACTTTTGTTTTGTCTTGCTGTTCAAGTCCAGACTCTGCCATTGAACGTGCTCCCTGAGGTGCACCATACACGGACACTGAAGAAGTATATATTTTATGATGACTGTACAGTTCTTCCTCTTCTGATATCTTTCGAGTTTCTCCTATCGATATTATTGATGGTTTGGCTGTCAAGACCGATGAGAGTGATGCTGTGTCCCCAGGCAGCGACGAAGCAGGGGAAATCATACTGATGTGGTCAGCATGCGGGAATTCCCCAACGGAAAACAGCGAAGACGCAAAGCTGGCACTTAGAATCCTTTCGTTCCTCTCCACAAGAGGCGTCTGCATCTCAACCCCTCGCACGATATTTTCATATCTTTGAATCATCTTTTCAGGTTCCGTCGACGTAGGGGACACTCGAATGGACTCGCTCTCACGGATATTGATGTTTACAGGTTTTGGGGGTTTGATCATGTCATCCCCTCCTCTTCTGAACCACAAGGTCTCTTCCACGAGTGTTTGAGGTTCTGTGTCCAGTCGTGACCTTCTTATCCTCCGTATGGTTCTCACTTCTTCAGTTGTGGTCTGAACCACTCGCCTGTGATGCGTCTCCTCTTCAACCACAGAGCCTGAACTGTTTTCAGAGTATATTATACTTGAAGCTCCCTGAACTTCAGATGATGGGTTTCGTCGGAACGAGGAGTCATCATAAATACCCCTCGATGGAAATGTGTCCATGTACGAGCCAGTCTTCGATAACGTATCCTTATCTCCCTGACTTGCCCCAAAGTTTATACTACTCACAAGGACGTCTCTGTTATGACGATCCTGATTCCCCCTCCTAAGAAGCGGTTTACTCAGGACAAACCTGTCAGATGTGTACGTGCTTCCTACGTCTGCAGATTGTGGTTGAGCGTTACTGGAAGCAGAATGAACCCCTTCGAAATCGGCCGTAAGTGACACCTGGAAAAAATGTAATACTCATGAAAACAGTGAACATAAAGTGAGCGGGCAAGGCAATGGAATAACCAAAGTCATTCGGTTGCGCACACTTACACTAGACTGGTTGTTCAAGGGCGTGAAGCGTCGCGACGTTTTGCTTTCGGTTTCAGTATCAATAGTTCCACTCTCCGTGTTGAGCCACGTTCTGCAAAGATGTAAGAAACCATGGATAACATCAAAGCAAGTTAGTTTACATTACAGCTCTGGACCATTCCATTACTTTTAAAAGCCCAAGTGCCCTACAACGAGTGAATCATTTCATTATACTCATGATAAATGCCGGCAAGATAAGCTTGCGACGTACTCGTATCATTTGACCTCCAAAAGTTTGTAAGAATTCGAGTCAGTGACGAGATTTCATATGGGGTCTTTGCGGTGCGATTTCACTCCCTTCATGAAACCTTTTAACACCCAAAACGCCTCGCGGGTTTAACTCAACAGCCCTTAAGGTGTCACTGCAAGACATATGCATCAGCGACCAAGTTACTGAAACCTTCCAATGTGGCTTACAGTGGTCGCTGTTACCCGAGGAAATACCCAGGCCATGGAGTGAAATGACCTAGACGAAACCCTAATGAATCACATTGCAGTTATTAGCAACAGGAACGGCGTCTTGTAGGGACTATGTGTAGGGCCTATGTGTACCAGGATTAACAATGATTGTTCACATATTTCGAATCTGTTTGAGGACCTCCCCACGTAGTCGGAGGTTTATTTATTGTTTCCACAATGGGGGGGGGGGGGGTGGAGCCGGAGCAAAAAGCTACCAATGTAGCTTGGCGGCGGCCCCGGACCCCTATACAGTGCAGCGACAATCAACTGAATGGCACACAGCAAAGCAATATTAAATAGCAACATCAACAACAAAACAATGACAAGACAAAGGAAAAACGCATAACAATACGCGTACCCTCGCGCTGTTACCAAAACAAGGATTTTAACTGTTTGTTTGATGGCACCTTGACGTTAGTGAAGCCAAATGTCTTTAATACTCGTGGGAGTTGACGGGACAAACTCTGTTCGCCATAAGCTGTTAGGACTCCATGTCCTTATTTGCCAGGTATTCCCATGTGGCATCTCTCCTAGTACGAGGGCAACTGTTTCAGCTTGAGATCGGCAAGAGATAGGAAATGATCGTTGTTATTTAAGACAGACGTCCTGTATGTGCTCAAGCATTTGTGTTTAAAGAAGTCACTAGCCCGTACTATCTGCTATTGTTGGAACAATCCCTTGGTCGTCTCGTGCCTTCGTATATTGGCAATGGCGCGTAAAAATCTCTTCAACGAAATTTTCTCAATGGTCTGAATATTATGTTGAGTTGTAGAGCCGCACACTAGTTGACAATAATTTAAGAGCCCTAAGAACAATGCGTTGTATACAGCTGTTTTGACATGGCTGGTCAAGAGGCTTTTGAACCTATGGATCCTGCCTGTTGCGCTTGCTAACTTAGAACAGAGATGATTGACATGTTTGTCCCAAGGTAACGTTTCCTGAAAGCGCACGCCCAGGAACTTTACGTTATCAACGATTTCAATAACAGAAGCTCCCAACTTCAGAGTCGAATCTATCTTAATCGTCTTGCTTTTTGCCCTAAAGATAACAGCTTTTGTTTTGAATGGGTTTAATATTAATGAGTTTCGCGTGGCCCACAAATATACTTTAGTTAATTTTACATTACCTTGATTTAAAATCGCCTCCGGGTCATCTCCTAAGTATTGTCATATCATCAGTTGCATCTTCAGATATATGTGTAATGTCATTGACATAAAGGATAAAGAAAAGTGGGCCTAAAACGCTACCCTGTGGGACACCCGATACAATGCCAAGTGGATTAGATATGGCTTCTAGTTTCACTCGTTGAGTCCTATTCTGTAGGTATGAGGCAATCAGTTGGAGCGGAAGCCCACGGACTCCATAGTATGTTAATTTTGATAGTAGTATTTCGCGTTGTATGAGGTCGAATGCTTTCGAATAATCAAGGAAGGGCGGCCAGTGTAATTAATTTATTTTCTGTATTCGTAATTATGTGTTCTTTGGCATGCAGGAGTGCGATTTCTGTTGATTGACCTGTCCTAAAACCAAACTGCTGATCTACAATACATTTGTGTTTAGTAAGAAATGACAGCAGCCTTGTGTGCATTATTTTTTCGAGTGGTTTCGAGAAAATTGGTTGAGATTGAGATTGGCCTGTAGTTGGAAAAAGAATTGCGGTCGCCCGTTTTGTAGAGTACCGTAACTTTAGCTGTTTTCATTTTACTAGGAAAGATGCCAGTACATAAACAGCAGTTGTAGATATGCGACAAACGTGGGGAAAGTACATCGATTACCTATTTGATAGGTGTGACTTCTATGCCGTCTATATCGGCACACTTGCCATTTTTAATCCTTTCGTTATTATAACTATTTCCAGAGGGTCAGTAGGCGAAAAGAATACGGACTCAGTGTAACCCACATTTCGAATCTCCACATTTGGCTGAGCAAACATCGACCCTATGGATGTAAGGTATCTATTGAAAGAATCAGCCAGATCAGCACCGCTTATTTCCTCTCCACCCACCACCAGTGTTCCTGGTATATCCGGGCTGTTATTGGTATTCGACAGGCTGTTTAGTTTCTGCCACATAACCCGGGAGTTTCTAAGGTCAGAAAATAGGCTACTGTATTAGTCCTTTTTAGTACAACGAAGCCTGGAGTTTGTGAAGTTGCGCAGTTTAAATTCTGCCAGGTGTTCTTCAGATCGCGTTTTTAAAAATTGATTATATTTGTAAGTTCGTTTTCGTAATAGTCTTAATAACTTAATTATCCACAGCTTTCGGACCTTTTTCTGTAACGCGTGCCTCCGAAGCCGAAATGCACTGCGATAGCGTTCTAAGAATTTTGATAGAAATGTGCTATATGCCTCTTCAGCATCATCAATACCAAGAATTGTATCCCAGACCATAGTCAGAATATCCTCCCGAAATGCCTCTCTTGTGTCACCTTTCTACAATACCTATCAGTGTTCCTTTTTGGTTTCTGCGTTAACTGCAGCGACATAGAAATAGGCATATGATCATTGATGCCCACATCGATAACACCGCTGCAAGTTATCAGGTTACGGGCACAATTGGTGACGAGAAGGTCTATAAGTGTTGCGATGGTAGCCGTAACTCTGCAAGGTACGTAGATAACGTAGTACATGTCATGCAGTTTCAACACGTTAGTAAATTCCACTTGGGGACGCAAAGTTTCTAACATGTTAACGTTAAAGTCTCCACCCAGTATGAGGGTGTATTTTTCATTGTTCACAAAATCAGAGTTTCCAGAGTGTTTAACATGGAAAACACATCCTTCTGAGGCGGGCGATACAAAACATTAAATATATAAGTGAAAAATATATATTATACATTCCCTGGAACCATGTCTCGGACACCATCAACACATCTGTCTCTATTGATACATCAGAAATAAATGCTTCAAGCTGATCAATTTTATTCTTTAAAGATTGCACATTCAAGTGTACAATATTTAACATTTGCGCTTTCTTCAATCTTCGTATTTCACTTACACATATTTGTCCTGAGCCATTAAGAGTGAGGTGCGTTACATTTCAAGCTATCTTTCCAAGGTCAGTCGTGTCGATACGGATAACAGCCTGTCCTTCACCTTTACGAACAAGAATAGTACCCTGCGACGTCCACACAAACGCGTAACCCTTCTCCCTTGCTTTCATTCGCGCTAGCCAAAACAGATTTCGTTGCTGTTGAGTTAAATTTTCTTGGCTGTAGACAGAGTTCATATTGGGCGCAGACCTCAACTTGTTCCTGCTTGTTTCCTCAGAAAAGACTCAACCGAAAACAGGAGCAGCCAGGTGACCGGGAAGTTGACGTGGAAGCCGTAGGTCGTGAGCAGTTGATCATTCAAACTGCGACTTTTCTTCTACTGGGTCCAGCGACTGCCCGGCACGGTGCAGTACAACAGCGAAAGCGCTCGCTATAAAAGTACATTCCAAATATTCATCGCGAATTTAATTTAATATATTTTGCACATTGACAGTAGGACGTGGAGAGATCGGCTTGGCCATTGTTGCCCCACTGATGTGGGCATCGTCACGACTGTAGCCGAGATGAAATAAGATATTGGCAATATTAGTCCAATCTTCGTGCAATATTGGGCAGACATTGCCAATATCGGGCCAAGATAGGTCCAATATTGGGCCAACATATTGCGCTGCTTGGGAGAGTTGGTTTTGAGACGCGCCAATAACGACGCGTCCTGTCCATTAGCAGATGAGTTAGCCAATGAGGGGGCACTGCCCGTCTTTCGTCACAGTGGCCTCTACTTCCGTTATTCGAGAGGCTTTCGCCGTACTGCCTATTCATAATGGCATTGCAAATTAACGATGATGGTCGCATACCTTGAGCTTGATGGAACGAGAAGACACACGAAGTAGGCGACAGGACGAGGCTCAAAACCAGCAATGAAAACATTTATTGATCAGCAAAAAAAGTCAGGAGGGGGAGAGGAGGTTACAATGGGCCTCAGGGAGGAAGCATTGTCCGAGCCTATTACGGCGGCTTCAAGAATGACCCGGTCAGCATCATCCCTTACAGTGTGAAGACAGTTGATCCGCGAGAAAACGCGGGCATAACCTTCACAGGAGATCACGTGTTTGGCTAATTCTGAGGACTGGCTCTTATTTTTGACAGCGCTAGAATGCTCAAGTAAACGTTCGTGAGGCTGGTTTTGAGCCTCGTTATGTCTACTACTTCATGTGTCTTCACGTTCACTCAAGCTCAAAGATTCCGCGAGGGACGTTAAATACGGGGTGCCGTGTGATGAGCTTTCATCGCACGTTAAAGAACCCTCAGGTGGGCAAAAGCAATCCACAGATCGACCGCTGTGGCGTCGCTCATGATCTCAGTTGTCTCGCGACGTAAACCCCCAATTATTATTAATCAAGCTCAAAGAATGCCACCATCGTCGAACGTTCACCAGCTCGCTTGCCTGCTCACCCTTATTTCAAATTAGCGATGCCGGTAAAAGCGCTAAAACGCAAAGGGACAAAACACGGAGCGCAAACTTTCTCAGCTGTTTATTCACATCCCCGCGGTGTAGCGTTTTAGCGCTTTTGCCCACATCAAAACAGTTGAATGTTCGCGCTCAGTGCCCGTATTTCATCCCTGTCCGTTTAAGCACTTTCACGCACATCAATGATTCATCAACAAGCCCAAAAAGGCAGTTTTAAATGACTTGCAAATTAGATTGCGGTGTTGCATTTTACGCATTCCTTCTTGATATGATGTTTGACGAATTAATCGCGGTTTTAAAGTGCCACTATATACCAACCACGAGAATCGTATTTTGGTTCTGATTACAAATCAACGCCGCTCAAAGACTCAACACGCCAGATAAGCTCATGGGACAAAACGATGAGTCACTTGGTGTGCTGACCCAAGCAGCACAATGTACCGAAAGTCGAGTGCAATAGGGGTGGACGGTATGTGTCTTATCAATGTTCTTTAGTTTCACCAGTTCGTTCAAGGTCTTCCACCTACCCGTCCACCCCTATTGCACTCGACTTTCAGTACATTCCCAGGCAGCACAATGTACTGAAAGTCGAGTGCAATAGGGGTGGACGGGTAGGTGAAAGGCCTTGAACACACTCGTGAAACTAAAGAAGATCGATAAGACACATAACCGTCCACCCCTAATGCACTCGACTTTCAGTGCATTGTGCTGCTTGGGTTGTGCTGCTTGGGGAAGGCTGTCATATCTACAGGTGCCTGTAAAGATGATAGCGTATGACGATAACGTTGGGAATTGTAGGACGGGCTCGAGGTGTTACAGTGCGCCGTCGTCTATCTCGCTGTTTGCCATATGGGAAGCCAAGCAGACGTTACAGAGTAGCAACAAGGAGTGACTGGATTCAGGACAAAGGCCATCCTGTGAGAGAAGTACTGTAAGTTGCAAGCGTATCAACAAAGCGCAAGGCCATACGGGTCCAGTGCAGACCACACGAGGAACCTCTCGTCAGAATTGTGGCCGAAAGATGATGCTGACGGGCAAAGACTGCCGCATTATTTCGCGACTTGTAATATCCAAAAATGGCCTTGCTTCGAGACAGGAATTGCCGCAGGATGTAAACGCTGACCCTTCATAACCCATCTTTGAACACAGGGAACGCGTCGCAGGGAACGGCAGAGCATGCTGGACACATGGAGCAGAGTTGCACGCAAGACGACTTTGCTCACTTCTGCTCACAAACAGTGCCACTAACAGTGGACGACTCGAAATGCCCGATCTGGTCAGGTGAGTTTGTCACGTTTCTGCCTCTACTTGAATGATAGGAAGCTTTCAAAGAGGACCGCGTGCAAGGTGTGGTGCAAGCTGGAAGGGGCTTTCTAATGATCTAGGGTTGGTTTAATTACGCGGATTTAAGTCCCTTGGTTCTGGTGGCATGCAGTTCCTAACAGTACGGCTACACTGCACGCAATGCAGTAACGAGACTGGAAAAATCACGAGTCGCAATTACACGCGATTGCACATAGGGCGTGTTGCATCGTGCCGTCTCGTTTACAATACGGTTCGACGAATGTCAGTCTTGGCAGTAGACGATTTCAAAAAGATGCGCGCGCCACCAAGCGCGCGTGCAAAGCATCATGGGAAGTTTGAGCGACAATGCACCTGTCGTCTGCTTCGGTTATGGTTGACCCCAGCAGATGCTTCCGCTGTGCACACCCGGAATGCTGCTGCTGTTCGTCTACCTCCTCCCTCTGGTCGTCTATAGGACGCTCCAAGTTCCCATGAACCCTTTTGTGCCACAGGTGGCGCTTGCTCTTCTAAAAAGGTGTATTGTTAAGATTACCGTTAATGATGCAAAAATTTTAGAATGTTTTTCCCGAGCATTGGAAAGAGCTCAGCGAGAAGTGATTTCGTATCTTTGCAATTTTGTGGAAATTCTTTCGTGCGCAGGACAGTGCTGTACAGAAGTTTACTGGACGCGCGAGCTGTAGGGCACTTATAGCCTGGGTTGCGTTTGCGCCAATACAATTTATTCTTCATCATCTTTAGATGCACAGCAGAATAACCCAGCGCGCTAATAACGTGATTCAATGTGTCAGCAGTAATACTAGACAACTAAAAAATAATAAGAACAAAATTGTAAAGAAATGGCAGAATGACACCATGCCAAGCATGTCTGTCTAAAGTCTGTCTGGATCATCAACGTGTCTGTTTGTAAAAACTAGGAGCCATCAGTCTGTTTTAAATTACTCGATCATACGTACGCAGAATTTGCATAGAGGGGGGTATATACTTTTATTAGAGGGAAATGACTTTGCATAGGCTTTCTCATGTGCCAAAGCCCAAATGCTCCAAAGCAATATCCTGTTATAGCAAGTAAATTTTCACACAAGAACATGTGCTATTTATGTTGCTTTTGCTCTTCGCACTGTTTAGTGCCCCCTCTTAGAAAAAAAAAAAACGTGGAGCAGCTACACCTTTTAGGAGGTAATAGTTGTCGCATATGTTGTTCCCAAAAGTTCTACCTGCTAAATACGAATGGTAGGGTTACCGCTTCTGATTCGGTGAGCGACGGGAGCGTACGCCTTTTTGTAGCAATTTGGATGTATGATAATCCCTTTTACTCCCCTACTGTACCTTGTTATCAGACGCCATGTAGGTGGTAACTGTAGAAGTTACCACCTTTTCACACCCTTGTTTTTCTTAGAGTGCACGGCACAAGTACAAGTTTTTGGTTCCGGGCTGTAATTTCCCCAGAAATCCATCTCTAGGGGGAGGAGGGGGGGAGGGTTGCGAGCTTCGAGAGGGGTGGTATGTTGTTTATAGATGCATGTTTCTGGGTACATGCATTGGTAGCCGAGCTGTATTGGGCAATCTTAGAAATTTCATGAGAGGTGTTCCAAGAAAACCACGAGTGGGGGGTGCAAGGAAAGGCCTGGTTCCCGGATGGGTACTTTGCATGTAAATGCAGCCGAAACGGCATGCGCGTCTTCTCGTATACGGGCGCTTACCTTATGACATGGATGATCTGCTGTCGGACAACGTGGGGTACACCAGGGTACTCCAGACAGTGATGTAGGTCGCTCAGGTTCATGTGGTTGAAGCGAACCGAAGCCATGATGTTGGTGGCGAGCTTGTCACGCTCCTCGGAATTATGGTTCACCCACCGCATCCCGGCTTCAAAAACTTCAACCTCGCTGTTGGTGAGACGAGGCTCGTTAGTAGTATTTCTCGTATATATATTGGAACGAGGCCGACAAAGAATGAAACCAAAATACTAGCGGAGCAGCGCGTGTGCTTTCGGTAGTCATTTCCGACGAGTTTTTTCTTGTCGTCCGAAAAGTCGGTGTGGAAGTAAATCATCCTTTAAGTAGCAGATCGAATAGCACGCAGAAACACGCGGTACGAAAGCCAGTAAGTGTCTGGACCATTAGCCAAACAAATGTGGTGAAACGCACAAAGACTAATAACCTACAAGATCTATCGAGAAGATAAAAGTCCGTTAGTATTTAAAAATGAACAATACATTTTATTTTTCAATTGCGAGACGCTCAAGATATATCACGGCGAGCTACCCAAAACCTAAGACAGGAAAAGATGCTAGCGACACTATATAGTATTCTTCATCAGGAACGCTTCATTCCGGAATTCCAACGATTTTCAACCTTTTCTTATTGGACGTTTCAGAAGTGATGACGAATTGCAGCTTGCAGTCAACAATGGATTAAACTAACTTGCAGTGGATGACAAGAATGGGATTTGAAAGCTCGTACAGATTAAATAAATGGTTAAGTGAGGGAGGTCACTATATGGGAAAGTGATGTGGGAAATTCATGGATTGATTCATTGCGTGAAAATACATAACTGAATAACAAAATTTTTAACGTAAGCTATATTTACTTCCTGGATTACCCACGCATTTAAAGAACATTCGCCATACGTATATTGGGCATCGCTAATAAAACTGACCTAGTGAAATTCCCTGACTCGAACCCTACAACCCGAAGGTTGGAGGCTTTTGTGTTTGTGGCGTTTATGTTTGTAGCCTCCCACGGCCAATTCTCGTTGCTAACCTAGTGAGCTTAGGACGTCTATAAACTGCGCATAACGTATCAATATTCTTCTGCATTATCGCTGTTCGTCCAAATGCCCCCCAACCAATTTTTTTGTCCATGCCAGAAAATTGTCCATAATGCCACACCTATTTCTTCCCCACTGACGGGTGACAACAGTCGCATGGTTATGCTCTTGTAATGGATGAACGTCGTACCTGTGACAGCCGATGGTCTGCGCTGACATCAGATGAATAACGTCTTGAGCATCCAGTTCAAGGAATTCTTTCGTATTGGCGACTGAAATAAAATTTGCCGTCAAGAAGTCGTACGCGCGCTGTTCTTCGTCTGCCCGGTTCATTCTCCGCGCAGCCGTGTACATGAGCACTTGCTGCCCCAATGGTGTCGCTTCACTTTGCAGCTAGAAACAACAAGGAGTGATATCAGTACAACTAACACAAAAGGTGTCTAGTTCACGCGTGTGAAGTGAAGTATACAGGTTATACAGTCTATACAGGTTATACAGACTATACAGGTATACAGGTTATACAGGCACACTGGGTATACAGGGTATACAGTGAACACAGGTTGGTCCACCAACCATGATAGAAATCCATAGTAAATAACGTATAGGGAACGTCAAGGATTTTTTTTTTCAAACAATAACGTCAACAATAAACAAATAACGTCAAGGATTTTTTTCTGCCAGGAACATTTGCCACATGTTGGTACCATTTAGCAAAGAACCTGCACCCATTTCAGCAAAGAAAACGTTAGGTGGACTTGGAAAATTTCGGACTTCAATTCAAGAAATTAAATTTCCATCTGTTGTACCATTATGGTACCATCATGTGACAAATATTCCTGGCAGAAAAAATCCCTTGACCGCATGTCTCTCCATTGCCTTCTTTACTTACTACGAATTTCTATCACGGTTGGAGGACCGCCCTGCACATAAGTGCGGACGGAAAAAAAAGTGCTTGACATCGACAAACCTATAACAGCGATGACGATGACTAGCAAAGGATACACTTAATATGAATGTTGTAACACTCAACATCATTAGTCGTGCTTTTATTAATCTGGTTTTGACATCTTCCTCCAAGAGGCGTCGAAACCAGTGAATGCATTAAATGCATGCTGCATAAAAACAGCTTGACGCCCACGCATGGAATCTGAGTTTTAAAAAAATGTCAAGTGTGTATTACACCGGCTTTCAATGGCATGCTCTGTGCGAGTGTATTGTCCGTCTTTTCTTCATGGCTCTCGGTTTGCCCTAGATCGCCGGGACGGTACGATGGTTGGGATTGCATATGTCGCAGGGTACATGATACACAGTCAGAAAAACGTCGCTCATATAAGGGTGATACGTACCTCGATGCATTTATTCACGACATCTGGCATGTTGAGTCGAAACGCAGCATTAAATACGTCCGAAACGTTTTCCCGCGTCACATTTAGTTTGCCGGTGAGCATGTAGTCAAGTAGAGTGCTGAATGTTGCCGCAGACACTCCAGACAATTTAAGCTGCAATGACAATGAAGCATTAAAACGGCCAGGAATTTGTAGAGAGGGTTAATACAATTATATTTACTGTTAATGCGTTAAGAGCACGAAGGCATTGCACAACGAAGTTGGCATATGTTTGAGACTACAAGTAAAGTTCATGATTTATTTATTCCTTCTATTTTATGCTTTATTTTATGTGCCCGCCAACTGACCAATAATAAACAAATGATAAACAAAAACGAGACACGAGATACATCACACATGCAGAACGCATAATAAAAATTAAGAATGAATACCGTGTACAATAATATGCAATAACGAAGAAGCAAACAAAATACAGTACTAGAACAAATTGCATCTTAGGATCGGCTTAAGGTAACACAAAATGCGAGTAAGTGTATGCTACGGACTGTTTGACGTTTGTTATTGCGGCGCATGCGCCGGGAAGGTCATTCCAGATCTTTGAGGTGCGCGGGATAATTGTTCTTGCGGTGATCTATCTTGTCTTGTGATGATTGAGACCTTCGCAGATCCATGAAGAAGAGTTTAGTATTGACGAATGTAAAGATTTCTTGCGAAATAGTGTACGAAAACGGCATCACACTGGACGAAGCACGACGTACCGTTAGAGGAGGTAGAGGAAGGGAGTATAGTATTCTCGTGATGCTGGGATTTGTCTTGTACTCATTGACGAATACGCGAGCAGCGCGGTTCTAGTCACCCTGGATTGAGTTAGAGACAAATTTGGTGGGGATCCCAGATGGGCGCGGAGTACTCAAATTGAGGTCTGAACAGCGATGTAAGCGTCTTTTCCTGTTTTTTTATACTAATGACTGCACCAGCTTAGGATGTATAACGGATGGTACAAGGCAGGCAATGCTTACCTTTCTCAAATTCTTGTTTCCTTCATCTTCCAAAGTGCGCCTGAAGAACGGGCTGCACATAGCGAGCAAACGCCGGTCCACCACGAATGATTGGTCCTCCACAACGATCTCCACCCGGGCTCTCCCCGATTCCTCCTGCGTTGCCATTCTCTCTTTCTTTTTCTCTTTTTTTTTCCTGCAATGGAAATGACTAGCTTGTCAAAAAAGAAGGCAAGTTCACCTCTTAGCGCAGGTCCGTCATTGTACTCCCTCAACCATATAACTGCTATTGCTATGCGAACGGCAGCGCAGAAGTCTCATCTGTCAGTCGAGGGCTGATATCCACTGTTCCCACATCCTCTGCTTTGCACATCATATCTCGCTTATGTCTAATAGCCGTTCTAACTGCGGTGTCATAAACTAGAATATCTCAAAGGGTGCAACGAGTACCGCCATCACTTACCGCGAGGCACTAGGACCTTTGGACGCAAAGTTCATTCGAAGCCATATCGGCCGAAAGCTTCCAAATGCCTCACGCGGGAACTGTGCACTCTGCACGTGAACTGCTGCTGGCGCGAAGATGAAGATGACCAAAGCCATCGTGCTGACAAAACAGGAGCTCATACTCATATCATACTCATACCATACTCATACTCATATCATACTGAATTAGCCCTGGCCAATCTCCCTTGCGGATCGCGGCCATCTTCCTGGGGAGAAGAAGAAGAAGAAGAAGGAGCTCCTTGTGTACTAATGTACTAAATGTACTAAGTTGATGACCGCCGCCACGACGCCGCTCGTGGACGGCGTAATTAGACGTGTATGTCTTGCGTTGGGGGTGTCTAAGCAGCACAATGCGTTTAAATGTTGACTGCATAACGGCTGCCTGCAGGTAACTTGCGGGTCGCCTGCAGTGCGGTGCAGCGTTTCGCTGAGCTATCCACGAGAAGACCGACCTGGCCGTTCCCCCCACTTTTTTTTTTTTCAGTACATTGCGCTTCTTGGGAGAAGTGTCCGCCGAAAAAAGTTGACAGTTTGCACTTGACGGAAAGCTAGGGAGTGGTGGAACTCGAACCTGCAACTTTCAGGTTGGCTGTCATATGTGCAGTCATCTGCAAGGGACGATCGTGTCTATATCACACAACAATATTCGTTTTTTTTTTTTTTTTTCGACCACGTGTCAGTAGGATCCGGAAACGATGTAGGTTTATAAGTATAGAGATGTCTTTGTGGTTCGTGACTTGAAAAGTCTTTTTTTCTTTTAATACGGTAGTGGCATATTCATACATTCAGTATTCATGTATTATTCAGCATTCATACATTCATACACTCCCAAAGTTCGTACACCGTGCAAGACTGAAATGTGCGACACGGGGTCCCGCGCTACGTGTACCAGGAAACATGCCAGCATCGCGTATGCTGAAGACAAGAGGTCAACGTCGTGAGTACTTGCTTCTGACGACGTAAACGGCATGCTATTCGCTAGGAATTGCTCGTTTATAGTGTACTGCTCTGTTCGTGTACTGTGTTGCGGTATCATACTGCCATTTTGCCGCCCCACCATATGCGTCGGTGGATTCTTATGCAACTGCCTGAAGTGTTCTTAAATGCTGCACGCCTTCAAACAACTGCGGGAATGTGGAGGAGCGGGCTACAGGAGTAGGGGGTTAGGGGGTGTAGTAAGCGTACCTGTCTTGCAAGTACGGCAATCGGAGTGTCGCTTTTAGGCTACCGTGGACATGAAGACGCGCTGATGTCAGCTGCACGGCCAGCCATTAATGTTTTTCAGAAGTTTTCTTAGGAGTGACTATACAGCATCCTTTATCGCGACTAAACTTGTCCGAACAAAGAGGAGACATCCATTATGCTTTTTCTTTCTTTAGTCTACTAGGTGTTGACTTTGTCCTCAGGGTCACAAGGGTCATGGTTTACCCAAGAGCATTTCACTCAAAAATGGTCACGCATGACATGATTCTAAACCAGTGTCCTGTCCCGTTGCAGAATGTGTTACTTTATTCGAAACAAACGCATGTTCTCTCGCTTGCGCTGCAGACGCCTTTGCGGAAGTAGTGAACACGACAGGCGGCGTCGCAATACACGTTTGATCTTTCCGGATCGGCCAAATCGCATGGAAGTTGCGACACAAACGGTGTGAGTGCCGAAGGAGATGGCAGTTCTCCCGCCTGTCTTGGAGGCATCCCGCTTTGTCTGGACGGCCGAGCGGGTAGTGGTCCGTACGGTGAGCGGCCCCTCGCTGGTACTAGGAATCCTGCGTATCGTTGGATTGCATTTCAGAAAGAGACAAATATATAAGACAGAATAAGAAGCCATGGAGCAGCGAGCAATGCTCCTTGTCATGTCGGCGTCTTCGTATATCCTCTAAACAGTAGAACTCAATGTCGTCAGACAACAAAGGAAAATATATTTGTTCTAAGTGCAATGCAGCATGTCTTATGGGCATTCGAGTCTGCTATAAACATTAATGAATCAACAAATGAACTGCGTACGAACAGCACGTGTGTTTATGACTACGCGCAGCTATATAGAACATCGGTGGCTCTTGTTTTGCATACCTACCGTGTATGTATGCACACATACGCTCTGTGTACTTAGCGGAACATAACAATGCAGGCTAGAGTGTTATCAAAGTGCTGCGGTGAAGCGCAACTCTCGAGGGTGTGCAGTTTGTGAAGCGTTAGGGAGATAAAGACCGAGAAAGACAAAAGAAAAACACTTACCAGTTAGGCTGAGAAGAAAGACCGCTAATCTTATCATGGTCGTTTTTAACCTGTCCTAAAAGGTTTCAACTGAACTGGCTGGGTGAGCTTCAGCTGCGGTTTCTTTCTTCCGAAAAGTATTCGTATGTTCACGCAGATGTTGTGAACATTATGAGCTGTAATAAAAGCTCCCAGCTCTTTGTAATGAGAGCTACGTGTTCGTTACTCTCTTCGTGCCATATTCGCACTCTCAACGAACACGTAATCATGCACAAGCGCTTTGTAATCTTCCAGGAATATATATTTGTGGCATAGGAACACTCGGAACAAAAGTTTATTAGAATTATGCAAGCAAGATAAGAGATCATCTCGCGCACAAATTTTGAGTGATCATCATGGCGTATATCGGTAGTACTCCATAAGATTATGTGTGTTCTCGTCCATCATGTAAGAGTCTTATGTGATGGGCGCGAGATAATGAAATTCAAAGTACGACGTACGAAACACGTAAAAATACTTTGATTGCCATCTTTCGCCCCGGGTTAGTTTTTTTTTTTTTTTCTTTTCAAAGTTTCTCTCTTTTTTTTACTTTGTGTCTTTATTTTTGTTACCGCATTATTGTCCGTTATACCTTTTCTTTTTTCGTTTCTTTCAACAGTATGCGTGCCTAGGAACGACGTTTTTCGCATTTTTTTCCGGCTAATACCACATTCTAGTAGTAAACGTATTTTACAATGAAACGGGGTAAACCTAGCATGTGCTTTTCCTTTTATGGCGAAAAAAAGTCGAGGTTGACATGACAAATTCAAGTTCAATTTAGGAAATTCAGTTTCTCTTGAACTAAAAATTCCCCGAAATCGTGGTGTAATCTCTCCCAAGAGAAATGGCTCTGGCCGCATAATTTTCGTACAGCTGTCCGTGCGCAGTCCGCACCACCGGCTAACTTGCTTCATTCAGCACCGGGCGGTCAGGTCTTCGCCTTCGTGTGCGTCAATGTGTGCGTCCTGTACTGGAATTTGGCTGCATTCTTCTTGCCGGTCGGTCGCAGTCCCTCTTTTGCCCTGAACGAGGACGACGCGAGGAGGGCAAAGACGACACGCACGCACAGAGGCGTTCGACACCTTCGTGTGTGTGTCGTCTTTGTCCCTCCGTGGTTCGCAATCATGTTCAGTCCCAACCGACACGCTGTACACATTCTCGCACTCTTTCGCCCTCTCCTGCTATACTTTAACGTGAATGGGGGCTTTTTAGCGTCATCCCAGCGGCTGGCGCAAAGGGTAGCAAGACGTGAGAGTTTCAGAATAGGGTTTCTTACACCCTTTATCAGAGACGCTATGATGACCTATGTTATCACCTTTCTAAGACAATTTTTTTCTGAGTGTGTACCATGTGTTGTGCCATTTTCATTGGGAGGTTACTGCGTAACCCAGGAATGGTTTCACTGAAGGCAGCAAAAAGAAAAAAGAAAATGTTTCGCGTTAATTTCGTTCGCCATTCAGCAAGAACAACATAACAACGGTAGCAGTATAGTGAGAAGCTTGTTTAACATGATACAGCTAGCGACAGGCGCTTTTTCTTTTCTTTTTTTTTGTTCACCCAGGGTAACCCGCCAGTTGGGTATGACTTCGTGTCACGTGACCCTGGAATGAGACTACTGCGTTTATGTTTATTCGCTCGGAGGCCTCCGAAACCTGTATTCGCTATGAGTCCAAGCGCCACCGAGCGAATAATCATAAACGTCCTAAACGTGTGCACCGATGGCGCTTTGACCGGCGGCAGTGCCGTGAGGCCAATTTTTACCACCGGCGGTGGCAGCGTCAGCGGCGCTAACCCAAGAACACACACGGTCCTCAGGATATCCTCACAGTGTCATCGTGTCCTCGTCCTTCGAGGTGTATCCCCAGAACATCCTGAGGATGACGCTCGCGGACTGTTTGTAGAGAGTCATTCAGGTACGTCTTGTGCCCGTCCTTGTGGGTAGCTAGCGGGACGAGAAATATTACTTTTTTAGTTTACCTGTTCGGACTCCCTAAACACATTTGTTTTGTTTTTGGGCCGATCCTAGGACATGATTTAGCGTAAAATTATCTGCCTTGATACAGAATGGCTGTCTATCATGCATGGAGAATTTCTCGCGGGAAGGACAGAAACACTTTGTTCTGTAGCACTCCTTTTGACTCCCAAAATACACACCTGGGTGTCTCAACCAAAATCAGTAAGAAACATATACTTTACAGTGATGCAGAGCTAATACTTAAATCATTTTCTAGCTTTGCGTAATCGAAACAAACGTGGACAGATCACCCTTCGTTTTGTGTAGCAGCGAGCAGGACAATCGAATCTATGAAGGGTCATGTTATGAGCAATACATAGTATCTGTTTTCGCTTTCCGAAGGTAAAGGACTACAAGGGGAAAGGTCGTTTTCAAGGCATAGGCATGCCACCCTCGTTTTCATCTGTGACACCTAAGTAATCGCTGTGAATAAAACCTTTAAAGAAAAAAATTAGTGCCTTTCGGTGTGGGTTTCTCGGGCATAGCGCCCCTGACAGGATTTTCTATTTTTTTGTTTCTTTGTCTTTTATACCTGTCTGCTTTCTTTTTAAACCACTGTGCTCATTGTCTGTTGCGGATTGCACTAGAAACGAGCTGCCAGCTTTATTGCGGCAGTTTACCAAGACGTATGGAATGAGTAAAAGCACGCAGAAGAAAAAATAAGATAAATAAAAGGTAATAAAGTGAAACTAGGATTCGTGCCTCACTCTGTCCTGGAATTGTCCTCAAGGGCGGCCTGAGGACATCCTTAGTACGCCATAAATAGTGCCACATTGACGCGATGAGGAGGATTTAAGGATTAGATTTGACCTTCCTCGGGATGTCATTCCTGTCCGTGCATGATGTTCTTAGGATATCCCTGGGATGACAGTGTGTTCTTGGGTAAGAGTCGAATATATAGTCATAACAAGTCCATGTGTATAGTTTGCGTATTGATACAAGCAGTCAAAACCAAATCCGACTTCGCGAGCAGGCTGCGCGCATATTCTAGCGCCCGAAGTTACGTGCGAAGAGGCTCACGGCACGACGGTTTCGAAACGGTGTCGGCGGCGGCGTACTGAAAATTACTGGCGCCTGCACGGCACGAAGGCGCACATGCCTAGAGTAGACAACCTTCGACGGGAGTTTTCGAACGGCTTGTGTTAGCTGTTAACGGTTGAGGCCTGCGCTGCAAGATGGTGGACGTTGGAGTTTTGAGTGATGCTTTGCGCCACATTGTTATTCAGGAAATTCAGGAAGAGAAACGGGAACATGAATATGTTGCCGTTTTCTCTATGATTAGGAAGGAAAGCGGGTGCTATTGATGCACTTAGGTGTTATCGCGTGTGCTGTGCGTGTGTTTTGGTTTGTTACTTGCTGCACAACAAGCAGTCCTCAGTAAAGGTTTCATGTATATATACCTTGTGGTCAAGCCTGCATTCCTCAGTAGCATAGTCTGACGGGTGCAGTTAGCGTGGCCACTGGATTTCAACAGTTAGTGAAAGCCCCAGACTGCAGCCAGCCTCACAGGCAGGCTGCAGGAGTACACAGCCTCCCCCCTAACATGCAGTAAACGCTGCAGCATTCTCTTGACGAACAGGACGTGAATGACCAATTAGATGCGACTTGGGGCAATCTGGTGCCCTCCTGAGCTTTCCAATCGTTCTCGGCTGACCCATTGGAAAGTACAGTGCCACTGCGCAGGACGCTGCTATGGGCAACACCTGTTCTGGTGGTGTAAGCTGAGGCAGTGCCATCGGGAGTTGTCGAATGTGCTTCCCTGCAGACTCACTGGAAACTGTTGTGCCACTGCGCAGGGCGGTGTCATATGGGTCCCACTTGGCCAGATTGTTTGGGCCCAGGCATTGCATTCAGGAGTTGGGCCGATTCCTGTGAATCGACACATTGGAAAATGTTTCTCCTTTGGTTATCCTGCTATTAAACGTATTACGGGCGCGATGATCGTCTTCCGTCAGTCTGTAGGTGACCCGTGGCGGCTTTACGGTGTGGCAGCACCATTGCCAATTCTCGTCCCGCGCCTTGGGTCAAGCAAGCAGTTCGTTCGGCTCTGGCTTTAGGACCACTCGTCACATTAAAAGGCTACTTCCACTCCAGACCTGTTTGTCGTGTCAGTCACAACAACATTATTCGATACTTACTGTTCAGTCGATGTACGCAGGCCCTACTCAGATCCTTGCGCCTGAGGATTCCTATCCCCAGCTTTCCTTGTATACAGACCAACTGGGTGTTCGGGAGAATGAATTTTACGTCGTCTTTCCTCGTCTTCGGTGGGAAAATTACGACTGATGTCCGTTGTTTAAATAACCATCGTGCTAGAGGGTATAAATCTGGCACCATTCTGGATTAACAGATGTGACAACTTGCTACCTCTGGGAAGTCATCGGCACTGCACCGTTTTATTTGAGATTGCTCGTATAGACATCTCCGCTTACGCTGCAGGGAATGTGAATGTGAGACATCTTTTGTCAACGAGAACAAGAAAACCTTCGACGGATAATTCTGAACTCGGGGCTAGCTGTCCCGTCAGCGACCGTACACTTGTATTTCGCGTCTGTTCTTGCAAACGTACCTATGAAAACGCTCTGGGAAAACGTAGCGATGAACAACTGCAAAATCTCAGCAAAGAATTCAACGCCACCCATTTGAAAGAAATAGCGCTGTCTGTGTACTGTGCGTCGAGGAAAACGTTAACATTCACAACGAGTTAAGATATTCATCTAACAGTGCATGCAGACTCATGAAGTGCGATATTGAAGTGCAGTGCAGTAGTCTTGTCAACGGCTGCGCAGACTTCATAAAACCCCTTCTTCATTGAAGGCAAACATACCGCCTTGAAGAGACGCACATTACCGCTACTGTCCAGCTCGTTCACAAGTGTGTGACGAACATAACCTTCCGTATTAAAACGAAATCCCCTCTGCGTTTGTCGGGAACATGGGAGGTCCGCGGAACGCAAGTAGCGCAGTATTTGGTCACTACTTGGGCACAAAGAGGTTCTGATCTTGTTCCACCCTGTGGTGACCGATGAGTACCCGCCAGAGACGAAATTGCTTCCTGGGGGATCCATGAACTTCACGAACCAAAGCTAACGAGACCAAGACGCACAACTGGCACAACCACACACGAGCAAAAGGAAACCATGTGCTTGCCAACCAGCGCTTCGCGCGTTTGCCGTTCGGCGGCGCCACCGATTCCTGAAAACGTGCATTATGGACGACACAGACACGTGAGCTTCGATTCAATAAGACAAACACAATTAACTGCGAGCTTGATGCGCAGTATCGCTTTCAGGCAGCCCCTGACTTGAGACTCTGACCTAGCTTATCTTTTCCGATCTGACTAGCTTAATTTCCTTCCAGAATTACGGGTTGGGATGGGTGGGAGGTAACGTTCGGTAGACGTGCGGTCTGCCTGCGAAGCAAAACGTGAAATATGCATAAGTAGCAGTGTGGTTATAACCCTACAGTGAAAAACAGCCAGCGCAGTCCTAGAGTGGTGAAAACGATGCATCGCTCTACAGTTGAGTCCTTCACAGTCGCGTGAAAGCCATGTGAACCCTTTTTTAGATCATGACTAGTGTCTGTGAGGAAAAAGATGAACCATATAAAAAGTGTAAAATACGACCACAAATGCAAAAGATCTACTAAATGAACATTCATATTCTTTTCAGATTTCTCTGCTCTCTGCTGCATTGCATTGCTGCAGATTGCTCTGTTTCCTGATTTTGATCCTGTTTCATAAGTCTGATTTGCGTTACTCACATGAGGATTTGTGTCCTACTGCGTTAAAAACGTATACTACTGATATGTACACTTATTCAAGGTCAACAAAAGGAATGTTTAGTATTCCAGTTAGTATTCCCAATTAAGTTTAAAAAGTAAAACTCCCCCCCCCCCAATGTTTTCTGCAAGGCGTCAGGTTTCTAAACAGTGAGGACTGGATAAAGTCACGGAATCTGCAGCCACCTAGTGTGACAGCGTTCACAGCCAGCTCCCGTCAAAGTTAACAACACTGGAACAAATGTGGTCTCGTTCCCTAGTGCGAGTACAGCAGCCCTTGGGCCCTTGACAAAATCTTAGCTATCCATACCTTAAGAAAATTATTCCGTTAGTTTAACGCGGTGATTTTGTTCACTTACCATTCCCCAGTGCCACCAGGGTGACTTTTATCACGATCGGAAATAAGTGTTATTAACTTTAACGGGAGCTGTACATTGGTTCTTCACGCAGCAGCACAGTGTGCGCCAGGGTTGTAACGTATTTATTCGTAATACGGAGGAGTCATCTGCAAAGTCTTGGGTAAACTGCCGTTGGTAATGCGCTGCACCCTCTCAGAAGGTGCGGTGGAAACCGCTTAACCATCGGCTAAGTATGCGTGAGCGGCCGCAGTGGACACTTTGAAGCCCTCCACCAAGAGACGATTTGTTTGAAAAGGCACTTGGTTCCACGGCGTCCATGTCGTGGTCCGTCTCCTGCGCGTACGTGGACCTCTCCACGATATTGCCGGCACATAAAAGATTAGGATGTAACAGCAACATATGCAGGTACAGCATCCAATAAGAGAAAAAAGAAGAGCCATAGCGTTTCTTTCGCTAGCGAGAGGCTCTACGTTCACCGTGGGGAAGTACGGTTGCCCAGCGGGGTAAGGCTGTGTCATCGGGAATTGCTGTTGACCCACAGGAAATTGTTGCGGCGCTGGATAGTACTGTCCCACAGGCTGCACTTGCCCCCATGATGCGGGACGAGTTTGTGCCATAGGAGGTTGCCCCATACCTCCGGAATAACCCGCTGGAAACTGCTGCGCGACACCGTAGGATGGTCCCACCGGTTGTGCATGACTCCAGGGTGAGGGTTGAGGCATTGGGAATTGTTGTCCCATTCCTCACGGCTGACTCATTGGAAGCTGTGGAGCCGTAGGTGTGGGCGGTGTTATGGGCCCCTTTTGGCCCCACTGTGGGGCTTGAAGGTTCTGTTGCGCCATCGGAAGTGGTCGGCTTCTTTGTGAAGTCATCGTCCTCTGACTTGTGGGTGCCAGCTGACGTGTCGGACTCTCTACCAAGATTGGTTTGCGCAGACCCTACGGACAGCTTTTGAACCTGATGAAAACCGACACGCCTCACGTCGGTAGAGAACACAGTGCTACATGCGTTCTTCTTCTTTTTCCTCTCAGATGAAGCGATCCACCTCTTTCCACAGCACTATACATGCGCTTTCAGTTCAAAATGTATCGGTCAGTTCCTCTTCAGAGGCCAAAGGGGAACGATGGGCGTGAAATCTGATATTTTTCTCTCAAATTAAGTGCCATTTATCCAGCGTTATGTGTGCACAGAAGAAGAGGAACACGAACCTTGCCCGTTACAGCAAAAAGGGCATTGTGATGCGCAGTTTGGATTTCGGTTTGGAGTGGCTGCGTTTACATGAAGTACTGAATTCCATGAAGTACACAAGTCAGCTCAATTGAATAAGTCGATCTATCGTCTGCGTACGAAGTGGTCTATATCGACCTAGAAGACCACTCGACAGTCACTCGGCTGGGATAGATCGGGGGACAAATGTCGACTAACTCCGCCATGTAAACCACATCAGTCGACTTATTCAGGCAGTTCCCATACGGTACTGCCAGATGCTTCGGCGGTGCAAGACGAATAGCTGGAGACCACGGAGGAGAAGTAAGGAGGCGGAACTCGGCTGCAGAATGGCGGCAAAATTGGCGGCAAAATTCCTGGAATCATTCTTGGCCGTGGCGCGGCGCTCACGTTATATCTGGTCATAGCCTCCTATATACTGATCAGTATATAGGAGGCTATGATCCGGCACTAGCTACGCGAAATCTGCCGCCAGGGGATGCGCTGTTGTGTGTTTGAATACGCTATGAAGAAGCGCTCAAAAGCAGTGTTCCTTAAATAAACATGAACATTGTGTCTCCATTAACGAACTGATATTTTCTGGTCAGGCACAGTATTTTTTAATTATTATTATTATTATTTTAGTTTGTGCTGCCTCTTTTTCGAATCACAGCTGGAAGCTACCCCAAAGGACGCAAAGGTTTTGCTGAAACGCCACATTTGAGGGGTTTGGAAGCAATAATGACATATCTGAAGCTCTGTAATCGAAAGTCGGCAAACGCAATCTTTTTGGAATCGCGCGTTATGTTATGATGATATGGTGGCTGTTGCAGAAGCTGGGGCTGAGAAAGTTTTGCGTACGTGTCAAGAAAGCAATTCATTTGTGCGTGTGAGTGCAAGGAGGAGGTCGGGGACTAGTGACATAGGAAAGTTTTAGCGAAGCTTAACTTCGCTATCGAAACCCGCTGGTTCGCGAGGTTAGACGAACTTTCGAATTTCAATGCAGATACGCCGAGGTTCGCAAAGGATCGCAGACCTGACATTTCTAACGAAACGTGAAAAATAGTGTGACTCATATAGCTCTTAAAATTCAAATATATGTTTGTCAAACATGTCAAATCGTCGATTGGGGCTATTCGGTACAAGTTCACGATGAAACGAGCGCCGCGCGGAGAAGGACGGAGAAAGAACGACACCACACAGGCGCTCACTATAGGCCTCCGGAGCTAAAGTTTCGTGTCCGCCTTGCGGAGGGAGGCTGCAACTCTCGATAGAAAGCTAGCAGACGACGGCCCTGGCGCCGCTTACTGTGTCTATAGTCTATATATATAGTATATATATATATATAGTCTATAGTCTATAGTGTCTATATATATATACTGTGTTCTCACATGAGTTTGTCGTCACGTTTTGGCGCCGTCCCTCGATTCTCCGAGTGTTTATGGTTGGGCATTTAGAGAAATTTTGAAGCTGTCCTAGGGGCTGCACTAAGGCCGATAGCTGCCGTATCAAAGTGTGACGAGCCTAATACGAAAAAGGGGAAACGGTGTGCCGGCGCTGGATGCTGTGTTGTATGATGCACAATGAATTACAAGAAAGCTGTCGGTGACCTGGCAAACGTTCGGTTCCACTGTTTTCCTTCAGCGCCGGAGGCCTATAGTGAGTGCCTGTGTGGTGCCGTTCTTTCTCCGTCCTTCTCCGCGCGGTGCTCGTTTCATCGTGAACTTGTACCGACAAGCACAAACCAATGATTCGACATGTTTGACAAACATATATTTGAATTTTAAGACCTATATGAGTCACACTATTTTTAACGTTTCGTTAGAAATGTCAGGTCTGCGAGCCTTTGCGAACCTCGGCGTATCTGCATTGAAATTCGAAAGTTCGTCGAACCTCGCGAACCAGCGGGTTTCGATTGCGAAGTTAAGCTTCGCGAAAAGTTTCCTACGTCACTAGTCCCCGACCTCCTCCTTGCACTCACACGCACAAACGAATTGCTTTCTTGACACATGCGCAAAACTTTCTCAGCCCCAGCTTCTGCAACAGCCACATAGCGTATCGCGCGATTCCAAAAAGATTGCGTTCGCACACGATTTTCGATTACAGAACTTCAGATATGTCAGTATTCCTTCCATACCCCTCAAATATGGCGTTTCAGCAAAACCTTTGCGACCCTTGGGGTAGCTTCCACCTGTGATTCGAAAAAGAGGCAGCACAAACTACAATAATAATAATTTTAAAAAGTACTGTGCCTGACCAGAAAATATCAGTTCGTTACTGGAGATGCAATGTCCATGTTTATTCAAGGAACACTGCTTTTGAGCGCTTCTTCGTAGCGTATTCAAACACACAACGGCGCATTACCGGGCGGCAGATTTCGCGTAGCTAGTACCAGAGATAACGTGAGCTCCGCGCCGCGGCCAAGAATGATTCGAGGAATTTGGCCGCCAGTTTGGCCGCCATTCTGCAGCCGAGTTGGGCCTCCTTACTTCTCCTCCGTGGTCTCCAGCTGTTCGTCTTGCACCGCCGAAGCATCTGGCAGTACCGTATGGGAACTGCCTGAAAAAGTCAACTGATGTGGTCTACATGGCGGAGTTAGTTGACATTTGTCCCCTGATCTATCCCAGCCGAGTGACTGTCGAGTGATCTTCTAGGTCGGTATAGACCACTTCGCACGCAGACGACAGATCGACTTATTCAATTGAGCTGACTTGTGTACTTCACGTAATTCAATACTTCATGTAAACGCAGCCATTCCAAACCGAAATCCAAACCTCGCATCACAATGCCCTTTTTGCTGTAACGGGCAAGGTTCGTGTTCCTCTTCTTCTGTGCACACATAACGCTGGATAAATGACACTTAATTTAAGAGAAAAACATCAGATTTCACATGCCCATCGTTCTCCTTTGGCCTCTGAAGAGGAACGGACCGATACATTTTGAACTGGAAGCGCATGTATAGTGCTGTGGAAAGAGGTGGATTGCTCCATCTGAGAGGAAAAAGAAGAACGCCCTGGCCAATCTCCCTTGCGGATCGCGGCCATCTTCTTGGGGAGAAGAAGAAGAAGAACGCATGTATCTCTGTGTTCTCTACCGACGTGAGGCGTGTCGGTTTTCGTCAGGTTCAAAAGCTGTCCATAGGGTGTGCGGAAACCAATCTTTGAAGAGAGTCAGATACGTCAGCGGGCACCCACAAGTCAGAGGACGATGGCTTCACAAAGAAGACGACCACTTCCGATGCCGCAACAGAATCTTCAAGCCCCACAGTGGGGCCAAAGGGGCCCCATAACACCGCCCACACCTACGGCTCCACAGCTTCCAATGAGTCAGCCGGGAGGAATGAGACAACAATTCCCAATGGCAATGCCTCAACCCCCACCCTGGAGTCATGCACAACCGGTGGGACCATCCTACGGTGTCGCGCAACAGTTTCCAGCGGGTTATTCCGGAGGTATGGGGCAACCTCCTATGGCACAAACTCGTCCCACACCATGGGGGCAAGTGCAGCCTGTGGGACAGTACTATCCAGCGAGGCAACAATTTCCTGTGAGTCAACAACAATTCCCGATGACACAGCCTTACCCCGCTGGGCAACCGTACTTCCCCACGGTGAACGTGGAGCCTCTCGCTAGCGAAAGAAACGCTATGGCTCTTCTTTTTTCTCTTTTTTCTCTTATTGGATGCTGTACCTGCATATGTTGCTGTTACGTCCTAATCTTTTATGTGCCGACAAAATCGTGGAAAGGTCCACGTACGCGCAGGAGATGGACCACGACATCGACGCCGTGGAACCAAGTGCCTTTTCAAACAAATCGTCGCTTGGTGGAGGGCTTCAACGTGTCCACTGCGGCCGCTCACGCATACTTAGCCGATGGTGAAGGGGTTTCCACCGCACCTTCTAAGAGGCTGCAGCGCATTGCCAACGGACGCTTACCCAAGACTTTGCGGAGGACTCCTCCGTATTACGAATAAATACGATACAACCCTGGCGCACACTGCTGCCGCATGAGGAACCAATGTACAGCTCCCGTTAAAGTTAATAACTCTTATTTCCGAGCCTGATAACAGTCACCCTGGTGGCACTGGGGAATGGTAAGTGAACAAAATCATCGCGTTAAACTAACGGAATAATTTTGTTAAGGTATGGATATAGTTAAGATTGCGTCATGGCCCCAAGGGCTGCTGTACTCGCACTAGGGAACGAGACCATATTTGTTCCCGTGTTAACTTTGACGGGAGCTAGCTGTGAACTCTGTCCCACTAGGTGGGTGCAGATTCCGTGACTTTATCCTTTCCTCACTGTTTAGAATCCTGATGCCTTGCAGAAAGCATTGGGGTAGCTGTTTTACTTCTTAAACGTAATTGTGAATACTAATTGGAATACTAAACATTCCTTTTGTTGACCTTGAATAAGTGCACATACCAGTAGTATACGTTTTTAACGCAGTAGGACACAACTCCTCATGTGAGTGACGCAAATCAGACGTATGAAACTGGATCAAAATCAAACAGAGCAATCTGCCGCAATGCAATGCAGCAGAGCAGAGAAATCTGAAAGGAACATGAATGTCCAATTAGTAGATCTTTTGCATTTGTGGTCGTATTTTACACTTTTTATATGGTTCATCTTCTTCCTCACAGACACTAGTCATGATCTAAAAAAGGGTTCGCATGGCTTTCATGCGACTATGACGGACTCAACTGTAGAGCGATGCATCGTTTTCATCACTCTAGGCCTGCGCTGGCTGTTTTTCACTGTAGGGTTATAACCACACTGCTATCTATCCATATTTCACGCTTTGATTCGCAGGCAGACCGCACGTCTACCGAACGTTACCTCCTACCCATCCCAACCCGTAATTCTGGAAGGAAATTAAGCTAGTCAGATCGGAAAAGATAAGCTAGGCTAGAGTCTCAAGTCTGGGGCTGCCTGAAAGCGATACTGCGCATCAAACTCGCAGATACTTGTGTTTGTCTTTATGAATTGAACCTCACGTGTCTGTGTCGTCCATAATTGAGACCGGCCTTTTCTCGTTGTTTACGTTATCCCCCCCCCCCCCCCACACACACACCCCTTTTTGTTTCTTCTACTGCACCGCACTTCAATACCGCACTTCGTGAGTCTGCATGCACTGTTGGATGGATATTTGAACTCGTTGTGAACGTTAACGTTTTCCTCGACGCACAGTACACAGACTACGCTATTTCTTTCAAATAGCTGGCGTTGAATTCTTTGCCGGGATTTTGCAGTTGTTGATCGCTACGCTTTCTCAGAGCGTTTTCATACGTACGTTCGCAAGAACAGACAATGAAATACATAGTGTACGGGTGCTGACGGGACAGCTAGCCCCGAGTTCAGAATTATCCCTCGTAGGTTTTCCTGTTCTTGTTGAGAAAAGATGTCTCACGTTCACATTACCTTCAACGTGACTGGAGGTGTCTATACGAGCAACCTCAAATAAAAGGGTGCAGTGCTTACGGCTTCCCAGAGGTAGCAAGTCGTCACATGTGTTAATCTAGAATGGTGCCAGATTTATACCCTGTAGCACGATGGTTATTTAAACAGTGGACATCAGTCGTAATTTTGCCACCGAAGACGAGCGAAGAAGTTAATTCCTTCTCCCGAACACCCATTTGGTCTGTAGGAAGAAAGCTTGGGATTCGCTTCCTCGGGCGCAAGGATCTGAGCAGGGCCTGTGTTGTGTGGGGTTTTTCCTGGGTTTTCCTCAGACGTTTTCGGCCCAGTTCCCTTAGAAGTCGGCCCAGGACGCACATTCCCCTAGGGCGTCAGTCGTGACTTTGCCCACCTCTGTGAGGCCGACAACCGCGAGCGCTTTCATCACCACCACCTCCTGCATATATTGGCTGAACAACTATCGATGAGTAACTATCGATCGTAAAGCCGGCACGCGTCACCTACAGACAGACGGAAGACGATCCTCGCGCCCGTAGTACGTTTAATGGCAGGGTAACCGAAGGAGAAACATTTTTCATTGTGTCGATTCACAGGAATCGGCCCAACTCCTGATGGCAATGCCTGGGCCCAAACGATCTGGGCAAGTGGGGCCCATATGACACCGCTGTACGCAGTGGCACAATAGTTTCCAGTGGGTAAGCAGGGAGGCATTCGACAACTCCCGATGGCGTAACCTGAGCTTACACCACCAGAACAGGTGTTGCCCATGGCAGCGTCCTGCGCAATCGCACTGCACTTTCCAGCGGGTCAGCCGAGAACGGTTGGACAGCTCGCGATGGCACCAGCTTGCCCCAAGTCACATTTAATTGCACATTAATGTCCTGTTCGTCAAGAGAATGCTGCAGCGTTTATTGCATGTTTGGGGGGACGTTGTGTATTCCCTTGCTGGCTGCAGACTGGGGCTGCAGGGACTGGGGCCCCGCTAACTACACCCCGTCGGACTATAATACTCGAGGTATGCAGGCTTGACCACAAGGTACATGAAACCTTTACTGAGGAGTGCGCTTGCTGCGCAGCAAGTAACAAACCAAGCTCACGCACATGACATACGATAACACCTAAGTGCATTAATAGCACCAGATTTCATCCCGAATTCTAGAGAAACCGGCAACACATTCTTATCCCGTTTCTCTTCCAGAATTTCCTGAATGACAATATGGCGCAAAGCATCACTCAAAACTTCAACGTCCATCCTCTTGCAGCGCAGAGTAACTCAAGCCGTTCGAAAACTGCCGTCGAAGGGTGTATTCCAGGATCACTTGACGCTACGTCATCCCCAGCTCGCGGGTTACCCTGGTTGAATAACAAAAACGCGCCTGTCGCCAGCTGTGGCATGTTAAACAACCTTCTGACTATACTAAGCCCGTTGTTTTGTTCTTGTTGAATGCCGAGCGAAATAACCGCGAAACATTTCCTTTTCTTTCTCTTTTTGCTGCCATCAGTGAAACCATTCCTGGGCTACGCAGAAATCTCCCAATGAAAATGGCACAACAAGGGTCGAAGTGTCATGTTACCGAAGGGTAACATTTCATGGGACAGCAAGCTCCAGGTGCTTGCGTTAAGACAGCTCAAACGCTCTCATCTTGCCATCATTTGCGCCAGCCGCATACCTTATATGTCGGGTGCGCTAGGATGACGCTAAAAAGGCCCCCATTCACGTGAAAGTGGGAATAATTCGCAGGAGCTCCATTTCGCGTTGGACGTTCTATACTGATCTGTAGGCAAGCCTTTTCCTTTTCTGAGCTCCACGTCGGCGCAGAGCTGAGAACGTGGACACCTCACGATTCGATCTTCAGTGATTGGAAGAGTGAATGGGTCCCGATAGACTTTATTGTCAAAACACCGATTTGATAAAATGTACACAACTTTATCACCCGAATTATCGGTGAAAAACAACTAGTAGCATCCACTACGGGGCCACTAGGAACAGTCGTCATGTGGCAATGGCGAGACCAGCCAGCAATTCCAGGAGAGACAGCCGCGTTCCTACTTCCACGACGTCTCCCATCATGTGCTCAGGATAAACACGCACGGAGTACCTGCATAGGTGAGGTTTTAAATCTACACATTACACATCAGGGGTTCTAGTACACCATATGTGGGTGGAACATAATGGCAATGCAAAGAGAATCATCAGAAAGGTAGCCATGCATTCCGAGGTTGCGGAGATCGTTCAGCTGTTTACAATGGACGGCTTCGTTTTCAGCTGTTGTTGGCCTGTTATACTTGTAATAGTCAGCGTCTCCTTTCAAGACCGTCTCAGGGTGAACAGTTTCGCACGCGATGTCCTCCGTCGGAACAGTTGGGTGCACGAGTCTACAGGTGTAGGGAATTGTAAAGGGCCACTGCAATAGCGAGTCTGCTGAACTGCGACAAAGGCTGAAACCCAAGGAAACAACGCTGTCCCAGGTGAGAAAAACGTGCAACCTCACGGAGTATCTGCAAAGCACGAAAATGGCAGAATGACGTTCTGATAAACGTTCGAAAGTTGCTTCATTCAGCAGCTCCCCGAGTTCCCGTACGTGAAAGAAGGCTTCCGTGTACTGCGGCAGCACTAAAGAATACAACGCGTACGCATGTTTCGCCAGGGTACACATCTCCGTTGAAGTTTCGAAGATCGCCTTCACGAGTGGTAGCTCTTCCTTAGTATCGTCGTCTGCCTTCATGAATTTTGTCAGTACCTGTGAACTCTGCAACAGAGTGTCCAGCTTCTTTTCGATCCGTTTCACATCATCCCGCGCACCAGGGGTCTGCTGCACCATGTCGACAACATCGACATCACGTTGGCTCACTCGCGCAATATTTTCATTCACAGCGGTTACACTAGCAATAATGACGTCACTGTTCCGACCGATAGCGTCTGAACAATTCTCCATCTGCATTCCTATCTCAGACAGGATTTCGACGGCACGCCTTAGGTGTTCAGGAAGTTGCGCTTGGTCATGTTGTTGCTGCCGCATATTATTCTCCATGCTGCCAACGTCACGAGCAACACGCACCTGGTTCTCGAGAAGGCTGTTGAGGAGTTGCTCATTCTTCAATGCGATCTCCCTAAAACCTTCGATTTCCTCAGCATAGCCCCTCAATTGAAGCTCAACGGTGAACAACTTCTCTTGTACATTCCCCAGTGAGACGGCAGTTTTGTCCAAGTCGAACGAACTTCCACGAACTGGGATCTGAACTGCGGTAGAGGAAAATGTGGACGGACTTTCATTCTGACACGCTGCCGCGTGATGAGCGACAATATCCCGACGAAGGACTTCAGCGCTGCACCTTGTGCACGTCACAGCGTGGTTGGGGCATTCGTGAAAGAAGTGAGACTGTACCTGTTCTGGCGTTCCCACGAAGGCACAACCGTGTTTTGAGTTGTAGCACCGAATATTGTGCATTTGAAGCTGCCTTGGATTAAACGTCAACCTCGCCACTTCACCCTCTTCAAAGCCTACATCGTCCAGAGGACAACATCTGCGGCCGCAAAGAATGTTCTGGTAGCAGAGCTCACACACCGCGTGCGAGCATCCCAATAGAAGAGTCACCTGCGGAACCGCTTTGCACAAACAACACCACCTGTTGCAGTGCAGATCCACAAATTCCACGGGCCTAAAATCCAGCTCTTTCGAGAAGCCCACAAGGTATCTGTCGAACGCCATCCTTCCGAGCGAAGCGTACAACGCCCGAATGTTGTCGACAAAGTCACGCGGCGGGAAAAGTCACGTCTATTTTCCTGCTGTCTGGTTTCGACGTCACTCTTCTGTACATATCGCATATCCTTGGCAGGTTGCCAGGGCTCATTCTAAGTTGCTGCCACATTTAAATAGATCTGTCGCTACCATTCTTGTTGACGGAGCATTGTCTTTCTTTCTTTCTTTTATTTTTCTTTATTTTTGGTTGAAGCGCTGCTGATTGCATCAAAGGGTCCGTTACAGGAGAGATTATACATCAGGGTAGTTGGCGGGAAAGGCTGCAACTTCAAAACCAACCTAATTGCTGAGACCCCCTACTAGTGAGCTATTTTTGGATTATTTGTAAGTGTCGGTCGTGGAATCAGTTTAACAACGAATTTATCAGTGCAATTATGTTTGAATTATATATATGAGACGTCTGAATTGATCAGTCCTTACGTCATTGTACAAAAGACAGAACAGTTTGCGTTTATTTACTTCACGCCTACGTAAGAGTGAATCTAAATTTAGTCCTTGTCGCAAGCATTCCAATCGAAGAAGTCCTTCAAAACCTAGATAATATGAACTGGGCGCCTGACTTTTGCGGATTTCACTAATTAACTTTTTAATTGTGAAAGCCACGAAGTCGCGCCAATGAGAACATCTGGTCTCTTCGGTCACCTGATACGGTAGCCGTTTTCAGAACAAAAATCCGTCCTATAGATCGTCCGCAAAAAATCGTGAAATAACACCTTTTTTTTTCTTCACGCGTTTTTCCTTCAAGCTCGGTGAGCCAACAAATATTCACACATAGCACTGAAGATCTATGCATCCTCCAGCAGCACAGCATCTCGGCCAATATTGGGCAATATTGGACCAATATTGGCCCAGTATTGGATATTATTATTGGACCCACATTGGGCAAGGATTGGGCAATGATATGCTCCTTGGGTCAGTCACTCTGTGGTCTCATCGTCCTGCACAGTGGCACATACTGAAGAGGGTTTTACTAAGAGAAGACGTACATGAGCCTAAAGAGTACGAGACATGTGTATTTCACTCATAGCTATTACATACATGGTCTTGTACATCTAGCGACATTTGCATACGAATCCATTGCAGAAGCCTGTAATGTAGTCATGTTCCCGACAGATGGCGATGCAGTATCTATATCGGTACCAGGCATCACCGCCTACTGCGTCGCATCGAACTGGTTCAAACGGAACGGGGTCTCCTAGAACCGGCCCGCGACCTGGCTCTCTTCGTCCATATGGATGCACGACGCGTGGATCGTATTCGGGGCGTCCCACCGGTGGTAGCGGGAACCCCGCGTACTGCTGGGCTGCGTAACGGAGAAGAACATTAGTGGTGTAAAGACGAGTAGAGAAGCACTGCACCGGCCAAATTGGTCCTTTGACAGCAGGTGCAAACTATGAGGCTTGTGCATCGACGTCACGTGACACGGGTCACCGTACTGCCGCACCGGAGTCGCAGTAGGAGGACACGCCCTGAGTCCAATTACGATATCATCGCATAACGTAGTATTAACATAGCATATCTTAACTAATATAATATTATATTAGTATAATATAGTTTATATAATAATAATGTATATAATATTAGTATAATATAATATAATATTATTAACATGACACCTTAACATATAAAGACGTGCTGCTGCCTCATTTGGCTCGCAGTACGGCACCTGTGACGGATTCCCGTGTTTTCCCGTGTCACGTGGCTCAACCGCTACGCGTGACGTAACGTGACGTCATGTGCACGAGCCCGATTCCTCCACGTTGAATTAAGGACATCGTTACCTTAACGGCAATACTCAGAGAACGAGATGTCTGCGAGAGAAGAAATGGGGAGAGAATGCCGATGGGAGCGAGTGCGTATCCCGTTCGTTAAATGAGGCTCATGTGGCGTATTTTTTCGGAAAGCAGATGTCACGTAGCGTAATTGGTTAATGAGCTCGAGCGACAATCGAGAGATGCGTCGTTCAAACCCCCTGCCGCTGTCTTGGCTTTTTCGACGCCTGTCATATTTCAAGGGACACATTCTTTGCGTCCTTCCTGACTGAGGCGCGAAGAGAAGTGCGCTTTCCCTCTTTTTCCTTCACAGGAAGCGCTACAGTGCGTGGCGACCTCCTGTATTGGCCTCCGCAAACGATGTCTTCCTGTGATAGGACCGCGCAAATTTGGGGATTATTTTGGGGATTTTGGGATTTTTTTTTTCATTGGGTACCTCCTTAAATGCACCGAACTGGAGTGTGGTTTATGGTCTCAGTATGAATATTTGCACACATATTAATGTCCATCCACGGTTCATGCAGCTTTATGAAGCGGTTGCCAGTGGTGACTCTGGTAGTAGAGCAAGTGCAAGAAAATGGGCCTCAGCGTTAAGTGGGGCGCAATTTTAGCAATCTTATCGTTATCGGCTTATCGGTACGAAGAGTCGTTGATGCCCACTGGCTGACGTGGAACTCAAGCGTTCGATCGTTGACTGCGCATGCGCATCGCTAGCCTTGGTCAGTACGAGTTGTAATAATCTCCGTACGAAACCTCTATGCTAAATTCTCTATAAAAATGAAGGTGTAGTGCCGGTACGCATTATGCGTCAGTTGACAAACTTTATCGTCTAATCAACTGGTTTACGCAAGGGTACACCGCCAAATATTCGGAACGTTATAGAAGCATAGCAGTGATGAATATAACAATTATTAAAAGACACACTGGGAAGTATTACACTGTGGTTCTTTAAACTGGAATCAGTTTACTGCGTTGCTGTTCAATATCTTCATCACTTTCTCCACACGTCGCATTGATGACGTGGCACTCCGACGACGATCACATCAACACATATGTTCGGGAAGCGTTTGAGCTCACTTAAATCTTTCCGTGCACTACGTTTCTGAACTGTTTACTCAAATTTTTACTCGCACCTAAAACACTAATGAATGGGCTCGAATAAACTACGAACAGACACATTAGTCATTCGTACTTACCACATACTGCTGACGAAACTGAAAGTATATTAAAGCGTTGATATTCTTAAAATATTCTCGGAAAGCATGCATGAAGTAGAATTTGTGAAGTGTGGGTGCGGGCGGGAAAGTAAGTTTCACGAGGTAGTTCGTCAACACATACCAGCAATGCAGAGAAGGGTGACCGATAACATCATCCTGACCGTTCTTGAACCTTTACTGAGTGCAAGTGGACAAGCTGCGTCAGTTGTAATGGCTTTCTCTGCTGAAGAGAATTCATGCCGCAGATGTTGTGAATTTTCCCCTGCTGTAGTAAAAAGATATTCCTACCCTTAACGGCTGTAATGTCTCCGTGACCACGTAGCCGATATCCCTTCTTGTAAAGCGAATGCTGTAAACATATTTAGACGATATCCCTTCTTGTAAAGCGAATGCTGTAAACATATTTTTATTCGCGGTGTATTAATTTTCGCGAATTTCGCGGCCGCTGAAAAATGGAGGAAAATTGTACTCGCCAACGCAGCTTGACGTTTATCGCGCGAAAGGAAACAGCCCTGGATCCGCGAAATTAAATACCCGCGAATAACTTCGGGGAACGACTGAATGCGCAATTCGCGTAAATTAATACATCGCGAATAACTTCGTGGAGCGACTGAATGCGCGATTCGCGTAAATTAATACATCGCGAATAAAAATACGTTTACAGTGCTGCCTCCTACGCACTTTTACTATATATTTCGTAGCGGCTACAAGAAGAGACGCATTTCAAGGCAAGGTCGATGTTCCGGTACTGAGCGAATGCTCAGTGTAATACGCGGAAACCTTTGCACTGTGAGAACCTCTTTTTTTTTCGTCTTATTGCACTAGTTCTGTGTAAACGCAAGCAACGCCGCACAGTTTTTTTTTTTGCACCTTTTTCTGTTTCTTTGATGAGGCTGATGCGCCGACACTTCGTCTAACCCCTAATACGGTGCCTATGTCCGGCACCACGCAGTAGTTAGCGCCCTCGCGCATAGTTTATTTATTTATATATTTATTTACATACTTTTAAGGCCTTCGGCAATGCAGAGCGGTGTGGGTTATCGGGTTATCAAAGAGAGAGAGAGAAAACGCCTCCGTTCTTAATAATTCAGGGCAGATAACGATATCACTCTACATGATGGTTGGCTAGGAGCATGTTATGCAGTGAACGTCATTGTTCACCAAGGCTCTCATCCTGGTGATGAGCCCCACAGGCAATAGCATTCTAGTAAGGTGTATCAGAGCGTCATGTGCCCAACACAGGACAATCGGTGGAGACATCTCCCTGTAATGGATCCCCTCCCACGTCGGCATTAGTGGCAACGAAAAAGCGGACCAACTTGCTTCTGCTGCACAACAGCACTAGCCCTAGTTTGCCAACCCCGGAAGGCAGCGACAGAAAATGGGTCATCAATGAGATAGTTCTTATGCAGCGCCCTGGGATCCAGGACATCCTGGAAAATCATCGACTTGATCTCCCACTGAAAGGACTTTCCCGCAGTGCGCAAACCCTGCCCTTCAGGTTGCGAACAAGAAGCGCTTTCACCAAATCTCAATTATTCAAGATTGGCTCTCTATAGACAACGCAAAATGCACACGTTGTCAGCAAACTGAAACTATCGTACACATCCTACTGAATTCATGTGCATATGCTGCGTTGCGGAAGACATACCTTGGCCTTTGCAGGTATTGTACAGTGGATGATGCCATACATCCTAGAGGCTCTTTCACGGAAAGACACTCCAAAATTCGCAGCCTCGTCTACTTTCTCCAGGAATGTGGCCTCGCCCGAAGGCTATGAGTATACTGCTCGGCCTTCTCATCAACTCTGGCAGTGACTGCCCTAGATCTTAACTTTCGGCCGTCATCATTCCATCATCTGTTGTCGTATCATCTCGTCTCATCCTGGCTACAGTCGTGACATAGCCCACATTCGTGAGGCCAACAACGGCAAGCCGGTTTCCCGGCACTATTGTGTAAAGAAGGGTTGAGGAGCACTGGAACATAACATCGAACATGCCTCATATGAGCAGGGCTCATCCAGCTGATATATAGACCACACAGTCGCTGTCTAAATTCTGCAACTGACCAGGTCATATAGGCGAATGAGGGGATTCGCATGACCATACCACGATTAAAATTATGGGTCTGCTAGGTTAGCCGTGAAGTGAGATTTCTTCCACCACTTACTTGATTCTCTAGCTGCAAAGGTCGTTTCGATGTGATGTCCGATGATAGGGAACTGATTTGCATAAGGACGTCTGACGTACGAGGGGCTCAGCAACGACTAGGTTCATTTATACTTACGTGCAATACAAACGTATATGGCTTTCGACATACCGCTACAATACTCTTCTTGCTGGAGCTAAAATTCACACGCGTCACAGACCCTTGGCAAGTGTTCTTCCTCCTCGGACCCTGACACGTCCTCAAAAGGGTCACATTCTGGACCACAACCTCAATCCAGGACCACGAATCGGACGGCCAGGTTCAAGGTGTTTCAACTCCTAATTGAATTGTCTTAAAACCTTTGATGGGAGCGTGATCTCTAAACCACCGCCCTGTGGTTCAGCTTTACGACCAACGATCGCGGCTGGCAAACCGTGCACCCCGTAAGGTTACGCAGTGCAAGGTCCCGGCGTCACTCCCCTGATTTAGTGCCGAGGGGCAAGGAGGGTTTCTTCGAACTCTTGAGCTCCGTGCTTTCGAGCATCCACTGTCGATGTTGCGAACGTTACACGTGATGAGAATAGTAATCATTAAAAATACACATGGCAAGAAAATAAAAATATACGGCGGTAAATGGGCTCAAAACGGCAAGCCGATATACCGTAACAGCCACCAACACCTCCGTTGCTCGGTAGTAAACGGGTGAACCAACAGATATTCACATGTGTATAGTGTTACTATAGATCTATACGTCCCAAAGCAGCACTGCATCTCCGCCAATATTGGGCAATATTGGACATATATTGGGCAAAGATGATGTGCCCCTTGGGTCCGTTACTCCGTGGTCTCCTCGTCCTGCACAGTGACACACACTGAAGAGGGTTTTACTCAAGAGAAGACGTACATGAGCTTTAAGAGTAGGAGACACGTGTATTTCACATATTGCTTTTACATATATGGTCTCGTACACCTAGCGACAATCGCATATGAATCCATTGCAGAAGCCTGTAGTGTAGTGATATCCGTGACAGACGGCTTCGCAATACCGACGTCGGAATACGGCATCATCGTCTAGTAGGTCGCATCGAAAGTGATCAAACGGAATGGGGTCTCCTAGAACCGGCCCGCGACCTGGCTCTCTTTCTCCATATGGATGCGCGACAGGTGGATCGTATTCGGGGCGTCCCACCGGTGGTAGCGGGAACCCCCCGTACTGCTGGCCTGCGTAACGAAGGAAAACAGTAATAATATGAAGACGAGTAGAAAAGCACTGCACCGGAGACCATTTTTCTTCGGAGCAGATAAAGTGCAAACAATGAGGCTTGTGCTACGACGTCTCGTTTGGTCACGTGACACGGGAAAACGTATTGCCGCATCGCAGTAAAAGGACCCGCCGTGAGCCGTTGCGTGCGGCATGCGTCCAATTAGGAGAGGATATCAACACATAACATAATATGACAATAGCATATAAACACATGCTGCTGCCTCATTCGGGGGGGGGGATATGTTTATTAAAGATAAAGAAAGGGGGAAAGGCGGCTCGGCTCGGCTCGGCTCGGCCAATTCGGCTCGCCGTATGTGACGCCTGTGACGCATCCCCGTGTTTTCTTGTGTCACGTGGCTCAAACGCTGCGCGTGATGTCACGTGACGTCATGTGCACCAGCATGATTCCTCCTCGTTGAATTAAGGACATCATTACCTTAAAAGCAATACTCAGAGAACGAGATGTCTGCGAGAGGAGAATTGGGGAGAGAATGGCGATGAGAGTGAGTGCGTATCCCGTTCGTTAAACGAGGCTCATGTGGCGTATTTTTTCGGAAAGCAGGTGTCATGTAGCGTTATTGGTTAATGAGCTCGAGCGACAATCGAGAGATGCGTCGTTCAAACCCCCTGCCGCTGTCTTGGCTTTTTCGACGCCTGTCATATTTCAAGGGACACATTCGTTGCGTCCTTCTTGACTCAGGCGCGAAGGGAAGTGCGCTTTCCTTCTTTCTCCTTCACAGGAAGCGCGACAGTACGTGGCGGCCTCCTATATTGGCCTCCGCAAACGATGTCTTCATATGATAGGACCGCGCAAATTTGGGGATTCCTTCGCGCGTTCTTTTCATTGCAGTGCCCCCTTAAATGCACCTGGTTTACGCAAGGGCACACCGCCAAATATTCGGAACCTGATAGCAGCATAACAATGATGAAAGTAACAATTATTAAAAGACACACTGGGGAATATTATACTGTGGTTGTTTAAACTGGAATCAGCTTACTGCGTTGCTGTTTAATATCTTGTGGCATTGATGACGTGGCACTCCGCCGACGATCACATGAACACGTATGTTCGCGACGTGTTTGAGCTCACTTAAATCATCTGCGTCTTTAACTGTTTACTAGATAGATTGGTTGATTATTTAAAAGAAAACCAGGGAGAGATATTTGCTCGCGCCTAAAACGCTAATGAATTGGTGTGCAGTGGGCTCGAACAAACGACGAACAGAAACATTAGGCGTATGTACTTACCGCATACTGCTGACGAAACTGAAAGTATATTAAAGCGTAGATCCTTGTAAAATTCTCTCGTAAGGTATGTCATTTATGAAGTGTGAATGCAGGCAGGAAAATTAGTTGCAACAAATAATTTGCCAACACATACCAGCAATGCAGAGAAGGGTGAGTGATAACATCATCCTGACCGTTCTTGAACCTTAACTGTGTGCAAGCTGCGTGAGTTGTAATGGCTTTCTCTACTGAACAGAATTCATGCAGCAGATGTTGCGAACTTTTCCTGCTGCAATAAAAATATATTCCTTCCGTTAACGGCTCTTAGTTTCCGTGACCTCGTAGCCGATGTCCCTTCTTGTAAAGCCAATACTTGAACAACAACCACAACTTAATTACGAGATGATCACTGAGGAGTTGTATCCCCAGGGGCGATGAAACTCCCCATTGAAATCATTGGTTATGCACTTTTAATACCCCAGTCGAATGCGAACACATCTTTAAGAATTATATCACTTTTTCCTAGAGGAAATCAATGGCTTCTTAGGGGGGCATTAGCAAACTCCTAAGGCAATGTGTTAATTAACTTTCAATAATTAGCTTTTTAATTATAACAGCTACGAAGTTGCCCCAATGAGAACATCTGGTCCCTTCGGCCACCTGATACCGCAGCCGTTTTCCGAATAAAAATCTGTTCGATAGATCGTCCGCAAAATATTCGTGTAGGAACACCTTTTTTTTTTTCTTTATCTAACACCTTTTTTTTTATTCATTGCGCATCTTCGGAGACCACCTTCACAACGAATGTGAGAGGGTGAAGGAGTCCAGTGCCGCCTCATGCGTAGAAGAGAAGTTTTAACTTGCGGAAACAAAAGAAAAGCAAATGTATCGGGTGGCTCTGTGGTAACTGCCCTTATCTTGGATTGCATCTTCTGTTTTCTTTCAATCTTTTTCCAGCACGCAAGAGGCGATAGTGTGCTCTTTCGCGCTCTTCCATTGGGGGTGAAGGAAAGACGCGTCTTCGAAAATGCGAAATGAATAAAATAAAGAAAAAAATGGTGTTTCTTCAATAATTTTTTGCGGACGATCTTTCGCACGGATTTTTGTTCCGAAAACGGCTCCGGTATCAGGTGACCGAAGGGACGAGATGTTCTCATTGGGACAACTTCGTAGCTTTTATAATTAAAAGGTTAATTATTGACAGTTAATTAAGACAGTGCCTTAAGGGTTCGCCAATGTCCACCTAAGGAGTGCCCTTCAGCGTATGCCCTGGGAAAAGGTGATAGACTTTTTTTTTAAATATGTTGGCACTTAGCTGGGACACCCTGTATATTACGCAGCAGGCTGCAGGAAGAGAGGCATTTATAGTCAAAGTCGATATTACGGCACTGTACTCCGTAGCCGGCACTGCGCGAATGCTCAATGTAATACGCGGCAACCTTTGCTCCGTCACAAGATTTTTCTTGCTCTTATTGCACTAGAACGTTCAGTGTAAGCGAAAGCAAGACCGCACTGTATCACAATTTGTGATAGGACGGATGCACCGCTGAATACAGTCCTATACGACATTCTGGGGATGCTTGCAAAAATGGAGATACATTCTACTTGTACTTGGGGATACTTGAGTCCCGGGATCCACATTTAGAAATCCCGAAAACGGCTCGAGATTCCACATGACACGTGCTTTAGTGTTATATTCTACTACATATTTTTCGTTTCTGGTATCACAATCTCATCCGTAGCACGTAAGCGTTCGCGGTGACATGAGTATCCGTGCATGCTGTCGTTACAAGTGAAAGGATACAATATTTTCGTAAATTGTTTCTTGTCAGCGGTACTTTATCAGACGCAGTATTTCTTTCAGATACTATTCATTCCAGGAGGCTTATTCAACGCAAGGACGAGGTATACTTCTGACCTTTTGAAGCTCAATGACGACGACGTTCTTTGTCCTGAAGAAGGCGGAGCTTTCGCCGTAACGTAGACTGAATGAGGGCAGAGCGTTGGTGTGCTGGGTTTGGCAAGGGACTCAACTCGTGAAAGCTATGCGTACCCTATTGATTTAATTGCTTTATTGAAGACCATGACCATTTTGAGGAGACATAATTCGAACGAATGATATACGGGATGCCTCACCTAAAGTGATAAAAAAAAAAATTCTAACTAGCGACATGCTCGGCCGTGGATTGTGGGCCTTTCGGTAGTTTCTCTTAATGAGGACAATTGAACAAGTGACAATTTACAAGGACATTTAGGAAGGCTTTGGACAATTAATTTTTAATTGAGGAATTTATTTTTTCAATTGAACTTTGAAAATTGCCAAGCGAACCTCACTTTTTTCTTACAGAAATATGAAGTCCTCCACAGATAACCACAGACCCAACAAAAACTATGCACACCTAATAACCGGAAGAGCCTAAAAAAAATTGAGTTCCGCTTGAGCCCCGACTGCTTGATTGTCGCGAAGAAGGGCGCACGGAAGGTACAGGGAGAGGAGTAAGTGTTCCCGCCTCTTGTTTTGCCTTTCTTTGTCCCCCTTTGACCTTGATGCTGGTGACTAGAGTCTACTGGTGACAACCGTCTTAGCGCAAAGAAGGCAAAACAAATGAAGGCGGGAACAACCTCTAGACGCACATTTCGCGCTCTTCTTTACGTACGTCGCCATTTAGACTTTTTTTTTTAAATCAGTTTAGGCGAAATACCCTACATATGATTTTGTGACTTCTTGGACGACCACAGGACGAGGCTCTCTCAAGTAGGGTTCATTGAAGAGGAGCCTTGCATGAATTCAGGGAGGATCATCATGCTTCTGTCAGTTTACAATACGTTGCTTTATTCCGAACATACGCATAAGTACCGCGTGCTGCAGTGGCCTGTACGGAGGCGATGAACTTTGCAGAAATCGTGGCAATTTTTATCCTCGTCAGGATGGCCGTAAACGCATAAAAATTCTGGATAAAACGGAACACGTTTGCCGTAAGACGGCTGAGGTCCTCGCCCGCTCTCTCCAAACCGTTGCACGATTGCCGGGCCGTACTGAGGGCGTACCTGTGCCTGTAGCTGTAATCCCGGGTGCCTTTGTGCTGCGTGGAACGAAGCAACAAATGGTGGGGAAAAGAACAGATAAACGTCGGACAGAGAACAAGGTTCTTAAAAACAAGTTTAATGGAGTAAGTATTTATCGTTTGGTGTCATGATTGTCCTTGACAGAAGAAATATTAGCCAGACAATGGGACATTCAGCCCAGTATGCGCAGCCGGAATTACCCCATAAAAAGCCCATTTGACATTACCCGTAAAAATTGCAGATATAGTAGCAGCGTTCAATCTGCAAGTCCAGGTCTTATCGGCGGACATTATTTGCATGAGCAGCTGCTGTGGAATTTACAACTTTGCTAGCTTTAGTAATGAAAGTGGTTACCGCTAGAACACCCACAGAGTAATAAATGCGTTGTAGTGATCTGAGATAGAAACATTTTGTAGTGTTTCTGTTAAATTACATGCCACTTTGATGACGCGTTGCTCCTCACGCACCCGTGAAACCGGTATTAAAATCTGCGTCCGTGACGTATTTCGCCTGAATAAAACCATTTGCCTCTTTGCGTGCGCTGGCTTTACTTACTTTCGCGCATATTTCTTACTTGCACGCAAACAAACAAATAGAAATAAATAAATAAATAATGAACAATTTGTGTATGAGGTTCTTAGAAATAGACTGAGCATAAACATTAATTGTTCTTACTTACCACGTATTGTAGAAAAAACTGAAAATATATGGAGGCACAGAATGTTTGTCATATGCTTCGACTAGGCAGTCTGTCGTAGAGTATGTCACGTATGACCAGTGCACTCCTTCACGAATTCACTTACCAGCAATGCCGATGAGGATGGCCCGTAGCATAATCATGACTGTTCTCTATTATTAACTGTTTGGAAATGAACAAGCTGTTTCGGTTTGCTGAGCGAGTAACGGCTTTCGCGTCTGAATAGGATTCATGAACCCATCCAGATGTTGCGAACCCTATGAGCCGTGTCTTATGTTTTCGCGACTTCGTTGCTGTCCGTTCCTAAAAAAAAAGCTAATGCATTAAACTCTGAAAACTCTTAAGAAAACTGTAAAACTAAAGTTCTAAATGCGTTTTAAGGATAAGGTAATCGTCAATCGATCCTTTCGTTCTTACACGAGGAACCTTCCAAAGTTTTAGTTGACGAAAATCGTGAGCAATTTGTTATAATTCTAACGTAATAAGAATGTGCGCATTTAGACATTTTATTATGGAGGACTTTTTTTTTTAGAAAATATTCAAAAGTGGGCCGGGTGAAATTGTATAGCTCCGTTTACATAAGTGCGACGAAAGCGTAGCTTATCGACTTATCGTTGCGAGACAACCCGTCTGCAGAATGCTGTTTAAAGTAGCGCAGAAGTCATTTTTGACCCCCTGTTTTCTTTCTGTAAAAACAGTTTTGCAGGCCAGTAACACGCACCAAGAGAAGGGATTCACCCTACAGAGTCATAATTACCGCAGAAATTTAATTTAAAGTACGTGAAAAAAAAAAAGCGACTACACGAAAAGTGGTGGGGGGCGGTGCCAGCCTGTGATCTGCCTATGACCTCGCGCTGACGCTACAGAGTGTATACTCGCTGATTGGTTCGGACAAATGTTTTCCGCTACTCGTCTGCCGTCTGCTACTCGACTGTTTGGGGCTCTGGAAAAGTGTTGCTCCTTGTCTCGGTCATGATTCGGCCGCTCCTTCTATCCCAATTCTCCGAGGGAACTGGCAAAACTGGTTTACGGCGGCAATGAGACACTCCGGCTGACCTCCATTGACCAGCGAATCAGAACGGGCGGACAGTGTAACGACGTCGGTGACGTGTCGTCTTGCTGCTCCTCCTCGTTACACCCGGAGTGGCGAGTTACGGATGCGCACGCGTAGTATGTGAGTTCTTTTCTGGGAAACAGATGGCACACATCAAATCTTTTCGTGCCATTCGGTAAATTGTCAAAAGATACTTTCATCACACATCTTATTCAGATTTCTTTATGGCCCTCAGTACGTCTTCAAGGTGCATTGAACTCTCAACCACGACCTACTAGATCGTAGCGACCATGCCATACGGACGCCTTTCCAGAGCCGCATTTGGAACCTAGCGGTGGCGCTGCTCATTGGCCCGTTTCTTGCTTGCTCAATTTCTACAGTACCCTGTACTTTAGCTTACCTTAGTGTATTTGTACAAGCAGTGGACGGACATCCCACGGTAGATGCGTCCTTGTAAAGTTGATAGTCATCATCATTCTACGCGTTTTCCAAGGAACTGTTGCTGTCGTCTGCTATGGTAATCATGCGTTCGCTTATGCGCGTTCAAAATTCAAACTTCCATCGCCCAATCACGGTGCATATCTCGCGGGCCGATAAGTAGCGCCCCAAGCAGATCGTGCGGACGGGCTCCTCATTGGGTTTGCAAATTATCACATGGTCTCTATAATCTAGTAGGTTGCGAACTCAACACACCGCATACCGTACCGCGTTTTAACGTTCTCTGCGGAACCCTACGTGACCAAACGCTGTACTCTGCCTCCAAGCAGGTGGCGTACTCGACGTGGCACGCACCCGCAACCTTGGGATCAGAAGGCGCACACGCTATCTTTGAGGCACGAAGGTCGGTAATGCTGGATTAGGTAAAGCTTGTAAACGTTGTAACAGCTTCTGAACACTCTTTAGACCGGTCTAAATATGGCTGGCATCATGCAAGATGGTGGCAAGATTGCCTGCGAGAGCGTCATCTGTGCAGAATCCCTTTTTACAGCGGTAGCTGTCAACGGGAAGGTCTCTGGAAATCGCTCGCAAAACCCTCAGTTTCGGTGATGTAATACAAGTTAAAATAATCTAAAAGCAGTTTTGACATACTCAGAGGTGGATAACTTGCCCCCGAAAGTGTCCCGATTTTTCTTGCTTCTCTTGTCCTATTTTTGTCCCGATTTATGTGACATGTTTACTAAAATACACATGGCGAGAAAATGGAGACATACGGCGGTAATTAGGGTCAACAACGGCAAGCCGGCGCTGACACAACCACCAACATATCACGGCATCAGACATATGTCGGCATAGTTTCGTTAGTCGGCCCAGGACGCACATTCCCAAGTGCGTCAGTTGTGACGTTGCCCACAACTGTGAAGCCGACAGCGGCGAGCCCGGTCCGTTCACCATCAGCACCACCACCACCACCACTGCCACCAACAGCTCCCTCACTCGATAGTAAACTGGTGCAGCCAAGAAATCTTTACATATTGTACTATAGATCTATATGTCAGTTACTCCGTGGTCTCATCGTCGTGTACAGTGACACTTGCTGAATAGGTTTTACTCAAGAAAAGACATATGAGTACATGGGCTTCAAGAGCACGAGCCGTGTGGCTTTTACATATGGTCTTTTATATCTAGATACATTCGCATTTGTATCCCGTGCAGTAGCCTCCACGGTAGTAATGGAGACGGCAGACGAGTATGCAATAATCTTGTCGGGCTTCGGAATCATCGTGGAAGTCGCATCGGACTGGTAGATCAAACGGAATGGGGTCCCTTTTGTGCGGCAAGCGACCTGTCCCCTTTTGTCCATATGGATGCACGACGGGTGGATCGTATTCGGGGCGTCCCACCGCTGGTGCCAGGAACCCCGCGTACCGCTGGGCTGCGTATACGGAGAAGAACAGTCTGAAGGCGAGTGCAGAAGCACCGCACGAGAGACGTCATGCTTGGTCACGTGGCATGGGAAAACGTATTGCCGCACCGGTGTCACAGTAGGAGGGCACGCCGTGAATCGTTGCGTGCGGCATGCGTCCAATTACGAGAGGATATCAACACATAACGTAATATTGATATAACAAATATTAATTAACATAATGTATTGTTAGCATCACATATTAGCATATCAACACACGCTGCTGGCTCATTCGGCTCGCAGTACGACGCCTGTGACGCATCCCCATGTTTTTTCATGTCACGTGCCTCAAAGGCGCTCGGAGGCTGCGCATGACGTCATGCGCACGAGCTTCATTCTCCTCGTTGAATTAAAGGCGCCGTTACCTTAACAGCAATACTCACAGAACGAGATTTTGTGTGGGAAAAGAAATGTGAGAGAGAATGGCGACGAGAGTGAGTGCGTATCCGGTCAGTTGAATGAGACCCATATGGGGTAAGTTTTCGGAAAGCAGATGCCAGCGCAGCGTAATGGGATAATGCACTCGCGCGAAAATCGAAAGATGCGTGAATCAAACGGCGCCGCTGTCTTGGCAACTCGACAACTGTCATATCTCAAGGAATTCATTCGTTGCGTCCTTCGCGAAGCAAAGTGCGCTTTCCCTCTTTCTCATTCACAGGAAACGCGACAGTGCGTGGCGGCCTCCCATTGGCCTCCACAAATGGTGTCTCCCGATGATTGGACAGCGCACATTCGCAGTTTCGTTCGCGCTATTTTTTTTTTCTTACTTCAGTGCCCCTATAAATGTACCAAACTGGGCCATGGTTCAGTACCTCCTTGGGCATATTTGCACATATTGATGTCCATCCACGATTAATGTAGCTTTACGAATCGCTTGCCAGTGGCGACTCTGGTCGTATAGAGCGTGTGTATGAAAGTGGGTCTCAGTGTTAAGTGGGGGCGCAATTTCAGCAATGGCGAGACTTGTCTTTACGAAAACTCGTGGACGCTCACTCATTGACGTGGAACTGAGGCTTTGAATACGTTGATTGCGCATGCGCATCGCTTTCCTTGACTTTCGTCAGTATAAATCGGAAGAATCTCCGTATGAAATGCCTATGCGAAATTTTCTGTAAAATTAAGATTTATACCTACATGTATACGTAACGGTACACCACGAAATTTTCAGAACCTTATGCGCTGCGAGATCGACCTATAAGGGGCGAAACTGTCACCTTTCCAGTGTGGATAACACGTGGGCCGATGTTCAGAGTTGGCTGATCTTTTCCGTAATTTTAAGTATATATATACACCGGAAGATCACTGGTACGGTACTGTTCGGTTCCCCAATGCTCCACCTACAGCTGTAAGCGCTCAATAAACGTGTAAAAGCAGACGACGCGTCCACACAATGGTAGTTCATCGTTTCTCCGCAGCGCGCCGACTCTGTTCGATCTCGGAGCGAATAGCAGCTGAACAGTGATGAAAGTAACAATTATTAAAATACACCTGGGCAAATATTATACTGTGTTTGTTTAAACTGGAAAAGTTTATTGTGTTGTTTTTAAATCCGTTGTTGCATTGATGACGTGGCGCCCCGCCGATGATCACATGAACACATGTGCCCACGACGTGCTTGAGTTCACTTAAATCATCTGCCTCTTTCCGTGCACTGTGTTTCTCAACTGTTTACTCAGCTTTTTACTCGCGCTTGCAACACTTATGAATTGGTGTGCAATGGACTCGAATAAACTACAAACAGAAACATTAGTCGTTCGTACTTACCGCATACTGCTGACGAAACTGAAAGTATATTCAAGCGTTGATCTTCGTAAAATATTCTCGGAAAGCATGAATGAAGCAGAATTTGTGAAGTGTGAATGCGGGCAGGAAAGAAAGTTTCAAGAGATAATTCGCCAACACATACCCGCAATGCAGAGAAGGCTGACCGAAAACATCATCCTGACCGTTCTTGAACCTTTACTGATTGCAAGTGGGCATGCTACGTGAGTTGTGATGGCTTTCTGTGCTGAACAGAACTCATGAAGCAGATGTTGCGAATTTTCTCGGCTGTAGTAAAAAGGTATTCCTTCCGTTAACGGTTATGTCTCCGTGACCTCGTAGACCGGCTTGTGCGTAACACGTGCGTACTAGTAATAGGCTACTTTTTGAGTAATATTTGAGTAATCAGTTACTTTGCTGTCAAAGTAACTTTTCGAGTAATCAACTACTTTGAAGGGTTGTCGATTACTCAGTAATAGATTACTTTACCAGCAGAGATTAACTTACCTTTCAGATGTTCTGTCCCAAGTCAAGCCCCTCGTGTCTTCCGCCTCTGTTGAATCGTTCTCCTATAGCAAGCGGGGGTCATCGTAATAACGCAATTTCAGGGCCCCTCTCCGTAATCCGTTCCCACACCAATGTGGTAGTACCTGAAGTTTTGGAGGTTTGGTCAGTCATGGGGAAGTTCCACGCAGCGCTCTTCCACAATCGGGTCAGCGTCTTCCCGGACGATAAATACAGTAGACGTACAGATCTACCTCTCCTACATGTTTTCGGTGTGGTTTCTGTTGTTCGGCTGTTCAGCCTTTTTTTTTTTTTTTTTTTCTGAGATACGCAAAGAGGGGTATAATTTGCGTGAATGCAGAGTAACCACTGGAGTAACGCGTTACATTTCTACTCGTTACTCAATTACATTTGGAGTCGAGCAATTGGTAAAGGTAATCAATTACATTTTTCGTAGAATTAACCAAAATCAATGACTTTATTCGAGTAACGGGCGCAAGTCTGCCCGTAGCCGACGTCCCTTCTTGTAAAGCGAATACTCGTTCGTACATGGCCCTACTGACTTTTAAGCATGAAGATCCAACGTGCCCAACAGCGAGTCCTCTTGACTTTTAAGGTATATTCCATAGCAAACTACAAGAGTAGCAAGCCAAATATTGGCTGACGTCTCTCAACACTTAAAGACAGCAACAACAGACGCATTTCAAGGCGAAGTCGATATCCCGGCACTGCGCAAATGCGCAATACAATAGCGGAAACCTTTGCACCGTGAGGAGCTTTTTTTCTTTTTTGCATCGTATTGCACCAGAATCTTCCGTGGGAAGGAAAGGAAGACCGCGCTGGTTGAAAGTTGATAATCTGAACTACATTATCCAACTGAAGCCGCATCTAAAAAGTTATTCGCTCAAACAGTTAATCTTCTGCTGAACCCGTTTATAGTCACAATCGATCACGTAGTCACACGTAATCAGAATCGATCACGGGTGTCCCAGCTAACTGCGAACACATTTGAAAAAAAAAATATATATATATATAACACTTTTTTTTCAAAAAGAAATCAATTGCAATATAGCATATGCTGAAGGGCACTCCTTAGGAGCGAATTAGTAAAGTAAAATGTCTTAATTAACTTTCATTAATTAACTTTTTAATTATAAAAGCTACGAAGTTGTCGCAATGAGAACATCTGTTCCTTTTCGTCACCTGATATCGTAGCCGTTTTCAGAACAAAAATCCGTTCGATGGATCGCCCGCAAAAAATTCGTGAAGGAAACCCATTTTTTCTTTATTTTGTTCATTGGGCGCTTCTTAGAAGACGCGTCTTTCGTTCACCCCCAACGTGAGAGGGAGAAAGAGCACACTGTCGCCTCTCGCGTCCTGGAAAGGAAAACAGATCGCACCTGATGAAGGACGGACTCTGTCCGAAAGCTTGTTCTTCAGTAAAATAAATGTTTCAGTCTCTTTAAATACTTATTTTATAAGGCCAGTTCCGATAGAGTAACCCGATACATTTATTTTTGTTTTGTTTCCGCAAGTTAAAGCTCATCTTCGACGCATGAGGCGGCACTGTGCTCCTGCCCCCTCACACGTTGGGGGTGAAGGAAATACGCGTCTCGGAAGGTGCGCAATGAACAAAATAAAGAAAGAAGTGGCGTTCCTTCGCGAATTTTTTGCGGGCGATCTATGGAACGGATTTTTTGTTCTGAAAACGGCTAAGATATCAGGTGACCGAAAGGAACAGATGTTCTCATTCGGACAACTTGGTAGCTTTTATAATTAAAAAGTTAATTAAGACATTGCCTTTGGACTCTGCTAATGCCCTCCTAGGAGCATATGCTACGTATATTGCAGTTGATTTCATCTAGGAAAAAGTGTCATATATATATTTTTTTAAATATGTTCGCAGTTAGCTGGGACGCCATGTATATTTCGTTGAACATGAGAGAACTGATGTTCTGAGGCAACATATATATTTCGTATCATTTCGTATATTCGTTCTGTCTGTCTTACCCATGTGACCCATTATGGATGAGATTAGGTACGTACGCTACTTGATCTAGCTCACAAGAGCTTCGGTTCTCCATTGTTGGGCTATAGTGACTCTTCTACGTATCAAATATACATATATGTATATACGGTATGTACTGTATGTATACGGTATTTGTTCATAAATGTAGTCGACCTTGGTTAATTCCTATTGTTTACGTTTTATTGACAAACTTCCGTAATTTATTTATTTATTTATTTATTTATTTAAATACCCTCAGGGCTTGCGCGTTACAGAGGGGAGTGGTAGTTAGAATAAATGGGTTACAGAAGCAAAAACAATCGAACAAACAAAACTGAGTACAAAATATAACAATGATGTCAAAACAACGAAGATGATTACAATGCAATAAAATCACTAATGACACTTTTGAACTGAGCAATGGGCGAGATTGACGTTAGTGAACCGGAGAGGTTGTTCCAGTCGACGGCAGTACGGTAGAAAAATGAGTCAGCGTGAGTCTTGGTTGAACAAGATGGAATGTGGACCTTTTGACGATGGTCAGTGCGGTTTGATATGTACGCGGGCGGAAAAATAAAGCGAGATCGCAAGCTATCGTTATGGTAGTAAATTTTATGGAACAGGCACAGACGGGAAATTTTTCGTCTGGAAGCTAGGTTAGTAAGCTGCAGGTTACGTTTCATGGAGGTTACGCTGGCTGTGCGTTGGTAGTTGCCAAATATGAAACGGGCAGCCCTGTTCTGAATGGTTTCAATGGCCTGAACAAGGACTGATGAACCTGGATCCCAGACCGAAACAGCATATTCAAGCTTCGGACGGACAATGGATGTGTACAAGGATAACTTCAGATGCTGAGGTGCCTGATGAAAGGTGCGCCTAAGATAACCCAAAGTACGGTTAGCGTTGCTTACAACATACTCGACATGTGCTTTCCAAGACAAATCAGATGAGATGAAGACGCCCAGGTATTTGTAGGAAAGAACCAAATTTAATGTAAAGTTATCAAGAGTGTACGACTGGCAGTGTCCACGGACTCGTGTTATTCTCATGTGTTTACATTTGTTAATATTGAGTTCCATGCTCCAAGTGTGGCACCATGTTAATATGTTATTAAGATCAGACTGAAGAAGCAGGGCATCAGACTCCTGTAAAATTTCTTTGTATAGAACACAATCATCTGCGAATAGACAAATAGACGATGACGAAATACACTGCGGCAGGTCGTTAATGTAGATTAGGAAAAGGAGAGGACCAAGCACGGAACCCTGGGGCACACCAGATAGTACGGGAGCTAGACAAGAATCAGCGTCGTTAATGGTTACGTATTGGCTCCTATCAGAAAGGAAGCAATGCAGCCAGGACAGTACATTAGTATCAATGTTGAGTGCACCGAGTTTATGAAGTAGGAGACGGTGCGATACTTTATCAAATGGCTTGGAGAAGTCAAGGAATATGCAGTCGGTCTGGGACCCTTGGTCAAGAACAAAGCTTAAGTCGTGCACGAATGACACCAGTTGAGTTTCGCAGGAAAATGATTTCCGAAATCCATGTTGACTATGATGAAAGAAAGAGTTGGATTCGAGGAACTGTACCAAGTGGGAATATATGACATGCTCAAGAACTTTGCATGAGATGCTGGTAAGAGATATTGGACGATAATTGGCTGGGGAGTGTTTGTCACCGGATTTGTGAAGGGGAACTACCTTTCCAGTTTTCCAGTCGCTCGGAAGACAACCATCTTCTAATGACTGCTTGTAAATCATAGATAACATTAATGAAGAATAACAAGAAGTATTTTTTAGGAACTTTGAATTGATACCATCTGCACCGGAACTTGATGACAGCCTTAACGACTCGATGACCGTTTTAATCCCGTAGGGATCAATGGCAATGGGTTCCATGACAACGTGATTCGAAGTAGGAATGTGAGGTAGGACGGTTATTGCAGTGTGAGAAAACACACCACAAAAAACATTATTAAACACATCTGCACACTCAAGGGGAGGGATTGGCTCGTCGGATGAGTCGATTAAGGTTATGCAGGAGTTGCGCTGCTGATGGTTATTAACTGTATTCCAGAACTGTTTCAAATTATTTTTAAGCATGTCTGGCAATGAGACGGAAAAAAAGTGTGCCTTAGCTTCCTTAATGGCGTTTTTTGTACTGAGAAGCGGTCTCATGATATCTACTCCATTTGGTGGCGCATTGGGACGCTTTGGCCGCTTTGAAAAGTCGCTTCTTCCTATTACAGAGTCGCTTAATATGTCTGGTGTACCACGGAAGCTTTGAGTTGGAATGTATGTATACGAGAGGAATGTGTTTGTTAATGAGTTCTAAAGCTTTGGCTTCGAATAGTGACCAGTTATGCTCAACAGAGCGAGAAGTGAAATCCGTGATAAATGTATCCAGGAAAACACTGAGCTCATTGTTAATATCTGTGAAGTTAGCTCTGTTGTAATTCCTGATGGGCTTCATCCTTGACACGCGCTTTTGTATTGGAATGTTAATAAAGAAGTGAATAACGGAGTGATCACTAATCCCATCTATGCAAGATAAATTAGTGACAAGTTCAGGTGCAGATGTCAGAACAAGGTCAATGATATTTGCACTTGTGGATGTTATTCTTGTCGGGCAGTGTACAAGCTGATAAAGATTGAAATCGTGACACATGTTTACAAATGCATTCAATTGCACAGGCGACTGAGCTGCCTGGGGCACGACATCAAGCCAGTTAATATTCGGGTAATTAAAGTCACCCACTAAGAGCATAGGACATCCGGGAAATCTATTCACGAGGACATTTAACGCATCGTGCAACTCATTGACAAAGGTTGAGGCCGAAGATGGAGGACGATAACACACTCCAAGTAAGATACGTTTGAAATTATGGGTTACAGAAACCCATATCATTTCAAGGTCTGTGGGGAAGCTAATTATCGAGGATACAATCCCTTCAGCAACAGCTATAAGTACGCCCCCACCTGCCCTAAGACCTCTGTCTGCACGATATACATTGTAACGTTTGTGACACAGAAACAATTCATGACTAGACACTTTGGCTGACAGCCACGTTTCAGTTAAAAACACGAAATCAGCATCACATGAATCAATCAAAGAAGAAAGTTCATCGCGATGCTTCAACAACGATCTAGTATTAGTGTAGACAACAGAGATATTGGCATGAGAGGAATGCTATGCAGTGCTTTGCTTAGAGTTAACGCCGTCAGGCAGCAACGGGCACTGGCCTACACGATTACCTTCAACTGGGGGAGGATTATGAGTATTGGAAACAGGCTGACCCGAAGTGGTTGTAAAAGCGTGAAGCTCCTGGATACAATTGTTATGACTATCATAACGATAAGAATGATTGTTCACGAACAATGTATTATACCTAAGCTTAAAAGGTGTTCCCATTGACTTGCCATATTCTATTAACTTTTTCCGTGCAAGTCTTGTGGCCGCACAGAAGTCTTCGGATATTGAAATGTCCGGTGTGAAATTTGTACGGTTCGCTGAGTCCTTCAGACTGTCTTGTGCACGGCGTTTTCTATATCAATTGCGCTAAGGGACAACAATGGAAATTGTTGTTCTGCGGCTGGAACATAGAAAAAAGAAAAGAACGCAGAAAGCCTCAAGCGCCGAAGAACAATGAATAAAGAAAGTAATCCATGGGTTCGTTCGGCTGCCCAGGGAGCGCCCTCGCTCACTGCCATCAGTGCCACCTGTGACGACGGTTATTTCCAGTATTTATTTCAGTTATTTCGCTGTTTCCTGCGGTTATTGCATCAAGGATGGTACAGATTCACTGAAGTAGGTCGAACACAAGGCAAAATTCACGCGATGACGTGTGAAATCGCCAACATTGTCTTCTACGTTTGTAAAATGTACTGGAAAACTTTTCCTCCGCCCGCCACCAGAGAAGAAAGCCGGCGCTAGTGTCGTCGTGCCAAACTCTAGCCGAACGTCCCTATAAGATGTGGGTTCGAGTCCTGCAGCTGGCTAACCTTTTCAGTGACTTCCTTCCCAAGCAGCACGATAAAGTCGAGTGAAATAGGGGTGGACGGGTAGGTGGAAGGCCTTGAACAGACTCGTGAAACTAAAGAACACTGGTAAGACACATTCCGTCCACCCCTGTTGCACTCGACTTTCAGGACATTGTGCTGCTTGGGTTCTTTCTTCAATCTAAGGGGCAAGTTTGCCCCTTATCGTCGTTTCTCTTATCATCATAAGTTTGCCCCTTATCACCGTCGCCATCTAATCTTGTTGTTGGCCAAGTTTGGAAGATAGATCATGGGGGTCGACCACCGATGACGTCTCCTTTGATGTCGGAAACTTGGTGTTCCCAGCGCGTGACAAAGTGAGCCAGTAAGAAAATATTAAATTAAATACTTAGGAACGTACCTTTCCTGCGATGTATGGGTGGTTTGCAACTTCCTGTCAAAATGACGCAAGGGAAGTTGCAATGTCACGTGGATTTACGCTTCCGGTCCGAAGTTCAGCTGGAGTCTTATAGAGTAAGCGAGATTTTCAACCGAAAATAAGCTAATGTTCCGGGCGTAAATGCACTAATTCTGCGGAAAAGGGACATATAATGTATCGCATATCCTTGGATCCTGCGCCTTTGGAAAAATGTTCTCAACGTAATCGAAAATTGAACTAAGGGGTGTTGGCACTTGTCACCAAATGTCGTGCTGTGTACTTATCACGTTGAACTGTGTGTGGCTGTGATAAGATTATGAACTGTGACGTGAATAGAATATTACTAAAGCCACAGCTTCTTCCCAGTCTAAAAGAAAACGATTACATGCGTACTATCGTCAGAGTGCTGAAGATTGCAGCGTAAAATACTGCCTGCACATTTTGTTGCGCCATATCTGAAATGTTGCCTGTTATCTTTGTTATTTGAGGCGTCAAATTGACCGCATTGTAACAGAACATTTCCCGTGGCAAAAGATTGCGATTTTGAAGCGCACGCCGAACGAAACCGAAACATGCACTACGTGTCACGAAATATTATCTTTGTCGCAAGAAAAGTACGTGCGAAGTATTTGTTACAGTACCTTACTTCTTTGGGGTGCAGGCATTCCCAGGAAAAGCCATCTTGGTTGTCTTTTAAGCCAGGTGGTAGAAGTTTTGCTTTGCTCCAATTGAGCGCAATTTCGGACCGGAAGTTCGAAGAGCCAGCATGCGTAGCGCCACTTCTCAACTTGAAAACCACCCATTGTAGCTGGGACACTGTATCCCCCTGTGACTTTGCGGTGACGCTACAGAGTCCGTGCCCGCTGATTGGCTCAGATAAATGTTTTCTGATACTCCTCTGTCGCCTGCTACTCGGCTGTTCAGATGTATGAGAACCGATTGCTCTTGGCTCGGTCATGATTCGGCCGCTCCTTCTATCCCTAGTCCTCCGGGGGAACTGGCAAAAACTGGTCTAGGGCGGAGGTGGGTACGTTGTCCACGAAAGTGTCCTTTTTGAGAGTTTCTGTCACACTTTTTGCCCAGTTTAAGTAATATTTTAAATAAAATACAAATGGCGAAAAATATCGAATATACGGTGGTAATTGTGGTCAACAATGGCAAGAAGGCGCTGTCAGAGCCACCAACACCTCCATCACTCGATAGTAAACAGTTGCAGCCAACAAATCTTTACATATACTACTATAGATCCATACATCAGTCACTCCGTGGTCTCATCATCGTGTACAGTGACACTTACTGAAGAGCATTTTATTCAAGAGAATATCTACATGAGTACAAAACGTGTGACTTCTATATTTACTAACATTGGCATATGTCTCCATTGCAGTGGCCTGCACTGTAGTAATGGGCACGACAGATGGCGTCGCAATATCCATGTGCGTCCGCGTCATAATCGAAGTCGCATCGAACTGGTGGGTGAAATGGAATAGGGTTTCTTGGAGCCTGGAAGCGACCCAGCCCTTTTTCTCCATATGGATGCCCGACAGGTGGTTTGTATTTCGGGCGCCCCACCGCAGGTAGCAGGAACCCCGCGTACTGCTGGGCTGCGTAACGAAGAAGAAGAGTAATAGTCTGACGACGAGTAGAGAAGCACTGACTGCACCGGCGAAGACGGTTCTTTGGAGCAGGTAAAGTGGAGACATTTAGGGTTGTGCAGTGACGTCACGTTTGGTCACGTGACATTGGTAAACGTATTGCCACACCTGAGGCACAGCAGGAGAGCTCGTCGTGATCTGTTGAGTGCGGCATGCATCCAATTACGAGAGGATATCACGCATAGCATAATATTAATATCACACACATTAATTAGCAAAATATATTACCTATATAACAGACATTAATTAACGTAATATATTAGCAAAACGCATTAACATACAAACACACGCTGCTGCCTCACTGCATGACGCCTGTGTAGCACCCCAGTGCTTTTCCATGTCACGTGGATCATGTCACGTGGATCACGTGGTCACGTGGCATCACGTCACGCTCAAAGGCTGAGCGTGACGTGATGCAGCTGATTCTGCTCGAGCAAATTAAGGACGCCATCACCTTAACAGCAATGCTCACTGAACGAGATGTGTGTGAGAAGAGAAATGTGGGAGAGAATGGTGAAGAGAGAGAGTGTGTGTATCCCGTTAGTTGAATGAGGACCACGGGGTAAGTTTTGCTGAAATCAGGTGCCAGCATAGCGTAATTGTTACCGCACTCGAGCGCCAATGGAGAGATGTGTGGTTCAAACCCCAATGCTTTCTTGGCTTTTTCGAAGGCTGTGATATTTCAAGGGATCTATTCGTTGCTCCCGCCATGATTTCTGCGCAAAGGAAAGTACGCTTCCCCCTTTCCCTCTTTCTCCTTCGTAGGAAGCGCGATGATGCGTGCCGGCCTCCTATTGGTCCTCGCAAAGGACGTCCCTCGATGATTGGACCACTCAAATTGCGGTGTCCTTGAATTGAAATTGAGTTGAAATTACGAACGATCACAACGGTCACCCCTCGGCGCCTCATGTACCCGTAAAGAAATCTATTAAAACCTGCTAAAACCCATACTACGTGGCCCTGTAAAACCTACGTAAAACCTGTGTGCATGACACATTTCGGCTAATTGAAATCTTTTGCCTCTTTTCTCGCGCTGGTTTTCCTTACTATAGCCTTGTGCTTTACTTCTTCGCAAAAAAAAAAGGAAAAAAAAACGTGTGTGTGTAAGGAGCTTGATAACAGACTGCGCAGAAACAGTAATCATTCTTACTTACCACATATTGTAGAGAAAACTGAAAATATATCGAGACAGAAGTGTTGGTCAAGTGCTTCTTCTAAAAGAATCTGTCAGACACTATATGTCACCTACGACCTGTGATCGTAAGAACAATGCACTTCAGAAGGACGAATTCACTACCACTTACCAGCGATGCCGAGGAGGATGGCCCGTAGCATGGTCATGACTCTTCGTGGTCGTTAACGGTCTGGAAGTGAGCAAGCTGTTTCGGTTTGCTGAGCGAGTAATGGCTTTCGTTTGTGAATAGATTTCATGAACTTATCCACATGTTGCAAACTCTTTTGAGCTGAGTTTTATGTTTTCGCGAGCCCGTTGCTTTCCGTTCGTAAAAAAAAAAAAGAAGAAGCTAATGTTCATTCGCACACGTCTGCACACGCATTTATAGGGGAACGTGATGATGTGTTGTTTTCTGAACGCATCAGTAGTCGCCCCATATGACCCTTTCTTTTTTAATAAACATACCCCACCCCCCCACCCCCGTATAACGCAGCGATTATCACAGCGATTTGGACATAAATATACAGGATGGTTCTTGTTTCTTTTTTTTTTAGCTGCACCAAATTACAAAAAATGCATTAGTATACCTTCAATTGTGTGATTAGCTTACCCGACTTGGTGGCCATTAGAACAAAGTTGATTGTGCAGTGAGGTGGCTAATTGACCGAGATATGCTAGTTACCTTTGTTACTTTGAAATTCTGAGACGTGCACGCACATTGCGATATCGGTTGTCAAATTTTGTTATGCGAATGAGCCTAAAAACCTAAACAAAACGCATTTAAGCCACAAGTAGAGCAGCGTTCATTCTACATCGGAGGACCACGTGCTTTGGAGTGATGAACCTGATTGGAGCAGGCTTTACGGCCCAGATAGGCTCCCGGAAGTCAAGGTAGAGTCTTTTCCTGCGCTCCTGATATTAATTATCCTTTTTGGTTTCGTTCCGCGTGACCGCCGCGAGGCAACTGTGGCTATGAGCAGCGTACAGATGTGGACAGATGGCCAGATGGCCAGAGGACAGCAGGAAGCAGTTGGGGTAGGGGCTTAGTATGCGTCCTGGGCCGACTTCAGGGGGAACTGCGGCGACATTCTCTGGAAAGTCTTCGGAAAGCCCAGAGAAAACTTCAGACAGCACAGCCGGTAGTAGAAATTCGAACTCACCACACCCCAGTCTTCAGCACGACCTGGGCTACCACCGACGAACGGGACGCCTTACCTTAACCCACTCGGCTGGTGATGTGAGTTATTCAGTTTAGGCTCTTTTGCATCGCAAAATTTGCCAATTGATATCTCAATAGGCGTCTCAGCATTTTCAAAGAGCATGGAAGGCGTTTGAAACATATATTCTTTTACAGCGTGATATGAACCTATTACCTTCCGGCACCGTCACGCGAAGTACATCCTTTGCGAAGCGCAAACTTCTCGAGAAGATTAGCTTACAAGAATGCGCGCAGCGGCGGCGGCAATCTTGTCCGTGCTGCTCCTGGTGTGTGGTGTGGTGACAACTTTTAATGCTTCAGCATTAGAAGGCTCATTGTGCGAAAAAAAAAAATCAATGGCGATTTAGAGGTAATTGCGAGAGAAATGCATCAGCATCAAGCGCCTTTTCCGGTCCATACTTGACTTCCAGGGTATCCACATCCGCTCTAAATTCAACTTCCGGTTGTCCACTTCCGTTATAAAGCCGACTTCCGGGGTTCCGCTTCCGGTCTATGCTTCCAACTCAACTTCCGGTTCTCCACTTCCCGTACAGCATGACTTCGTGTTGTCCACCTCCGGTTTATGCTTCACTTCCGGTTCGAAAATTTCGATTACAGTCCATTTAATGAGCCCTTAATTAGCCTCAATTACTTTCAGTTAACCTGCAATTAATTTTTTGGGGGGTTGTCATTATATAAAGCAGTCGATCGAGTCTATGTAATGATTGCCTCCAATTATGCTATCTTAGCAGTATATGTTGTTGGGGTAGTTTGTGCATTGCTGTACAGAGGAGTGCGCTAGAGTAGAAATGTTATATCTGAACGTTTCCCTGAAGGCATCTAATTAGGAAGCTAAGAAAAATGTAGTGGTGTTAAAAATTTGCTACAGATAAAAAACTAACTCTCTATACCCACTGTGCTAAAACAGACATTCAGCGTGTTGCACGTTGTTAGGCAAGCGCCATTACGAATGACATCTTTCTTGCCCCCTGATTGGTTAAAAACAGATCGCGCACGCCTTTTTGTGACACATATGTAGTTGTGTGAATCGTCACATGAAACATACGCGCCACGCTTTCCGCAGAGTAGGAGTAACAAAGGGCACCACCCTATGCGATGGCTGGCCACACCACCGTGCTATGCGGTGAAGTTCACGTTCAGTAATATACGACGCGTTGACGACCTTGCACCCCTGCAGTATAGAATATGCCCCTTCTCACGTAGGCGGTCTCCGGTGATAACTAAATCAATGGCCATCGAGTATGGGTGCAACGTGCGAGCTTTTCAAAAGGCGTTGTATTGGGCGCCGGACTCTGTTTAAGGGGCCCTGCACCACCAGCGAATCCGTGAACAATCGGAGCATCCCGAAGGTCGTCACCTGTACTGTACAGGACCCATGAGCAGAGAAGTAGGGGTGGCCATAGGAAACGTTGTCCCGTACCAAGGGAAGAATTTGAAAGAGGTGGGGAGTAATTGAGACTCATAGGAAGAGCAAGATAGACGAGGAAAGAGGGGAGGAGGAGGAAAAAGTAATTCAGGGGAACGTTCTGGAGCGAAACTGTCCGCAAGTGCTACGTTTTTACTGCTCGTATTTCTGGGTTGAGATGCTACAAGGCAGTACCATGTCTTTGCGCGCTTACGGCATTGTTCTTTAATCGATGCATTGGCACATGTACCACGGGCCACAGTATCCTGTACGGATTTTGTAGGCCTGACAGCGAGAGGAGCACATTTGGTCCTGCACAGGATCCCCGTATTTGCACGCATCTTGTGGTGGAAAGTGCGCGGGTCCGCCGGATGTTGCCGGAGGCTCGCCTTGCGCATATCGGCGTAGAATTGGTGGATTGTACTGGGGCTGTCTTCGAGATGGTAGCAGGAACCGTGTGTACCCTTGGGCTGCGTAGCAGGAAAGAACGAATGTTGCCCGAAGTCAAGAAAAAGAAGCATTAGACCAATGAGCGGGTCGTGTAAACCGGTTCCATCGAGTACATACTTTTTGGGGTGTACATATGTTTATGAAAGAGACGGGATATTAGCCAGACAGTAGTTGAGTTGACATTACTAAAAGTAAGTGTCGTTAATAGTGTTTGACCAATCGTGTTGTATCTCAGAGTTCACTGCGCATATGACACTCTTCCAAGTTGGATAAGAAGTCCCCCTTTGTTGACATTTTCTGGCTTCCCAGTGTAACTTCGTGTTATCACGCAACCGATTATACTATCATTCTTACTGGATCATCTCCTATGAGTGTTTGGCATGATATCTCTATCAGTGGAAAACAAATTCTGTGTGAACTTTAATGACCGAGTTACGTCAACGGGTCGATTTATAGCAAATGTTGAATGATGAATGAATTAAATAAATTACCTCGAATAAAGAACGAAGAACTGGGGCCTGTGCCCACTGATATATGTCGTCTAACTCCCTCTTCCTCAACTAATGATATAGTGCCATAAAGAATAGCGAAATTGAAGTCCGTTTTCTAAGTGTCGAGCAGCCGCTTAGCTGTTTCGCCACCATGACAACGCATCTTCTTGTGTGCAGGAACACTGCCCAGGTGCAGCCTCCTGAAGACAGTGGCAGATCCAGAGGGAGGGAGAGGGAGACATTAACGTATACATAGAATTTCCCTCTCTCCTTTCCGCCACTACGCGCTTACAAACCCCCCCCCCCCCCCACACACACACAGCGAGGGTCGGGGTCCGTCCCTGGGTGGACAACCACTGCTTTGGCATCACAAGAGCATTTCAGGAGTCCATCTCTATGGGGTTTAATGCACCGTCTGGACACGTAGACTGACTTTGATGTTAGAGTTCGAGTGAAAGTTAAGTTTAAAGACTTACCGTTTATTGTTGACGAAGCTGAAATTATATTAATGTGCAAATGTTTGTAAGCATATCTTTCGAAATGTACATGCTGTTTCTGAAATGCGATCGTATAGGAAGTGAAAGCATTTACAAATGAGAAATGACCAACACGTACCAGCAATGAAAGGACATAAAGTCAGGGCAAGGACATAAAACAAGGACAATTCACCAACTCTTACCAGCAATGCAAAGGAGGACTACCGGCAGCGTTACCGTGATCATTGTTGAATGTTAACGTGTTCTAACTCTGCAAGCTGCAAAGATTTCAGTAGCGCCGCCTTCTTGTAAACGTGCTCTTCCAGATGTTACGAACTGTATGAGGTACGGTGAAAAGGGGGTTTCCATTCGTTAACTGCTAGTTCATCGTGACCTCGTTTCTCTTCTTTCTCAGAAAGCTAATACCAATCCTTGCAAGCAACACGTGCGCATTTTAAAAGGATGTGCGAGACCCAACGACGTTGAACATTACGCGCGGTAATATCGCTCTAGATTGGGGAGATAAGACATCGTTCTCCAACCTCATATCCAAACATTGTTTCACAAGGTAAACGACATGTGGGGTAATGCCAGTGACTGACAACTTCGTGGCATGGAAGTTTCTTATTTCTGTCCTCACAGCAGAGATATCGGTAAGCAAGTTTCCAGTGAACCATCAGTGCCCTACCTAAAATGCTTGTCGATTTCATAGCGACAGGAAAATTGTTCCAGAAAATCTAGCATTAACGCTGTTAACTTCCGATAAGAAACGTGAGCACTGTATAATTCGCGGAACAGGGTTGGGATAATGTGAATAAAACAAATAGTTTCTATTCTGCGGTCAGATTACTGTCGTTGCAGGAATAGTAATAATAACTGTTATAATGATTATGACGAAGGCTGGGCCTGGCCAAGGAACCTGTGCATTCCCCACCTGCACAGATTCACCCACAACGGCACAATGTACAGAGCTCTTCAGAAGTTCACAAAACGCGTTCCGGCGCATTTCTTCTTCAGAGCGGCACGCAACCAGCGAATGGACCATACAGACTTGCACATGTAGCGCTGAAACATTGGACGGAGATGTAGAAACGTGGTTTTATGGCGACAGCAGGAATGAACATAGCGCGAGGGCCGAGTATGATACCAACAGATGCATGGCACAGGAGGAGGCGATCGAGGGGGTTAGCGAGCACGGGAACGATTGCGGTTTGGGCGAGAACGCTGCGTGGGCCTCCTGTGGGCTGCTACCTCTTTGGATAGCTGGGCAACCTGCCAAAGCGTCGCTGCCTGAGTCAGTTTCTTCATATACTGACTGACTCTGGTCGGTTGACGCTACTCTTTGTGCGGGTGGCGCCGCTGCTGCGATCGGGTGTGAGGTCACCTCTAGTACTCTGTCAGCGAGGTTCGCTAGGCCGTCCGGTGATATGTCCCCAGCAGCGTCAAGAACCATGCAGACGTTTGAGGGCAGCCGCTGCAGGAACAGTTGACAAAGAATGGAATCACGGACGAGTGTTGGACGATCACGGAGTAGTCGTTGCATTAGTCGAAGAAACTGCGACAGTGTGCGGTTTTCGAATTCTTCGTGCGTGAGAACATGCTGGAGCCTTCTCTGTTCCGATGCTGACGTCCGTCGCATGAGCTCTGCCTTCAATTTGTCATATGGTGGACCCCCGTTTGCAAGTCTGTACCGTATCACCCGTCGCTTACGTGTCAATCTGAGGAAGGAATCCGTCTGAGGGTGCCCCGTAAAGTTTTGTCTAACTGGTGTACATCTGTTGATAAGCGCCCCCTGTAAGGTTACGTCCCTTTGCTCAAACGTAAACAAGGACGAACACCAACGCGTTGTCCTTTTTTGACTCAGTGGTGTTGGTGTGGTGTTCGTCCTTCCTTGTCTCCCTCTCTGCGCTTTTTTTTTCGTGTCACCATGTGCCAGTAAGCCTGCTCTCTCTCTCTCTCTCTCTCCCTTCTATCGCATTGGCGTCACAGAATGTGTCTGCATGCTGTTGCATCCTGCACCTGCACCAGGGTAGCACTGCGGATAATTGTTTGTTTCGAAAAAATATACAGGGTGTTTCCCCTAAAGTGATAAAAAATTCTAGCTGGCGACGTACCTGCTGGAGGGTCGTGGTACTTTTGGCACTTTTTGGAAACTTTTGCCGCTACTTAGGAAGGCTTTGGACGATTTTGAATTGAGGGAAATTCATTTTTTTCAATCGAACTCTCCAAACTGCCAAGCGAAGCTCACATTTTTTTTTTTTTTTACAGATATATGAAGTCCTCCACGGATAACCGCCGATCCAACAAAAACTATTCATAGTATAGCAACAGAAATAGTCGAAAAAAAATTAGTAAAAGTGCTGCTCTAGCCCCGCCTGTTTGATTGTCGCAAGGAAGCTCGCACAGAAGGTGCGGCGAGATGAGGAAGTGTTCCCGCCTCTTCTTTTACCTTTCTTTCTCCCGCTGGTGACGATCGTCTTGTCACAAAGAAAGCAAAACAAATGAAGGCGAAGACACTTCCTCCTCTAACCGCACGTTAAGCGCGCGTCGGGTTTCGCTCGGTTGTTGAAGTAATCGGCCGTGACATCACTGCATACGTCTCCGCCAATGAGGACCTGCGAGAGAGGTCACGTGCTTAAGACTGCCAATGGCAATGGCCACAGCTCTCGCTCCACTGAAGTTGAACGTCATGACTAACGAGACCAGTCAAGCATTGGTAACATGATGTTCTAGAATCTATATAGGGTACACCCAACACATTATTGTTTAATAGAAAAAATTGTAGTAGTTCATGGTGCGCTTTGTATTTCAGTGCAGCCTGATGTAGCACAGGTGCTCATTCGTAAGTATACCTTTGGCTCCATCAGGTTATACGACATGGTAACAAACGCAAAGAAACACGGACGGAGTTTGTGTTGCTGCGCGTGTTGTGTCTCTTCGCATTGGGTACCATGTTAGTTAACCCAACACGCTCTACGTCTTCTCGCACTAGGTTATAGCAGTATGCTATTACGACGACGAGAAAAAATGCTACTCATGCACGACGAGGTGGAGATTTTGTGGAATATAACCTTTATGCTGATATGAAAGTTAATTATCATTAACTTCTGTAAGATACCTTACGATTTCCTTACGCACGGAATACTCTATTCGTATCTGACTGCTCTACGTGCTGATTGCTCTTTCGAGAAGTACGCGCCCTCATAAGACTTTTCCAGAAGGAATTATGGCAATTATCACTTCTCTTTGAAATACGTCCTCGGTACGCATTCCATTTAAAACACGTGCTTTATTTTCCAACAAATGCACACGTGCCATCTGCCATCGCAAGAACCGGACTTGCCCATCTGAAGCATCCGACAGATTCCGGCACAATACTCATCCGACTTATCCGCTGATCTTCTTTCGCACAAAACTCGTGTTAGCTCTGGTTCATACCGAGGCGAGTACGGATAGTCAGCAGGAGACGCTAGAGCTTCCGCTGCCCTGTGCTGAACAGCTGGGCGCCCCAACGGTGGGACGTACTGCGGCAGCCCTGCAACTGGTAGCAGAAACCCGAAGTACTTCTGACCTGCGTTGCAAATAGAACCAAAAAAATCGTAAATACACTCTAACGCCTTCACACTGTAACGTTGGCGACCAATTGGTCGAGACGCTGGCATTTTATAGAAACCTCATTTAAAGGGATAGTTCGACTTCGAAGCATAATTCATTAACGGCACAGGATTTGAAATTCCAGATTGGAAACGTATACGCGCGACGTTAGTGTGAATTCGTTTCGACGAGACGGGAGCGTCCCCTTTCGCATGGCTGTGTGAATGGTTTGCTAAAGTCATTCCTGCTGCATAGCTTTTCACGTTCCGCTACGTAGAAATTACGTAAGGATGAGTTGTGGGAGACGACGCTCACATGTGACTATCCCAGCTCCACGTCATTACGTCACGTGGGCTGATGATGTTACTTTTCCGGTTTGCTCCTCCCTGTCGATGGGGGCTCGCTTCCGGCATTCACGACAAAGTACATATAACTCTACAAATACATAGATTTCGAGCTAGTGGTTTTGCTGGAAAGTTGCGTGGAGCCAGATGCTCCTGTCAGATATATCTGTTTAAATTTTATGTTTGGAAGCGAAGTTTCCATCTGAAATACATTTTCTGAGGTTTCTTACAGGAGATCATTATATTGATTGTTGTGTTATGGTCACGCCGATGGACGTCTGTTCCTAACACTTACCAGCTGAGAGGAGAATTAGCGATAGCTTCAACATGATGGCTGGGCATGCAAGACTAAGTGGGCTCCAGGTGGACACTTAGTGAGATAGCTACTACCGTGCGTGGAATAATTGCTTTTTCGTGTTAATGGAGCATGTCTGCATCTGTGAAGGGCTTTAAAGAGAGTAGTAGAGACGTTACCTTCGCTTCCGAATATATATGTATGCATTTTCTTCTTTTTGGATGTGGTTCGGATCTGACCTCTTAAATAAGAATTTTAACTTACTGCTAGCCTCAATTAACGTAGGGAAGTTATGCGTTAGTAATAAATTACAAAAATAAAAGTACGAATACGTAGTTCATCATCTTCCGTAGTCCGTACAAGAGAACGTTGCTTACGTACTACGTACTGCTAAAACTACGTACGGTTGCTGTTAAGCTGCGTCTGCAGCTTTTTTGCTGTACCTCCCGTTTTCCCTTGGAAATAAATACGAACGTAAAAAGAAATACGATAAGTAAACTAAGTAGATGGGTAAGTTGATAAGTAAACTTTAAACAAAAATGAGAAATTGAAAACAAAGAAAAGAAACCACGTCATAATACACGCACCCACCAAATATGAATGATGCGAATGCCCAACTGCTGCTCCAGTTTTGCTGCAAAAGGAAAGATCAGCAGGACAGAGGTCAGTTTGCTATTAAAAGAAAAGAAGAAGATAAACGAAAAGAAGGTAAAGGAAAAAGGAGAAAAGAAAAGTAAATCGCATTTTTCACAACAATTTTCACACAATTTTTCTTGAGTTGTCTGAATTCGGTCAATCACACACACGGTCACACGAGTAGAGTAGAATACAGTACAGGGTAAGCAGTGTAGAGGGACAGTGGGTGACATTTGCCAGGATCACAAGAATCCAGGATTAGATGAACACAGAGCTTATACTAGATTATGCCGGTGAAGAAATGTTCTTCTACCTCGTATTTACCAACTATGCAAAACGAACGGTAATTTGCTTGGCTGTTGCCCTCACGAATAACTCACCTTCCTATATAATATAATTAAGCACATTTCATCACTTGCGTCGCGCTCTAAAGACCAATCTCATCTCACATAGTAACTCAGCGCGGCGCTATTGTATGACAATGTCTTTATTTCCAGTTTTTCTCTCATTGATATCAATATAAGTAATCAATTTAAATGTTTAAATGCCCATTGGTGTCTACAAATACCTATGTATAAAGGGTCTTGTTTTAGCTGCACCAGATTTAAGAAAAACAAAAAATAATATTACGAGAGCAGCATGGGTGCCGTATTTGCAGTTGAGCTATATGGTCAGGCGGAGATACTCTCGAAGAGAGCATGTAACTACTCTTCCCCACAGGTGGCATCAGTGTATGCTGATGTTTGGTGAGTGGCGCCACTACGGGCCCCATCCCCCCGTGCCGAAGTTGTTATCCGTACCGTGCCGAGGGTGATATATTTATTATAACAAAGTAAAAATGGAGGAAAGGTAAAGGGATAGTAACCTTGGACGGTGGTGGTAGGGGTCTTGGTCGGGCCCTGGCCGACAGGCTTTCTGAAAACTCTGGTACCCTCTGTACTGATACTGGTACGCGTATAGGCATGAAGTGTGGGTGACCTTGAGGAAGGCCTCGTTATCAAACCTGTATGGTTAAACATTTCTCTTCTTTTACGATCTGGGGTGGCCAACGTCTCCGGACCGAAGTCTCGAAACCCAATGAATTTCTTTTCTTGTTAAAATACATAGTCTTGTCTTCTACCTCTTCAGAAGCAGGCAAAAATGTACGAATTCGGAGAATGTCACCCTTCTGCATTGAGAAGGTGGTGTCTTCCCTGTCCAACCACATCACCAAAACTAATAAACTGTGATCTGATGACCTCATCAAGTGTACTTCAGAGGCGGACCTAAAAATGTCCTGAACGCCAGTGAAATGCTTAGTCCCCATACCCACTTCGTTTAATAGGACGTGGGGTTAATGTCGTGGGGTGGTAGCTGTCGCAGAGTTGATCGATGTCTCGGTAGAGATCCTTGAAAAGCTGAAGACACAGGCAGTAATTGATGTTCGGAAACTCAAGATATCGAAAAACAATGAACATAGCACCACAAGAGATGCATTCCTTACCCTCAACCACGCTTCGATGCCTGATAAATTGAAAGTTTGTTATTTGTCTGCAGAGGTTCGTCCGTATGTCCCGAACCCTTTTCGCTGCTTTAAGTGCAATCTTTTCGGGCATGCCGCTGATGCCTGCCGAGGGTCACCCTGTTGTGCTCGTTGCGCCTAGGAGGGCCATAATGGTAAAGAGTGTAGAGGGCCGGGATGCTGCACCAGCTCCGGTGGCGCAGCGGTAACGCGTGCGCTTGGAAGACTGGGAGGTCCGCGGTTCAAATCCGCGGGCCGGCTGTGCCGTCTGGGGTTTTTCCTGGGTTTCCCTCAGATGTGTAATAGGCGTATGCCGGCACAGTTCCCCTGAAGTCGGCCCATGGACGCAGCTATCCTCCCCCCGAGCGGATTCCGCTCGGTCTTCCACTTCACCCTTCCCTCTCCTCCTCTCCACCACCTTTCCCTTCCCGAGAAACATGCCGCCTAATCAGGCAGGCAGACCTCTCGGGTTCCTCCCAACGACACTCCTCCTCCTCCTCCTCCTCCTCCTCCGGGATGCCGCGTGAACGACAGCTGCTACGACCTGGTTCAGACGCATACTACTCGTGACATTAAACGCAGGTGACTTGCCGATTGCTGGACAGTCTTTTGCGAGCAACTTAAAAATTGCAATCAACAAGTTTGCAATTTGTTTCCTTTGCAATTTGCAAACTTCGCTATCAGGTATGTTTTAATTTGACCTGGATCTATTATCGTATTTTAATCTTTGACACTGAAGCCTACCGAAAGTGTAATGTAGCCCTTGATTGTCTCATGGTTACCTGAGCACGTTTTTCTCTCTAAGCTTCTTCTTCTTCCTCAGAAAATGCCTATATCGGTGCCCTTTTGGGAGCTGCTGCGTACGGAATGATTCCCAGATGATTTGTGTCGCATATTCCCTTCTTCTATAATCGAACTCAATCAGACTCTTCTTCCATTGCAGATAGTTTGTCTTTCGCCAAATTTCTACTGATTTCGAGGACAGATGTACGACACAGTGTCCATGCCAAAATCATGCACCCACGTCGTTCTACGGGACGTGTGCTTCTGGTCGTCCACTATTGACGGAATGGCTGGATGTTCATGACGTAAGCCCACTAAAAAGGGATGTATCCGGCGGTCGTGCCCTACTATTTTTGAGTGGTAATTGAGCCCCCGGTATAGTGAATGTGGTTAAAAGTCAATCCGTTTGTGATCGTGATGGATCGTAAGAACTGTTTGGCATTTCGCGCGAGAATTATTTCATAGGCCCTTTAACTCGGAACTTCTTTAAACATAAGGTAATCTGTGATCATTCTTAACGAAGTGTACGGGATATTTTTTTTATGTTTTTGCTATCGTTGTTGTTTATAAGACATGCTACGCAAGACGTTTTTTTATCATTTAGAGATTTTTTATAAAAAGCTACGAGAGGAGCATAGATTTCGTTTTTGCAGTCGAGTAATAGTGACAAGGGGACATGCTCTCGTATGGAGTATCTAACTACAAGACGTCTAATTACCTAAATTTTTCACTAACTTTTTAATGACAAAATTATCAGAAACAGAGAGATAGCAAAATGGGGACAATCCTCGTTGAAAGCCATTCCATTTGTTGAAATCCTGGAAAGCGCAGGTCTGTTGAAATATCCGTCTCCGAATTTTGTGCAGCTAACCCGAAATCAAAACAACGTTATATGTAAATTCGTTAACTACTTGGTCACTTAATGGTTACTTGGATAATTTAGCAACTTCTAGTGGCATACATTCTTCGAGAAGATGTCCGCCTGGCCGTATTACTGAACTGCAGATACGGAATCTATGCTGCTCTCCTAGGTTTTTGTAAAAAAATCTATAAGGGATAACAAAAATAACGCCTTGAATGCACAACTGCACAACACAACAACTGCACAACAACTGCATTTCTGCATATAGGGGACTAGTGTGTTGACTACCGACACCAACAACCCGTACCGACTAGAGTCACTAAATAAGCTTCGCCTCAGAATATTGACACTGAGGTCCAAGGGAGAGCAGGAGCGCCATCTTGTTTCTGCACCACACCGGTACCATACCCACTTGAGGATCAAAGACGGCTATCATAACGCTCGCTGTGGCATAGAGAAGCGTGTACGCTTGCGTTGTGCAATAATCCATGTATTGTCCACCAGAGCGTCCCGAAGTTGTCAGGGTGAGATCCGTCAACTGCTGCTTGTAAACGAAAGGAACATTTCTCCCGCGCACGATAGATGGCATCGTGCGCTAACGTGCACAGTGCGCGTGGGGAGCGTGGCGCGCAAACGAGATGGCGCATGCTCGCTCTTGGAACTCAGTGTCGATACTCTGAAGCGTAGCTTATTTAGTGACTGTATATTACTGTGACTACTATGACTCTTATGAGTACTGACTACTGTGACTCTTATGTTACAAGTTTAAAAGTAACATGATTTTGCTCCTGATCGTTCTCTTAGTTTTATGGAAATAGTTCAGATTTGTGAGTTTATGTATTTCCTGTTGTCGATGAACAATATATTAAATAAATTACATTTAAGAACAAGTGTATCGATAGGTCTTCTCCTGAACTGTTATTTAATTTGTTTTTCATGAAACAAATATATCAAATTCTGCTTCAAAACACTTTTCGGTAGGAGCGCTTTTTTTCCTGGCCTTTCCAGCTTTAAAGCAAATATTCGAAAGACTCAGGATTCGTAAGATTCGTGGATGCGCAGAACTTTCGTTGGATTCGGATTCAGATTTGAAAAATTCTAGATTCGTCCCATCTGTAGTAATGAGCAACTCCTCGGCGATAGGTAATATGCTGCTTAATGAGCATGTGCGGAGATTTGGGCGCCTCGCACGCATAGTTTTAAAATCCTCATGACCCGCGCACTGTTAGAGAGAAGGGTGGAGCAGTTATACCTTTTAGGAGGTAGTATTTTCTCGCATATGTTGTACCTATATGTATGCAAAGTTCTACCTACTACCTCACTCTCTACCACGAATGATAGCGTTATCACTTCTGGTTCGTTGAGCTAGGGGGGCGTACGCCTTTTTGTAGCAATTTGGATATATGGTAATTGCTTTTACCACCCTTTATCACTCTTTATCTATGTTGACCTATAGGTTGTAAGTTACCACCTTTTCACACCCTTTTTCTTAGAGTGCACGCTGTTCGAGAACATGTATGCAGGCACCAGGTGAACAGGCGAAAGAGGGACACATCGTTTTCTAACCATGCATTAACTAGTGGCGAACTCGAATTGCGTATCTCGAGCCACGAGTGAGAGCGCCCCCACCCGGTTCATATTCCACACAGGAGCCGCCCTGTTGCAGTCAGCCCATGAACTCACCAGACACTCCTGCCACCACAGGCGCAGCGCGCCAAGAGCACTTCTGGCTCGCACTTTCGAAGCGGGAGCGGAAAAGCTGCTCTTTGATAGACGCGGAGTGCTCAGTGTTAGATCATCCGGACTGACAGCTCCTGCTCCTCTGGCAGGGTCGGATATAGTCCCTCACTTTGGGGGATGGGGTGGGGACGGGGAGTTTTTCTCTCTCTCTCTCTGGCAGCGAGTAGCTTGGAGGTATGAGGTGAAATACAATATTTAAACTTATTTGGGGGCCATGCTCCTGGGTCCGCTACTATCTCCTGGCATCATTCGTGCCAAACACTCTCGCGGACGGCATAAAAAAGTGTCCGAAATACATAATCCGAAATTGCTATAATCGGTTTGAAGGGTACCCACCTTGTTGGCCGCGATCTCCGGCTTTCTGCAGTTGTCTTCTCCTGCTTAACATTCGACGTCTAAACTCATCAAAGACACAGGAAAGCCGGTAGATGAACTACCTGGACGAACAAAGCCTGAGCATGGGCAAGAGTATAATGCTTCGCGTTATACTGTTAGTTGTTGTTGTTGCTAGTTAGTTGTTGCACCGTGCTCAGGCTTCTGTCGTCGTCGAATTGTATAAAAAAATTTCTTTTATTATTCCTATCATACTTCAGCTAACGTTGTGTTTGTAGCATCAACTCAACAGACAGAGAATGAAACATGGTGTGTTGTGACGATCAGTATCTTCCATCTTACACTGTGCGAGTTCTAAAAACATTTGCACTTCTGCGCGACTGTGTCGCACCGACCTTTCTTGCCGAAACGCCGTTTGCAGTAGACGGCACAACGGTAATATGAGACGGGAGCGGATCCGTCACAGAGCCGCCCCGCTTCGTAGGAACTTAAGCGTCCACCAGGGTGAAGCCACAGATGGAACAGCGTATGCGATGCCAGTGAGCCTGGTGGGTACCCGATCGATGGGAGATATTGGAAGCTTGCATCTTCGGGCAACGGTAATTGCAGCCATTGGAACGGCTTTCCTGCATATTATGATAAATAAACTTTGAGGGGCTTTGAGACTACAGCCGAGAGGGAGACCTGGAGTTTTTCACATACGTTGCAGTTTCGGTAGCCTCTATTTTAGAGGCGCGTGGGGTTGATGATAGACAATTCGGTTACTCTAACTACTGGTATTAACACGTCCTAAAACCTGCATACGCGAAACGAAAATAAGCAAGGTAGCAGTTGTTACAATAGACGCAAAAGACTCGCCGTTGCAGCTAATCGTATCCATGGATGTAGACCTCTCCCAGTTTTTAAAGAAATGACGTCATAATGTTCGGCAGCGCCACCAATTTGGGTAGAGTTGAACTATTCTCGAAGCTAGGGCGAACAAGGTAGCTCCCGAAAGCTACGGTCTTGAGAGGATTACGATGGTCCCTAGAGGGACGCGACCTTCGGTCCTGCTTTTCTTTCAATAGGAGGCAGCGAAGAAGTGCCCATTCGTGGAACCCGCCCTCCCCTTCCGATTTGTTTCGGTTTCACTCTGTCTACCAACATCATCATAACGTTTCTTCTCGGGTAGAGGTCTCTTAAAAAGTGAACACGTAATTGTTATGAATACAACAGTTAATAAATGTGTTCACCCTGGCTTGTAAGTCTGGGGCCTTAATATTATTGAGACGTGCACCAACGGTGTAATACAGAACATAACCACTACAAATAAAAAGAAAGACAAGTCCTGCAACAACGAAATTTTACAGCCATTCTTGTTTTGGAAGCACTTTTGTCAGAAACATACTGTTGTTGCGATATGGTGTAGCTTACGGGTCAATACCATAAAGATGTACACGCGCAAGCAACTCGCGGAAGTAACGTCGGCGAGGTTCACCCGCAAAATAATGCCACAATTCGCTCCAATGTCAGCCTGCACCTCTCAAGAGACGTCCCGCGCGGCCCTCACGCTGTTTTCACTTCCGAAGATATTTCGTGGGGTAAGATTCGCACACAACAAGATGAAATACGTGCTTCCACTTACCGTTGACTGATGACGATACTGGCATAAAGAAATACGTCAGATATTTGTGAAATAATCACATATGAATTACTGCAGAGAAGGTGCAAAGGAAAGTGTTATAAGAGACTCACCTATCAGACATAGTAGAACGGGAAGCATCGTCTGTATATGATCTCTTCCGGATGGTACACGTCAAACTATGTTTTTTTGCTACCGGGATCGCCTGTACATTTAGAAGGGCAGTTAAACAACAACAGATGGCTAAGTGCGCACGCTGTAGAGGAGGATAGACGGCGGTTAGGCCCAGTGCGACGTCACGGACGCCCATTAAAAACGCGAGGGCTTTATAGCTTTTGTTCGTGCGTGATTCTCGAAGATACGTTCTTCGACTTGTTGAGCGTTTGAAGCGAAAATATAGCCATTGTAGGTCTGGTTAGTAACAGTAGTGTCGTTCTTGAGGTAATAAAACATATAGGCGTCTTTTGAAAACGTAGGGCCGTGCAACGAGAGAAAGCACGATATTATAGCTGTATATCGGTTCACACCTTCACACTTTCACACGCCGTACCATGCTTTGTCATCTCAGCATAGCTCAACTATTTGTCGGCTATATCTCACAATCATTCTAATAAAACTGAAGTGCGTCTCTTCTCTGAATCACTTAACGTGTTCCGACACTCCTATATTTGCTCGGTTTTAGACGTTCTGTTGTGTTATGGTTCTTATTTGTGTTACGTACCACCCACAATTTCAATTACAAAGAATTAAAAATCCCCAGTGTTGAGTAGGACAACGAGGGAGAATAAAAACGACAAAGACCGACATTGAACTGCAAGTGGCAGTTCAGTGCCGGTCCTTGTCGATTTTATTGTCCGTCCTTGTCCTACCTAGCAAGAAGGAGTGGGGGACAGGGGGTTAGTATGCGTCCGGGGCCGACTTCAGGGGGAACTGTGCCGACATTCGTCGTCCTCGGATATTACAGCGTATTGTTTCGTGTTACTGTCTTACCCATGGAAGACATCATGAGTGGGATTATGTATACTTACGCTGCCTGAGCTCGGCCACAAGGGAGCTCCGTTCTCTAATGGCGTGCTACAGTGACGCTTCTACGTATCGATGTGCATGTATATTGATATGCTCATTACAAATTGAGCAACACTACGAATAAACGAAAATTCATAGTGGCACTGAAAGTTGGACATATTACTGTAGGGTTCCGCGCTTCCGGCATTTCGGAAAAAAGGCGAGAAACACTAGCCGAATATTTTTCGCGAAATTCGGCATGTTCCGAAAATACCGGTACCTGCATGGTCGCATATTTGTTCCTTCGGGGAATCACATTCTTAGTTTTTTCTTCACCTCGTTTTCATATGAAATGTGTGGAATACCGCCCTCCTTCCCCTATAAGGCTTTGGTCAGTGGGTGAATTAAGAGGGTTCAAGTACACGGGGAACCCTTCCTCCACCTCAAGCTGCCCTCCTTCCATAGGACTTCTCCTTTGTGATTACAGCTGCCGATATTGTGGCTTCCATTTTTGGCACGAACGTTCTAAAATGCCGAAAATATCCGGATTTCTCAAAACATATCAATGCCGAAAAACACTCGCCAATTCTTCCGAAGAATAAATGCCGAAAACGGACCATTAGCATCCTCAACGACTACAGAAAAAAAAAAAAAAGAAGAAGAACGTTCACAACGTTCAACGTGTTCGACGAAGGATAATACATTCACACCGCTTGAATTTGCTGTTCTCCTTTTATTGTGACAAAATTTACACGTTCCAGTCGCGACAAAGTTCCATTTACACGACAAAGTTCCAGTCGGGCAGCGTAGATTTTCACTCGGATTTTCGCTAGGAACAAACGCACTTCTGCTTTGACATGTTGCACCAGCCGTGCGTGTGCCTGAATCTTCTGCAGACCCAACTGCAGTATTCGTTTGGAAAAGGGGTGTTGCAGGGCCCGAGAACCACATGGTCTCCTGGAGGGAGCGGGAGGTCAGGGGACTTTCCCCACGGTCTCCTGATGATCGTTATTGGTTCTGGTGGCTCTGGATGGCCAGGGGATGTTCCTTCGGGTACTCTTGGTACCCCCGGTCCATATGAGTGCGGGTGGTCAGGGAGTGTTCCCACGGGCATCTTTGGTACCCTCGGCCCAGATGAGTACTGGTGGTCAGGGAATGTTCCCACGGGTCTCCCGGGTACTCCCGACCAAGTTGGGATTGTATGATGTGGGTACTGTAAGCTGGGAGTCTTGGGGACTCTTCGTCCTTGGTCGTGCGGAACGTAAGGACCGGGTTCCTCGAGCGCCAGTGATGGATAATAATCGTACGGGTACGCTGCATGTACAGAAAGAAATATATGCAGTGGCGTCGAGTGCCGGTATTCATAGGTAATTACACTGTCGTAATTACGTAACCCTGAGAAGAGTTCGAGATGTAGAGTTGCCAGTTTAACAGCTACTTGCTACTGCACCCCTCAAGTGGTCTGCCATTTTTATGGTCAGTTTTCGAAAATGAAACTGTACTTCCGGTGAACTTCGGACGCAATGAGCATGTCTGCTGAAGTTACTCGTATTGGGGCGGCACATTTAATTGTGAAGAGTTTAGCTTTGGCGCCACTGTACTTGGTATGAAGATAATTATTCATGTTCTCAACGATAACGATAAGATTATGTGAACTGTTTTTTGCACTAGAACCTGGGAATCAATAGCGCTACTGTGAAACTTTTGTAGGTTGTACGGTGCGCTGGTACGTTGAGGACATCTTTTGCACGACGTTTCGAATTGCGTGAATTGTGCTAAGGGGCAAGTTTGTAACAGAGGTTATGTTGATCAATGACCGATGGATGACGTCCGTTTTGCTGTCAGGAACTTGTTGGTCTTAACGCGTGGCAAAGTGAGCGGGAGCAAAAATATTAATTACTTGGATATTAAGCTGGGTAGCCCTAATTTCGGATCATTATCTTTCCCGGAAACATCTGTATCCCAATATAGCTTCACTGCGATGTATTGTAGCTGGAGGAGCACTGCTAATACACCATAGCGATACCTCCTGTTGCGATTGCCCCTCGGGCTAATGACCATAGACCAAGTTACAAGAGCTCTGGACGTTTTTTTTTTTTCGTTTTCTTTTTTTAAGGAAGACACGATACACCTCCATATGGACAAGGGTGACGATACCCATGTAGAAGCGCGAGCTTTAGAATAATTTGTGAATAATAAGATAAGAACCGTGTTCGTGGACTCACGAGAGCCACGGTGATGGGGGTTACATTTCTGATTACATTGTAAGCGGGATATTCAAAAGCGTCAGTAAGAAGTGGCGTTAACGTTGCGACTTGCGTGCTCCGCCTGCGAGCCTCTGCAATACAGGGTGACTGTGTGTATCGTGGAACGCCAAGTTGCCATTGGAAGTGGCTTAGAGCTGACTCCGCTTAGTCACGTTGGATGATGCTGGATTAATAATAATTCGTGCACGTTGCGACACAACTATGATAATCAGCAACGACCCAGTGGTCGGTTTCTGGATCTACTTTTGCCCACCTGCAGAGTGCTCTTTAAACACGCGCTGAAATCACAATGCACTGCACACCGCGGAACCCGGTGTGTCAAACCATGTACCCTGTCACCAAATTGGTGGCGTCCATGGCGGGGTACGAACCCGCAACCTTGGGATGAGAAGGAGCACACGCTACCGCTGTGTCGCCAAGGCCGGTAATGCTGGATTTAGGTAACGCTGGTAAACGCTGTAAGAGCTCTGAACACTCTTTGGATCGTTGTAAATATAGGTGGCATCATGTACGATGGCTTAGACACGCCGTCTTCCGCGAGGGACGTTAAATACGGGGTGCCGTGTGATGAGCTTCCATTGCACGTTAAAAGAAACCTCAGGTGGGCAAAAGCAATCCACAGACCGACCGCTGTGGCGTCGCTCATGATCTCAGTTGTCTTGCGACATAAACATCCGATTATTCTTATTATGTACGATGGTGACAAGATTCCCCGCCAGAGCGTCATCTTTGCACAATCCCCACTTTCTTTTCTTTCTTTTTTTTTTCTATTCCGTCGACACTAGTAGGTGATGCAGGTAAGTCGGCCACGGACGCATCATCCAATCGTACAGTACCGTCTACGTCTTTCTCCTTCTCTTTTGCTGTTTTGGCGCGAAGAGATTCTACCATCTCACAACGTGCAGAAAAATTCTCGCGTCTCCACTACGTCCCCACCTTCCCGTCCCCACCTTCCCGTCCCCACCTTCCCGTCCCCACCTTCCCTCCGCCCCAGCACTCCTAAACAGCTGCAGAATTACGAGGGTTCAAAATATGACTGCGAATTATACTTGTGCATCTACTTACCGTTTACTGCTGATAGAACTAGAAGGAAGAAAGAAGCAACGTGTCCTGCGTGTTTACGCTCGAATGGTTCTGCGGTATCTGTACAAGGTTCCAAGAGAAAGTGTCAGCAACTAACCTGTGACACATAGCAGAGCAAGGGATATCTTCATGACGCTAGCTCGAGGGCGACTCCACGTCAGATTGCGCCGCGATGCATACGCGGAAACGGCTGCATTGTGAGAAAGATTGAGAAGGGGAAGCAGGTCACTGATCAGCATAATGTTGATAAGGGCTCGGGAAGCTTTCAAAAGCTGTAAACTTTTCAGTACTGTTAGTAATTGTTGCGGTAGTAAGTAAGTAGTGACAGCAGTGTAACTGAGGGTAGTCTGCGTATAGAAAGGGAGCGTATAGGTGGCGCCACCGGCTTGCGGTCACGTTGTAGGCGTTCATTAAAATTACAGACGAGCTCACTTTCAACAGTTTTGCAATTGTGAAGATTTTGAATGCGAGAAAACCGAAGTTGACCCTGCCATAAATGTAGTAGCCTTCTGAAAGCGAAAATTCCCGGCACCTGAGCAGCGCCCACTAATAAGCACACGCGAATATGTTCGCGTCCGGTAGCAATGAGGCTTAAGTGGAGTGACGTCACGTTTGGTCACGTGACATGGGAACAGGGAGGGGGTAAGTGAGGCTCGAGGTGAGCATAGGGCCTTGTATGTGTCACGTTACCTGAGAATGCTGAGAGCTGGTAGGTTTCAGCCCTATACCACCGGCTGCGCTGTCTTCTATAGGCGGATGTCGCACAGGGCCCTATGCAGCCGGAAGCAAAGACATACTAACCGGTCCCCCGAGCTTCACTTTCCGCACCTTGCTGCTCACCCCCATCCAGTCTGGACAAGTCCTTTTTAGGACAAGTCCTGGAGCTTGATCTTCAATTTCGGATACTCCCCAGCCAACTCAACATCGTAAATTCAGCGTAGAAAACATGTTGCATGGTCAACCAAATGAACGCATAACCATTGAGAGCGAACCTTGATTCGATGTAGCAAATGTCAACGTTTCAAAACGCGTCATATTCTCAACGACTAATCAACGCACATTCAACGTAATCGAAACGCGGCTCGTACGTTAATACAACGTGTACGAATGTTGAAAAAGCTCAAACACAACATATAAGGCACACGTTTTCAGTAGAAATCATCATTTTTCTTCGAGTTTTTTTTCTTTTTCTTCTCTCTCTCTTCCACCACAACACGCATTTTCTTCTGCTTCAGTGCTTTTTTGTTTGTGTCCCGGACTTCCCATAACGAACTTGCAGGAAAACGTGTGCAGAAACAACGTTGTTATTTTCATGTCTGCGGTTCCGTTAAATTCCAGCATAATTACCGATGCGGTCATAACGTGCGCCATTCCACTGCCGGCATGTATGAGTGTTGAATCTGCGTGGTATCCTGGTACTACAACTCCGATGTTGAATTTTTCATGTACGATCTGGGTTTCACATACGCACTATAAGGATACTCAACGTGGATTTTTCATTCTATTAACTATCTGTGTTGACTGGGTCAGTCGACTAGAACTCAGTGGCGTCACTAGTTTGTGAGAGGGGTGCGATCCACACTGGGTGACGTGACGGGAGCGGGTGACGCGCCACACCAGTGCCGCCGCTTCATTTCTTTCTGTGCACCCCATGACACCAAAAACGTCACCTTTGGATGTGATACTTCCCAGCGTGCAGTATGATTTTATTACTTACCGCGTAGAGAGGCACGAACAGAGATCCATTATTGGAGGGCGGGGGCGGCCCAAAGAACTCCTGTACACTATAAAAAGAGGACTTAACAGCACGGCAAGCTGTGCACTAACCATTGCCGCGATTGATAGGGCTGTAGCTTCTGATTCGATGAGAGAGCGGCGTGCACCTTTTTGTATCAATTTGCACATTTCCCCAGGGCGTCAGTCGTGACGTTGCCCACATACGTGAGGCCGACAACGGCAAGCCCTTTCACCATCACCACCACCACCAACCGTATCAATTTGAGTACGTGGCAATTGACGCAAAAAGGTGTACGCCTCCTGCTCCATTCGAATCAGAAGCGAGAACGAAATCAATCGTCGCAATGGTTGGCGCACAGCGTACTATGCGTTGACGTTAAGTTTTTCTGACACCACCGATAGGGCGCCATATGTCGTTCCAATCCCCCCTCTCCTTTTTTCTGAAACACACATTGTGCTATTTTGCAAATGTAGTGTCGGAGGTTATGGTAAAACGTCGTATCATCGTGATCATGTATTTCTCTCTCTCTCTCTCTATGGTAAAACCGAAGTCTGAGAAATTTAGTTGCCATTCGTAGGTATTTCTTGGTTCATATAGAACGAAGGGTGATATTTGCAACCAAGCCAACTCTCAGATGGAGTGTCAACTTTATCATTGGCTACACGTCTGCTATACGGCAAGCAAAGAAAACTTCGTAGTACCAGCGTAGCCCAGGTATTTATTAATTTCTCAAACACTCGCACATGTGCGTACGCAAGTTGCAGTATCCGCGTAGTTGAAAGGCGCTTCTGCAAAATGCGTCGCAAGGACCGTGTGGATTCCCAGGAATAGCCGTGCAGCCCCACCAACCATGACCCCGGGTCGGGTCACCGAATGGCCCTCCGGGTACTCTGGGTACTCTGGGTTCACGTGGATACGGATATGGGCTTCTGGGTTCCCGTGGGTATGGAATGCCACGGTCATATCCCCCAGGCTGCGTCGGTGCTCTTGGTTCTTGGCCTGGGAACCGAGGGCCACCGACGGGTGGTGCTCTGGGTCGCTTGGGAGCTCTCGGTCCAGATGGGTACCGGAAGTCTTCGTATGATCCTTCGGGACTCTTTGGTACGTCCGGCTCACCTGGGCGCGGGTAGCCGCCATGCCAAGGTTTTCCGGGGTATCCAGCTACGAGTAGTCTGCAGGTAAGCTCATGGCAATTGTATGACCCCACACGAGACTTTGAACTCGTGAGTCCGTGAATCCACAAGTGCAAGTGATGGATGTGTGTTGTACCTACACTCTAAAACAAAGCTTCACAGCATAGCACACGCCTTGACAACCATGGTCCCGAATGATATCGTTCGCTTCCTAGATAGGATGCAAACGGGCGTACGCCATTTTTATTTTTTTATTTTTTTGCAGTTTATGTACTGCATAATGCCAGAACAAAGCCTTACGCATCCCGTTTTCATCAAGTCAGGGGAAACAACGATATCACTTGGGATTATGTTTGGCTAGGAGCTAGCTATGTGGTGAAGTTCATTTTTTGGTTCACCTTGAATCCTTCAACTTTCTTCTTCCCCCCGTTTTTTTTTCTTTTTTCTTTTGCTATAGTCGTGACGATGCCGACTTGTGTGCGGCAAACAACGGCAAGCAATTTTGGAATCACCTGCCCCGCCCCTTTGTATGCGCTATAGGTGGTTACATTTTCAACACTGTAATTGTTTCGCTATTATAAAAGTATTGACAACGAGCAGTTCATTCTTCATTATTCCCATCAGCTAAGGACTAGCTTGATTTCGTCTGATGGCGAAGGACACGTAGACTGCACACGTGGCACTAAGCCCTTTGAGTTCTGTCTCCTCCATGACAGTTTACTGATTCTTTCTGCAGTGTCAGCCGAGATTGACCGATGTCCATAGTATCAAATCACCTGATCCACGTTAAATCAGCGCATATTCGTGAAGATGGCACAATCGTCAACAGCACCAGTGCAGTGACCCCACATGTAGTGACAAAATTGTAGCGATATAACTCACCGGTCACACTCGCAAGGACTGAAAATAGAAATAGAGACAGAGGAAATCCCATCATCATGTAATTTCATTCTGATCTCGTCATGAGAAAGAAGGTACGAACACACACTGCAAAGGATATTTTTTGAAGACCTACCGGTCATACAAATCACGATCGCTGCTTCCTTCAGCATGATGCTCGATGAGATGGGGTAGTCACTCTCCAGTTACGGCAGACTTCTGTCGCTTTATATAGGTAACGCAGGAAGACTCTCCAATTGGCTGTCTTCTACGTCGTAAAAATTACCCAGGCTCAAGACTCTTGAAGATCACGACGTTGCTAGGCGTTGTGACGTGTACAAACCCCATTCCTCGATCTATACTTGTGCATTCTAATTGCCCCTGTGTGAATAGACGGTCGTGTGTGTCTTAAGCAAGACACATTGTAGTACAATAACGTCTTTGGAAATGAGAAACCATTCATGTCAGCTGTTGCATCTTTCCGAGGTGTGATGGTGATGTTGAGTTGTGGTGTTGGTGGTGGTGAGGTGCAATGAGGCTTTCTGAACAGCTTCAGCACATAAAACAGAACAAGAATAGTTGCATTAATGAGTGCCCACATGTCGTACTTTCAAAACTTTCTTTACTTTCGTATTAGCGCCGCGAACCAACTGTGGCTATGCGTCCGGGGCCGACTTCAGGGGATACTGTGCCGACATCCGTCTGGAAAGTCTACTTTCAAAACGTGGGAGCATGTATGGGTTCATTCATTGAAAGCTAAAGTGTTCTGGAGGAAATACGGTTTCTATTATACGGCTAATACCGAAATACGGGTTCTGTTACGACTACCCTTGGAACCTAACATCTCATCAGTCTGATTTCGCAAGCTTTGTTTGATGCATTTTCATTTCTCCAAACTTGCAGCAGTGATGTAGTTCATGCATCCCGTATATACCGTTACATATACCGTACGTACACTCGCAATCAAAGCGATTTTTAGCACCGAAAAGTGTCACCATTTAGTGAGCACGGTTATTGCGCCCCGGACACCATGGTCACTCTATACAGTGTCGCTCGGCTATGGGTGACGTGCCCATCATGCATGCGTCGCTCCGAATTGCACAAAGACTTCTACTTTCTCCGTTGTGGCAAGTGTTGTGGGTAAGGCTAAGTGACACAGCTATTGTTTCATGCTCTCCCAGCGTTTTAGGTCTGAGGTCACGTGAGATCACTCGTACAACGCCACCATCCGTACCGTAACTGTTGTGGTGCTACAGTTCCCCCCACTCGAGATGCCCATAGAATTGCCGGTGCCACCTGGCTTATTAACCATCCGGGTTAATTTTTACGATGTCATAGTGTGCACAGGGCGTTTGCTCTAACGTGTCCGGAAATTATATTTAAGGCTAGCGATAAAAGAAAAGCAAGTCTTACTTTTCTGGTACTTGAGTAGGAAACATGTACTGCTTCACTAGTAGCACCTGTTTCTTAGTCAAGCAGGTAGCTGAAAAGTAGCGCTCGTTTATCTTTTATCGCTCGCTTTAAATAATATTTCTGGACACGCTAGAGCAAATGCCATGTATACTACTATTTCAGCACCCGCGTTCGGCAGCGTGCCATATAGTGCAAACACTCTGCATATTACATGTCGCATTTGTGTTGCCGCATGTGCGTCATGACACATAACGAGCATGGTAATTAGAGACATCATATAGTGCATCATTGTACGTCAGCACATACGCCCGTGCAAAGAGAGAGAGAGAGATTTGGGAGGCCCCGCTGATTGGTAAAGGTAGTGACACGTGTGCTGGCACAGAGTATCACACTATCGAAGAGGGAAAGGGAATTCCTGCTGGAGAAATGAAGATGGTTTTACAGTTCATTAAAATGTTGAAAGTGTATAGTGCTGTATGCTGTGTGTCGTCTGTGTTTGTCTCTTTTAGCGCTGTTATAGTCAAAGGGGGGGGGGGGGCAAGCGACGCATGAATAGGGGACAAGTTGCAGCTGCCATAGGGTGTACATGTGTCATGTTACCTAAGAATGGTGAGAGCTGGTGGGTTTCAGCCCCATACCACCGGCTGCGCTGTCTTCTACAGGCGGATGTCGCCCAGGTCCCTATGGAGCCGGAAACAAAGACATACTAACCTGTACCCCGAGCTTCACTTTCCACAACGTTGCTACTATCCCACATCCAGTCTGCTGACGTCACTTGCCAAGGCCACAATTGTTTCGCGACGCTAGCATAGAGTAAATAAACTGTACTCTGTTGATTACGACACCTCCTCACATTCAAATTCCTCCCTCGGTGTGTCGAACTCGCTGTCACTCCCAGGAGTTCAGCTAATCTTCATCGTTGAGCTACTACGTTGATCGATTTTAGGAAAGAGGGGCGCCATACCGTATATTGCCCCGTACAGTGTACGCACGGAAAAGGTTCTGGACAGATCTTCAACTTGTGCACAGTGGGCAGACGTCAAATTCCAGCCTCGATGTGTCAAACTATAGCCGTCAGTCACGTTAACCTTTCAACCTAATCTTCCTCGCCCTAGCGCTCCTTCATTAGCAGACCTAGACCATATCGATTCACGGGTGCTGTACGCCGGAAAGTATTTTGTACAAGTCCTGGAGGTACATCCGCAGCTTGGGATATTTCCAGTCAGCTCAGCATCGTAAATTCAGCGTAGAAAACATGTCGCAGGTGAAACAAAATGAACCCATGATCAATGATGAGAGCGAACCTTGATTCGACGTAGCGAATGTCGCAGCGAAAACGCGCTATATTGGCAACGACTAATCAACGTTATCGAAATGCAGCTCATACGTTAATACAACGTATACGAATGTTGAAAAAGTTGAAAAGCAACATATAAGGCAAACGTTTTCAGTAGAAATCAGCATTTTTCGTCGTGTCTTTTTTTTTTTAACCTACTCTTGCACCACCACGCGCCATTTTCTTCTGCTTCAGTGTCATTTGTGTGTCTGTGTGTGTGTGTGTGTGTCCCGGACTTCCCATAACGAATTTCCGTGAAATCATGCAGGAAACCGTGTACAGAAACAACGTTATTAGTTCCGCGGTTGCGGTTCTCGTTAAATTCCAGCATAACTAGCGACGCGGTCATAACGTGCGCCATTCCACTGCCTGCAGGAATCTATATGATATTGCATCTGCGTTGTATCATTGTATTACAAAAGTTGAAGTTTTCATCTACGATCTGTGTTTCACATATACGCACTACGATACTCAACTTGGATTTTTCATTCTGTTAATCATCTGAGTTGACTGGGTCGGTTGATTACAGCTCAGTGGCGTCACCTGGTGGTGAGAGGGGGTGCTTTTCCGCAGTGGGTGATGCTCCACGCCGGTGCCGCCGCTTCCGTTCTTTCTCTACGCCCCATGACACCAAAGACGTCATCCTTTGGATGCGATACTTTCCAGCGTCTCGTATGTTTTTATTACTTGCCGCGTAGAGAGCTACGAATAGGGATCAATTATTGGAAGGCGGTGGTGGCCCAAAGAACTCCTGTACACTCTAAAAAGAGAACTTAACAGCATGGCAAGCTGTGCACCAACCGTTGCCGCAATTGATAATGCTGTCTCTTCTGATTCGATGAGAGAGGGGCGTGCACCTTTTTGTGTCAATTTCAATACGTGGCAATTGACGCAAAAAGGCGTACGCCTCCTTCTCTGTTCGAATAAGAAGCGATAACGAAATCAATCGTCACAATGGTTGGCGCAATGCATAATACGCGGTGAAGTTTTTTTTTTAGAGTGTGCTGTCTGACATCACCGACAGGGCGCCACTTGTCGTCCCCCCCCCCCCCATTTTGCGAAACACACATTTTGCTATTTTGCAAATGCAGTATCGGAGGTTTCGGTAAAATCTAAGTAGGAGAAATTGAGTTGGAGTTGGACGGACGAAAAAGGAGAAATTGAGTTGCCATTCGTAGGTATTTGTTTGTTCACCCCAGGCCATAGTCATGATTTAGTTGTTGTTGTTGTTGTTTGTTCATGTAGAATGCAGGGGATATTTGCAACTCTCAGAGGGATGGCCAACTCCCACTCGTTGGCTACCCGTCGGCTATATGGCAAACAAAGAAAACTTCGTAGTAGCAATGTAACCCAGATATTTATTAAGATCTCCAGCACTCGCAATTACGCGAACGAAAGTTGCAGTATCCGCGCAGTTGATGGTCTCTTGTGCAAATTGCGTCGCAACCGGCGTGTGGATTCCCAGAACCAACCGTGCAGTCCAAACCATGGCGACGCCGGTACGGGTCACCGAGTGGCCCTTCGGGTACTCTGGGTTCACGGGGGTACGGGTATGGGTTTCTGGGATCACGGGGGTACGGGTATGGGCTTCTGGGATCACGGGGGTACGGGTATGGGTTTCTGGGTTCCCGTGGGTATGGAATGCCACGGTCATATCCCCCAGGTTGCGTCGGTGCTCTCGGTCCTTGGCCTGGGAACTGAGGGCTACCGACGGGTGGTGCTCTGGGTCGCTTGGGAGCTCTCGGTCCAGATGGGTACCGGAAGTCTTCGTACGATCCTTCGGGACTCTTTGGTACTCCTGGCTCACGTGGGTGCTCGTAGCCACCATGCCGTGGTTGCCCGCGGTATCCAGCTACGAATAGTCCGCAGGTTAACTCATGGCTATTGTATGACCCTTCACGAGCCTTTCAACTCGTAAGTGCGTGAACCCCCAAGTGAAAGTTATAGATATGTGTTCTACCTACGCTCCAATAACAGAGCTTCACAGCATATCATGCACCTAACCAACCATCGCCCCGAATGAGACCGTTCTCTTCCTTGATTTGATGAAAACGGGCTTGCGCCATTTTTATGGGCATTTATGAACTTCATAATGCCAGAACTTTCTGGCGCTATGAAGTTCATGCGCTATAGGTGGTTACATTTTGAACACAGTAATCGTTTCGCTATTATAAAAGTATTGACAACGAGCAGTTCATTCTTCATTATTCCCATCAGCTAAGGACTAGCTTGATTTCGTCTGATGGCGAAGGACACGTAGACTGCACACGTGGCACTAAGCCCTTTGAGTTCTGTCTCCTCCATGACAGTTTACTGATTCTTTCTGCAGTGTCAGCCGAGATTGACTGATGTCCATAGTATCAAATCACCTGATCCACGTTAAATCAGCGCGTATTCGTGACGGTGACACAATCGTCAACAGCACCAGTGCAGTGACCCCACATGTAGTGACAAAATTTTAGCGATAACTCACCGGCCACACTCGCAAGAACTGAAAATAGAAAGAGAGACAGAGGGAATCCCATCATCATGTAATTTCATTCTGATCTCGTCATGACAAAGAAGGTACAAACACACTGCAAAGGATATTTTTTTGAAGACGTACCGGTCATACAAATCACGATCGCTGCTTCCTTCAGCATGGTGCTCGGTGAGATGGGGTAGTCACTCTCCGGTTACGGCAGACTTCTGTCGCTTTATATAGGTAACACAGCAAGACTCCAATTGGCTGTCCTCTACGTCGTAAAAGTTGCTCAGACTTAAGACTCTTGAAGATCACGACGTTGCTAGGTGTTGTGACGTGTCCAAGCCCCATTCCTCGATCTATACTTGTGCATGCTAATTGCCCCAGTCTGAATAGGCGGTCATGTGTCTTAAGCAAGAAACACACCTGGACTACATTTTAGTACCGTAACGCCTCTGAAAATGAGAAATTATTCATGCCAGCTGTTGCATCTTTTCGAGGTGTGATGGTGATGGTGTGGTGTGGTGGTGGTAGTGAGGTGCATTTTAAACAGCCTCAGCACATAAAACATAGAACAAAAATAGCTGACGTAATGAGTGCCCACATGTCGTACTTTCAAAACTTTCTTTACTTCCGTATTTGCGCTGCGAGCCAACTGTGGCTATGAGGACGTACAGACGTGGGCAGATAGACAGAAGGAAGGAGGGAGGGAAAAAGGGTTTAGTATGCGTCCTGGGCCGACTTCAGGGGGAACTGTGCCTACTTTCGTCTTGAAAGTCTACTTTCAAAATGTGCGAGCATGTATGGGTTCATTCACTGAAAGCTAAAGTGTTCTGGAAGAACGAAATGCGGTTTCTATTATATATGGGTAATGCCAAAATACGGGTTCTCTTATGACTACCCTTGGAACCTAACATCTCATCAGTCCGATTTCGCAAGGTTTGTTTGGTGCATTTTCATTTCTCCAAACCTGCAGCCGTGATATATCCCATGCATCCCGCTAAGTTGTGCACTGTTAGACATACCGTACGTACACGCAGAATCAAAGTGATTTTTAGCTCAAATAACGTGTCCCCATAGAGTGAGCACGGCTAATGCGCCCTGAACATCATGCCACTGTAAACTTTTTCACATCTTTAAAGGTGTGCGCTATGCACATTCAACCTGGTTGCGTAACATTGTATCTCCAGGATGATATTTTACAAAATTCGGAAAGCATTACTAAAGATCAAGTGTCAGTGCAAATCTTGCTTTCATTATGTCTTAGATAACTTAGGTACGAGCTAATGCATATATGCATCGCTACCGAAAATCGTTTGCAATAAACCTATATCCCCCCCCCCCCGAAAATCATGCACGCGCAAGTGTCTACAATGCTGTTGAACAATGTTGAGATGTTGCTAGACTAAATGTTTGGTTGGACAGACAACACTCGAGTAAAGAAAATTTGTGTGAAACCGTGCTCCATTATGATGTTGCCAAAATTACACCAAAAAAGGCGTACGCCGTGCACGTTATTACACCTTTAAAGGTGTGAAAAGATTTAGAGTGTGCTCACTCTACAGTGTCGCTCGGCTATGGGTCACGTGCCCATCATTCATGGGTCGCTCCTAAATGCAGAAAGATGTCCTCATTTTCCGCTGTGGTAAGTGTTGTTGTAGTGGCACAGCTATTGTCTTATGTTCTCCCAGCGTTTTAGTACACCCGCGGTTAGTTACTGCGGCGACCGCTCTGAGGTCACTTGAGTTCACACACTCAGCTCACTTGAGCTCACACACTCGTACAACGCCACCATTCGTACTGTGGTGCTTGGGAAAGGGCTAGTCGTTGTCGGCCTCACAAATGTGGGCAATGTCACGACTGACAATGGGGGAATATGCGTCCTCAGCCAACTTCTACGGGAACTGTGCCGACATGTGTCTGAAAGCGTCTGAGGAAAGCCCAGGGAAAACCCCAAGCAACACACCGGGCACCGGGATTCGAACCCGGGTACCTCCCAATCTCGACTTGACATGGCCAGTACTCTAACCACTGAGCCTCGGGGGCTGGTCACCATCTGTACTGTTCGGCGCAGCGTGATCTGTGTTATCCTTGCGCCAGATAAATACAAAATGAAATGAAATTATCCGTACTGTAGCTGTGCTATATATGTACTGCTATTGTACTACTACTACTACTATTGTATTGTACTACTAATATTGTATTCTACTACTACTACTATTGTATGTACATGTACTGCTATTTTTTCACCCGTGTTCGGAGGCGTGCCGTATCGTGCACACACTGTACATGTACTCAATTTGTTGTACATGCACAGTGTTTGCACTATATGGCACGCCTCCGAACGTGGGTGCAGAAATAGGAGTACACATGCTATAACATAGTAAAAAGTAACCTGTGTGATTAATAAGTCAGGTGGCACAGGCAGTTCTATAGGCATGAGGAGTGGTGGGATTTGTAACACAACTATCTGCACTGTAACTGTTGTAGTGCGACTAATCCCACCACTCGAGATGTCTATAGAACTGCCCGTGCCACCTGGCTTATTAATCATCCGGGTTAATTTTTGCTATGTTATAACATATGTACTACTATTTATGCACCCACGTTCGGAGGCGTGCCATATAGTTAAAACACTGTGCATGTAGATCAAATGCGACATGTTGCACATGCAGTGTTTGCATTATATGGCACGCCTCCGAACGTGGGTGCAGAAATAGTAGTACATATGCTATAACATTGTGATGTTCTGTTTCAGAAGTAATCGTGATGCTGGCTGCACTAGCCGTTCTGACGTGTACAAACATTTTTCTTCAACCATAGTCGCCTGTTTTAATTGCTCAGCCACGTAAAAGATAGTAAAAGAGCGAATTCTGCGCAAAGGAAAATAAAATAAAGCGAGGTTCTGTTTCAGAAGTATACGTGCTGCTGGCTGCACTAGATGTTGTGACGTGTACAAACATTTTCCTTCAACCATGGTCACTGTTTTAATTGCTCAGCCACGAAAGAGATTGTAAAAGAGCAAATTCTGCGCAGAGAAAAAATAAAGCAACATGCTGTTTGAAAAGCGTTCGTGATGCAGGCTGCGCTATATGGTATGGCGTATACAAACATTTCCTTTAATTGCCCGCGTCTAAACACAACGTGGACGTGTGTTTCTAGTAATAAAAAAATCTGGTAGTAAAAGCTGCCTTTGGTTAGGCTATGGCAGTGAAATCCACCTCGTAAAATCCTGCTGCTTACGTGTGCATTCAGTTGCTCTCTTAAGACAACAACAGCTTTAGACTTCAGTAATTACGTGCTCCGGCAATGGGAGCTCTCGGGCAGGCATAATGAGGCTTGACGTGTAATGTCCTCACGACTCTGTATGCATCTTCAGCACATAAAATTGGAGATAATACTTGCAGGTCTAACGAGCACAAATGTTCCGAACTTTCAAACTTTGCAAGGATCTACAGGTTCCTTGTAGAATTATTGTAGACATCTGAAATATGTCGATCTCCTGAAGTCTTTTAGGGACTCATGAAGGTCACAAATGTTTCAATGCCGCACACAAAACAATAATTATGTAGGAACTACGCTTTCAACTGAGTGCCATCTTAACTGATTTTTTTCATTTCCGTTCAGTTTCAATATTTCTTGAGTCTTATTGAGGGCAGGAGATCGTGAAGTGCGCAAGGGAGACTCCGAAGTTGCGTATGCTGTATTTATTCGCACAATATTGTTATGTCATTCTCGAGTGTTATTTTGCTGGCATTTCACTCGTTAACGTTTTCGATAAGGTTCCTCAAGGGTTTCTACTACTAACAATATGCAAGCTAAAGCTCTTGCCACCAGCGCTCGCCAAGAATGTCTGGAGTTTTTTCTCACACACCGTGAGCAATTTGTCACCGCTGACGACCTTCTTCCTTGCACTCGGTGCCTTCAGGAGACGTTAGAGGCATCGTCAGTGGTTGCCTGGAACCATACTGACGTTATGCCACTGCTACCCACGTGGTGCCAAGGATTTGTATTAATCAAGGATAATTTTCACTGTTTGGCCTGAAGTGCCATAAAATTAATTTCTACCTTCGAGAAGCATGACGCCGAAATGTGCGCACTCTGCCCTTCGTCTGACGACATTGTTCCTCAAAAGTTGCTTTATGACTCCTCAACTGTGAAGCGGGCAGTCTTCCAAACTAGAGCGGACACCAGGAAGGTGTGTGCTCTTATGCTGAACAAAGAAAACAGGGAAATATATTGTTATTATTATTATTAATGTTGTACTGCAAGGATGCAGGGCGCTGGTAGAATCTCCGATGTGGGTAATTTTGTGTCGTGATCACGCTACCTAGCACTGCTATTGTTTCGCAATTACCAGTAGTAATAAATGACGTCTGGTTGCTACGTTACTGCAGTTTTGCGCTCACGACACGTTGGATTGACCGTGCTATATTTACGTGCATGTGCACGAGAGACAGTATGCATTTTTTCATCCTTCCGTTCGCCATTATCTTCTCACCCGCGTACTCTTCCTTAATAGGGCTGATCATACCCTTAATGTTGGGCCCCTACAATGTCACACTGTTTCACCATCCCATTGTACTTCACATCAAAACTCAATCTGCTGCAAAACTAAAAAGTGTTCAATGCAGCCTTGCTAGGATGTCATTGGGCAAAGCCAGAGGCTGACGTCGCCTGTCTCTTCGCGAATCCGGGACTTGTAAAGGGTACTTACGGACTTACAAAATATGTGTTAGAAATACAAACCTTTCATTGACATTGTTTTTCCTCTGTTAAAAGTGGAGCATTCGAGTGATGTTGTTTGTAATAGAAATCAATATAGATCTCCTTTATTCCACAACTGGCCTGTAATAACTGAGCCATTGCACATAGGTGTCTCAATGGTGTATACGTTACAAAGTCTGGAAGCTCATGTCAGTGCCCACCTCATTGCCCACAGTGCCCCTCATTGCCCATTGCCCCTCAGTGTCCACTCATCCCGTCATCATTGATTTAGTTGTTGTTCATGTCAGTGCCATTATCATGCTATGCGGTAAGCCTTGTTCAGTAAACTATAGAACTTGGAGGGGAGTCTGACAGGAAAGTTGACAGAAGATAAAGTGCCATAAAAGCAGTGACTGTGGCATTGCCTGCAAATGCAAGCGCTGCTGGTGCATTTAAAGGGGCGCAAAGGGCAATAAAAGGAGTACACTTTTTGCTACAACCAGAATACTATGTTGCCAACGTTAAAATGCATTGGCGCACAAAGGTACATGACGTCTGCAAACAAATGAAATACTGCACTTTTTTACATTCATGGTTAGCCTTGTGACGCTCTGCTGACAATAGCCACGCGTCAACCATGTCAACCAGTCAAGGTGTAGAACTCTTATGCGTTCATTTGTTGCATTATAGAGAAGTGCAATTTTAAATGAATTTCCTCCATAAAACCTCAAACTATCACGTTGAAATCGTAATAAAGGCCCACAATGTTGCATTTCATGTGTTCTCTGTTTTCAGGGTCATATGGCTCTCGAGGTCGCACCAAGTTCCCACAAATGTACTTCCGCGCGTCGCGCCTTCTCTCAACAGGGCCCTTTATTGGCTAGTATGCCCTCACTGTCAAGTGCCTAGAATGCAGAATTGCTACATATGGATACATTGTGATGTAGCTCAATTGCAAGACGTAGGAGAGATGCACTTTTTGGATGGTGTTGTTTCTTGGTAAGTACAAGTTGGGTCAAAAGTTAATGGAACACGGCACTGGTATATGTCTCTGTCTAAGTGGGCTCCAGGTAGATATCAGGAAGAGATTGGAAAAAAACGAGTGACCGGCAATTCTATTTGAGTCTCAGTATTTGTGTCTGGTCTTGTTTGCTGCTATTGTGTCGCTCCAACAGAGAAATGCGGCACCGCTGTGTCCCATAAAATTTTGTCACAAGCTGTACACGAGCTAGAACTAAATAATCGGAATACAGGGTATTAGAACGTGAACTGTCTGATCCCCCTGGCAACATTTTAAGGTGCTACCCATCACATTGGTAAGACGGGAAGAAAAGACAGAGAGGAAACACGAAAAAAGCATTACTTACTATTGAAAAGCGTACTGTTTTTATTACGCGAAGACACAGGTGATGCTTTGTTAGCGTGGCAACGAAAGCGTGCAATACCTTCTGTAGTCGAACACAACGAGTTAGCCCGACCTGAACTTTTTGCGACGCAAGCAGCGAGCCATAAGCGGAGAACCAATTACTGCCTTCTATGAGTGCGTATTGGGGTACATTTTCTCGGCGCGAGATAAATTTGAACGTGGCCGCTGCTTAAAACATGGAGTGAATAGACGTGGAAAGAAAGAGATACAGGTTTCATTTCACTTTCGTTTATTTGTTTATCGTTCATACCTTAAAGACTTACCACTGAGTGGGTATAGCATTCATTCAAACTAATGCCGGACTGCAAATTCGATATTTGTGCCATAACACTTCATGGACAGGGACATCATGAAAAGTGCATGTTGGCCGACACTAGTGGTGTCCACATGTATGTGAGCAGTACAAAATAGAACAGGATTGTACAGTGTGGGACAAAAGTTTAAGAAACATGCTCTGGTACATTCCCCCCTCCGAGTGGCACGCTAGCAGCTAATGGGACCATACAGACTTAGACATGAGCATAGGTAACCACGTCACCTGCACGTAAGTCCATACGGTACCATTTGCTCCTAGCGTGTCACTCTTCGGAAGGAACGCGCTGCATTTCTGCAGCACTGTACAAGATACACAGAAAAATTATTTAAGCTACTAAGTACCAGACAAAAAGAGTCACAGAGTAGAACACTTAATACTGGATCTCAAAAAGTATAATAGATGGTGTATTAAATCCTCTCAAAACTCTCAAGGTACTTTGGTATTAAAGAAATACAAATAACGTGAACGTGAAAATAGTATTGCAAAAAAGCCTTATTAACTCACCAGGAGCAACAGCTTTTACTAACTGATAGCCTGCCCCAGTTTTTTTATAGACATTGCCCACGATACTGAACAGGGTCTCTATGCAGATGCGAATGAATGCTGTAGAGAAACGACAGAATTTACTGTCATTTTTCTCCTTATGATTGCTTTAGCCTCATGAAGAGTTACAAATACTTTACGTGCCCTCTCTCGATCGCTATACTGCTTTCGGCATGGGCCTTCTAACCTGCCTGATAGGGGTATCAGTGATTTACCCACCCACCCTTCAGGACAACACAAAGCTCCGTGGAAGCCATGGTCCAAACCCAGAGTGCAGCACCACTACCCTTTCCTAACATCAACAACCCTTTCCCAAGGGTGGCAGGGATGTCCCCAATATTCCAGACCCTAAAGCATTACCCGCATATTCCAGAACCGAAATTCCAGTCCGCATATTCCAGACCCTAAAGCAGCAGACCCGCAAGCAGCTGACGTTTTTCCAACGGAACCCATCCCGGCAACGATTTTAATGAATTAGAGCAGACATATGGCGAATAGTTGTTCGTAACAAACTTTGCAGCCTGAATTTGGACTGTTTTTAATTGAAACTGTAAACCTATCTCTGCAGGATCCCAGACAGCACTTGAATATTCTAAAATTGGTCGAACATAGACAGATAGACGATCTCCCTAATGTCTCTTGGGGCACACTTGAAATTTCTTCTAAAAAAACCTAGACTCTTACGAGCCTTATTAACAATAGCATCAACATGTTTATCCCACTTTAAGTTACTGCTAATAGTGACTCCCAAATATCAGTAATCGTCCACTGTTTCGAGAATGACATTGTTTAATTTGTAACCAAGAATATGCTTTGATTGGGAAAACGCGATTCATTTACACTTGCTAGTTTTCAAAGTCATGCCCCAGCTCTTACACCACAATTCTATCTTTCCCAAGTCATTCTGGAGGATATGAACTCTTTTTTGACGGGTCTCTACACTATGCAGTCATCTGCAAATAAACTAATAGATGAATCACATATGGTATCGAGATCGTTTATAAAAAATATGAAAAGAAGTAGGCCTAGAACAGACCCTTGAGGAATGCCTGACGTTACAGCAGTAGGGGACGACACAGATCCATTGATCACAACGCATTGCTTTCTATCTCTGAGGTAATCTTCGAGCCAAAGTAAAACTGCAGAATCCAAATGCATAAGAGGTAACTTGTATAGCAGCAATCTGTGGTGAACAGCATCGAAAGCTTTCCTAGAGTCAAGAAATATGCAATCAGTTTGAATATGAATGTTGACAATATATGCTAGGACGTGACAGAAACGAGTCAGTCGCGTAGTGCACGAATAATTTCTATGCAAACCAGGCTGAAATAGAATTAGAAAACAGTTGAGGGACAGGAGATTCATTATATTAGAGTAAACAATGTGTTCAAGAATTTTCAGTGTGGAATTTCCTAAATCTCCGAAATATTTCCAAAATAGGTCTATAGCTCTGTACACACAAGTTGTCACTGCCTTTAAAAATAGGTACAACATGAGTAAACTTCTACTCCAACGGGCCCTTGTCCAAATGCAGTGAACATCGAAAAAGTATAAGCAAGTAATCTGCAATCGCAATAGCACATGCCTTCAACAGAACAGGAGAGATTCTGTCGGGGCCGCTACTCTTTTCAACGTTCAGGTTGGAAAGTTGGTTGATGATTCCCTGCTTCAGCAAAGCAATAGTAGACATGGGCCATGGTAAATGTGACTGAAACCCTGGGTAGGATATAATATCACTACTAGGAAACACTGATTTGAAGTAATCATTTAGGAGACAACACTTTTCAGCATCCTCGGTTACCGATGCTTAATAACGGGGATTCCCGAGGTCATTTTGTTAACAGATTTGGTATGTTTCCAGAGTATACCTTTGACTCACAACCTCATCTACGGCTTAGCCTATTGAGGTAAGTTCGCTTCTCGATACGAATTGCTTGATTAAGGCGCTCCTGCACTGCCTTTGTCATAATTGCTTGAGGTTCTGTCTTTTTGTACACAGAAAAAAAAAACTTTTTCTTAAGTTTTACGAGCCTTGCAATGGTTCTTGTGAAGTACGGCATTTCTTTTTGCTCCTAATTAACCTGATAGGTAGACGTTTCCTTACATGAGTGTTCCTTTCAACTGGCGCCATAGATTGTCGATGTGGCATATTTCGCTGAGGGCTAGAAGGTTAGGAAAGTGATCATTAAGGCCCCTGTTAATTGCCCCAAAGTCCTATTATAAACAAATACCTCTTTTTTGGCGTTGGGCGTTACTTACTTCATAACAAGCTGATATCTTACAAGCAAACGCAATGTGGTCAGAAATACTAGGAACAACCGAAGCACAGGAGATAACATTATCTTGGTTACACAAAAGTGAGTTAAATATATTGTCTCCGCAGATAGGAAGCGTGACAAATTGCTGAAAACAATAATCGGCCAAGAAATCGTCACAGGCCTTGTACACTTATCCATTGTTCACCCTGACATGTCCCAAAGTGTCCCATTCGTAATCGGGAAGATTAGAATCACCAGATATTATTGCAATGTCATCGGGTACCAAGGACACCTGTTCAAACAGTTTAATTATTGGGTAATTGTTACTACTTGTTTACTGCATGTTAGCACCGCAAAGCAACTGTGGCTATAAGTGGCGTACAGACGTGGACAGTTGGAGAGGGGGCAGTGGGAAGGAGAGGGGGACAGGGGGTTAGTATGCGCCCTGGGCCGACTTCAGGGGGAACTGTACCCCCTTCATCTGGAAAGCTCTCTGATAACTAAGGGAAAAACCTCGTACAACACAGCCGGCGGTAGGTTTCGAACCCACCACCACCCCCCAATCTTCAGCACGGCCTTGGCTACCACCAAGGAGCGGACGCGATAACCAACTCGGCCACGCCGCTGGTACTTGTTACTACTAGGTGGGCGATACAAAGAACATAGTGCAACGGATGACGCTTTCAACAACAGGCGACACCATACAGATATTGTATATTGTATACAGAATATAGAAATGTTGTTAGTGTATACAGAATGTAGAAAGAAGACGCCTTTAATACACCTGGTCTATGGGATACTCGTCGTCTACATGACCCATATTCCATTTTTCGCAGTAGCATTTATAGTCGTGAGCGCAGATGCCCCGATTTCGAAACATTTCTTGGCACCGCGCATCACAGATGGGGTCCTGGAAGGGTTCTGCGCACGTGATCACATCTTTAAACGTGTACTCTTTCCTTAGGTCCTCCAACGTCCCAGGGTAAGGGGTCCCTCTAGGAGGGAACGTGTAGTCCTGCGGCGGCATCACGGTGATTGGGTCTTGTTCAAAGATAGGAGGAACGGTTGTGTTCCAGGGCATCGCCTTTCCTACGCCTGCAAGCAGAAGGGTAGCGACAGATATAGAACGGCAGTCCCAGGAGGATGTAGCAGTTTTTTGTTTCGAGGGAGGTCATAATACTGGTTATGTTGCAAGAGCTTCACGTATAATAGTGTAGACTTGGTGGGCAAGTTGGTGAAGGTTTCTGAAACACGAAAACGAGGCAGAGACGAGAGACAAGAGAGAAGGACACAAACCTGTTGTGTCCTGTATCCTGTTTGTATCTTGTCTCTCGTGTCTGCATCTCTTTCTTGTTTTGTGGAGCTTTATGTATCATTGCCGACAGGTGTGTAAAGCTAAAATAACGAAAGCACACCTGTAGGGGGCAGGGGCAAATTAAAGCAGGACTCGACATGTTGCAGAATATATGGGGGTTTGGTGTAGTGGAGACTGGATATATCAGTGGATGAAGATCTACGCAGTAGTGAGGCAAAGGGTTCTGAAAGTACAGTACGTTGTGCCAGAGGGTCTTTATCAGAAGTACTCGCGCTCATAGAAGCCCTTCCTGGAAGATGAGTATAATGGCGAGATGAAGTTGGCATATTGTGTTAAGAGGGAGGTCGCGGTGGATGAGCTTTCGTACGAGTGGCACAATTGGTTTCGTGAAGAATCAACCTCTCGTTCTTTTTGTATTTATTATTTGCTCATTTTTATTTTCTGTATTCTACTAGCCGCGCCGCCTTTCGAACGTAAGGCGAAACTCTCTCACTTGCGCGAGTTAATACAGCTGTGCTTCACTTCGCTCACGCCGCTGCAGGTGGCAGAGCTGTCGACTTTGAAAAAGAGTAACAAAACAACAAGAAAACAGAAGAGTGCGTATTTTTTCCTTTTACCTCTTTTTGCTCATAGACAACGTCTTCCATTGAGCAAAATTGGGCAACGAAGAAAAAAAAGAAACTGAGCCCAGTCATTGAGAATATGGAGGACCAGCTTACGCTATGGCGAATCCCTGATCTAATCTGACCCTGTAGGTTACTTCATTAAAAGATTGACTGGAACTATTACTAGTACAATTGTTCTGTTGATGTTAGAAGTTTTTGGTATTAATCACTAGTGTATTGCAACTGTCCACAATGTTTATGTTCTTAAACTCGCTGTGACTGCTTGTAGAAGACCAGGTTCCTCGTCAGGGATCTTAATCCCTTTTGTACCTGGCCCTCATTTCCTTTGGAAATAAAGAAGAAGTGAACTGAAAAAAATCACCATAAAATTAAGTATGTAAGCAGACAATATAAAAGTTTGCCTGTCGCTGGACTGTTGCGGCATTGAGTATTGGAGTAGCCATGGGTAGCCCATGTACCGTTTAAGTAAAACATTAGCGCTGTTTCGCAGTGAAGTCGACTAACGAAGAATGATTCCCCATGCTGCATGCTGTCATGTCGCTCATCTGACATACCCGATGACATACCCGATGTAATAATTGGTAATAACGTTGTCAATGTCATTTTCTACAGCTATGAATGTAGAGGTGGTAATATTATTTCCATCTAGTAACATCACATAAAAACAGTTGAAAAAAATGAAAATGATAAAAAAACAAAAAGTTGAAAAAGAAAAGATGGTTCACCGCATTTTCCTGCTTCACGAGGTTTGGCTGCGCACATAGTCATTAAAGCAAACCAACGCATGCAAGGGCTGAAGCAGCCATGTGACAGAAAAATAATATATCGGCACAACACTATGTCACTTGCTATCTCTCTTCTTACGAAACTTTGAAGTACTTGCCCAACAGCCACGAAGTAGCCAGCAGGATTCTCAACATTGTTACTCTTCGCTGTCCAACGACGCGTCTGCGACTAACAGCTGGACTATACTACTACTACTCACAGCCCTTTCGCGTCAATTGCCCGAAAACGTAAAGCTGACTTCTGTTTGCTCTCTTTCCCTCAGAGCCGTCCGAAGGTGCTGGCGTAATTACCATTATCAACAAAGAAAATACATTGATTGTGAGAAGAAGGCGATACCAAACACAAGACCGCGTCTGTCCCGATGTGCAACAATAAGAAAGCGCTTACAGGGCGATTTATTGAAACCACACTACGGAATCTGTTACGGAAGTCATCCCCATATCATCGTCATCATGTATTTCTCTCTCTCTCTCTCTCTCTCTCTGTTACGACCGGCGGCGTAGGGTAGGTGGTTCCCTTGCGTCCTGTCGCCCTGCAGTCAAATTAGTCGCCACCCATATGTTAAAAAATCAGGACAGTGGTATCTATAGTCGACTCTCATCAGCATTACAGGTAGCACCATGCAATTAATATGCCATCCACAACGGGTGGTTGACAAACACTCTTGGGCTTGGAATGATCGCTGTTCAACCGAATATTACTCAATGCAAAGTTTTAAATTGCTGTACGAAGGACTGAAAAAAAAAGAAAAATTAAATTGGACATTGGTTAGAGGTAAACACAGGTTGGCAACCGCAGACTCGTCAGTGCAACGGGAAATGGCTGGCCGGAGTGTGTGTGTGTGCGTGGGGGGGGGGGGGTGTTCTATACCGAATAAGAACCGTTCCCGCAGCCTCGTATTTATGCACCGTCTGGTTCGGCCGATCTTCCCACATCTTAATGGGATTCTAACGACTACGTTCTCACGGCATCCTATACACAGTGTTGTTTGTGCTTGATTCTCCAGCCTTTATCATCCACTTCCTGGGTGACCTTCCGGCATAACTGCACCAGCTTCATAGGGACAGACGGAACCAGGGCAGCATTGTGTCCCCTCCCGATTAATGAAGCACGATTAAAAATGCTGGTGTCTAGGGGCACGACTGGTAACATTTAGTTTATACCAGTATACCTCTGTATACTCGGCAAGTCAACAGACCAAGGCACCACCGCTTAAAGACCCCTTTTACTGACATACACTCGCGCTCTTTATACACAGTCGTCCCACTGAGATGGACACTGGTTCGTGGTCCCACGTGATCGCCCGCAGGCTTCATTACAGCTGCAACTCTGCGTGATTGGTCTTGGGTTGTCGTAAGGACATGTACCAGAATATGCCCGAGACAGTGTATAGTGTCGCTGCCCCCTTGGCTCCTCGAGAGGAGATTCCTGCACGTTTGCGTAGTCCATATATTCTGGCTGAGGTCCGTCCGGGTTTGACTGCGTTTCAGTGTCTTCGAGACCGTACTGCGGAAACTGTACTTCAGAGGGCGGGGGTTCTGAGGTAGTCGCTTGCGTCACTGGTGCAGCCGGCTTGTACGCCCACGGTTTCTTCGGTTCATTCTGTGGATCCTGCGGGTCACCGAAGGCTGCGCCGAGAAAAAAAATATGATTTTCATGAAGATGAGGTAAGTAAGTGCAGCCTCTTGCTTTCCCAATGTGCCTTGGAACATGAAATTAGTTCGCTGAGACCTGGAATAAGATTGTCATTTTCGCGGACACTGTACTAGGATGTCCCACATGGTGCAATGAATGCAAAGCTTTTAGCATCGTGTCCGATGTCTTTGAATCAAAGAAATTTGTTTTTGAGTGAGCCTAAGCTTGAATAATTTTATCATGTTCCGCAGATTTTTATCGATTCGTGAGTATGCTCGAGTAATGTGTATAGTGCAATAACTACAACATAAGAGGGCGAAAAACTTTGCTAAGGGGCGATAAACGTTTGCCCCAAAAAGACACTCACGTCGATGTTGATGTTGAGGAAAAAAAATAATAGTGTAGATACAGTTTTTTTTATTTATATACATTGTCTTGTATGTTGCGATCCTGACCTTCAGCATTGCTTAAATATGCAATGCGGCCATTGCTGCTCTTGTAGCGAAGAGGGCAATCCAAACGGCGTTATGTTGAACATTGACGTGCCTTTGAGCAGTAAGTGATTAGGGTAATACAACGCGGCGCGCACCCTAGACACACACGTGCATAGTATACCTTGTACGATTTGTATGATATGTAATTCATGAATTATTTTGTAAGAAGTGGAAACAGCTGTGTAACACATTCTGTCACTGTAACGAAAGTAATGACACCTGACGTGTGCCCGGTTTTTCAAAATACATACCGTTGATAGTAAGCAGAAGAAAAATCACTTTCTGCAGCATCTCTGAAGGGACCCTAATGTGAGGCTACGCCCTGTTGACAGAAACATCAAAAGTGATACTAAAATAGAGTGTTTTAGTGCCATGGCTCATACATGCACTATCCGCAAAACACCTAAACTGGTAAAAACTAATCTAACTGGCGGCGTACACGCCGGAGGATTGTGGGACTTTCGCCAATTGCCTTCTGCAAACTTTTGCCACCAGAGGGAACCCTTTGGACAATTTTTAATTGCGGGAAACTTATTTATGACAATTGAAAAAACATTGAAAATTGCCAAGCGAACCTCATTTCTTTAGAGAAATATTATGTCCTCCATGGACGCAGACCGAACAAAAACCATGCGCAGTATCGCAACACAAATGGTCGAAAAAAAAAAAAAAAAACAGTGAAAATTAAGCTTTAGCCCCGCCTGCTTGATTTTCGCAAAGAAGCGCACGTGAAATGTGCGTCTAGAGGAGGAGGAGGAGAGAGAGAGAGATACATGGTGACGATGATATGGGGATGACTTCTGTTCACTTAGCAGAAGGAAGGGGCAAAGAGCAGGAGGAAGTGTCCCCGCCTGCATTTGTTTTGCCTTCTTTGTGATAAGACGGTTTTCACCAACAAGGTGAAAGAGGGAAACAGAGGTAAAACAAGAGGGGAACACTACCTCCTCTTCCCGTATCTTCTGTGTGCTCTTCTTTGCGACACTCACGCAGGCGAGGCTAAAGCGGAATTTTTCCTTTTTTTGCGACTCTTTCTGTTGCGGTAGTGTGCATGATTTTTGCTCGCTCTGTGGTTATCTGTGGAGGACTTCATATCTTCGTAAAAAAAGTGAGGTTCACTGGGCAATTTTCAAAGTTCAATTGAAAAAATCAATTTCCCTCAATTAAACATTGTACAAAGCCTTCCTACATGGCGGCAAACCTTTCCAGAAGGTAATTGCAGAAAGTCCCACAATCCTACGGCGAGTAGAATTAGAGTAGTTAGTAGTAGTAGCGAGAAGTAAGAATTTTTTATCACTTTAGATGAAACACCCAGCATATCTCCACCACTTGATCTATGATCGTTAATGGCTCTGAGCTATCACAAGCATAGACTGAAGTACGGGTACCGTTCAGTCACTCACCTGAAGCACCCAGCACTAGATGACGTGGCTATATGTTCACTTCTGGACCGTCGACTGCCTTGGACACCCATAAATGCAGGGCCAACTCAGCTCTTGTAGCGCTCATTAAGCGGGTTATAGGCTGAAAATGACTGCGCATAAAAGAAAACGTGCCGTTCTACGGTGTCTATGCCGTGAGCAGTCACGAAGTGTTTGCGTGGAGGAGCAGGAATAAAAAGATCACCGGCTTTGAATCAAGTTTTTGCGCTGTTTGCATGCCTACTATCCTTTTGTAGACATGTCCATGCCCAGTCTTTGATGCCTACAGTCAAGCTACTGTTTGCATGCCTGGAGTGCGTCGGTTGATGCCTTGAGGCATCGCAGGAGTCCTAAGCTGACGCTAAGCATCGTCACCCCAAGCTAACTCGACGCGAAGCTGTGCATTAAGCATCGCACGTTGTGGTGACGACGGGGATAGGGGACTGCTAAGGCTCTGCCTCCATGTTTATGATATGAATGACTATATCTGATCAAAAAATAACCAAGAATGAAAGGCCTTTCGCGACACAACAGCAGTGAAGTCCTTATAAGGACATGTGTTAGGGCTATTCTGCTGAATGTACGTACGCGTTTCTTCCATTTGTGTACTTCAACTTCTCCTCCACTTCCTCACCCTGGTGATAACCTTCTTCTTGTTATTTCGGATCTAGATTTCGTCAACCTTCTGAACTCCAAGAGTGCTGCTCTCGATCCCGTCTTTGGAAGCTTGTGAAGATGCTAGAGTATCTGACCTTACCTTCTGGGAACCTTTGCCGCCATTTAGGATGACTTTGGACGATTTTCAATTCAAATCGATTTTTGCAATCGAACTTTTAAAATTGCCACTTTTTCTTGTAGAGGTATGAAGCTCTCCATGGATAACGACAGACCCGACAAAAACTATGCACAGTAGCCTCGCCTGCTACTGCCCCGCCCGCCTGCTGTTGCAATATCCCAACAAAAATAGTAAAAATCCCGCATTAGCACCGCCTTCTTGATTATCGCAAAGAAGAGCGCACGGAAGGTGCGGTGAAAGGAGGAAGTGTTCCCGCCTCTTGTTTGCACCTTTCTTCTCCCGCTTTGACCTTGAAACTACTGACAACAGTCTTATCACAAAGAAAACAAAAGAACCGTCTTATCACAAAGAAGGCAAAGCAAATAAAGGCGGGGACACTTCCACCTCCCCCGCGCCCAGTGGCGTATCTAGAGCTACCTGCGCCCATGAAAGCGCCCGTGTGACAGGTACAGCAGCCACTGTGTGCTTCGATTCAAGTGTAGTACTTTGTTGAAACTGCTGAACATGGTTAACATGATGTCCTTGGGGATGCGTTTTCGTGCGGTCCGCACTAAGATTCACACTACAGCGTCTCTAATGGCGGGTGCTCTAGATCATTTATGAATGTGCCAGGTTGAGTGCCCGACCTGGCACATTCACACCCGACCACATAATGGCGCCCCTGTTCACCTGGCGCCCATGGCACCTGTCCACACCTGTCACACCCTAGATACGCCACTGCCCGCGCCGTCCGTGCGCTCTTCTATGTGACAATCAAGCAGGCAGGTCTACTGTGCATAGTTTTTGGTACGTCTGTGGTTATCCGTGGAGGACTTCATATTTCTGGGGGAAAAAAGTGATGATTGCTTAGCAATTTTGAAAGTTGAATTGAAAAAAAAAATTTCCCGCAATTCAAAATCGTCTAAAGCCTTCCTTAATGGTGCTAAAAGTTTCGTGAAGGTAATTGCCGAAAGTCCCGCAATCCTCCGACGAGTACATCGGCACTTCAAATTTTTATCACTTTAGGTGAAACACCCTGTATGTAATGCTTCTAGTCTGTTAGATGTACAGACAACCATTTGAACCATCTGTCCTAAAATTTGAGGCAATGTCCCGTTCTCCTCCTATCCATCCTTTGCTCAGCAAAAGCCTTCGAAAACTAGATACTTTAGGCGAGGAAAGCATGACAAGGCAACATATCTGGTGTACATGAAACACCACCTCGTGCCTGCGGTTCTGGACAAATCACTACTTCGAAGTAACCTAGGGTGGGAGTCGTCCGTTCCTTTGACAACATGTACTGCGTAATGCGAAGACTACAAGTATAGCAAAAGATGCATTTGATGTGTTTTAATTGAACTGTGCTTCCTATAATTATCGTCATCGCCTCCGTCAATTGCACTGTTCTTCGTGAATCCTCGTGTTATCCTCTACAGCTCAGATTCTGGTGTGGTGGCGATTCAGTACGAGGAACACACGCAGACTCCATGACTGCAACCGCCTCCACCAGCGTCCACAGCTTTCCTGCAGTATCTGTCGCAGAACACATGTCCCGCTGCTGACGTGGTGCACTCCTGTTCTTCGACGAAACGCCTACGTTCACCTGCATGACCGCAGAAAACATCGTTGGAAGATCTTATGGTTTGGGATGCGCACTAACAGCTCTTCAAGCAGAAAGAGAGAAAGTGAGGCTTCCGGGTGGTTGTGTTTCGTTAATGACACGCGTCGCCAGAGCCGTTCCAATAGGAGGGGCGAGAATGGGCAGCCTCCCCGGGCGTTTTCCACAGAGGGGGCGCCGGGCGGGAGGCTCCGCTAGAGCTATACTATATATCGGGTGAGCGGGAAAAGATGTGAGAAACAAAAGAACTGTGCGATCGGAGCTGCATATGAGCTTTTCCTTCACTTTCTATACAGTCGTCCTGGTGGGGGTGATGTGTGTGTGTGTGTGCGTGTGTGTGGATGGGGGACTTGGCGTAATCATGCCCCTGGCGGAAGCTCGCCCCGGGACGGCTCTGGGCAGCCCTTAAGACGGCCCTTAAGAGTTCCTAACTCTTCGCACGACGGCACCACGTTTTTACGGATAAATATGAAACATGATTACTGGTATCGATGTGGACCTGCGCTCCAAGTTTTAAGCACAGTCCGTTCACACTACTGTCCCCACGTGGTGTTGTCTCTAGGTGTTCTTGACGGAGTATCATGACCGAGTTGCGCCGCGTCCACGGAGACAACTTTTCAATGGCGTATCACACCTCTTCACGCCAGGAAGTCGAACTGGGCTTCCAACGTCACGTCGCGCCGGTTACAAGAAAACGTTCAGCAAAAATATTTTGCATGTTTCCTCTTGATGTAATGTGTAAAGAATCAAGTAAATGAAGCAGGGCAGCGATTAAAATTAAATGCTATTCCATTGCAGAATTTAAAAAAAAAATTAATGCTGATCATTGGGAGTCTCGTCGGCAGGGGTGATACTGTCCACCATTACTGCTGGAAGTGCTGTGAAATGGAACGATAAGTCTCCTTACAATTAGGACCAAAGTCCTACGGTGCCCAAAAACTTTAGATCTGCTTTTAGGGTGGAGCGTTTTACAGGCTGGGTTTGTCTATGGACGAAGGAATTTTGACATAGTTGAGAGGACGACAGTGGAACAGATCTGACTGAGGTACGCTGGAAGTGTGGTTTTGACAGGTTGGGAACACGGGCAATGGTGAAGTATGAGGTCTAGCTGTATTGTATACAAAACTTATTGTAACTGTCAAGAGAAATATGTGAAATACATACGTGTCCACCCTGCCTCGACCAGTGCTAAACGAGAGAGAGAAAATGACAACTTAGGCTTGGCATACCCAACGCATACAAAGGCTTCCTGCGTATGGAAGACGTGGAAACTTTTAGCAGCCGCATGTGCTTGACTCTTAAGCAACGAAAATAAGCGACAATCTCTACTCCATTTTAAGGTGAATAAGTAACCAAAACTTACCACTCACGCAAAGCACAAGCACCAAGAGCTTGATCATCTCCTTCTGTATCTCCTGAGACTACAACTGTAACTAACATCTGTGGGAAGAAGTGTTATCCAACCGAGCCTGTGAAATATAGTTTTGTGCAGAAGACTCGACATTTTATGCGGTCCCTCACACACTAAAAACGATAAACAATAGCACAATGGGGCGATTTGGTGGCCTGAGCCTTTGGGAGTCATGTCGTATCTCATGAGCCGACAGATCGCGTGACAACGCTCTCAGTGCTAAGAGCCTTTTCGACTCGAGCACCCAATGAGTTTGATGGGCTGTCACGCGAGTGCTCTCACTTTATGAAAGAAAGAATGTAACACATGACGTGTTCAGCCATTCGGCTACGTTATTCACCATTCTTTAGCGCATGGGGGACAGTGTTTCCGAGAACAGCGAATGGAATATATAGACATCGTAAACATGACTAAACGTACACGAAGCTGACGCTAGAACACACGGAGGAAAAAATGACACAACCCGTTTATTGCACAGGGACCGTGATGTATTGAATGAGGCAGAAAAAAAAATAGAGAAAGACAAACGTTGGACCGTAGCAGGACCGCAACCAACACGTCTTGATTGGTGGTCAACGACGTTCATCGCTGTGCAATGATGGTAGCCTGTTAAACAGACGCACGTCTACATCTGGGAGAACGCATAAGAAAGAGTGTGTGCCTGTCCTGTAGAACCGAAAGAAGCACCTTGAAAAGTCGTTCGGCTCTCGCGCCAGCGTTGTAAGACGCTCAGAGCGTCAAGCCAGCAATCAAGACGTGTGGATACGAGTTCTGCACCTAATAGACAAGTGAATGTGGTTGTGCTTTCATGCAAGTCGCTCGTGAGATCACATGCGTACATTGTTGTGAGGGGCACCAGCACTGGGCAAAAATATTTTTCTGCGTATTGAACTTGCTTGAACGTATTTTTTCTAAACACACGACTGCGCCCAACGCTGACCTCACAGGATTCAAATGGAACAATGAATGATGATGATGATGATGATTGAAAGAAAAAATGGGGAACAATGGAACAATGAAAACGTTGTTGCAATAACGTTTACAATGCAAGTACGTTCACAAGGCATGATAGCATGATAAACATAACGCGATAAAAATAGGAAATTTTCATTTGCTTGCTATTGCTATTGGTTATCTGGAGTACCTAGCCTCCCCTGCTGCCTCCTCATTGGCGGTGATGGCTTTCCTGACGTTACAATCCGATAAACTACCCCGGGTACCCGGCTTCGAATCTCGGTGCTGCTGTCTGGGGTTTTTTCTGGGTTTTCCTCAGACGCTTTCGGACATATGTCGGCACAGTTGCCTTAGAAGTCAGCCCAGGACGCACATTCCTCCAGGGCGTCAGTCGTGACGTTGCCCATCTCTGTGAGGCCGACAACGGCGCCCTTTCACCAGCGCGACAACCACTCCGATAAATGTCGGCATCCGTGTGACAACCTGTAAAAGTTAAAACGGGAGTTCGCATCATTATAAACAACCAGTCATTTACATTTACCCGTTCTAACTTGAGGCGAAGAATCACGGCTATAGGGTCACCACCCAGTCGGTGTTTAGGCGGTAAGGTGGGTTGTTTCTTGACGGCTGTGCTTGAAAGTCTATATCAGCAACGTTTTGTCGGTGTCTTACCACGGAAGCCGTTCCACGAGAACTTTCGGCAAATTCCGTAAGCCCATCCAACGAATTTGGAATGTGTCCAAAGCTGCCGTGGTAGTAATATCCATTTTTTTTGTCCAAGTAAAATAAGTAATATCCAAGTCTTGTTTTTGATCTGTATGTTTACGTCTGTGTACGTTTTCCATCCAATACAACAAGGACAAAAAACAGTTTGACATTTTGTCCACGCTGTTGAATGAGTGCTTTCTCTCCTGTTGCTTTTCTCTTTCTCCTGTGCATTACTCTCAGTTTCCCTCCCCATTCTTTTTGTCTTTTTCATATCCCTCTTGGTCTCATTTACTCAGCCGTCAGCACCTCTTGTCACTTCCTTTACAATTCCCATTTGAAAGGGATCGTCCACATCCTTATTCGCAGGTTCAGGTTGTTGTATCCCTATTCAAATAATCAGTACAGGAAGTCTATCTATATATCTGCTCCCACCGGTAGCGTGGCGACTTTGGGGAGGGGGGTCGAGCCCCACTTCCTGTCACGGGCCGACCCACGCAGATCGTGCTAACCCCACGGAAAAGTACGTATACAAGAGGGGTCCAGTGGTCCATGATACCCCATATGTAATCGCATTAGTAAACGTTCCAATACTCTACATTTTCAACTCTTTCTCATTTCACTGTACGCCCAGGTATGCATGTATTGGTGCTCTCAGGATTAGACTAGGGGGGAGGGAGGGGGAACCGAGGTGGGTTTCCGAACCCCCCCGAGACATACACGCACACACATTGGAGGTTTGGCTACGCCGCTCTGCACACTGTTGCTGCAGTAGCTTTTACAAAGCATGTGCGTTCACAAAGCTCGATAAACATAGCGCTACAAAAATGGGATATTTTCTTGGCGAGGAGGAAAGAGCTATCATACGGCCATATATGCACGGCTTGCGTCTTTCAATATAGGAAGCACGCGTCGTTTTCTTGCTCCAACATGCATTTTTAAATGAGAATCCAACGTGCGCTGATCCCAAAGATTGGCGTTTCCATCTCGGACGAGGATGGCAGCAGCAACTCGGTGGCAGAGTACAAGTTGGTCAGACACGTTGCCTTCTTCGAGAGACGTCAAAGAATGTGTTCCCCTGCTCTGCTCTGGGATTTCAGCGCACTTTAAAGAACGCTCACGTATAGGTAAAATTATTACACAGGCTCTTAAAAAATGAACTTCAACGCATAGCACGCTCATAGCATAAGTGTCAAAAGAACGGCGTATGCCTCCCGTTTTCAACATATCAGGGCGGATAACGATATCATTCGAGATGATGGTTGGCTATAGGAGCGTGCTATGCGGTGAAGTTCATTTTTAAGAGTGCGGAAAGACCACTGTGGCATCGCTCATGATCATGGTCAGGTCTGTTTGGATTTAATCCACATGGATTTTATCCGGTGGATTTTTTTGGATTTTGTCCACACAGTTTTATCCGGATTTTTTTTAGAGATTTTCTCCAGATGTGATGTGAAAGTCAATCTGAATTCAACGTCACACGGAAGACTCCCGCTTTATTTTCTTGTAGTGTTGGCTAGCTGTTTGAAAAAGCGCGGGTGCGCGCAACATTAGCTCTTAACTTTTGAACTGATAATTTTTCAGATTTAACTTTTTCCCGCTTTCTTCTACTTCTGCCCAATCAGGGAGAGGCTTTCTTCCGCTAACTGAAGTGCGCCGAAACACGATAGCTAATCCAGGCGTGTAGGATCCACACCATTCAATCACGCGTGCATGAAACTCCACTTTTCGGAAAACAATAGAAACTGATACAGTGTTGCTGGGACAGGCAGTTCCGTAAACAGAGACTCTGAGAGGTCACACGAAATCAGGAACAGCAAAGCACATTTGTTTATACTATGTTAGCCTTGATTTTATTGATGAACTTGAGTTTATTGATAGCCTTGTATATGTTCTCCAAAAATATCCAAAAGTATCAGCGTTTTATCCAAAAAAAGCCCACTGGAGAGGATCTTTTTAAAGATATCCGGATTTTTTTCAACCCTGATCACAGTTTTCTCGCCATCTAAAGCTACGAATTGTCAATTAGCGAATGATAGCTCCACTGCATAGCACACTCCTAACCAACCATCATCCTGGTCATGACGTCATTCTCCCCTCTGATCTGTTGAGAACGGAAGGCCCGCACATATTTCTGACACTTGCGTACTTGTGCTGATTTTCACGAAAGGCGCGCAGGCTCTGCGCTTTCCACAAATCAAGAGTGATAACAGTATCGAAGTGTAAAAGGTTTAGCCTTGAGCGAGTTATGAGGTGAAATTCTGGTTTTAAATCATACACTCGTTGAAGTGAACTTCACCACACAGCACGCTCCTGGCCAACCATCATCCCGAATGACAACGTTCTCGTCCCTGATTTGTCGAAAACTGGAGGCGGAGCCTATTCTGTGCCGTGCATAATGGCAACAAAATAGGCTCCTCCTCCCATTTTCAACAAATCAGGGGCGAGAACGTTGTCATTCGGGATGATGGTTGACTAGGAGCGTGCCGTGTGGAGAAGTTCATTTTTAAGAGTGTACTTGCTACCTCCTGTGGGAGCCGCGTGGGAGAAAGTGGCGGCATCGCCCTCATCTTTGTCAGAGTTTCCATGTTTAATAATTTCCCAACGGGATATCACACCGATATCGGCGTTGGCACATTAATAAATTAATAACGAGAGTATGTATATACATTAAATAAACCTCCACATGTTCAACCGCTACTCCTTCAACAAGGGGAAGAGTCAAGTGACTACCACTCTGACCAAATGAGAACCTTAGGCGACATGCGCGACTTTCAAGGTTGGCTTTATTTTCTTTTATTCGCCATGCCCAACGTATCCATTTGTTTGACAGCAGTAGATAGCCATATATGTCTGACGTGGCCTCACTCAAGAGAGGCGCACATGCAGTATAATCCACTCTCCGGAGTATCCTCGGATTGGACGCAAGCGCCTCCACCGTACCCTTCGTCTTTGCAATGCTGTTGGCAATCCTCGTTGCTGTTTGGGTTGTCACAACTGGGTGCATCTGCATCTGGTAAGACATTTTAAAGATGGACACAAAAAATTTACGCTCGGTCAACTTGTCTGAAAACAAATCAAATCAAATAATATACATAAATAAATAAATGAAAAGGAAAACCGTTTTCTCTTATCGTTTACAGTGGCTTATATAATCTCCAAGTCTCGTGCGGAGGAGATGATCGTGGTTTAGTAGTGGGCTAACCTTTCTTACGACATCAATTATTTTCCTGCAGTTTTCAATTTTGCACGCATCATTTATTTATCTATTCATTTATTCATTACACGCTTGTCCCACGGTATGTTGGCTCACGTCTCCATATCCCCCTATTCCATCATCGTCATAGCATGCAATGGTGTTGCTTCACGTCTAGTAAACACGCATAGCAGGACTTATTTCGAACGGCAGTGTCCCGTCAGGTTTACACAGGAGACATGTTCACGAATGTTTCTTTCCTTTCGTTCGTTTTCAGAGACTGTATATGAGCCCCTCTTACATGTCAAGAGCAACATAAAGTTAGTACTTACCTGTCCCTACTATCAGAACTGAAAGAAACAGAAGGGTCACTTCAACGCCGCGTTCAACGCAAAGTGTATGGTCTCATCGCAAGTAAAATTCTGGGATAATCAATAAATTATACTTGCTCGATAAACTGCAACGTTAAGTCTACTAATTTCAGTATTAATGCTACTGAGTTTAATACTACATTTTTATTACTAAAAATAGCACTTAGTCAACAACAGCGCTTAATATTAAGCATGGAACCCAGACTCCAGTCATATTTTCAGGAACGCGCCTAACGACGAACTACAAATCTGGCGTTTCCTGCTGTTGCTTATTACGAAAACTCCCCACTAGGGGAAATCACAACCCGCATGCCTAAAATCTACGAAAGCTTACCTGAAGCACAAAGGAGAAGCACTAGCAGACACCTCATTTTGAGCATATTAAACGTTTTCAACAGGAACGTCTGCACTTGGATTTGTGGAGCGCGCCGCTATATAAAGGTGACGGGAGACTGTTAATACAACCAAACCAGTAAGTGACACCCATCACGCGTTCAGAGAAAAAGAATGGCATCGGCGCACTTCTCCTTTGAAACGGACACGCAATTAATATATCGTGATACTTGGGAATTGCTGCCATATATCGCTATCGAAGCGACGCGAAGAGAAAAACGCTTCCAGCTGGGCTCTGCTGTTCTTGGAAGAATTGGTCCCGAGAGAATATTACAAACGTGACTGTTGCGAAGAATGGCTTCGTGAGCTTCATTACGCATCTTCTGGGGGATTGTTCTTGGTAACGATAAAATCTACGACTTTCTAAGTAACGTATGCAAACAGACTCGCAGGATGTCATGCAACTTATGTGTTAGGCAGTCGTTTGATCTTGAATGTAAGAATCAACAAATCGGAGGAAACGGCAAAGCTTGACATTTAACATAATCCCCCACATCACATTACATCATCAACCACATCATCATCCCATTTATTTGTGTGTGTGTGTGTGACATTTAACAACGTGTGCCGGAGGAAGTCGTGAGATTTGACGGTGGTTTCGGTAGTTGCCTACCAAGTGTTGCCTATACATGTTTCACACATATTTGGTACCACTGCACTGGTAGCACTACGTTGAAATTGTGCGCTCCAATGGCTTCTTGTGACGGTACATAGGATCGCCATATCACGAGCTGGGAATCCGTTCCTAATTTAATAATCCCTCCTCTGCTAACGGATGTGTCACTGCGCATTGCAGTATTGATAATAATCATAACAATAATGCTTCTTTGTTACGTGCCCATGAACAGCCTCGGGGGCCTTGGTGTTGGCGCAAGCTGGCAAACTTCTAAATAATGCCGGAAACGACAGATAACCCTGGTAATGGAAAATATACTCAAGTAACGCACACGTGCGTCGCCGAACATACAGGGTGAAGGTGATAAATTAATCACCTTCTAATAAATATAAATAAATAATTCTATATATATAATTATTATAATATAATTATAATAATATTATAATTATATATATAATAATATAATTAATATTGAATTATAATATATATATATATATATATATATATATATATATTTATATATATATAATTTATCGCCAGCTGAACACCGTAGCCTTTCCGACCTTCAAAGACGTGATGATCTGGTTATAAAAAAAGCTGATAAAGGTGGTGCAATTGTGGTAATGAACAAAACTGATTATATTAACGAGGGCATTCGGCAGATATCATGCACATCATTTTACAAAGTCCTCGAAGCTGACCCTACGGAACAGATCACTGCTAATGTTATCCGTAGCTTGAAAGATCTGAAAACCAGGAAAAAGATAGACACCACCCTGTACGAGTACTTACTCCCTAGAGATCCCGTGCCAGGCAGATTTTACATGCTCCCCAAGATCCATAAACCTGGGAACCCAGGGCGCCCGATAGTTTCTTGTAACGGTACAGCTACCGAAAATATTTCCAGCTTTGTAGATTATCTTCTTAAAGATATACCCCCAAAACTTCCATCCTACATTAAAGATACAAATCACTTCCTGGAAATATTAAGTCAGTGCCAACCACCTCCCTCAAGTTTGCTGGTCACGCTAGACGTTTCTTCCCTCTATACCAACATCCCCCACGAAGATGGCATTGCTGCAGCTCAAAGGGCGTTTTTAAAATATTCGGACAACTCATACGATCCTTGTGTTCTATTCACATTCCTTAACCTTATTCTGAAAAATAACAACTTTGAATTTGATGGTAAACATTACTTGCAAGTCAGTGGCACGGCTATGGGCACTAAGATGGCACCAAATTATGCAAACATCTTTATGGGTAATCTGGAGGAGGCATTTCTATTCCAATGCGAGAAAAAGCCGACGTTGTACAAGCGTTTTCTGGACGACATCTTTATAGTTTGGCCATATTCGGAGGACGATCTGAATATATTCATTAGCAATTTTAACCAAGCACATCCGTCTATCAAATTCACCCATTCTTACTCAGCTCTAACTGTTAACTTCCTAGATGTCCAGGTAAAGTTAACGGACGGGGTCCTAACTACGGACCTGTTCCGTAAACCTACGGACTCCCAGCAGTACCTAGCTTTCAAGAGTTGCCACCCGCGGCACACTAAACTTGCTATCCCCTACAGCCAGGCACTTCGTTATAGACGCATCTGTTCCAGCGACAGTGATCTGGATAGAAATTTGAACCAACTCAAGCAAACATTCATCAGTCGCGAATTCCCACCTAGTTTAGTTGAGGACGCAATAAGGAAGGCCCGCAGGGCAGATCGCAAAGCTCTGTTCCAAAACCGCAACCGCAAATCAGACAATGGTTCCGTCAACCTCGTTGTAACATTCAACAATAATGTTTCCAACATCAACAGTATACTTAATCGCCACCACGGTATTCTTTGTCAGTCAGAGCGCATGCGACAAATCTTCCCGGAACCGCCACGTGTGACCTACAGGCGCTCGCAAAACCTCCACGATAATCTAGTCAGCTCCAAAGTGAACCGACCAACAAGTCCGACGGCAGGCTGCCACCCGTGCAATGGCCGCAGATGTCAAATATGCAAACTAATGCGAAGTGCCCACGTGCTTAACAGCACAAATTCTAATTTCTTCGTCAAAATTCATGGTGACTTTGACTGCAATTCATCCAACGTCATTTATGCCATTCAGTGCAACGCGTGTCAAGCACAATACGTAGGTCAAACCAAAACATCTTTTCGGATCAGATTCAACAACCACCGGTCGGACGTTAATAAAAAGCCAAATCTTCCTGTTTCTCGTCATTTCAACCAACCTGGTCATTCAATAAATGACGTTGCCCTTTTTATTCTTCAATCAAACTTTAGCTCCGATAGAGGCAGGGAACAACGCGAGTCTTACCTCATTTACAAATTCCAATCAATCATTAACGAAGATCCCGGTGTACTTTCAACAGTAAGGAATCTGGTCGTCTAGATGGGATATACTTTCCCATTTTTTTCCTTTTATTTTTCCTTTTTTCTTTCTTTTCTTTTCAGCTATGGCCTCAGTACAGCTCACCCTGAGCTGGCTCCCCAAGAAAGGTGACATCACCACCCGGACTTGACCTTGCGGAATGTTCCAGAATATGACTCAGACAACTGCCACGTGGCATACTTGCACCGATTGTGACGTCACCCAGGAAACCTATTTAAGCAATATGCAACCCTTGTACCTCTTTTGTCCTGACGAAGACAGTGCCACTGTCGAAACGTCGACCATTCTTTTTTTCTTTTTTTTTAATCTATGTGTTAAATTGCCCTATAAATAAATTAGTTGTTGTTAACGTTCCTGTAATCTGTAGTCCAAGTCTTATTATTTCACTTTTATATATATATATATATATATAATAATTCAATAAATAAATTCTAACTGGCGACGTACTCGCCGGAGGGTTGTGGGACTTTCGGCAATTACCTTCTAGAAACTTTTGCCGCCATTTAGGAAGACTTTGGACAATTTTTAATTGAGGGAAATTTATTTTCTTCAATTGAAATTTGAAAAGTGCCAATGAACGTCACTTCTTTTTTACAGAAATATGAAGTCCTCCACGGATAAACACAGACCCAACAAAAACTACGCACAGTATCGCAACAGAAATAGCCGAAAAAAAATCAGTGAGAATTACTCTTTAGCCCCGCCTACATGACTTTGCAACATTTGTAACATTCATGTACGAGCGACAGATTGATCTCCCTAGAAGAAGACAGATATCTTCACTGCAAACCGATGATGATGATGATGGAGAGAACATACAATTTATTAGCAAAAAGACAATGTCAATGGAGTCTTGCCGTGTGGACTTCCGGGTTCCGTTTTGTGCCTCTCTTTTCGTTCACCCTCATGGAAATTGCACGTTCTTCGAATTTACCCCATCTTGCTTGCACCTCAACTTTGCTAATGGTCAGCTTTGGTTCGTGTACGTATACTGTCGCTGCGAGGCCACTTGAAGAGATGTACCTAGCTTCGGAGCTCGACCACCTCCTGACTATCAGCACAAGCAAAGTACTACGACTATTAACTCAAACAGTCGCATATATGCGTGTACCACAATGTATTCCTAAAACTAGCACGTGGAACCTCCCGGCTACAGACGACGAAAACACCACGAAGCTTCTGATATTCAGTAATCAGCTCTTGCAGACAGGACAGCTTTGATTGGAACGCGGAACGCTTAGGCCAGAACACAATCATCAGAACATAATATCCCACGTCTCCGCCCACCCAGATGCAGGCCTCAGAATTTGTCGTTCAAAAGAGGTCGTCGTGTGCAGTCCAGTATGTTGACTCACTTTTCGCTCTACTCCTGTAGCAGAGATCGCTTGAAATCGAGGTCTGAGCTGTGGCAACCCCGTGACAGATATTATTATGGCAAGCAACATACACACACGCATAAATGGGGTGATGATGTGGTGGGTTATTCTCCGCCGTCATGGCGGTAAACTGCCCCGTTGCTCTTGTAGAGGGGATGTGGAAGGGAGGGCAAGCAACAGACATGCTTTGCGATATGGAAAGGGGGTTGGTCACGTAAAGGGCAATACGTGTAGGTGTACGAGGTACACAGACACACTTGGAAGCGCAGAACGCCTGGAGGAGGCTAGGTTCGTAGATATATCCCTTGACATCTGGCGTAAATAAAAAAAAATGTTAACACGAATTGCAAATAAAGAATCTTATTAACAATTAGAAGACTAGGAATTAATTACGAACATTGAGAACCTATTGCAAACAACTCTTATATCGAGGCAGAATCAGTTCAGTGAATTGGAATTGGAAAAGGAAGAAAAATATGGAGAGGTTCGTCCCGACTTAGTCAGAACTGGCTACTCCAAATATAATACAATTCAGTGCATAGGTTTTCTGTTAGATGTGTCGAAGTTCCGGCTTTCCGGCTTTCAGTGTGTCCCAGTAACTTCCTCTACTATAATGTAAGCCGTAATGTAATATGAGATATTGGAAACGAAGAACTAGAATACGCAAGACATCACGGGACGCATCGTGTATATAGTGCTGTTTGCTATTGCCAATGTACATCGTCTAATCACTCCAGCTTTCTACGCTAACTAAGAGGACGCTCTCCAGCAAACAAGATGAGCTTTCAATGAGTTTGTTTGTTTGTTCCCTACGCATTTTTTGTTTTTCGGAACACAGCTTACCTACAATAAATGAGTGCTGAATATTGACGCACAGCAGAAAACCGGCAAAATAACCGCTGTCCTTCTTCTCTTTCTAAGCAACTTTGTTGCGAAGATGCATTCGTTCACCTAACTGACTCCCGCACTTCAAAAAGCGCCTCAAGGACGCTGGTTGTTAACATCTGCCGTAAGAGCCCAGTGAGAATTCTCCCATCCACCAATGCACCCTTTAATTCGTCGCCCCTAAACCTCAAAATGTATCACGCCAATGATGAGGACAATGCTCCGAACAAGAACAGACTCTGTTCGAAATATCGGCGTCCTCGTGCTGACCCAAGGAACACAACATCGCGGCCAAACATTGGCTGGACATTGGACCAGTATTGCCGATACTCACCCAATATTTGGCCAATATATTACGCTACCTTTTATTTAAAAAAAACGGACCGTGTATTTCGAGTAGTATTTTTTTTATTTTCTTTTACAGGGTTCCTTCATCAAACTGAAGATGTGATGGTCAGCTCAGTCCTGGTTAAAAAGTGGGGTAGGAGAACTGACGTCATTGTTGGTATGCTGAACGGTGATGTGTTAATCAACCTTGCTGACGCGGACACATGAGCAAGTTGGACTCGGATCAATCTCACTTGGGACACAGGTACCCCTAGTAAATCCCACGGCCGTGCAAACTTCGTGACAGTGCTTGTCGCCAAGAGTTCCTAAGTCACAACTGTACTTGGATCCGTCGAATGCTTCCGCTCCTGGTGTGACATGTTGAGATATAAGCAATGGAGGATTAGCACAGTAAAACACACCTCTCTCAGGTTGTTCTCAAAGAAGAAGTGACGCCCTCCTCGATAATTTATTCCTTTATTGGCTCGTTGCGTATTGCGTTGGGTGTATTGCACAACAAACAGCACGTGCTCTTGCACAAGAACGGCTCTGATAGCTGACCTGTAGCGAACGCGAGAGGGCTTCGATGTGCGCACCCTTTAGAGACCCCCGACGTTCTCAGACAGCCCGAGCGGTGCTGACTTCGGCCCACGACGTGGAGAATATCACACGCAGCAAGCGAATGCTCGGTGAGAAATAAGGCCTCGCGGCTGCTCCCACCACTAGTGCTATATAGTGCTATTTATTACAACGACCTGATTGCGTCACGCCAGGACATCGGGTCGGGTCCTCAAGGTGGTGCCGCATCGCTTAGGGTTGTTTTCTCTAGGCATTTTCCTAAATTTATTTGCGCGAGTGATAAGATATAGTGCAGCGAAAATATTGTACATGCTGCCTACCACAAAAGGTCGGTTCCGAGCAGTGCTAGACGTGACTTCCTTGCTGGTGTAGGGAACCCCAAGCATTGTTTGTTCTTTTGTTCTTTTGATTTCCCTGTGGGCCACACCAGTTAGTACGCATGGCCGAGCAAAGCGCTGTGATCAAAATGGAGATCTAGGTCGACTTGCCTGCCCATCCCGTATCTGCCTGCAGCTGTCTACTTCAGTTGAGGCACAGGCATTCACCTGCACGATTGTATTCTAAAACGATCCTCCACTCGACGCCTCCCTCCGCCTTGAGAGTCGTGAGCGGCGGAGGAGCCATTTAATGGAAGGGAACACCAGCACCGCCGTGTAATACTCAACGAAAGCGCGGAAGGGGTTCCTTTGATCGGGCGTGGGCTTCAATCGGCTCTAGGTCGACGTATGAAGTGCCAGCGCCGGCGCCAGGTACCGGCGTCGGGGCAGCAGATCCAGTCAACGGTCATTTAAAAATCGCCAGTTAGTGTACTGCACTGTTTCAACCTCGCGTAGCCAACTGTAGCCAACCGGTTCGCGTAGTGATAGAGCTGTCTTTGCTGGCAATCCTCATCATTTTTAGACAACTCCAAAGGACGGTGTACGTAGGTGATGGTACATCGTTATATCGTTTGACATGCCCTTACCAGGTTTTACATTATGTTGGGACTACATTATCTAAGCGAAACTTATGTATTCCACTATATTGACATCACCACCTCAGCTGACACTCAGGCTTATGCATGCTATCCCCCGACGCCCTAATTTTTCGCAATCGTTATTGATTCTCTCAGAAACACCCAAATTGAATAATTCTCTTCACGGCGTGCAATGTTGAGTCATGGCTGCAATGTGGCTACAATTTTATGACGTATTCGGATCAAGCATAGTACTTCACAGTCCCAGATCATTAAAAAAAAACGGTTTTGGGTATAATGGGCGTAAACTAAGGGCACGCAACGCCGACAGACATCAGCGATTATCAGGAGGACACTTTGACATTGCCTAGAATGTGCGCGTTATATCCGAAGCTTAGCGCCTACCGGGCAATAACATCAACTAGAAACTCACCTGTCGCTGCTACCAAAGCTGAAAAACAAAATGAAAACCTAATATACCTATATTAGAAGAACGCTGTACCTAACGCCTTGTTTTCATAGCAACTCAGGAATCGTTAATCATAATTAATTCAGTAATCTAAAAAATGTGTTGAAGCGTGAAAAACGTGCCTACTTACCTACGACGGAAACCAAAAGCATCATATTCCTTCTCATTGTCGTTAATTACGCCGAGTAAGGAACCCCTGCCAGGAAGTGGAGGAAGCGAACGCCACATTATGCTATTTATGCGCTGGAATGCATAATCGATGTTTACAGACCGTAGGTCTCTGACAGCCATAACGCCTTTGAAAGTGTCGCGTGCGACAACGACAGGCGGCTGTCGCGTGATGTGACATTCTCAGAATTTGTGTCCCCATATATTATGCGCTACATTGTTTGCAGGGTGAGCTTTAAGCAGCTTGATGTCGTATCCACACAGGCACCACGCAAATGTAATACAGTCGAACCTCGTTAATATGACACTGGTTAATGCGACATTCCGTCGCTTTATGGCCGTTTTTCTCGGGAACCGTTTCCTCTTAATGACCCCCGCATGTAACATTTCTTCGTTAATACAACACTCCCTAATACGGCATCCCTGCTTTATGACCGTTTTTCTCTGGAACCGTTTCCTCCCAGTGGTCCCCACATGTAACACTTGTTCGTTAATACGACATCCTCGCTTTATGACCGTTCTTCTCAGGAACCGTTTCCTCCCAATCGTCCCCACATGTAACACTTGTTCGTTAATACGAAATTTCGTTTCTACAACAATGACCGGTATTTTCCGCACATCTAGGGCTGTACTTTACCCTCGGTACTACGACCGTTGGTCACTGAACCGGTGGGTCTCCTGACCTATAGTGGCCAAAACGCGGACCCGCTTTCAGTGTAACTCACGATGGCCCTGTCTGACGTGCTTAAAAGAGCAGTGTCCTTGATCATATGGTCATAGTGACCTGCTGTAGTCGAACGACATTCGACCATTACCTTGGGAGTACCTTGGGAGTCTTCGACCATTTCCTTGGGAAGGAGCGCAGACGAACAGAGCTGACTGCCGGAAGGAAGAAGCGTGTATGCGTCAGCTTCAATGGGCGACCAAGCATACATACATTAAATCCATACATTATTTTAAACAATGCTTCATTATTCGTATTCTGTTACCAGCTGAAGCAATTTTCTACCTTTCGAAGCTTACGTAAACGCTATAGTGCGACCCGTATAACACGTGCATGGTGTTCGTTAATATTGTAATTCGCTTTATGATAAAAAAATCCTCGGGAACGGCCGTGGTCATATTAACGAGTTTCCTCTGCATATATGTATTTATTTTGTGTCGGTTGTAACCATATTCTATACCCCTAATAAAACCACAGTATACGCCAATTAAGTAATAATAATAGTAATAATAACATTTTTTATTACATGCCCAAAAACGACCTCGAGGGCCTTGTCGTGGGCGCACGCTCAAAAAATTGTACATAGTGCTGAAAACGACAGAGGAGATATACGAGTACATTACACGCACAGTTTTCATAATACGCACATAATCCACGGAGCCGATATACAATAATATCGTTGGATAGATTGCTTATATCTAACATTCTATGCACGACTCGCATAACGTATTGCACATTACAGATACGTGAAACTGTAGGAGTAACTATATGAGTAAAAGAGAGCAGAAATTATATGCAATACATCGGAGACACTTCGGAATATAAAATAAAAAAAAATGGCACAATGAAAATGGATGAAATTCACAAATGGAAAACTTTCGATACGACCTCTTTGCGTAAAACGGGAATAGATTAAAAAAAATCACATGACAGCGAGTTTATGACTGTCTTGCCTCGCGAGGTAGGGTTTCCTTTACATACATTTCGGTAAAAAAATGTGGGGTGCTTTCGTAAGAACACACCAGGAACAGCAAAATGCAGAGATCCTAGTAACTTTGGGCAGTCAATTTGAGAATAAATGCATTTGTACAAGAAAATGGCATCAGTAATGTCGCTAACATGGTGGAGTAGATGTCCGTAATTGTACGACTGGAGTCCCGGGGACTGACCGAAATACAGACAGTGCAAGTTCTTGGGCAGCTTCTAGGCGGTGAGACTTAGTGTTACTTAGACAGTTCCATATTAATGATACGTAGACGAGACGAGGCTGAACATAGACCTGATGTAGGCTAGCAAAAACATCACGATTTGGGAACATCTTGCACTTGTATGTGAGCAATCCTAGAGTGCGCAATGCGGAAGAGTGTACAAGAGCATACATGTTCACTGAAGCATAATCTCGAATCGAATGTGGCACCGAGATACTATTATCACGTGGAGTATGCTACGTCGGGCAAATTGCGCGATGTGTTCTGGAGCGCTTTAGAGAACATTCCTTAGCTGTTAAGAATTGTGATAGAACGTCGGAAAACGTCAGGCATGTGCGAGGGCTTCGAAATTGTGCTCTCTTGTTCAACGAAACTGAGTGCGTATATCAGATAAAAGATACACGTGTCATCATGGAAGCGGCATACTTGGCCCGCATACTGGAAAGCGCTACTAACCCCTCTACCGATCTAAAACCTTCTCACCTTAAGGTTCTTTCCCTTTGATGCGCTTGTATTGCGAAAATTAAAGCTTCGTTGCTGGTTCTGAGTTAGTGGAGTTACGGCTGTCCCTTTGGTCCTCCTCAAACTCGAGGTAAGATCCCTCAGTCCCTGTCATACCAGATAGCTTGCCTCATTCTCCTTTCAACTCTATAATTTTATGACAAAAGCGCACGAACATAACAATGAGGAATGGCGGAAAGCTGTCCTCCTATTTTCTAGGACCGTAGCGCTCTCAAGCATAGAGGGAAGCAACGGTCTCGAGGATCTAGATGTTTTGCAACTGAGACAACATTTTTGTTCCTTCCACAAGAAGAATGGCCCTGTGTTGTCAATTGTGTTGCCCACTAGGCCAACTTAGTCGCTTGGTGCTTTCGTTGCCTATCCACGCCGGCTCGAGCACACTGCCGCGCCGGGGACCGCTTCCAGTAGGCACGGACTGCTCAAGACAGAAGCGACACTTCCGCCATTTGCCTTAAGTAACTGCTCACCCCAGATAAGTAAACCACACTGAGTCTCCCGTCGCTGCTTTCGTCATCGGAATGAGGCATTCTACAGTTGTGCACAAAGTTGCAAAGCGGTTCAGGAAAGTGCAGACAGGTTCACCTTTCGTGCCTAACATGGACACTTGCTGGTGAACCCATTGTTTTGAAATATCTAACAGAAGCAAAAAGGCACGCCAATGCGTTCTGCCACGAAGCCAATAGGGCGAAAATAAGTCTCCCAGAAAAGAAAAAAAGTGAAAAAGAAAGCGCATCGATTCTACTTGTACACAATCAAGAGACTTCTTATACAGCCCTACTGAAAAATCCTATATGTAGATCCTCATATGATGTTATTGGATATAGGACCTATAAGTGGTGTAGGTTCCACAGGAGTTATAGGTTTTATAGGAGCAATATAGGTATTATAGGAGATGTAGGACCTGCGTCTCCTATATGATCTGTACACTGCGTGTATGGGGACACGGTATGAAATTTGGCTGTGGCGATACATGCATACACATGCAATGAACAAAAATAATAAGAGAGGAGTACAATAAAATACCATCTACTTCCCTTTATTTATTAATACCATTCACAATTTTTTACATTCAAGGACACAGCTGTAAAAGCTTGCACTGCCGTGGAGCAGATGACGGAGTTGCATGGGTGAGGCGTATGCCTCATCTGTTTCACAGTAAACACAAATCAGTGAAGAGCTCTGCAACGTACTTTGACGCGACTTACTTGATGTCTTTCAACATTTCCGTGACGTATCTGTTCATTTTCCCACGTCGTGTGTGTGCTGGCTCATCTGCGTTGTTCACGAAAATCGATCCGTGAAAAACATCTGAAATTCACAAATTCGTCGTAAGTAGCGGGGCCACTGGAGCATCACATGTGACATCTTAACCCTGATAAGCGTTGGAGGTTTACCAATAGGGACACTGAGCTAACAGATAGAAATAAGGTAATAGGAATCACAAGGGTAATATTCACACTGAGAGCATAAAGTAGGAGGAACCCACATGCTGCAAAGGATACCGAACAAAAAGCACGAAACATGACACTACTGGCACGCAACTAACCTTTACTTCACCAAATCGAAGGGCTTCTGGACGTATCTTCCAACACGCACACAAGAAAGCACGTCCAGGCATCACCTGTAGAGCAGAATAACACATCCACAGCAGTTCGGTGCACCAGATGGGCCCAGAGCCACAACGAAACGCGAAAATCCGGATGCGAGAACAAACGCGTCCGACCTCAACGAACTTTGCAAGCGAAATGAACGCCAGAGCGCCAGAGCCCCGCCTGGTGGCGGCGGTGGAAGGGAAGGAAGATGCACGCTGTTCAGGCGCTCCTCGCACTATGGCAAGAGAACGGAAAGTCGCGCGAGGACGGGACTAATACTATCGGAAAGAGGACGCTTTCCCCGTCAAAAAGAGACCTCAATCGCGTTTCTACGCCTACAAAAACCCGATATCGAGAAAAATGCCCCGGTCCTATGTATAAGAGGGCCGCCGTTGCCACGGTGTCCTAACTCGGGAACGGAGAGAGATAGAAAGGTGCCGCAAGTTTCTACGCGTTGCCTATATCGAGTGCGTTTATCCATTAAAAGGAAATTCGCATCCGCCGCGGGATTGAAACCTGAAAACGGAGACAAAGTCAGGAAATGGTGGTCGGTGTCAGGAATTTCGAGAATGACGCCTTAACCGCTGGAAATGGACGGATGGTTTGAATGAGAAAGTTGTAGATCAGAGAACAGAGCACATGCTCACAAAATTTCAACTGAATCGGACGTCGGGTATGCGAGTTAAGACTCCGAACAGTGGGAAGCGTTTCAGAGTTGCGTTAGCCAGACTGGTCGCCTCGTCATACTCTCAAGCCGATATCGCGAGAACGGAACGTCGCGCGTCTACGGGATCAACGCTGTTCGAAAGAGCACATCGAGACTGTCACAACGAAGGGAAACACGACAATGTCGCAACAAGGGGAACGTTTTGGGGGGGAAAAGCCGTCGGTCCCATGTACTGGGAGGCCAGTAAACGCGGAAACCTGTAACTCGAGAACCGCTAAAGTTGGAAAAGTGTGGTAAATTTTACCACGTGCACCGCGTCGATAACAGTATGCTCTCCAAAGATACATCATGTCCGACTCGAGCTTATTTCCGAAAAAGGGCCCCGAAGTTCGAAAAAACGGCGTTTCTAACGCGTCTCCTCGTACAACTTCTAAACCACGAGATCAGCTGCTAGTGTGATTTGAGCGATCGTAGAACTATTCCAGACCTGTTCGGACCTAAATTTTGGTCTCGATCCGATAAACGGGGCGAGAGGTACGGGACTTTGGAGGTGTCGGAAGCACTGGCGGCGGCCTTGAATTTCCAAATATCTCGGCAACTGTCAGGATTTCTCACAAGCCACGAGCATGCAAGCGAAGGGGGAAGAAACGGGAATTCGTCACAAAAAACCGCGTCCCGATATGACAGCTGCAGGCCGAGATATTAGACCCGGAAACCCATCGAGCGACAAAGCAATATCGCTGGATGGGGTTCAACAACCACTGGACGGTTGAAAAACGCCAAGTACTGTAATGTGCCAAATGTGTGCATGGAACGCACGCATCATTTTATGTTTGATCTTTGGTCGATCAGTAATTGACTTGTATGTATGTTCCAAAAATGAATCGAACACATCATGAAATGAAACACATATCAGCCCTCCTAAAATCAATATAAAATTTTTACATGTAAATATTTTATATTGATTTTAGGAGGGCTGGTATGTGTTCCTGCACGTTCTTACTTGTTTCAGGGTTTCAGGGACTTATAACTGGCCGGCAAAGAATGACTCCTATGTGGCCGTATGTGACCCTGTATGACTCCTGCATGGTCTACATATAGGACCCGTGTAACTCCTACATCCTCAGTGTAGGAACTTATGGGTCCTGCATGGTCCTACATGACTCCTGCATGGGCTCGTTTAGGATCCCATAATGGCCTACACAGGAGTTATATAGGACCTTATGGCTCCTACATGACTCCGGCATGGACTCGTACAGGATCCCATAATGACCTACACAGGAGTTATATAGGTTCCTAAATAACCCATAAGGATCCTGTAGCATCCTATATAATTTTACACAGGACCTATATGAATTACTTATGGGTTTTTTCAATAGGGAGGGTGTCCCAGAACTTGTCATTGACTTATAATAAAAAAACTACGCCACCTAGAATCATGCGGTCAACGGCATTTGTTCTTATTAGGTTTTTGCCACCTTGTAAAGTTAATGTCATGTACCCCAAGTTTAATGATGCAAATACTTGCGAACTGAACTCAGAAATTTGCCAAGGGAAGGTCACTTTTTTACCTCACCAATATGAAGAGCGTGCCGAATTCACTCAAATTTATGATAATTGACAGTGATATTCATGAGCTATCCCATCGGAAAAAATCGCCTAATATCATGCTTTTCGGAGCACCGGACCATAACGCGCGATGTCTTTCTGATTGCAATCGCTCGCAGTCTGACGAAAGGAGGTTCCGAAGCCAGCCCACAGAGTGATAGTAGAAAAAAGTAACAGTTCCTAAAATTGGGAGAGGGAAACCATTATCCCAGCGAAAGTCGGACGTGATAAGCAATGCCTGCGTTATCTCTTTCTGTGATGCAGAGGTGGGCTGGGTTTCCAACCTCCTTTCGTCGGACTGACACAGATTGTGCTGGAAAATTCATCGTGCGCTATTCTGTGCGACCTCCGTAGAGCACGATGTTCGGCTATTTTTTTCCGATGGGATAGCTCCTGAATATCCCTGTCAATTATCATTAATTTGAGTAAATTATACACGCTCTTCACATTGGTGGGGTAAAAAAGTGACCTTTGCTAGGCAAATTTCCGACTTAAGCTCGCAAAAATTTACATAATTAAACTTACGTTACACGACATTCACATGAGGAGGTGGCAAAAACCCAGTAAGAACAAATACCGTTGACCCCATGACTCTAGGTGGTGTGGTTTTTTTATTATAATTCAATGACACGTTTTCTGAGACACCCTGTATACACACTTAAGTGTGTAAGCTTCTTTCTAAAGCTCGAGGTCAACGGATATTCTAACAAAACCTTGTGGGCTGCATTGCTTCGCTTCAGGCCGGCGAGGAGGTGGTGTCCCAGGATGGGCATTAATATGTTTTTTGAGTATTTAAATATAAATGCGAAATACTTTGTTGAAAGAGGTATTTAAAGGGACTCTGACCAGAAGTTCGACAAATCTTTCGTTTGCATCTATTACGAAGGTATAATATGCCTCCAAGCCACACGCGAAATATTTTGGCTGTGCGCGGAGGCAAAGTTTGCCAAACGGGGAGCTGAAAACCGGCTTCGCTTTTCCCCCTCAACTCGCGCAATCGGAGCCGAAATCTAGCCTCTTTGCAGTGGACATCCGCCAATTTCCGTGTGCGTGACGAAATCACGAGGGCCACGTTTCATTGGGCGCCCGGACCGGAAGTTCTGTTGTTAGTGAGTTTGTGAGAGCGCCGGCATCCGTCCGGAGAGCGATCTTCAATATGGACGTCGAAGGAAGAAATGCGGAGACTTAGAGCCCGGAACTTGTTCCTGATCTTTCTGCGATTCCAGAAGAAAATTCTGCGTGCTGAACAGCTCGGTAGGCTTTCGAAACGTCGCCGATGCCGCGAATGCGAGACGAAGTTAGAGCTCTACGAACATCAGTCACAGATGAAGCAAACCGCATGAGTCGCCTGTCTTCAGGTAAGCGATGAGCTTTTTAACGCACACTGTGATCGAACATGTAAACGTTCTCAGAAATTTCGTGTTCTGATATCTAATGCGCACTTGCTGTTCATGGTGCCGGTGTGGCTGGTGTGTCATAATGCCGAAGGAGGTCGAATGCTTGTGCTGCAAGGAGCTCGAAAACACTGCCGAATGACTGCAGTATGAGTGCATTACAACCCACAAAGATTTCCAACTTCTATTCTTCAATATGACTGTCCTGAAGGTCGCATATTGAACTCCGTGGGCAGCGCTAACCTATGAGCGACTATATTCACAAGTAAGTCACATGTGTCCTTGTCGAACGATGTTAAAATTTGGGCGCCCAAAACTGGTTTGGTCCTGCAATAAAGTCGTTAAAAACTCCAGTACAGGGCGCAGCACATAAAAGGCTATACAGTACACGACTCTGAACTGGAGAAAACCAATATAGGCAATTTTGTAATTGTCAGTGTGCTGTGTCCTGAGTCACGTTTTTATGTATTGCCCTGTGCATAAGGTTTTAGCGTAGGTTTTTAGCGATATTGAGTGTTCTTGATTGTCGATTCGGTGAAAAGTAAAACAATGCTGGGTTCTAAAAGAACACAACATGTGTAGTAATGTACAAGGTGTGGGCATGTAAACTGCAGTTGCTCTCAGGTACATGTAGAAACGACATTGCACACACACTGTACTGTAACCGGTTACCTATTTGCCTAAACTATATTTTATGTACATCTGTGTAGACGATGCAGTGCGTATCGCCAGTTTCCAAGGTGAGTATGGCACAAGCTTGGGAAAAACAAGATCATGGTCATCCCAGCCTGTGCAGTGAAGAGGGTCTGGCAAGCCTTTCCCACAGAAAATGCCACAAGCTTCAAGTACCCAAGATCCTAACTGGGGGTACCTCTTCGCACAGCTCGTCCATCACATTTAAGATAATTCAGCATCTGTATTTAGGATGATCTATAGCTCTCAGGATGATGCATGGTTCATGAGTTCAACATGTTGTGTTGAAACACAACACTAGTCCTTTTTAATGAGTCTTGCGGGATGATAGATGAGCACTCCTTTCGTGACATTGTGTACCATTGCTACAGTGAACAATTTCTTCACCAAGACTGATGAACGAACAAAAAATAGAGTCTTGTCTTCCAAAAATGTATGTTCCTTGTAACTTCCGTATTTGTTAAGTGACCCATGTTGATGTCCCCCCTCATGTAATGCCTGCAGTGGTCTTTGAGATATATTCATAAATAAATAAATTTCAAAACCGGAAAAAGATGTAACACGTATCCTCTCTTTGTGTGAATGATACATAAACATTCTCAGAAGATTTGTACATAGTCACACTTTGCCTCATTTTGCATAAAGCCTAGTTCCACCTCTTACATCATCTCCACGTCTTCAATCTCCAAAGCAGTACAAGGCTAAAGTAATCAGCTACTACATAAAAAGAAGGGGGGGAGGAAAACAAACGCTGGCACAGAAGAAACCCTGGTACTTTCACAGGGCTACTCACGGCTCAGTGCTGGATCAGATCCCGATGGAAAACAGCTCCAGTGATAGATTCCATTGATTGCACTGACTGTGAGGCACAACTCATTGGCTTGGTGGCAAGTGGGCTTGCGTCTGATAGTAAGATTTGGAAGAAAGGGAGCAAGGAACATCTCTCTTTGGTCTTAAGAAGGATATCAACATTACCTGTCAAGGTACAGAATTTCATGTTGCTTTCAGTAGGTACAACACTCCTCATAGCAGTTACCATTCGTGTTGGGAAAGCATGCTGAAGTTAGCTCGGGCAGTGCATCCAGAACTGTGAATTGGGTTCATAGAGAGCACCTGGTGAGAGGGACAGCAACAGTGTCCAGTAAAGACTCTCCAGGAATTTTGTGCAGGTTTGGGGGACACAGCTTTTAATAGTGTTGATGGAAAGCAGGGTGTCTGAAACACTGACTTCTGGTAGATGAATTCTTGTTATTTATAACCAGGTACCCATGTTCTAGTAATCTAAAAAAAGCCTTGGCTCTCTTGGAGGAAATTGCTAATGAATCTGAGTGTCTTTTGTGGAAACAGGTTGTAACTGCCTTTTCTATCCACCCTTCTTAGTTGCCCTAGCAAAAGCAAATATGTAATGCTGTACACCATATCTGATGCTAGCACACTAATTGCTTTGAGTGTTCTCAGGCTTCTGAAATGGAGCTACCCCGTACATACGCTGTGCCATGTCGGCAAGAACATAAATCAGACTGCCTTTACTTTTTAAATTGGCCCTGCAGTGCTTCATGTGACTGCAAGAATGGCACCCCCAAAACAATAGGCAACAAGAATGATTTCTGCAATGTATTGAGCTTTGTAAAACAACAACTTTATTTGAAAATATATTCCAAAAGCCGGGTGACAACCTGATAATGTAGCGTCCTTTACTGCAAACACCGCTCAACACAACGAATAAAAACAGAGCGTAAACGTTTTGTCGCCTATCCGGGTGGCATCATCAGTACAACAGAGGCCAAAGATGAGCACATCAGCCTATCTAAGAGGGAATCTTACACATCCGATAGGGGGTCACGGTATGTATTACAGGCTGAAGCATCACACCTGATAAAGCAGGATTCTAAGAACTTTCTAGGGCCCCATCGCTAATCATGAGCAAAGGTTACTGCACCATCAAAATATATGTCCCTTAGGACAGCAGTGGTAGACTGATTCGGTCCTGTTTAGTTAAGCTAAGCATTAGTAGCCCTGGCAACTGGCTCTTTTAGTCTTGTCCCACGTCTTTTGTCTACCTCGCCAATGTAGGTTGCATCACATTCTATGCACTCAACTTGATATGCACAGTCAAAATGCCTGATGGGCACAGTGCCGCCCAAATAGCGTATGAAATAGGTTGGATGAAAGGAATGCGGACCACCGATTTGACTCCTTTGATGTTGTTTTTGATTGTTCTCTGTTGGAGGGATGATGCCACCTGGATAGGCAATGAAACGTTTACCCTCTTTATTCTTAATTGTTGTGTTAAGCCGGTGTTCTGAGTAAAGGATTTTACATTATGAACTTTGTTTGAATGATGATTAGTGGCGAGCTCATATACCCTGGGCCACTACTCTAACAACTGCTTGTGGTAGTGTGGTGAAATGGAATAACGAGCCTTGTAAGACAATTTACTTGGCAATATATTTATTTATCTCTCATAGGTTGAAGAACCCAGTGTGGTGTTACATAACGGAGGGGCATGTAATCATACAAGACCGATCACCAAAAGGCCTTGCTTTTGACTAGATTAAAATTTGAAGCGATTGTAACATAAGAAATGCTGCATGGTGGCGATACGATAGGTGCTCCTCACGAGTTGTCGCCACAGTTACGGTTAGTTGAGAAACTGCATATCCAGGTAGCAGGATCAAATTTTAATTAGGCTACTTTAGCCAACACGCGAGCATAGAGCACAGTGTCAAAAGCCCTTACAAAAGAAAAAGAATACTACATCTATGTGGACCCAGAAATCAAGACAGTTTGAAAGGCTGTGAACGAATTCCACTACGTTAGTTTTGCCTGAATACCCTTTTCTAAAGCCATGCTGGAATTTAAAAAAAGAAATCGACAGACTCAACTTGGTTGACAACGTGGTAGTACATGATGTGCTCCATTAGTTTACAGGGAACCCTAAAAAGTGGAGCTGGTTAATAGATAGAAGGAGCATAGTTGTCACCTCTTCTGAAGACAGGAATAAGCTTGAGACCTATGTCCTCGACTCGCATACATACTAAGAACCTTTGACACAGATTAACGTATCTTCATTCCAGCTCTTTCAGTTTCAGATGTTTATCTCTGTTGAGTGGTCTGTCATTCTTGTAATACAGATTGGAATTGAAATGCAGGTGCATAAGGGATGCTCTGAAAGAAAAGTGTTTGGTTTTAGTCCTCTTAATGTTTCTGAAAACGAAAACAAACTTCACGGTGACTATTCTTCTGAAATGAGCAATTCCAGGATGACAGCAAAAAAATATATCTCGCCATATCATTATATCCACCTGGCACATCAATTGAATAATGGCAGTTGAGGATGATTCAATTTAATGACACATAAGCAACTCGGGCTATAGTGCGCCAAAACCATGGTAAAACTGTGACTTGTTAAATATCAGACGATTATACTAAAATAATATACTTTGTTGGTTGGTAAATTGAGATATAGACAAAAACATGATATGATAAAAATAAGCAATTGAAGAAAAAGCAATTGTTGGCTTTGTGTGACTGATGTCGAGTTTGCCACACTACGTGTTGAATAATAATGTATGCTGATACGCTGTAGCATATAAAGTACAATCATACACACGCTCAATATGTGGTGGATATGTGAAACCAATATACACATACTTACATTTTAAACTTTCTTGAAAAAGGCAGTCCAAGTCTGTCGGATTTGCCAGACTCTATACAAAGCCAGTAAGCACAGTGTGGAATGACTGATTCATTTTTCGAAGGCAGAGGTGCAGCTACCACGACGCTTCGTCATCCCAATGCTTCGGAGCCGCATAGCCTAGTAAGAAGCCATCAGAAGGGTCTCATAAAGATAACTTGGTTGAAAAAGTGGAGGGTTCTGTGGGATATGTAAGAAAGCATACGCGTTACACAACAGCTACGAGAATGATCGACTGCACCTGCATGGTTTTCAGTACGTAGACTTGGAACTGAAAAATAAGTGTGCTAACCTTGTTGATACTACTTTTCCGTCAGGACCACACGAGAGCACATTTGGTTTCTTTAGTTGAAGGTATCATCAGGTCCCCATGCTCCTTTGAGATGCAGCAGAGAGAAGTTCGCTGAGGCGAGTGACTGCCGTTGCGGTTCGTCGCTTCGCAGCAGATCAAGAACAGTACACCGCAACGATAGGTGAAACGTTCAGAATATGGTGACCAACTCCAACACCAACCCAATGACCCGAACAAAGAGGATGAACCGGGAGTCACACAAGTTCGCAGTTCGCAAGCTCGGCATACGGCATCCATTACAGCTGACCGGATACGGAAGCATATATCGAACGCCGTGTACAGATTGAAAAGAAAATCGTAGAAACTGTTGCAGGTGATAAATGCAGGGTATATTTTTCTTTTTGAGGCTCTGTAACAAAAACATATTAACGTAGAAATGCCATTTCATGAAGGAAATTGACAGATATTGCGTGACCACGTGACGCGTTTGAGCCAATTGTGGAAGTTGCGAGTGGCCCCCGTGTTGACGTCATCTTGATGGTGGGCCGGGGTGGATATTCTATATAAACGTATGTTTTCTCGGTTTGACGCTAGGCGTGCTGCACTCGGATGAAGTCGAATGTTTAAAATTCGAATTTAGAGAAACCGTGGGGTTTTAATGCGTGAATTTTCGCATGGAGAGTCCTTGTTGGGTGCTTTATCGACTACAAGTACGAAAGAGCTCCCACAGTTTCTGGTCAGAGTCCCTTTAAATACTCTACATAAATACTTTTCAATATGATCATTTAAATACAAAGTAAAACACCCACATCTTCTGGATTTCCATCGTATAAATACAGTAGTTAAATATCATAACCACTACCATAAATACTATGAGGAAGATGTCATCTGGAATCGCAAAAATAATAAAGATCATAGCAACATATTAGCAAGGAAGAATAGCATTCATTCGTTACTTATCATGGCGATTTCTTTAGAAGTTTCTAGAAGACTGCGTCTTCTATATATATATTCTGTTCGGCCCTAGAATCACATTCACAAGTACGAATGTCGACACAGTTCCCCCTGAAGTCGGCCCAGGACACATACTAACCTCCTGTACCCCGCTCCTTCCTGTTGTCCTCTCTCCATCTGTCGACGTCTGTACGCCGCTCATAGCCATAGTTGCTTCGCGTCGCTAACACACACACAAAAAGACATTCGCAGGGGAAAACACCTGTCAACAGGTGCCGATGTAGAAAGGCTCGTATTAAATTTGGCGAAGATGGTTCGTACAACAATGTAGTCGGGTAGTCCAGACCGTTGTCCGCAGCAACAGTGAAAAACTGGCCGTAATGGTTTGTCGCATGTGCGTGCTTGCGAGAACACGTTATAAGCCTGTAACTGGGTGGCTCTCCAAAGTCTGCTGAGCTCTTCTTGCCGGAAGGTCAGATGCAAGTTAACTAAGATATGACTCAGTATCTTACGTATTTAGAAGTATTTAAAAGAATTTACAAAAATAAATATCGAAAAACAGGTATTTAAATGTAATTAAGAATACATATTTTAAGTCTGTATTTAAATACAAAATATCAATAGACATATTTATATTTTAAATACTATTTCAGTTACAATGTATTTAAATACTGCCCATCCCTGAGAGTGTCCCGCAATTCGGAATTGAATTTGATCAGCATACCTAATACTGTCGCCTCCTTAATTGTATTGTTTATGATGAGAACCTTCGAAGGTACTTACTGTATTTGACATGCTCGAGTACAATACAGCCATAGTTGCTTCGCGGCGCAAACGGGGAATTAAAAAAAAAACACCTACAATACATCCTCATAATGTGTTCTCGTCATTTCAAGTGACAAAGTTCGCGAACGCTTAAGTGAATTTTGCGCGAGTGTAATTTTATCGGCATTTGGATATCGCCACCTGGTGGCCTTCAATATTGACGAAAGCTGGTACAATTAGTTCGCGAGTGTGTTTCAATGCGTTCCATGTTGTGAGACAGACTCGGCCTTGGGTACGGTCTGTTCGTTCAGCAATATTTGCAGCGTTATTTTCCAAGTCTTATCAGCATCAATATTTCGGGATAGCGGTAATTTATCTCTCTATTCTATGGAGGGGTATAATTTCGAACGTTCCATTTTGTTCGACGGCACGAATGGATTTCATAATGGCAGCCCCACAAATATTTTCAACGTTGAATGCGCCTTAGCATGTTTATGATTCCAACCATGCAGCGTTCGAGCAACTGCGCACTTTAACCGTCGCAGAATGGAAAATGGCTGATGTACACCCTCAGACAAAGATATCACCACCTTCTGTCATTGTTCTCGCAAGTGAAAGTTCTGGAATACAAGACAGCAGTTACATAGCGCACAGCCTACGTGGCGAATCACTTTCAGTTTGAATCAGTTTGAAGTCAGGGCAAGCGACGTTGTTTAACTACAGAAAATCATGTCGTACCCTGTAACCAACACAAAAGAGCTCACCTACAAACAGATGGAAACGGTGACCAAGGCTCGCAACGAGAGCGGAATCCACATCATGTTCACAGTAAGTATTTAATTCTTGGAAGCTTTCTTTATGTGTTGTACATTATACGGGTGAGCATAGGGTTGCTCGTAGTCGACGATAATATTTTTGTAGGTCTGTGCGAACGTTCATCTTAAAGCCTTAGGTCAGATTTTCTCTTCAGGAGGTAAGAAAGCTTTGATTGGCTTCGAAATGGGATGATCAGTGATGGAACCAAAATAACAAGAAAAGTGAACTAACTGTCTCAGACGCCTTTGGTCGCGCGTTCGCTTACCCTGACTGACTGATAGAGTACTCTCCTCATCCAGAAAGATAAAAATGTGCCGTGCTCGAATCATACTTGTACGTATCTTGAGTACGTACTCAAAATACAGTATTTTAAATACTTTTTCCGGTATTTTGGTACTCTACTCAATACTTTTTGTGAGAAGTATTTTTAATGTATTTAAAATACTTTTTTCGGTATTTGCTACTCAGTACTCAAAATACTTCCCTTTCTCGTCAAGCCATATCCAGCACGCTTCCCGCCGTGCCGAGATTTTCAGCTCACTGGAATTTAACCCCCTTTTTCTTCTTTTTCTTTTTTTCGGGAATTCGCGAATCTGTCATTTATCCTCTTGTACAATAGGCTGGTCCCAAGCCTGGCCCTGCTTGTCAATAGCCAACTTCGTCCGAAACCCGTTCCTATTCATATTGCCAGGTGAATCACCAGGGGATTAGGTACAAGATAATCCCGGCATTTATTTCCTTGGTCATCAAAGCAATAAACACGTGCCAGAGGTTGAAAGACCCGAGCCGACATACAGGAGGGATTACGAAGTTTTGGGTCAGAACATATCAACAAAGTTTACTTGGGTTCACCAAAGTTCACCAAGCATTACTTGACACCATGACGTTGCAAATGAAAGATATGCATGACTGATGAAGTTAATTCCTTTCATTTGTAAGCCCACGTTCAGAATACGCGTTTCACTTACTGCTAATACTAAAGTACTTTAAAGAGTATCTTAAATACTTCTTAGAGTATTTAGTACTCTACTCAAATTACTTTCAGTTTTGAGTATTTTGTACTCTATTTTAAATACTTTTTCTGTGGAGTATTTAGTATCTTATTTTAAATACTTTTGCGCAGTATTTTGTACAAGTCTGGCTCGAATGACTAAAAGCATTCCAATTAAGGACGAGTCCTTTTCCAGCATGTGTCCACAGCGAGGTTTCTCCGATTATTAGCGAGTGTTAGTAGCAGTGCAGCTGATTTCCTGTGAAGGCAAATAGGCACATTCACTTATCTCCAGCTCAGCTCCAGCTCAGCTTCGACCTTCATCAGGAACAACAAAACCGTATTCATTTCGCGCGTGCTTGCTTTGAATCCCACATCCCACATCATCATAATTCATTCATCTATGTTGTTGTTGTTGCTTTGAATCATACTACGCACTGAGACCGCACACGGGTGCTTTAGGTGTAAAATCAGGTCGCGACACAGGTTCTGGATGTGGGTCGTACGACCCACATATAGAAAAGTTGGTTCTGCATGCACGGAAGTATACAGGGTGTCCCAGAAAACGTGTCATTGAATTATAATAAAAAACTACACCACCTAGAATCGTGCGGTCAACAGCATTTGTTCTTATTAGGTTTTTGCCACCTCCTAATGTGATGTCTTGTACTCCAAGTCGAATTATGTAGATATTTGCGAACTGAACTCGGAAATTTGCCAAGTAAATGTCACTTTTTTACCCCACCAATATGAAGAGCATGCCGAATTCACTCAAACTCATGATAATTCACAGTGATATTCACGAGCTATCCCATCGAAAAAAAAAAAAAAAAATAGCCGAATATCATGCTTTTCGGAGCACCGGACCATAGCGCGCGATGACTTTTTGAGCGCAATCGCTCTCAGTGCGACGAAAGGAGGTTCCGAAGCCAGCCCACAGAGTGATAGCAGAAAAAGTAACAGTTCCTAAAATTGGGGGAGGGAAAGCATTATCCCAGCGAAAGTCGGACGTGATAAGCCGTGCCTGTTTTATATCTTTTTGTGATGTCGGGGAGGGCTGGGTTTCCAACCTCCTTTCGTCGGGCTGACAAAGATTGCGCCGAAAAATTCATCGTGCACTATTCTGTGCGACCTCCGTAGAGCATGATGTTCGGCTATTTTTTCCGATGGGATAACTCCTGAATATCCCTGTCAATTATCATTAATTTGACTAAATTATACACGCTCTTCACATTGGTGGGGTAAAAAAGTGACCTTTGCTAGGCAAATTTCCGACTTAAGCTCGCAAAAATTTACATAATTAAACTTACGTTACACGACATTCACATAAGGAGGTGGCAAAAACCCAGGAAGAACAAACGTCATTGACCGCATGACTCTAGGCGGTGCAGTTTTTTTTAATTATAATTCAATGACACGCTTTCTGGGACACCCTGTATATCAGTTTCGAACAGGGTAATCGTCCTGTGAGCAGTGATACACAACCTAGGCACTTAGCCACCAGCATACAGGGTGGTCCACCAACCGTGATACAAACTCATAGTAAAAAACGTAAGCCCTGGAGAGACATGTGGTCAAGGGATTTTTTCTGCCAATAACTTTTGCCATATATTGGTGAGATTTTTAATTCATTTCAGTTGACGGAAAGTTAATTTCTTGAATTGAGCTCCGAAATTTTCCAAGGCAACCCACCGTTTTTGCGCAAATGGGCTCCCCGTGGTCATTTTACTCAGTACAGCACATAGTGCCACCCGTAATGCAATGGCAATTGCCGAAACAAATTCGTGGAAAATCCAAGGTATATACACGGTGTTTCAAAAAACGTGTCGTTCGGACTTTATAAAAAAAAAAAAAAAAAAACGGGGCGACGGAAAAATACGGGGTAAACGGCACTTGTGTGGCAACCGAATTTGCCATCTTGCAAAAATATTTTCATTTCATTTTAATTAAAAGAAGTTGAATTTCTTTAATTGAACTTCAAAATTTCCCAAGTCAGCCTCACGTTTTTTTTTACAGAATTAGAGAGCCTGTAGCGAACTTAGTCAGATCCACCAAGGAATCCGCTCGATATTGCAAAACGAACTGCCCAAAAAAAGTCCCGAAGTTGAGGCTTCAGAGTTTCGGGTATTCAACAGCGCACCAAATCAGTCGCAAAGATGCGCGGAGGGCAGGACATGCTCCTGCCCCCATGAAGCTAGAACAGTTTATCGCCGGACCGGCGTGCAGCACAAGACGCGCCGGTAACAAGGCGGGTGACATTCCACCATACGTTGATAAGCGGCAAACAAAAATGATTCCGCCTCTTTTTTTCCGCCCTGTTTTTTTTTTTTTTCGACCTTCTATCTTTCATGGGGGCAGGAGCATGTCTTCGTCTCCACTAATCTTTGCGCCTGATTTGGTGCGCCGTTGAATACCCGAAACTTTGAAGCCTCAATTTCGGGACTTTTTTTGGGCAGTTCCATTTGCAATATCGAGCGGATTCCTTGGTGGATCTGACTAAGTTCTCTACGGGCTCTCTAATTCTGTAAAGAAAACGTTAGGTTGACTTGGGAAATTTTAGGGTTCAATTAAAGAAATTCAATTTATTTTAATTAAAATCAAAGGAAAACATTTTTGCAAGATGGCAAATTCAGTTGCCACACAAGTGCCGTTAACCCCGTATTTTTCCGTCGCCCCGTTTTTTTATAAAGTCCGAACGACACGTTTTTTGAAACACCCTGTATAAACAGGTAGCGAAACTTCCATACGGCCCAGCGTCTTCCGATGGCGCCATGATAGAGACTGTCAGCGCCATCCATCCGTTGCGCGGACTACTACTCTTGTAAATAAATGACGCCACATATGACGTCAGCAGCATGAATAATAAGTAGTGCATAATTTGCATAATGGCACGTTTGCATTCGCGTACTTCGTTTGCGTTGTATGCTCATCCCCTTTTCCTTACTAGTCACCCAGGACAGCAATACCAGACGAGAACAGAGAAGAATAAATCACATCAGGTTCAATGACACATATCAGTTCGAAATACATAGAGTTATCACAGGTTTTGACGAAGGGCACGTGATAACCACAAATAAACCGGAAGTTTCACTTAATGTCCATTCCTAACCTAGACCTACACGTACACGTAGTGATTAGCTATTTGTATTTCTTCAACGAGTGGTCATTATGGGTCCGTTGCAAAAAACATGGCATCGTTCGTGCACAGCTGATACGCTAACACTCACGCTATCATTGCCGGTCCTGCCATGACGAAACCTTTTTTCGCGCGGCCAGCAACACGGGATGCATAGCACTCTGTTCTCACGGCCTACGTCTTTGCCTACAGCTTCGAAGTGTGAACGTCGCTTCCTATTTAGTCCAAAAAGTGTACGAACTCCGCATTAGAATGCACGGGTACACGGCGCGGATAAAATAATGCAAGGACAAACGAGCGTACTGCTACACATGCGCAGTGAAGCAGGATACGGAAACGTACTCAGGTGGTAGATGATTACGTACATGTGTACTACTGGTGCAGAGAGCTTTTCCTATACTTGAATTATGAATAAACTAGTAGTTTATACAAGATCCATGCGCGCGTCCTAAATATTCTTTGTTTACGACCGTACTTGTGCTACCAACACCCTGGATCGCTCGAGTAACGGAGATGACAGCGTTGCCGGGTCAGATTCGGTTTTTTCCCTCGCTTTCGCTACCTGGGTAAATTTACCTTGGAAAATCCGTGGAAATGAGCCCTCGGCTTCGCCTCTTTCTTGGCGGCTCGTAGTTTACGTTTATGTACGGTGGTAGTCGCGGGGGAATGATCTTAAGAAGATGATACCAAGGCTAGAGAGTTTTTTAGTGGCTGTCCCATTATAAGAGACGATTGGACGTCCGGGGTTCCCCGGTTTATGAATCTTTGGGAACATGTAGAATCTACCTGGCTTTGAGTTACGGGGAAGGAAGTATTCATATAACGCCGAATCGATCTTCATTGCGGACTTGAATGCCTTTAGATTTTTTGTGATATCTGAAACAATCTGTTCCGTGGGATCAGCATCTAAAGTTCTGTAAAACGTAGTACAAGCCAATGGACCATTTCCGACAACGCGTATGCGCATGCCCAGCCTTTGAGTCCCCCATCTTTGAGTGGAAGACATCGCTATGGACCCACATGCGGGAGACTGTCATGTTCATTGTAGGGAGATAATTGGTTTCAAGGTTAGGCGGACGTTTGACGTCTGGTATTGAGTACAATGCGCTTTCACTCTTACCGCATTCTTTTTCCAATCTTCTGTTGCAACTTTCCCACGCAACGTGCCAGTCCGAAAAGCGCGTCACCATTATTGGGGGGAAAGACACGACGTTCGACATTCCGTCGCCAGGGGCGACGCGAATATGGAAATGGTCCATTATCGCTGTCCCTGATAGATATAATCTTGCATATTCTTTACGACTATGGCACCACCTTTATCTGCCCTGTTGATAATTTGGTTTTTCGATTCTATAAAATGCGACAGGCTACTCGGCTTTTTGTTTTGCGGGAACAGGAATTGTATGATGTAATTATATCTCTATGTGACGGTTTGAGGATTTGCTTCTGGGAGAAGTGAAATGGCTTTCCCGAGGGAGGCAACTGTAACACGATACGACCCGCCTTGCGTTGCCAAGGGGGCCATGAGGACTCGTCCGGCAAACGTTCGGCCACATGTTTTCGGGTGTTCCCGGTGTCCGGTTTCAACACAGCGTCCACGAAGAGTGTCTGAAAATAAGGAGCAAAAAGAAAAGCCCGCGAAAACGAAGCGAGGAGGTAGTGGGCGGTTGGTTCGGACACGGAAAGGAAGCATAGAAAACGCTGCGACTGATCGCCAGAACCGAGGTTCAGCGGCCAGTAAGTTGCTGTGGTTTCCTCCTGCACCGGCCACCGCCCTATAATTCGAAAGACGTCACAACCCAGGACTGAGAATTCTTGGAGAAGCATCCCATTTTTTGTCGAGGCCGGGATCCTCGCTTCAGCTAGTCATCGGCCCCTACGCTTCGGACAGGAATCTCGCACCGAATCAAGGATTCATCGCTGTGTGACGAGAGACGACGCACTCGGTGACAGCACTGACTTTGTCACCGTGCCGGGGTCCTCTTTAGGTTAGGGAACGCAACAGTACATCTGTCTGAGCATTTCCATCGTCTACATCGTGTATCGCATTTGCCACATTAAATGTTTGTTGTTTCTTTTGTGCTGAGTCTCTCTGCCTCTGCGGGTGCCCACGTTAGCGTTTCCCATCCCATTGGGCCCCGTCTGCTCCAAACCCGGGAGGCGTCACATCTATCTATCTATCTATATATATATATATATATATTATATCTTATGTAATTTTATCTTTGTATATATATATATATACATACATATACGAGGGGCGTTCAAGTCAAACCGGGACTTTTAATTTTTCGCAAAAGTAAAATGAACTTACAGGCGAGAAATTAGTTTTATTTTTCAACGTAATCTCCAGCTGCACTAATGCACTTGTCCCAGCGTTTCACGAGGGCTTGGATGCCAGTAGCGTAGAAATCCTTACCGACGCGTAGCAGCCATGATCGGACCCCATTCTTGACATCGTCGTCGCAGCTAAAGTGGCGGCCCCCAAGGAACGCCTTCAGTGGCCCGAAGAGATGGAAATCGCTGGGGGCGAGGTCTGAACTGAAAGGGGGATGTGGCAGCAACTCCCAGCCAAGTTCCTGTAAGGTACGTGTCGTGAGACGCGCTCCGTCTAAGGTCCGTCTTTCGAGCCAGTTCGAGACATGTTATCCGTCGGTCCTTGAGGATCAGGCCCTCCAAAAGTTGGATGTTCTCAGGAACTCTGGCACTGGGCTCTGAGCCGCCCCGACCGGGATCGTCCTGCACTGATGTACGGCCGTCTCGGAGCCCTTTGCACTACACAAAACGCTTTGCTGCGGCTAAGTGCATCGTGGCCATACTGGGCCCGAAGTCTTCTGTGAATTTCAGATGACTTTACGCCTTCATTCACGAGAAACTTCGTGACAATTCAGTGTTCGATGTGCGCGCTCACCTCGTTGTCGGCCATCTTGTCTAGCACGTGTGTTCTGTTTTGCACAAACTTTGGACCACTACGTGGTGAACGCGGAGGCCTGTCGCGTGTGAAAATGATGAAAAAGAAGCAGCGCGAGTCATTTGTACACTCAGGAGACAGAAAATCCCGGTTTGACTTGAACGCCCCTCGTATATATATTATTGTCTGTTAAGGGAAAATTTATTATGAACGAAATACACAAGCGGTCCTCAGCACACAGTAATTTGATGGCTACACTAAAGGACTATCGGCACGCAAAACACAGGCAATATGTGCACACTATGCAACTATATAACTAGTATACAACTATGCACACTATATACATCTAAATTTCATCAGTTATACAGTCTGTAGGCTATAGCATGTCACAGTGTGAAAGTACAAAGAGAAAATTATACGACGTACACTATGTACAGTCAAGGTGGGGCTCCCACGATGAATACGTGGCCGTCCTGTGCACAAACTGAGGGGTGTACTCCCCATAGCCTGTCGAAACGTTCACGTCCGAGCACGAGTAGTTCCTGTTGCAGAAAGTTCGTCACATTCACGCGCAAGCGTCGCAGCAACAAGAACAATGGGGCGCGATTCCGACGTTGTGCCACTGCCTTACAGCGAGCTGTCCACAATACGTCGGCGCCACAAGCAGTCACGAGAATACTAAGGCGGTGAGACGGACGGCGACAGTCGAATGACACAGGGCAAACGACATCTGTGTGACGGCGAACAAAACACCAAAAGATCCTCGCCATGTGGCATTCGTAGAGCACATGACTGTTCGTCTCGACGTGTGCACAATAAGGACAAGTGTTTGTCGACACCAGGTTCCACAAGAGGAGATGGTCGCGTGCGGGCAGGATGTCCCAGGCAAACCACCACATCACATCACGCAGGGTTCCAGGGAGCCACGAGCCGACCAACACCGACCACGACATGCTTCTTGGGCGTCGCCCGCTATCGGACCCATTGCTGTCCTCTTCATGGCAAACCACTGCTTCCGACAGCACGCTAGGAGAAGAAGCCAGTAAATGACTTGGTAGAACAGAGATGGGCTTGCGGTGATAGGAGTGCACGGCTGTATGAAACTGTGGAGGTGACGCAGCCGATGGAGCCACTTGGTCATAGCCATGCGCAACAAGGTCCCGTCCGAGGCGGCCCATGCAGTAGAGCAATAAAATTTGAGTTGGCGACGGCTCGCTATTTAGAACACGAAGCACAGTTCTCATAGCGATTTCTCTGTTCATAAGGCCAATGTCAGGAAGTGACACCCCTCCACGCGAAGCAGGGAGAGACAGCAAGATCCGTACAATTGGCCTGCGACGCTCCCTCCAGAAGAACGAGAGCATCGCGGAGTGCAGCCTCGTTATTATCTGGTGTGGTGCGATTAACAAGTGGCTCAGGTGCCATACTCGCCCACAGAAAACAGTTCGCACTAAGTAGGCGCGCTCAAGGTACGAGAGGTCGAAGGGTTCCGCGGCTTGACACTTGGACTGGAACTCCTGGAGAGCCTGAAGCCAGTTGTCGTGCATGGGGCCGTTTCGGTCGAATAAAACGCCAAGAATCTTGAGAGATGTGGCACCACGCAGGGGCAGGCTTACATTAGAAGGGCTGCCGCCAAGCTGCATTAATTTTGTTTTATCTTGATTCAACATTCCGCCGGACAGTGTAGCATACTCATCATACACGTGTAGAGCCTCTGCTACTGACGCTATGTCACTGAGGAGCACGGTAACGTCATCCGCGTAGGCCGTTACTTTCCAAGCGCCGGACGCTGGAAGGGGTAAACCACGAACGCGAACGTTGTTCGTGGTGTCAATGTTCCACAATCGTGGGTCGATCGCCAAGACAAACAAGATTGGGGATAGAGGGCACCCCTGTCGGACGCCCCTGGCTACTGGGAACTGACGAGAAAACCTTTGCAGGAGATAGAGACAGCTGCGATGGTTGCTATAGAGGCGTCCGATGATGCAGAGTATCCCATCCGGAAACCCATACGCCCGAAGTACAAAAATGAGGTAAGAATGAGCGACCCTCTCAAACGCTTTTGCTTGGTCCCGTGATAACAGGTATCCACCTGGATGAGTAGATGACACAAAGCGGAGGATATCCCGTAGGCCGGACAACGTGTCGTACATGCTTCTACCTGGTACACTGGACGACTGCGAGGGATGAATGATTGACGGGAGCACATTCTGGATCTTTTGGCCCAGAGCAGACGTCAGGATTTTGTAGTCGGCGTTCAGAAGGGTGATTGGGCGCCAGTTTTCTGGTTCCGCAGGATCCCCGTTCTTTTTGGGAAGCAGCACGATATGTCCCAGGCCAAACGATTCGGGGAAAGCATTGCCGCTTATACATGCTTGCAAAACTTGAAAGAAGCAATGACGAATGACAGGCCAGAATGTCGCTAAAATTCGGGAGGAAGACAGTCTGGGCCGGGACTAGTGCCCGAAGCTGCTCTGCGCACAGCGCAGTCAAGCTCACGTATTGTTAACGGCCTGTCGAGGAATGCTTGATCGCCCTCAGACAGAACCGGCAATCCTGTGAAAAAATCACTTCCATGAGCACTGTTGACTGGAGTACATGCGTAAAGCCTGCGAAAGAAGTTCTCAAATCCGTTGACGACCTCATTTGGATCTTCTGTAGTAGAGGAATTCGGGAGACGGAAAGAGTGGGGTGTTTGTTGAGAGTTCTGGTTATGATGCACAGAGTGCAGAAAACTTGCAACACCATGGCCTGCAACTGACTGATCTCGGGTGTACTCTTTTCGAGCAGCACCGTGCGGCAAGTGTAGAAGTGTGCGGTGCCGGTCTTGTAGCCTTTCAAGGTACTCTTGCATAAGCGGCGTTAGCGGAGCGCCTCGTAGTACAATTCGTATTTTCGCCGCAAGCCGATTAAGCAAGGAGCTCGGGCACACTTACGGCCCAAGTTCTGGAAAAGGGATCGAGCCCAAACCTTGAAGTTTTCCCACTGTTCAGGCGATGGAGAACGACCATTGAGGTATTCTGCTATTTTAGTCCTGGCCTCTGCTACAACATCATCATCATAGAGCAGTGAAGTATCTAGCTTCCATCGCGTAGCCTGGCCAGTCAGAAACTGGCTGACGTCCAAGGTGAGCAAGACTGCGCAGTGATCGCTCACATGGACGGCAAGCTGATCAGTGGCGACAACTCTGCACGCCGAGAGTTGTGATGAGAGGTTCGCAGGAAGATAAAAACGGTCGAGCCGGCTGGATGAATCCGCACGCGACCAGGTAGCACAGTACAGATTCCCGTGTAATGCAGGCCAAGCGTCTACGAGGTTATGTTTTGCAACCAGGCGTCTAAGTTCCCAGCCATTCCATGTAGGCCTGCCACGACCGGGACCACACACGTCTCTATCAGAGTCCAACACAGAATTAAAGTCACCACTCAGTACTACATTGGATTGCAGCATAAGGCTTCTCATTAGGTTAGTGAAAAACGCGTTGGTCTCGCTGGCTGTTGCCGGAGCGTAGACGTTAACAAGCCGAAGTTCCTTTGCCCAACGAAGAAGTCGAAGCACACCACACGTCCGTCGGGATTATAGCGCGCAAAACTGTGTCGTAGCAAAAAACAACTCCTTCACCGCCCTGACGAGCGGAGCCGAAGCTAAAATATCCTCGAACGTTGTGTGTCTCTGAAAATCTTGCGACGTCCGCGTAGCGAGTGAAATGAGCCTCTTGCAGCAAAAGTACGTCGCAACTAAATCTCCGTGCGAGGCCGACCACTTCCAGTTGCTTAGCAGGTAAACGGAAGCCTTGCACGTTGAGTGTCATTATGCGTAAAGCCATTATCGAGAGAAGAAGTGCCGTAGTACGTGGGTTCACAGCCATTAGTGGTCCATCGGGTGAGAGACGTCTTGCGTACCGGAAGCAGTTCTTCTGGGCTCTTTCCGAGAAGGGCTCCTCCTGCTATGTGGACGGTCGCTGTCACGAGACGATGTCTGGTGGACATGCTTTCCGATATCCTCGAGACCGGTGTCACCGGACTCTGAACCTTGAAGAGAGTACAATGAGGTTGATGATTCACCTGAGGAAGTTGACATACTGCGATGCAACCTTATTTCACTTGATGATTGATATTTGCACCGACTACTTCCAGCCTCGTCATCGTCCACCACTTGACGAAGAGGGAAGACTGGGTTACTTTCTGACAAGTTACGGTCACATAAGTCCCCGTTTCCACTCTCCTTCTCTTGGGGAGCGACTACGCCGCCTGCAGAATGTCGAGCTTGAGAATGTAAAATGACTGACGCCACCGCCGAAGGAGACAAAGTATCCTCGTCGACATCACCGGGAGGGGCGGTCGCAGAACTGTCCGTGCCGGGCACATCACTTAGTTACATCGTTCCTGGGCCGAATGACATTTGGCACCATCGACACTGCTGGGGACAGGAAGCGCAGGAAATTCTGGGCCCGCTAGCGTGGAGGGGGCAGCAGTAGGCCCCAGTCCAGGTGCAGTAGTGGTTAGCAAGGCCTTCGTACTAGATTGTTCGCCTTTGGCCGCAGAAGAGTACGAGCGTCGCATGACGCAGTCGACTGTGGCATGATGGGAGCCACACCGAAGACAAGAGGCTTGGCATCCTTCAGTATGGTGACCGAACACGGCGCATCGCTCACAGCGAGGGGCTTTGCAATCGCTCCGAATGTGACCTTCAGAGCCGCATCTGCCGCAAACTTTTTTAATTCCCTTGTAATCGATCAAAGCTCTGTCGATGCCAACAGTGGGGAAAAATTCGGCACTGGTTTTTTCATTTCGAACTTGACGAGGCGAATGCCATTACGAATTGTTGGGCGATCCTTATAAACAGGAAAGGAGAATCCTTTCACATTTCCATACGGCGCAAGGGCGCGTACAAGCGCATCATCAAAGACGTACTCAGTGAGGCGCTTCACTGTGAAGTACAATGTTCTCGCAATGGAGACTGGTTCTAGGGGAACCTCGACGTCATGAAGTGACGCCTTGCCAGCCTCAAGAACTGAGTCTCGGGCACGTTGATTCTTCACTGTTACTTGGAAGGACAAACCACCCTGGTGTTGAATGGAATGTACATGGTCATAACCGACCAACTCACAGACGGCATCCAGGACGCTGTCTACGGAAACCCCGTCAGGGACAGTAAAGTTGAAGACGTGATCTTTAGGTGTCCTTACAGTGAGGAGCGATGTAGGCGGTGTGGCCGACATGGTGCAGAGCCCTGGGGCAGACCACACGATGGCAAGTCGAACCCCGGGAAAACTTCAGGCTTAAAAGAGCAGAAGAACACAGGTCCGTTCAGGAGCGCTTCGTCGTCTCCTTGTTTTCTTCTTCTTCTTCGTGTTTGTAAAATCGTGCACTCCCTGCCGAGGACAGCTGTTTCGCTCTACTTAGAGCTCTTCAGCCCGGCGTAGGGAAGTGATACGATCTTGGGTCGGCGCTGACAGTGTGCCTCGGCGAGGCATCTTCTCCTCCCACCAGGAGCGTGTTAGCCTCCTTCACAGCTTGGCTTGCTCAAGGGTCAACAGTGTGTGTCCTGTATTCATACGCGCATCGTCGTCATCATTTAGAAATCCAAAGTTGTTATTTGAAGAAATGTAATTGACAACAGTACAAACATGACAACAACAACCATAAATGATGACGATGAGAAGGGGTGTTTCACAGCGGTGATGCGGTACCCTACCCCTATAAACATGAGTTAGAAACATCATAATAGCATGTTCCGCCGAAAAAGACATCGTGTCGCCCATAAACTATCATACGGAACTGTCCCAGCGGGCAGATGGGCGTGGCCTCACGCGAGGACGGTGCCGGTAGAACTGGTTGCCAGGCGCAGTGGCGCGCGGCAGCAGAGGCACGTCGTGGTCATCGTCGAACATTACATACCTAAGCCTAACCATGATTTATTTTAACAGCGTTTATTTTAGAGCGTGTGTTTTCAGGGGATTTATTTCAGAAAATGTGTTTTAAGGGTGGAATTTCAAGCGTGAATTTTTAATGATTTATTTTAAAATATTAATTTCGGCGTACAGCCGAAATACTTCGGTGCCGGTGAGTTTCTCTCCCACTTCGTTGGATTGTATTTCACTGAGGCCTTGTTCTCTCTTCTTTGTGCATGCTTTCTTTCGTTGAAATGCCCAGCAGCCATGTGAGCGCTCGATCTGTCTGTGTTTCCTTTTCTTTTTTTCTCGTGCGTCTTTTTTTCTCGTGTTTAAGCTGTGCCATTCTTGTCCTGACCGGCCCAGACCTGTCGTCACCCGCTTTGGCATAGCCTTAGGAATTAGTTGAGTCTTTGTGCGTACGTTCCTTCGTTGACTTGTCTAGGTTATGTCGCGATAAGTGGTATTAATGTCCGCGATTTGAAGTGGTTAGGCCTTTTGTGATGCGCAGTGTTCATATCCATGGTTAGCAGCAGAAGTTCAGAAGTGTACGTGCACGATAAGCAGTGTGTGGTCATGTTGAAATTCCTGTGCATGCATGTTTCTCATTGGCGGGTGTTTTGCCCCCGCTAGCACATTTTTTTCGGTACTCCACGGAAGCCGCCATGATGACCAGGGGGCTGCCACTTGGTGTGTTGCATGATTTTTAATTTCTTCTCTACGGAACCGTAAGCCAAAAAAAAAAAAAAAAAAACGTCAGAAAAATGGCTATCAGTGTGCGAAGTTGGGAGCCCGATAAGCAGAGTCTTCAATTTCTACGATTCGATCGAATCGTGTGACGACTACTAGACTAACCCTGTACGAACCGTTCAGAGTGTAGTGTCGGATGATAAAAGCTACACCATTAAAGCTGCATGCAAGGCCTTGCAAGAAAAATGTCTCAGGAGGAGTATAGACGCTAAGACTATGAGACCTGAGATTGATATTGGCGCGAAAAGTGGTAAGTGCTCTTTTTCTCGACTGCCACTCTGTAACGTCGTATCATCGGCCCAATAACGAGGCCCTCTTTCTTTTTGCCGTCGTGCATGTATTTAGCGATGCCACGTCGACTGTCTGACACGGAGCAGTCCACAGGTAGCCTTGCTTCCGTTCCTAGCAGGTGCTTCTCGACAGCCAGTAAAAGTGGTGCGATGAACTGACACCACAACACGTCTGCACGAACTGGGAGGGTTCGCGACCGCTGCGCACACACTTGAAAAACATTTTTCTCTTGGAATACGCGCTCCCCAATGAAAATATTTTGTGTGACAGTTCTCCGATCGCAAGGATGTTTAAACAAGACAACAAAAAATAGTTGAGGCATACTCCACACCCTTTTAACGAACAGAAAGTTATTTAAAAAAGCGATGATAAATAGCATTTTAAACATACAAAAGCTACACTTTCGTGCGGTACGCCCCACTTCTTCGCAGCGGACTGCACGAAAGTCTAGTTTTTTTTTTAAAGTCTTAAATAGATGCTCTCAACACTCTTGTTTTTGTTTTTCTCTTCTGAAAGATTTGCTTTCGCATTTAAAAGTACCCATATGATCGCTATTTTTTTTCGATTAACACACCCGCCACTCTCTACATTATGATGCAAATGATCGTGTTTCCGCTCCTGCCCCTTTTTTTCAGAGCCCCTTCATATCTCAGCGGGGTAACGGAGAGGTCACTGTGTGCAAAGTAACCCGCACCATCACGGAAGGGACAAAAATAACAGTCGTTGCAAGCTGTCCTGAGCTAAACGATTCGTAAGTCAATTCGAAACACTACCTGTCGTATTTTATTTCAGTTCTCAAATGAACACGCTCTGAGAGCCCACTCGATGCCCTCATAAACACCATCTAAAAGTCTTGCAGCAGTCGCGTCGTCAGCTGCAATGAACCCGTCTGCTGCAGCAATGGTAATACAACATGCTTATCGCAGTGCTGGAGTCTCATATGAGCTTCTTCGAACCCTTCAGGGAGCAGGAGTTTAGTCCAGACCAACTTGACACAACGTGCACTGCAGCACGTGATGAGGTATAGCCAAACGTACCGATAAAAGCAGAATCGGTTTCGGTCCATCATCAAGAACCATATTATTTTCCTTGTCATTCGGTCCAATTCAATAATCAACAGCGGTATCCAAACGTACAGATAAACGACGAATCGCTTTTTGTCCATCATCGAGAGCCATATGTTAATTTGCGATTCCAGCCAATACAAGTATCAACAGCGGCATCCAAACGTAGAGATCAACGTACGACGGGCGTTCATGTTAAACCGGGACTTTTCATTTTTCGCAAAAGTAAAATGACCTTACGGGCGAGAAATTAGTTTTATTTTTCAACGTAAAGCACTGCACTAATGCACTTGTCCCAGCGTTTCACGAGAGCTTGGATGTCAGCAGCGTAGAAATCCTTACCGGCACGTAGCAGCCATGATAGGACCGCATTCTTGACCTCATCGTCGCAGCTGAAGTGGCGGCCCCCAAGGAACGCCTTCAGTGTCCCGAAGAGATGGAAATCGCTGGGGGCGAGTTCTGGACTGTAAGGGGGATGTGGCAGCAACTCCCAGCAATGTTCCTGTAAGGTGCGTGTCGTGAGATGAGCGGTATGCAGGCGTGCATTGTCCTGTAGGAGGAGGACTGCTTTGGTGATGAGGCCCGGCGGCTTTTGCTTCAGCGCCTTATGCGCATCCCTGAGAACCTGGCAGTAATATGCACTATTGATGGTGGTACCACTGGGCAGAAAATCAGGAACAACGCCAGCCTGGTCCCAGAAAACCGTGGCCATGACCTTACGCGTAGACGGGGTGCTTCGGAACTTCTTGGGAGCTGGCGAGCCCAGATGCTTCCGCTGTTTTGATGCGCGTTTAGACTCAGGAGTGAAATGGTGCACCCACGTTTCATCGCACGCGATGATCCAGTCCAGGAACGGCTGTCCTTCAGTGTCGAAACGGTACCTTAGCTCTTCGGAGATTTCCAGTCTTCTCTGCCGATCAAACACTGAGAGCTGCCTCGGGACCCAAAGGGCACTAACATTCCGAAACTGGAGGTGTTCATGAATGATAGTGTTCAACGTTGCCACAGAAAGGTCCGTCTTCCGAGCCAGTTCGAGATATGTTATTCGTTGGTCCTTGAGGATCAGGCGCTACACCAGTTGGATGTTCTCAGAAACTCTGACACTGGGCTCTGAGCAGCTCCGGCCGGGATCGTCCTGCACTGATGTACGGCCGTCTCGGAACCGTTTCCACCACTCAAACCCTTTGCTGCGGCTACGTGTATCGTGGCCATACTGAGCCTGAAGTCTTCTGTGAATTTCACGTGACTTTACGCCTTCATTCACGAGAAACTTCATGACAATTCGCTGTTCGATGTGCGCGCTCACCTCGTCGTCGGCCATCTTGTCCAGCATGTGTCTTCTGTTTTGCACAAACTTTGGACCACCACGTGGTGAACGCGGAGGCCTGTCGCGTGTGAAAATGTCGAAAAAGAAGTAGCGCGAGTCATTTGTGCAGTCAGGAAACAGGAAGTCCCGGTCTGACTTGAACACCCCTCGTAGAATCGATTTCGGTACATCAGGAGCCATACTGTTTCCATTTGCGGCTTAGTCCAATTCAAGCATCAACAGCGTTATGCAGACATACAGATTAACGTAGAATCACTTTTGGTCAATCATCACGAGCCATACTATTTTCATTTGCGGCTTAGCCCAATTCAAGTATCAACAGCGCCATACAAACATATAGACAAACGTAGAATCGCTTTTGCTTCATCAAGATGAGCCATATTATTTGCATTTGCGGCTTAGTCCAATTCAAGCAATAACAGCGACGTCCAAACGTACAGATAAACGTAGAACCGCTTTCGGTCCATAATCACGAGCCATACTATTTGCATTTACGGCTTAGTGCAATTCATGCATCAACAGCGATATGCAAACGTACTGCCGATAAACGTAGTATCGCTTTCAATCGATCATCACGAGCTATACTATTTTCATTTGCGGCTTAGTCCAATTCAAGCAATAACAGCGACGTCCAAACGTACAGATAAACGTAGAACCGCTTTCGGTCCATAATCACGAGCCATACTATTTGCATTTACGGCTTAGTGCAATTCATGCATCAACAGCGATATGCAAACGTACTGCCGATAAACGTAGTATCGCTTTCAATCGATCATCACGAGCCATACTATTTTCATTTGCGGCTTAGTGCAATTCATGCAATAACAGCGACGTCCAAACGTACAGATAAACGTAGAACCGCTTTCGGTCCATAATCACGAGCCATACTATTTGATTTACGGCTTAGTGCAATTCATGCATCAACAGCGATATGCAAACGTACTGCCGATAAACGTAGTATCGCTTTCAATCGATCATCACGAGCCATACTATTTTCATTTGCGGCTTAGTGCAATTCAAGCAATAACAGCGACGTCCAAACGTACAGATAAACGTAGAACCGCTTTCGGTCCATAATCACGAGCCATACTATTTGCATTTACGGCTTAGTGCAATTCATGCATCAACAGCGATATGCAAACGTACTGCCGATAAACGTAGTATCGCTTTCAATCGATCATCACGAGCCATACTATTTTCATTTGCGGCTTAGTGCAATTCAAGCAATAACAGCGACGTCCAAACGTACAGATAAACGTAGAACCGCTTTCGATCCATAATCACGAGCCATATATTTGCATTTACGGCTTAGTGCAATTCATGCATCAACAGCGATATGCAAACGTACTGCCGATAAACGTAGTATCGCTTTCAATCGATCATCACGAGCCATACTATTTTCATTTGCGGCTTAGTGCAATTCAAGCAATAACAGCGACGTCCAAACGTACAGATAAACGTAGAACCGCTTTCGGTCCATAATCACGAGCCATACTATTTGCATTTACGGCTTAGTGCAATTCATGCATCAACAGCGATATGCAAACGTACTGCCGATAAACGTAGTATCGCTTTCAATCGATCATCACGAGCCATACTATTTTCATTTGCGGCTTAGTGCAATTCAAGCAATAACAGCGACGTCCAAACGTACAGATAAACGTAGAACCGCTTTCGATCCATAATCACGAGCCATATATTTGCATTTACGGCTTAGTGCAATTCATGCATCAACAGCGATATGCAAACGTACTGCCGATAAACGTAGTATCGCTTTCAATCGATCATCACGAGCCATACTATTTTCATTTGCGGCTTAGTGCAATTCAAGCAATAACAGCGACGTCCAAACGTACAGATAAACGTAGAACCGCTTTCGGTCCATAATCACGAGCCATACTATTTGCATTTACGGCTTAGTGCAATTCATGCATCAACAGCGATATGCAAACGTACTGCCGATAAACGTAGTATCGCTTTCAATCGATCATCACGAGCCATACTATTTTCATTTGCGGCTTAGTGCAATTCAAGCAATAACAGCGACGTCCAAACGTACAGATAAACGTAGAACCGCTTTCGGTCCATAATCACGAGCCATACTATTTGCATTTACGGCTTAGTGCAATTCATGCATCAACAGCGATATGCAAACGTACTGCCGATAAACGTAGTATCGCTTTCAATCGATCATCACGAGCCATACTATTTTCATTTGCGGCTTAGTGCAATTCAAGCAATAACAGCGACGTCCAAACGTACAGATAAACGTAGAACCGCTTTCGGTCCATAATCACGAGCCATACTATTTGCATTTACGGCTTAGTGCAATTCATGCATCAACAGCGATATGCAAACGTACTGTCGATAAACGTAGTATCGCTTTCAATCGATCATCACGAGCCATACTATTTTCATTTGCGGCTTAGTGCAATTCAAGCAATAACAGCGACGTCCAAACGTACAGATCAACGTAGAACCGCTTTCGGTCCATAATCACGAGCCATACTATTTGCATTTACGGCTTAGTGCAATTCATGCATCAACAGCGATATGCAAACGTACTGCCGATAAACGTAGTATCGCTTTCAATCGATCATCACGAGCCATACTATTTTCATTTGCGGCTTAGTGCAATTCAAGCAATAACAGCGACGTCCAAACGTACAGATAAACGTAGAACCGCTTTCGGTCCATAATCACGAGCCATACTATTTGCATTTACGGCTTAGTGCAATTCATGCATCAACAGCGATATGCAAACGTACTGCCGATAAACGTAGTATCGCTTTCAATCGATCATCACGAGCCATACTATTTTCATTTGCGGCTTAGTGCAATTCAAGCAATAACAGCGACGTCCAAACGTACAGATCAACGTAGAACCGCTTTCGGTCCATAATCACGAGCCATACTATTTGCATTTACGGCTTAGTGCAATTCATGCATCAACAGCGATATGCAAACGTACTGCCGATAAACGTAGTATCGCTTTCAATCGATCATCACGAGCCATACTATTTTCATTTGCGGCTTAGTGCAATTCAAGCAATAACAGCGACGTCCAAACGTACAGATAAACGTAGAACCGCTTTCGGTCCATAATCACGAGCCATACTATTTGCATTTACGGCTTAGTGCAATTCATGCATCAACAGCGATATGCAAACGTACTGCCGATAAACGTAGTATCGCTTTCAATCGATCATCACGAGCCATACTATTTTCATTTGCGGCTTAGTGCAATTCAAGCAATAACAGCGACGTCCAAACGTACAGATCAACGTAGAACCGCTTTCGGTCCATAATCACGAGCCATACTATTTGCATTTACGGCTTAGTGCAATTCATGCATCAACAGCGATATGCAAACGTACTGCCGATAAACGTAGTATCGCTTTCAATCGATCATCACGAGCCATACTATTTTCATTTGCGGCTTAGTGCAATTCAAGCAATAACAGCGACGTCCAAACGTACAGATAAACGTAGAACCGCTTTCGGTCCATAATCACGAGCCATACTATTTGCATTTACGGCTTAGTGCAATTCATGCATCAACAGCGATATGCAAACGTACTGCCGATAAACGTAGTATCGCTTTCAATCGATCATCACGAGCCATACTATTTTCATTTGCGGCTTAGTGCAATTCAAGCAATAACAGCGACGTCCAAACGTACAGATAAACGTAGAACCGCTTTCGGTCCATAATCACGAGCCATACTATTTGCATTTACGGCTTAGTGCAATTCATGCATCAACAGCGATATGCAAACGTACTGCCGATAAACGTAGTATCGCTTTCAATCGATCATCACGAGCCATACTATTTTCATTTGCGGCTTAGTGCAATTCAAGCAATAACAGCGACGTCCAAACGTACAGATAAACGTAGAACCGCTTTCGGTCCATAATCACGAGCCATACTATTTGCATTTACGGCTTAGTGCAATTCATGCATCAACAGCGATATGCAAACGTACTGCCGATAAACGTAGTATCGCTTTCAATCGATCATCACGAGCCATACTATTTTCATTTGCGGCTTAGTGCAATTCAAGCAATAACAGCGACGTCCAAACGTACAGATAAACGTAGAACCGCTTTCGGTCCATAATCACGAGCCATACTATTTGCATTTACGGCTTAGTGCAATTCATGCATCAACAGCGATATGCAAACGTACTGCCGATAAACGTAGTATCGCTTTCAATCGATCATCACGAGCCATACTATTTTCATTTGCGGCTTAGTGCAATTCAAGCATCAACAGCGTTATACAAACGTACAGATAAACGTAGAATCGCTTTCGGTGCATCATCATGAGCCATGTTGCTCATGCGTTCACGAACCATGCATGCTCATTGTCATCTATACAGGGTATGTGACGTAAGACAGACTAAGTTTTGTTAAATCCGCGATTGACTTTTTTCCCGCAAAAGTCGTTGAATATATCTATTCCCGACGGGATCTACTCAATGGTGGTGGTGTATCAGTAAATAGCGCAGCCGTGAATTACTTTTCGTAATTAACCTTTATAATCAGTGAAAATACGTTGACTGCGTAATTGCAAAGATGTAGAGTACAACCCTGGAGGGCCTATCCGAAATACAAAATAATTGAGCACTGTGCGGGTTTTGCGGCCAATTTCACCTCTCCCTGTCTCGGTGTCACCCCTTTTCAGCTGACATCAGCTTGTTCCTGAAATCATGGAACAGCCCGCTTTGTCCCCAGAGGTAAGCGTGAGTGGAATTAATGACGGGAGAACTGATGTTCTGGGGGGTGGAACAACTTAGAAAGGACAAATAGATACAAGGCCTCAAATTGCTTAAGAAATTAACTATGAAAGATGGAAGTCACTGAAAAGGTTAGCCAGCTGTAGGACTCGATGCAGAAGACGTGGGCTCGAGTCCTACAGCTGGCTGACCCTTTCAGTGACTTCCATCTTTCATCGTTAATTAGTGACGCCGTTTCTCAGTCTACGTTACCATAAAACACGCCTATTTACTTTCCGTCATTATCTCGTTTGATCAGCTCAACACCTCCAAACGCAGTTCGCGATTTGACGTGCTACATGTCACGCAATAAAATAACCAATGTATTACCTCGAATATAACAAAAACAACGTCTCCATTTTTTTCTTTCAAAATCAATCAATCAATCAACAAAAACATAATCGCCTGGAAAAAGCGGCCGCAGAACTCGCGCAACACTCGACGATAGTGCATTTTCGCATATTTTTTAAAGGCACACTGTGTGCCTTTAAGGCGAAAAAGTGCTACTGTTTCGATTCCTGCTGACTAGACTTCTCAGGTGTGTGCTCTACAAATCTGGAATTGCGCGTTCAAATTGTTTTCAGGAATTCAGGAGGATTCAGTATAAAAGTAATCAACGGTTGCACTAATTAGTGATACGCCAACACCATTGAGTATAGGCCCCGTCTGGAATAGATATTTTCAACGACATTTTGGAAAGAAAACCAAACCGCGAATTTAATAAAATTCTGGTCAGTCTCAAGTGGCGCCCCCGGTACATATATACTAGTATAATACTCAATCTAGTTTCAGACATCGCAATACAGATCGTCATTTTTAGCTCGAAGCGCTGCGGATTACATACACCATATGAACAGATTATTACATGATTCATATATTTCAATCGTTTCGAGAATTGCACGACACACCCTCCTTAAGTTGACTTGACCGGTGTACACGCGCTGCCCCTCATTGAAGCTATGCATTTCATCTGGAATATACGTTGGCCCTGAACTTTAGAAAGACGTGTCAACCTTATGTAAACAACGAGATTTGGCCGAGGCAGACCACAATTATGGACGACACAAACAATTGCTTGGTTGAACCTTATGTACGTCTATGAGATGTCCCACGATTTTGTACAACTGTAATTGAAGCGCAAATGCGTCCATCTTTTCCTTTTTTTTTTTTTTTTTTTTTGCTGTGGTACTAATTTTCGCCGTTTCAAATGCATCGGCGTGCCTTTGTGCTTGTATTTCGAGATTTTTTTTTGCCCAGAAAGTGTCGTCCTCTTCGAAAGTGTTCACTTCAGGCATCAAAGGCTCACCTATCTTCTACGGTTCTTTTCGTGGAACTGTAGTATGCCCAAATTTTTATTTGTTTTTCTTCTTCTTCTGTTTATTTATTTATTTATTTTTTACATGACGACAGAAGCAACGGCTGCTGAGTGTGCGTTCCAAAATGTTCCGTCTTGATCCCTCCCGATCACAACATTCTGGGCTGGTTGTTGAGTGATGCAGATGTCGATTCTAGCTTTCATGTTCCCTCCCAAGCAGAACAATGTACTGAAAGTCGAGTGCAATAGGGGTGGGTGGTAGCTTCACGAGTCTGTTCAAGGCCTTCCACCTATACCCGCCCACCCCTAATGCACTCGACTTTTAGTACATTGTGCTGTTTGGGCTGGTTCGATCTGAGGGTCATGCCTTTCCTCTTTTTTATGAAGAGAGATTTGAGATTACGGCAAGGCAAGAGCGCCACAATTTTCTTCCTGGATGGCCTATTATTATGCACTATGACATAACACGGTTAGTATGTGAAAGGTAGACCAGTTTTCATTGCATCCGAACGTACGGCAACGTTATAGGAAGTCCCCGCTTTGCAGAATGCCAAGGTGTTAACATTGCAGAGCAACAGCAGAGAGGTCATCTTTAACCTCCATCTTGACAACAGCAAGGCGCGTGGGGTCAAAATTCCTGTTTTTCTTTTTAAATTTTATTTGTTCATCCTTAACAATGTGCTCTTGTTCGCACTCACAAGGCTTCCCATGGATTTTAATCAAACTGACATATCAAGTCATGGACGTCCCGAGACAGCGGATTAAGCATTACAGTGCTTCCGACGGGTCTTGTACTTGCATCCGTGTTTTTCTTTACCGCTTCTCGCATATTACAAAGTGTCTTCATATGGGACTGCGAAGACTGTCCAAGGACTGTCCCTGCTTGCTACTTGAAGTCTCCTATTTCACGTTATCAATGGCAAGCGCATAAAAGCAGTTTTAGCAGACCTTTTGTAAGGTTATCATGCTTGTCGGTGCCAATTTGCAGTTATGTAAGACTCACAATCGTATCCACTGATTGGTTCAGGCAAGCCACGTTATGAACGGTTTGCTTAAAATTTTCTATTAGCCCCATTTCACCTAAAGCAAATTAAACGCCCGGAAAATTACAGAAGAAATCTGCAGGAAACATCACGGACGTTTGCGCTCACCATATTTGCGCAGCTCTACACTTGGTGCGATGAAAGGAAACTTTGCTATGGCGCCCGTTGCTCCCTGCCATCTTATCACCACAGTTTGCGATTGCACCCTTCTTCCCTTTTCTCGGTTTCTCGGACTTCTTTGAGCAGTGTTTACCCAACACCTCCAAGAAAGGGAGAAGGCGCCGCGCCCTGCGTCACACAGGAAGGCCCGCTGTTACTATTGTGGATGCTGCGATGAAGTAAATGAGACAGCGAACGAGAAGAAAGTTTGAAGCAGATCGCAAAGCAGGACAGGCCTCCATAGGTGACGTAAGCACGCAGGCCCGACGCTATCTAGGGGGTGTTGGTTTACCAACCACTTTTTTTGTCGAACGTGACTCTGCTGCCACCTATAGATGTTCTGAAAATAAGCACTCTTCCGCTTGTTTTTATTTTTATTTTTTGAGGGGAGAGTGTCAGTAACCTACCAACCTTCTTGATGATGTCGGGAAGAGACTAACACACCAAATTTGGAATTCAGCGTTGAAATGTCCTCATGATAAGGCCAAGAACAAACCGAAGTGTACGACACAGTGATAGCGGAGTAACAAGGTGCAAGTAACAAAGTGGAGTGCAGTTACTGAATTTGTCTTGGTAGCTTATATAGTATATTTTTTCATCATAATGACGGGTAATTTCTTTGGTTTTGCTACGACGCTGTCACACATACACCGGCACAGTTCCCTTAGGAGTCGCCTCAGGACGCCCATTTCTCATCGTCGCCGGCATCCCCATTCCCCACCGAGAGAACCAAACAGGATATTGATCAGCCTTATGGGTTCCAGTCATCCCGTTCCGCAAGCTACGAGTAGCAACCCAGAACTAGCAGAATGCCCAGAATTAGCAGAATTAGCAGACGTTTCCTCACTTTCTGAACAGCGGTACAGCAAAGAAAAGTTTGGCAAAAGTTATCAGAGCTGATTCATCACGCTTTCATTCTGCCTTAGGCAATTGCTACTGAGAGCTAGGTTCCGCGCGCGATATCTGATGTACAAATTTCCTTTCTCCTTTCTATTTTACCAACCACCACCACCACCACCTTTCTCGTCTTCCCACGCCTCTTTCCATCTTCCTTCCTCCTCACCTGATACTTTTCTTTCAAGTTGGCTTTCTTACATGTTATTCTGCTATCAGGCAGAACCTGCACCAGAGGAGGTGTGCCTGAATTCTGGACATGTTATTTTTTTTTTAATTGAACTTTGAAAATTTGCAAGCGAACCTCACTTTTTTTACAAAAATATGAAGTCCTCCACCGATAACCACAGACCCAACAAAACTATGCACAGTATCGCAGCAGTCGAAAAAAAATTAGTGAAAATTACGTTTTAGTCCCGCCTGCTTAATTTTCGGAAAAACGTGCGCGCGACAAGTGCGCACAGAGGAGGCATTGTCCCCGCCTTCATTTGTTTTTCCTTCCTTGTGATGAGACGGATATTTTGTTTTCTTTGTGATACGTCGGTAGTCACCAGCATCAACGAAGGTCAGAGCGGGGGAACGAAAGTTAAAACAAGAGGCGGGGACACTTCCTCCTCTCCACGCACCTACAGCGCGCCCCTCTTTGCGAAAATCAAGCAGGCGGGGCTAAAAATGTAATTTTCACTATTTTTTTTCGACTATTTATCTTACGATACTGTGCATCGTTTTTGTTGGGTCTGTGGCAGACTTGTACACGTTACCGAAAAAAAGGAACTAAATACCGTTACTCGTTACCACGAAAAAAAAGGAACTAAATACGTTACCCGTTACCAAAGTAACAAAAGGAACGCGTTCCCGTTACTCGACAGTAACGAGTTACTTTTACGTTACCATGCTATTACAGAGCCACAACCATGTCAAAATTGACACGTGCTTTATTTGGTCCGACAATTTCCATGGAATTCACTTTGAAGAATAGTTGGTACGCGAAATGGCCATCGGTTATTTTTGGTGCGTTTGCTCGAGAGAGCCTGTGTGGCAAGACTGAAAAATTGCTGTGGAAATGCATGGTTGCATCAAATACAGCCACATTTGTTTGATGCATGTGTTGGATGCGCCTGACTAGTAGCGAGGCTGACTTTCCTTCTTTTGTTGTTCTGTGAATTCAAGGTCAACAGCTGCTTTTATTCCCTTATTTTGGCACCACGGTTAGGAGGCTACACGACGTCAGCGCGATATTGTGCGTTTATGATCAGATAAATATGTGATATATACGATATGTTCTGATAAAACTGATAAATGCTACAGCAACGTCTACAAGCCGTTGTATAAGCTGGTACTTTGCATGGCTAACCTTTCCTTTCGTTCAGTAACAACACCCCCCCCCCCCCTCCCTCCCGTTGTTAGCCACCAAATCAACAAAGGTTCTCTGGCCTCACAACACGGCATTGGCTCCACGAGGTATTCGATTGATTCATGGAAAGCAGTGCCTTTAACGTGTAATCCTCGATACGGTAACTGCTACAGCTAACTAAAATATTCAAGACGCTTACCTGAGCACGCTCCTCCAAATTCGAATACGACGAGTGGGATGCACTCGGCCATTTTAGTTTGGGAAGGCAAAGAAGACACTAAAATACTACATTCCCGTCACCTTTTGCCGCCTTCACCCTGAACGTCTCGTCCAACCCAGGCCACACTCACGTGATTATCGTCTGTGCCATCTTATAATCCAACGAGTGATCCTCAGTGGAGCCCACAAGTGTGGAGGTGGGAGCGAAAATACGGGGACTAAGGTTTCTTCCCGGGTTACGCTGCTAGGTCAATGACGCGCGTAAGCTGCATATCATAAATCCGGGATTTTGTGGTCCACGTCCGGTGGACCCACTTTACAACAACACGGCGAATTAGCAGAGATTGACAATGCCATCTCAGGATCCGAGTTTCGGCCAGCTTAGTTACTCTAGTATATCCATTGGCAGCTGCTTGGAGATAACACCCACACGCCACACCCACAAACAAATCCAGGGTATTTTTCCAAGAATGCTTTCATTGTCAATGACACGACCCGGAAGTGTTGCTGCATTCGTCATGCCGGTCACCTCAGGACTCAACAAAAGAATGACTGTCGACCAGAGGCTCCCAGGAGCTGAACATCCAGGTCAGGTCACCTCGTGTTAGAAGCGTAGAGATTTCGGGAATTTCCACATACTAACTGACCATGTCGTCCATGTTGAAGCCGAGCATAAACGAAGGAAAGGAACGAGTAACGTGAGTAACGAGTTACCGATTTTTGTAACTGAATACGTTATTAGTTACAATTTTCAGAAAAGTAACTAGGTCGTTACTTCGTTACCGAAAAAAGCAACTGGTTACTGGGTAACGAGTTACTTGTAACGAGTTACGTACAACTCTGGGACTCTGTGGTTATCCGTGGAGGACTTCATATTTCTGAAAAAAAAAATGAAAAAAAAAGAGGTTCGCTTGGCAATTTTCAAAGTTCAACTTAAGAAAACAAATTTCCCTCAATTAAAAAATATCCAAAGTCTTCCTAAATGGTGGCAAAAGTTTCTAGACGGTAATTGCCGAAAGTCGCACAATCCTCCGGCGAGTATGTCGCCAGTTAGAATTTTTTATCACCTTAGGTGAAACACCCTGTATATACATCTTTAGAGCAGCTCTGCGGCGTCGCCTGCAATCGATCGCGGCGGCCGCGCCATTTACATTGGCAACCATCCTCGTCCCTTGGTTCATCGTCGTTACGGTCGTTACAAGCTAACGAGTGGCGGGAAATTCAAAAAGGCGGGCGGGAAATTTAAAAAGGTGGGCACGTGATAAAACACGTGCACGGCGCTCTTCGCGCCATACGTGAAGGCCGTGGTACACGTCACGCGCAATGTGTCACGTGTCCACCTTTTTGAATTTCCCGCCACTCGTTAGCTTGTAACGACTGTAACGACGATGAAGCGATTAAGCCCCCAGATCTACCATCGTCAAGCTGTTGAGCACTTCCAGATTTTTCTCCGCGACACCGATCTCCTCTTTACCCTATGCTATGATGTGTGTGTGTGTGTGTGTGCGCGTGTGTGCGTGCGTGCGTGAGTGGTGCGTGCGTGCGTGCGTGCGTGTGTGTGTGCTCCACTAACTATCGACCCCTACTCAGCGTCGTTCATAATCTCACCAGCAGGACACATTTTATCCTCTCCATTGTGGATTGGGGTAGTGGGCCGCACCTCATGTGGCGCATTTCACCATTCATCACCATTAATTTATCTGTTGTTGTTGTTTTTTTTTGGGGGGGGGGGCTGTTCTATGTGCCACTACTCTTCTCATCACAACATAATGTCATGAGTCTCATACCCTTTTAGGTCATGGAGGACACGAATTCTTACCAACATGTTTCTCCGCAGGGCCAAGTACCGCATTCGCCATGACGAAAGCCATCAGGGAAATATGAGTGGAATGTACATGGAGTTTTTGATAAAGGGATCATCGACCCAGTTCTACCAGCATACCACTAATGAAGGCGATCAACCCATTGACATGCGTTGCGAAACCAACAACAAGAAGGGGGCCTACGTGCTTCAGTTGCATGTGCAGAACAATGGATCCATTAAGGTGAGCTTGCCGTTTCGCAAAGGCTGCGATACGTTCGTGATTATCTCAATGTCACGTGCAACAGAAACTACCATGCAATGCCCTCGACTTTCTCTGCAACATTGGGAATTCCACTAGTTCCCGTTACACGCGGAAGAGCTTGTCTCGAACTCTACCCCATCCCCTGAGCTGAGACAAGCTGTCGCAGCGTATACCGTTACGCTACACTCTTAAAACTGGGACTTCTTTTGTGGCATCTAGAGTGTTGCGGCGGCTTCTCTATGAGTGGTCAAGGACGGCTTTCCAGATGTCATTGTTGGAAGCGATAGGAGAAGGACAAAACTATCACAAAAAACGCCAAACGCTACGAAATGCGACAGCATTGCAGCAGACGACCCATGGTCCCTGCGCTGTCACCGTCGATGATATCCGTGGGGCGCAATGGCAAACCGGACCATAGTCTGGTATGGGGTTCGTGCGCAAACACGGGTTTCGCCGCAAACGCATTCATTTCTTGTTGACATCACTTACTCTTTGGTGCGCATTTCTAAACCTCTGGCCGATCGTAATGGCTGCACGCTTTGTCGCACGCCGCTTCAAAGAAACATAATAGGTAAAAAGAATGACGCTCAACAGGTTAGGAGCATGAATAATTTAATTACGAGACTCTCGTGCAGCTGTCTGCACTTCTTCAGGTAGCAAAGTACATGGTACAGCGAGACAAAGAGAGAGAAGGAGAAAGTGGGCAAGGCTTATACAAAAACGTCAGATGGCAGACGGTTTAAAATGTGCACAAAAATTTCGAGAAGCAGCTTAGCATGGCAAGGCCAAGTAGAACGTCCAAAGGGATAATGCAACAAGTTACAGGAAGAGACACTCGATAAGAAACGAGAACACACCCAATGACAAAACGTGGCACTCGCCCATTGGGTCACAGGCCCAGGTTCCAGACATCGTGTCGCCGCGGATAATGGCACGCAAAGTTTATGAAAACGTAGGTATGACGAGCAGAAAAAATCATCACAATTCACAATGTGAAAGGGTGTCGGTTGTCACAAGGAGGAGTTACAGCTTTAACCAAGCTGGCGGACCGCTATGGACATTGAGACCGTTAGGCTTAAGGGTGTTGAATTTAGAAATAAAATATGATTCTTGGTTTTTCGCTTGGAAACATTATCGTAACCTGACTTAAAGTGATAGTCGCTTTTGTTAGGGCTGTATTCGGAGCAAATTTGCGAAGCGGAGTAGTTTGTAGTGAGCGAGCACCCTCCAACAGGAAGAGACAGGGACACGAACACGCACAACAAGACAATCTGCTTTACTATAGCAACTAAGTAAAAGGTTACTAGAAGAAGGTGCTCACAGTTTTTCCAGAAGAGATCACAGATTTTCCCGATCTTGCGCATGTGTTCTGAGATTTTTCTTCAAGTAAATGTCTTTGTTGTATTCTGTCACGCAGTTGCTATAGTGAAGTAAATAGTCTTGTTGTGCACGTTTGTGTCCCTGTCTTTTGCTGCTTGAAGATGATCGCCCGTGTTCGTAGGACATGGAAATTATGTGAGCATGCATGTGTTCGCACACTTATTAAATTTTATGCCGGTTTCTTTCACAAAAATTGATGCTCTTTGCATCCTCTTGCTCCACCGCAACCCCGTGTTGTAAACTAACAAGCTGCAAGTAAATCTTTCTGATCGGTCCAGTTGTTACTCATGTCATGCAGCATAACATTGAGACCTGTCTCATTCCAGCTGCCCATGTCTCGAAGCGGCACACAATATTGGGACCATATTGGCTGGTCATTGGCGATACGGGACCAATATGGGGCCCGTTTCGCCAAGATTTCCCCCATACTGGCTGGAACTGTGCAATATGGGCCCCATATTGCACAGTTCCAGCCAGTATGGCGAATATCTTGGCAATATGAACCCCATATTGCCCGTGTATACCCCGTATAGACTGAAAATACAGAAAATGGTGCGTACCAGTGCTGCACAAATGCCCAAGCAGCACGGCAAGACTAGACGTTGAAGCATAGGCGCCGACTGCGGGGGGGGGGGGGGGGGGCCTTGCCCCCCCGGAACATGAACTAGGGGGGGGCGCCGCCTCCCCCGGGAAGTCCCGCTAAGAGACTGACACCAACCTTTGGGGCTCGGCGCGCCAGGGTCAAAAGACCCTGGCTTTTTGTTTTGTTTTTTCTGTTCTTCCTTCTGCTTATTTCTATACCAGTTCTGCATACATCATAGGATCCCGCCGGAGTGTGTGATTCTTCAACATTAGTTTTGTGTTCATTTTTCTTTTCCTTTTCTTTCCTTCTTTTTGTCTTCTTTTGCTTTCTTCGTTTCTTTGACTTTTTCTTCCCCCTTTCACTTTTTTGTTGGAATAACAAGCCGACATCCATCTGGCTTTCTTTTCCTTTCTTTTTTTTTCTTAATAAACATACACCCCCCCCCCCCCCGCCGCCAGAGTACGTACTTCGCGGTGCGCCCTTGCCCCCCCCGGGAAAATGAAAACTCTCCGCCTCTGCGTTGAAGTGTGTGAAATGCCCTATTCAGTATACGTCGTTACATCCAACAACTTCCCGCAGAGGATGAACATTGTTCGAAACAGTCAACATACGTGGCAATCCCATTGTAACTTCCACTAGAACTCGACAACTCAATTTTCCATGTTCCGGCAGCAGCCGCCATCTTGTTTCGCGATGCCAATGCCAATCGGTTGAGCCGACTGAGAGCGAGCGTGGTCGTTTGAGCGAAATCACGCGTCCTACAACTAATGCGCATGCGCGACAGCCGTATCGGACGTTCCATACGGGCTAAAATGTCTCTGGTTCCTGTAATGATAACGGAATTGCGGCAGGCCAAGTAAAAAAACAGAATGTTTGATACGAAGGGATGGCTCTTCTGTAAGTTAGGTGCTTTCAAGTTGCTGCAAGCAGTGTGAGTTGCTCTGGCGTATGCCCGTCACCGTCACGAAAGTGTTTTGCTCCTTTGTACTTTGTACGAGAGTACAAAGGATGTGCTAGGATAGTGATGGGCAATCCAGTTCGCTTTGGTGAACTCGTTCATCTTCCGCCTCAATGCCAATACACACTCGTTCATGCAGTTGGCAATACAAAACTCGTTCATGCAGTTCAGTCTGGTTCACCGAACCGTTCAAAAGATTCGTCCTTTCCTTTATCTGTCAGTGGCGTCATAACGTCATGTGACCGATTCCAACGGCGAGGTCGGCGGCTAGCTTGCTGCAGTCATGTGAGATTTCTCCAGAGCGTCATGCCGGCGGCTTTCGCAATACGGCGTCCCCGATTGTGCATGTCTTCTGGAATTTTATTGTAGCGGCAGCTACGGTCATTCAGACTATCATTAGCGTTGGAACAGAACGGCAGCAGTTACTTATGTGTAGGATCGTAGACAGTAACTGAGTAAGGGTTGTCAATTTGTGTGTTGGAGCCTCAGAACTGAAGGGCGAGTGTGTTCCATGACGTGTTCGTTCAATGGAGTACCGCGCTAAATCTGACAGTCACATGCCGGTGATATTGGTCGTATGTTGCGATAAGCGAATACATGTTTATGGCACCGTCTCTCACTGTCTGAAGAAAAGAAGAAAAAAACAATTCATTCTGCGCACTGTAATTCTCTCGTAGTTCGCATTTTCTTGAGTCAACTTTCCGCTTGCTTCCACTTCTCAGCAGGCCTTCCTTTGGTCACGCAAAATCTCCTTCATGGTTCCTTTTTGGTGCCCTTCATGGTAGGTACATTCTTTTCGCCTGCATCCTCTTTTCGCCATGGACATCGTATGTATTTAAGTACTGGTGAAGAACCGGTGCAGCATTTTTCTTTCGAAAAGAATGAACTTCGTCTACTTTTACATAGAATTGAGAATGCACAGCAAGGCTCTACACTGTTTACCAAGTCAGAGTACTTTTCTTTGCAACAAAAAACTATAGAGGGTTCACACTCTCCTCAGCATTGCAGATACCTATGGTGCATGTTAATCACTTCGCTGTGTCATACAGGGTGCTGCACTCAAGCGTGCCACATTTCCGCACGTCATAAGAAAAACAAGAAAAGAAAAAGCGAAACCGAAACTCTTTGAGCAAGAGGAAGGTAGTCTGCAAGGCAGTTTATTCTGAGTTTGCCCTAACACAGGCTTGTCGAGTATGGCCTCGTTGCGCCACGTGTGTGTGATGTGGCGAAACTCGTTGTGAAACGCGGTTCGCCAATGAAGTGTCCTCAAGATAACGGGAATAGGCCACAGAAAACGCATGGGGTCAAAAGTTCGAACAATTTTTATCTCCTGTGTGCGCGAACAAACGACGTCCGCAAGGAGTGTTAAAAACCTTCTCAGCGTGCAAAATTTCAGGCGAGTTGGACATTATCTGCTTTTCTTATGAAGCGACGGAAATGTGTCACACTTGAGTGCCACTCTGTTAAGGATAGAGGAGGCTGACCCGACCGTATTCTACTGGAGAACGGTTTATTTTCTATTGCTCGTGCGAACCCGCTCGCTCGCTCATCTCCTGAATATCCTCCCGCGACCGCGTTTAACGAGTCAGCTTCCAGCAGGTACAAACGTTGGGGAGGACGCCGGAGCTGTTGACCATTCGGGAGAAGTACTTTGAAACAGCGCTCGACACCATCTCTTCCTGGGAAGGAACCAACTATGCGTCCGAGTTTCCAAACCAGAGGTGGCAGTGCATTGTCCTCCACTATCACGACGTCGCCGACGCGGATTCGTGGATGTGCCCTCGGTTGACTGTGGTGTGCAGAACGCAGAAGCAGGAGATAGTCCTTCTTCCAACGAGTCCATAACTGCACAAGAAGAGCCTGTCTATGTAGAACTCTGCGACGAAGACCTGCAGGAGTGGAACTGGGCACCTCTAACCCCCTCTAATCCTCAGGTGGATTGGCCTACAGATCTCTGCCTAGTCAAAAGCACGATGACTTGCGCACTGGACTCACCTCTGCCTGTCAGAGCTTAAGCTTGCCGACTTCTCCTGATTTGCACGATCCACTCCTTAGGATTAAGGATTACGGACGCCTTACTAAGGTTCTAAGAGTCACTGCTTGGATCAAAAGGTTTCTTCGTAATGCGTCACTCCACACCACGTCCTCCTCCGGACCGCTAACAGCCGCGGAGTTATGTGAGGCAGAGTTGTACTGGATACGATTTGTTCAGCGCTCTGCGTTTCCTTCAGAAGTCGCTACGTTAGAGGTCGGACAATCTGTCGAGTCTGCTTCCACTATTCTGACTTTACAGCCCTTCCTTGACAAGAAAGGTTTGCTTCGTGTGGGTGGTCGCCTGCAGGCCCTTGATGCGTCGGAGGAGTTGAAGCATCCTATGATACTACCTTGCAACGACCTTCACTGAGCTTCTGGTTGAAGCAGCACATATCCGCCTTCTTCATGGCATACTCACCACACTCCCTGTAGACATGCCGCGATGGCTGGCGCACGGTTAGCGCCATGGAGGAAGGAAACACAGGAGCTGCCCTTCCAACGTTTTTCCATTGGGACGTGCGTGCCAACCTTCGCGTTGCATTGTGGGATGTTCCTGTCTATCACGTGACCACTCACGTGATCCCAAAAACATGCGCACGCCAGCTGCCGAAGCAGACGACCGGAGTTCGTCATAACAGTGATATCCTCTTTGTGATGAACGCTCCCGTGCATCGTGCATTTTTATTTTTGTGTGTTCGGAGGTTTACACTCGGTTTTATTACAATACCAGATATGGTCTGCAGGACAAGCACGGACGTCTAGAAACATCACTTGTGGCAGCGACGTTTGTTTGACGACGTGGCCACGTTTCGTGTGATGAAGCGTGGTGTTTCATCGGGTGATGGAGCATGGTTCCCGACGCGAAAGCTTGTATTCGTTAAAATTCGAAAGCGTCAGTGTCGTTTTGTGAGTTATCTACATTCCATAATTCTCCAAATATCGGCATCGGCTGCGCTATAAAATCTCACAATGGACAACGTTTGATGGTTACTAATCATTGCGATATAACCTAGTCGGATTGCTCAATAGTACAACCGGACTCCTTTGCTTTTCAAAAACTGAATTGTTAAATAATTACCTTAGTCTGCAGTAGTCGTCGAATGTTTAGATGTAACCTAGATTTTTGTGTTCCATCGGGATCCTTTTTTGTTTTTTTGTTTCTATCATTACGTTTGTAATTATATTAGTTGTCCTGCAGTGTAATTCTTGTGATGACGCCTATGACGCCTATCTTCAGTTCCTTTCTTTTCTGCGATTCGATGTGTCCACATGACTATGATAGTCATTCTTGTGTTACTTTTGCGTTTTTTTTTTCTTGTGTTTTTCTCACTTTCTTTCTTTTGTGTGTGTGTGTGTGCGTGTGGATTCGGCTGTTTGGTTTGGTATAGCTAGTTTTACGTGGTTGACGCTATTGTGGTCGACGTATGCATATACGCGGCTGCGGGGAGTTGGGTGCGTCAAGTCCCCAAATCCTGACTTTCCGTCCCCACTCCCGCTCACGAAAGTCAAGTGACAAATAAACATTTACATTGATATTATTATTAGTATAATTAACATCCTCTCGCACTCTCGAATGATAATATCCATTCTGACAGGTATACCTACACGGGGTACTGCAACCAGCACGATGGACCTAAGAAAAAACTTCAGCTCTCATTAATTATGACAAAATAGCGGTCTATCTTATCTTGTATAGGCTATGGTTTGATTTCCTTCTCGTTTGTTGGTAACATTACTGCTGTGTAATTAATCTAGGTATTATCTGCGTACTTTTCCTTTTAATGCTTGGAGTGGTATTGTTTGTCATTTGTCTGGCAGTCCCAGCCCACAAGCCTTCTAGGCATAGGCGAACCAGTTTTGTTCTGTATGCTTAGTTTGCAATAAATTGCATTGAATTATTATTATTATAAACACCTTCTTGCACTCCTGAGTAATATTATTCATTTTGACAGGTCTACTGCAATGGAGAATTCATGGGCAACGCAAAGCTGAATCTCGCTAAGTTCGGGTTTGACTTGGTCTATCACAGAATTGACCAAGGGTACGATCCTATCGCGGTCTTGGAGATCCACTACGCTTACACATACAGCAGAACAACTGTCTTCAACACGGTACTGTACTTTCGTTGAATTTTGCGGCTCCAAGGAACACCGCGTCCAATAAACGAACGCATAGTCTAGTGGGGGGCCGTCTTTGCATTCTCTTCAACGTGGAGGTTACCAACTGGATGCTACTGGAAAAATACGCCTAAGGGTACTTGAGAAGTCAGTTTTTAGTGAAACAGCGTGAGTGCGTCACATAGAAAAACCATTCCTGGTAAATTGTTTGGCAGTGGAGCTGGAACCATATAACATCGTGCTTGCCACAGTTACAGTCGACAGAAGCCATCTTAAGGGGACTATGAAACGTCACGAACGCCCTGTGAAACTTTTCCTGAAGACTGTTCTTCATGTCGAGTAACTCGTGCCTCTGAGTTTCTTAAAAGGAAGTGCACCATTTTTTAACCACGCACAGGTCATATTGCCTCCGAACCCCTCATCCACCCCTCTCCCTTCCTGAGAAACACCTAGTGTTTGCACGTTGCCAACGCCAACTAGATACAGAGCTGTCTCCTCTCCCTTCTTCGATTAAGAGTCATGACTCGTCTGCTACCGCGATTCATCGTTCTGCGAATTCAAGAACAAACAAATGATTGCAGTTCACCTGGAACCTGGAGACATAAATATTTAGACAACACACACACACATAGATTGGATGATGATGGGGTGGGCGATTCACCGCTGTTGAGGCGGTACACTGCCCTATTGCGCGTCGGGAAATGATGAGGGGATGACGATGGGGGTTTTCAGAGAGCCGTCACCAGACCGGTGGAGCCCAAGTACTCCGCAAGAAGACGAAGGCCTTACATCTGGTTAGCAGCGTTCCACCACGGTCCGAGGATCTTCGCGAGGTTGAACGGCAGCTTGTCAATGCGTTGCATAGAGAGTTACATTAGTGCACATTCGTGGTGATATTGCCCAGAGGCTAGCGTGACGTGGCAGAGGTCGCCGTGCATTCCACGAGTGGGGCAGAGGGAAGACGAGGTGGAGCCGAGACGGTGTTGAAAGGCAGGTGTAAAGGCAACGTTGAGCCTCATGCGGTAGAAGAGAGCCGGCCGGTTTCACGTCAGTTCAGGCAGGGAGATCCCATCGACCTCTTGGATTGTCATTATTTTTTTATTTAGAAGCTCATAATACATGATGACCAACAGCGGTAAAATGCATAATTTATACGGAAAAGCTTTCGCGCAAAAAAAAATCGAGAAAATTCGGCCATGAATTGGGGTGTTTCAGTTTTGCCGTGTTTGCACACGTATATCTCCCGAGTCTTAAAAGATACTGCAGTGAAATCCTTTTATGATTTAGTATGCCTACAGGCCAGCAGTCCGAACGCCGATTTTGGCGCGCAGTAGCAACGATCTGTGATATAAAAAGTGGCGAACATGCTCTCTCGCGCAGTTTTGTTTCAACTTCGACGCGTGATTTCTCTGGCTGTAGATATTCCTCACTACCATATTTGGGATCACTTCACTCAGCTTTTAATGCTCTTTCATTTGATATATATATATATAGGGTGTTCCAGGTAACTGCAAACATATTTAAAAAATATATATAACACTTTTTCCAAGATGAAATCAATTTCAATATAGCATATGCTGAAGGGCACTCCCTAGGAGGACATTAGCAAAGTCCAAAGGCAATGTCTTAATTAACTTTCATTAATTAACTTTTTAATTATAAAAGCTACAAAGTTATCCCAATGAGAACATCTGTTCCTTTCGGTCACCTGATATCGTAGCCGTTTTCAGAAGAAAAATCCGTTCGATTGATCGCCCGCAAAAAATTCGTGAAGGAACGCCATTTTTTTCCTTATTTTGTTCATTACGCATCTTCGCAGACGCGTATCTCCTTCATCCCCAACGTGAGAGGGGAAAGGAGTACAGTGCCGCCTCATGCGTCGAAGATGAGCTTTAACTTGCGGAAACAAAACAAAAACAAATGTATCGGCTGACTCTATCGGAACTGGCCTTATCTTGGGTTCCATTTTCTGTTTCCTTTTAATCTTATTCCAGGACGCGAGAGGCGATAGTGTGCTCGTTCTTCCTCTCACATTGGGGGTGATGAAAAGACGCGTCTTCTAAGAAACGCAATGAACAAAATAAAGAAAAAAAAAGGCTTTCCTTCACGAATTTTTTGCGGGCGATCTATCGAACGGATTTTTGTTCTGAAAACGGCTACGATATCAGGTTACCGAAAGGAACCGATGTTCTCATTGGGACAACTTTGTAGCTTTTATAATTAAAAAGTTAATTAATGAAAGTTAATTAAGACATTGCCTTTGAACTTTGCTAATGCCCTCGTAGGGAGTGCCCTTCAGCATATGCTATATTGCAATTGATTTCATCTCGGAAAAAGTGTTATATATATTTAAAAAATATATGTTTGCCGTTAGCTGGGACACCCTGTATATATCGCGCGTAGACCACCTGCAGGTATCTGTTGAAACAGCCAAATGTTAAGGTATATTTCGAAAAAACAAGGATTTTGAGCGTCCGTTTCTCGAAGAGGCCCCTCTTCATATCTTTTATATTTTGCCAGGGCATGACCCTTTTTTAATCAATCAATTAATCCTATCCTCAACCAATTCGTGACCACCATATTGATGTTATAGGAAAATTTAATGAGACAGGTATGAGACAGGTATGGTCACATGTTCAGGGGCTGCAGGATGACGCAACGATTATGTACAACGGTTATTTACAACATGGTGATCGATGAAATGATATGATATAGTTCACGGCGGCGTGCCCTTGATCGTAACGCAGCCACCTCGGGCTGAAAGCGACGGATGGAAGCGCCATCGACGAAGAAACCTGTCATCTCCAATAGCGAACAGTTCCCGCTGCAACTCAGTAGTGAGCAGTATGCGCGCTCTCCGCACCAAGCAAAAAATGGGCACATCTCGACGACGTTGCGCGACTGCCTTACAACGAGCCTCCCAAAGCACAACCGCGCCGCAAGCTGTGAGAAGTACACTAAGGCGGTGTGGGTGACGTTGGTTAAAGCGCACTGGGCATACTATGTTCGTGCTTCGTCGGACAAGGTTCCAAAAGACGCGAGCAATGCGGCAGGCAAACAACACGTGCATGTTTGTCTCGCGTTCACTGCAGTAAGGGCACAAATCTGTCGCTGTTACGTGCCACGAGTACAGGCGGTCCCGTGTGGGTTGCACGCCCCACGCGAAAGACCACATGGTGTCCCGCAGAAATCCAGGGAGCCATGTAAACACCGTCCATGCTATGTTTGACGCCTGCTCAACACGCACTCGAAGGCTCTCGCTCGCTGACACGGAGTCCAGCAACAGCGCACCAGCCATCGAAGAGGGGGAAGCCGCAACGAGGCTGCCATCAGGAACAAGGGGCGAGAGCTGTTGGTAGTACGTATGAACCGCGGCGTGAAACCCCAATGGTGCTACCGCCCGTGAACCACTGACAGGGTTTGGCCCGAGGAGTTCCACCCAGTAGGTGAGCAGCACTTTCGCCGGCGAGTCTTCCTCAGCGTGCACAATTCGCAACGTGGTGCTGAGAGCGATGCCCCGATTCATAAGCCCGATATCTGGAAGGCTCATCCCGCCCTTAGAATTCGTAAATGCCAGCATGGTCCGTAGGACAGGGCCTCTCCGCTTTCTCCAGAACAATGACAAGAGGCAAGAGTGCACCCGAACGACGACTGCACGTGGGGCAATAGAAACGTGACTAAGATGCCACAAGCGTCCCGGTAAGACAGTACGTGCGAGGAACGATCGTTCACAATACGACAGGTCAAATGCCTGTGTCGCATCACACTTCGTCTGGAGCTCCTCCAGCGCCCTGAACCAGTTATCGACCTTTGGGCCGCGACAGTCGAACACAATGCCCAGTATTTTTAGTGACGCGCTGAACTGGAAAGGCAGTGATGAATACGGAGAAAAGCTCCCGAGTGGCATCAACTTGGTCTTGGCGAAGTTGAGCATCCCACCGGAAAGTGCAGCATAGGACTCGTAGACTCGAAGGACCTCAGACGCAGAGCTTGCATCCCGCAGAAGAACCGTGATGTCATCAGCGTACGCACTGACCTTCCATTCCCCGGATCTGGGAAGCGGAAAACCGCGAATGCACGGGTTGGTCTCAATGTTCCATAACAGGGGATCAATTGCCAAGGTGAACAGAGCTGGAGAGAGTGGGCAGCCCTGCCGTACGCCCCTAGAGACTGGGAACTCCCTAGACAACTGCTGCATCATGTACAGGCTGCTGCGATGATTGCGGTACAGCTTGGCGATGGCACTGATGAGCCATCCAGGGAACCCGTACTCTCTGAGGACAGCGAACATGTAACTATGCACCACACGGTCGAATGCTTTCTTCTGGTCAAGTGAAAGTAAGCAACCATCCGGTACACGTGGAGTGGCGTAGCTCAGTGCGTCTCTCAGCCCTGACAGCGCGGTGTACATCGTGCGGCCTGGCACTGAACAAGTCTGAGAATGGTGGATTACTGCCGGGAGAGCATTTTGGATTCTATTGGTCAATACGGAAGTCACTATCTTGTAATCGCTGTTCAGCAGCGTTATTGGCCTCCAGTGTTCGGGACTACCAAGGTCGCCGCTTGTCTTCGGGAGCAAGACTATATGTCCATAACCAAACGACTCCGGGAAGTCGGCACCTTCGAAAGCCCTTCGAACAACGTCGAAGAGGAACTCCCGAATGCAAGGCCAAAACGTAGCATAGAATTCGGAAGAAAGCCCATCAGGTCCTGGACTCTTGCCAACTGCCGCACATCGGACCGCCATGTCCAGCTCTTCCAAACGCAGAGGATGTTCTAAAGCGTCGTGGTCGATCCGGGGAAGGACCGGAAGGCCCTCGAAGAATGAGCTTCGCGAACTGCTGACAGACTCGTCAGTGTACAAGTTCCGAAAAAAGTTTTCAAAGCCGGCGAGCACCTCCCCGGGGTCTTCAGTCACACTGCCGTCTGGTCTTCGGAAACGAGGAAGCTCACGCTGTTCGGTGCGGCGCACGGAATCCAGGTACCGGACCACGCCAGGGCCAGCAAGCGCCTGAGACCTGAAGTAATTTTGTCGCGCCCGTCCAGAAGAATCTTGAAGCAGTAGACGGTAGCGGTGCTGCAGCGTCGCGAGATACTCCTCCATCATGGGTGTCAACGGCGCTCCTCTGCTCACAATACGTATTTTGGCAGCTAAACGCGCAAGCATGGCTGTTCGCGCCCGCGCTTTCCGGCGTCCCCACGTCTGAAAGAGGTCGCGCACCCAGACTTTGAACTCATCCCACTCTGCTGGAGTTGGCGACCGACTTGCTAGGTACTCTGCGATTTTACCCTTGATCTCCGAAACAACATAGTCGTCATGGAGAAGCGAAGAGTCGAGACGCCAACGCACTGCATGCCCAGTGCTGCCGGGAAGCTGTGAAACATCTAGAATCAAGATCACAGCATGATGATCACTAACATGAGCGCCGAGCTGGGCAGTGCTGATTACGCTGCAGCCAGTAACGTACGGCTGAAGGTCCCCAGGTATGTAGAAACGGTCCAGACGGGACGCAGAGCCTGCACGTGACCACGTTGCCACGAATGTATCCCCATGCACCATCGTCCAGGCGTCGCGCAGACGGTGCTCTTGCAGCAACCGACGGAGCTCACGCGCGTTCCAAGTTGGGCGTCCGCGCCCGGGGCCACGAACGTCACAGTCAGAATCCACCACACAGTTAAAGTCACCACACAGGACGGCACCACTAGGTGGTATGAAACTCGTACGGAGGTGATAAAAGAAGGTGTTGGTGTCACTTGTGCGGGATGGAGCATACACGGTGATGAACGATAGCTTCTTCCCCTGGATAATGAAGTCGAAGCGCAGGGCGCGACCTTCCGCATCATGCCTCGCAAAGCAATGAGATTCTAGGCTCGGGTTGAGAACCACAACGCCCACACCACTCCGATGTACAGTCCCGAAGCTGAAAAACGCGCGGACGTTGCACCTCGCAGTAAAGCCAAAGACGTCAGCATACCTTGTGAAGTGCGTTTCTTGCAAGAAAAGTAGATCGCAGCTCAGGCTGCGAGCGAACTGAATAACGGAGACCTGTTTGGCGGGCGACCGGAACCCTTGGACATTTAAGGACATGACGCGGAGAGCCATAACAGTGAGGATGAAAGAGCTGGATACACTCATCATGATTCGCCGTCAGACGCAGGCGGCATGTGGACGCTAGGCGGGGAGCCCGTACGTGACTTCGTCCGACCACACTTCTTACGCTTCGGCATGGGAGCAGCAGCCGCGTCCCCAGACGAAGACAAATGCTGATGTTTTGCGGCTCGAGGCTCAGAGGAGTTCTCATCGACGTCCGAACTCGCGATGGAGTAGAGGGACGTTGAAGAATCATCCATCCCGTCATCATCAAGCACTGGCCAGGCCTCTGGGCCCAACAGATTGCAGTTTTCTACCGTGCCTGCTTCAGAGCCACTGAGCTGGGGAAGACCGCCAGCCGCAATTACTGGCACTGTGATGTCGGGCAGCTTGTGAGTGCATGACGTGTCCAAGCCCACAGAATCAGGTACCGACTTAGGAGAAACAGCATTGTCCGTCACCCCAGCCGCCGATGCCAAAGCCGGGAAGTCGGAAACGCTATCCACAAAAGTAGGGGTAGCTGTAGCAGCAGTATCGTGGGCATGATCTCCGGTATCAGGCACTGCCGGTTCCAAAACTGGGAAGCCAGCAACACTGTCCACAACAAGAGCACGGGCACGACCTCTATCATCGGGAGACGGGGTCTTGGGCCTTGAGTGTTCCCCTTTCGCTGCTGAGGAATAGGACCGACGCAGGACGCAGTCGACTGTGGCATGGCTCTGACCACATCGAAGACAGGGGGCTCGGCAGCCCACAGTTGGATGACCAAAGACTCCGCATCTCTCACAGCGTGATACCTTACAGTCGCCTCGGAAGTGGCCTTCCGAGCCACACCTACCGCACACTTTCTTTAACCCTTTGTAGTCTACCATAGCACGGTCCAACCCAACCAGAAGGAAGTTTGGGACTGGCTTCCTCATATCGAACTTGACTACTCGGATTCCGTTGCGTATAGTTGGGCGGTCTTTGTAGACCGGGAACGAAAGATCCTTCACTATTCCATACGGTGCAAGGGCCCGCACAAGTGCGTCATCCGACACGTATTCTGGTAACCTTTTGACTGTCAAATACGTGATCCTTGAGCTTGAAACTGGGTCAAGAGGGACTTCCTTGTCTTCATACACCACCTTTGCGGCTTCGAGAAGAGTATCACGGGCTCGCCTATTTTTGGCAAGAACTTGGAAAGACAGACCACCCTGGTGTTGAATGGAGTGTACATTGTCGTGACCTACCAGGTCACAGACGGCATCCATGACGCCATCTACGGAAGCCTCGTCGGGCACGGTGAAGTTGAAAGCATGGTCCTTTGGGGGCCTTACGGTGCTTAGCGTGCAGGACAGTGCGGCGGACATCGTGAAGAACCCTGGGGTGGACTACGAGAAGTCAAACCCCAGGCAAGCGAAGTTAGGCTTAGTATAGCAGCAGGAGCAGAATGAGCGAACGTCTGTACAGATCAACGTCGTCGTCTTCTTCCATATTGATGCAAACTGCATGGTCATCAACGGCGGTATAACGACCTCAGGAAATAAAACAAACTCACGAAAAAGAAGAGGATAGGAATTGATTGGCTGTGACACGCGATACGCGATACCTACGTTCAATACTCAAGCCGGCTGTGCTGTCTGTGGTTTTTCCTGGGTTTTCCTCAGACGCTTTCAGACATATGTCGGCACAGTTCCCCTAGAAGTCGGCCCAGGACGCACATTTCCCCAGGGCGTCAGTCGTGACGTTGCCCACATACGTGAGGCCGACAACGGCAAGCCCTTTCACCATCACCACCACCACCATCAATACTCAAGTCGTTACGTTCTTTCACTGAGCTTCCAGAAGTGCAAGCGTTACTCACGCTGGTACCAACAATCGTGCCCCTCGGATAACAGCGATGGCCACTAGCTCTTCCAGGACTTGGATTTTTCAGTGGAACTGTAGTGTGCTTCAAAACAAGTTAATCGACTTTCGAAACTTCGTCTGTCGTGACCAATTTCCTCTCATGGCTCTTTGTGAAGCCCGAGTGCCGACTTCTTTCAGACTTTCAAATTATGTTATATACAGCTTTGAGAGACGCACAGGACTTAGTCGGGCGATGCTTTGAGTCAGAAAAGACATTCCAAGTGTACTCGTTGGTGGACCATCGGATGGTGATTTTGAATATGCCGTGTGCAACGTGCGTGTGCGCTCTAGACGCATGACTGTTGCTAGCGTGTACATACCTCCGTCGGTACGCAATGAAGATCACCTGTTCACGGATTTTTTTTCGGCTTCTCCATAATCATTTCATCTTGTGTGGTGATTTCAACGCCCATGGTACTGCATGGGGAAGCTTGCATGATGATGTACGGGGCCGGCTATTACAGCGATGCTTGGAGGATTTTGACGCCAGCGTTTTAAATGATGGCTCTCCGACTTTTTTTGTGGACCCTTGAACTCCAGCTGTATTGATCACCTTGAGATCACATCTCTTGATCACCTCTCATGAGAAGACTGTTTTTTTTTTCCCTATCACTCGCCGTCATTTGAAGAACTTTCGGCTTCATATAGGTGGTAATGTCGTGCGGCGTGTTGCACACCATAAGTTTCTTGGTGTGATTCTTGATCGCTGTCATTCCGCTGACCGCTGTCTGACCGCTGATGGAGAGCGGAGGTTCGTTGTCTGAGAGGTAGATCTGAGTCTCGGCTGAGTGTCCCGCGATACCTCTTTGGTGCCCGCTGGGGGCTTTCTACAAGGGCATTGCTTGGTCTACACCGGTCGCTCATACGACAAATGTTGATGTACCATCTTTCAGTGTTGCATAACCTTTGTCCTTCGCCCGAACAAGTGTTAGAAACCGTCCTTGCAAAGAGCCTGAAACATTGCCTTGGTATCCGCAAGTCAACGCCAACTGCTGTCATGGCCGAAGCCAAGGAGCCTTCGCTGGTCTTCATGCGGACGGCAGAATCTCTTGGGCACTACATGAGGCTCTCCACTCGCCACTACCGTCACACATTAGTGCGCGACATTCTTCGGTGACCAGCATCCGGATACTGCCAAGCTGTTTTACCTCACCGCAGCCTCATTCCAAAGCATCAAAAACTGACTCTACTATGTGCACGACACTACCACAAGTGGAGGGAGTCGGACGAACAAGATAAGCGAGGCGTGAAACCAACGAATAGAAACAGTCATTAGGCTCAAGCACCTTAACATCTGAAGGCTAGTTGAAGTGCTGTGCAAGCGAAGATTGCAAGATGGGAAGCATGTGTTCCACCTGCAAGGTGAGTCCGACCTGCGTCAGTACGGCTTCAGTAGGCTACGGGTGGCGAAAATTTTCGTGCCTGCTCAGGATCTAGATGTTATTGGCATTTTCAGTTTTTCGTTTCGTTTCTCAGGTTCGACAGCCTTTCTACGTTTCAATTTATGCCTCATATCCACCATGCATTTCCAAAGGAAATATGCACCGCGAGTGCATCATTGCACAACGTTAAACAGGCTACAATTCGTGTTTGTTTCAAGCTCGTGTGTTTTTGTTTATCTTGCGCGCTGAGCGTGACGCACGAGCTTGACCACTTCTTTCCGCGCATCTGCAATGGACTAGGGTATTAAATAAGCTGCGTGTGTCTGTATAGTAACTTTAGTGACTGTACAGTGGACTCCTTCAGTTTATCTTGTCGAACGTGAACCCACGCACAGCCAAGTGCACCAAGTTATGCTCTCGGTATAGTCGGTACACGCGATCACGTGAGAAATGGACGCCTTCGTAGCCACCTGTCGGTAGCCCCGAATCCAATCTTCGCTCAGACTACCATAATGTCAGTCTAGAATGTTCTAGACTGAAAGATACTGCTAGAAAAGACAGCGCATCCTCGTTAGGGATCGATGTTTCACTGTACTTGCTTGACACGCGCCAGCCAATGATAAGCAACCCAACAACAAAAACAATAAATGATGACGATGGGATGGGCAGTGGCGTATCTAGAGCTACCTGCGCCCATGGCAACATGGTTAACATGATGTCCTTGGGGATGCGTTTTCGTGTTGTCCGCACTAGGTTTCACACTATAACCTCTCTAATGGCGGGTGCTTTAGATCATTTATGAATGTGCCAGGTTGAGTACCCGACCTGGCACATTCACATCCGACCACATAATAGCGCCCCTGTTCACCTGGCGCCCATGGCACCTGTCCACACCTGCCACACCCTAGATACGCCACTGGGGATGGGGTGTTTCACTGTGGTGGCGCGGTAACCTACCCCATTGCACGGGAACATTATGTGAAGGTGAAGGAATGATGAAAACACAAGAAAGAACTAAAGCGTCTGAAGCAGTCCAGTGGACAACAGGAAGTCCATGAACAGGTGAAGAACCCGACGATGGAGCCCAGGACCTTCATAGGGGCCAATGGGTGCAGCTAAGGTGAGCGGCCTCTTGCTGATGCGGGCCAGCTCACCACACAATGTCCGCCTTTGCGGGGAGTAGAGTGAACATTCCATAAGAATGTGCTGGGCGGTCACCACGACATTGCAGGTGGAACAGAGGCCCATGTCACAGCATCGGATCATACACTTGAATTCCGGGGTGAAAGCAACATTGAGGCGGAGTCTACGCAGGAGGGAGGTAAAACGGCGTAGGAGACAGGCAGGGAAAGAAAACGGCAGATTTGGGTCTACCGAATGCATTGGAGATTGAGCCGTGATGTCCAGGCGCCATTGCGGCAGAGCCAGGGGTTGAAACCATGCAGTTAGTAAAGCCCTTCCGTCGCCTCTTGAGGGCACGATGGGCACGGCTTTCGGGGACTCGTGGGCAGCCGTTGCTACTCTGTCAGCCTCCTCACTGCCTGTTAGACCGCAGTGACCTGGAATCCACTGCAGGGATATATGATGACCTTCATCATGTAGGCGCCGAACTTGATGGAGAATGTCTACCACGATGAGGGCCAGAGACCCACGAAGGCCCATGGTTGCCACACATTGCAGAGCCGCTCGCGAATCGGTGTATACCACCCAGGCACGGGGAGGGAGTTGGGAGATCTGCTGTAGAAACAGTAGAATGCCATACAGCTCTGCCGATGTTGCTGACGTAGGATACGACAGACAATATCCATGTGAGACTGCATGTGATGTGACAACAAAAGCACACGACGAACCATCCCGTGTGGAAGATCCATCAGTGATGACGGCAGTGTGGTCAGGATATTTAAAGTGCATCATGTCCGCTGCCAACTGCTGGAGAACTAAAGGTGGCACTTGATGCTTTGGAACTTTGAGGCCAGGGACCGATACGGAGAGGGTGATGGGAGCGGAAGCGACCACGGAGGGGTCGTGGGAACTGTTGGGTGGATTATGAACAGCTTGGACCTCACTTGCATTAGGCGCTTCAAGACAGCACTTTTGGCTTCGCCGATAAATTTTTGCTAGAAGGGGATGACGACGGTGGTGCGTTCTGAGGCGCAGGTAATGGCGAATTGTTTCCATCTGCCGTAGGATTTCTATCGGTAGCTCACGGGCTTCGGCTATCACCATTCGAGTTTCCGCGGCTCTCGGCACACCAAGAGATATCCTCAGGCTTCGCGCAAAACAAACAACTTTATTTTCTACCTTGGAGAGTGGGAAGTTTCATCGCCACAGGCGATACTCTACCCCATTGCTGGTTGGAATGGGGGGAATAAAATAACGAGCCCCTTCACAATAACGATCGAAGTCCGATGGTGTCCAGAAATGTCAGAAGAGCTTTGAGCGCAGAGCGTTGCTGGGCTGGATTGGCCCAGGGACCAAGCAATTTCGATAGGGAGAAAGGGCGAGAGTCCAGCTGACGAAGAGACTCGGAGAGTGTGGTCCGGGAAGGTTCGTAGTGAGGGCAATGAAGAAGAATATGCTCCAGATCCTGTAGAGCACCACAGTGGCAGCAGGAGGGAGAGTCAAGATGTCTCAAGCGGTAACGCCACTGAGCTGTAAAGGCCACATCGAGGCGCATTCGGTGTATTAATGCAGCATCTTGACGAGAGGTGTTTCGTGGCATGCGGAAAGCGAGCGTTGGATCAACTCTGCTCAACATAGAGGGCGGAAGAATGTCGGTTGTCCGTTGGCGGGAAGCCAGGGGTGTCACTAGGCGTCGCAGAATTGAACGGCGGTCTCCTCTCAGCATAACAATACGGGTCCGTTTCTGATACGAGAGTGCTGCTTCTGCGGCGCTGTCGGCGCGCTCGTTCCCCACGACACCACAACGGGCTGGAACCCACTGGAGAACTAGTCTGTGGCCTGCGGCGTAGATAGTGTGGTAAGCCATTAAAGGGACCGAAAAGTGAATATAAACCTATCGAAACTTTATGTTCAGCGAAAAGCTTGAACCTTCAAAAGTTCAAATATCAAAGAACTCCGCCGAAATCGCTGTAGTTTTTCTGTAATCGAATTTTCCATAATTGCATGTCCAGGGACCTTGTAGGAAACCGAGCAGTCTGTCAACAATTGCATGACCCCGCGCCATCTGTCGAGGACGCATGTAAGAGGCTATGGCGAACCTTCTACCAGAAGTCGAGCATAGCCCACTCTGACTCAAAAGGGATAGGACATGACTACTATTACTACTACTATACGCGCACTTCCGGGCGCTTCCGGCGAAAACGAAAATGGCAGTGAGCATTTGTGACCACTGGCTACGTCGAGAATGTCGAGCCTCTTGAACATGAGTGCGCTGGAATTCCGCATTCGAGAACTGTCGCTCACACAGAACTGTTGTTCATGCGTTAGCGTGCTGGAAAGTGTGTTCTTCGCAGCAGCAGATTCCTCGTCCAGAGATTAATCCGAGTCGCATTCGTCCTCAGCAGTAGCTCACTGTGCCGTGAACATGGACTGCTTTGTGAAATTTCCATGTATCAAGGAGAAGCACTTGTGTAAGCCGAAACAAGCGCTGTTTCTTCGTCGCGCAGGTGTTCATGTGTGAAATGCAAACCGACGGATACTACGGATGGATACTACGGTTTTTGCTACCGAGAGGTAGAGAATGCGTGTGAGAAGCAGACAGACGATAGCATCAGAACTAACGAATATTTCGAAATACTCTGCCTTGACACCGAAGTACTACAAGTGTCTTTTACATACATCCGAGAAACCGAAGAGCATGGCAACGTACACGGCAGCGCCGTGTGGTCTTTACGCGCTACTTGAACGACACACTGGACGGAAAACCCTTATTTCTGCAGGAAATTCCGTTATACCACCTGTCGGCCATTCATAAGAATGTGGGGTGCTCCGAGAATAGAAAATACTCCACTGGATCTCGATCTGCGTCATGCATGCTATTAGGGATGCTTTCCCGTCAGTGCGCTGACCTGTAGAAATGTTGTCATCATATTTTCATTTCGTGTTTGCTGCAAATTTTTCTCATTGCTTTTTCTTTGCTGTCACAGCATATTATAATTACTAGTTTGCTCCTGGAGGGTTAAGTAACCTATGGGCGTAAATGTATTTGTAGGTTATACTCATGTCTCACTTGTGTATGTGAGGAGTAAGACAATTTTCATCAGTGTCATTCAGCTGAACTGTGTTCATAACCTTTTAGTATACTTCTTAGTGACCACGTTTCCAAATGTCAACTAATAATTGAACCAAGATTGGGATTTAACACTTAAATTACTTCTGTTTTGCTAAACGGAGTACTTGTAACTGATTCATTATCACGTCGCCAACTAACACTTGTAAAGAAGGACTTGAGGGCTGACCTCAGCTATTATTAACCCTTGATCTGGGTTCAAAGTTAACCATGCACCATTGGTGTGCATAGTACTCCAAAATGGCTAAATAATTTATAGCATAAGTTCTCTGTTACTGTAATTGAGATGTACTTTTGTAAAGTACTTTTGACAGCCCTGCAAATTGAAACTGGCTTCAGTGTACACTACAAATGCATCATAACATTTAATTGAAATATAATATAAGAGCAGAAGCAACATTATGTCACAATTCAAACTATATCTTTCTTTTTTACTGTCCATGGATTTAGGAAATAGAGTAGGACTTCCTGCCCTCTGATGTTTTGACGTACTTGATAGAGTTGTAAAACCTGCAACAAAATAAACAAGAGAAGTATAAACAGTTTCGTCTTTCCCTTTTGAATTTAACAAGCTAGTTATATTTTACCATTTGTTCACTTTTGTATTCTCTGTTGGTGAAAAGATTATAGGAAAAATGATGCTGCAGATCAAACAATGACCTGTCATCTTGATGAAGATCAGAACATTTCTTCAGGCATGCTAAGTGAGACAAAAGAAATGTACAATGAAGGTTGTACAAAAACAGCAAATCTCCGTCGGCTAAAACTTTATATATGTGGATGTTACCACATCGTGTAGTTTCCATCCAAAAGTAGGACTAGGCAAGGTTGTTTGGTAGGTCGTTGGGATGTTGATGTGCTATACCGTTGGATCACATCAATATAGATGAGGGGCAAACACAGTAGACAGCGTAATGGCTGCAAACTCAAGTGAAGATTTATTCAACAGAACAAGAAACCGAAAACATGAGTAGAGAAAGGCAGTGCCCATGCAGTGTATGGTGAACCATATTAATCTCTGAGAAGGTAGGATCGGAACAGCAATAAAAAGAAATGACAGTTGCGTCCGAGATAGGGGAACTCAATGTAGGACCAATATGATGTGGTAACCTTGCATGGCTCACTGCAGCTCTGACACACATTGAACAATTCCAGTAGTTGTGGCTTCAAACACAATGAACGTTTGCTGTTGCACTGGGTATTCAAGTGTAGAGGATGCATCTCTAGAAACTTAATTAGCGCTCCTTAGTCATAAAGTCATAACTCCATCTCAACAGGAAGTATTCTCGTACCCTTCAAACAAGCTAGTAGTTCTCATCGGTTTCTTCTCCTCTTGTTGACGTCATACTAATGTTCTGCACCTGTCCAAAGACTCAAAAAAATGTCACAAAGTCTGCAACACGTAACAAATCTAGTGCTTCCATCTGTGGACTTCGCATACCTGCTTTCAGCTATTTCTGTCATGTCAACTTGAGTGCCTGGATCACACATACGAAGCAGTTTTGCGCCACTTCAACACTGGAAGACCCCTAAAATTAAATTTGTTGATGTTGACAATGTTGAGTACGGGACAAGTAGGATAACATAAATGAAATACGTCACCGCTATATTATAATTTATACATGTGTGACGCCTGTACATACCTAAGACGTTGTGTTGAACTCGTCACCTCGGTGAAGCAAAATCACTGGGTACTGAACATCAGTGTGCTTCGGACGTCTTCGCAATTCGCCTTCTACGGCATCTTCGTAGTCATCGGCAGCAAAATGAGCTCAGCACATACCACACGACTGCTACATCTAATAACTGAGTGTTTTGAACCACATTCGTTTTCGCGCACTCTCCTGTTGAATCTTGTGGTAGAAACGCCTGCAGCCGATGGTGGACGAACATGATTTTTGCATCCCCGAACACCAAAACTACACCAGGCATATGTAGGTCCCTCGAATAATTGACACAACAACCACGAACATGTCATTCACTTCTCTTCGCGCGACCAACACGACCGCCCACTACGTAAACAATAAACGCGATAACACAGACAGCCTTGCAGATGGCGCGGCGGATCGTAGCTCGTAGCGGCGAAGTAGCTGGATGCTTTATTAACGTAAAAGCTATGGAAGTGAGCGTCATTTTTAAAATAGTGTTTAGCTGTACGATAATGTGCGTCAGCTTTGTTCTCTACAAAATTAACTCTCACGTGGTAAGGGTTGACCAATCCCTGGGAGCCCTGGACCTGAAACCCAAGTTGCTCTTTTTCGCCGTTCGCTGGCAGCACCGTCCATCTTCCGGCAATCTTCAAAATATTTATACGTAAAAAATATGCCGAATTGAGAAGTAATGCTTTCTGTGTCTTATCAAACAATGATTTTGTGCACGACAGTGGGCAAAAATATGGGGATTATTTTTCAATTTTCGGTCCCTTTAACACATCTGTGAGTAGGGGTGCGGATGGGCCTGGTATGCCAGAATTTTCAATTGCTTGAAGTGCAGATTTGGAGTCTGTAAAGACTGCCCATTCCCGGGGTGTAAAATCAGCGATGTGTTGTAGAAAGAAAAGTATGGCATAGAGTTCCGCAGCTGTGGAGGAGGTTGGATGTGAAAGGCGTCTTCCGTGCACAACGCCTTCGGATGGAATGACGAATGCTGAGGCGGACTTGTTGTTTCGGGATGCGCCATCGGTATATGCTGCCGTAAACGTAGACTACTTCTCGTCTACCAGAGCATGAAATAGGGCTCGGAGGACTTGAGGGGGGACCTGATCTCTTCTTTCCAGAAGGTTTGGGAGGCGTACAAATGTGAGTGGTACCGGTAAAGACCAGGGGGCTTCCGGCGGTATAGTGTCCTTAGTTATGAAGCCAGTGAGAGTCTGGCGTGTCCTCTGCGCTACTCGATAGAAGTCGCTTTCTGGGCGGTATCGAATTTTCCTGAGGAGCGGGTGGCGGGGAATGTGAGCACGCAAACGGAAGTAGTGCCGAGCCGTTTCCCGTTCACTTCTCACGAGAACTTCAATCGGGAGCTCATCAGCTTCAGCCAGTACTTGCCGTGTTTCAGCCATTCTTGGATCTCCGAAGCAGCGACGAAGGCTTCGAGCAAACAGGGACCGAAGTGTATTTAATGAAGTTGTTGATATCCTGTGCAGAATAGGAAGGCTGTAAAGCACAGTTGCCCTTACCAATGCCGCGTGAACCGCGAGCAGGGAACACTGATCACAGCCCCATCCTGAGCCAGAAAGATGTTGAATTGCGGGGAGCCATCGCTGCACTTTAGTTTCAAGGTGTGTAATTTGCCGAGCCCAGCGCAAGTCCGAGTCGATTACCATGCCAAGGAAGCGGTGAAAGCGTACCGGTTCAAGCTTCTTTGTACCAAGCCGAAGAGGGAAATTGGCCATAGCTTTACGCGTGAAAGGGAGCTCGACACACTTTTCGGGTGAAAGGTCCATCCCGAGGTGCGTGAGGTACGTATGGATATTGTTTAAAACGAGCTGCAGGCGGCGCTGGAGAGCCGGGCGTGATTTTCCTACTGTCCAAAAGGCGACGTCATCTGCATACACGGAGAACGACACTTTGCGAGGAATTACTGATTGTAGGCCGGCCATCACCACGTTAAAGAGTGTCGGGCTGAGAATGCTTCCTTGGGAGACTCCTTGAGGAACAGGATGCTGAGGGCTTTGGCCTTGGGACGTACGGACAGCAACAGTTCGGTCCGTAAGGAAGTCTTGGAGCCAGATGAAGAGCACACCGGATACTCCAAACGAGCGCAAGGCGTGCAGCACACAAAATGTGCGAGACGGTATCATATGCGCGCTTGATGTCGAGGAAAACCGATCGGACGATCCGTCGATGGGCACGAGCATGTTGAACTGTAGAGACTAGGTCGAGAACTGGATCCATGGAGCTTCGGTGGCGACGGTGGCCTTTAACAAGCGCCGCCACCACCACCCAGTATATGGTACAACGAAGAGGCTTCGCGCAAGTATACACCGAAGTCGCTGTTCCTGAGTCTGGGAGACGCCATGCAGGACCGGGAGGCCGTACAGATAAACAACTCATTATTTATCGTGGTATGAGCTGGTATGAGTTGTCTTGGTATGAGCTGGTTGGTCACCGCCACAGCGACAGAGAACAATATAGAGTGGCGTCGCCGGCTTTGAAGTCTGAAGTGGTAACCGCATACGACGAATTCTCGACGGAAAAACGGTCAGCTTTTTCACAGGCACGATCGACAACTCGACGGAGAAACGGCGGGACGTACCTCATGCACAGGTTTCTACAGGCGCGGAAGGTGTTTCTAATATAATCTAATGCTTCTAATAATTAGTGCCTCTGTAGGGACACACGTATCGCGCTTTCTCAGTTTGCAAAGATACGCCAATACTGCAGAGGTCATTTTCTAGCTTGCTTAGGCAGTTGTCACACAGCAGATATCCATATCCATCATGGTCCGTCCTTCATAACGTCCTTTAAGCGCCAACCGCATGAGACGTTTTGCGAGCGGCAGGGCGTCGCGCTTTTCTCAGCGACAAACAACGCTGGCAAAAACGCTCGGAGCTCACCGCATGCACCGTTTCTACAACGGCGGATGGACGGCGTCTCACGCGAACGTTTCCGTAATCTCTCAGGGAAAGCAACTCTACGTAGCTTGATAAACACTTTATTACAAGTGAAGAATCTCAAACACAGGTGCTTTTGAGTGATAACACGCAGTAACGAAAAAGATAGTGCAGCAATGCGCGCTCACGAAGCCATGTTGTGAATCCCGGTCCCGCTATTCACAAGGTACCCGCTTCGTGTATTTAGACGGAGCTAACTCAGCATTCCGGTTGACATCTTCATCAAGCTGTTGCACACTTCTCCTTGTGTTTTGTATGTTGGACACTCACACAAGAATTGCGTTCTTAACATCGGCAACAAACTTCTGTTCTTCTGCCGAACACCGTGGCCGAACAGCCGTCTGAGCGATTCCGCGTGCCGCCATCTATGGGGGCTCCCGAAAATTGGCGCGACCGGATGAACCTATCCCGAGGTTAATCCCTGATTGGCCACTTGCGCGCGTCGTCTCCGCCTCCTCCGTCGCCAACCCTGAATTATCTATTCGCCTAGGACTTCGAGCGGAGCGTCCCGCGCCTATTGTTCCCGACGCCTTGGCTTGACGCTCGCCAAACGCCGCAAAATGACGCTCGATAAACGCTGGAGAAACGCCTCATGCGGTTGGCACTTTAAATAACGTACGCTCAAGCAGGATTTCTTCTTCAACCTGCGACATGCCAAAGCCGCGAAACACAACGGGGAATATACGTGCGCGAAACTACAACTCCCGTTGTCACGGTAACAAAAGAAAGAAAGGAGACGACGCTTGTGTTATGGTGGGCTGGAACGACTGGTGTGCCGTTCGCCGGTTGTCACATGTACCCGCCGATGTTCCTGCCAATAGATGGCGCCAAGCGCATCTCGGCGCCAGAGCCGTATATTGAGAGAGTTTTGCCATCTTTTGATCTTTTGCCGCCTTATGGGCGAAGCCTGTTTCGACGTCTGAGTCGCTGTTGCACCGCCCAAAAAGCATGAATCCAAGCGAAATTTGCTTATCAGCCAGCAGCTAGGCGCCGTTCTGATGCAGTTAACTTGGTGGACGACAGGTGCTTTTATCACGCTCAGTGTAATCTACCAGGGTCGCCGGCTTATGACCCACAGGCGCCTGTGAAATGGGGCGCTTTGTTACCAAACTGAAGTGATTGAAGGACGAAGGGGTCTTGAAGGACGCTGTACGCACATGTCTCCCCCCTTGCATCGTGAGCAATGTTTTGCATCAACATGGCGTCGGCAACCGGTTGATGATGGACAACAATAGAGCGCGGCGAGGGAGGTCGTTCAACCATGACGTCGCATGACGTGGTTCAAGTTAGGCTCCTCCCAACGGTCTAACTCTCTCTATAAACGGCTCTGCTCGGCGCTATGCGATCTAATCGCCCCTTGCGGCTGATTTCAGTGCTACCTGTCACGTGATTACTCACCTGCACCTACGAGCGTGCCTTTCTGTTGCTCCGCATGCAAAATGCCCCTTAAGTGTCATCTGCAGCAGGTGGTGGTGGTTCACCGTTGTCGGCCTCACAGACGTGGACAACGTCACGACTGACACCCTGGGCCGACATCTAAGGGAACTGTGCCGACATATGGCTGAAAGCGTCTGAGGAAAACCCAGGAAAAGCCCCAGACAGCACAGCCGGCACCGGGATTTGAACACGGGTACCTCCCAGACTCGACGTAACATGGCCAGCACGCTAACCACTCAGCCACGCGAGATGCTACACACTGCAGCAGCAACCGAATCGCGCACCTAGATATCAGTCCTGATATTCGTCAGCGGCTCCCAGTCAGCCTCAGATCTGGGACATACAGGGTGTCCCAGAAAACGTGTCACTGAATTATAATAAAAAAGCTATACCACCTAGAATCATGCGGTCAATGGCATTTGTTCTTACTGGGTTTTTGCCACCTCCTGACGTGAATGTCGTGCGACGTAAGTCTAATTATGCAAATTTTTGCGAGCTTAAGTCGCAAATTTGCCAAGTCACTTTTTTACCCCACCACTGTGAAGAGCGTGTCTAATTTACTCAAATTAATGATAATTGACAGGGATATTCAGGAGTTATCCCATCGGAAAAAAAAGGCCGAACATCATGCTCTACGGAGATCCGACAGGATAGCGCGCGATGAACATTCCAGCGCTATCTTTGTCACTCCAACGAAAGGGGGTTCGAAACCCAGCCCACCCCACCCCGGCATCGCAGAAAGAGATAACAGAGGCACGGCTTATCGCGTCTGACTTTTGCTGGGAAAAAATGCTTTCCCTCTCCCAATTTTAGGAACTGTTACTTTTTCTACTATCACTCTGTTGGGCTGGCTTTGGACCCAAGCAGCACAATGTACTGAAAGTCGAGTGCAATGGGGGTGGACGGGTAGGTAGAAGGCCTTGAACAGACCACAGAAACTAAAGAACATTCCCAAGCAGCACAATGTTCTGAAAGTCGAGTGCAATAGGGGTGGACGGTGTGTGTCTTATCAATGTTTTTAGTTTCACCAGTTCAAGGCCTTCCACCTACCCGTCCACCCCTATTGCACTCGACTTTCAGTACATTTTGCTGTTTGGGGTGAGCTCACTTTATCCTGCAGAGGCGAACTCTTTATCTCGTTTTTCGCCCACTCTGTCATCACCCAACGAAGATAAGACATCCGGCCAGCGCTTCGCAACCTTCCGATATATTTCGCTTGCAGGGATCGTCGGCTAGGCGGACGTGACAGTAGCAAACGTCACGTGGTTTCGTTACAAAGAACTGCGGATGCTAGTAAGCCTTCAGTACGCAAACCAACGTAGTGCTGGTCCAAATCTATTCACTAGAAAAATAGTCAAGCATACATACACCGTCACACACGGGACATGTTGGACTAGTTCAGAACCCGCTTGGTTCGCAGCGAGCACATGGCGCCAGATTCAAACAGGCGCGACAGGAAAACAGGGGCGTCACGCATTCCATGTACGGTAAGCACGCCAGTCTTACTTGTGTCTCGGCGTTTACGTTCTCTCCCACGCCCTCTGCTGCTCCTGGTCTCCTCACCCTCCGGAAGCGGTCTCCGGAAACATCTCATGTGGTTGGGTATTGCGAGCCCAAGAAGGTGTTCTGCGTGAAAAGGTTTTCGCAGTGTTGCCGTTATGAAACTGTGCGTCTTCCATCTAGGGGCACCGAATCAGCGCATAAAAGGTAGACTGGCTCCACAGAGGTTCAACACAACTGCAGTGCCATTGCTGACGACAGACCGATTCCTTGTTTCTATATTTTAATACCCATTCGTCGTGTTTTGTTTTATTGTACGTTCCTCCCGCAGGTCGGGGACTTCATGATGCCGGAACTTCCGCTCTCTCCTGGAGCATATCTCGTCTGGGAGGGCAATGCATCGGGAACGTAAGTCGTTCGCAGTTATTTAGACCACGTTCTCGCCCTATACCTGTGCTACACGGGTAGGATAAATGACATAGTCGTCAAATGTCATTGATGTCGTGAATGCCATTATCCACGAAGGTCAAGCCACACGTCACTTTGTAAAGGCATTAAAGGCACTGTAGAACGGAGCAATCTCAGAAAATTTATCTGTTTGATAGCCCGAGCCCCCAGTACTCTTGAGTCGCAATTTTCGTCCCAATCGCTGTCATGGCCTTTTTTTTTGTTACAAAATGGCTTTTCTCCAGAAATGCGCCCGGACTTCCGACACTTGGACGGAGCATCTTTCCGTCGCGTGAAAAGAGCGCTGCATCGCAGTGCCCTTTCATGTCCACTTGACGAACAAGGAGATATGCGATCCATTTCACCTACGCTCTTATCTATCACCCTTGCAGGGTGCCGTATCTGCTAGACGATCAGAGGGCACAGTCCCAAGCAGCACAATGTACTCAAAGTCGAGTGCAATAGGGGTGGACGGGTAGGTGGAAGGCCTTCAACAGACTCGTGAAACTAAAGAACATTGATAAGACACATACCGTCCACCCCTATTGCACTCGACTTTCAGTACATTGTGCTGCTTGGGGTGACGATGACAACGCGGCGCTTTGGCTTTTTATTGCTTTTTTTATTTCCTCCTCTTTTTTTTTCTTTCGCTGTGAAGCAACTGAAAGCACGCGACAGGGAAGGTTATCTTTCAACGGAAGCACCTTGAACCACGTACATGTGTTCAAAAATATAAAAATGAGAAGCAAAGTTTACGTATTTACTCATTTACGGCCACTCTTTGTAGAATGGTTTGTGGTACAAGCAATGCTTTATTCTAGCGAAGAGCCAGCGGGTATGACTCTTCCCCTAAGTGCCTTACACGGAAACAGAAAAGCGCAAGATAAAAGTAACTGCCTCTTTTTGGTGTAACTTATTTTAAGGACAACTTATTTTAAGATAGAACAAAGAGTCTGCATTTCGTACCTGTATTCCGACATAACAGAAACAATATTATGGACATTCAGAGCAGGTGCTCGAAGAGGTCGCCGTCCGTCATCACACAAAAATCGGCATCTCCTGATTCTGTTCTCGGTCGCCCTCCGCAACATGCCCTCGGGGTTTCACGGCAAACTTGAGTGATCTTCGCTTTGAGGGCATCAGGTGTTGTCGTGTCCTCGACGTACATGCGGTCCTTCGTAGAAGAAATCCCGAGGCGCCACTCTGACTGCTGGCCTCGCGGATGCTGGCTATAGAGGGTGTGCCTCAAAGAACGCCAGGACGCTGGTTCGAACGTCGTCCGAAGGTGTCGATGACCTACAACGCTTTCGGGAAAACTTGCCAAATTCTTTTAGCGTCTCGTACTGACGACAATCGTCGCAGGGCCTGGCCTCCTGCTGGGATGCCACATCTGAAAAATCTTCGCTACCTATTTCTTATTGCTCTGTGCAGCACCTAGGGCGAGCATCATGTCAGCTCTTTCTTCTTTGGAATAGGGCATTATTTGAGCCGCAGAGCACCCAACAAGGAGTGCGTGTACGGAGACGAAAGTGAACAAAGAATCAAGGTGCTTCGGTTGAAAGATCACATTCCTTGTCCCGTAGTTTCAGTTGCATCACGGCGAAAGAAGAAAAAACTGTAGGGAATCAAACAAACAATAAAAAACAAAGCGCCACGTTGTCATCCTCACTGCGCCCTCTGATCGTCTAGCAGATACGGCACCATGCAAGCACTTTGGGCCACCAGTAATACTATGCAGTTGGTTTCGTTCTGATGCAATGAGCCGTTATTTTTGTAAGGTGGGGTTCGAGTTAAATGAAACTCCCTACATATATATATAGCGTGTTTCCTTTTATCAGCAACAAATTTTCATAAACAGGGGAGTTGTCCTGGGGCGGTTTTACTTTTTACATTCGATTGTTCGACGGGGCTGCTACTATGAGACCTTTTTTTCCCCTCTCAATTAGGGAACTAGTTAAAAGATATATTTTAATCGACTTTTTCATTATTGACTTTATGGAGCAAATTGCAACTGCAATATTAAAGCCTGATCACCGCATGATACGCCCGAACCACTGATGAAGCACTAAAGTAATCTCAGCGCGTTCTATAGACCCAAGTATTTCACCTCGGCCCTCCGCCGGAAACAGAAAGTGATCGCCAAAAGAGCGACGGCGCTTTGTACGTAGTGGTGAAGCGGAAAGGTCATTGCAAGAAAAAGAAAAACAAAGCAAAACAAGTTTCGTGAAACATTACGTTTTTCTGTGATACTAGGGGCACGTTTGTTTTATTACACCCGAGTCACTCCCGAGTTTGGTGTGACGTAGCATCACGTTACCCTGGAGTTGCCACCCTTCGCCAGGAATTTTGGAACGGTCGGAGTCATTCTGCGCTCAGGATGGCGGACGTTGAAGTTTCGATTTGCGCCAAATTGTAATGTGTATTCAGAAAGAGGAATGATGAGGACAATATACGAGGGGTGTTCAAGTCAAACCGAGACTTTCTGCCTCCTGAGTGCACAAATGGCTCGCGCTACTTCTTTTTCATCATTTTCGCGCGGGACAGGCCTCCGCGCTCACCACGTGGTGGTCCAAAGTTTGTGCAAAACAGAAGACACGAGCTGGACAAGATGGTCGACAACGAGGTGAGCGCGCACATCGAGCAGCGAATTGTAAATGAAGCCGTAAAGTCATCTGAAATTCACAGAAGACTTCAGGCTCAGTATTGCCATTATACACTTACCCGCAGCACAGCGTTTGAGTGGTGCAAACGGTTCCGAGACGGCCGGACATCTGTGCAGGACTATCCCGGCCGGGGCGGCTCAGAGCCCAGAGTCAGGGTTCCTGAGAACATCTAACTTGTGGAGCGCCTGATCCTCTAGAACCGACGGATAACATGTCTCGAACTGGCTCGAAGGACGGACCTTTCTGTGGGAACGTTGAACACTATCATTCATGAACAGCTCCAGTTTCGGGAAGTTAGTGCCCGTTCGGTCCCGAGACTGTTACCCTTGTTTGACCGGCAGAGAAGACTGTAAATCTCCGAAGAGCTAAGGTACGGTTTCGACACTGAAGGACAGCCGTTCCTGGATCTGATCATCACGTGCGATGAAATGTGGGTGCACCATTCCATTCTTGTGTCTAGACGAGCATCAAAACACTGGAACAATCCGGGCTCGCCAGCTCCCAAGAAGTTCCGAAGCACCCCGTCTGCGGGTAAGGTCATGGCCACGGTTTTCTGGGACAAGGCTGGCGTTGTTCATGTTGATTTTCTGCCCAGTGGTACCATCATCAATAGTACATATTACTGCCAAGTTCTCAGGGATGTGCATAAGGCGCTGAAGCAAAAGCGGCCGGGGCCTCATCAGCAAATGAGTACGCACGCCCGCATACCGCGCATCTCACGACACCCACTTTACAGGTACTTGGCTGGGAGTTGTTGCCACATCCCTCTTACAGTCCAGGCCTCGCCCCCAGCGATTTCCATCTCTTCTCACCACTGAAGGCGTTCCTTGGAGGCCGACGAGGTCAAGAATGCGGTCCGATCATGGCTGCTACTCGCCAGTAAGGATTTCTTCGCTGCTGGCATCCAGGCCCTCGTGAAACGCTGGGACAAGTGCACTATCGCCAGCTGGAGATTAAGTTGAAAAATAAAACTAATTTCTCGCCTTGAAGTTCATTTTACTGTTGTGGAAAATGAAAAGTCCAGGTTTGACTTGAACACCCCTTGTAATGTCTCTCTTCGCTCTAACTCGGGATAAAATCGGGTGCTATTAGGACTTGTTTCTTGCTGCTGATACTCTTGTTATTTGCTTAGGTGTTCGCTTCTTGCTGTGCGGCAAGGAATCCTCAGTAAAAGTTGCATGTACCTGATGGTCAAGCCTGCATCCCTCGAGAATTCCTCGAGGGTGTAGCTCCATATGGAGACCACGGGGTTTTAAAAATCAGTGAAAAAATTTGAAAGCTAAATACCGCATATGCGAGTGAAAGAGATTCATATACGGAAACTAGTCTAGAACCTATTTATGTGCTTTCGAATAATACAACCTGAAGCACTTCTAGAGCAGGACAACCGCGGCATTGCTGAGCCTAAAGGATTTGGAGATTGTCCTCTTGTGAATCTTTCTCTGTCTTGTTTTTATTTTTGTGTTCTGTAATTCTATAACTGTTTACCTGGTCATTTTCTTTCGCTAGAAAAACTCTGTGGTCGGTAGCTCTTTGGTGACATAAAGTGCTGGACATAAATGTTTTGTGGTCATTCGATTGCAGACTAAGCCGCCGAAAGTGCAGTTACGCCAGGGAAATTGCGAACTCAGACTAACAGGGATAAAAAATACGAACACCGAACTTGAACTAATCTGTTAATTAACTAACCAGCGTGCTGTGCCGGTGCGTCCTCCCTGCTGAGCATTCAGGTCGTTAACATGTTGCTTCCGTTCGCTAAGACAGCTTCGGCAGATATCGAATACAATATCAACAATTAATGTCCGTCTTTTAAACACGGAATGCCATCTTACGAAGCATTATTTATGTTTCGAAGCCGCGACTTTCTGTGAGATCAGGAATTTCACAGCCGGGAATACCGCGGCCCTCAAAAATAATCATACCGTGTGAACACGAACCACATGCTGTATACCTTGGCCTACAGTATTGCAGAATACTTGCAATCAAGTTGAATAAAGAAACACGCCCTTTTCAATGCAGACGCGGGTACGCTGTGCACGCTTTGAAAGTGCACTACATTTCGGATTCAACCTTCTATCTTGATAGTAATCTGTAAACTGCCGTCACTAGGTTCTAACCCTCGTGTGTAGCAGCTACGTGCTGTCCGAAGACGCGCTGAGTGTAACGGACAGGAAATCTTTCTGATATACCGGAAGCAAGATGCGCGAGTAGGCTTGTATAGAAAGCACTCCGAGACCTTGACCGTCGACGGTGGCGGCACTTCTGTTGCTCCTTATCACAGTGTGGGAGTCCTGCTCGGACGTAGACAGTCGCAAGAAGTTTAAAGCAGAACTCTTGCGACTGTCTACGTCCGAGCAGGACTCGTCGACGTCTGCGACTGTCTCCAGTTAGTATCCCACTTGGAGCTCTTGCGCTCTTCACATCTACGTCTCAGAAAGAGGTGACCAGAGACTTCTGCCGTGTCATTACGAAGGGAGCCAATGTGACCAGCACCGACGAGTACCTGACCCATACAGGCCATGTGAGATCTATTCTCGAGCATGCTAAGCCATCAGCAGTCCCGGCCTTGGATATGGACCTCTCCGTGGCAGAACTTTCGTCGGCCATTTCAGCTTCATACAAGAAGTCGTCTCCAGGCCCGGACGCCATTACATACATGGTGATTCGAAACCTTGACGCTACTTCCCTTCAGGCCCTGCTGAACATCTGCAATCACTCGTGGAGGCACGGACAGGGTCCAGGCAGTGCAAAGTCGGCCAAGTGGTACCGTTGCTAAAACCAGGAAAGCACCCATCCCAATTGGCATCATTCTGCCCGGTAACTTTGACCAGCTGCTTGGTGAAAGTTGTGGAAAGAATGGTCTTGGGTAGAATTGAGTGGTGGCTCGAAAGTCGTGCCTTCTTCCCTCAATAGCAAGCTGGGTTTCGACGGCACCGCAGTTCGATAGATTCTGTCCTCGACTTGGTCACGTCGGTGGAACAGGCACGACGAGGCGGGAAGATCTCGGCCGCGGTATTTGTTGACGTTAACAGAACTTATCACACCGTCAGTCATCCATCAATCATGAATCTTACATGCTTTATACAGCGCTGCGCTCTCACGTACAACGTTGCTTTGGACGGCTGATTTCCTCAGTCAACGATGTATTTTCGTCCGGACAAGACAAGGCGACACAGAGCAATTCCCCATCTCTCAGGGGGTGCCACAAGGAAGCGTCCTAAGTCCGCTTCTCTTTAGCGCCGGTATGGCGGGCATTGGAACCTGCATTCAGCGGGAAGTCAACTTGTCCCTGTATGCCGACGACATCTGTATTTGGACTACAGGCACTTCCCGTCCAGCACTCCGTCGGTGTCTTCAGGGCACGTTAGATGCCATTCGCCTCTATTTACTCTAAGCAGGAATGGAGATATCGGTAGAGAAAAGCGGCAGTTCTAGCCTTCACGCGCAAAGACATGCATAGATGTCGCCTGTATATTGGTGGAAGCCCACTGGAGCCGGTGACACATCACAAGTTTCTCGGCATAACTCTATCATGGAATTTGTCGTGGAAGCGCCACATAGACGTTCTTGAAAAGAAAGTCCAACGCTGGGTCAACGTCATTCGTCACTCCACAGGTATAAGATGGGGTTGTGAGCGCGGCTAAGAAAGATAGGCGAGGAGCATAGCGGAATGCAGATGTTCATTGGACGGTGGCCGCAGATGGAATGAACTCCGGGTGGAGAGCGTGGGCGGGAGCACGCGCTTCTTCATCGTCGGCGAAGGCCGTTACAACCCCCCCCCCCCCCCCCCCCCCGCTGAACAAGAGGTCGCCGCGGAACAGTGCGGACCGATGGTGGACCAGACACCCAGCTGACGCGGCGGGCAGGAGAACAGGGAGGAGGCGTGCTCAGGCAGCGCGAATGTGGCGACGGAGGGTTCATCGAGTCGTCAGGAAGGAGGAAAGCCGGCTTGACGCGGTCGACTGAAACAACGTCCAGGCAGTTGGGCAGGCGGGTGGTTAACATCTTGCCCTGGCGGGAGTGGACGAGGAAGGGGCCGTCGTAAGGGGGCTGCAGCGGCTTACGCGTGTCGTCATGGCGCAAGAAAACATGAGTCGCTGTGGTTAGTTGAGGGTTGACAATAACTTGTCGAGACGAAGGACAGGTTGGAGGCGGCCATATGCCCGTGCAATAAGCCTGCAAACGGATAGCGAAGTTGAGAGGATCGGGAGCTGGCTGCTGGAGGCATGCTGCATCGAAGAATTGCCCTTGCAAACGCAGTGGGGCACCGAAGACCAGGTCGGCAGGGGAGACTGGGAAGTCAGACCGGGTGGCGGACCGTATGCCCAGCCTTATGAGGGGCAATCCCTCTACCCACTGGTCAGAAGGATTGGCTTGGAGGACGCTCTTCAGGGTTCGGTGGAGGCGCTCTACGATCCCATTGGCGCAAGGATGGTAGGCCGTGGTTTGATGGTGGCGAGCTCCCAGAAAACGGCAGACATCAGCAAAAAGTCGCGAAGTAAACTGGCGCCCTCGGTCCGTAGTAATGAATGACAGCTGGAGAACCAAAACGGGCCACCCAACTGTGCGGAAAGGCGCAGACGACAATGCTGGCAGTCATGTCGCGATGGGCGATGGACGTTGCCATCGCCCCTTGTCACTGTCTCCATACCCGGCCTCAAGAGCAACACAAAGAGCTATCCTGATGTTGTCCTTAGGCAACTTACCCTTGACTTCATCGAGCCTCAATACTGCAACGTACCGCTGTATACACGGATGAATCGTCGACCAGGGGCACTTCATCTTCAGCTTTTGCCATTCCATCAGAGTCCGTTACACGTGGGTGTCGCCTGTCTCACCGCACCTCATCGACATCCGCTGAACTTGATGCTATCTTGTTATTCTTGACATATGCGGAAGACTGTGAACCACAGCAATGGGTAATTTATACCGGCTCCAAAGCAGCTCGCCTGTTCAATAAAAACATGGGCATCCGCGATTCCCTTTCCTCAGTGGTGATAGATATCCTGTGCGCCCTGAAGTCCCTACGAGATCGCTTCCACTCCGTCGCCTTTCAGTGGGTTCCAGGGCATTGCGGAATAACTGGAAACCACGAAGTTGACTCTGCCGCTGCCACTGCACATCAACAACGGCCTTCTATGCACATTATACTCTCGAGAGGAGACATTAGATCCCTCCTCAGGCATTTGTCCGACTCCTGGTCTACCCTACAGTGGCTACGCGCTCCACACGCGACGTCTGAATGTGGCCTTCACTCCGTTGCATCGCTACCAGCTAGGCTGTGAGGCTAGCCCTATGTGCAACGAGTGTGGTGTACTTGCCAACGTAGAACACATACTCCTCCGCTGTCGGACCTATATCAATGAGAGGCGTACACTGCAGTCACAGCTTGCCGCCCTTGGCTGCCGCCCCTTCCACTTGTCGAGCATCCTCGGCCCTTGGGACGCCGCGGCCCACTGCAGGGCGGCCTTACTTCATGTAGTTGGCTTTTTTGAGCTGACAGGCCTAAAGGACTGATTCTAACCCCAACAGTGTCCTCGGACATTCCCACCATCACGATCAGGATCGCCCATCGCCGCTCCAATCATTCCCGTCATCTCTCATCGTCATCGCTCATCGTTGTCACCACTCATATTAGACCCCCTAGCTATGAGGTAGCGTTCCAGTCCTAGAGTGGAAAACCTGCCCTTTTCATCATCAGAATATATCTGTTGTCGTTGTTGATAGTAACCCAAGCAGCACGATGTACTAAAAGTCGAGTGCAATAGGGGTGGTCGGTATGTGTCTTATCAGAGTACTTCAGTTTTACGAGTCTATTCAAGGGCTTCCACCTACTCGTCCACCCCTATTGCACTCGAATTTCAGTACATTTTGCTGCTTGGGAATCTTCCAGTAGGTGACAGAGGTAACACTGGAAAATTTTCCTAAACGAAATGCTTTCAAGACTCAGTCATAGCCAAGCAAAAGCGGGCCAACTGTCGTGTGTAGCAGACGACAGGGCCCCACGCGCGTGTGTCTGACGTCATAACCTCAGATGGTATGACCCCAGAGGCTCTCTCGCAAGCAATTAGCCGCGGTATTCAGGACGCGGTGGTCATGTCTAAAAGGGTAACAGGACCTGTCAGTCATTCTCCAGCAATTAATCACCTTAAGGCATTATGTTGGCTCAGCTAGAATAATCACGGACACAACCGTTCTGGTTGGCAGCCAGAGCCAACTGCCTGAGCTGACGTTTAATATCGCGCGCCGCGATTCCGGGTGCGCTATCGATGGCGGTAGTGGTGCCGCTACAGCTGCCCCCTCCTAGGGAGTCGCCGTAAAGCGACGACGGGTGACTAGGCGCTTGGACCAGGTTACATGTGGACGGGAACGACTCGAAGGGGCTGGCGACGGGTCCCCAGGCTGGATGGTGGGAAGCGGGGCGGAGCGGCCAAGCGATGCAACGGCCGGTAAGATGGAAGAGTTGATGGAGGCAGGTTTTAGACGGTGGAGGGAAACTGTCTTCCTTGCCGTTGACGAGGAGCGTGAAGTAGGCTGGGGTCCTCCGTACGACGGGATAGGGCCCGGAATAGGGTGGCTGTAACGGTTTCTTTCACACCGTCGCAGCGGACGAAGACATGCGAGCAGCGGTCGAGGTCGGGGTGTTGGAAGGAGTTTGAGACGCGACTGGAACGGGGAGGGGTGGGGCGGAGTGCGTCCATGGTGTGCCGGAGCCGGGAGAAGTAGTCAGCTGGAGTCAGGAACGGGAGGCCAGGCGGGGCTTCAAGGAGGTCAGCGGGAAGGCGTAGGGTGGTACCAAAGACAAGATCTGCAGTGGTGCAGCCAGGGTCGGGCTTGAAAGATGTTCGGATGCCCAGGAGGACGAGGGGCAGAGCTTCTGGCCAGGGGTTGTGCTGTGCGGCGCGGAGGGCGACCTTCAGCTGCCGATGGAGTCGCTCAACGAGTCCGTTGGATGTGGGGTGATAAGCAGTTGTGCAGGAACGCTTCGTACCGAGAGTCCGCATGAGGTTGGTAAAGAGGGCTGGTACGAACCGAGGGCCTCTGTCGGAGGGTACTCCGAAACGTGATATCCACGCACTGATGAGCGCTTGGGCGATGGTGGGGGCGGTAGCATCAGTGATGGGGACGGCTTCCGGCCAGCGCGTGTATCGGTCGACGATTGTAAGAATGTAACGTAAACCGTTGGTCAATGGTATGGGGACAGCAAGGTCTATATGTATGTGGTCGAAGCGGCTCGACGGGAGTGGCAAAGCGGAAGGAGCCAGGCGAGTGTGACGATGGACCTTGTTGGCCCCCCTCGTCACCAGTCACCACTGGCCCTGGTCACCAGATGTTGGCTCAGCTACAATAATCCCGGACACAACGGTTCTGGTTGGTAGCAAGAGCCGAACTGCCTGAGCTGCCGTTTAATATCGTTTAACGTCGAGACTGGGAGGTACCCGGGTTCGAATCCCGGTGCCGGCTGTGCTGTCTGGGGTTTTTCCTGGGTTTTCCTCAGACGCTTTCAGACATATGTCGGCACAGTTCCCTTCGAAGTCGGTCCAGGACGCACATTCCCCCAGGGCGTGAGTCGTGACGTTGCCCACATACGTGAGGCCGACAACGGCAAGCCCTATCACCACCACCACCACCACCACGCCGTTTAATATCGCGTTCCGCGTGCCGCGATTCGGGGTTCGCTGTCGATGACGGTACTGGTGCCGCTACAATTACGTCACCGAGCTGAAAGAACGGCTCGTCGGACAGGGCAACTTACGGACATTGTGGAATACCGCCGGATGAAAGCTAAAGTAAAACGAGGGCTTAAGAAAGAGGACAGAAAGCGTTGGCGTAAGTTTTGTCACCATCTTTCACCCTTTGACCAGGCCACTAAGATCTGGCGGACAATCCGATCTCTGAAGGAGGCGCCCTCTCAAAATAATCCTCTCGCAACCTTGGCTATCGTTAAGGGTGTAGACGAAAACACGCTAGCGACGGACTTCTGTGTGGTACTAACGACACCGGCGGCTGCCTCGACGACACCGCTATACCGCAGTTTTATCCACAGTTTGACGGCTGAACTTCATCAAGACTGGCCCCGTCCACCAGAAGTTATGGGCCGCAATTTCACAGTAATCGAGCTAAAGGCAGCGTTGAAGCTTGTGAACACCGGCTCGTCCCCGGGACCCGATAAAATCACCTATGCTGCACTGCGACGACCTTGACGGGCGGCCACTCGAAGCTCTCCTTCGTCTTGGCAACAATGATCTTTACCACCTACCTGGAAGGAAGCATTAGTTGTTCCCATGTTGAAACCAGGCAAGCCTCTAATGGCCCCTCCTCCTTTCGCCCTGTGAGCCTGACAAGCTGTATGGGAAAACTGAAGGAGAGAATGGTTTTGCATCCCCTCGACTGGTGGCTCAAAAAACAACGTGTGTTCCCTCAAGAAATGGCTGGATTTCGTCGCCATCGAAGCTCCATGGACCGATTTCTCGACCTAGTCTCTACAGTCCAATAGGAGAGTAAATTAGCGTCTTCTTTCATTTATAAATCAAGACCGATGCTAGGGATGAACCACGTTTCACTTCTTTCATTTCGCGAAGACAACTTTTTGCACGTTTGTGTCCCTTTAGAATATTACAATAATGTAATTACGGTATTGTCTTGGACGTAAGAACGATGACCCACTTGCACACAACACGCCTCTTTATCGTCTCTTACATCACTGTATGTACGGGGACAAGTCAGGATGCCCCTTCAGTCAGTCCCGACCACGACCATCTCTATAATGCACGGCCATAACACTCGCCCGTTCGCTTATGGGGCTTCCGTCCGCGGCTCGAGGAGCGGAAGTGACGTATTTACGCGCGGAGCGCTAGGGGCGCCACTTGCGGTGCCCAGAAGAGCGCCTGTTGTAGCTCAGGTGTGTGCAATATGAGTGGTCCTTGTGGTTAATTCTTCGTGCGTACATGTTTGTCTATTGTCGCAGGTTCTCTGCGCATGTAGTGCTAAGAGTTATGAAACTAAAATACTCAGAAATGGGCTCTGCTCTGAAGCGTAAGATGGCATGTAAAACTGTAAAACTCGTGCCGTACGTACATCGTATATACAGGGTTCCCATCTGAAAAAGGGTCAGGGGCTAAAGAAAAAAACGGAGTGCCCTACACAAATGAACTAACTGTACGTGCTTGGCAGTTGTGTGGTCTATCCAAAAATATTTTTCATCGACCCTTGTCAATTAATTAGCGGTAATTAATTTTCTAACTTTTTAATTATCGCTTTTAGCTCTCAGATGTCAATAAGGAAGTTGTAGTACATGTCGAAAAAGACACAACTGAAGTGGTTCGAGGTCGCTATGGCTTGTGGTTTATTTTTTTCCTTGGTTTAAAAGTTTGTTTCAGATGCCGGGCGGACCGCAGATCGTTGCCCACAGTCCGGCACCCGCGCGCGACTATTCCAGCGCCCTTCGGCGTACATTGACCTTGAGATTAGCGCTTGGAGACAATCCTTGGGCCACGTTACACAAGAGGAATATATTTCACCTGTTTCACGGCACACTTATCAGATTGCACTGCAATCGTCGCGCGCGGGCGCGAATTATGGGGAGCGCTGTGTGGTGCGCGCGGCTTCTGAAAACAATTTTTAAACCAAGGAAAAAAACGAAACCACAAGCCGTAGCAACCTCGAACCACTTCAGTTGCGTCTTTTTCGACATGTAGTACAGCTTCCTCATTGACATCTGGGAGCTAGAACTGGTAATTAAAACGTTAGAAAATTAATTACCGCAAATTAATTGACAAGGGGCGATGAAAAAAATATTTTGGGTAGACCACACAACTGCCAAGCACGTACAGTTGGTTCCATTTGTGTAGAGCACTCCGTTTTTTCTTTAGCCCCTGGCCCTTTTTCGGTGGGACACCCTGTATAAACTTGGCAGCAGCATTTTGTGTGTTGGGCCAGGTACCATAGGTTTATGATTGCTAGACGCAAGCGCGTTCAGAGTTTACGTTTCGCGTGAAAGGCGTTCCGTGTTAAGACACAGGGCAGTTACAGAAAATGGGTGAATGCGACTGTAAGAATGAACCGTGTTCCTGGCAAAGAGATGGCTGACACCAGTTACGACTTCCAAAAAAGTTCGTTCTATGAGCAAGTACTTCAGTTTTGAATCAGCAGTTGCTTCTTTTGATTTCCTACTTATTGGTCCCTTTCCATTTTACTTTTTTTTTATTTTTTGCGGTCTGCCATTACAATGCTGCTAATCTTTATTATGCTGTTTGGATAGAAGCCTTTTTGAGAACTTTTCTTGATGATGGCTTTTCTGCGACGCTACCTTGTGGTGTCTTTTTTGTGTTCCTTTTGCAGTGGTGGGAGATGCAAGGCCCCGTAAACTTCGTGATCACTAAACTTAGGTAGAGTAGCCACGGTGCCACGTCTGACAATTCGCGCGTTGTGCCGATGCTAAAGTCTTCAGCCTTGGTATGCCGATAAAACGCTGTCGAGTAGTCTGTCCGAGGCATTGGATGAGCAGTATTTAAATACATTGTAATTAAAGTACTATTTAAAATACAAATATACCTAATTATATTTTGTATTTAAATGCAGGGTAGAAAAATGTATTTATAATTGTTTTGGGGTATTTATTCTTGAAAATACTTGATAAATGCTCTTAAAAATATACTGATACATGTCTTAAATCTGCCGTACATTTGACCTTTTGGGAAGAAGGGCCAGTTTAGGGCGCAGTGTTTGCGCTACAATACAGGCGAAAAACGATTTTAGATGGCGAGTTTTTCGCTGTTGTTGCAGACAATGGTCGCGGCTGATTACCGTGTTGTAGCAAACACCTTCATCAAATTTAATGCAAGCCGTTATTCGTCCGCACCTTTGGAGGTGCTGTTCTTTTTTGCGAATCTGATTGTACGGCCGAACAGAAGACGCCTAAGTGATGTAGTCTTCAAAAAACTTTAATATTAAAATTAACAATGGTAATCTAACAAATAAACGATATTTTTCCTTGCTGATTTGTTGTTATGATCATCGTCATTTCTGTAATTCCATATGTCATCTTCCTCAGAGTATTTATGGTAGTAGTTTAGTTTAAAGTTTATGGTAGGTGGTAGTATTTAAATACTGTACTATTATGCTGTATTTAAATACTCATATCAAAAAGTATTTATGCAGAGAACATAAATACGCCTTTCAAAAAAGTATTTTGTATAAAATTTATATGCTAAAAAAATGTATTTATTCCAGTCCCTGATAGGTGGCCGTGGTTCATTATTCGTTGTTTCAGAGAGGGATGCGTAAAAGGTACTCAGCTATTAGATAAAAATATTTATGATACACACTGTCATCCGTAAAGTACACCGTATATAAAATGAAACGATCCCAATGAAGTCACTTGTCTCAGGACCCCGCGATATATTTCCAGCCACATCTCTCGTGAGGCAGTGTTTGAGCGGAACTCGTGGAAGGAAATACCTGGGTCCGACACGGCTTTCTTCGGCTTGCAAGGCGGAACGCTGCAGCACACCATCAAGTCTCACGTCTGACAAGCCATGCACTGGAGACAAACACCGCACACCGTGTGAAAAAAGTTGCACACCGGCTTGACGCAACAAATAACAATTTAATGCTGACGTTTCGTCTCCCATGCGGGGGACATCATTAGTGAAAGCAGCATGAGAGGCGACCGCAACGGGTATTACACACTGAAGGTTCTCCTCGCACGTGCCACGACTCAAGCAGTTTTCTGGGACCCCACCTTTGTTCTCTCGCTAAGGTCACAGCGTTCGCGTAGTCAAAAGAGTGATCTGTTTTCCAACAATGCTGGGTGAGCTATGTCTTCAATCGCATTGCGTTTGTTGAGTAGCGAACATCACGTTCATGCTCTTTTAGTCTTGTACTGCGCTTGCGGCCCGTCTCTCCAATGTAGGAATCCTCTGCAACCGAGACACTGTACTTTATACACAACATCCGTCTGAAGCTCAGGGAGAATATGGTCTTTTGGCTTAGAAATCAGTGAACGAAGTTTCAGGCAGGGCTATCATGACTTCTCCTGGCTTCTGGAATATTTTTGCATCGCGAGGCATGCGTCATCTTGCCGAGGGGCCCGTATTCGGCGCCACAAACGTGCGGCGGGCGCTTGGCGAAACTAAATCAGCGACGCTGGGGATATGTGCGAGTGTCGTGCCGTGCGCGTGGTGTCGTGCGAGTATCGGGACGTGTATTATAGAGATGGTCGTGGTCGCAACAGACTATTTGAAACCCACGCTTTTTCTATGGATACTAGTGCTACTCATGTGGCTCGTCATAGCTGCGGTCATAGCTGATTGGTCGACTCTTATTTTGGGGAACCTACGTGACGTCGACTAGCGCTCAAACCTTATTTACTCTAGGTGGCGTCGGACTAATTGACCTGTCAGTAGCGTTCACAAGATATCTTTTTCACAGCATGGGTTCTGGAATGGATTTACCGAATGCTGAGAATGCGAGTGAGGTCCGCGTCACAGCGACACAAATGCATGTGGTTTGGGACGTGACATTAGCCGTCTGCTCCAGAACACCTGAAGCGCATATGCATGTGTTCATGGAGCGATTTTTCAGTAGCGAATGAAATCCTCTGTCGATTTCGGAGAAGCAAAATCGGATCGCGCCTACCTTCTTTACTGTTTTTACCTTTCCGAGATGTTTCTCTAAATTCAATTGCGGTGTGATAGGTCACGATTAGCCAAAATACTTTGCGGGAATCGCTGCTTGATTAATTTTTGCACGATACTGAGCAATCTCTAATGTCATTTACTCGTTGCTTTCCTGGCTTCCTAACACTCTAGATTCACGGTCAAGTACAAGGGCACTCAGATCTACAGTGCCTCGAAGCGCGGATCGGGTCTGAGACTAGTGATGGAGATGTTCATCAATAGCATCCTGATAGGACTGGACGGCGAACAATCTACGTGCGTAGTTAACCCCAAGACTACGGGGGCGGCGACTAACACCAAGCACCCGCTTGTCCTGTCAAGTGGATTCACGCCGACCAACTTCGTCGTGGTAAGGAGGAGTCGAAGAACCAGTGTGGCTCTTGTGTTGAAAGCGCTTCTACGAAGGTAACAAAATACGGGTTAAACAACGGCGAAGGCATGCAGGACCAAATGTGTGTCCCCGTCTGACATGTCGCGTACTTCGTCACGTTTAGCTGCGGCGCTCTCAATAAATTCTGCTTCTTTCTAACAACAAACATTCCAAGCATGTACGAATACAGAAACACGGACACATTTCTAAACGTAAGCGTGAAAATCTCCAACTGTACAAACCGTAGGCGGTGAGTTTTCAGATAGTCAAGGGGCGGGGGGGGGGGGGGGGTGCTCGTAAGCTCCACCAGTAGAACTTTCAAGGTCTCCATTTTAAGCCGAAAGCTACGGCAACGTCTCTGGAATCGCCTCTTGCATTTGCCTTGCCTTTTACATATTGTTTACAAGGTACCCATGTTATCTGGAGCGTACATGCAAGTACCGTTGATTATGATTACACAGTATCGCTGCGTTTGCTACCATGTTCTGCTATCCCACGCGTGACTGGAGATGCAACTGTGGCTCGCCCCAACCCCGACAAGTGTTTATTGAACGCGCAAGCGGTGTGCTTTGTCTTGAGTGCAACGCCCAAGCAGGTTCGTTCAGTCGAGTTCACAGGCGCGGCCGTGGAGTTCTGCAGCGCTAGATGCGAAGCACACCGCGGCTGTTATCAATGAAGCGATGGTGCAAAATCGCTGTGTGTCGCTAACAGCGCACTCGTCCTCACCTCTGAACGATTGGAAAGCCCGCTCACCGCTGTAGGGCGTACCTGTACATCGCCTTGAAACCCATGAAAACCCTTGAATCTGAAAATCCGTATTTCGAGTCCTTGCAAGCCCTTTCATTATGTGAAATCCTGCTCTTTTTTTAGTCCATGCTGCATGTAATACCGAAGAGCCCTTTCACCCCGTCATCTGTACACCTTTAGAGAGACTATGAAATAATTTTTTCTTTCGTTTTCATCAGAAAGAAGACATCTTTCTGAGTCTAGAACCAAAATTTTACTTTTCTCTTGCGAAGAGTATTCTCAGGAGCGAATTTGAACTGAGCGACGAAGTGAGTACAGCTGGCGCCGCGCCGTGGCGGACTGCCGTGCGGAGACACAGCGAGCAACTTGACGGAACCACAGCCGGTTCCGCGACACGTCATCGTGACGTGTCGTGGTCCTGCCAAAAACATGCGCCGCATGATCCCGCGTATGCGACTACCGGGAGTGGAAATCTCCATGACGCTTCCGCGCGATGGTCGCAGTCAATCGCAATCGCATCCTGTAGTTTTCGCCGACACACCGAGATGATGTGGGATGGTGGTTTGCCCTAATTCACGTCAGTACTCGCCGGGCATTCAATATGCCATATGCTTCTCGGTGACGAGACGGACAGCTTTTGATACCACGAAGCAATCGGAGCGCCGAAATGGAAAGAGTGTGCGGTACCATCGACTGCTCGTGTTTATAGTGAACATTTCCAGGAATGGGATTACGAAGGGGACGCTGAAGCTCTTCAACGTACCGGGTACCGAGCTCAGTGTCTTTGAATCAAGGTGTAGTGCCATCACAATACCTGTCCACACCGGGGAAAGAACATCAATCATGCAAACATCAAACAAACCATCAAAAGTGAGTACTTTTCGTTATTGGGGCTAAAAAAGATGTCTCAGTACGTGTGGTCCTAATGCTATCACAGATTCCAGGATTGCGTAAATTGGTTAATTCTCATCTGCATGACTTGGAAGCTTGCAGCCCCTTTCGGCACACATGAGGGAGAGAGCGGGAGAGTAAAAAAAGACAAAATAGAAGTTACCGAATCTCGTCACTAAACTCACGTGATGCACTGTTGATAAAAAATTACTACGTTTAGCATGACCTTAGAAACCATACTTAAATGGAATATTTGTGTAATATGTTGAACATATATGTATCCGTTCTTTTCTCTTCACTCATCTGCTTTCATGCTTACGAACAATTTCCTCAGCAGAGCCTGAAACCCCTGAGGTGACACAGCATGATCACTGCTTCAGAGTAGGCAAATGCTGTGCAGCTCCCTTCCAGATTCCTGTTTGCAGCATTGTCTTGCCTACTATTCTAGCTCGGTATACTGTTGACACGCTTTTTTTTTGTTATTTGATTTCAGTTTACTTTATCATGTTTGCAAATATTATATTGAGGGGGACATTTTCTTGCTGACACCTGAGTAAGCTATGATGTTTTTAAGAGGTGGAGACATTTGTTCCTTGCCTTATAATCATTACTTAGGTGGATTACATCCATTTGCATTCGCCGAAACTGGGGTTGTATACTGTGTTATTTCCTTATCTCAAACCAGGGCGGCCCATGTGTATGGCAGCTAAAGTCTTTCACCAGGGTAACATGTCAGAAGAACTCAAGCGCGATTTCCGACCTTCACAGTCCAAGAGTACATAGAAGGCTCCATGCAGTGTTATGACTGCCAACGATTTGGCCATATTACACGAAAGTGCCGAGGTTCTACACGGTGTGGCATATGCGCCGGGCCTCAGCAGAGATCAGACTGCAACAATAAAAGAGAGCCAAAGTGTGCTAACTGCAAATCCAGCCATCGCGCATCATTTTCTTGATGTCCTGTGAAGACCGCCGCCACCAAAACGCACCAATATCGGACACCACGACTTCCGTCTGACGCTTCTAGGGGTGCTAGTGCCAAACTCCCGTCTGCTACAAACGCACAAGCCTTTGCTGCACTACCCCCTCGATCTGCACGAGGTGACCGAGGGTCACTGAACACAATCGCGGCTAAGCCCATCACAAGCAGCCACCCACCGCCTCGTCGTCCATCAAGGCAGACTACACACAGTTAAGCCAGTGTGACGGAACCAGCAGGCACGAGGAGACAGTTACCCTCATCAGCCCCTGAAGATGTGCCTTCCCTGGGACTCTTCTCAGCGGTACTCGCTGCCCTTCAGGCGATTGTCTCTGCTTTTCCTGGTTCGTCGCAACCGCCCGGGGTCCAAGTGCTTCTGGCACTGGAAGCATTATCTTTGCATCAGCAGGACGACATTGTATAGAAAGGCCATGGCGATGCAGTGGAATCCTCGAAGCCTGCGTAATGAGCTCCCGGATTTTAAATTACATCTACAACAGTACAAGATCCCTGTAATAGCTGTATGCGAACACGGCATGGATTCTAGACATCGCGTTAATGGATACACAATATATCGATCTAATCAATCCTCTGAGAGCAGAACAGCGCTACACGTTCATAATGACCTCGTTGCTGCGCAGATAGGGTGAGTTTGTCATCGCTCTTATGATTATGTCACCCGAAGGATCCACCTTGGCCCCATGCTGTTAACGGTCGTCAGTATCTATATATGCCCCGCGGTACAGGTCCCGTGGAGTGACCCCGAACGCTTATACTTGGTTCTCCGGAAGCCTCGGCGCTGGTGCTCGGTGACTTCATTGCTCATCAATCGGCCTGGGGAAGCCGAAGGACGGACGGTAGGGGAAGGAGGTCGTTGGAGGCAATGGAGGATAATAAGATGTGCCTGCTGAACAATCGAGAGCCAACTGACATGCGATCCCCAACGTCAGTCGATGTATTGGACCTCTCATGGTGCTCAACCGACATCATTCGCCACTTGTCGTGCTCTACGGACGTCGACACTAGAGGCAGCGATCATTTTCCTCTATATATTTCGCACGACAGACTGCCCCTCTCGGAAACTACGGGACTGATTTCTTTCACAAACTGGACACTTTTTCGTGAGGGCCTCAGAACATCTGTGCGCACCGGTATATCCCCAGAGGCTCTCTCGCAAGCAATTAGTCGCGGTATTCAGGATGCGGCGGTCATGTCTAAAAGGGTAACAGGACATGTAGGTCATTCTCCAGCAATTATTCACCTTAGGGCATTATGTTGGCTCAGCTAGAATAATCACGGACGCAACCGTTCTGGTTGGTAGCCAGAGCCGAACTGCATGAGCTGACGTTTAATATCGCGCGCTGCGATTTCGGGTGCGCTGTCGATGGCGGTAGTGGAGCCGCTACAGCTGCCTCCTCCTAGGGAGTCGCCGTGAAGCGACGACTGGTGACTAGGCGCTTGGACCAGGTTACATGTGGACGGGAAGGGCTCGAAGGGGCTGGCGACGGGTCCCCAGGCTGGCTGGCGGGAAGCAGGGCGGAGGGCCCAAGCGATGCAACGGCTGGTAAGGTGGAAGCGTCGATGGAGGCAGGTTTTAAACGGTGGAGGGAAACCCTGTCTTCCTTGCCGTTGACGAGGAGCGTGAAGTAGGCTGGGGTCCTCCGTACAACGGGATAGGGCCTGGAGTAGGGTGGCTGTAACTTTTTTTTTCACACCGTCGCAGCGGACGAAGACATGCGAGCAGCGGTCGAGGTCGGGGTGTTGGAAGAAGTTTGAGACGCGACTGGAACGGGAACGGGTAGGGCGGAGAGCGTCCATAGTGTGCCGGTGCCGGGACAAGTAGTCAGCTAGAGACAGGAGCGGCAGGCTAGGCGAGGCTTCAAGGAGGTCAACGGGAAGGCGTAGGGTGGTACCATAGACAAGGTCTGCAGTGGTGCAGCCAAGGCCGGGCTTGAAAGATGTTCGGATGCCCAGGAGGACGAGGGGCAGAGCTTCTGGCTAGGGGGTGTGCTGGCCGGCGTGGAGGGCGACCTTCAGCTGCCGATGGAGTCGCTCAACGAGTCCGCTGGATGCGCGGTGATAAGCAGTTGTGCGGGAAAGCTTCGTACCTAGAGTCCGCATGAGGTTGCTAAAGAGGGCTGACACGAACTGAGGTCCTCTGTCAGTGGCGATGACAGAGGGTACTCTGAAACGTGGTATCCACGCACTGATGAGCGCTTGGGCATGGTGGGGGCGGTAGCATCAGTGATGGGGACGGCTTCCGGCCAGCGCGTGTACCGGTCGACGATTGTAAGAATGTAACGGAAACCGTTGGTCAATGGTAGGGGGCCAACAAGGTCTATGTACGTGGTCGAAGCGGCTCGACGGGAGTGGGAAAGCGGAAGGAGCCAGGCGAGTGTGACGATGGACCTTGTTGGCCCCCCTGGTGACCAGTCACCACTGGCCCTGGTCACCAGATGCTGGCTCAGCTAGAATAATCCCGGACACAATGGTTCTGGTTGGTAGCAAGAGCCGAACTGAATGAGCTGACGTTTAATATCGCGCCCCGCGTGCCGCTACAATTACGTCGCCGAGCTGAAAGAACGGCTCGTCGGACAGGACAGCTTACGGACATTGCCGAATACCGCCGGATGAAAGCTAAAGTAAAACGAGGGCTTAAGAAAGAGGACAGGAAACGTTGGCGTAAGTTTTGTCGCCATCTTTCACAATTGGACCCGGCCACTAAGATCTGAACTTCACCAAGACTGGCCCCGTCCTCCAAAAGTTATGGACAACGACTTCACACTAATCGAGCTAAAGGCAGCGTTGAAGCTTGTGAACGCCAGCCCGTCCCTGGGACCCGATAAAATCACCTATGCCGCACTGCGAAACCTTGACGGGCGGTCACTCCAAGCTCTCCTTCATGTGCATAATACGTCTTGGCAACAATGATCTTTACCACCTACCTGGAAGGAAGCATTGGCTGTTGCCATGTTGAAACCAGGGAAGCCCCAAAATGCCCTCTCCTCCTTTCGTCCTGTGAGCCTGACAAGCTGTATGGGACAACTGAAGGAGAGAATGGTTTTGCATCCCCCGACTTGTGGCTCGAAAAACAACTCCCTCAAGAAATGGCTGGATTTCGTCCCCACCGAAGCTCCATGGACCGATTTCTCGACCTAGTCTCTACAGTCCAACATGCTCGTGCCCATCGGCGTATCGTCCTATCGGTTTTCCTCGACATCAAGCGCGCATACGATACCGTCTGGCATATTTGTGTGCTGCACGCCTTGCGCTCGTTTGGGGTATCCGGTCGGCTCTTCATCTGGCTCCAAGGCCTCCTTACTGACCGAACTGTCGCTGTCCGTACATCCCAAGGCCAAAGCCCTCAGCGTCCTGTTCATCAAGGAGTCCCCCAAGGAAGTATTCTCAGCTCAACACTCTTTAATGTGGTGATTGCCGCCATACAATCAGTAACTCCTCGCAAAGTGTCGTTTTCCATGTATGCAGATGACGTCGCCTTTTGGACAGTAGGAAAATCACGCCCAGTCATACAGCGCCGCCTGCAGCTCGCTTTAAATAATATACATACGTACGTCACGCACCTTGGGATGAACCTTTCACCCGAAAAGTGCGTCGAGCTCCCTTTCACGCGCAAAGCTATGACCAATTTCCCTCTTTGGGTTGGTGCCAAGAAGTTTGAGCCGGTACGCTTCCACCGCTTCCTTGGCGTGGTAATCGACTCGGACTTGCGCTGGGCTCGCCACATTAAACACCTTGAAACTAAAGTGCAGCGATGGCTCCCCGCAGTTCAACATCTTTCTGGCTCAGGATGGGGCTGTGATCAGCGTTCCCAGCTCGCAGTTCACGCGGCCTTGGTGAGGGCGACTGAGCTTTACAGCCTTGCTGTTATGCACAGGATGTCAACAACATCATTAAATACCCTTCGGTCCCTGTTTGCTCGAAGCCTTCGTCGCTGCTTCGGAGTTCCAAGAATGGCTGAAACACGGCAAGACTAGCTGAAGATGGTGAACTCCCGGTGGAGGTTCTAGGTGAATGTGAAACGGCTCGGCGCTTCCTACACAGTAAATTCAAAAACACCCTTTTGGGTATAAACCGCTTGCACCTTTTTGTCCTATGGCTGGCACCCTTTTTTACACCGCATCAACTGTAACAGCCTTTCAAAAAGGTGTATTGTGCAAAAAACACCTGTTTAAACACCCTTTTAGGAGGGTGTTTAACACTCTTACACCCTTTCGAAAGGGTGTAAGCTCCCGCGGCAGCATGCCGAGCCATGCAGTCCGACGTTTTTGCTTGTATGGCAACAACCGCCCTAGCGACGGCACAGTTCCAGCCGTGGTTCCACAGCAGAACCTAAACTGGAGCGCAGTGCGTCACTGGCAACCCTCATCGTCCTAGCAACACTGTGAGTGAGCAAAAAAAAATCACAATTCAAATAAAATGAAAACAAAACAGTTGGACATATGTAAGAGAAGAGGTGAAGATCGCAACATCGTAACGCCGTCCGTGCTCGTGAAATGAGCGGCGTTACGATGCTGTCATCTTCAGACGATGCCTGTAATGAGCCCGAGCACTCTCGGTAGCCTAAATTGGCGTACCAGATTGATCATATACTGAAATGCAGTTCGTTGGAGTATATTCGCTAAGCTTAGTGCGGTAAAACTCGTCTGTAACGGTGTCGAACATGTGTCTTTGCAATTAACACGTACGCCTGTAACGAGTCAAGATATCAGCGAGCTTCCTGACATCCCTCCCTGTCAAATATTGTGTTTTCAACTCAAGCTATCGTCTATAATGTGATTACCTAATGAGCGGAGCTGTCAAGCCAATGTAATTTTTCTCTCACGAATGAAAACACCGTTTTCAACACCAGTGTAGAAAGGGTGTCTATAACGTAAACACCTTTTTCGACACCAGTGTTACTTGAAGAGTGTAAAGGCAGGTATAAACGCATAAAAACACCCTTTTTGATACAACACTTGGTGTAATAAAGAGTGTATTTTCTCATACACCTTTTTTAGCACCATTCTTGCGGCCTTTGGTTATCTTTGTGGAATTAAAAAAGGTGTATTTGCTTAAAAACACCTTTTTTTACCCAGAAAGGGTGTTTTTGAATTTACTGTGTACGTTTGTGTGCTCACATTCCCCATCACCCGCTCCTCATGATTATTCGATACCGCCCTGAAAGCGACTTCCGGTAGCGCAGAGGACACGCCCGACTCTCACTGGCTTCATAGCTAAGGGCGTTATACCGCCGGTAGCCCCCTGGTCTCTGCCTGTACCGCCAACTTTCGTTAGCCCTCCGAACCTTCTGGAAAGAAGTGATCAGGTCCCTCCTCAAGTCCTCCGAGCCCATTTTCATGCTGTGGTAGATGAGAAGTTTTCTACGTTTACAGCAGCAGATGGCGCATCCCGCAACAACAAGTCCGCTTCAGCATTCATCATACCATCCGGAGGCGTAGTGCAAGGACGATGCCTTTCACATCCAACCTCCTCAACAGCTGCGGAACTCTATGCCATCCTTTTCTTCGTACAACACATCGCTTATTTTGCCCAGCGGGAATGGGTAGTCTTAACAGACTCCAAATCTGCACTTCAAGCTATTGCAATTTCTGGCATAGGAGGCCCATCCGCACCCCTAGTTACAGATGTGTTAATAATTACAACACTGTCTACGCAGCAGGCCACAGGCTAGTTCTTCAGTGGGTTCCAGCCCATTGTGGTATCGTAGGGAACGATACAGCAGGCCGACAGCGCCGCAGAAGCAGCAATTTCGTATCGGACACGGACCAGTATTGCTCTGTTGAGAGGAGACCGCCGTTCCATTCTGCGACGCCTCGTGACACCCCTGGCTTCCCGCCAATAGACAACCGACATTCTCCCCCTTCCATGTTGAGCAGAATTGATTCAACGCTCGCTTTCCGCCTGCCACGAAACACCTCTCGTCAAGATGCTGCATTAATCTACCGAATACGCTTCCATGTGGCTTTTACAACTCAGTGGCGTTACCGCTAGAGACAATTTGACTCTCCCACCTGCTGCAACTGTGGTGCTCTTGAGGATCTGGAGTACATTCTTCTTCATTGCTCGCACTACCAACCACCTGAACCGCACTCTCCGAGTATCTTAGTCAGCTGGACCCTCGCCCCTTCTCCCTATCGAAATTGCTTGGTCGCTGGCCCAGTCCAGCCCAGCAACGATCTGCGCTCAAAGCTCTTTTGACATATCTGGACACCATCGGACTTCGATCGTTATTGTGAAGGGGCTTGTAGAGCGAGAAATGAGGCGACCAGGCTCTACTGAGGTTGATGGGTTTAATGACGGTTAATGGCGATGAACCGAAAACGAAAGCTCGGGTCACGCGCAGTGCTGCGCGTAACCGATGGCGGTGCTGGTGATGATTATGACGCTGCTGCTACAGGGCTCCCCCCCGTGGCGGATGACAAGGCTGGCGAGGAGGGCCGAGGTTGGCGGAAAGGTCGGGCGCCGAAGCCAAGGAGCGCAGGAGCCGGACCCGAGGCGGCGGGCGGCTCGTAGTGTGCGAGCTGCGGCGCCCAATGCACTCGACGTGGAGGGGGAGGAATGCTGGAGACAGGAGCTGAGCACGGACGTAGGGAGGGCGGGTCGGGCGATACCAGAGGTGCAGACTCCAGGAATGCGGGCTTAAGCCTGTCGATGGCCACAGTGTCAGGTCCCCGTGGAAGATCGAGGCGGAAAAACTTCGCGGCTCGCGAGATGACCCTGTAGGGGCCGTCATAGGGAGGCTGCAAGCTGGAGCGCACAGAGTCCCGGCGGACGAAGACGTGGGTGGCTTGATTAAGGTCGGGGCTCACGAACACGCGTGTTGCGGGAGCGGAGCGGGTAGGCGTGGGCTTGAGGTCCCGGAAGAGCTGGCGGAGACGGTCGATGTAGGAGGAAGGGTCGTGCACGAGCGGGGCCGATGGGGTAAAGAATGATCCGGGAAGGCGGAGCGGGCAGCCGTAGACCATGTGGGCCGCGCTGCAGTCATCCTGGCGGATCGCGGCGCGAAGGCCAAGCAGGACGAAGGGTAGACGCTCGGGCCAGGTTGTGTCGCCGTGGTCAGTGGCGCGGAGGGAAGCCTTGAGCTGCCGATGAAGGCGCTCGACCAGGCCGTTGGCAGCCGGATGGTAGGCCGTGGTTCGGATGTGATGGGTTCCGAGGGCGCTGCACAGGTGACGGAAGAGGGCCGATTCAAACTGGCGTCCTCTGTCCGTGGTTACAGTGGACGGGACGCCGAATCGGGAAACCCAGGAGAAGAGGAATGCGTGGGCCACCGTCTCTGCCGTGATGTCAGGAATCGGCGTTACCTCCGGCCAGCGGGTAAAGCGGTCGATGCACGAGAGCAGGTAGCGGTAGCCTTTGGCCAGAGGAAGCGGGCCGACCAAGTCGATGTGGACCTGGTCGAAACGTGCATCTGGCGGAAGGAACCGCGATGGAGGCGAGATGGTGTGGCGGTAGATTTTGGACCGCTGGCAGGCCAGGCAGGCCCGCGCCCAGTCACGGACGTCGGCATTCATGCGAGGCCATATGTAGCGCTCTGCGACGATCTTTTGCGTGCCGCGCACGCCAGGGTGGGACAGCGAGTGCAGGGCGTTGAAAACATGCCGGCGGAAGGCCAGGGGAACGAAAGGGCGCGGGGTACCAGTAGAGGTGTCGCACCATAGACTTGCCGTCGAACCGGGGAGCGAGATCTCCCGAAAAGTGGTGGATGAGGCGGGGGATGAACGAAGGGCGGCGAGCTCTTCATCAGCCTGTTGCGCCTGGGCGATGCCGTCCAAATCGACCGCGGGGGGCGGATGGAGAGCATTGACGTCCGGCCGCGAGAGTGCGTCGGCAGCGGCATTGTCTTCGCCTGCGACGTGTCGCACATCGGTCGTGAACTCCAAGAGGTAGCACATGTGGCGGGTTTCACGAGGCGAGTGGTTGAGGGAGGCCGATCGCAGGGCGAACATGAGAGGCTTGTGGTCGGTGTACAGCACAAACGGGCGGCCCTCGAGAAAATGGCGGTAGTGTCTGCATGCCAGGTAGGCGGCGAGGAGCTCACGCCCGAAGGTGCTGTAGCGTGTTTCGGCTGGCGAGAGACGTTGGGAAAAGAAACCGAGAGGTTTCCAGTGGCCATCCTGACGCTGCTGCAAGACTGCGCCGACAGCAGCAGTGGAGGCGTCGACGAACAACGCTGTCTCGGCGTCAGGACGAGGATGGTGGAGCAGCACAGCATCTGCCAGGGCCTGCTTGACCTCTTCGAACGCGCGTTCTGCTGCCGGTGTCCACTCCAGAGGGGCAGCACGGGCCTCTTTCGGATGGTCAGCGCCGAGAGCTGCGTAGAGAGGCTGGAGCAAGGCAGCACAGCGAGGCACAAAACGTCGGTAGAAAGTCACGAGGCCGAGGAATGAACGAAGTCCTTTGCGAGAAGTGGGGGCAGGAAAGTCTCGGATGGCCTGGACCTTGGATGCGAGTGGCCGGATGCCTTGCGGGGTGATGGTGTGTCCCAGGAAGGTAAGGGTGGTAACGCCAAACTCGCACTTCGCGGCATTGATGGAGACTCCGTAGTCCTCCAGGCGCGAGAACAGGGCGCGCAGGTGGGCGCGATGAGCCTCCGGAGAAGGACTTGCGACGAGGATGTCATCCATGTATGCGAATGCGAAGTCCAGGCCGCGGAGCACTTCGTTGATGAATCGTTGGAATGTCTGCGCAGCATTACGCAGGCCAAAGGGCATCCGCACGTATTCAAAGAGGCCAAAAGGGGTGGTTATAGCAGTCTTCGGGCTGTCAGGGGGATGGACGGGAATTTGGTGATAGGCTTTGATGAGGTCTATCTTGGAGAAGATGGTCGCTCCGTCAAGATTCGCGGTGAAGTCCTGAATATGGGGAAGCGGGTATCTGTCCGGTACCGTGACGATGTTGAGTGCACGGTAGTCCCCACATGGGCGCCAATCACCAGGTGTTGCTTTGGGCACCATGTGGAGAGCGGAAGACCACGGGCTGGAGGAAGGCCGAATGATCCCCAGTTCGAGCATGTGCTCAAATTCCCTCTTGGCAATGACGAGGCGCTCCGGAGCCAGCCGTCTGGGGCGAGCGAAGACAGGGGGGCCCCGTGTCACGATGTGGTGAGTGACGCTGTGGCGAGGTGGGCAAGAGGCGTGCGATTGGCGCAGGACAGCGGGGAACTCCGTGACAATGTCGGCGAAAGCAGTGGGCAACGGTAGCCGTATGGTGGGACTAATGGCGGCTATATGCGCTGGAGCTCCATAAACGTGCAAAGAAGTAGTATTGTCGACGAGGCGCTGGCGTCTAATATCCACAAGAAGGTCGAAATGGTGGAGGAAGTCGGCGCCAAGGATTGCGAAGGGGAGGTCGGCGATGGTAAAAACCCAACGAAATACTCTGCGCAGGCCGAGGTCAAGGGTGACGGAGCGTTGACCGTAAGTTGAGATGGTGGACTTGTTGACAGCCTGCAAAGCCAAGTCTGGTTGTCGGTGTCGTTTTTCTGCGGGGGTTGGTGGAACGACGCTCACGTCAGCCCCGGTATCCACCAGGAAGCGACAGCCGGACACGCGGTCCGTGATCCGGAAGAGCCGGCTGTTGTCGCCCCCAGCCATGCCAGCCGTTAATGGTTGGGGGGAGCGTTTCCCGGCCACGAGCAAGGGGCCTGGCAGTTCCTTGCGGCATCGCCGAATTTTCGATGATACCAGCAGAAGTGGTGCTGAGAGGGCGAAGGAGACCGTTGACGGGATGGCGAGCAGCGACGGCAAAACGGGCGCCGAGGGGAACGTGGTCGCTGCGGGGGAATGGCGTCCACCCGGTTCACAAGGGCCGCCACCGTAGTCTGGAGTTGCTGGAGCGGCGTGCTGATGGCATTGATTGCAACGTCCGTCGGTGGAGGGGAGGTGCGGGGGGCCAGGGCGGCAACGGCTCCTGGTGATGGAAGGCCAGCAAAATCCAGAATACGGTCCGCGGCGGAGAAAGGCGGCAGGCGGAGCGGTGCCACAGAAGCCTCAAGCGGTGGCGGTGGCCGGCTGGGAGGCGAAGAGCTGGTGGAGTGCTGGTCACCGTTCATGATGGTGGAACGTTAAAACATCACGTTCGGGTCACCAGTTGTAGAGCGAGAAATGAGGCGACCAGGCTCTACTGAGGTTGATGGGTTTAATGACGGTTAATGGCGATGAACCGAAAACGAAAGCTCGGGTCACGCGCAGTGCTGCGCGTAACCGATGGCGGTGCTGGTGATGATTATGACGCTGCTGCTACAGGCTCATTATTTTATTCCCCACATCCCCACCAGCAATGGGGTAGGGCATCGCCTCTGGCGATGAACCTCCCCACTCTTCCTCTCAAAATAAAGTTGTTGTTGTTGTCAACTCAAGCAAGTACTCTGCGGTTCACCTCCAAATTAAAGAAACCTACGTTTGATGCAGTGTGTCCTCAGGAGCTTTTAATCCTGCTACAACTTTGCGTTTTGTTTTACATTACCAAAAATAACATTACCAACTATTACCATATCAGTGGTGTACTGCTGTGTTCAACCACTTCAACTTGCTCTGGGCATCCTGTAAAGCCTGTGCAGCTACTTCATCCCTTATTTGCTGGTAGCATTGGTGCAATGCAGTTGTTAGATGAGCCGTGTGACAGAATACATCCTGTGTTTGCATATGCATAAAAATTATGCATGTGTAGCATATAATACGTATAAATGCTTGATACCGTATTGTTTCTGCAACATGCGGACATTTCACCTGTTTGAGCCTGGTGCCCTCTCCTCGACACACATACAAGTGGGGCCACATCCTCGATGGAGCCTGCAGAGCTGAGGATTCTCTGTCCAGGTGGCAAATTGAACAGTTCTTTTACGAAGGGGGTGGATTTCTGCCAGAAGACCAAAAAGCGGTTAATTTGAAATAGTACGAATTACTTCTCTTTTTTTATTGCAAAATCTAGGCCATGGTACGTGACTAATGGGACTTTTTGCTTCTTTCCAGGTACCTCAACTGGTGACTTCAACCTTGTGTAACACAATAGTATAAGGTGGCAATAAAGCAGGCGAGCAGGTCTCGTTAGTTTGTGTCCGTCAGTCTCGGGGTTACGGATGTATTACATAGCACAAGAAACCTGGTTGAACAATAAATGTGTTAAACAACAAGCACTTATAAGAAATAAACACGTTGTACAGAATAGTCTTACAGAATATGCTGCAGCTGAGTTGTAATAGGAAAATTTATTAACGGTAACAACAACACACACCCAAACACCCGAAGCACAACATACAACAAACAGTTACAAGAATAGAGGCAATATTATGTACATTCGCTTCACAAAATATTTACACACAACAACTTGAGTCAACTTCCCGTGAGGCAGTGACAATAATTACAATATGTACAAGTTATATCTACAGTCTATGTACACTCATTCCGGTGAGTATTTACATACGAAAGAAAGATGAAGAAACATGACAATGGTGGCAGTGCGACAAATGAAATTCATGGAGGGAAGCCAATGATGCTCACAGCCCCTCGCCTCACAATAAGGGAAGGATGATGTCGCCACTTGCGTGTGAACTCAGCCTCTCCAATAGCGAAAAGTTCTCGTTGGAGTTCGCTCGTCAGAAGTACACGCACGGTCCTCACCAATACAAAAAGGGGGGGTGCTGCGTTGACGGCGAGCTACAGCTCTGCAACGAGCCTGCCAGAGCACGACCGTCCCACATGCTGTTAACAGTACACTCAGACAGTGTGCGCGCCTTTGGTGAAACTGCACTGGGCAACATATATTTGTCGAACGCCTGACCAGATGCCAGAACGTACGCGCAACGTGACAATCAAAGAGAACGTGCATGTTAGACTCACGCTGGTTGCAGTAAGGACACGTGTCGGTAGAGGTGATGCCCCACGAACTGAGGCGATCACGCGTAGGCTGGGTGCCCCAAGCAAATGACCACAGAACATCACGGAGTGGTCGTGGTAGCCAAACACGTACAGTTGTCGTCCACGAGACGGCCGACGCCTGATCAACCCGCCTTCGGTAGCTGTCACCAGTTGCACTCTGCAGAAGCACTTTCGCCATCATAGAAGGCGAATAGGATGCGAGGGAGGAGGCAGAAACAAGAGCTGTCAGTCGCCGGTGATATGCGTGAACAGCTGCATGGAAACACCGGGGAGTTGTTGGCCACCGGCGCATGGAAGCCACAGCAGGGCGGCTCACAAGGGGGTCAGTCCAATATTGCAATAAAATTTTCGCCGGTGTGTCTTCTTCGCAACTGAATGTCCGCAACAAGGCGCTGAGGGCGATGCCGCGGTTCATGAGGCCGAAATCCGGCAGGTTAACCCCGCCTTGGGACTCAGGCAAAGCGAGCACCGCGCGAGAAACAGGGCCCCTCCGCTTCCTCCAGAAGAAGGACAGGATACAGGTTTGTATCCTGGCCACAACTAAATGGGGAGCAATGCAGACATGGCTGAGATGCCACAGGCGCCCTGACAGGACACTACGGACAAGATATGCCCGCTCGCGATATGAAAGATCATAAGACTTCGCGTGATCACACTTCGCTGTCAGTTCGGCAAGAGCTCTCGTCCAGTTCTCAGCTGTTGGACCACGGCTATCAAATAGTACACCTAAGATCTTCAGCGATGCAGTGCACTGCAGAGGGAAATGCATGTATGGCGCCAGGCTCCCAAGAGGCATGAGCATAGACTTTTGGTAGTTTAGTTGCCCACCAGATAACGCCGCGTAAGACTCATAGACGCGCAGTACTTCGGCGACCGAACTCCCATCACGCAAAAGAACAGCCACATCATCTGCATAAGCAGCAACCTTCCACTCACCGGAACGAGGAAGGGGGAGTCCTCGTATACGAGCACTAGTGTCTATATTCCAGAGGAACGGATGGATGACTAGAACAAACAGCGCTGGCGAGAGAGGACAACCTTGACGCACACCCCTGGTCACACGAAACGGCCGTGAGAAGCGTTGCATGACGTACAAGCTGCTGCGATGATTGCGATATAGCTTTTCAACAGCACTGCGGAACCATTCCGGGAAGCCATACACCTCAAGCACAGTAAACATATATGAATGGGCAACGCGGTCAAATGCTTTCCTCTGATCCAGCGAGAGCACGGAGCCATCTGAAACGGATGAGCTCACATAGTACAATACATCCCTTAGACCTGACAATGTATCATACATCGTACGCCCGGGCACGGAACATGTCTGAGAGTGGTGGATCACCGACGGCAGCACACATCGCATTCTGCTGGCTAACGCAGACGTCACAATCTTATAATCACAGTTCAGGAGAGTTATTGGCCTCCAATTTTCGGGGCTAGCCAGGTCACCAGAGCTCTTGGGGAGCAAAATAATGTGCCCATACCCAAACGAATCCGGGAACTGCCCACCGTTCAGGCTAGAGCAAACGACGTCACAGAAAAGCCGTCGAACAGAGACCCAAAACGTTCGGTAAAACTCAGAGGGAAGGCCATCCAGACCGGCACTCTTCCCAGAGGATGCTCGACGCACAGCTCCATCAAGCTCCTCAATACAGAAGGGGCGTTCCAAGATTCTTCGGTCAACCTCTGGAAGCATTGGTAGACCATGTAGAAATGTAGCAGGCTCCGAGCTGACAGGCGAGTGCGCATACAAATTCCGAAAGAACTCCTCAAAGGCATTTAACACCTCATTAGGCTCCTCAGTGAGACTGCCATCTTGTCTGCGAAAGCTATTGAGCGGACGATCAACGGTGTTGCGAGCGGAGTGAAAATAATGCGCCACGCCAGGACCCGCCACTCCCTGGGCTCTGATGTGGGTAAGGCGTGCCCTTCCCGAAGTGCATTGTAGAAGTAGTCTGTAGCGTTCCTGTAACGCCGCCAGGTATTCATGCATGAATGCCGTCAATGGATCCCCTCTTTTGACAATACGTATCTTCGCGGTTAACCGCTTTAGAAGGGCCGTCCGTTCATGAGTACGTTGACGCCCCCACGACACAAATAGCCCCCACACCCAGCACTTGAAAGAGCCCCACTTTGCCGCAGATGGCGAGCGCTCCGAAAGGTACACTTGAATTTTTTCCTTGATATCAGCAACAACCTCGTCATCATGGAGTAGCGACGTATCCAACCTCCACCGGGCATCAAGATCGCCTTCAAACTGAGACACGTTCAGGCATAAGACAACAGCGGCATGGTCGCTCACGTGGAACCCGATGTGCCCCACAGCAACAATTCTGCAGTCAATAACATGCGGTTGAAGAGCATCGGGAACATAAAACCGATCCAGACGACTCGAAGACTGATCCCTTGACCACGTAGCCGCGAAAGATGTGCCGTGCAAAAGTATCCAAGTATCTGCTAAACGGCGTCTATCCAATATTGGACGAAGCTCACGCGCATTCCACGTTGGCCGCCCACGCCCAGGACCACGGACATCTCGGTCAGAATCTATAACACAATTAAAGTCGCCACACAGCACGACATCACTCTGCGGAAGAAAGCCCGCATGAAGATTACGGAAGAAAGTGTTGGTCTATGGCGGGCTAGAATGGGTCCGCCATAGTTGGTCTCACCAGCGCGGGCCGGGGCATAAACAATCACAAATGTCAGTTTCTTCCGGCCGACAAAGAAGTCGAAGCGCAACGCTCGCCCCTCCGTGTCATACCGCGCGAAACTGTGAGGCAATAGGGTCCTATTGAGAACCACAACTCCGACACCACCATGACGAACAGTACCAAAGCTGAAGAATGCACGAACATTGCATCTCTGCGTAAAGCCAACCACATCGGCGTACCGCGTGAAATGAGTTTCTTGAAGAAAAAGTAAATCGCAGCCAACAGAACGGGCAAACTGCACAACTGCCACCTGCTTGCTTGAAGACCGGAATCCTTGGACATTGAGAGTCATGACGTGAAGAGCCGTAAGCCATGAAGAGATAAAACCACGGACACTTAACTTCATGAGTCTTCAGCAGACGAGCCCCTGGGAGATGTCGCAGGAGAATCCACGCGGAACTTTTTCCGGGAGCGCCTCGGCTGCCCGTGGGGTACTTCAGCACCACCCGATGACGAGCCACGAAGATGCTTTTCCGAACAAACTCCAGGAGGCGCTCCATCAGAGCTCGAGTGTGGCGGAGAGTAAATCGACGATGAGTTTATGTAGGCATGTTTGTCAGTGCCAACTGTTCAGATTTACGACGTGCTCAACATTGAGTACCTTATAAATACACACATTCTTGCGTGAAACACATTCTTAGGCGAACAATAAGTCTCTGGACCAAAGGAAATGAAGCCGGCCCGTCGCCACTGTAAACCACGAAAGGAAGAGTATATCGGAATCGCTTGAAAGCGCGAAGCTGCTTTGATAATGATAGTAATGATACTCAAGAACACGAGTTAAAGTGAAACAAAACATTAGACAGCGCAGTTTTTTACGATAATTCGTGCAAACAACTCGAGCAACAAAGAGGGACAGCTTCCAAATATCACAGTCGCACTTCACAACGCACTTGCATTGGTGCCAGATTGCAAACACGTAAATATAACGGCAACTGACGTCAATATAATTGCAACAACAGGCAATAACCAGACACTTTCCATATTGTGACGGCGATACAACCAATTCAACGTTGCGGTGAATCGCTAGAGGCCGACGTAACTCGTCAGCGAAAACCTCATAGCCACGGAGAAGGGTGTTTGGGTTCCTTGTTGTGAACAGCCGCCGAGCAAAAGACGATTACATTCATAAAAAAAGTACAACTCAGATGTCATACCTACCAGCGCAAATGTAGCAAACGATTCACGCAGAAAAAGTTGTTCATTATCGCGTGTTATCCGAACGCCTGCATCAAAGAGAAACGTAATACTTCTGCTTCAGTCCTCAGACGCGACCGGAGACCTTGAGACCTTGAAGGTACGATTACCAGGCGCCAACGCCAATGGGCTCACATGGCGAGCATTGCTTGGCTTTACGCAAGTCCGGTGACGTAACGGGGGACAGTAGGACAGCCCGTACAGTTACCCATTCTGCAGGAGAATGCGCGCGGGAGAGGGGTAATGCGGAAGAGACACTTGAAGCGCGCGCTTCTCACAGAGTGAAGCCATTTCGTCCGGAAAAATGTCTGGCACATTAGTTTCTGGGCGGGAAGAACAGTTTCCAGGAAGAAATAATTTCGGAGGTTCGGAAAATTCCACACTTCCTTTAAATACCATGCCAATGATGAGGACAGCGCCCAGTAGGTCTCTACAGCGGTAGACAAGCGGCTCTCATCCTGGGGGTATTGTCTTAACATTTCCTAAGTAGTACCACGGTCCGTGGTAATAGAAGACGGCCCATTTAAAAGTGTACGATTCGAGTGCCCTTCGCTAAAAACAGTATAGTGGGAATTGAGAGGACCAAGAACCCACAGAGACTAAATAAATAATGAATTAAAATAAAGCTAAAGCAATAGGACCATCCGCACGTCTTCCCGGTGAAAGTCTCTGATTGGACTCTAGAACATTGGGGACAAGATCCATAGGTATTGAAGAGGCGTACTCCAAAAGAAAAAGGGGACAACGTCTGGACCAGAGCAATGACAACTGTTTTGACACGTTATCGTTTATCGCATCTTTTTCGGACAAGCGGATTTTTTGCAGAAGTTAATAACACACGTTAGGTGAAACATCCTGTATATCTCCTCTTCCTGACAATAAAGTTAGCTTACATGCCACGTAAAGTTTAAAGACTACATGGCATGAACGTTGTTACCAGCCACTCACTCACAAGTCACTGACAAGTCAGTTCCCCCACTAATGGTGACGCTTTACGAACTGGCAGGTACGTTGCGTGGGAAAGTAGCCAAAGAAGATTGGAAGAAGAACGCGGAAAGAGTGAAAGCGCATTGTACTCATTACCAGACCTGAAACGTCCGCGTAACCTTGAAAGCGATTATCTCCCCGCAATGAACACGACATTCGCCCGCAGATGCGTCCATAGCGATGTTTTCCGCTCAAAAATGGCGGACTCAAGGGCTGGGCATTCGTATACGCGTTGTCGGAAATGGTCCATTGGAGTGGCGTAATCACGGTACCAAGAGATGCTGTTGCACAGCCTGTCCGTGACACGATAAGTTTACGAAGAGAACGCTTTGCCGTGAGCATGATACCTAATACGCTATGCCAGTATGTCGCAGCAGTCAGTACATGTGCTCAGTTTCGGCATCCCCACGTGGTGCGACCTTATTGGTCCCTCCCTCATATAACGGGGGGGGGGGCTAACATTTCGACGTTGAGGCACACATGGATCTTACTGTGGATCCGTGCCGGCCAATGAGTGCTCCTATACTGCTCACTCGTGCTGACTCGCAAGTCTGCCCCCTCCTGTGCCCAGAGACCAACTGTCGTTGCGTTCGTTTATTCAAGTCGTTCGACACGCGAGTCGCAATTGTGATGGTTCTGACGCATGAGAGCCATCCTACTTCACCCGCTCCAGCGACCCACATCTAGTGGAGAGTCGCTGGTAGTCGACTCCCCAGCACCTCCAGTGTTGAACAGGAGACACTGCAATGGGGATTACGTTACAAGAGCCGCGCTGCGGCATTTTCGCCCACCGAGAGGCGACTCTTTTGACCAGAGCTACTACTCCTCCAGCGCGCGAATAACGTTGCCAAGTGCTCATGCAGCGGCAGCTGAGTGTTGATCCAGTGTGCATGTTCAACAAGTGAAACGTCTTACAACAGTGTAGTGAAATGCGAGAGGATTAATAGTGATTCGTTTTGTTTGTACGCAGCAAACCGGCAGCCGATCCCCAAAGGAGTGAACGAGAACACACGAGCGCTGAAGCACAGCCAGCGACCGTGACCTGGAGTCGTCGTATATTCTGTACCGTCTGGACACGTGCCACAGCTCCCACGAGGTCACTTACACTTCTTTCCTTATCAGACTCTTTCTCTCTCTCAATTTTGTTAACGACCCTTTGTCCGCGCGCTTATCTTAAGGGTGACCGGGAAGAGGAGAGAAAAGGGGGGCGGGATGCTGATAAAGGAATCTATAACAAAGAGTGACCTCTTGGTACGTCTGACACGTGTATGTGTGCTTGGTGTGTGCTTTAAAATAAAACAACTTCGTCAAACCAGCCGTGATGTGACGCGTGTTTTGCCTCTTTCACTTGAGCGATTCGAAACAGCTAGGACTGCATGCTCATAAAAGTTGAGCGGCCACGTATAAGACCAGGAATTATCCCGGTTATTATTAAGAGGTGCTGGCACAGCTCTGGTCAACCTTAATAATAACACTGGAACAAATTCGGTCTCCTTTCCCAGCGCGATAACAGCCACCTAGGGGCACTGGGGGAACGTTAAGGGAACAAAATCTTTGCGTTACACTAACAGAATAATTTTCTTCAATTAAGATTTCATCATGGCCCCAAGGGTTGCTGTAATCGCGCTCGGAAACGAGACCATAATTTTTCCGGTGTTATTATTAAGGTTGACGGGAGCTGTACCATGTGTGCCGAAGACATACATCTCACAAATGCCGATCCAGGGGTCGCACCCTTTCTTTTTTCTGGTTTCCCTTTCTAGAATTTCTAAGTGTTCTTACACCTGGAAAGATTAAAAAAAAAAACTTAAGAATTTTATAATTTATTTATAATCGAAACCCAAGGGCATAAGGCATTATAAGAAGTATCTGTTCGAAATATCGGCGGCTCTGTGTCCTGAGGAACTTCGCTTCATAATAGATGGGCACAGATTGCTACACAGCACAAAAGATCCCGTACTTGGGTTGCAGGATGCATATGAGTATGCCAACGCGGGGGAATATACACGCAACATTATCCGGGTACTGATCCAAGCAGCATTACCCAGGATATTCCAGCGGAAGATGTGCAAAGCGCCATATCTTTCTGTTGTCACTTGACTGTGACGTCATGCCCCTTCAAGGTTAATCGGTAATGGGGGATATCCTACTGCTGGGCCACAAGATATTCTGACGGCGTGTGGATGCTCAACGTCCCAGCAAACCATAAACGTCCGGTAGATATCCAAAATAAGTCGCAATGTCTCAGACATCTCAACGTCCACCAGATATATGTGTGCTATGTCTCTAACATCCCAGACATTGTAACGTGCTTTCAACATCCACTGGACATCCCAAGTTCATGTAATCACGAAACACATTTTGGTGCGCTGTACAGATCTAGAAACTGCTTTTGGAGAATAGTACGAGATCAGTGCATGGCGGATGAAGCTGTGACGGCTTTGCATAGCTAAGCTTTCTTCTGCAGCATGTTTTTATGTGCTCCAATGACGCGTGCTTTTTAACAACTGTCAGCAGTTGTCACATATTTAAATAACATTATGTTGAAGGTGCAATCCTTATTTGTCACTGAGAACCTTTGCTGTTGCGAATCACAAACAGCTGAAAAAAAATGCAGCAAGGCAATACAAGCAAATACAATGAAAGCTCGTACATCACTGTAATTTCATTTATTATACATTATATGACCAATAACTGATGCTGCATATCGTCCTCTAATGCCTTATGTCAGGGCTCGACTACACAAGTTTATATTTAGCATAAATTGTGGGGTAAATTTCACACTTAACGTGGTTATGTGTGTCGACGTAGTGCCCATAGTACGCAGGTACCCGTAGTACCCGCGTCATGAATAGAGCATGAAGTTTTGGAGTATTAATTAGTAATTAGTTTTGAGCATTAATTTGATGTTTGGAGTACTAATTCCTGGAGTACAATCAGCCACTGTCCAGGGATGACCCGCCGTGGCGCACTACACAGCATCACCAGGAGCGCGAAGCTGTAGTAGAAATGTATTGTAGCGGACAACTCAAGTGACCTCCGGAGCTGCACCCATGACTGAGGACTAGCCACCCTCTTTCTGCTTTTCTTTTTGATTATGTCGCCAATGACGTAAATGACGTGTCGCCCGTTGCTCTCTCACTACTTTCCTCCTCTCTGCTCTGCTTAATTCCCGTCTTCCTTTTGTTGTTCCATTTCCTTTCGCTGTTTTTTGGTTCGGGTTTGTCCGAATGCAGTGGGAGTTACAGGAAAACGATGGAGCCCTGGCTGTTTTTGTCACATTAAGTATTTTATTGTGCGACATACGAAAACAACATGGCATTAATAATGCTCCGGACTGCCTCTGGCAAGGACTGCCACTGGGTACTGGAGCTCGGTGGCTGCAGGATGAAAATTAGTATCAGATGTACAGCTATGCATACGAAATTTACAATGTAAACAGAAAGAATAAAGGTGCTATTGAATGCGAAAAATAAGAACGATTATGGTAGGGTTGTGAGAAGCTCGCAGCCATGGGGGGTGATGACCGACCTTAGTACAAGAAATATCTTCCATTGCGCAAGCCGAATAGCCTGACAAACTAGGCTTTTGAGCTACGTACAGATAACAGCTACTAAGTCAACGTCGAACGAAACTTGTCGAGCGAAATCACCGAGAATCAGACATACAGTAGCGTCATGCCTTTAGCAGTTTGGATATCCACTGGAGTTTGCCACAGATCCGCCTTACATCCATGCGATATCCCAGCGACTAGCATTTCTACCCTCCTTGTACATCCACTGAAAGTCCCTCTGAAGTCTGTCACGGATATTGGGATATATACGGGAGATTACGAACATCGTACATATTTTGCTTTTAAAAATTTCGTGCATTAGATATTTAGTATTTGTAGAGTGCGTAGAGACCACTGCAACTGTGTACCGGCAAAGAATATTTATTCTGTGTTTTAACCTCCTTACAATGTGAACTTTTTGGTACCTTGTACTTCACGGGTTATTGTACAGCCTACGTACAGAAACTCGAGAATCCTCCAAGATAATATATACGTATATGCAAGGTTCACCACGACTATATATTACAGACAGACATGTATTAGCAATGTTGTCTAAATTTATACGTATTTCATACCCAAATTTTGGCACTAGTTGCCCATGTATTGGTTCGTCCAGGTATATGTCCCTCACATGCACATGCACGTATGTGTGGTTCATACACAGTATGTCTTACAAAGGCAGCATGGATGTTGGTACAATATTTATTTCTATGAGCATACTGGACAAACACTGACTTCCAAACATATGGACAAGTTAGCAGACATCGTGAGCACTTCCCGTCAATGCACAATCACATACCAACAAATATTGGTACTCTTCCAAAGTCATGCACACAAATCGCAGCACTTGTACGATGTCATTCAAAATGATGGTTGGACAACAGGCGAAGTAACTGCCGTTCCGCTAATGGCCTTAGGTTTGAAGTATCGCTAGGGTACAAGAGGGATTGTCGCAAAGCAAGAACTATGCCTAAGAACAAAGCAAGAAAATAGTGATCGCAGCCAGGTAGTAGTCATTGTGGTTATGGTAATCGCTTTCCACGCGGAGACTGAGAGGTGACACGGGTTCGAATCCTGTCACACGCTGTGCTGTCTGAGGTTTTCCCACGGGTTTTCCGAAGACTTTCCGGACGAATGTCGGCACAGTTTCCCCTGAAGTCGGCCCAAGACGCATACTAACCCCCATGTCGCCTACTCCTTCCTGCTGTCCTCTCTCTATCTGTCCACGTCTGTACGCCTCTCATAGCCACTGTTGTTCCGCGGCGCTAACACAGAGTAAAAAAAAATGTGACAAAATGTGGAGAGCTAGAATGCTAGGAATAGCTTTATCTAGTTCTATATCAATGTGATACTATATCTACTTACGTGAAGTTCGTATCAAAGCCACTGAAAGAAGATAAGGCACATGCGTATATAGGCTCCGTGCGCTAGTGTTTCGAGGAGGCGACGATAGCGCCCCAAGGCACCCAAGCGGCGAGGAGGTGCGAAACAGCACTGAAGGCGAATCCGCGCTCTCCTTCCTTCCGTATATGCAGCTACCGTTGATTTTTTCGACTCTCGCAATGACCAGCACGTTTCGGGTACCTCAAATCCACATGGCATCATATTGCTGCGTCTTGGCAGCTCCGAGAACCGATGTATGTATGATGTTTTATCGTTTCCCTGCCTGGCTGTACAAGCGCGGCCGCAAGCAACGCTGGATGCAAGTTACTTGGCGCGACAACGAATCATTATCTATCCTGCAAGTTCTACTCACGTGATACGCGTCCTGTTTTACAATATATGTGAACATCTTCATTTCTGCAATCTGCATGTCATTTATTTTACTACGTTGCATCAAAAGCATCGAGCTAAAACTTCTGTACACACGTCATACGCTGTGCATTATGTTTGCACTACCGTTTCGTCGTAGCAGAAAATAACTGGCGTTGAAAAAAAAATCAGGCTTCTCTTAGTCTTCCCTTCCTTTCGAAATTGGGATTTATCCCCGCCACTGTGGCAAATCGGTGACAGCCGCGAATTCGTGCCGACTGAAGAATATCGCCAGTGCAGCGCAGCGTTTACATTTCCCGGCCGCTCTCGCTTTACACTCGCAGTGCCCCTTCATGGGTTTGTGGTTTCCGGCATTTATTTTCAAGCGAATTCAGGGTGTGTTTATCGATATTCGACACTTATATGGTTTACTAAAAATCGGGTTCTTTCTGCAGCTATGTTCCGTCGAGACGGACGGGATGTTCGAATGCGAGCGTCGATTTAATTGCACGCGAAGCAATGCCTATCTCGTGAGTGAGGGAAACAACCAAACAGCCAATGTGAAATACTAAATGAACAATGCCGTTTATTGTACAAAACAGGCAAACGAGGAAAGCCTGTCTTTTGTTGTAATAAATGCAAGTGTATTTGACCATACACTCTAAGAAAAAAAGGAGTAAAACGGGGAGTAATTGCAGCTTCTACTCCCCTAGTTTGCAATTACTCCCCATTTTAGTCCCCTAACCCGACATTTAGTCCCGACATTTGCTCCCCAGGACTGCAAATTGTCACTGAACTTCGCGAATGGTCTCCTGAATGTAACAGTCTATGTAAATATGTGCCCTCGGTCAATTTGATGGCATAAGGCTGTATAACTCAGCCAACGTAGCAATTTTCCAGCCACACAGAGTAAGAAACAGTTAGCGCATCTTTCTTCGCAAATTGTGCCCTATGTATGGCGCAAGGTTTTATATCACTCGATATATCACGGTTGACGGTTTGCTTCAAAGTATTTTCATGCATGCGCACGAATTATGTGCTTGAGACTCTTATAACAGCGCGTGAAATGCAGTCTCCACTCTGTGACATTCAGTTACTCCCGTGCATTTACTCCCGAAAGGGACTATTTTTTGTGGCAATGCATTTAGTCCCCAAAAGGAGTAAAAGTACTCCTTTTTTTCTTAGAGTGTACTCACATCCGCACAGCGGTCCGCTTTTTCGGAATATGCCGAACTTGAAAAAAAAAAATTCATTCTGGGGTGTTTTTCGACATTTTTCCGAAAATGTCGAAAACCACAAAACCTACTTCTGAGATATGCATGAAGCTGAAACGGGAAGACTAGTTGAGAAAAGGCATGTTGCTATCACCGCACTGTCACCTAGCGGGTGTTCGAAGACATCTTGCACTTCAGAAACGTGTCCGGACTCCTAAACCCTTCCTTGGTCTACGTCAAAAAAGTTACGTCAAAGTTGTACGTCAAAAAAAGGAAAACCCTGCTTCTTTAGGGAGTCGCAAGCCGCATCCGAGTTTGATGCTAGCTGCTGCGTTCTGTGCAACACACGACAGCAGCCAGCACTCAGTCCAGTCATACCGATTTTCTGCACAAGTGGCGCCCGTGTCAAATTTTCGCCGCGCCCTCTGGTTAGCGCACGGAGCCTATAGATACACATGTGCCTAGTTCGTCAGTTAGTGTCACATCACAGTTTCTCATCCACGCAAGGTGAACACCTATTTGTATTAACAATGAACGACGTCTTGAGCGTGAATTTCCCCACATGATCACCCGGTGCGGTTGTTTAATCAACTCAGCAGTCCCAGTCGTCTGCGTGAGACGCTAAATCGCGTTGTTCTCCCTGGCCGCCGCGTTATTTGGTTAGGCCTATGTCATAGTCACCGGCAGCCTGCAACTTTGTTGTTTTGATATGTCGTTTTTCCTATCTCACTAGCCGGAGCAAACTCGCAGGCGTTATAGCTCGTAGGGAAATTACCGAAGCGTCTGGTGTGTCTGTTACTTGTCTTCCATCACCCCCGTATGTGAACCAGACACTCGAACACGCATTTGAAACGAAGTAAACAATGAGAAATCTCCCGAGGCAGGCTACAAACATGGGGGAAGCGCTTTTTCAGGAGTTGCTTGACGCGCATTTGGAAGCCGGATACATGAGCGAAAGTGCGCGGTCGTACGCTACAACGAGCACGAAACCAATTGTGTGTGTTTTTTTTTATCGCTAAATATGGTCACGGGTTTTTCTACTAGAATATTTTTCGTTCAAGGTTCCGGCCGGTAAGACAGAGGTGCCGAAAGTTCCCGATATAAAACTTTAAAAAGCTAGGATTTTATGTAATTATTGAACCTCTTCCAATGAGCCGCAGACTGTTCCCTTGATGTGAGAAAGACGTTTCCTAAAAGAACATCATTCGATAGCGTGAGTACTTTCTAACACCCGGAAGATGCTCGTAAACTCACCTATTGTACAGGCCTGAACTACGATAGATATCCCATGCTTTGAGAAGAATGCCTGATGTGGTTCAAAGTACAACGGTGTCGAATACACGTAGTCACACAAGACGTCTCCTTATAGTAACCTTCTAAGACTTCAGATGTCTTTTCTGAGGTTTCCTATTTTCATAAATCTATGACATGACAGGACAGTCAAGTGGTATATAAGTTCACGTGTTATGACGAAAAGCACAGCTTTGGTGCAAGCCATAAACCCGTCAGCAAATGAGAAGACCTATAGCAGACAGCAATCACATGCTGCACAAATGTCAATATGACGACAGCCGGCTTTAGGAGTACTGTGAAATGAGTTTGAAATGTTAGTCTGTGCCTTCCAGGCGTAAATAAGTCTACATTGATGCGTGACAGCGCTGGGAAATTATGCTCCAATGTCCCGCAATGTCCCAATGAAAGAAATGCCCATCTAGTTCAACAGACGCGTATATCCACGGTGCAGACGTCGACCTCGTCTACAGCGTGTTCGCTGTATAGACGCTGTTCGTATTCGACTTTTGTAAAGCATTCAACATAAAAGTTTTTTTTCGCGAAAGATCGTTCGACTTTGCGAATCGTCAGTGTGGCTAATGAAGGTCGGAGAAGGGAAGGTAGATAACCAAACGTACATATAAAGTTTCCTGAAGCCTCAGCAAAAACGGGAAGGACAAGGCAGAACGAGTTTTGCAGACATATAAATAACAGCATTGCGAAGTACAAACGAACAGGAACGAGGTACACGGCGAACAAGTCTACGTGTGGAAAAACACGCGCAGCAGCATTTAACATAAGCAGTGGGAGGTTGCTTCGCAACCCGCTCTAGGAGGTTTGATGCTTATGCTTCAAAGGGGTCCAGTAATTCTTACACGCTTCTTTTTTGCTTATACTTCTCTCTTACTTACGCGTTACGGCGTGTCACTGGGTGATCGCATTTCACACCAGTGATACATATCATGATGACGTTAAATTTTTTGTTTAAATACTTCCTCACTGAATGAACTTCACTTACTTCGGGGTCTACAGGTGGTGCGTCCCATTTATGTTTCTAGCTTACCTTTGTCCGCGTCTTTTGCTGCAGTCAAGCTGATACGACCATATATCATATAGAACATGCGAACATTCACAACAAACACATCCACCACACAGACGTGACACAGGTGGTGCTCGTTTCATAAATGTTTACGAGTCTCAATACGGCATCGTGTTGCGGGCCAAACACAAAGGCGCTGCGAACAAGTGATTAACGCGCAATGGCTGAATGAAGCAAGCCACGCACGGGAATAAGTGTGAGGAAATGATGCTTTCGATATTCTTGTTCCTGTCTTCTGTGTCCACACCTACCAACGTTCCATAGCAAGACTTTTAGTAGCTAATGCGCCAGAAAAACCAAAATCAAACCGTAGCAGGACTTTATTGCCTTAGCGACCAAATACAGCAAGCGAGTCATGCCGACGCTAAGGACATTTACCAGTGTTCGCATACACAGTAGTCAACTCCACAAACTCCTCCCACGGCTTCTTCGGGAAATGTTTCATTGCACCATATTGCGCAATAACCGTCATCCGTAGGGTTCTTATAATTGCAGTGACACAGGTCCCAGTACGTGCTACTGCACATGCTGCTGACTTCTTCCGGTAGGTCTCGTGCGGACGCTTTGGTACCGTTGTTGGTGTGTGGCCTGATTTTCGGGACTGGTGGTATACCTTGTTGATACGAAGAAATATTATTCGAAAAGGAAACATCTGACTTATTAACGTGATAATTTAAAAAATCTTGGTTGTTGCAAGACCAGAAACTCGACTATATAGTAAGCAATGGGCTGGAAGTGCGCGTGCAACGACAAATACGTATGCGAATATGGAAACAGAATGATCGGTTTTCTCACCGTCATGAGTGACGCCAACGACAACTTTATTGCGAGATGATGAATGCGTAGTTTCATCGGTAGGGCCGAAGCATATCGTCATGCATCATTTTCATATATATATCCTAATAACGTGCTTACATTGGCACACACGCAGTTACAGCGAAGAAATTGCTAGCTCTCGAAAAACGTTTGCCGCCAGACTTTGCAGAATGCGTGTTCTGCTGATTGACATACTCGCATTTGGTTGTCTCGCTAAGCAAGTCACTCTGCGACAGCAGGCTGTCGAACCGGGACGTTTTTCGTTCCGGTTCTTGTTTCGGTTCAAAGAAAACGGTTCAGTTCCGGTTTCACAAGATGTAAGGAGAACTGACTGCTGCCAGAATAGCCCCGTCTATTCTCTCCAACTTGCATCTTGACGCATGATGGAGCAGACGAAGTAGCTTGGTAGCTTGGATACACGATGGAGCAGACGAAGTAAACGAGCTTTACCACGAAGCGGAAAGTTCGAGGAAGACGGAGACAACGCAGAGCGAGACTAGCAATGATGACTTATTTATAGAAAAACCGTCATAATATTTTAAACGGGCAAGAACCTGGTCCTGTATACACGAAGCTTTTGGGTTTTTGGTTTTCCCTCCGTTCAGGCTCGCCCAGAACAGGCTTTTTGTTTTCTGGTTCTGGCTTTAGTTTATCTCCTAAAGCTCGGAGCCAACGCAGGACTGTCGTTACTTCTGAACCTTGTGTAGACGAGCGACCGTAACCGTTAAACTGACTGACTGAATTTGTATGTAGACAACGACTGCAGTCAGGATCTTGTCAGAAGACAATTGCACAGCGTTGTTACATAACGCGTGTGATTGTGGCGGCGGCAGCCCATCAACGTTCTAAAAGTTCACGAGCGTGACTAATCTTGTACATAACTTTTATCTTTGTTTAGACTTCCCCATACTTATTGCACTTGGCGGAACAGTGCAAGTTGTTTAGATAATGCCAGCTTCAGCGGGGGACGTTAAATACAATGTGTGCTGAAGTTCTAAGGTATACGTTAAACATTCAGATAAAATTCATTCACAGACATGCCGCTCTAACGTTGCTGAAGAAATAATAAGGTGCGCAGAAAGCTGGACTACTTGCCCTTCAGTGTTTCCAGGACTGAAAGGAACAGTGAATACCGGTTAAGCATTTATGTGTCACCAAAGCCACATCCAGGTCGCTTCTACGCGAAAGCACTACAAATAAGCTGTCAACATGAGAAGACAACATACGAAATGACATACCGATCAGCACCAGTACTACCACATACAAGATAACAAAGCGTTTCATGCTTGTGCACAGACAGCTGACCAGCACAGGTGTCTACGCGATGATCTTGAAATGACCGTTGCTGTTTAGGTAATCTGACGGAGATATAAACAGCGAACTGAGGCTGCTGTGAAAGGAGAAGGTAAGTGCGACAACAGCTGCTCCATAAAAGGGCGTCTCAAGCTAACAAGCATTCTAGAAAAGTGCATTTTACAGCAGTACTGAAACAGGTTAACATTTGATACGCTATACTCCTGGCCACGATCAATCTGTGAGAGAGATCGTGAAGCTTCATCGAGGCAGAGGTAAAAGTGGAGATGTAAAGGGTAGATAAGAGGGAGATAAGATATATAATACCACACATATCAAGAAGTGAGGAGGGGGCTCGGGCATGGCCCATCCCCGGGATCCGTAATTTCTCTCTCAATCTGCATTTTTTACTAGGGACACGATTGCACTCTCCATGGCGAGCACCTTCTGTATGCCCTTACGCTGCTCAAAGAATCGTACAACCGTCCTAAGGGCTTCACTGGGATAACTCTCTCTTGACCCAGATGGCGAGGCCGGCGGTGGATCCCTAGTCGCTCACTGAATCTGACGCATATCCGCGTCTTCATTCCGGCAGTCAGCTCTTCTCGTTTTTATAGCTCTTGCGAACCGCCGGTTCAGTAACCAACAGTCATATAAACCGAAGGTAAAGTTGTTATGTGGAAAATACCGGTTATTGTCATGTACACGAAATGTTATTAACCAGCAAGGGTTGCATGCGGAGGCCATTGGGAGGTAATGGTTCCCGAGAAAAAGGGCTATAAAGCGGAAATGTTGTATTAACGAGCGTCATATTAACGAGTCTTGACTGTACAGTGAACCCTCGTTATCATGACCATGGTCGTTCCCGAATATTTTCGTCGTAATGCGGTATTGTCATGTTAACGGGGGGATCTGCAGAGGTTTCACTGCATTGTTCCCCAAGAGTATGGTCGTAAAGCGCGTATGTCAGATTATCGGGGGTCATATTAACGAGGGTTCGCTATATTTCCAGATTTCCCTCCCTCGTATTCGCTCCCCCATTCAGAATCATGTTGTAGGTCTTTTAAGTTTTCGTTTTATTCTCCTCGAGATAGATCCGTCATTCAGGCGGCTGTGCTGATGGTTGTGGCAGATTTGTGGCCTATTATTCTTCCCGGGCCACGCATAAGCAAGCACCACCAGGTCCCTCTGGAAGAGGTACAGCTACGCACGATGCGGTTGGGCCAGTGTCTGGCACACTAGCGCACCACTCAACGCAGACTTGAGTGGAACCAGCGTCGTTAGGGTCGCAGGGCAGAGGTGTGGTGACAGTCAATCCGCTGATTGGCGGTTCGGTCTGTTGTTTTCCTGCAACGAAAAGGGTGTAAAGTGGAATAAGTTTTTGGTTATGCGCTGGGGACTCTATCTCGAAGGACGTTCGCTTCTCAGGGTCTATAATAACGACGATGGGTTTGAATGATGACTAGCTCCAATAGACGATTTTACAAAGATGCGCGCACCACCTAGCGCGCGAGGAAAAGCAGCATGGGAAGCAGGATTTGAGGACTCCGTCGTCTGCTTGAGTTGCGGTTTTCCCCTTCTGGACGCTGTTGCTGCGCACACCGGGAATGCTGTTGTCTTCTACCTCCGCCTCTGGCAGTCTCGTACCCCAAGAACATTCGCGATCCTCAGGACGCCCTCAAAGTGTCGTCCCGACCTCGACCGTGGCGCGATATCCGGAGGAAGTCCAGAGAGGGTCATTATGAGATCGTCCAGTGATGGTCATGCGCGTACGTCCTGCGGTCGTCAACCGGAGGACGCGGCCCAAGCAGCACGCCAATATTGGTCCAATATTGGACCCATATGGGCTGCCAAGATTGCCAATATTGGCCCAATATGGGCTACCAATATTGGACCAATATGGGGAGTGCAACCAGGCTCCATATTGGACCAATATGGGCTGCCCATATTGGCGAACCCATTTTGCGCCAATATTGCCAATATTTCTGTGATAACACCTACGGGGAGCCCGTGTAATAATAAAGCATTATGCTGTATAATATTCACTACTTTTGTATGATTTTTGCTTTTTTATTTCTGCGGATCTAATTGATCCACGTTCACATCACTTCAAAAAAAAAAAAGAACGAAAAAAAAGGAAAGAAACACGGCATTCCCCAAACACACAAAAAAAAAACGAAGAACAGGTGCTACGCCCGCGCTGAAGATCACAAGCAGTCCCACAGAACTGCCAATACCTAAGATCCCTCAGAAGCCTTCTTTGGGATCGCAATATTCTGTGGACTAACAATTTCCACACCCGCTCCGAGAATACAAAGCAGCGAAACACTTTCGTGGCGGTGACGGACACACGCCAGAGCAATTTACACTGCTTGCAGCAACTTGAAATCACCTAACTTTACAGAATAGCCATCCCTTCTTATCAAACATTGTGTTTTTTACTTGACCTGCCGCAATTTCGTTACCATTACAGCACCCAGCGACATTTTAGCCCTATGAAACGTCCGTTCGGGTTGTCGCGCATGCGCATTAGTTGAAGGACGCGTGATTACGCTCAAACCACTCGCTTGCTCACAGTCGGCTCGACCGATTGGCATTGGCATCGCGAAGGAAGATGGCGGCGACTTTCAAGACGTGGAATGTTGAGGTGTCGAACTCTAGCGAACTTTACGTTGGGAATGCCAAGTACGTTGACTGTTTCTAACAATGTGTATCATCTGCGGGAAGTTGTTGAATGTAACGATGTAGTGAATAGGGTATTTCACACGCTTCAACGTTCAATCTTGCCGTGCTGCTTGGGCATTTGTGCAACACGGCTACGTACCCTGTTCAGTCAATATGGGGTGTACGCGTGCAATAAGGGGCCCATATTCCCAAGATTTTCCCAATATTGGCTCAAAGTGGGCAATATGGGGCCCATATTGCCAGGATTTTCCCCATATTGGCTGAAACTGGGCAATATGGGGCCCATATTGCCCATTTTCAGCCAATATGGGGAAAATCTTGGCGAAACCGGTCCCATATTGGACCCGTATCGCCAATGACCAGCCAATATGGGTCCAATATTATGTGCTGCTTGGGGGTAGTGTGCTCTTTCACCCTCTCACATTGTAGGTGAAGGAGAGTCGCGCCTTCGAAGATGCACAATGAACAAAATAAAGAAAAAAAGAGGGCTCCTTCACGAATTTTTTGCGGACGATCTATCGAACGGATTTTTGTTCTGGAATCGGCTCCGGTATCAGGTGACCGAAGGGACCAGGCGTTCTCATTGGGACAATTTTGTAGCTTTCATATTTAAAAAGTTAATTATTGAAGTTAATTAAGACATTGCCTTAGGAGTTTGCTAATGTCCTCCTAGGGAGTGCCCTTCAGAATATGCTCTATTGGAACTGATTTCATCTCGGAAAAAGTGATGTATATATATATATTTTTAAATATGCTCGGATTTAGCTGGGACACCCTGTATATTTGCAGTACACAGTTGTGGCTGGCAATAAAGTAAGTAAAACATAGTGGCCATGTAGAACACAACAGTGTCGATAGATGAAAAAGGGAATAGAATAGTAGGAGGGAAAAGGTCTGGGCGTATTTTATATGTGAAGTGTTTCTAGTGTGCTTTGGGATTTGTTAGATGTTTGAGACTCCCCAGCCATCATCTCGCAATAAAATTGTCGTTGTGAACTCTTAACAAATCACGAGGCACCCTAGAAACACTTCACGCTTCTCCGTTAAAGGAACCCGAAGGAACTGCGAAAGAAGGAAGTCACTGAAAAGGTTATAGCCAGCCGTAGGGCTCGAATTCCGCATATTCTAGGTTGCCGGTACAGGGTAATCCAGACGATGCGGATTCGACTCCTACAGCTAGCTAACCTTTTTCAGTGGCTACCTTCTTTCATTGTTATTAGGCAGTTGAGGCTTGTGTGTTGTGCTGTCCTTTCTAGTGTCACTAAGTAGGGGTACAGAGTATCGCATTCCTTTTCCGCGCCGGAGCCGCCGTTCGGTGTCCGCGATTGGACCGATCGTGTCACGTGGTTTCTCGTTCCAAGAACGCGCCGTCCATGTTGAGTCCCCTCCATCCCAAACCGGTTACCTGCGTTGCGAGTTGGCTCGACTGCGCCCTGTTCTCCGGCGGAGAAGGGGGAGATTGACGTCCCGTTGCTAGGCGACGCCGCCGCGCCGGACCCAAGATGATGGACATGGTGGATCGCCGGTGTGGCTCATTGTCGCTACTCTGCTCCCTATTGAGTGACTCTAGTGCATGCTTCTGTGTTCCAGCCTTAGAATATCAATCTTCCACCACGCATGTAGGAAGTCATTGAGGCATCGCTACTTACCTTGCGGATATATCCCATTTGGAAATTTATCTTTCGGAAATTTGATGACTGGAAGAGAAAGATATGCCATAGAATCAGCATCAAATCACTGCAAGGAGTAAGGGGCTAATATTGACGGGAGCATGAAACGATTTAAAACTTACCGTCAGCAGTCGCAACTGACGCCAACGTGACCATCAGAAGGAGCTTCATGACCGTCGTGTCAGGGAGAAATGTTTGTGGTCGTACCCGTGAAGTTGCACGTGTTATGTAGTGAAAAAAAAAATATATATATATATATATATATATATATGGAGTGTTTTACGTGTAAAGTCATCCTGCTGGCTTGATGACATGCTCTACACAAAGATACGAAGTGATACAGGGAAGACTCTTCTATGTGCACTTTTATGCATTGATATTTCACGACCTGTCATATTTCACGCATGCTATGGCCACACAACCTTACAAAAGATGTGGGATGTTTGCATGTCAAAAGTGATTCCAGAAGGAGAATGAAAGTGGTCTTTGCAACAGTCTTGTCAATGGGTTCTACCTCTTGCCGTCAACATGCTTCAGTGACTTCTGCGTCGATCCCATTTATCTATAGTCACATACGTGAAGAGCTCTTTTTCTACCTGTGACAGTATATATGTCTTTCGCATGTGATATGTAAACGGTACTCAAAATAGTGCTATACTACAAGACCGGTCATACCAGAATATCCGATAAGAGACGTGGAGTAGTAATACCCTATCTGCTCAAGGACGATGTCCCATTCGCTTCGAGTATTATACTGTCTGTGTATATTCCTTTATGAAAATGGCGGCGGTTAGGATCGCAAGGAAAAACAAGCGGCTACATGTCTCTTGGAATTGAGTTGAGTTGATAGTAAAAAAAATTCAGAACGACGCACTCATTACGAGAGCCGGCTACTCCATATCACTTAGGAACAAAAAAAATACAAATAGAAAAACGCTATCTACAATAAAAACAACGAATGACAAAGACAGTCTGTCAATCCATTACACACACTGTCAGTCACACCGTGTCCACCAACTTGGGGTCCGCGTAATATCGCACAAATGCGTGCATCACTAGTTACTCAGGTCAGTCACCATATCAATGTATGTTACTAAAAAAATCAATTTATAATTAAAAATGTAACTAATAAGGTAATGATGTCGAACTGTTACTTCGTGGGACCTCAACATCCAGTGCGCAAAGCGAAACAAGACTACATGTTTTCCCAACCATTTTAATTAATGCGCCATTTAAATTAATTCGAATGCGATCTCATTTAATCCAGGTGTCATCGAACTTAATCCCGTGCCATCCGAGTTGATCCATAGTGCTTTTAAGCCCCCTAAAAGTAGTTAAGACCACATTATTAAATCTATCCACTGATGAGGTGTTGTTGATGAGGACAGGTGAACTCAGAAACAAAGGCCAAATGAAAGCTGGATATTTTGCAGAGGTAGGCCATGACTATTCAGTCATTGCTAATTCCTGATGATTGCTAGCTTGTTTGTGACTGTAGTGCCTGATAAATGGGGCGAAGTGCTGAGGCCCATGTAAATCGGAGTTGACAAGTTGATGGGAGTTGTCCACTTGATTGTGGTTAGTGAAGACAAGCTACCGACTGATAAGGATTGATAATTAGCCACTAAGAAAACCAATATTACCATTACGACTCATTTGACCATTTTCCACTGACAGGGGTCGCTGGCGTTACAGATAAGGCAATGAGAACGCATCTACTGTTGCGGAATCACTGATAAGGGCTACTAGTCAAAGATGTGCTCACACAGGGGCTTGTTACAGCTGCTGCGATGAAACTCGCCATTCCTCATCTTAAAAATAAAGTAGTTGTACAGCTGCAGCTGCCGGTTGAACTGGGCATAAAGGTTCACTCAATGATAACAAGTGATAGAGGCTGGCGGAGTGATAACTTTATTTCCTGATAAGCTGATGATACAGGGCCCTACATGACTCCTACAAAACATATGTATCTCGCGTTAATAAGTACAGTACTTGCTATCAAACAAACACGAAAAGCGTGAACCTGAAAATGACATTACCAAATGCTTTATTCTCTCGCAGGAACAACTGCTTTTCAACATTACTATCGATAACCTGCTAGCTCTCCCTTTTCTCTCTCTCTCTCTTTACACAGTTTAGCCCCAATACTGAACGGACGTTCTACGGATGCGAACGAATGCTCTACGGAAACGACACGTTTCCTGTCGCTTTTCTCCTTATCGTTGCTTGAACCCAATCTAGAGTTATTCCTATTTCACGTGCCTTCTCTCGCAACGGCTTTCGACGCAAGTCTTCTGTCCTGTCTGAAACGGGTATCAATGGTTTACCCTCATATCCCTCAGGACAGCACATCGCCTCAAGCATGTTCCCAGACCCGAGACTCTGCACGCTACCCCTTACCCCAAGCGGTCCTGGATGCTCGAATATCCCTCACGCAAAGCGCATTACCACAGGCATGGCCGAGCTCTCGTTGGTAGTAGCCAAGGTCGTGCTGAAGAAGACAGGGAGGTTGTGGGTTCGAATCCTACCACCGGTTGTGCTGACTGAGGTTTTCCCTGCGTTTTCCGGATACTTTCCAGACGAATGTACGCACTGTTCCACAAGAAATCGGCCTATAGGACGCATACTAACCCCAAACCCCTGTCTTCCCACACCTCCCTGCTGTCCTCTCTCCATCTGTCATCTGTACGCCGCTCATAGCCACAGTTGCTTCGCGGCGCTAACACACACACACAAACAACAGCGGGTTTCGACTGCGAGCTTGATGTTGGCGAAAAGTTCGCTACGTCACAAGTTATAAGTCCTTCTCTTTTAATGCGTTAGCATTAGGAGTGTCAAAATGGAAAAAGCTGTATGTGCGTGTATGTTCGTGTGTGAGATGGTGTAGCCTCACTGAGACAGAGGTATAAGTGGAGATGTAAAGGGGAGATAAAAGGGTAAATGCAAGTGAAGGTAAGTGACGACAAATTGAAGTAGTTCAAGGTGATTAAGAGTAAGGGTAACAGTAATTAAACGTGGTTAGAGTTAATTAAAGGAAGAAAGTTTACTTCAATGGTAATGAATGTAAGGTGTAAGTAAGAGATGGATTAAATGAAATTAAGAATTACTCGGGGTAACCGCTGGTTACCGGAGGTAATTAAATGTAATTAAAGGTAATAAACGTAATTAAAGGGAAAAGGGGAGTAATTAAAGCAAGTAGGCGTCTCTCGCATTTACCGCGAAATCACCACTGAACTTATCTCTTGTTTGTCTGTTTTCTTCCACTAGAATGTTCCGTAGGGACGACTGGAGACGCGCACTGTATTGCAAGTCGTGACAGGATAGATGTGCTGGTCGATATACATTCCTACAGGATGTACAGTCGGCAGCCTTTAGGAGAAAAAAAAATCCCGATCCCGTCCCAGGATCCACTTTTAGGAATCTCGAAATCCTGTGACTATAAAAACGGCTCTGGATTCCGGACACTAATTTACAGTGCTAAAATACACCATGGGTTGATTCGGATGGCAACAGGACTAAATCAGATGGCACACGAATTAATTCAGGTGGCACTTGGATTAAAATGGGCAGGAAAACGTGTATTTGTCTTATCTATATAACTCTTCCCATTTGTTTGTGAGGATTGCATTATTGGATCAAAGTTAAAAATAATATGAAGATCGTACCAGGCTGCTCCAGCTCACCTATTCCACTTAGCGCCACTGAAAGAGACGGGCCACCGAAAACCGGATGTACGCTCCAAAGTCTGGTGGACCAAAGTTTGATGTGGTTAACGATGGTGTAATAAAAACGTCAAGAAAGAAAACAAGAGCGGTCACAAAAAAATTAAAGGGGGCCATTAAAGTTTATTCATGATGTCATGACGGCAAATGAGCCCCTCTCTTCTTACGATCTCGAGGCCGTTTACCGGTGTGTACAAACGCAGTTCGCGTTGTCGTTGTTTGTCCCGCCGCACGCGCCCCACACTGCGTTTCTATTAAAACGCCATACGCAAAATACTTCGCAAAAGTTATCAGCTTCTGGGTCGTCGAGTCTGCATCGACAGATATCCGGGTAATTGATTCCACACTTCTCCGGCAAATCATCGAGGAAGTCCCGTCCCGCTGGTCTACGGACCTCGTTGGGCTCCCAAATGTAGCCTGATCCACCTGGAGGGAGAAGGAAGTGTTATTGCGATAGCGCTTGGGTGTAGTGTTGGGGCATCACGGAACTGACCCGAAAGCTAAGCTATATGCACTGTTCCATCACGCTAGTAACGAAACCGTCGATGGTATGCTGCACAGGCCCGTGATGTTTCTTTTCTTTGTATTTTCTGCTCTTTCCCGCCTTGATCCCTGTCGGTGCCATTATTGTAGGTTATTATCGCTTCTATCACTGCCTCTATTTTTTATTCCGCGAAGCAACTGCGGCTATATCGGTGGCGTATAGACGTGGACAGATGGAGGGAGGGCAGTAGGAAGCACTGGTGGACAGGGGAGTTACTGTGCGCCTTCAGCCGATTTCAGGAACAATTGTGTCGACATTCGTCTAGAAAGCCTGCTGGAACGCCCATGGAAAACACCCAAGCACAGCAAGGTGCTGGGATTCGAACGCACCACTTATCAGTTTTCAGCACGACATTCGCTACCAGCAACGCGATGATGCTTTTAAACACCCGGCCATTTCTATCTAGACACGCGCGCTGCCGCGCCACGCCGCCGCTACCAGTAATTTTCACACCGGTAATTTTCAGCCCACTGACTCCGTCGCCGTTTCCAAACCGGCGCGCTGAGGGCCTTTTCGTGCCTGTTTTCGGTCGCGAAAACGCTGATTTCATCCCTGTTGCGAAGACGAATTTTCTTCCCTTGATGCCGATGGCGGTAGGTTGCGTCTGTTTGTTTTACTTGTATTTGTTCGCGCCGCTGACGCGGCCGCCAGTCAAAGTTCTATCGGCGCACGCGTCCACTTCTATCTACATGGATACAGTGCAGCCCTACTTCGGCCTTGGCCGGTAGTGGAAGAAATACATACAGTAGATTCACTGACTAGTCACTGTGCAGTTGGGTATCCGAATAGTAGAGTGCTCCGCAGGTCACAATTGTTTCCTCCGCTTGTGATCAGCACCCGCAGGTGCGAGACCTCCACCCTATCCGCAACTCGAATTCCATTACAAAATGACTCACATATCCGCCAGCTTCCCGCACATTGTTTTCTTGGTTTTTAAGATCATCTTTGCAGCTGGCCCACCGCCCGCGACGCGAAGAAACATAGGCTTGAGCTTTGGGTTGTCCGCAAGGCTTTCCCAATGGGCTGTGTGCACTGACGTGCATGGAAGCATTAACTTTTGTTGCACCCGTTTGTACCCTGTTGTCCGTTTGCACCCTTATATAGTGCTGTAGGTGTTTTGTTGCACCCGTCCTCCGCGTGATTACCACGTCACGAAAGTACGCAACTTGGGCGACTTCTTCCGAACTTGACACCCGCACCGGGCTCGCATATCGGGTATCGCAAATCGGGACGTGCACCCGCAGGAAAGTGCGGGATACCGGCGGTTCACGCAGGAGTTTACCGATCAGAAAAAAAAAAAGAAGGAGAAGGAGCGGCATATATAGCCGAGACGTTACCGCATCCGCCGATGACTCTTATACCCCTGAGCTACACGGGTAGTCCTCCACCACTTCATTGATTGGCAGCAACGACCGTGAACATGCGCGTAGAGACACCCATGTCCGCTTCTCAAACATCATTAGATCCAATACGCCTTCACACGGTCACACGTTTTGCACGCTTGGCGAATTGGATTGGATTGGAGTGATCATTGAGGACTGCCCGGGTGATGCCATTTACAGAAGGGTACACAACTTCCATTGTCTACAAAGAGACAATAGGAGACCGTTGGACGGCTGGATCAGAACGCCTTACGCGGCGATGTCACGCAAATACGAACCTTCGTGACTTGCAACACTAAAAAGGTTGCCTAATGATCCCATTTTCACGTCCTAATTTCACGTCATGGACGGCAGGATTACTTGAGTGCTGGCCTCTTTCAATCAACAACATCAAAAAAATATTCAGGTGTACGATACAGCAACAGGGATAATGTAATATCGGTACTTACCGAGCAAAAAGTTCCAACCTGTAACATAAACAAATATTGACAATACAGTATAAGTACTATACTGTGATGTACAGTAAGCAGACAGCTCCGTCAAGAATATATCGTATTTCAAATGTACCTTTAGCAGTAGCAGTGATTGCAAACAGGATCACGAGGAGTGACTTCATGTCTTGTCCTTCAAAGTGCTGGAGTAGTGCTTCGAATGAGCCTATTAGCGTCCGCCTTATATAGTGAACGTACTGTTCAATTCGAAAGAGACAGCCGAATATTTTATTGCATACCTTCTCCATAAAATATAGAGGACGGTCTCATATGACTAAATGGAACAGAACCATGCAGATTTCACCTGTGAGCCGATGTTATTACCTTAGGAGCCTTTTGGTACCCCTTAGCAGACTGGAACATGATTGAAGATCGTGGAGAACGTAAAATACTTTTCGCCCTTTCTATCCGAAACGTACTAAATAGATCTAGAGCCAGTAAATAGTATAGCGTTCTCGGTGAATTTTATGGTTGCTTCATATTGCGTCTAAGGTATGGGCAGAAAATGGTTCTGAATGCGGAGAGTCGTGATTTCATTTTCCTGGATGTATTACAACGACAAAGGGCCTCAGTTTGTTGACGTCTGCCACCTGGTGGTCGGTTATCAATTGGTCTGTAGCAATCTCATTGGTAATTCCTCTCCCGCGCCTAAACTCAAGCTACACGCGACCAGCGTGAGGGTCATCTGTTCTGCTCTGGCTTTCGGACCGCTTGGTCATATTAAAATGCTATGTCTTCCCCGAACTGGTTTGTCGCCTCAGCCACAACAACTGATGACCCGGACGTGATCTGGACGACTTCTCATCTAATGTCGTTCAAATAAAGCACGATCCTCGTCGCAGTGATGCTCAAATCCAAAATCAAAATCGTGTCCTGCACTGGATATAATCGCCTAGGCCTCCAGGTGGCGGGTGGATGATTTAAGACGTTGCCCTACTCATTCGGAGCAATCAATGTTTTGAAGGATATGCAAGGCACCCGTATGCTCCAACACGGAATCACACCACTGAACGATACGAGATCGAAAGAAAATCGCTGCAGATTTGGCCATGTACACTCTAGTGTAAAGTTTGCAAGGAAGACGCCAGGGCACAGTGTGCGCCCAAGCATCCCTTGATGATAACATCGCACATATGCTCAGCGGCGTCGGTGGGCGGAGCAAAGGGGCCGTCCGCAGTTTTGGCTCCTACACTCTTAAAAATGAGGGGGGGGGGGGGGGTGTCGAGGTAGCTTGCCGTTGTTGGCCGCACTCAAGTGGGCATCGTCACGACTATAGCCAAAAAAAAAAGGAAAAGAAGGTGGGAGAAAGGGGAGTTGAGGACTTCAAAGTGATGTAGAAGCAGGATGACCGGTACTGATGGGACGGAAGCACACTGTAGATGAGAGGTGCACTAGAGTGGTCTCTCCGCTAGGCCCGTTGCTTGGAGAAAGCGCACGAGGCCGCGAGTTTTTGAAAGTCGTTCCGCACAAGAACCTTCGGGGAAGAGGACATCCGTCAGTATACCAGGCCTGGCGTGGGGAAGATGGGTTTCCCGCATGGCATGGTATGCACGGCATTCTGTCAGGATATGCGCAATTGTCTCCGGATGATTACAGTGTCCGCAACTGGAATCCTCCCTGGAGCCGATCTTGCACAGTTGCCGTGCATAATGGGCATAAAATAAGCTCCTCCTCCCGTTTTCAACAAATCTAGGGCGGGAACGTTGTCATTCGGGATGATAGTTGGCTAGGAGCGTGTTATGTGGTGAAGTTCATTTTTAAGAGTGTATGATTCCGCCCCGCTGAAGTTCCACTACAAGGATCTCGCCATCAAACCTTCCATACGTAACTGTCGTCCGAAGCGAATTCGCTTTGAGCTCTCTTACTTCAGAGTGAAAACGAACACCGATTTAAAAGGTAGAAGGTCGAAATTCACTACTAGGTTAATCCACCGCCTCCCCCCCCCCCCCTTTCCTGCCGTAAAGGGACTTAAGACGCCCCTGCATATACTGGAAGGAACAGTAGACAAACATGAACCATAAAAACGTTTGGGCTTCGTAGGGGGCAAGACTCTTTTCTCTGAGAACCCTGCTGTCATGTTTCATCTGCAGTACTGTTCCATGAAAGAGTTTCAGAAGGTGAAGAGCGTGTTGGTTCATTCACACTGGGCATAGTGCCGACGTAGAGACAGAAGGGGCGGACACGAAGAGCCGTCGATCGCCATCCGTGTCTGTCCCTTGTTTCTCTGCGTTCTCGCCGAGTCCAGTTTGAGCAAGCGTGGCTTCGTATCACACACACTACCTGGCGATTGCGTTTTCTTTCTTTATTTTTGCGCAGCCATACACCCTGGTTAAGGAAATAACTCACCCCACCGTCATGCATGCGGCTGTGTTGTTGTTGATGGTACGGTACTATGGGGCTGAGTCTGGATAATCCTCGTGAGAGAGTTCTCGGCTGGCCTCCAAGATCGCTATTGGGAACGATGGATCATGATCGGACTTATTTATTATTATTAATATTTATTATTTTATTATTTATTATTATTATTATTACTATTATTATTATTATTATTATACGTGTAAGTTAATATCAGTAGAACAATGTGGTACTGTCCTATAAACCCACGTGCGAGTGCTGATGGAACTTACAAGACGGCTTATGTGCTCCGCAGAGAAACACCAGACTATAGTTCACCATAACCAGACGAAATGTGCCGCCATCAAAATTTCCACTTACCTCTACTGAGCCTCCTCGCTGACAAGAATAAAATGAGATAAGACACACAATAACATGAAGAATTTATGTTTCTGCGCGTAGCACGCCTAACGTTTACAGAGATACAAGCAGCTCAAAGCGCGCAGTCCTACAACATGGCAGTGAAGTTGAACTGAAACACACAGAAACACTGCAAACACTGAAACTGCACAGACTAACTTGAAATGAAACAGCTCGTTGACGTATAGCATTACTAAACTTGTACTTGATCAGTGTCGTTCTTTCTGTTAGCTGTGTTTATACGGATTGCCCGTGCACTGCTGAAGTGGTGCCCCCCTCCGGATTTTGTCTCTTTTGCGCCTAGCTTATCTCTTCCCAAAATGAAGTGAAATGCAAATAATAACTAGAAATCAATAAACAGTTGTATGGGATATGCAATCCTCTCTCGAAGGCACCATGTTTTTTTGTTTCTACTTCTTTCAAAATTCTACAGTGTAGTTGTGCATGCAATCCACACATAGTGATGCACGACCGGTAACTATCTAAACCATAAGTATGTGAAACAAATAAAAAATTGCAACTGGTGTTCTTAAGCATATCGGGTACACAATCACACTCTCCGCTATGTATTGATGATCTGGGTGGCAGTATATAGTGACTCAGCCTGTGATGTTCCATGGTGCAGAAGGAAAAAAAAAATGTGGCAAATCACAGGAGGGAGAACACTGGCCACAGAATTCAATCATAATTTATTGGCGGCGGATTTAGTAGAAATGGTTATCAGGTTGATTTGGAGCATCATAGGAAATCGTGGAGCACCAATACTCAGCGTTGGCTCGGGAATGGACTGTCGCTTTACTACCAGAAAAGACGGGTTCAAACCAAGAACGAAACAGAAAGAACTGAATACAGGGTGTAAGTATAATGATGCACACCGCAAATATGACAGCTTCAACGGTGTACCTCTGAAGTTATGCTTCCAAGAACAAGTTCGGAATAAGATGGGTAGAAATCCAGCGAACCGGAAGAGATGTAGGAAGGGAGTTGCCTCAGGACAGAAGCCGCCGATATTTCGAACAGAGACTGTTCTTCTCTGAACAGTCTCGAACCGGTAGAGATGTAGGAAGGGAGTTGCCTCAGGACAGAAGCCGCCGATATTCTTCTCTGAACAGTCTCTGTTCGAAATATCGGCGGCTTCTGTCCTGAGGCAACTCCCTTCCTAAGTTCGGAATAAGTTATGCATCGTTAAGGCGGACTCATGCGGTCCAGTTAATGTTCGTTTCGGGAGAGAGTTGGCCGCACCACCACAAAATTGTTTTCTTCGCTTTGTTTTCCCCCCCCCCGCTCTTTAAGGAAGTAATGTAATCGCCGACAGACTGCAGAACATGATGGCAAACAACAAAGCCATTGTTTTAATTCGCAGGGATCTGGAAAACTGCAGTAAACTTGTCGATTTTGTTGATTGCAATCTATTCCCCGACTATTTGAATGACATCATTTTGGCCCAAATATCCCGGGCGCGCGGGCCGAAAGAAGCGATTTTGTTGCATCTCCCATAGACTCCCAAGTATTGAAAATATGGCAAGCTTTATTTCGCCAAAAATCAGTGGATCGCGTCAAGCCTTCAAAGAATATGTCATTCCCCACATAATCTCGAGGGAAACACGCCTGTACATGTCCCGTGTAGAAATTTAGCCAGGTTTACGAGAACCCTGCGAACAAAAATTCACCATGGACTTCTTAAGAAGTCTAGTAGTGAAGTATCTCCACGATGTCACGTAATGGCACGTGTTAGTTTGGTCATATTGACAGTTTCCTATCCGCCACGTGTTGGGAATACTACACAAGCACTCGAAGTGAATTTCACTGCAATTGGAGCCGTCTGGCTGCTCATCGCCTCACAGCTTCGCCTGTAAAAAGAAATAATTCGTTGTTAGTACTTTTCAAAATGTAATATGTACAGAGATAACATCAACCAGGGCCGAATGAAGGAAGGTAACGATGTGATGTGTCAAGCAGACTTAAAATATCCAGAGGGTTAAGGACTTTAATGGTGGTGGCCTGGTGACAGGTAAAGAAGTTGCGGACGACATGCGCTACATGTTTCACAAATTCTGGTTTGTGTATGTATTGGTTTAAAAATTCAATACGGTCTTCTCAATGCCGGTTTCGTTAGCGACACATTTGTTCCTTATTACATCTAGGAAACCTGCTGGTGTCATTAGACTCAACGTTAGAATGACAAAATAAATTCATGAGCTATACGTCTTGAACCAGTAAGCGCAGTGTAAGCTCCTTGTGTTTACTGTGTAAACGGCATCTGTGTGGGCCTTCAGTGTCACGCATATAACCCTGCTGACTTGCGTGATGTTATGCAGAAGAAGAAAGGAGGGAGTAGAACACTACTGAGAAGGGTGCAGACAGTGCTGTCCAACGGGATATCCCGAAATCCCGGGAGCACGGAATTCGTCGAAAAAAAAATCCCGATATCCAGGGACTGAAAAAAATAATAATAAAGAAATAAAACCTAGGGATTTCTAACACTCGCTGCAGAAGGCTACACGCCTGGTACGACGATTTTCATGAAGGTGAACTGATGATGCCCACAGATGATGCTCATATGTGCTAATCCTAAGGTACGAATACTAATCCTAATCCTAATGTACAATGTTTTCCACGCGCGCAGAACGGCCAGCGCTATCCCCTACGTACGCAAAGGCTGGAGCGTACGATGCGCTAAAACTCTCTATTGTCAATACCTTACTCTGTGATTTTCATGAGATGCCGGAAATATGTGGGATATTGAATTTATCTCTGCATGGCACAGCTAAGTATTGCAACAAACTCTAGTCTGCTACGAAACTGCGCGAGTGTGCATCGAACCCTAGCAAGCGTAGGAAGTGTTAAGATGGCTTCAGAGGGCTTAGACGGACAATTCCTGCACAAACGTATTGGGACATAGAATACACGTTTCAAGACGTAGTTACGCTTCAAACGCCACTTTCTATTCACTTCATCATCAATACAGCGACCGTACTTTAACAACCATGTACAACGTCCACTTATATATTGCTGCTGAGCGCTATAAAGACGAGGACATAACAAGGAACACAGCACATGCGCTAACTTCCAACACTTTAATGAAACTCTTCGTATCAGCTGCTTTAACGCACCTGGCCACTTGCCGAGTCTTTCTACTTTTACTACTTTTTTCTGCTTTTAGCAGCTGATACGACAAGTTTCATTAAAGCGTTAGAAGTTAGCGCATGTGTCGTGTTCCTTCTTATGTCCTCGTCTCTATATGCTCAGCAGCAATATGGTCTCGTTACCAACAAGCCCAAATTTCGTCACTGTTCCACTTACTTCCACGTGGATGGCTATCATGGGATCCTCCCATTTGTTGTCAACTGTAATGTCCGCGTGTCCATGAGAGTCCACGAGTACTTGTCGTCCCGTGCACGTGCGTCCACTTTTGCTTCCGGAAATGACGTCACAATAGGTTCCACTTGGCATTCCAGTATCGAAGATTCTGCTGATGACGAAGTCTTCGTGGTTGATAACAATGTACGCCCGACTTCGCCGCCCGAAAGCGATTGCCTGGTAGCCGTTGTCCCACCAGTGTGAGACCGGTTCGAGAGCTGACACGTTCCGGAATTTAACCATGTTGTAAATTTGTCGCCACCTGGAAAGATATTTAATGGGAGAATACAACTTAAATTATCAATCGATTTTTTCGTCACTTTGTCATCGACATGAGCAATTTCCATGTTCCACCGTACTTACGAATATACAGGGTGTCCACGCTAAGTGTGAACAGATTTTTTAAAAATATATCAATCACTTTTTCCGAGATGAAATCAATTGCAATATAGCATATGCTGAAGGGCACTCCCTAGGGGGGCATTAACAGACTCCTAAGGCAATTTCTTAATTAACTTTCAATAATTAACTTTTTAATTATAAAAGCTACGAAGTTGCTCCAATGAGAACATCTGATCTCTTCGGTCACCAGATACCAAAACCGTTTTCAGAACAAAAATCCGTTCGGTAGATCGTCCGCAAAAAATTCGTGAAGGAACGCCATTTTTTTCTTTATTTGGTTTATTGCGCATCTTCAAAGAAGCGGCTTTCCTTTACCCCCAGTGTGAGAGAGTGAAAGAGCACAGTGCCGCCTCATGCGTCGAAGATTAGCTTTAACTTGCGGAAACAAAACAAAAACACAAATCTATCGGGTGACTCTATCGCGACTGCCCTTATCTTGGGCTGCATTTTCTGTTTTCTTTTAATCTTTTTCTAGGACGCAAGAGGCGATAGTGTGCTTTCATCCTCTCGTATTGGGGGCGAAGGAAAGACGCGTCTCTAGAGATGCGCAATGAATAAAATAAGGAAAGAAATGGCGTTCCTTCACGAATTTTTTGCGGACGATCTATCGAACGGATTTTTGTTCTGAAAACGGCTTTGGTATCTGGTGACCGAAGAGATCAGATGTTCTCATTGGAGCAACTTCGTAGCTTTTATAATTAAAAAGTTAATTATTGAAAGTTAATTAAGACATTGCCTTAGGAGTCTGTTAATGCTCCCCTAGGGAGTGCCCTTCAGCATATGCATTGCAATTGATTTCATCTCGGAAAAAGTGATTGATATATTTTTAAAAAATCTGTTCACACTTAGCGTGGACACCCTGTATACTATTATATGATGAAAGATGAAAGTCACTGAAAAGGTTAGCCAGCTGTAGGAGTCGAACCCACATCTTCTGGATTGCCGGTCCAGGGCTCTACCAATTGAGCTAAGCTAACACGCCTTCTCAGCGATTTCCAGGGTGCGTCATCTGAAGGGACAAACCAGCCACTCTGTCTCACTCATCCTCCTTTCACTCTTACATTTTTGCTCACTCATACACACATTCATACGACGGGGTCGACGCAGGCGGCAACTGTTGAACATGTGAGAACATCCTTCCAGCTTCCAGCCTCAGAACATCAGTTCTCACATATACTATTATATATATATCGATATGTATTTGTAACTAACGCTTGCCAATAGGGTACATATGTTATTTGGAGTTTGCAGTAAAAAAAAAAGAGTGTTTTTTTTTTTTTTTCTAAGAGACAATCTCCACTGGATATTACTTGGAAAGTAGATATTCAGGCCACAAAATAGAAAAACAATACCACAACGCAACGCGTCCGCGGATTGCATGCCGGTTGTCACATTACTTTCGTGTTTATTTTGTTGGCTTTATTTGCACACAAAACAGAGCAAACTGTCACTGGAAACACCTATAGATCGAGTGCTTTTTACGGCGATTATGCATCTTATCTGTTGAAACCTCGGGCCTAAAACGTACATTTTAAAGGTTATTATACTACTCTCCTCAAATAAATCAGTAAGGCACAAAAAAACAAAAAAACAAAACAATAAGGTACGGGATAGCTTATAAGGTTCATTTGGGTCCATTTGCGTAGACAGTCCCCTCTGATGTCTTGGCGACCATGCATGCTTAGTCGCCATTTGCTCTGCACTGTAACTCACCTATGCTCGCAGATCCACCCATTGCCGCACGTGTTATTCGGGTAAGTGATCACCGACTTGATATTCTCCTCACCATCCATTGGAGGTCCTATCCAATAATTGAGGTCCTTGCCATTCACCAAGTTCCTGTGCCAGAAGTAGCTGCTCATGACCCTCGCAACGCCGTAGGGCCATGCCAGCATGAACGCAGTCGCCATTTTGTACAACCGTGGCGAGAAGAAGCTTAACACTTGAGCGTCTGCCTCGTGGCCGCGCTGGTTGTCGTGATTGTCGATGAATGCCACCGCGTCACCGCTGGGTAGCATTCCCCAGCTTTCTCCGAAACTGTCTAGATACTTCAACATCTGACCGTTCTTCCTGAGGAGCACCTCCGCTTGAAACAAAAGAGAGGAGCAGGTTGATATATGATTACCAGGAAACTTGAAACGATTTGTTGTTTCTCCCGTTTTGCTCCTGGATGAGCACTATGAGCCTTACTTTCGGCAAGCGAGCGGCTTTCTCATTAGAGTATTTAAACGGAATATCGAAGCTGTATGGCCAGCGGCATGGTCGAGCAGGTTAGGGCGGCCCGCTCGTTGGGGATAGCCAATTTCGTGCTGAAGACTAGGAGGTGGTAGGCTCGAATCCACCCACTGGCTGTGCTGTCTGAGGTTTTCCCTGGGTTTTCCGAAGACTTTCCAGACGAATGTCGGCACAGTTTCCCCTGAAGTCGGCCCAGGACGCATAGTAACCACCCTGTCCCCCACTCCTTCCTGCTGCCCTCTCTCCATCTGTCCCACGTCTGCACACCTCTCATAGCCACTCTGGCTTCGCGGCGCTAACATATGAATCTCATGCACCTGGCGGCGTGCAACAGCGACCGCTTCGCAGGAGCGTCGTGCGTCGAAACTGGACTCTGTCACTGTACCCAATTACGTCCCCCGCGAGCACAGCGCTATAGCGCCAGTCGCATGGTATGCACGTGACTTTGCGCGGCACTCCTTACTGCAGCTCGTGTGGAAACCCAATGCTAGTGTCGATTCACACGATGCAACTTTGGTTGCACCGTGTGAACGACGGAGCTCTGGTTGCGCAACTCAAGTTGCGGTAGTTCCCTGCGCCCTCTTTGTGGCGGACCATTCGCTATGAAAAGACTATGCGCTTTTTTGGAAGTAGCAAGCGAATTTCACTCTGGGTGATGATACGGAATCATCAGTGGAACCCACTGGAAATGAAGTGGACGTAGGAACATTGCACCACTACATTTCATTTCTCGCAAGAATAAGGGAAATAGTAATATCTGGAACAGCCCATCCGTGTCTCGAAGGTAGACTGGACTTTAATAACACCTCGTGCTGGTGGTAAATGTTCGACATATTTTGCCTCAAGTCATATTCGTGTAGGTTTGAAACCAGCGGCTTATCCAGAATCCCAAACACGGGGAGAGGGGAGTACTGCGAAATTGGGGGTCATTGTTACAGTTGCGTCTTATATGTCATTACAGCTGATCTAGCGCCTTCTGTAGGACAAGAAAGTTCAGGGGTGCCGCCAAATATTTGGGGGTGCGGGGGCGGGGGGTCACGGTTCGCTGTTTTAAGCCATCTGTATGAGAAGAACTGATGTACAAGCAGCCAACAGCGAAATTTATTTAACCGAATTAACTGTCATTTTTCCGCGCTCGCTTTCTATTAAGGATTACAGTCACTTACTCAACTTAGCACCATACAGGAACTCCGTGACCCTTCCGATACTATTGTAGTCCCATTTCGTGATCGGCCCTCCGTGACCCATGTCGATGACTTCCTGGTAGATGAAGGGACGGCTATGCGGAGGAAAAAACTCGGTTGACAAGTTCTGCAGTCGTCCGTATATGACACTGAGGTCCTGTGGAGACATGTGCCTCGCAGCATCAACTCGGAAGCCAGAGACGCCGTAGCTGATCAAGCGATTCAGGAAGGACAGCACCCTTTCTCGCACGTGCTCTCTGCTTTGATCCAAGTCTAGCAGACCAAGCAACTCGCAATTGCGGACCTGCAGTTCAACAGTGGTTAAAGGTAATGGGTCTGTCGCTTGTTGGGGATGTGACACATGACCACCATGAAGTTATACCGCATAACCTTGTATTCCTACGAGCGCCGTCGTCACGCAATATTCCAGAGGAAGCAAAGCAAAAATCTGCTCACAGCATGGACGTTGCGTTACGTCTTGTGTTGGGCACGCGCACAGCGTCAAAATATCGGAAGCGCCGTACTGCGCATGTAGCAGACGACACCATCGACCCTGTCGTCTGCTATGGAGTGCCTCGTGACACAAAAAGCCAATTACGTTGAGCGCTTGCGCTCACGTGGCAACGGGAAGCTACGTCGTTTTGCGCATCTTCCGCAGGAGTATTCTAGAAATGTCGGCCGTGTGAATACACGCGGAAAATGTAAAACACTGTTGTTTTAATCGATGTGAACCTGCTTTTCACGTCTTGCAGTGAAGTAGTGGTAGTCAAGTGGTGATGGATGGGCGTGTACAAGACCGGCATCGCGAATAGCGAAACTCATCCGTCAATGGCATCACTATAGTCGTCTCCGCGAGTCAGGCGGCACGGAAGAGGTCACGAGCTTATGAGAACCAATGGGAATGGCAGTAGCTGTGTGACGCTCCTCTGACGTCCCAGCTTGATGATGTGGACGTGTAGTCAAGGGTGTGCGTCACGCAAGGTGCGACACATAGACGACTTTGCGCACCGTTTTGGTGTGCGGCACAGTGCGCGCGTGATGTAAAGAATCCCTTGTACAAAAGTGTCACTACCACTTTAAAATTACGTTTAACAAGTTTATTCTAGTTTCAGTTTCCACTGAAGGACTCTTGGGCAAAACACGGAAGGTCAACTCTAAAGGGCAACCTCCATGGAGCGAATTTTTGCAACGAAGTTCGCGCGGCAGACTGCCACGCGCGTTCCGCCGCCAGTTGTTCGCCGGCACCAGCTCCATGGAGCGAAAAACCAGCGGACGGCGTCGGGAAGTCATGCTGTGATGTCACTGTTGCCAGGGTATAAGGTGAAAGCTTAGTGAAATCAATTGCTCGAAAAAGTGCATTTAATGTCACAAATTTTGCAACTAAATCCAGCATCTGTCTGAAAAGATGCACCTAGTAACGTACCGAAAGGCATATTCACTACTGCGAAAAGAAAACATGTTTCTTGGCAGAGAATGCCTCACGTTCTAACGATGCAGTTGGCGAAACAGCGAGCAGACGACAGCATCCAGTTGGAAGAAGAGGACGACGACGATGATTCACGAGAGCAGACGACCACGTAGACCACGTGCAGGCGATCTGGCGTAGATTCGTAGCGGAAGAGCACTTTGATTGGTTCATCTGCAGTTGACGCTTCCGGAATCGCGGACGCTGGGCGAAAATATCTGGCATGTGCAGATCGGTGGCGGACGCTCACATTTTTGACGCCTCGCGCAGGGCGTCCGACGCTGAGCGAAGTTCGCAACTTTTTCGCTGTACATTCGCTCCATGGAGGTTGCCCTTAATGCAAGATATATATATAAATATGAAAGGGAATGACTATGAATGCCCATAGTCATAAATGAATATGAATACCCAGGCAGTCCTATTTTCTCCCGCTGCCTCAGGGAGTGATGTCAACCTCACTTAACCTCCTGCAGTATCTCTAGGGGTTCCCTAAAGGTACATTGAAGGCCCCTAGGATCTGTTAATTCGTCAGTGTTTCTCGTGTACGATACCTGAGATGCATCATTGAAGTCATCAATCCCTCCAGACTTGCTGTGGCAGGAGGCATTGTTATGGAAATCGGACCTGTTGTAAGGGATACCGTCGTACCTAGAAGGGAAAGAAAATCGCATGTTACTGACAAGGGAACTCTGATAGTCATGCGAGATTGCCTAAACAGTTTAGTTTGTGTGCTGTCCGACCAGTGCTGCGGAGCATTCATTGCAGGTAAATAATCACTGTATCTAATCACCATCAGATTGCTTAAATACATTCAGATATCAGTTACTTCTAGCAATTGTTTCAACGAGTCGTTGTAACTGTTAGTTAACTTTGCAGTGCTGTCACTTTTCCTTGGCTTCTAGACTTTTCTAATGTTTTCTGGTGCTTTCAGTGCTAGCATTCATTTAAAACGTCATGTAATTTTTTTATGTGTTCGTGTGGAAGCTAATGGGAAATTTGAGTAAAAAATGTTAGTATGATAAAAAGTAGTTCCCTTCGTTCGCCGTAGTTGAACACACTTCCAGCTGTACCATGTTGGATCTTCAAGTTGCTGGTCATGTGGTTCAAGATCACGTCGACGTATATTCTGGAAAAGATTGATCACCATCAGTGATACACAGGGTGGAATACAAAGTATTTCATCGCTGTAATACCGTTGTGAGATGTATCCGTAAAATATTATCTGCAACTGAATCAATTGCAATCAAAATTCCTGCACAAACAGACATCCGTCAGGAATGGACGATCTCGAAACACGAGCTAAAATGCTTCGAGCGTATTTTAAAATTGCAAACGTTTTATACACGACTTTCACGTTCCTGAATTTTTTTTTTTTTTGTAATTTAGCAGTAAGTATTAAAAGGGTCGAGTGCTGTTTCATTGAAGGATCATCGCTTAGTACCACCATAAGGGACCAATTTCACACCTGGACTTACGCCGTCGTAGGCCGGACAACTTGTCGTGCAAGCACGCCGGCCATATTTATTTTAGGTGCTGGCGCGGAACACTTTGACCTCTTCATTGAGCTAACACCCGTTTTCAGTGATGGTGCATTGCGACACAGCGTCGATTACCTGCCAAGACGCCGTAGCTACTGCCCAACAGCGAATTCACGGGTAGAGGGAGACACTGTTAGCGAAAACTCTATCCTCATTGGAACATGTTAGTAGACTTTTGCAGCAGAAGTTTGCAATCTAAAATGCCAATTTTTTCGAAATGTGCATTTCAAGCGTTCATTCAGTAAGCATAGTACCTGACTCCTGCCTGGTTACAGCGGCGGACCATATTTTTGAATTGGTCTTCGTTGCCAATCCTCGTGTCGATTTTGTAGCTGACCGGTTGATACCGTTCGTACCAGGGCCGGACCCTGAGACCATCACGAATGATGCCATGTTCGGTGACCGGAGAAACCTGCATATTCGCATCAAGATTTCAAGAATTCTAACATGAAATTCTACGTCAAAGTTGTTCGTGCTCTAATTTATCGTAGACGACCTTCAAAACAGAGGAAGCAAGGTGGATAAAACCCTTTGGTGTCCCCACTTCAAAAGACAGAGGGGAGGGATGTCTGAATACCATGAAGGGTGAGGAACCGACATACACGTCATCTGTCGACATCGTGAACAGCTGTTTTACCTGTCCGCTCTCCCATTGGTCTACGTAGTTAAACGTCAGCTACGCCGATTTCCCGATGTGTTGAAACGGTTGTGATATTCAGAACGAGCACATCCAACTGCCCCCGATACACACCTTCGTTTCTCAATTTTGTCTTCCTATTACGAAAATTAATTCATCAAAGAAACCAAAACAAGCCATGGGCGCAGCCATTTTTGTGACGTAGATGGGATAAACCTGCTCCATCTACGTAGATAGAGAATCGTGCGTCTGATTGGATGAAAGCTGAGGCTTTCTCTGACTTCCCTGGCGTCTTCTCCCGTTTGCGAGGAAATCCAGTTATGGCCGCCGGCTACGATGAGCGTTTCGTCCGAGGTAATCCCGAGAACTATTGAACGATGGAAACAACAACCGCGAACTCACCTCAACATCATTTTCAGCGTGAAATTGTGATTATGTGCTCGAGAACTTCGCAGTTCAACCGTTCAGCTGCCATTCACGTCAACCCGTTTGCTGCTTTTACTACAAGTGCAGGAATGGGAGCGATTGAGCAACAACGTGAGACTTTGTGATCGTTTGAGCACACACCTGCAGAGGACTGGTCTTCAAAGAAAGAAGGCCGTATTTCTGCCCATGCACATCGTGCGATTGCCAGGCTTGTTACACGAGATACATATATTGTGCAGCATCATAGCGCGACTGCAATGAACGACGTAGGAATGTATCGTGACCACTCGAACTGCATTCGTTGAACCATTCGTCGGTTATATAAAAGTGCTCATTAGAGTTGCCCCGCACAAAAACTGTTGGATGTAGTTTTGTAGTGTGTTGTTTATCTCGTAGAGCGCATCGCGGCATGTAGGTCGAGAGCCCTTATACGTATTTATACGTACGGGTCGATCTCATATTGCTTTTGAGTTAGGCATAGTGTCTTCAAATCAGGGTATGTGTACCCTGTTTGCTGGGCCCATCAGATGTTATTAAGGGTAGTGCAACATTTCCCACTTCTTGAACCATGCTAACATTGCCAGAATAAGGAACATTACACTGTGCTGTGTATTCCACACTCAGTTGTCTCGCGACGTAAACCCCAAATTATTATATTGGGTACTCCACATGTTCACCAAGTCAGCACTTCCCATATCCTATTTTTTTTTAAACATGTGCTTAAAATTGCAAAAACTGCCACTCAAGTAACTTTGCCACCAAATTAGTCAGTGACAAAAGGTACATGTACTTTATCACAAATTTAATAACCTTAGTGGAAATGGTGGATGGTGTCCTCTGCCTGGTACGGTGCACTTCATAGCAAAATACACAATAGTCCAAATGTTTTTCTTGTCCACAAATGCCCTGTCAAAGCTGAAAGACTCTTATCAGAATGGGGAAGCGGGCTTGCTTGTCCAGAGAAACAAATATGAAACTGCAGTGCTCAACGTAAATAACTCCATGCTCAGCAACTAAGGCTGGTGATGCCGAAGACCTAATATTTCTAGGTTAAAAGGAACAAAAGAGAAAAGACCACTGCGGCATATTAATGTTGTTTCAAAAGTATAACACCACAAAATTTGTGAGAGGCAGTTGGTGTATTTAGTTATGTTGGTCGCCTCCTGCACCAATTTTTAATAAGATTCAAATGCGTTGCTACCAACCAGGACCTAAGCCTGACATATGATCTAATAATAATAATAGTATCTATCTATGACCTATATGGACCTTCACCACTAGTTTGGTCTAGGCTTCACACGTGGCTTCTAGTGAAATTCGAAGCTGCTCTGTAGAGCTGACAGGAGACTTGCAGAGTAGAGAATTTATTTATATTTTCCAAAGAACATGTAAAAAACAATGTGCTGTACAAACTGTATTCAAAGAAATACAAATATACTTTGTTTGAGCTATGTGCATATTAGCAGATTACGGGTGACCGATGACACACAATGGGCGTCAAGGGTGAGAACACAAGAATACTACCACTGCAAGCACTGTCCTGAAATTCTAAGTCACCATTTGTCAGAAAGCAATGACCACAGACAGCCTAAGGATCATATTGAGCTCCTTCCATTATTCTTTTTATTGACAGCATGTTGGCAGTCCATGAAAGTGACCCTTATCGTTGAAAGAACGGTTCAACAGCAAGCGAGCTGGTGATAGTGTCCATAATGGCGAGACCTGAAGAGGAGATACAAGAAGGGACATAAACACACTATGTTGAGACATTGTGTATGTCCCTTCCTATCCCTTGTCTCAGGGTTTTTCGCTATGGACCTTCATGATGTTTCCTTCGGCAAACTTTACATATTTTTGTGTAGAATTGTGAAGGTACAGCCAGGCGCTGTTAGCAAATCACACAGTACTTTTCTTGAATCAAGAATCCATGGAAGGTACACAGTCATCTTCAGCATTGCACACATATATGGGACATGTTAATCACTTTGGAATGTCACAGACATGTCATGGAGGCCGGCACATGATTAGTGGTGCTGAACACACAACTATTTGTCATAGTTTAGGCGTAAAAAGCAGTTTTGTCACCTGCATGTTGAGGAAGATGTATCTCTACATGCTTTGCCATGACACAAATATATGAAGCAACAAATGTACCCTCTACTTTATTATGGTTATTAGTCAACACTGCCAAGAATGTGGGAACACAGTCTTGTACCACCTACACTCTTCAAAATGACATTCACACACGACACATTGTAGGTCAACGAGACTCCAGAATGATATCCTCTCCCTCCCCATTGGCTGAGAACATTTTTCTACTACTTTGCATAATGGGGAGTTAGTACAAGAAACGTACACATTCCTTTTTTGAGCAAATCAGTATTCAGCGCGTTACCATACTGTGGTAGGCCTGCAGTGCATTACGTGGTACAGCACACACTGTAAGAAATTTCACCGTAGAACATGTCCCCCATTCTAATGAGTCTTCTCCAGTTTTTCAAACTGCCATTTCCCATAGTGCTTTATGGTACGACACAGTATTTCTAAATCTTTACTGTAGTTTACTGGTTGTAGCAGAAAAAAGACACCACTGTTTCCGATCACAGGACGCATGCCATAAGTGCTATACGGAAACAGTACATGCTGCTCTCTAGCAGTTGTTAGTGTTTGGACATCGTATGGTGCATGCAGGGTAAATTCCATGGTTAAAATATCCAAACGTGAACAACTGTTAGATTACATGATGTAGAATGCTCTGTAGTACAGTAAAACCTCCAAAGTCGGACACCTCCCTACCTCGGACAACTCCACATGATTTCATTGCACGGGCAGGCTCCCATTGAAACTACATGGGGACGAAATTCTCTATGTCGGACACCTCCCTATCTTGGAAGTAGGATAGGGTTTTCCCTGCAAAGTCGGACAAAACCCTGGCCAAATTACCTCAATGTCGGCCCATCTTTGCACCAAAAAGACCCAAAATGAGCCAGTGGCCTTGACTTTTGCCCCTTTTTTCCCCTATTCTGGTCTCAGCATTTTGTTGCTTTAGTTTTTCAAGTCCAAAAACAAGTGCTGTCAGTCTACATTGTAATTCTTTACGTGAGCACTTGTCTTCAGTTTGTCTAGAGCCTTTGAACGAGCACTGCACCAAAGCTATGAGAAGTAGGCTGACGCTTCAGAGACAAGTCCTTGCTGCTCGAAAAGCTCCGGATGTAATGCCATTGAGTAGAATCTGAACGGAATTGAATATAGTAAAATCAGTAATAATTATCAGTGAAGAGTGGGTAGAGGTACCACTACCAGGCACCACCACCAGGTACCACTAAGGACCTTAAATTGAAGAAGGGGGACATTTCTCACAGCTGTGACCTCTTCCATTTTTTGTTGCCGTCATATTCTGTAACTCGGACACCTCTATACGTAGGAGACGCTTCGGCTGCACTGCGGGTGTCCAACATAGGAAGGTTTCACTGTATTTATGTTCCGTGTCATGTGACCACAAACAATATATGCTTTTGCTCATGCTGCACAGCACAGGCGAATTGAGCTGCATGTGAGGATAATAACATGAAACCCGAGGTGTGGAGGAAAAGGCATGACTTTACGGTCTCTGTGTCAGTTGTTTCATGTTGTAGTTGCGTACCAGCTGGTCTGTACATGGGAAAAGGTTTGATGCATTGTACACGCACCATACACATGAAGTATGTGGTGTGTTGTGATAGTAATGCCACTGCCAATTGAAGAATAATGCTCCAGGTGGATTGTTTCGGTACAATCTTGAACTATGCATACCAAGGGGTAGGGCATCTGCGTGACAGGTTTACCTAGAAGTAAGAATGTAAATGTTAGCTAAAGTCATTGAATAATTAACATTATCAACATACTGTTGCAGATCATACCAACAATAGCACACAAGATGCTCCGATATGCTATGCAGGAATGTCTCTGTACTCACAATATTAGTACAGCAGCTACAGAAAGGCATAAAACTAGTTTTTGTATACATGATACCACTTGAATGCAACACAAGCTTCTGCTGCACCTGAGAAAAAGTATGTACTGTTGCACACATGATGCTGTTTGAATGTCTCGAAAAACATGATTTATGACCAAAAGACATCAACTGGAAGATTTCGATTTACCTTAGTCAAAACTGAGAAAAAGTATGTGCTGTTGCACACATGAAACTGCTTGAACTGCCCTTGAGCGCTCTGGAAGAACACCTTATTTGTGACCAAAATACAACAGCTGAGCGAACATTGAATTTATACACAAAATACACAAGATGTGCTGCCGTGCATGTGATACGATGATACTGCTTAAATGTACTCTGAAAGCGCTGGCACCTCAGGCATGGTTGCTCTAAGCTAGCGAGCAACAGCAAGGGTATACGAACACAAGAAGTCGAGCACAAGTGGTGGAATGCACTTGATTAATCAGAAAATGAAATGTCTCAGTACCAGGTGGCACTGTTCCGTCAACAAAAACAGATGAACTTTGAAGGGGCGTCTGGTTGGCACTGGTGACAGCCTTCAGATTCAAACCCAGACGGTGATAGTTGAGACGTGGAGTGCAAGCTTTTCGGTGGTGCCAGAATGCCTGCGAAATCATTTAACAAATAAGGCAATTCCAAATCTGTACTGAGAATACACCCGCTGGGGCGTAATCTCAAAGGATGAAGCAGTAACTGACAGATAGCGTATTTTTCTCTTCTACGTGATGCAATTTGCACCGCATGACTGACTTTTCTAACATTAAGCGTCTTACCTTTATCTGCTGCCTAGTCCTGCCCCTGCAATCTCCTGCTGCAGATAAGGTTGGCACGGCATCCCGGACGAGACATCTTCGGCTTCTTGTGAAACAAATTGCGCATTGCTTCCGTAACATTCGTATGAGCCAGATGAACAGATCACTGCTTTCGAAGGTGGCACCCAGTCGGAGTTGTAACCGATTGTTGCAGTCAATAGATTTCTCTTTCACCTTTCGGAAAAATGTGGTTTGAAACATTGGAACTGCATATGCTGAAGTGTTCTTGCAGACGGGAGCAAAACGCTCACGCATTCTCGGCACGCAGCACAGAACACGAATCACACCAGGAAGTCTGTACTGGCCTAGCAAATGCTTTGCAGTCGAAGGAAGCAAAACTCACGTTCCTCGTGGGTTTAGTGAAGTCCAGAAATATACCGGCTCCCTAATGCGAACTGTTTATCACTCCACCAATGTGAATCTGCGCAGCAGACGGCTGGGAGGCGCTAGATCCTGGGGAGGCGCTAGATCCTGAGGGGTATCATTCGTTGTGTTCGTACGCCTCGGCGGCGGTGGCTATGAATGTAGACGGCTCGGCAGGAGAAACTGGCCGGCTTGGCGGAAGAAACCAAGCCAAAAGTCATGCCAAGCCGGAGCGCGGGCAGACCACGAATGTGTCGTCGACACAGGGTTTGCGGGCCACAAGACGGGATGTCAGTGAAACTAAAAATTCACTTTTTCGGAAAACCGCGAGGAGTTTGGGATAACTGTTTTGCATACATAATCAGTGTTCCCTTATGAACACATCGTGTGAGTACCATTCCATTCTGTAACACTCGAAAATCGGCGTAGCTGAGCTTTAAACGTCTCCGTGACGTTTCTCGCGATTTTGTGAGATTGGTGTTTTCGAAGCTCCCAGCATCTTGCTTCTGCTATTATGACATATTTCTGCGAAGTTATCAAAATCTGCTTTGCTAGACTGAGTTAAATTCGCACGATTGTGTACGCCTATTGCTCGTGAATGCAATATTTGTTTCTGAATTCTACGGTATGTACGAGATCGTGCTTTTAACAGGCATTTGCCTCACAGAGGTGTCCTATTGCATATCTGTCCATAGACGATAGCGTCCCAGGCGAAAAATTGAATATGTAAGGAAAGTCACATGACGTCAAAATGATGTCACCTATGGCGTGCGACCAGGACAAGGTGGCTACTTTGCCACAGGTGACCGCTTGAGGGCAGTTGCAAAAGTGGCGGTTGTATAGCATCCCTCCATTATGTCTGATGGAAGCAGAAATATCTGACTGGCCTTACCTGTACGCCGCCGTATCCCATGGGGCCGAGGAAACCTTCGCACTCCTTCGCGATGTCTTGGAACTTCCATTCAAACAGATGTACGATTACGCTACTTCCTGGCAACATGTGAGGGTTTTTCGTGGCTCGCGAAACGTCATGGTTGGCCGTCGCGAGTACCAACGGGAAGATCACGACCTGGAGACAAGCAAAACTGTATTGTTTCCTCGATACAGCGAACATCGCAGCTCAGATACTTCTGTGAGGCCAAGCATACACGGCCGGACTCATCGATGCGTGCAATTTCGAAATCGCTACAAAAAACGCCTACGCGTCTTGGCAGTTCAACGTGGACAAGAAATAAATAAACACTTGGCCTTGGGAAAACTTGTTTGTCTCTTAAGCATTTGCCTTCAATACCTCCTTGTAAATAAGTGTC